>NC_138176.1:107897481-109304697 GCF_964165515.1 Mesoplodon bidens | reverse complement strand
CTGGGGTTTATGATAAGTTCGTGTCACTCCAAGGCCTCTGACCCTAAGTATACTGGCTTGCAGGATCTCTAGTGCCCCAATCAGGGACTGAACCCACGCTCTCGGAGCTCAGCCAGGGGCTAGGAGCTTAGAGGCCCTGTCCAGTGCTGTGGGCTGTCCCTGCAGATGTGTGCACCCCTATGGACATCTGGTTTGGAGCTGGCAGGAGGCAAGCGAGCTGCGCAGTGGCTTTGGGGATTCATGAGAGCAACAGGCCTGTATTAGCAAGTCAGGACTGCTATAACAAAGTGTAGTGTGGGGCAGGCACAGGATAGACATTCCCATTCCAAAAGGGAGAAAATGGAAGGAAGAAAGGGTGGACAGTCCAAAAGGAAGTCCTGAAACCTCCCAGGGCAATTTAAGAATATCCTCTTTGATACTGCAAAGAAAGAAGTGCAGGTCAATATCTTTGATGAATATAGATGCAAAAATCCTCAACAAAGTATTAGCAAACAAATTCACCAATATATAAAAGGGATCATACACCATGATCAACTGGGATTTATTCCAGAGATGCAAGGATGGTTCAATGTCCTCAAATCAATCAACGTGCTACACCACAATAACAAAAGCAGGATAAAAATCACATGATTATCTCAATAGACACAGAAAAAATATTTGACAAAATTCAACATCCATTCATGATAAAAATTCTCATCAAAGCTGGTATAGAGGGAACATATCTCAACATAATAAAAGTCCTCTATTAAAAAACCCACAGCTAACATCATAGTCAACAGTGAAAAGCTGAAAGCCTTTTCTCTAAAATCAGGAACAAGAAAAGGATGCCCACTCTCGCCACTTTTCTTTTCTTTTCCTTTTTTTTTTTTTTTTTTGTGGTACGCGGGCTTCTCAGTGCTGTGGCCCCTCCCGTTGCGGAGCACAGGCTCCAGACGCACAGGCTCAGTGGCCATGGCTCACGGGCCCAGCCGCTCCGCGGCATGTGGGATCTTCCCGGACCGGGGCACGAACCCGCGTCCCCTGCATAGGCAGGCGGACTCTCAACCACTGCGCCACCAGGGAAGCCCTCGCCACTTTTCTTGAACATAGTATTGGAAGTCCTAGCCATAGCAATGAGACCAGAAAAAGAAATAAAATGTATCCAAATTGGAAGGGAAGAAGTAAAACTGTCCCTATTTGCAGATGATATGATACTATATAGAGAAAACCCTAAAGCCTTCACCAAAAAAATTTTTGAGCTACTAAGTGAATTTAGTAAAGTTGCAGGATACAAGATTAATATACAGAAATCTGTTGCTTTCCTATACATTATAATGAACTATAAGAAAGAGAATTCAAGAAAACAATCCCATTTACAATTGCAGCAAAAAGAATAGAATACCTAGGAATAAAATTAACCAAGGAGGTAAAAGATCTATACTCTAAAAACTATAAGATTTTGATGAAGGAAACTGAAGGATACAAAGAAATGGAAAAATATCCCATGTCCATGGATTGAAATAATTAATATGGTTAAAATGTCCATACTACCCAAAGCAATCTACAGATTTAATGCAGTCCTTATCAAAGTACCTCTGACATTTTTCACAGAACTAGAATGAATAATCCTAAAATTTATATGGAAACTTAAAGACCCTGAATAGCCAAAGCAATCTTGAGAAAGAAAAACAGAGCTGGAGAAATCAGGCTCCCTGACTTCAGACTATACTACAAAGCTACAGTAATCAAGACAGTATGGTACTGGCACAAAAACAGAAATAGAGATCAATGGAACAGGATAGAAAGCCCAGAAATAAACCCATGCACCTATGGTCAATTAATCTATGACAAAGAAGGCAAGACTATATAATGGAGGAAAGACAGTCTCTTCAGTAAGTGGTGCTGGGAAAACTGGACAGCTACATCTAAAAGAATGAAATTAGAACATTTTTCTCACACCATATACAAAACAAAAACAAAAACAAAAAACCCTCAAAATGGGTTAAAGACCTAAATGTAAGACTGGAAACCATAAAACTCCAAGAAGAAAACATAAGCAGAACACTCTTTGAGAGATACTGTAGAAATATTTTTAAGGATCTGTCTCCTCAGGCAAAGGAAACAAAAGCAAAAATAAACGAATGTGACCTAATTAAACTTAAAAGCTTTTGCCCAGCAAAGGAAACTATAGACAAAATGAAAAGACAACCTACTGAATGGGAGAAAATATTTGCAAATGATATGATAAGGTGTTAATATCCAAAATATATAAACAGCTCATACAACTCAGTATCAGAAAAACAAACAACCTGATTAAACAAATGGGCAGAAGACCTGAATAGACATTTTTCCAGAAAAGATATACAGATGGCCAACAGGCACATGAAAAGATGCTCAACATCACTAATCATCAGAGAAATGCAAATCAAAACCACCATAAGATATCACCTCATACTTGTCAGAATGGCTATTGTCAAAAAGTTAAAAAATAACACACGTTGGCGAGGATGTGGAGAAAAGGGAACACTAGTACACTGTTGGGGGGAATGTAAATTGATGCAGCCACTATGGAAAACAGTATGGAGGTTCCGCAAAAAACTAAAGATAGAACTACCATATAATCTAGCAATCCCATTCCTGGGTATATATCTGAAAAAAATGAAAACAGTAATTTGAAAAGATACAAGCACCCAATGTTCATAGAATTATTTACAATTACCAAGATATGGAACCAAGCTAAGTGTCCATGAACAGATGAATGGATACATAAAATAAGGTATATATATGTATATGTGGTATATATGTGTGTGTGTGTATAGAATAGAATACTACTCGGCCTTAAAAGAAAGAATAAAATTTTGCCATTTACAACAACATGGATGGACCTAGAGGGTATTATGTTTAGTGAAATAAGTCAGACAAAGGCAAATACTGTATGCTATCACTTATATGTAGAATCTAAAAAAATAAAACAAATGAATATAACAAAACAGAAACAGACCCACAGATACAGAGAACAAACTAGTGGTTACCAGTGGAGAGAGGGAAGGAAGATGGGGCAAGATAGGGGGAGGGGATTAAAAGATACAAACTACTATGTATAAAATAAATAAGCTACCAGGAAATATTGTACAGCACAGGGAAACATAGCCATTATTTTATAATAACTTTAAATGAAGTGTAATCTATAAAAATACCAAATCCCTATGTTGTACAACTGAAACTAATATAATACTGTTAGCCAACTCTACTTAATAATTAAAAGAAAATAATCCTCTTTGGCTCCATGCTCTTCTTTCTGGGTCCACCAGGGTGGCAGCCATGACCCTTCAGCCCTGGAGTGAAATAGAGGACTCGGCTCTGCCCCCCAACAGTGCCCCGGGCCGTGTGACCGGCAACCTTAAACCACTCTTCAGGGTCATTCTTCCCTCTGCCTGGAGGATGAGGCATGTTTGCCGGGCTGGCGCTATGGTCCTGTCCTATAGAATCCTGGACAGCCTTTCCTTCATCTCATCCTGTCTCGGTCTCCTTCGTCCAAGCTGGTGGCATTTCTGCTAATATAAAACTCTCAGAAACCTTGGGTCTGGTGGGTCTAAGCCACCAAACAAGAGGGTCTTCCACAGATCTCCCCTGGAGAAGTTCCCCTCTACCCTGGCTTCTGCTGAGATGGCTGATTGGATCCATCAGGCACATGCCCATAAGCGTCTTAGCAAACACTGCCCAGCATCACTCTCAGCACTCTCTCCAGAGCACAAGCTTTCTCATTTTTTATAGTGTGGATTGGTTGGGAATTTTCCAAATCTACACATTCTGGTTCCCTCTTCAATTTATCTCTTTCCTCTTGAATTTTACTATAGGCAGCAAGGAGAAAATAGGCTGCACCTTCAACACTTTGCTTGGAAACCTCCTCAGCGGGACTTCCCTGGTGGCGCAGCGGTTAAGAATCCACCTGCCAATTCAGGGGACACTGGTTCAAGCCCTGGTCTGGGAAGATCCCACATGCTGTGGAGCAACTAAGCCCGTGTGCCACAACTACTGAGGCTGCGCTCTAGAGCCCGTGAGCCACAACTACTGAAGCCCACATGCCTAGAGCCCATGCTCCACAACAAGAGAAGCCACTGCAATGAGAAGTCCATGCACTGCAAAGAAGAGTAGCCCCTGCTCGCCGCAACTAGAGAAAGCCCGCTGCGCAGCAGCGAAGACCCAACACAGCCAAAAAAAAAACCAACAAAAACAAAACAAAACAAAGAAAAAGAAACCTCCTCAGCTGTCCATCCACGCTGGTCACTTGCAGGTTCTGCTTCCACAAAACACTAGATGCAGCCGAGATCTCTGCCACTCTGACAGGGAGCACCTTCCTCCAGCTTCCTTTCCCCTTCCCGTCTCTTGTTCCTCATTTCCGAGACCTCACTGGGGGCACCTTCAACATTCATGTTTGTACCACATCCTGTCTGTGATGGTGTGTGTGCTCCTCCAAGACAAGAGAGGCGGTCTCTGTAGGCCCCCTCTTCTCGATCACCTTTCACACCCACAGCTTCTTCAAGGCGACCCAGGCTTTATCTAACACGCTCCTCGAAACTCTTCCATTTCTGCCCACTATTAGTTCCAAAGCCCCTTCCATACGTCTTAGGTATTTGTTACAGTAGCACCTCACTTCCTGGTACCAAGGTTGGCATTAGTTTGTTAGGGCTGCCAAACCAAAGTACCACAGGCTGGGTGGCTTAGTCAACAGAAATCTATCTTCTCATGATTCTGGAGGCTAAAAGTCGGAGATCAAAGGGTTGGCAGGTTGGTCCCTTCCAAGCCCTCCCTCCTTGGCTATTAGACGACCGTCTTCTCCTGTTGGTCCTTCCTCTGTGCTTGTCTGCGTCTTAATCTCCTCTTCTTATAAGGACACCAGTCATACTGGATTAGGGCCACCCTGATGGCCTCATTTTAACTCCCGTCTTTAAAGACTGTCTCCAAATAGAGTCACATTCTGAGGTCCTGGGGGTTAGGAGGCTGAGGTCCTAACTTCAACATATGGATTTGGGAGAGGACACAATTCAGTCCCTAACGAGCCTCCATACACTTTCTACTTCCGAAAAGCTGGCCCAGTGGTTTCGTGTCGTCACTTGTCAGCTGTGTCCCCCCCACCCCAGCTCTTCAGGTCCCTGTTGTCCCTGATGGTAGACACGTGGGCCACGTTCTTGCTGTGGTCGGTGGCGCGTGGCCACGGGGAGGGGAGCCCTGGAAACCCAGAGGCGCTTAGCCGCCCTGAGTCCCGGCGGCCGTCCTGTCGGAGGGGCTGGAGGGCAGTGGGATCCATCCTCCCTCCCTCCCTTCTTCTGCAAAGCCTCCGGGCCGCCAGCCTGGCCCACAGACCCCAGCCTGACTGCGTGCGCGGCCTCTGTCCGCCCACCCCACGCGCCGTCACCCGCTGCCCGCTGGTCGTCGGCCCTGGTGGCGAGCCCACGCGCTTGTCCCTGCGCCCATGATCGCTGGGCAGCGGCCGGGCCTGGCTTGGCGCGCCCCTTCCCTGCCTCGCTTGGCCCTCGTCGGGGTCTCTCCTTCCCCGGCCGGGACTCAGCCTCCCCGTCGGGGCCCGTGCCTCCCGCCTCCTCTTCTGCGGCCGCTCAGGGGCGACGCGACAGCAGGCTCCACGCCCCCCAGCCAGGCAGTGACATGTCACGGGCAACTCAGCACCTGTAACAAGCTTCCCCCGGGGCCCCTGTCCAGGCCCCTCCCTGTACGACCGCAGGTGCCCACCGTCGCCCGCCGTGAGGCCCGCCTCGCCGGGGATGCTCTTACATCTCACGGGCCGCATCTCGCCGTGACCGTGACCCTGTGAGGCGAGCAAACTGCCCCCCCTCAGACCCGGTGAAGTGACTTTCCTGTGCTGACCCGGGGGCTGGGAGGCAGGAACGGCGCTGAGGGCCCCTCGGCGCTCACCGCACACCCCAAGCTTCCCTCCCCACGCTGCCCCGCCCCCCCACCAGCTTTCCCTGGCGCCAGCCCCCCCACCACGGCGTCCTGCCCGGGCTCCTTGCCCTCCCGCTGGACCAGGAGTAGGACAGTCTCACTGCGAGTAACCTGGGCAACAGGCTTGTCCCACTTGGCCCTCAGAAAGAGGGCTGGAGCCAGGCCCAGGGTCAAGGTCAGCTCGGGCCCTGCGCAGCTCCCGACTGCCCTGCCCTGCGGTTCTCCCCTGCTTCGTGCTGCCCCACCTCCTTCTGTCCTGCAGGGAGAAGACGCGGCTGCCGAGGCGCAGAGCTGGTCCCAGAGAACAGCTGTGGGTCACAGGTGTCATCTACTCCGAGATTCTTAAGAGTTTTCCAGAAGCTTTATTTTGTTTTACCTCCAACTGAACGTACGCAGCCAATGAACTGGAAGCTTGGTCACACACACACACATCACAGATATCTTCACATCACATTAATTGTAGATTTTTCAAACTACTGCTTACGCTAATCACTACTTGGAAATTATGGCAGCTATCAGACATGAGGCCTCGTTATTTAACGCATTCAGAAACACATAAACATATTTTGATAACCGTCTCAATATCATTCGTCTTTGCGACCCCAAGCCATACATCTCACTCATTTGAAAACGAAGAGGCCCCACGTGGCCAGCAGACACCAGAGGACCAGGGTGAAGCTGCCTTCCACCGAGGACGCAGGAACCTGTGACCGCGTGGCCGGCCCGGCCGGCCGGCCACTTCCAGCCGTCTTTCAGGGACGGCGAATGCGGCAGGTGCTGCGCCCGCCCGAGCGGCTGCCCCGCCCTGTCCTCTCCGCCGGCAGACCCCACCCCAGGACGCAGGGCGGTGGCGCTGGGAGGGGACTGCTGCCCCCTGCCCTGGCACCTGAGTGCTGGGTTCTGGGCAGTGGGGCCCGAGAGGTTCTGTGCAGGTGGGGTGATCACTGGGAAAGGGGTGTCTGTGCTGGCGGGAGGGCAGGAAAGAAGGAGAAAGACGCACAGGGCAGCAGGAAATGCTTCCTTCTCGCTGAGGGTTTTCCCGCGTCTAGGGGGGACGGGGGAGGGCACGGTCGGGCAGACGAGGGTAGTTGCTCACGATGAAGTCACGTCCCAGGACCAACCCAGAACCCTGTCACCTTGGGCCTTCCTGTTATATGAGATAATAAATGTCTCTCAATTTATACTACATTCAGTTGGATTTCTGACACTCTTCACTGAAAGTGCTTCAGTGGAGAATTCTGCACACTTCAAGAGCACCATGGACAGTTAATTTCTGGAAGTTCTTCAGTGAGCCTGCACCGGCCACTCTGAGTTCTCACATCTTGGCCCTCGACGGTGAACAAAACTGCCGCCCCTCAACACCCCCCCTGCCCCCCCGTCAACCCCGAGGATTCCTTCCATGACCTTCAGGAGGCCAGCACCTTGCTGTGACGCAGTCTATTTTCCTGTGTTCAAGATCTGGTTCAAAGTCGGACTCCCCTGGGGGTGTAACCTGTGGCAGGGACCATGACGGTCTTTTCCGCAGCCCCTGCCCAGCACCCAGGGCCTGGCCCGCAGGTGCTCAGGTGGGAACTGCTGGAGGAATATTTCTCATTACTTCTTTGGGACCCCACAGATGCAAAGGCTTTTTGACACATGTTTATCACGTGAAGGCACACATAATACATAAAATCAAATACATATATATTGTATTATTAGTAAGTTGCTCAGGAATATGTAAGAACATCTAGGAAGAAAATTTTCTTTTTTCTTTCAGGTAAGTATGTGGACAGAAGAGGACGTGCAAACATCTTATTTTTCTGGTTGAATATTTTTTAAAACGTGAAATATACTGCAGAATCAAAGAGCCGAGGTGGGTTAAGTATTTTACTCTAAATATATTTTTTTAAATATTTATTTATTTATTTCGGCCACGCCGGGTCTTAGTTGTGGTGCGTGGGATCTTTAGTTGCGGCATGCGGGCTTCTTAGTTGCGGCATGCATGCCGGATCTAGTTCCCCGACAAGGGATCGAACTCAGGCCCCCTGCACTGGGAGTGCGGGGTCTTACCCACTGGACCGCCAGGGAAGTCCCTTACTCTAAATATTTTTGCAAATCTGATCTTCCCTGCTCTAGTCCAAGGCTCATATAGCTCCCCTCCCCCCAGAATCGGCCCAAAGTCTTTCCTCAGCATGCCGGACTCCACCTCTGGCCAGACTGACCCAATCCTGTCTCCAAACACCCCATCCTGAGCCTGCCAGACACTCTGCTCATCCTCTTCTTCTGGCATTTAACACGTTCCCCCTGCTCTTAGGTCTCCAGGGCATCAGGGCAACATAGAGTTTCTCAGAAAATTCCTGTTGTCAAAGCAGGAAACACACACACACACACACACACAATTCCTAAAGGCCTCTGATGGGTACTGCACAATTATGCTAAGAGCTCTTCTTGTTTCTCAGATGGCAGTGGAGCAAATTTTGGTTGTCTCAAATAATGCAGAAAGGATGCAGAAACAGGGCCTCCAGAAGGTTCAAAACACTCATTGGGGCCATCTTTTCAGACTCCCCAGTTGCAACCCAAATTGCTAAAGAATTGGTCAGTATTGTGTTTCCCTGACACACCTGTGGGGTTGTCCAAAGGAAGGTATTTTTAAAGGCCCAGGAAGAGGGGCAAGGACTCAAGTTTGCCTGGTATGGAACTGGAGAGCCCGGGTAGCTGGTAAATAGTATAAGGATTTAAAATACTCTAAAAGCTGTGACGATATTGGCCCTTCAGCCTCTCCCCTGCCCTGGTTTGGAGGGCAGGCTTTGGCTCTCAGTGCCTGAGGCTGGCCAGGGGAGTACTTAGGAGTGGCGTGACCTTGGGCAGGTTAGCCTGTGACCCTGAGCAGGCCAGCAGCTTCAAGCACCAGCTTCCCCAGCCAACTGTAAAACTTCCCCAGCCAACTGTAAAATGCAGCCCATAATGCTATCTCCCAGGTTACTGTGAGAAGACAATGAGGATGTATTTAAGCGCTTGGGGTGCGGCCTGGCACATCATAAATACTCCACAGATGATAACGGCTATTATTCCAAATAAGAATAAACATCAAAAGGTCCAGCAGTAAAAGGTGAACCATTTTAAAAGTGTGATAAGATATGGTAATCGAGCAGCACCCCTCTCCCAAGAGAGACCATAATCACAGTCCCCAAACACCAGTCAAGTCCATCCTATGAAGACCAAGAGTGAGTGCAGCCGCCAGCAGAGCGTATCTATAAAGTATCTCCTCTTTATTTAAGTTAAACAATTTTCAAGGATGGTTTCCATCTATAAAATGGACGAAGTACAAGCTCTGTACAGCAGTTCTTTTTAAAAATCAACTGAAAAAAAAAATTACCAAACTATATTTTGAATTTGCAAAACATATCACAGATACCATCATTTTAGCTTTTATGAAGACATAAGAAAGACCAGCACAGAGAAGACAACTAACTTCGCCACGCTTTGCTCCAAGGGCTTTTCGGAAAGAATCTTTACTTGTAAAAACAAGAGTGGGAGAGGGGGACAGTCCCGATGACTAAAAAGTAATGCAGCCACAGTAAGTCACTTTGGCACACTGTGTCATGTAAACATAGCTCACCCAAGGGAGCCCTCCCAGCCCACCTCGGCTCACAACGCCCACACCATCCAAGGCCGCCAACCCTACCACCTCAGGGATGGGGAGCTGCCCCCCAAGGGCCCGGGGGACCCATCTCAATGGTACAAAGGTTGGTAAGACTTCTGGGTGGGGTGGAGGTGTGTGGGCAAAAAATTTGTCAAGAACCTGATTAAAATTTGTGTTACTTTAAAGCCAAATTTGTTTTCCGTCCATGGGATTTTTTGCCTAACAGTAGAAGTTGCCTGACAACGGAACCCAGGGGCTTGGTGACTGCTTCCTGCCCCACCTGTGCTCAGCAGCCTTGCACAGGTGCCCAGGACTCTACCTAAGGGCCTACTGGTGGCCATGATCCAGCCTCTGAAGATAGAGTTGTGCCAAGTTAATCCAGCTATGGCCTCCCGGTCCACCGAAAATACACCTGGTTGGTCGGCAGGGGGCAAAAAACGCAGGACAAAGTCACCCAGCCATGCCTCCAGGCCCGAGCCCACCGTCATAAAGCAAACACATGGGGGGCTTCTGCAGTGCGGGAAGAAAGACCAACGTCCCCTTTCCTAGAAGAAACAGGCAGGAGAGAGCTGCACTTGGCCAGTGTCAACCTGGCAGAACCTTCTGGGGCCACTTCTCTGTGACCTCCCAGGCCCTCCCAGAGGGACCTGAAGGTGTGCCTGTGTGACACCTCTTGGACACTGGGCATCTGTGTGACGAAGTGCTGGGTGAGGGGGGCGCAGGAAGGCAGTGACCACGAGAGTGACTGGGGCGCCCTGTGGGGTCTGCGGCTGGGCTACCCCTGCGTGGGGGCACCTCGGAGGCAAGGAGAGCTCTGCGGGGACACGCCTGGGTGTCAGGGCAGTGACCAGGCCTCTCTTCCTGCTTTACTTTTAGTTCACGACAGTCTTGTGGTTTATACTGACATACGCCTCCTAAGCCACAAAGCTCCTGTTTTGTGCCCTGAATCCTAAGCATCATTGAGAGGGTGTTGTTTGGTTTTCACTTTTCCTAATTCTTGACCCAAAGCCCCTGAGGCAGGCAGGACTGGGCCCAGGTGGCCTTCACAGTGGTGCCAGCACACCAGGGTCCTCACCATGAGCCCAATGCTGCCTGTGACAGCTTCCCACCATCACTGGGAGCTGGCAGATTCTTTTTTACTCATTTTATCCTTAGAGAAAAGAAATGTAATTTACAAAGACCCAAAGCAATAATTTGTCAAATTAAGTAACCCATTCAGGGTTTATAGACACCAAGGGCACGAAAAGTGGATTCCGACACAGAGCATGACACGACTCCCAGCTGAAGCCAAACCGAGATGCCGCCGGCGTCCGGGCCTCGGGGTAGGGCTAGCCTCCCAGGGTGGCGGCCACAGCAGGACCTACCCACCTATAAGGCTCCGTGGGCAAAGGAGGCGCTTCCTCCCTCGGGCCCCGAAGGGCTCGGCCCCTCCTCCTCACGCTGTGATCTGCTTTGTGGACAACTTACAGGATGAGGGTGACCTACAGAAACCATAGGAACTGACCGTACATTCTTTCTTCATACATGTCTGTGTGCAGTGTCCCACCACAGCAAAGTTCATATCCGAAGAGAGCAGGTACGCCACGTGGAAGGGGGTCTGCGCCGGGAAGACAGCTGGGAGGGCGGGGTAGGGCAAACGCCGTGACGTGACCGTGGCCGTGACCCGGATGTAAACCGGACGTGCTGTCGGCGGATCGAAGTGGAGGCTGGAGAGCTCCGCTAGCTGTGCTGCGGCCGCTGCCCCTTTCCTCCCGGTCCTGCCGCCCGCAGGCGTGGGGCTCCCGCATCCATTCGCGGGGCGCGGGGCGCGGGGCGGGCAGGGGCGGCGGGGCCCGGGGTCGGGGTGGGCCAGCTCCGCCTCCTCGCCGCCCCGGTGCCGCCCGCAACGCGCCGAGGTCCTCCGACCTTCAGACCGTGATGGAATACTGAGGTATATAGTTTCTCCGAAAGTTTAAGAAACAGAATCAATAACGTCGGGCCCGACGGCGCGGGAGGACGCGGGCGGCTTCCTCTACTGCTGCAGGTTGAGCGAGAACTTCCACTGCTGGGACAGCGCGGGGCCGCACACCTCCACGCTCAGGCCGCCGTTCTGGGCCCCGCGGCTGTCCAGGCACAGGTTGCTGCCCACGTGCCGCAGCTTGGAATTGCCCTCGATCTGCTCCCATTTCTGCAAAAGACAGGAGAACACCTTACAGCAGGGGCGCCGCCAGGAGAGGGCACAGTGGGGCTGCTCTCATAACAAGGTCTCTGACCAGGATGGACAGGCATCCGCAGCAGCCCGGGTGAAACCACGCACCTCAGATTGGGACGTGAACCCACGTGGCCGGGACTCGAACCCGGCCAAAACCCTGACTGGGACCTGAACCCATGCGGCTGGAACTCCAACCAGGCCCAAACCCACAGTCTTCCAACTGAGATCACACACCTTGTCTCAAGACTTCATGAAGCTCAGGTTCCTGATGTCTCATCGCAGAAAGAATTCAGCGAGAGACAAAGTGATAGGTAAGAAGTGGATTTATTTAGAGAGGAACACACTCCACAGACAGTGTGGGCCATCTCAGAAGGCGAGAGTGGCACCAGGGTTTGGGGCTGTCAGCTTTTATAGGGGTGGGTAATTCCATAGGCTAATGAGTGGTAAGAGTATTCCAGATGTTTTGGGGAAGGGGCGGAGATTTCCAAGAATTGGGCCCCCGCCCTCTTTTTGACCCTTGTGGTCGCTCTTGGAACTGTCATGGCACCTGTGGATGTGTCATTTAGCTTGCTGATGTGTTACAGTGAGCGTATACTGGGGCTCAAGGTCTAGTAGAAGTCGACTCGTCTGCCATCTTGGCCCCATTTGGTTCTTATTGGTTTATGTCGTGTCCTCAGGCTATGTCATTCTTTCAAAGGTTGTGCCCTGCCCCCTTCCCTCCTGTTTCACGGGAACAAAACATTGTCCGCTGAGGGCCCAGGAAGAAACCAGCACTCTCCGCTTAGTTTGCAGCCCCAAACCTCCTCTCCCGGCCCTGATGGAGACCGCTTCCCTGCCCCATCCTTTCCCCTCTTCGGGCATCTCCTCGACCAAGCCCCATGCTTGGGCCCCCGCCCCTCCTCAGTCTTAAGGACTCCCCACATGGGGGAATTTCCTGCAGAGACTTGGCATTCTTTCACAAGAAGGCCTCATCTGAGGATATTTCCCCTCGAGGAAGCAGCCACAGGAACCAGGCCAGCTCCAGGAGGGCCCAGGCTGCCTGCCCCTGGCTGTTGAAAGCAGCCCTGCTGAGGCCGGTGCAGGGCCCGGGCCCCTCAGCGTGCCCGCCTACACGTAGGACCTCGTGCTGTGCCAGAGGGATGGGGTGAGGCCAATGGGAGGGAAAGGGATGCCTGTGTGGACAGAATGCCCTGCTGCGGAGACCACCTCTCCACTGTCTGTCTCTCCACCCTCTCCACCTTGCTGGGTGTGTGGAAGCCTGTCTCAGCTAGCCTAAGTCCCCGAGTGCTACCTGCCGAGTTCTGCGTGTGCCACCTGTACAGTCCAGGGCGTAGCGCCTTTGTACTCCTGTGGGTACGCACCTGTGCCCCACTAAACCCAAACCAGCCAGGCAAACCAGCGAACAAGCCCACAACCCAGCCGTGGGAAACCTGAGGGCCTCTCACGCTGTTGTTTATCCCCATGTAACAATCTCTAATGTTTGTTCTTTACAAAAAAAAAAGTAACATGCTTGTTTCTTAGAAAAGCTCTCCCTTCCTTAATGCAGTCTGTCATTACAGTTAATTTTTTACACTGTATGCACAGAAGCTCCTTTCCGTTGGTATTTTTGCAAATCCTTTGGACATCGTGGAATTACGATTACGTTTTCTTACTCTTGCTTTCCTTTCCCCCTTGACTCTGCAAATGCACACCTAACACAGACGTGCCTGGAAAGCCAACGTTCCAACTGGCAAGAGGAGTGCAGCTTCGAGAGAGAACTAGCTGAGGAGCCTCCTCTCAAAGGGCAAGTGAATGAGGTGGGAAGGAGGCAAAGCAAGGCAGGGAGGGGCCCTGCAAGGATGCTCCCGTGGGGACCCTGGGACGCTTGCTAAGCCAGCCTGCCGGCCTGGAGTTTTTGCCAACAGTGAAACGCAGTGCAATCCGATGGGCACAGGGAGAGGGACCGCCCATCACCTGTCCATCACCTCCTCCTTCATTCCTGTTCCCTCTTTGCTGTCATTCCTCCTGCTCTGTCATGTGAAGCGTGTCTGTGCTGCCGACATCCGTGTGTCACTGAGTAGCCAGGGCTTGCTTGACAAAGAATCTGGAATGGGTGGACTTTGACTCCATTCCCTGGGGAGCTCTGCCTGTGTCACAGCATCAGCCAGATGGAAGGCCTCAAAAACGCCCAAACCCCAGCTCCGTGCGTGGGAGGCAGCCTCGGCAGCCCGGAGCCCTGGGCCCAGAGGGCTGTGGTGGGGTGGGCAGATTCCCAGATGCAGAGGCTCTACTGAAAGGGCCACACCTTCTCTACCGGGCAAGGAAGGGCTCGGGGGTTGACAGTTTAAGAGATCCCCACTTACGTACGCCACACGCCCAGAAGAGCTCATTGTTTGCAGGCCTTTCTCCCTCTTATGACGTGAGCCTTTCAGGGTGAGAACCAGATGGTGGCAGGAACATTTCAGCCCTTGACGTACAGCAAGCTCTCACTAAAGGAGACCCCTCCAGAGATGGAGCATCTGTCTGTTCTTAACAAAGGTTTGGAGCCCAGATAAAGTCATCACTTTATCCCTCCTTTACCCTAGACGCCCCTGCCCTTACAGCCAGGGCAGGACACCTGGCCCAGCACCATGCTCACCCGACGCAGGTCCCAGGAGGCTGGGGCTGGAGACAGTGGCCTCCGTGTTTACCAGCCCCTCCTTCTCACTCGGGTGCCACAGCTGTCAACATAGATGGGCATTTAGGGACCTGCTGGGGTTCCGCAGAGCAGGGCGGGGGGCACCCGGAACCAGGCGGGGGGGACAGAGGAGAGACGGCCCTTTTCAAGTGTTTCCTGACAACTGGGCTCCAAGCAGGGGACCTTGGTGTGGGCCTCGGTGCTCCTGGGGGACCCTGGAGAGGACCCCAGGCTCTGGGCCTCAGCTTCCCTTCTGTGAAAGGAGTGGTGGGTGGGAAGCCCACGTGGGCTCCTGGCTCCAGCCAGCCCCAGGCCTCAGTTTCCCCAGACCCGTGTGTCTCGTGAGGAGGGACAGAAGATGACAAGCCCAGCTCCCGTGTGGGCACGTGGGAAAGTCCTTTGGGGGTTGCACTAGCCACTCCCCCTAGGCCCAAGAAAGGCTCTGCCCCCAAGGTACCCCCAGGGCGCAGGTCAGAGAAAACCAGCCAAAGAGGTAAACATACGTTCTGAACCGTTTAGAAAAAAGTGACACGAGTGTGCGTGTAACGTCTCATCCAGTTGCACCTTAATCGTTTACAATTTGTAAACTTAAAAAGGAAAAATACTTAATGAATAAACAAAAACACGTGGAATTTCTCTTTAAAATGGCCAGTGGTGTGGGGAGGAGAATGAGAACATAATCGGAAATAAGCCACAGCAGGCCTCTGGCTTCAGAAATAAAGGCCTCTTTATATATATTTTTATAAAATATAGGTCTTCCTTTTGGGCTTGGGGGTTCATCAGCAATGGAAGGGAACCGGGGTGAAACACTTCCTCTGGAGACGTTATCGTGAACCTCAGTACCTTTTCTAGGCTGGTTTGTAGGTCAGTGTTTCATTAGCTTCTCGTGAGTAAAGTCATACATTTTCATTTTTAAAGCAAAGCTGAACTCTCGCTGGTTCGGGCCAGCACCGCTCCTGGCGGGGTGCACTGGCTGGGCTGCTCCAGCTACAGAGAAGCCAGGGGCCAGTGACACCGCTGGGCACCGCCCCCCTTCCTGGACCAGGGGTCTGTGCCTCCGTGCAGGGGTCGGTGGCGTGCTGACCCACCCACACTGGCCACCAGCATCCCCGTCCCTTGGGTGTTCTTGGGCATCACCAGACAGAGCCTTTCTGGGCGCAGTACCCACGCCTGGGCACGAGGGCCACGTCTGAGGAAGGGCCCCGCCCGGCTCAGCTGGCCGCCAGGGTGAGGGGAGCCGCCTCTGGTGTTGGGACGCCCCCTGCCCCAGTGCCCAGCCTGGGGAGGCCCTTACAGACCTGTGCAGCTGAACACGCAGCCTCAAAGCACAGCCCTGCCTCTACAGCCTGTTAGAGGACAGACCAAACATAAACAGATGGATGCAGAGGGGGAGGAATAACCAGGACGGTGGCCTCCCGGCAGAAGGACCAGCCCGCGCCCTGCGCCCCTCAGGTATCCCAGCGCTCGCCAGGGGCTCCATGCGGGGACGCAGAACAGCGCGAGTCAGAAGGTGCCGCCTGTGAACACCCAGCGTCCCCGCTGTGATCCAGGCCCTAGGGGGGATGGGGGAGCTGGGCCTGGACTGGTCCCCGGCCGGCACCTACCTGCCGGCTGTCGTTCTCCCGGCAGCCCTGCAGCTTTATGAGGGAGCCAGGCGCCCGGTCCACCACGGTCAGGCACAAGTCCATGTGCTTCACCGACTTCTCCTTTGTCAAGGCCCATTCCTGCAACACAAAGCCAAGGTCAGGGCTCGGCCTGCGGGGCTGCGGGGTGAAGAATGCAACAAGGAAGGGCCCCAGAGGGGACGGCACGTGGGGAACAGGCTTCAGAAGCCCTGACCAGCTCAGGGCCAACAAAGGACTTTGTGCCTAAGAGCAAGTCTCCAACCGGGGGTGTCGGGGAGCCTCATAACTAACTGAGCACTAAGCCAACAGTAGTAAGAACTTAAGCCCAAATGCAGGTTAGAGCTCCACACCCCATCTTCCATCATTAACTGTGGGCTGTGAATGCTGCAGCTCCAGCTTGGTTACCCACAAGGTGGACAGTTCAGGGTCAACATTTCCTTGGAATGACTCTGCCCCGACACGGGTGTGGTTTGGAAACAGCATTTATGACTGTGGCTTGTCACGTGTGAAATTATAAACCACGTGCAGCACACTTAACCTCATCACTGAGCACTAAGTTGGCCTACTGATGCTTGGGAAGCTCTGTGAGGTCCCTAGGAATGGATCCAGCCAGGTATTTGTACCCTCGGTGCCTATGATGTGCCTGGCACTGTTTTAAGCCCTTTCAACAACAGCCCTATGAGAAGCTATTATTATCCCCATTTTACAGATGAGAAAACTGAGCCAGAGAGTGCTGAAATAACTTGCCTATGATCTTAAAAAATAGACACACATCCCTTAAGAGCTGAGAGCAGAACTACTTATTCTGAACACTAAACAAGAGCGTCTGAAAGGGCAGGAGGCTGGGGAGGGGACACGATGGGTGACTGGGATCACAGGGTGGAAGGCGGGAGAGGAGGTAGGGAGCCTGCTCTTGGCAGGGCTATGGCGGAGACAGGAGGGTGAGGCTTCTGACCGTCACTCGAGGACTTGACACTTGCAAAGGGATAAAATCCACGTGAGACCTCAGGATCTAGAAGCAGCGAGGCCTCTTCCAACTCAGAATCCCACAGGGGGTGCCCTCCCCATGCCCCGCTTCTGCTGTACGCCCAGGAAAGCTGCTGCAAGTCATCTGTCCATCTGTCCGTTCATCCACCCAGTGACTGTCCGCCGAGTGCCTGCAATGACTCAGACTCCTGGCAGTGAACACACAGGCCAGGCCCTGCCCTCTGGAGGCTTCCTCCCCCGTGGGAGAGCAGGTATCACACTAGTGCTTGTGTCATGTAACTTTAGGCACGATTAAGTGCTAGGGAGAGGTGGTTTTCTTTTTTCTGTCCTCAGGGGACAGAGCTAAGGGAAGGAATACAGAACGTTCTGAGAAGCCTCACTGCTCAGAACCTGAATCACCTTGGAGCAGATGCTCTGTTATCAAGAAAGCATTAACTGCAGGTTCTTATTAGTCATCAATTTTATACACATCAGTGCATACGTGTCAAAAAAACAACTAATACTAAACTTTCTTTCGGTTATTTGTATGGAAATATGTTAATATAAATGTTTCAGACATTGCATGAAATTTCTAAAAATCTTATATGTTCTGTTCTGGTATAATGTTAGAAGTCATAATTCTAGTTATTACTTTAAAATGTATATCTCAGAAATAACTAAATTTCCTTGTCAATGGCATCATTATGAACTTTCATCAAATCTTAAAAAAAGAAAGCATTAACACCTGGAGGCCACACGTGCACCCCTCCCCCAGCCAGTGGTGAGACACAGGTCCAGCTGGGAGGGGTGGGCTTGGGCCACTGTCCAGGAGAGGAAGGGCAAGCCCCTTGGCCTGTGGGCGGGCTTCCTTGTCCCCTAACAGGGAGTCAGACTGGGCAGTCCCCTCATCTTCAACTTTCTCACCCTTTTTTTTTTTTTTTTTGCGGTACGCAGGCCTCTCACTGTTGTTGTGGCCTCTCCCGTTGCGGAGCACAGGCTCTGGACGCGCAGGCTCAGCGGCCATGGCTCACGGGCCCAGCCGCTCCACAGCATGTGGGATCTTCCCAGACCGGGGCACGAACCCGCGTCCCCTGCATCGGCAGGCGGACTCTCAACCACCGCGCCACCAGGGAAGCCCTCTCACCTTTTAATTAGGGTTTCTCCAAGCGTACTCTGTGAGGAATTCTATGAAAAGTTTATTCTAGGTCAAGTAAATTTGGGAAACACTGCATTTGGACCCCGTGTCTCTCTTGCAGATTCACTAGTAGCCCATCAGAGGCTCTGAAAGATCCTGGGGTAGAGGAACCTGCCTGGTCTGTTTTCCACCGTTGCCCAAACGTGGAAGCCCTGTGCACACCTGTGCCCACCTGTCCCTGGGGGCTCTTGGATCTGAGTCTGCAGAGCCTTCTCAGAAGGGCCACATGCCGGGCCCTGAGGGTTGGTTCCAATCTTCCACGATGTTGTCCTTCCACAGGGGGGTGGGGCGGAATGGGGTGCTTTCAAAGCACCACCAGGTACCACAGAGGTCCCAGGAAGGAGCAGACCATCTGTGTGATCCAGTGACAAAAAGACACCGTCCCCACTTGGGTAAGAGGAGTGATGGGTGGGATGACTGTACGGAGAGGGGTTCTCGGTTGTTCTTGGAAGCAGGTGTTGGAAGGTATTGGGGGCTTTGCTGATCCCCAGTGAAAGCTCACGTTTGAAGGTTTCTACAACCTTCTTGCTATGGCATGCTTCATTATTTTAAAGCAGGTTTTACACTGAATTCCAGAAAAACTAACTCAGCTCTGCAGACAGCAGAGATAGCTGCCACTTTCTTCTTCTGGCGCATTTCAGTTATCTGAATTTGCAAAATAAAGTGCATGAATATTTAAGAAACACTTTTTTGAGCTGCCACTCTTAAATTTCCCCGTTTCCTGTGTGTCTGCTGAGGCCCAGCCAGAAACCAGAGGACACACCTTATTCTTCCGGAGCACGGGCCCGATTTTCCATAAGAAAATGCCGTTTACCCCTTGTTTCTCATCCCCGGGGCCCACTTGCCCTCGGTTCAGACGGGACTCGCTCTGGAAGGTTCGCAAGGGGACCACCTGAGGCAGCCACTGTGGCCCTGGCTTCCGACCTCCACAGGATGCTTCCCCGGGGCCCCAGCCGCGCGTGGCTAAGCGAATTACAGTTAAACAAAGTGAGAACTGTACATCCTGTCACACTCGCCACCCACAGGTGGCTGGTGGCTGCTGTGCTGGGTGGTGCAGATCTAGAACATTCTCGTCAGCCACACAAAGGACTACTGGGCGGCCTGATCTTGGAAGCGGCTCGCTGGCCCAGACTGGTCCTCGGGGGACGGCAGGGCTGGAAGCGGCGCACCGCCTTGCTGTGACCTGCCCCTGCATCCTTCCTGCTGGGAAGCCCTCCCTGCCCAGCGCTCAGGTGGGGTCACCCACCCTGGGGGCTTTCAAATACCCGGATGCTCTCTGACCCCAGACTCATGAAATTAGGCTATCCGGGCGGGGGACCCGAGACCCATGTTTCCCAAAAGCTCTTCGGCTCGAGAGCCAGGGAGGTCATCTGCCTGGGACAGTGGCCAGAGCCGGATGGGGGCTGCCCCCTCCCCATGCCTCGCTTGTCTAATCTACCAGGCCTGGGCCATGCCGGGCAGCTGCGAAGACAGCACCACCAAGAAGAGACAGGAGGCCAAGAGTCTGGGGCTGCCGTCTGCCCAGACGCTCCTCGGGAGGATGGGGAACAGCCAACTTCACACAAAGGCAGGCGCCCTCTTTTGAAACAGTTCTATTTAAAGGAGGCTCTGGGATACACTGAGTTAAAGTGCCTTTGTTTAAAACGGCAGGCCCGGGCTTCCCGGGTGGCACAGTGGTTGGGAGTCCACCTGCCGATGCAGGGGACATGGGTTCGTGCCCTGGTCCGGGAGGATCCCGTGTGCCACGGAGCGGCTGGGCCCGTGAGCCATCGCCGCTGAGCCTGCGCGTCCGGAGTCTGTGCTCCGCAATGGGAGAGACCACAGCCGTGAGAGGCCCGCGTACCTCAAAAACAAACAAACAAACAAACAAAAAAAACGGCAGGCCCCCCAGAGTAGGAGACGAGCATACCCAGCATCACCCGGCCATTTTTGTGTACGAGGCCCTCATTTTAACAAACACCTGTTACTGTCTCATGGGAAAAGCACCTTCTAGAGCCCTGTTCTTCTGGGACACACAGGCCATGGCTGGGCCTGTCAAGCCCTCACTTACCTCCCTCCTTTTCCACGAGGACCGAGGGGGTGGGCGTTTCAGATCTAAGCTTCTATCATCAAATAGGCAGCCCTGGCGGCCATGGTTAAGCGTCTGTGAGCAGGGACACGGGCAGGTGCAGACGCAGACAGGGGCCCTGGGATGAGCACACGGCCGGGCAGGACGGCAATGGGGAGGGGAGGCCACGTGGCCCTGCAGCCGCAGCCCAGCCCGCCCGAGGCGGAAGGCAGCTCCAGGAGGATGTCCCCTCTGGCCCCAAGGCCGGCTGTGAGGGGGCAGCCATCGCAGGAGGAGGGTGGCAGCGGGACATGTGGCCTCGGGCCCCCTTCCCTGGTGCCCCCGTGCACATACCTGGTTCCCTCCAGCGTTGTGACACTCATAAACTCCGACAACACCGTCAGCAAAGTGTCCCAAAGTGTCCAGGCAGTTGGTCCCCTGCTGCAAGGCCCCAAAAGCTATATCCTGGTGGTCGGGAACCCTGAAACCAAGGAGACAGTCACTTGCTGGGCTTGAGGGCCGCGGGCTCCGTGCCTGCCCCCCACCCCCCCGTGCTCAGAGCCCTTGTCTCACAATGGGTCCGGGCGGCAAGAAGGCTGCCACCAGGCCACGTACCCCCAGTGCAGGCCTGGCCGTGCCCCCGAGACAGCATGGCTCTGAGCCTCTCGACTCCTAACCCTAAGTGCAGGTTTTAAGTCTAAGCATTCTTTCTATCTTGTACCAGGGACAGTTTTCGGGAAAGAAAAAGCCCCTTGTCTCTTCAGGGTTAGTTGCTGACAGTCATTTAGGAAAGCAGTTAATGTGGTCAGATCCCACTGCCTCGAACTTTCCAGTAGACTTAGGATTGGCCTTTACCTAATAGACGGGAGACCACAGGTGGGTCTGTCAGGTGGCCTGGTACAGACAGAGCAAGGCAGCACAATGCGGGACGGGGCAGGCTTCGAGCCCGAGCCCCGCCTTGGCTGTGGACCAGCCGTGCGCCGGTCAGACTCATCCTCTCCAGCCCCGTGCCCTCTCTGCACGGTCCTTCCCCGCAGGGCCGCCGCGAGAGCCGTGAAGCATCGCACCCTGGCACTCAGCGCAGGGCCAGGCCTATGGGAAGCAGGCGGTGGATGGCAGCAAGTGTCACTGACACACGCGAACATCAGGCTGGCATCCCCCTTGCCCGGCATGGACAGGGCAGCAGGTCCACCCACCGCCATGGTGTGAACGCTTGAGATGTGGTCTCAGGTGGTGCAGGGCCCAAAGTCGCCCCAAATCACGGGGACCTCAGGGCGAAACTGTGCTTTAATGTCACTGCATCAGGCATCTCGTCACCAAGTCACAGGCCACCGTGACAGCAAAAGTGAAGTGGGCACCATTAGGGGCTACAGCCCACTGCTGTGAAGCCTCTGGTCGACCAGGGGAGAGGCAATGACCAGGGGCGTCCCACTGGTGATGTCCTTCCCAGAGGGGACAGAGAGAGGATGTTCTGCTCCCTCCCCTTCCCCTCGGGGCATGGGGGGCACGGCTTCCCTTTAAAAGCAGAGGGAGCCAAAGAGCGATGGGAGCGAACAGCAGGGGACAGGCCATGGGACCTGACTCTCAAATCTCTGCGACAAGGGCTCTGAAGGGCCCGTCAGCACACAAGAGGATGGTGGTGACTCCTGCAGTCACAGCCCCTGTGCTCGAGATACGTGACCTGCTATAAAGTGCACTGGAATATTCGGGAAAAGGAATGTGCCACTTCGAGGCAAAACCCATCTGGCAAGCCTTTTAAGAAGATAGAGTTCAGGTGCGGCCTGAAGCCCGCAGACCGGCAGGTCCTCTGATGAGCATCAGCGCTCCCTCAGGCCTCGAGTGGGCAGCCGTTTAAAGGGGCAGGCCAGGTGTAGAGGGCAGCTCAGGAGTATTTCTGTGTCATCAGTCCTCGTGGGGGGAAGCAGGGGGCCAGCGTGGTTACTCCCGTGACACGAGGTCAAAACCAGCCTGGAGGAGGGGGCACCCCGGGCAGGCCATCCTCTGGGCCTCTGCTGGGCATCGTTACCTGCTGGCCCACAGGCGGGGAGGGGATGGAGCTGGTTTAGCCTGGGGTCTCCAGGGCAAGAGGAGCCGGGAGGGTGAGGCCCGGGCAGGGAGGGCCTGAGGGCTGCCCCTCTGGCCACTCACAGAGCCCCGTCATCTCGCCAGGGGGACGAGCTGCATGAAGTGACACCTGGGAGGGTTTCTAGGTCTGTGAGGAACAGGAGGGGAAGCCCCAGAGAGCGGCAGTTCAGGGAGCCCATCTCGGGGGGCCTGGGGACAGCGCTGGGGCCCCGCTCCCAGCCTCTCGCCCCGAGCACAGTCTGCACTCCACCACCTCCAGGCCCCGCGCCCGCTGGCAGAGCCCGGCCCCGGGACCTCACCTTAGCTCTGGGTAGACATTTTCCAGGTACCATTTGAAAGGTTTGCAGCTAAGTTTCTTCCTGAGCTCCAATCGGCTCTGAATACTGCAGAAGGGAACAAGATTTCTTTATAAATGTAAAGAACAGACGGGCTCTACGTCAAAGCCAGAGATCTGCCAATGAGACAAGAGCTGGGGCAGGCGGTGGAGACCGGACCATCCACACTTCTGTCCCCAGGACCCTGCTGTCTCCCACGCACCTCCCGAGAGGGCCCTCACCGGCCTTGGGTAGGGTCCCCCTTTAACACCTGGTGGCTCTTCTCAACTCTGGCCACAGAACGCTGCTTGGGGTGTGGGCTGACCACCCTGCCGACACACACACACACACACACACACACACACACACGGATCCCAGGCAAAGTAGCAAGAGAGGGCACGAGTCACACTTACTTTCCATACGGGACATTTCTGGCAGAAGGCACTGCTGCGTAATAGAAGTTTTTGTATTCGTCCATCCAGACCTCTGCTGCCCGGCGGGTGTTCCTAGAAACAAAACACATCTCCTTGAGCTGTGCGTTGCCATCCTTCTGTCAGTGGCGTCCTGTCTGCACCGAGAAAGTGCTGCTAAGGAGGGTGCTTTGGCGGGGAGGGGGGCCTGATGGCCCAGCGGTGGTGCTCGCGGAGCAGAGAGCAGGCTGCTCCCCAGCCCCCGGGTTGTATATCAGGGTAGCTGGCATTCCGCAGGCGCTCACTGAACAACAGAAACCGCGTCCTCGTCTTTCACAGAACACAGATTGTTACAGAGCACAAGTCCAAGTCAGAACTACAACACAGGCAGGTATTTTACAGCAGGGACTGCGGCTGTACCATCGAGAATGACAAAAGTGAATCACTCTGCAATAACTCTTACTGTGCATCCCCAGAAGGCTGGTGCCAGGGAGCACGGCCGAGAAATCCTTGGCCTCTTCTCTGCAGCCTTTCTCATGTGGCTGCGATAGAGAGCTACTACTAGACAGCTCTGGGGAGAAGCTAAGAGCACACCACAGTTACTCTTAAAATTACTTTTGGCAGAGCTGAGCTGAGTGAGTGTCCTGTTTGGACCAGGAATGGTGGGGGACAGTAGTGTGTGCCCCACATCTGGGGTTCTTACTGCCCTGTGCCGGAAGGGGAAAGACAGAACAGGCTCCTCTAGAAGGCCCGAAGCATCCGTGCTTACATTTCACAACTGTGGAGAGTACCATGGCCCACGATCAACAAGGCCACCGGGACAAGCTGCCTTCGAACGTGTGACATGTATTAAAGGCTGCCACACACACATGGCATCAGTATCTTCTCCTGCCGGAGTTCTCTTTAGAGCATCTGTGAAGCAGCGCTACAACAGTGAGTCTCTGTGCTCCATACCCCGGACTCTGGTCCAGAGTAGACTCACACCTTAGGTTTAGATAGAGCCAATGCTTCTTCAGAACCCGTATAGAAGGCGTTCTCTTCTTCCAAGATAAACACGTTAGGAGGCAACGTTCACCTTTTACAAGAATACCTTCCCTCTATTAGAAAGGTCTCTTTTAAATGGTGAGCCTTTCAAATCATCTGAGTTACAATTACTAAAATAATTTGTTTGGTGCATATATCCCTCGTATAAAGTGACATATGTACCTAGATGGATTGCTGTTTAGAAAGCCCTGTAAGAGGCAGACAATTTGAGAGCACCTGTCCTCTGATCCAGCAGTTCCCACTTCTAGAAATTTACCTCAAGGAAATAATCAACCAGCAATGAAAATACGCTCAATTTAGCACAGTTTATATAATGGCAGAAAAAACAGAAACTATATGACCGTTAACAGTAAAGTGGTCAAACACATGGACTCCTCCGTGGCCATGAAAGATACTGGTGTACATGCTGCCTGTTGCCATGGACTGATGGCCCTGACTTGATGGGTAAAATTACAATAGATCACAGAACAGTACAGAGTCGATACGTGTGTGGAGGGAAATGAAGGGTGGGGCAGAGGGGGACGGAGGGAGAGGGAGACTGAAGAATGTTTTCACCAAATTATAAGGTTTTATGAATTGCAATCACACAGTGGTTTGAAGTCACCTAAGTCATTAAGTGATTAAGTCATTTCTCAACTCCTAAATGCAAAACCACCTTTTCTCTGTCTACTTAATAAAAAAAGATACGTAGGTAGCTTCAGAGAATGAGCTTCGTGTGCTGCTCGGCACTAGTTTCAAGTCATGTATTCAAATGTTTCTTAGGTGCCTCCTCTACGCTACGCGGTCTTCCAGGGGGCTGCAGGTACTGGGCACCTGGGCCCACTCTCGTCTATCCGGGTTCTTCCCGCCTTTGCTCCCTTCCTGCCCCCACTAGGTGCAGGTAAAGTCGCTCTAGTGGGAAGCAAGCAGGAGACAGAGAGGGTGGAACTGGCCAGTTACACTGCCTGGTGGTAATAACAGAAAAAAGTCTAGTAAGAGAGTAAGTTTAAACCGCTGTTTCCTGTATTTAATCTATTCGTAGTTTCCCTCGCCATGAATTAGTCTCACCATTAACTACTCAACATGAACCCAAATATCCTTCTAAGGCACCTGCCCCACGGCTATTCTGGCTGGGAGCTCCCCTGGCCTTTGGGTAAACTCTAATCCACGTGCACACGCAAGCACACACGCGACACTCTCCAGTCTATTTAAGAGGCTTGTAAGGGGCTAACTGGAAACGTAGCTGTGTAAAAAACAGAGGCAGGAACCGCCCAATGGTTCTCTCTCAACTGGTCTCCAGGGACGTGAGGTGATGTAAGAGCCTGCACGTGTGTCATCACCTGGGTCTCCCTAAAGCAACAGGCGCCCAGGCCACACCCAGGGTTGGGGGGCAGACAAGGCAGGACCCCACGAGGCCACTTCTCCATTCATTCATCCTTCCCTGCTTCTCTTACACAGTGACCCTACACAAATGAGATGGTCCTCTACCTGCTATGCTAGAATGCATTTTAGAACCTGTACCTCATCCCTGAATTCCAGCAGCCTCAGGCACTAACTGTGCTTAGGGATCCAGATAAAACCTAACGTGGACTCCAGAGCCAAGGGGCCGGAGATGAATCTCACTTTCCACCTGCGTGAACTTAGACAAAGGAACCGAACCTTTTTGTGCCTTAGTCTCCCTTGCCCCTAAAGTGCAAATTAATAATAGTACTTAATTCATAAGGTTTTATAAGGAGTACGTAAGTGAATATTTGTAAAGCACTCAACAGCCTGGCACACATGAAACACTCTATAAATATTAGCTATCGCTGCTAAGTCCCAATTTTTAGTGGCGAAATACTTATACATTGAATGCCACATATTAGAGGAAATTAGAACTGGGAAGGGACCTCAGAAATAACACATTCCACCTCTTTATCTTTTAGGTGAGTCAACTGAGGGGGGGGGGAGGGAGGGAGGGAGGGATGGAGAGAGAGAGAGAGGGAGAGAGAGAGAGAGAGAGAGGGCGCAGGGGCCGCAACGGCCTTGCTGAAGGCCTAACAGACCCATGCTGCCCCCTAGTTCTGAAGCCTGGGTCCCTTTCCTCCCCGCATCTCCAGTGTATGAGACTCCCGGGCTGTAAAATACCAAGGAAAAGTTTTCTTTCTAAAAATGAGTGCCTCTTTTTTCCTTTAAAAAAAATGCATAAAGCAATGTTTTGTGTATTTTAACGGACTGTTTTCTGAAATCCCACGCTTTGCTGGTAGATATCAGTGCTTTGATTCCAAGTATTTGATATGTCTCTACGAGAGGTTTCTGGGAAGCATCTCATGCTGCCCCAGGGGAAAACGTACATTATCACTGTTTGTTTGATTTTGTAGAATTCATCGTATAAGAGCATATTTTTGTTTCTAACACAGCAGAAATGATGTTTAGACAACATTCGGGAAAGGATACACTTTTGGGGAGAAGGTAATTTGGTCAGAAGCATCATTTGATATTTGGCTTCTATTAAGGTTCCCTAGAAAGTTGATACGCTACGCTAAGAATCCAGCTTCTGTACAAGACAGGTATACTTATAATCTGTACTTAATAGAAGTTTTCAAATGCCACATGAAAGATAAGCTGGCCATCCTCCCCCCGTGCACGCCCACCCTGCTCTGAGGTTTCCCTGTGTCCATAGGGGCATCCCGTTAGCAAAGTGTGTGACCGGCAGCCTGGGGGTCACCCTTGAGTCCCCCCTGGCCCCCTCCCGTCCATTGGTAAACACGTCTGCCTGGGGCTGTAGCTGGCACCTGGCCCTGGCCACCCGGCTCTGCCTGGCCCTGCAGTGGAGGGGGGACACGTCACTCGCACCATCGTTTCCTCCTGGCATCATCCTTGCGGCCCTCTGCCCAGGGGCCAGAAGGACACCCTTAAAGTTCAAAACAGAGAAGTCAATCATCTGCGTAAAACCCACAGGAGCTGCCCCTCCTCCTGCATCAAAAGACACCCAGTTTCCCTCAACGCACAGGGTGCAAACCCAGCTGGTCTAGTCTCCCTCGGTGCCTACGGTGCCCTCGTTCTCTGGGCTCCAGCCATACTGGGCAGCCTTCTGTTCTGCAGGCTCATCTCGGCACTGAGGACCTGCTCCCCATGGGCTCCTGTGGCTCTGGGACAAGCGCCCGCCCACCCTGCTAGCCTGTCCTCCTGCCCTAGCATGTCGGCCGCGTGACCACATTCTGCCTGGCTCGCAGCATCTCTCGGAGTCTGAAGCCATCTTTCCAGCTGAACGCCCCCGTCTCCCTGGGCCAGGCTGGCTGGCCTGCGCACGGTTCTGTCTTTCGCATCTGAAAGAATTCCTGAGGAAAAAACGTCGTCCCCCGCACTGGTAATTTGCTGTTTTTTTCTTCAGAAAACTCTTCATTTGGTGTCTTCATGTTTGCAAAAATTTACCTATTATCTATTGTGTATTATCTGCCTCTATAGCCCAGTGAGTCTTGGGCTTGAATTTGTGTGGCTGCCTTTAGCGCTGTACACATATTGCACCTTGAAGGGTAACATGTGATTTAAAAAGTCCAAGCACTCCTCTCTCCTATCTCCCCATAACATGTTTTGGGCACACGCTTCGGTGACCAGTCCCACTGGCCCGACCCTGGCCTGCACCCCACCCTCACCCCCAGCCACCCCAGTTTGCTCTCCATCAGGACAGCTGTGTCCCTCTGAGGCTGTCCTGCATGTGACCTCGTGCCCCATGGAACCTGCTGAGACCAGCATCTGTCACTAGCAGGATGCCGCTGTCCTCAGTCTCCACAGTTGCCCTCGTCACTGCCGAGCGGCGGGCCCCTTGGAGGACACGTTTCCACACAGCCCACGGTCAGCCCTGTGTGTGGGGTGGTCAGCGGTGCTCTGGGCCCTCCTCGGCCTCTCAGTCACTTACCGGGCAAAGACGGTGCCACTGCCGCCGGGGAAGGTGTAGGGGTGCTGCTTCCGGAACACGTGTCCCACGCGGCTGCAGGGGATGATCTCCAGGCTGCCGCCACACTGCCACACGCGGAACGAGATCTCTGAGGTGGTGAATGACACGGGGTGACCGAAAGCCCGGGCCACCCCCATGGGGTGTGGATGCCCGCCCTACCCCCGTGGCCTCAGGTGATGATGAGGGAGCACCCCCTTTCCAGAGGGTCCTGAACGTCCCACGTGGGGACCTCTGACACCACATCTCTAGGCTCCAGGGCACAATCAAGAAAGTATGTGTGAGGGGTATGGGGCAGGGCGTGCCTAGGCACGTCAAACCATCCAGCTGTATACCGGAAGTATGTACGATTTTAAGTTGTCACTGAAACCTCGATAAAGGTGGAAGGAAAAAAAAGATTGAATGAAAGGTCCTATTTCAGTTCACTAAGAGGGTGTCTGCACAGCACAGTGTCGTTTTACAGACAATGTAAAGTAGTGGAGACAAAAAGAAATAATTCATGCCAAACAAACTACCCACACTGGGACATGTACTCCCTTAGATTTTAGCACTGATCAGAATTACAGATGCCAGCTCTACCTGTGTCACCAAATCCCATGTTTTCATGAAAGAATTCTATCTGAAATTTAAAAAGAAGTAGGAGTGAGCCTACAGAAACATTTTTCAAATTCAGACTAGAAGCTCTGAGACAAGAGTGATTCCCTGGTCTACTGTCCCTGTAACGTCACAAACACCGTGCACGAGACATGGCCCGGAACTCCTCTCTGATCATGGAGCATTACACGTGCCTTCTGGGGATCAGCACTGAGTTAGAAAAGGCAACGGACAAACCACGCATCAAAAGGCATAAAATCCCACAATCAGCCCTAAGGCAGATGTAACAGGCAATCATATACGCCATCTTCCTCTAAAACTTATTTTAAGGGCCCCGAGCACCAGCACGCACCTGGGCTTTCTCCATCCAGGACAAAAACAACCTCTTCCCTTAAATTGCAAAACTTATGTCATCCCTTCACACCAGCAGGCGTCCAGCCAGCCGGCCAAGTCCAGTGACCAAGGGTACTCGAGGAACTGCCAGGCCTCACAGCCAGCCCGGCTCTTAGCAGCCGGTAACCAGCAGGCTGGCAAAGGCTGCTCTTCACCTGCGTCAACATAAATTCTACCCGCTGAGTCAGGACACGCGCAGAGCAGGCGCTGGTCACGACAACATGCGTACACGTGCGGCCCAGAGCATCCACGCTTGGGAGAAGCCTGGACAGGCAGGCACCCAGCCAGGCTCCTGTCCTGATTGCCAGCCATTCCGAGGCTGCAGCCTGAGCCAGAGGCCCGACTGAAGGCGAGAAACAGGTTAAATAAGAAAATCAAGATAGAATATTCTGGAGGGTTAGATGTCTTTTTTTTTGGAAAGACTTCACGAGGTTGGTATGGAAGTGCCTTTCCTCTACATCATCCTGCCTTCCTGACAACATGCTGGGGAGTGAGACAGAACGGCAGAGTCAGCAGTCACGGCAGCCAGTGCAGACGGAGCAGAATCAGGCGCGATTCGTGTGGACCACAAGGCCTCATGTGGTAGCAGGTGCCGGGGTGCGGCAGAAGCCCCGTGACACCCACTCAGGCGCCAAACAGCATGAACTTCTACTTGGATCTGGTGAGCCAAAGCCAGAAACACCTCCCCAATAGGAATGAGTAAGATACGCAGCAGTTCTGGGACTTTAATGGCCATTTCCCTTGTCGTATTGAAAACACGTGGTCATAACCACCAAGGCTGAGCAGAGTGTCAAACAGAACTTGACTAGGAGGCTCTCTGTATCTAAGGAAATAAAATTCAAAGATACAGTTGCCTACCTGGAAAATTCAAAATCGGGGCCCATGAAGGCCCCCTGGCTTCTGTATGGGGAGCCTATTAAACCAGTAGGGAGCCATTCAGAGACTTGGTGGAAGAGTTTTAAGGCCAAGGACAACTACAGTTATATTCAACTGATTTCACTGAGCCCTACAACATGGGGATGATTACTCAGGACAACTTGGTGGCTTTTTTTTTTTAATGTATTATTTTTAAAATATTTATTTATTTATTTTATTATTTATTTATTTTGGCTGCACTGGGTCTTAGTTGCGGCATGTGGGATCTTCAGTTGCAGCATGCAGACTTCTTAGTTGCAGCATGCAGGCTTCTCAGTTGTGGCATGCATGCGGGATCTAGTTCCCTGACCAGGGATCAAACCTGGGCCCCCTGCATTGGGAGTGGGGAGTCTTACCCACTGGACCACCAGGGAAGTCCCCAGCTTGGTGGCTTTTTAATTAGGCCGTTTGTGTTTGCATTTGGCTCTGCTAACAACCAGCTCTGAGACCTCAGTCCTTCCAGAAAGCATGAAATGAGATGATGCAATGGGGGCAGTCAGCATTCTTCCTAACGCTGCAGGGACGTGCTGAAAAGGACAAATAATGTTCCCAAGTAGCCTAACCCCTGCAGTTCACAAGCGCCAGGGATCGGGTTCTTCGTCCTTTTAAAATTTTTATTTATTTATTTTCTTTTCTGGCCACGCTGCGCACCTTGCGGGATCTTAGTTCCCCGACCAGGGATTGAACCTGGGGCCAAGGCAGTGAAAGCGCCGAGTCCTAACCGCTGGACCACCAGGGCTCTTTGTCCTTTTTAATTGCTTCAATTAGACTTACACTGTTGGTCAGGAAGTCTGGGAGCACTAGTGGATTTGGTGGGGCACACCTGGAGGGGGTGTTTGGATTTGACTTGGGCATCCCTGTCCCCTGCCTCTCCTAACTCGGGCCCACACAAGCCCTCAGGCTGGACAACTGCTGGGGGTGTGCAGGCAGCACCCAGAAAATCAAGCCTGAGCAGTACCAAGAAGAGAGAAAGACTCACATCACAGACTCTTTCTGCTGAAACCCTTGTGCCTGTTTAACCCTGATGAGAGAAGACCCTCCAGAGCGGCCGTGTCAGAGCCTGTCACAGGAGGAGGTGCCAGGATGCTCAGGCCGGGTGGCCCCAGCCCCTCCTCCCCGCCCACCGTGTGTCACCCTACCTGAGCCCCTTGAGCCCTTCCAGGGAACCTCGCACACGGCACAGCTACATAAACATACAAACCAAACCAACAATAAACTAGGTAACAGAAAAGATTATTTCCCCTCCCGCTGGTCTCTCGGTGCAAGGTCTCCTTTGATATGTAAATCAACACTCTCTCTACACCCTGACACAAAAGGCCACCTGCCCTCCAACCACGTAAGCCTAATGGCACACACTGTTGCAAACCCCACCGCGTTTCGGTCCCCCCAGTGGTGGTCCTGGCTGGCTGGGCTTCCCCAGGGATGTCTGCAGGGCGAGGGTGACTCAGAATTCCTGTCAGAAGGTTAACAATCCTTCTGAAGCCTTACGTGCTCCACAGCCTTCAATCAAGCCCTGCCTAACTGTCAGTGTACTGTTAAAAAAACCAAAAGGCATCTGACTCTGATCCTTCATCCTGGTGTAGTTACTGAGTCTAAAGAAGCTTTCAGAATCAACCAAGGCAACAACCTCTCTCCACAGATGAGATGCTATCACTAACATTAATATCATAAAATGAGAGAAAAATAATGGGCTTGTCTAGTCTCTTAAACTTAAAAAAAAATGTCTCTGTTACAAGTAAAAACTACTAAAAGTGACAGTGGCATCCTTTTTACCTCCTTTCCTCGCCCCCCTCCCCTCCTCCCAGGGTACGTCTACCCAGGGCAGAATGTCATTCAACAGCATCCAATAGCCAAGGAGACAGCTCAAAAGCTTCAATTGAAACAAACAAAAACCCCTAAACAAACAAACAAATTAAGAGTCTTTTTATCTTTATGGAGTAAATACAATGCAGCTACCAATAAAGACCAAAGTCTATAAAATTTCAATGTCCCTAAACATAGGTAAAATGATTTGTATGATTACAAAAAACAAAACGAAACAAAACAACACGAAAACAAATTAGAACCATTCACAAAGTAGTCAAGAAGGGACGAGGTGCCACGGCCTCTCCACCCCATCTGATTCCCATGACTACAATTCAGCCAGTCCGACAGGCTTCGCCAGGGCTCACTTTCCACCCTATGTGGCTAAAAATGAATCTTAGAACCTGAAATACTCCCCCTATTTTTGTCAGCTTGCTTTCCAGACCTTGGACTCAGATGACATCAAAAAGTGTGCATTTTCCTTCAAAGACTTAATATGTATCTAGCATAATGCCCAACCCAAGACACTTTTAAGAATAAAAAGGGTGCTATTTATACCTTATGGGGGACTAATTATGTTCAGTAAACGGTCACTTTAATGTCTTTACAAACCTTTTCCAAGTGGCACCCTGCGTACCACAAACTCTTGCTTAACAGTCTTTCCAAAGCTTCCACTTTTCATTTCTACCCCTCTTGGTGGGCAGGAAAAGACCACGGTTTCAGCAGAATTGGAAACGGTTTGGTGTCCGAAGACACAAGGCTCATACGTACCCAGGTTTTCTCCTCCCCACACATCCATCATCATGTCGTATTTCCCCAGTTCTTCAAAATAGAACTTATCCATCACGAACAACCCTCCAGCAATCATAGGGGTTCTAAAGAGGCAGAGAGGGTAGAAGGGAAGAGAGGGAGAGGTCGAAGGTCAAGGTTAGATGGCCAGCATTCTAATGCCAAGGTCAAGCCTACAGGCCGACCTTAAAAACAATAGCACAGCCATGGTCTTTGGCTCAGAGCTCTGGGTGCCCCTCTGCTTGACCCCTGCTGTCCTCAAGCGCCCCCCACTCGCCCTGCTCAGATGCTCCCAAGAGCGAGGGGCTGCGCGGAGCCTTCCTAGAGAGAGCAGCCGCTGGGGCTGGGACACTCGCTGACAGCGCCCTAGGCCCGTGCTCGGCTTTTCTGTGCCGCGGTCTCCTTGGAGGATTACAAACAGTAAGACGCTAAAGCGCCCAGCGCATGTAGGGAACGCTCGATGATGGCAGCTACCCGCGTCCTCATCCTCATCCCGGGGCAGCTTCCTCCTCTGTTGGACGGGACCGTCATCTTCTCGCGTCCCCATCAGCCTGGGGACAGGCCAGCGACAGGACCCCAGCCCTGTGCCTGTGGAGTCACCGTGAGAAGTCAGGGCCCCGGGCCGCACGTCTGGAGCTCACTGCCGACGGGGGACAATCGCCACAGTGCAGACGGCACTGGCATCCGCAGGGTTCCCCGTAACCACGGGTCCCTGGGGAGGCGTCCTCACCCCCCCCGGGCGCGGCTCAAGGCCAGCTGGTAGTGATACCAGTGCTTCCTCCGGGGGACAGGAGGGTGGAGCCCACCGAGGAAGCGGAGCCCACCGGGGGCGGGCAGGAGGCTCCTACTTGCTGCCCACTGCCTCCCCAGTCCCCGAGGGCAGCCCGAGACCCCACCCTGTGCGGGAAAACGCGGACGTGGAACTGGCAGATTTGATACACGTACATAGAAAAAAAAAATCTCAAAATACTTTACCCTGTAATCTGGAGGCAGAGACTCTCCCCTGAGCTAACAGGAGGGGAAATGGGGGTGTGGCTGGAAGGTGAGCGCTCGACTAGGTCCCTAGGGAACATGGGGCCTGCTGTCCCATCTTCCACCCCAGAGAAGGGCACCCGAAGGACGCCTGCCTGGCACTTACTTTATGGGGGCGACCGGGTTCCCCTGCCGCGACCGTCTCTGCTCAGGCGTCATGTAATCCCATTTGAACACCAAGTTCCAGTCAAAGCCTGCTGGTCACAGAAGAGAGAGGAAACACAGGACGCTGTGAGAACAGGCTGTCTGCTCCCTGCACCACTGTTCCTCACAGCTTAAAAATATTTGGGGGCTTCCCTGGTGGCGCAGTGGTTGAGAGTCTGCCTGCTGATGCAGGGGACACGGGTTCGTGCCCCGGTCCGGGAAGATCCCATATGCTGCGGAGCGGCTGGGCCCGTGAGCCATGGCCGCTGAGCCTGCGCGTCCGGAGCCTGTGCTCCGCAACGGGAGAGGCCACAGCAGTGAGAGGCCTGCGTACCGCAAAAAAAAAAAAAAAAAATTTGGTATTTGGAATGGACTCACTGTAACCCAAACAAAGGAAAAACAAACAAACAAAAACGACGCAGAGGGAAGAGAGTGACTTGGGGTGGTGGTGCAGGGAGACCAGCAGGGAGGACGCACATTGAAATCTTCTTGCCCCCAGAAGCTTACCCAAAACAGAAGATGTGGGTCAGGCTTTTCTAAAACCAAAATGCATAAGAATAAATGTGAACTAAGAGAACTGGAGTCTGTGAGGGCACATCCAAGGGCTGTAAAGAGGCGAGAAAGAAGAGGGATGGATTTAAGAAAAAATCTGCCAGGTGCCCCCAACATGGTCCCAGGGAAGGGACGGCAGGGAGGGTCAAGAGTAGGTGGAAACGAAGGGGCAAGCGAGCTTCATTTCTGATAACATGGCACCTGCCCCAGGTCACTTCTAGAATCCACAGGCCGTGCCGGGTGGCAGAGCCCGGGCCTGGCCCCTGGACATGGTTTCTGGCTTCCGCAGGCCCCTGGTCCACAGCTGTCGGGTCTTGTCCTTACTCAGAAGGTGCCCGGCACACCCCACCTGCGGACGCTCTCCACAGCATGGGCCGCGTTGCCCAGGGTCTGACAGCCAAGCCTCACTGCTCCAGGGCCATCCAAGCCTCACTGCTGCAGGGCCATCCATCCCTCAGCCCTCTGCCATCAGGCTTTCTGTCCGCAGGGCTGGTGCAATGCCTAAGTTCAGACTTTCCGTCTGTGTGCTCTGAATCCAGCATTTATCTGCCCTGACAGCCCCGGTGCCTGCAGCCTGAACAGGGTAGGATGGCACAGGGGCTCGGGGGCTCCTAGGCCAGCGTGGCACACAGTATGGCTCAATCAGAGGACAGAAAGGTGCCCCAGCTGTCCCTGTAGAGCGCAGCGGGCTGGCAAATGGGGGCGAGGGGCTGGAGGGCCAGGCACCAGTAACGCACGGAGAGGAAACAGACACAGACCGATTGTCTGAGGAGCCTGGCTCTCCCCAGACACAGCCTGCCGCGCACACAAGCACCGCCAGCCAGGGAAACACAGACGTCCAGGCTGCACTGTTGACAGAACACAAAGGCCTCGACTGGCCAGCTGATGTAACATTACCTGCATTTTGGGGGGAATGTTCATTATTCTTTAGTTTATCAATTTGGTCCGAAGAGCCAAAGCTATATTAGATGTTTTAAACTCTGCTAAGAACATCATCCTTGATTTTTCTTTTTTCCGAAAAGGGGTTTGGTAACATGCTCTTAGAGTGAACGTGGCCTGGCACGGGGGCAGCGGGAGGCCGCTCCCACGCAGGGCGTCTCAGTGTCCCGCACGGGCTCCGCCGTACGCGGCGCCACAGGAGAAGGAGAATTGTCACATCTCAGCTCCAGCAGATCCTCGGGGGGGACACACTGTGGACACTAACGGTTTCTTGACAGCCGAGGCTCCGAATTCTTTACAGCCCCAGCGTGCTCACCATCTTCTAAGACTCTTCTGACTCTTGTTTCCCAACCTAAGTGCGTCCTCCCAGCATGACGGCCCGGTCAGAGGCCTCTGGGGAGCTGCCTGGTCACAGCCCTGCCCTCTTCTGACCGCCCTGTGCGGCTGCACTATTATCAACCTGTTGCTCAGACAGGGACGCCGAGGGGCAGAGGGAAAACAGCTCCCGTGGCGACACAGCCTGAAAGAGGCACCAGAGCCCAGGCCTCCCTGGCCGGTCCCAGCGTTCTGCTTTCTGAGGTTCCATCCAAGGCCACGGTTCTACTGTCTTCTTTTTTGGATGTCAGTTGACCCTCAGTCTGTGTGTCTGTCTGGAACAGTCCATCTCCTAATCAGCTCAAAATGTTGGAGATGGGAAAAGAAGCCCCTCATTTTACAGAAAGAAACAGCAGTGCTAGGATGCTGGAAAAAGAGTTCACTCATCTCAGGTGTGAAAAATCATTAGTGAATAAATTACACACGGAAGGCAAAGGCTCTGACATCTCTTTTATAACTCTCTACAGCAGGCTATGCTGAATTCTTGGCTCTCAGCCGAGGTCTGAGAGGCAAGGCTGCTGGCCAGCTGAGATTCAGAGCATGAAGCGTTTACTGGGCTGTGTGGGAGCCCTGGGGCCACAGGTCACCCCCACATACACACAGTCCTGGGGTCACAGGGGACCCTGGTGCCACAGGTCACCCCCATACACACACAGTCCCTGGGACACAGGGGAACCTGGGGCTACAGGTCACCCCCATGTACACACAGTCCAGGGACACAGGGGAGCCTGGGGCTACAGTTCACCCCCATGTACACACAGTCCCGGGGACACAGGTCACCCCCATGTACACACAGTCCCGGGGACACAGGTCACCCCCATGTACACAGAGCCCCCGGGGACACAGGTCACCCCCATACACACACAGTCCCTGGGACACAGGGGAGCCTGGGGCTACAGGTCACCCCCATGTACACACAGTCCCCGGGACACAGGTCACCCCCACATACACACATTCCCTGGGACACAGCTCACCCCTCATATACACAGTCCTTGGGACACAGGGGAGCCTGGGGCTACAGGTCACCCCCATGTACACACAGTCCCCAGGACACAGGTCACCCCCATGTACACACAGTCCCCGGGACACAGGTCACCCCCATATACACACAGTCCCCGGGACACAGGTCACCCCTCATATACACACAGTCCAGGGACACAGGGGAGCCTGGGGCTACAGGTCACCCCATGTACACACAGTCCCGGGGACACAGGTCACCCCCATGTACACACAGTCCCGGGGACACAGGTCACCCCCATGTACACACAGTCCCGGGCACACAGGTCACCCCCATGTACACACAGTCCTGGGGATCCAAGGACAACAGTAGGAGCCTGCTCCTCAGGTGGGGCTAGCGTGACTCCCGTACACCCATCAGCTTCGTGAAGCTCCTCATGAGAACAGGGTTTCCCCAGGTGGGGTTCAGGAGCCCCTGGGGTCCTCAGGACCTTTCAGGGGGTGTGTGACGTCAAAACTGCTTTCAGATTTATGCTAAGGCCCTACAGGCCCCTTTCAATCTCATTTTTCCAAAGTGCAGGAAGGAGTGTTCCAGAAGCTGCAGGACGGGCAGCGCCCGTGTGGCTATATCACCTGGTGTTCTCACCGTTTCTCAGCCTTACCTTCTAACACAGCAAACACTGATCGGTACGGCCTGATCGGTACGTGAACAAAGCCCTTTGGGGCCTTCACTATGAATTTTTAAGAAGGTAAAGAGAGTATCAGACAACTCACTGTGGGACCCTGCGGCAGGAGGGTTTGAGGGGTCACACTTGAGCCGCGAGGACCCCCAGGAAACCGGCAGGTCATTCAGGTAAAGTCTCCCCAGAAAGTTCCAACACGGCGGGACGTGGGTGGCCCGCGGGCAGGAGAGGCTGACGGCCAGGCCGCGGGGCCCAGGAGTCATGGGTGAGCGGGGCAGATGGGTTTCCAGCAGGCGATGGACGCTGCGGTGAGGGGGAGGGTGGGCAGGGCAGACCCCCATCGGCCTGGCGTCTCCACACCGGCTCCCACGGGGCCGGCTCTGTACGCCAAGCCGGTGCCAGGGACGGGAACCACGCCTACTGTCTAGGGGAGGCAAGGCCGTTTCTGTCCTCCAGTGAGCCCCGCCAGCTGAACACAGGGGCGCTCTTGGTTGCAGCCCGGCTCAGCCGCGTGCAGGCGCCATCGCTGTCCCTGGAACCCGCACGGACAGGCTGGGCACCGCGCAGCACCTACCGCCTTTTAAGTCTGCAGATGCGCCCACGTACTGAAAGTTGTCCATGTTGATGACGTCGATGATGGGGGACACGACGCGGGTCCTGTCCTGCAAGGCAGCGAAGGCAACAGCAGGTGTCAGAGGCAGCCGGGACCCGCACAGGCGGAGGCCTGAGTGTCACCGCTCACGGGGAGACCGCCGCGCCGGTCCCCAGCCACCCGATACCCTGGGGTGCCCGGCTGGGCACCTGCAGCCCTGAGCTGCACTGGGTGTCAGGGGCGCAGAGGACGCTGCCCCCCAGGAGGCGCCCGAGCGCACAGGGCCGCCCTGCAGGTGTTCACTGGCTGAGGGCAAGCCTCTCCCGGGACCGTTCCTGAGTTTTTTTTTTTTCCCCCTAACAGCCAGGAGCAAATGTCAATGTTTATTAATTCCAAAGAAGGAGTTCTCAGAGGGAGCCAGCGTGAGGCTATAGTGTATTATTTAGGGTTTTCCCAAATGTCAAACCTCAACCATGGAGTAACTTTCATTCTAACAGGATCTAAGCTCGGCTGTACTTAAACATCAGTAATCTGCGAGCTGCAGGAAACCTCAGGAAAGGACTCACGGCTGAGACGCCCACACAGATGTGACCACGGGCCTGGGAGCCGAGTGTGGCGTAGAGGCTCCAACCTCATCTCAGCAGACGGTGACCGAACTGACTAGAGAACCCGGAGCCCGAGTCTGTCTTACCCGTGATTCCACCAAACACAAAACATTCCCTTAGGCTGAGGCCTTTCTTTATGCCACACTGTCACTGCTCTGGTTAGAGTTTGTGAACACAAGACCTTTGAACTGTCCTGCCCTCTGACGCTTTCCTGAGCCATGGCAAGAACCTGAATCAGCCAGAGAAAGACTTCGAAAAACAAATTAGTAACAGGGCAAGCAGAGCTAAGAACATAACACATCAGAGGACCACGCTCAGAGAACAGAGGGAAGCTCCACCACCACCACCAGGTGCAGGTTTACAGTGTGGAGGCCCAAGCGCAGAGGGTGACGTCCTCCATGCCTGGCTCAGCCCGGGGACGGCGCCACAGGCCGTAAACTGCCCCACGTCCAAGTCCACTCCCTTTATTTTGACTTCTTTGGATAGGGCTAGAATGAGGGAGAATGACCATTCTCAACTCTTCCCATTTTTTCTTTAGGAGGTGGGGGGCTGTTTAAATAACCCTGACAGTCTGACCACGAAGCACGCAGCCTCCACGTGCCTGGATATCTTGTGCAGCTTTCATTTTGCCTCTGCGTCCCTGGGACACACAGCCTGGTGGAGTGAGCAGCCGGGGACGGGGCCCCCAGGATGGGCATGCGTGTGTGTGTGAGGGGACTCAGGGAGGGACTCAGCGAAACCCGCTTTGCAGCCTGGGCTCTGACCCATGTATGAGTTTTGGTTAAGTGATTAAAGTTCCCTGAAACCCAGTCCCAGTTCCCTCAACTGTCAAATGGGGGTGAAACCCTGGATTAAGGTGACGTGTAAAGCATCCAGCACGTAGTTAGCGCTCAGTAAACGGCAGTGAACCTGAGGGTCACAGCACTAGTAGTTTGTCTTATTCATGTCTCAGGACTCACTGTCCAACCGCGATCCCTGCTATGGTGCAAAAAGAATGACTTTACTATTTCTCTAGTACTTTCATTACATCTACTTTACTGTCTCAGGGAAGTGCTTTCTTAGTAGGGAGGAAAGAAATTCGATAAAACAAGCAGAAGGCAAGAGAGATATCACAAGAGGCCAAAGGTAATACGAGTGATGATGTTTCTAGAAGGCAAAGGTGCAGTCTCGGGTCAACTGACAGCCTCATGCCTCCCTGTGTGGTTGGGACTGCCCCTCCCCACGAGCCGCAGCCTGGGTCTCAGGGCAGCACGGCCGGGCTGGGGACCCTGTGGCCTCTGTCCTCAGCTCTCTGCCCCCTCTGAGCTCAGAGAGTCAGTGCAAAGCTTCAGGCAGGGAAGGAAGACCCCCCTAGGGGAAGGGTTGTCTTAGCCTCTGCTGACCCTGGCCTCCTCCCTGACAAATGAATTTCCCCTATTGATAGATTCCTGCGGTGGATAAAATCCTCGTAGGACAATGTCGCGGAGGGCCCTCCCCTGGGCCGCATCCTCACCTCGGCCACCCTCTCCAGGAGGGGCTCCAGCCAGTGCTCGTTGCACTCGCAGTGGCTGTCCAGGAACGTCAGGACCTTGGCCTGGGCCGCGTCGGCCCCCCGCACCCGCGAGCGCATCAGGCCTGTGGAGTGAGTTCAAAAACACGTCAGTGGGGAATGCCCAGGGAACGCGAGAAAAAGAAACAAGAACTGTACCCCCAGCACCTGCACCGACACCTCCTCACACAGCCCTCTTGCTGGGCACAGAGTTTATCGCCAACATGCGTGGAGGAATCAATACCGCTTTGCAGTTACCCAGGTAAGAGTTCTGCCAGGACCTTTTTTTTTTTTTTTTTTTTTTGCATTACGCGGGCCTCTCACTGTTGTGGCCTCTCCCGTTGCGGAGCACAGGCTTCGGACGCGCAGGCTCAGCGGCCACGGCTCACGGGCCCAGCCGCTCCGCGGCATGTGGGATCTTCCCGGACCGGGGCACGAACCCGCGTCCCCTGCATCGGCAGGCGGACTCTCAACCACTGCGCCACCAGGGAAGCCCTGGGACCTTTTTTTTTAAAGTTAATTGGATGACTGAGAAAACAACTTGGAACTACTGCCTTAGGAGGAAGGCTTTTCCATAACTGAAGTCTCCTTTATCAAGCAATTGATATGTGGAACTTCTAAAACTACTGTCCTCTGACACAGCAACAGAGTTTTCTAATTAACTGGGCTAAGGCACGTGTCACCCAGACACTTCAAGTGCTAATGGGGCCAAATTTAATGGTGATAATTTAATGATAACAGTGTTGTGAATATCTGTGTGTTCTACGCCTCGTCACGAGCCAAATTCACATAAATGATGATAAAGCCCAGTTGTTTGGCTTTTACACAATATTAGTTACACTGTTGGTCAAATTACACAATTTATATAGCTGTGATCTGTTAGTAATATCATTTTTTATTATCACACATAGTAATATTCATCCCTAGATGGTGTGGTCATAAGTGGCTTCCGCTATGTACGATGGGCTTTTATCTATCCATGGAGATGTGAGATTATTCACAACCGGTAAGGACGGGGCTGTGAGTTCTTTGTGCAGCACAGTGGTCAGAAAGGGTTTTCCATGATTCTTAAAGAGCTGCATGCTAGAGTAGGAAAAAGGGCAACGATTTCTAGTTCTGGTATTATGGAGCAGCTTGTAATAGGAAAACCCTCCCTCAGAGAACAAGTATAAACTGAGCAAAATAGAAAATGCAACTATAGGAAAGGGCTAGAGTAGCCAAGGGCAGGCAGAAACTAGAGGGCATTCAACCCTTAAAAGAAGAAAATCACACAGAGTGAAATCCCTGTAAACATGGTATTTGCCCCCGATGTTACTCTCCAATCCACTGCAGTGCAGCCTTTTTTGGCTTGAGGTGTCAGGGGGTAGAGTTTGGGGCTGGAGAGTGGCTGGAAACAGCAGGAGGAGATCCTGGGAAGGAGCTAAGTCCCAAATCTGGTGATAACTGCCCTTAAATCCTTGGCTGACGCCTGAACCTGCAGGCACAGGGGAGACCCCAAGGAGTCCATGAAGAGAAACAATTAGAAGACAGAAAGAACTAAGATTTCAGCTGGAATCAGGGACACAATTTTTGGCAATTGAGTTGTGCCTAGAAGGACTTGGCAAATATCTCATTTCTACAGAAACTCCAGAGGGAACACATTTAGGAATACGGACTATGTCTGAGGAATAAGAGATTCATCCAAGATACACTTATGCTAGCAAAGTACAAAGACAAGCCTACACAGGTTCAAAGTCATGAGCTAGTAATTTAATTGCCCAGTATAACAAAGATCAACACCCTAGAGAAAGATAACAGAATCTAGTGTCTCTACAACATACCATTCACAATATCCAATATAAAATTTAAAAAATTAGTAGACAAGAGAAGAGAAAAATGTGATCCATATCCAAGAGAAAAAAAGTCAATAGAAACTCACTCTGAGATGACTCAGATGTTGAAATTAACAGATGAGGATTTTAAAGCAGCTATTATGATAACTATACCCAAGAACTCCAAGGAAATGATCATTGGAATGAGCAAACATGGGGGATCTCAGCAGAGAAATGAAAACCACAAGAATTAAATGGATATTCCAAAACTGAAAACTGCAATTTTCTGAAATGAAAGAATTCACTGACTGCCCGTAACAGCAGATTAGAGATGTCAGAAGGACCAGTGAACTTGAAGATGGATCAGTAGAGATTGATCTATCTGGTGAACAGAGAAAAAATACTGAAAGAGAAAAAAAGCCTGAGTAACCTATGGACAATATCAAGTGGTATATCATATGTGCGCACAGAGTCCAAGAATGAGGCATAAAAAAATATATGAAGAAATAAAAGGCCAAAAATTTCCCAAATTTGGTGAAAACTTCAACTTACATATTCGAAGGGATCAGCAAACCTGGAGCAGGATAAAAAAAAAGCAAATCAAATCTAGGCAAGTCACAGTCAAACTGCTAAAAACCAAAGATAAAGAGACAATCTGGAAATCAGCGAGAGGAAACGACCCATAACATACAAGGAATCAACAATAAGCTGACAGCTACATTCTAAACAGAAAAACAGAGGCCAGAAGACATTGGAATGACATTTTCAGAGTGCTGAAAGAAAAACTAACGGTCAACTCAGAATTCTATTCAGAGAAAATACTCTTCAGCAATAAAGGAGAAAGAAAGACTTTTCAGATAAACAGAAATTGAGAGATTTTATTGCCTACAAGAAAAAATAAAGTTCTAAACGTTCTCCAGGCTGAAGGGAAATGACACTAGATGGAAACCTGAATCTGTGGGGAAAAAATGAAGTTACTAGAAACGAAAAATACGAGGATAAATTTTAGAGTTCATTTATACATTCTAATTTCTTTATAACTGATTATTTAAAGCAAACATTTTAACACTGCACTGTGTGGTTTAAAACATCATTAACAACATATGAAGGAAACCACATGACAACAGCAGTACACAGGACAGGGAACAGAAATGGAATTAAACTGTTGCAAGATTCTTACATTTAAGGTAAAGTTGTATGGACTCTAAATAGACTGTTATAAGTTAAAGATGCATGTTGTAATCCTCAGAGAAACCACTAAAAGAAATGTATAGCTAAAAAGCTATGAAAAAAATTAAAATAGAACAGTAAAAAAAAAAAAACAAACCCCAAAACACAAAACATCACTTCAAACTACATTACAAAGCTATAGTAATCAAAACAGTATGGCCTTGGCATAAAAACAGGCACATAAATCAATGGGATAAATGGAGAGCCCAGAAATAAACACACACACATATGGCCATTAATTTACAACAAAGGAACCAAGAATACACAATGGGGAAAGGACAGTCTATTCAATAAATGGTGTTGGGAAACTGGACACATGCAAAAAAATGAAACTGGACCCCATCTTACAACACACACAAAAGTCAACTCAAAATGGATTAGAGACTTGAACGTTAAGACCTGAAACCATAAAACTCCTAGAAGAAAATATAGGTAAGCTCCTTGACATCAGTGGTGGCAATAATTTTTTTTTTTTTTTTTTTTTTTACTTTTTATTTTATATTGGAGTATAGCCGATTAACAATGTTGTGATAGTTTCAGATGCACAGCAAAGGGACTCGGCTATACATATGCATGTACCCATTCTCCCCCAAACTCCCCTCACTATACAGACTGAATTTCAAGGTAAACCAATAGCTGATAGGGGAAAGTTTTTTTTTTTACTTTTTATTTTATATTGGAGTATAGCCGATTAACAATGTTGTGATAGTTTCAGATGCACAGCAAAGGGACTCGGCTATACATATGCATGTACCCATTCTCCCCCAAACTCCCCTCCCATCCAGGCTGGGTGGCAATAATTTTTTTAATTTGACACCAAAGCAAAGGCAGCAAAAGCAAAAGTAAGCAAACGGGATTACATCAAACTAAAAAGCTTCTGCAGAGCAAAAAAAAAGTATTCACAAAATGAAAAGGCAACCTATGGAATGGGAGAAAGTATTTGCAAATCATATAACTGATAAGAGATTAATATCCAAAATATATAAAGAACTCATACAACTCAACAGCAAAAACAAAAACAAAAGCAAAATAATCGGATTAAAAATGGGCAGAGGAATTTAAAGACTTTTCTTTCCAAAGAAGACGTATAAATGGACAACAGGTCCATGAAAAGGTGTTCAACATCACTAATCATCAGGGGCTTCAAACCAAAACTACAATAAGATATCACCTCACACTTGTCAGAATGGCTGTCATCAAAAAGACAAGAGATATCAAGTGTTGGTGAGGATGTGGAGAAAGGGGAACCCTTGTGCACTGTTGGTGGGAATGTAAATTGGTGCAGCCACTGTGGAGAACAGTATGGAGGGTCTTCAAAAATTAAAAGTAAAACTACCATATGATCCAGCAATTCCAAGGAAATAAAACCACTATCTTGAAGAGATGTCTGCACACCCATGTTCACTGTAGCATTATTTACAATAGCCAAAACATGGAAGTGTATTCAAAAGCTGCTAAGAGAGTAGATCTTAAAAAGTTCTCATCACAAGAAAAAATATTTGCCACTGTGTGAGGTGATGGGTGTTAACTAAACTTAGTGTGGTGGGGCTTCCCTGGTGGCGCAGTGGTTGAGAGTCCGCCTGCCGATGCAGGGGACACGGGTTCGTGCCCCGGTCCAGGAAGATCCCACGTGCCACGGAGCAGCTGGGCCCATGAGCCATGGCCGCTGAGCCTGCGCGCCCGGAGCCTATGCTCCGCAATGGGAGAGGCCACAACAGTAAGAGGCCTGCGTACCGCAAAAAAAAAAAAAAACTTAGTGTGGTGATCACTTCACAACATATACATATATCAAATCATTATGTTGTAAATCTCACACAGTGTTATATGTCAATTATATCTCAATAAACTGGAAAAAATAAATTAATCAGGCAGGACAGTGGGAATGGAGGAATAAAAAGCACACAGGACAAATAGAGAACTTGGCCTATGAACACGGTTTTGGCTCCACTACCATTATTAAATAGTTGGATGACCTTGAAAAAGACACTTAACCTCTTTCAGCTTTAATATTTCCATCTGCACAACAAGAAGGACTAGGTTTTCAACCTTCAAAGTACATCAGTATTATTGAAATGCAGATGTCCAGGCCCCACCCCTAGAAAAACAAAAATTTTTATTCAATTGTGGGTCAGGTCAAGGCATGGTCTTCTTTTATTTTTTTAAAATTATTTTTATTTACTTATTTTTTTTCGGTACGTGGGCCTCTCACTGTTGTGGCCTCTCCCGTTGCGGAGCACAGGCTCTGGACGCGCAGGCTCAGCGGCCATGGCTCACGGGCCCAGCTGCTTCACAGCATGTGGGATCTTCCCGGACCGGGGCATGAACCCATGTCCCCTGCATCGGCAGGCGGACTCTCAACCACTGCGCCACCAGGGAAGCCCCATAGTCTTCTTTTAAATTCCCCAAGTGATTGTAATGAATAGCCAGATTAAGAACTGCTGGCACAATTAAATCCCCAGCACTAAATGAACCCAAGGCCATGATTTTATGCAACGGATTTTCTCTGTCACCTAGTAGCATTGCTATGGGCATTTGTGTATACGTTTAACTGTTTGGGATACACACACACAAGCACACATACATTTGTGTGTGTGTATTTCCTCACTCGACTGTCACATTCCTCACTTGTTCCATATAGTTCTACCGTAATCTGGCTTCCCACAGCTGCCTCTCTTCATTCCTTCCCAAAACAATGCCTCCCTCAATGTGGGTTCTTACCCACAAGAACAGCCTAACGTAAAGCAAATGCACAATTTATATTTAGAAGGACTGCTTTTGATTTCTAAGCAGGTTAAAGGCCCTCTCTGAAAGCTAGCACGTGGTTTGTCAGTTACAAAATGCCCACATGACAGCTAATTTCTTTCTTTTATTCCCTCCTCCCGCCTCATCTTCTTTTTTTTCCCCTGTGCCAGCAGACACTGGGTTTGAATTCAACAAGTTATCATGTAGTTTCTTTAGGGGCAAATACAATGCAAGATTCTGGTTTAATCTCAGCTTGGGGGGCAGATGTGAGTCCAGCAAACAGCTTGCTTAGGGGCAATGCTGACCCCATTGTTTATGCATCTTGAACATCTGGATTGATGACCTTAGTTGGTTAAAATACGGTGTTGATGACATCGCCCTAACGGGCTCACCCACTTTATTGACTGATGAGATTCTTGCTAAGAAAAACTGTATTTCCCGACTCCAGCTGGATTGCACAGGGGACCAGAAGAAAGACAATGTTCGCTGACCAAAAGGCATAGCCACCACTCCAGGATCAACAGTCATCCTCAAACGGCAAAAACGGCACATGTTTTAAAGCTCTGCCATTTTCCTACAGAGAGATTTCTCAGGACCATGGAGGCGCTGAGAATCCAGCCACCAGCTCTGTACCAGCATGGATGCGCTGGATGTTAATTACATTATGAGTCTGGCTTCCTTTCCAGACCCTTGAAAGTAATGCTTTCCTCTCTGGAGCTTCTCTTATAACTACCAATAAAGTGGACTCGATGAGCCCAGCTCCAGCAAAGAGAAGACTGACAGCAGGTTTCGAGGCTGGCATTTGCCAAATCCAGTAAGCACGTAATGCTGGTGCTCTTTCCCTTGTTTTGGATGGTTCACCTTGGGCAGGCTGTCAAACTGGAACCCCCGTTATTTTATCAGATGCCTGCAGCATGGAGTCATTAAAGTTCTCATTGCTAAATCTCTGTTTTTCTTCTAAATTCTAGTACTCAAGGGACTGATAAGACTTGTAGGTTGTGAAAGAAAGAGAGAAGCCAGTTTTCTAAATACATAAATAAAAGCGTAAGCTGAACTCTTGCCCTGGTGCACAAACAATTTCAATTAGTTAAGCTTTCGATATCCTTCCTAGGTTTGCTAGGAGAGGCTCCCAAGAGGCTCTGTTGGAGGAAGGCAGACAAAACACGAGACAGTTCATTGTTCTTGGAGCTGAAACGCTTCTTCACATTATTACTGGGCTCAGGAAAAGTCAGAATTCAACTGTCTTGGTACTGAACTGAGAAAAGTCTTACCTTCTCGCCGATCATTTCTGAGAACCCGCACTTTCTCAATTTTCCCCAAGAGTGCCCCGTCTTCCGCTAGGAAAAGAAAAGAAGCAAAGCTTTTGAACCTCAAGTTAACTAGCGGAGGGCCCGGTGGGCAGGGACGGTGATTCTCCATCACCTTCGGGCTGGTGAGCCCCTCGGGGCATCAGGGAGGCACCCTCTTTCTGCGGCCCCTACTTCCGGCCTTTTCTTGAAACTCGTGCTTAGCACCCACAGCCCAGGAAGGCTGGCACCCAGGAGAAGGGCCAGACGGAGGGGGGATGCTAGTGGGGGTGGAAATCGGCCTCTACTTACGGTCATTGCTGTAGTCGTCCACCAAAATGATTTCTTTTATCAGGCGGGGTGGGCTTTTCTTAAGCACGCTGAGAAAAGGCAGAAAGATAAAGCTGCAGGCATTTCAGGCTGTGACTGGGGTGTGCAATTCTCATCCCTTGGCCCCTGTGGGGCTGCACAGTCAGGTGACCTGTCTGCACCCCCAAAGACAGCCCCAGCCTGGCTGCGCTGGGGACCCGGCCCTTGTTCAGCATCCCTGCTGGGGGACGTCCCCTGCCCGCATGAGCGGCAGCGGGTGGGCAACGGATGGCAGCTGCTGGCCTCACCTGACCACTGTCCTCAGCAAGGCCGACCTGGCTTCATTGTGAAACGTGATCACCACGCTGGTGGCCGGCAGATCTACCCGCCACTGCTTCCGCTGACACCTGAAGGAGGAGAAAGAGCGACCTGGACGACAAGCCCGAACCAGCCCCGGCCAGGCGCGCCCCCGACAGTGCGGGCAGGTGGCCCTGCAGGACGGGCACTCGGGGTGGACCTGTCGTCTGCAGGGGGCCCTGGCCTATTCCGAGATACAGTGACAAGGGGACATAAGGACACAGAAAAACACAACCAGAGCAACATTTTAAAAGATGAGAGATTTCAGTGAAAAGTAACATATTGAGAACATCTTTCTAACATGTTGAAAAAAAAAGTGTGTTTCAAAACAGTGAAATCCCATTTAGTCTCACATGCAGATACACCTCTATAGATGTGCTTTTCACAGTTCACAGTGGTTATTTCTGAGGGGTGGAACCAACTGTGCACCGCTGCTCTTTTCTCATTTCCTACTTTGCCTGCAGCAAGCACGTGGACCGTTGGGATTCTTCCCAAAGTTGTATGTGGAACCTGGCACTAACCCACTGACGGCTCCCCCGATCCTGGAATGCAGGACACATGCCCCTCACCTCGCCAGACTGCCTCCACACGACACGTAGGTGACAGCGGTGCAGGCTGCCGTGAGCGAAGGAAGGATGGGTGGGCGTCTGAGCCCGTCGGCTCCCCCTCCCACTTGCGGCAGTACTGAAAGAACCCAGGACCGCTCTGAATAAAGTCGATTCAGGCCTGCAAACTATGGGCAGATTACAACAGGCACTTGTCACGTCTGGTCCCTGCAGACAGACACAAGGCTGCCACGGCCCTGAATGGCTGCTTGAAAACACAGGACGCTATAGCCCTAGGTTGAAGATGCTGAGGCATCACCCACTAGGCGACAGAAAGGACTCGTAAAGGGAGACTGGGCTCTGCAGAACCCATCATTAAGGGACCCTTCAATCCCCTGAAGGCTCCATGAACTTGAAGAACATCCCAGTGTAGAGGTGATGCTCCCATGAGACAACAAGACCCCCGGGCGGGCTTACAGCTCGCGAGGACGTCTGTGAACAGTCAAATCGTGGCGTGAGTGCACTCAGGGAGTTACCAGGCTGGTGGTACTACTGAAGCCGGGAGGGGGAAGGGGTGGGACGGACAGCTAAAGTATCTTTGGCCTCTGGAAGCAGTTCTCAACCAGTAATTTTGTACCCAAGGTGGAGAGGGTGACGGTCTTGCCTGCAGTAGGGTAGGGAACACCAGCCGGCGCCCAGGACGTGGTCCCTCCAGGCTGCGCTCACCATCTGGGGGTCCCTGCACTGGTGTCACTTCAGTGGTTTCCACTGGAGAAGCTGGAAAACCTTCCATGGGGCCAATACATCTTCAAGAACTTGTTTTACTCTTTAGCTCTTAATGGAATTGACCACAGCTATAAGTGACCTGCTCCCAGAATTAAAGGTATCTATCTTAACTGCGAAATCAGTAGGAAAAGGAGAAAGAGTTAAAAAAAAATCTTTGGTGCTCAGCTGCGCCTCAGAGGAAAAGTCAACAGACGCTGATTTTCCCTCGTGACTGGTAAAACTACTTCAGAGAGCAAATTCTGAAAATGAGCAAGAAAAGCAGCAAAATTAAAAAGCAATTAGGTCAGATCACAAAATGGGCTTCTTTTGTTTATGTTAGTTATGTAGATAGCTGGATTTTAATTAACCATGAGAAAACAACATAATATACCAGTCGCTGTTGTTTGGGAAAAGAATGAATTCTGGAATTACTGTTGTTGATCATTATAGCTCCTGACGGCTAACTATTTAATGACAAGTAGATTGATAAGGCTGGGGTTTTGTTGTTGTTGTTGTTGTTGTTTAATTTCAAGAATTCGCCAATTGTTAGATTAAGGAAGTAATAAGTAAGACTCTGCAAGGTTCAACTGTAAACAAATTACCAATGAATGTCATTCCCAAGAACCCAATCTGTAATGCTAATGAAATAAGAACCCCAGAATAGGACGCCCGCCCTCTGCCATCAGGCCCCAACCCACCCAGTGGCGAGGGCTGAGCTGAGCAGACAGCGCTGAATGACTTGCTGAGCTCGGGCTGGAGCAGCCACGTGAGAATCAAAAGGAGAGAAGGAAGCATTTTTCAGGCTCAAATCATAGTAAACTCAGCCGATCCAATCAGGTCCTATTCTCTCATTTTCTGTTTCTCTGCAGGAAGCCTCGTCTCCCAAGAGCACTTGGAATTCTCAAGGGGCTCTGGAAACAGTTTTCAGAACACACAGGGCTGCTGCATTCACATAGTTTTATTAAAACTCCATAACATAGGGCATCAGGCACCTAGTTTTGCTAGGAACTGGCGATCAGGAAATTTCAGAGGTATATCCCATTTCTAAGGTAAAGAGGGATGACAAGTAAAGACTGAGGAGTATCTTATACCCCGTGAGTCTGAGTGTTATAGCTTAGTATATGAATTCAGATCCTAAGTCCATACACTGTGCCAAGATAAAAGGGGGTGGTGGTATTTGAAGAATTTCTTTAAAAAGAAACAGAAGAAATCTTGCATGTAAAGAGCGCTGTCCCTGCCAAGCAGAATTCTCTGCTCCGGAGCTGGGGGAAGAACACCCGCCTGATAGAGAAATCTGCCAGGAGAGCTGGCTGCCGGGGGGCACCTTCATCCTTGAGCTTCTTTGGGAACTGACAGAAGCTGGGGTTTATTTGGAGTCAGCATCAGGGAGAGTCTGCAGTCAGTTCTGTTCTCCCTCCCGGACGATGCAGCTGAAGCAGCGTGATGCTGAAGATGGGCTTTGGGTCAAGTTCACTTGGGTTTCCAAGGGTCATTCTGGTAACTCCCTGTCCAGTAAAATGGGGACTTGAAAAAACTGGACACAGTGATTTTTTTAAAATCTCTAATTTAGCTTTAAATTTCTCTGAGACTAGATGGCCATCAAATCTGAATTCTGCATCAGCTGAGGTCAAGTGCAGGGGGCTCCTGAGCCCTCGGGGTGCAGAACGAACCCGGGGAGGCTTGTCTCTGACGCAGATGCTACACTTGCAGTTGGTCAAGACACTGATGACACAATCAAACACACGTCCTCAGACTGGGAAGCTAGAGGCTCTGTTTAATACGGTGGAAGGCTGCTCCGTGGTGTGGAGAGGGGCACAGAAACACACCCTCTACCCCACGCCCCCAGGGTGCCTCCCCAGCCCCACCCCAGCTCCTCTGGCCTGTGGTAGCCTTGGTAACTGAGTGATCTGAGGCACTTCATCCCTGTAAATCATTTCTTTTTAATATGTTATTATTCTTTTTTTTTTAATTAAAAAAATTTTTTTGACTGCACTGTGTGGCATGTGGGATCTTAGTTCCCCGACCAGGGATCGAACCCGTGCCCCCTGCAGTGGAAGCGCAGAGTCTTAACCACTGGACCACCGGGGAAGCCTGGCCCTTACAATCTTGCCTGGTTGTTGGGACAATCAAATAGCAAAGAAGGTCTCTGAATACTGGAAAGGTCCCTGTCGTCCTAATGAGAGTTACCATATGCACGTGGCAGCTGTGTGCCAACAGTGCCTGTGGGGATTACCTAGGCATCTTTCCCACCCCTCTGAAGCCAGCAGGGTCCCCAGAGAGGGATGTGTAGACCCCACGACCCTAAGCATTCAATACCCAGCCTGTGTTCTGATCATGCTCTGGAGGCCCCCGTAGGAGGAAACCTCTGGCAAATGGGGACCCTAAGTGTCAGTCTCCACGGCAGCGACTTCTTACTGTGTATCCACAGCAGGTCTTCCCACCATGTCTCAGCTTCCCAGGAGACACCTCAAGGGGAGACACCAGGATCAGTCACGGTATTTCAAGGTTCCGGTTGTTGTCATATGCATTTCTCTTTACAAATTATTAAACAGGCATTCTGGATTCATTCAGCCTATGATTTTAGTCTGAGTGTGCCCCTGAGAGAAAATTTAGCTTTGATTTGTTGACAACAAAGCAAAGCAAAGCAAAGCATGGGGGAAAAAAATAAACAAGCAAAAAAAAAAAATGTATTTCCCTGGGTTCACAAAGCTAAGGATCAAGTCTTGGATCGTGATCAACTCAGTGTGGTAACGAATGTCCTGTGGCCTGTTGGGGAGAGAGGCAGCTGGCCTGTTTTTCCCCGGTCGTCACCCCCATCATTGTGGTTATGTGTGCAAGATATTTCAAACATAAAACCTAGAAGATGGGGCTTCCCTGGTGGCGCAGTGGTTGAGAGTATGCCTGCTGATGCAGGGGACACGGGTTCGTGCCCCGGTCCGGGAAGATCCAACATGCCGCAGAGCGGCTGGGTCCATGAGCCATGGCCACTGAGCCTGTGCGTCCGGAGCCTGTGCTCCGCAGCGGGAGAGGCCACAACAGTGAGAGGCCCGCGTACCACAAAAAAAAAAAACCCAAAAAACAAAAAACCTAGATGTCATACAAGTGCCCATGTACCCTCCACTCAGCTTTTTCAAATCTTAATATTTTGCATCCTTGGCATTTGATGCAGATTTTTCTTTTAGCATGCTTCAAAGTTTTATTTTACTGTTATTGAGAGTGCCACAAAGAACTGTTTTTTTTGTTTTTGTTTTTTTTTTGGCTGCGCTGGGTCTTCGTTGCGGCACGTGGGGCTCTTCATTGCAGTCTTCTCTCTAGTTGAGGCGTGCATGCGGGCTCAGTAGTCGTGGCACGTGGGCTCAGTTGCCCTGCGGCATGTGGGATCTTAGTTCCCTGACTAGGGATCGAACCGGCGCCCCCTGCATTGGAAGGCAGATTCTTAACCACTGGACCACCAGGGAAGTCCCTGATTCAGATTTTAAAATGAAACAAAACCTGACATGTAATAGTTGTAGTCCTGGTATGTCCTTCCCACCTCAAATCCCATCTTCACCAGCAGTAACCACTACCCTAAATTTGATACATCAGTATTCCTATGTATGTTTTCAACGAACTACATGTGTACATCTGCACAAATAACATAGAGTGGTGTTCTGCATATATTCAAAACGTGTATGGGTGACACTGCACTGTGGTTTGCTTTCTCCGCCTTTGGGAACGTACCTGTTTTGACACGCACGGCTCTATTTCATTCACACCCACTGCTGCACAGCTGTCCCTTGTAGGAACACACCACATCCAATCCCTTTCTGCTGATGGCCAATTTCTCTCCGTTAGGAGTACTGCAGCCATGGACACTGTCTTTTTACATATGTGAGAAAGTTTCTCTGCATCATTTGCCCACAGGTAGGACTACGAGATTTACTTGATTCAACAAGCTGATCTCCAAAGACTGTTCCCAGCTTCATCTCATCCACAAGGGTACACACGGCTCCATATTCCCACCATCTCTTGATAGCATCAGATTTTTACATTTTGCCCACCAGGTTGGTATGAAATAGCCTCTTATTATTCTAGTTTTCATTTCCCTGATTACTAGTGAGGGCACACATCTTTTCATGTTTATGAGCTGATTAGATAGTTTCTGCTGTTAATTGCCTGCTCATACCCTTGTCCACTTTCTGTTAGGTTTTTAATCATTATTATTATTTTAATAAATTTATTTATTTAATTTTTTGGCTGTGTTGGGCCTTCATTTCTGTGCGAGGGCTTTCTCTAGTTGAGGCGAGCGGGGGCCACTCTTCATCGTGGTGAGCGGGACTCTCACTATCGCGGCCTCTCTTGTTGTGAAGCACAGGCTCCAGACGCGCAGGCTCAGTAGCTGTGGCTCACGGGCCCAGTTGCTCCGCGGCATGTGGGATCTTCCCAGACCAGGGCTGGAACCCGTGTCCCCTGCACTAGCAGGCAGACTCTCAACCACTGCGCCACCAGGGAAGCCCCATCATTATTATTTGATGACAGGAATTTATATATTCTGGATAGTATCCTTTGTCAGCCATATGCACTGCAAAAATCTTCAAGTCTGTGGCAGATCCTGTAATTCTGTTTACGATGTCTTCTGTCAAACATATTTTTAAATTTTGATTTCTCAAACTGTGGCCCTGGGGTAATGTTCAGAAAAAGGGTTTCAACCTAAGGTCTCTAATATAATTTAGTAGATTTTCTTCCAAATGTTTTAACTTTTACAAATGCTTTTAACATTGAGGTTACCCATCTACCTGCCTAGACATATTTTTATGAATGATATGACTAAGTAATCTCATTTTTTCCCGTATGGTCAGTCTGTTGTCCCAGTGTCATTGATGGTTTACTACGTCACTGCCGACTTGTGCTGTCACTGCTGTCACACCACATTTTATGTGTGTCCACCGACCCCTGGTCCACTTCTGCTCTGTGCATCTCTCTGTACTCGTCCCCCACTGCTGCCTGGCTGTGGCTCTGAAGTAGGCCTTCACATCTGACAGGTAAGCTGATCCCCATGTGCTGTTCCTCAAGACTTTACTGGCTATTTGTGGCCTCCTGCTTTTCCTTACGAATTTAAGGATCAGGTCTTTAAGCACTGTATGATACTGCACTGAATTTATAGATTAATTTGAAGGGAATTATTATAATAATTTCTTTATAATATTGAGGGTTTTTTTAACGTCCTTCAGTTATGTTTCGTAATTATCTAATTTTCTCCACAAAAGCCTTACACATCGTGTGTTGCATTTGCTCTTAAGAGCCTCACAGTTCTGTTGCTACAGTGCACGGGGTCTCTCCTCTTACATTTGCTCACAGGCCACTGCTGGCCCTGGCTTGTGTCTGTGGACCCTGCACTCAGCAACCTCACTGAGCTCTCTTAGTTCTGAGAATTTGTAGGTTCTCTTGGATTTTTTCATTCATCAATTCATCCACATTTTGTCCTTTTCTTTACACTTCTTCTACATCTGCAGTTCTTGTCTTAATAAGGCGCTGCTCATGGCGTGCAACACAACATGCAATAAAAAAGGTGGTAGAGAACACCCTTGTCCTGGTCCCATCTTCAAGGTGAATGCAATTAGATTTTCATGAAGTGTAATGTTTGCCATAGATGTTTAATAGACACCTTTAATCAGGTTAAGGAAATTCCCTTACAAGTGCTAAATTTTATGATTTTTTTCCCTTGCATTTATTAGGGGGATCATATAGCTTTTCTCCTTTAATCTATTGAGAAAGAATAGTATATTAATATATCTCCTGCTGTTCTGTCATTCTTGCATTCCTAAAATAAACTCTACTTGGCTATGGTTTTTTTTTTTAAAAAAATAGAGCTATGTTAGATATGCTAGTATTGGGCTTTGAATTTTTTCAATCTGTAACCGTAACAGTAATCGATCTACAATTTTCTGTTCTTCTACTTTCTTTTTCCAGTTTCACAGCAAGGTACTCCTGCTCTCAAGAAGCAAACAGGGCAGCTTCCCCTCTTTTTCTAGAAATTCTCTAAAATAGTCTGTGTTATATGCAAACCCACTTGAGCCTTGTGAATCCGGGGAAGGCAAACTTTTTATTGCTGAAAAGGTCTTTCATGGCTTGTTTGTATTCATATTTTTCTATTTCTTGAATGACTCTGGTAATTTTCATGTTCCTAGAAAATTAAGCATTCCATATAAGTTTTAAATGTATTATATTTGCATAAAAGTATGCTTACAATTTTCTCACGATCCTTACAAACTCTATCTATAGTTATATTTGCTCTTTTATTCCTGATATTATTTATAATTAATTAATTAATTAATTAATTAATTATTGGCTGCATTGGGTCTTCATTGCTGCGTGCGGGCTTTCTCTAGTTGGGGCGAGCGGGGGCTACTCTTCGTGGTGGTGCGCGGGCTTCTCATTGCGGTGGCTTCTCTTGTTGCTAAGCACAGGCTCTAGGCATGTGGGCTTCAGTAGTTGTGGCATGTGGGCTCAGTAGTTGTGGCTCACGGGCCCTAGAGTGCAGGCTCAGTAGTTGTGGAGCACGGGCTTAGATGCTCTGTGGCTCGTGGGATCTTCCCACACCAGGGATCGAACCTGTGTCCCCTGCATTGGCAGGCCAGATTCTTAACCACTGAGCCACCAGGGAAGCCTTCCTGATATTTTTTAATCGTAGTTTTTATTTTTATCAGTATTCTTAGAGATTTCTAATTTTTGAAAATCAAGCTTTATATTATCCTCTTATTGTTTCTTATTTTTCTAGTTCATTAATTTTTTCTTTTTCCTTCATTATTTCCTTCCTTCTATTTTGAGGTTTACCCTGGTTTTTTGTTTTTCTTTGTAACTTCTTGATTCACAGAGCTGCCCTACGGCTTTAAATCCAACTGAATTCAATCACTGGAGAAACAAAGGCAGTTCTGTACTCAACAGAGAGGAGGGTAGGCTGAACTGGGGAGAGGTGCCAGTAGGTGTAATGAGTAGCTTTAACTCTGGGAAAGAGCGACATGGCACCTGCCTCTGCCCTGCACCAAGGTACACACGTAGGGCGGTGCCTGGGGAGTTGGACAGCAAACAGAGCTCTGGGCTGCTCTGACCTCAGTCTCTCCAGCAGACCCAGCACCTGAAAAGGTGCCAGTCTCCACGTGTACCCTCAGTCCAGGTGAGACAAACAAAAAGGGCTCGTTTGGGGGTCAAGCTCAGACGGCAGGGCCAGGAGGGTTCAAAAGCCAAAAGAGGGCTCTCCGGGTGGTGCAGTGGTTAGGAATCCGCCTGCCAGTGCAGGGAACATGGGCGCGGGCCCTGGTCTGGGAAGATCCCGCATGCCGCGGAGCAACTAAACCTGTGCACCATAACTACCGAGCCTGCGCTCTAGAGCCCACGAGCCACAACTAGTGAGCCCGCGTGCCACAACTATTGAGCCCGTGTGCCACAACTACTGAGCCTGTATGCCGCAACTACTGAGCCCGTGTGCCACAACTACTGAGCCCGCATGCCGCAACTACTGAGCCCTCACGCCTAGAGCCCGTGCTCCGCAACAAGAGAAGCCACCGCAATGAGAAGCCCGAGCACCGCAACAAAGAGTAGCCCCTGCTCACCGCAACTAGAGAAAGCCCACACACAGCAAAGAAGACCCAACGCAGCCAAAAATAAATAAATTAAATAAATTAAAAAAAAAAAAAGAACCGATCAAAGTAGACTGTCACTTCTCAGGCCCTCTGCCCCCTGCTTGTACATGGAGGTGTGTGTGTAGGGGTGTTACCACACAGGGACCCTGGGATGCAGGCTCTGAACAGCAGGTGACCCAGATGAGGCCCCGAATGCTCCTTCTGCTCCCTTGCCCTCACCCCCAGGGAATGCCGACATGATTTCCTTTTCAAAGGAAGAAAGGGGCAGGTCTGCTGTTTGAGTGATTGTGTCCTGGTAGCTGGACACAGCTGTCCCCACAGGAGGTGGAACTTCCCATACAAGCTGTGCAGCCGGGGGGCACCACCCGTCTGGAGCCAATCGTGGGCTGGGCACACTCATCAGGGAACGCCCTGCTTTGGCAGCTGCCCTGGCATGGACTCACGGTCACCACAAAGCTCGGACAGTTAGTGAGTGCCAGACTCTCCCAAGAGCATATTATTAACATGCAGACGCCTGGGCTCTGCCCACGTAAGTAGGTCTGGGTGATGCCTGGGGATCTGAGTTTTAGAAGCTCCCTCCCTGTGCTGCACCCCTCAAGTCCTCCCACCTAGAGAGTCGGGCCTAAGGCCTTTGAATAAGGCCCCAGCACTCAGGGCCCTTTGGAAGGAGATCAAGTCATAGCTGGAGGATGGATTCACGGCAACGGGGCCGTGCACCTGAAATGGGCCATCCCGCCCAGCTCTTCCGAGTAGGAAGAATCCTCAGAGCCTCAATCTCAGGTACGTCTGCTCCGACACAAGGAAAACAAGGGGTCAGTTTCATACTGCCATCTCCATGGGGCGTTTGCTCTGGAGGGTCTGGGGAGGATGGGCAGGCCGGGGGATAAAATGGGAGTTGGAAATGGAATTAAAATTTAAACAAAGCAGGAAGGGAAAAAAAGAAGGCTAACAGCTGTTGTATAATGTTCATTTAATTAAAATACACTCTTAATAATCCTTCAAACAGTGATAATGACCTAATATTCCACCTAATCAACTAAATTTCTGATCAGTTCTAATAGCTAAAGAGCTTATTCTACAGAGGTCTTTTAAAATGGAAGAGAACCAAATCCTAAGATATTTTAAAACCTCTGCAGGACCCATCTGGAATTAAGCTTCTTAAAAATCTAGTTGGCAGGAGGTTTGAGTAAGCCCCAGGAATCACGGCAGGTATGTCTCACTCTGAAATTCTCGGTCTGAAGTCGCGTTCTGGTGCCCTGCGCTGTGTCTGATACAGGAGTGTCTTCTTAAGGACCTACCCTTCCCAAGACACCAGAAAGGGGAGCCTGTCGTATTTACTGCTCTGCCTTTGAAGTCCTCCGATCCCCTGGAAAAGCCAAGGGTTCCAGAGGCGAAAAGGATAGCGGACAGTCCCGAGCACGGGCTCATTGCTGCGCAGTCACTGCAGCACCAGCCATGGAAAACACACACCACCCTGAACACACAGGGTCCTCCCCTCGCCCCGAGGGGGCGGACGTCAGGTTTCCACGTGCTGCTTCCAGCCAGCACCTTTTGGTGAAAGAGAGCTGTTTTCTCCTTCAACAAGCATCACCTGCCCTTTTGCCTCCAGTTTTACAGACACTAAATTTTAACTGACAACTTTTTCAAGAGTCAAGGGTTATTGAAAGTTGTGAATATAACAGCCGTGGATGAGGCCATCTGAACTTCCTAATCCCTCCAAGTTCACTTCAGGCAGGACCCCTGGCTCACCGCCGGGGGTGGGGTCAGTGCAGACAGAGGCCACCCAGTGCTTGAGCCTCTCACCCCTCCCGATGCCGGGAGCCGCCCTCTCGGGACGATGAGAGTTGCGGGTCCCTGCCCCCACCCCCAGACTCGGGGCATCTCCCGGAGCCTCAGTCTCCCTTCCGGACCGCGCACTCAGGTTTCCAAGCTACTCTCCGCACTGCTGTGAAAAGACGTGCTCCCTGCTGTCTCAACAGAGCCCCTCTGGGGCTTAGTCAGGGGCCTTCTTCTCTGCCCTGCGTCCTTCTCTTTCAGTCCTCCCCGCAAACCCAAGTCAAATAACTGACTTTGTGCGGCCACTTAGCAGTGGTTCTGACTTTTAAGGACGCTGATGTACTACCAAGGATGATGCTTTCGGGTACTTTTCAAAGACAGTTAACTGCACTATGTTGCTGGGTTTTTTATAATAAATTTATTTTATTTTTATTTATTTTTGGCTGTGTTGGGTCTTTGTTGCTGCGTATGGGCTTTCTCTAGTTGCAGTGATCGGGGGCTACTCTTCATTGTGGTGCGTGGGCTTCTCATGGCGGTGGCTTCTCTTGTTGTGGAGCACAGGCTCTAGGCACGCGGGGCTTCAGTAGTTGTGGCACGTGGGCTCACTAGCTGTGGCGCACGGGCTTAGTTGCTCTGCGGCACATGGGATCTTCCTGGACCAGGGCTTGAACCCATGTTCCCTGCACTGGCAGGGGGATTCTTAACGACTGCGCCACCAGGGAAGCCCCTGCTCTATGTTTTTGCTTGTTGTACAAAGATCAACTTTTCACTCAATGACACTGTTATTAGTAATCAAAGGTTGCATTGGACCCATTTCCTCACAAGGACGAAAGGCAAACAGATTGTCCTGTCACTGGATAAGTATTGATACAAGGATATAAACTGAAAGCAAAAGAGTCACTACTTTAATCCCCCTCCTTGGCCCCAGCCTATCAGGGTTCCATAGAAAGAAACGAACAAACACCCAGCACTTGGCTTGGCATGGCATGATCCCATCCACTCCAACAAAAGCCAGAATGATGTTTGGTTCCTTTAGACTTTGCTCATGTCAAGTGTAACTGCATCCTTTTGGACTCTCAGGAGAAAAAAAATTAACTTCTAGTTAATGACAGAATGATAAGGTTATTTGATATATGCTCCCTGACACTGACAGTTACCGATTTATGTTCGGTGCTTCTGACTCTATAACATCGTGGAATTTCTTCTGTACCCACCTGAAGAAGAGTACACCTATCTTGGTAACACAAAAATCATTCCCCTCTTGCTCCTTTCTTACAGATGTTGTTTTGGGTGAATTGCAGAGCCCCAGAGGTGAGTCCTGTTTGGCCAAAGACAAACTCCTTTCCCTAGCCCCTATCATGGTCACAAATAACCATGACTTAGTTCTGGCCAATGAACAGTAACAGAAAGTCTGCAGGGGGCGTCAAGAAAAGATGGATTTTGCTGATAAAAGCAGAGAGTCACTAAAGAAAAGGCCATTTCTGACCCCTTTGCTTCCTGCCTTGAAAGTGACCATGATGCATGGAGCTATGGCAGCCTTCTTGCAACCAGACGAGGCAAAAAGGATGAGGCAGAGAACCCAAAATGCGGAAGAGGGTGGTAAGGGAATCAGAAAGAGCTCCCAGCCCAGTTGAAGCAGCCTTAGAGGACGACCTCCAGACTTCATGTTAAACAATTTAATAAAACGTCCTTTTTGCTTTAAGTATCCTAACTGATAGAATAAAATAAACGAACAAAATCGGAATGGCTTCAGGCTTCTCAGTGACAGCACTGAACAGAAAACAGTGGAACAACGTATACAGAGTAAGGAAAAACAGACCCGCCGCAACAATTCTATGCGCTGTGAATTTACCATTCTTGTATGAAGGGAATGGAAAGCAGTTCTCAGGTAAGCAAGCCAGGGAAGTGTTTCAATTATCTGAGCCATGTGAAAAACCACATGAAGATCTACTCTCAAAATAAATAACTAAATAAACAAACCCAAGAACTCAACTTATGACATAAAAATGTTAGGATGCATTAAAACTATTTCAGCAGTATAGTCTAGTAGACGTGTGTAAATATGTTTATACAAATGAAAAGTTTCTTAAAAGAAGATACTTATATAAAATATAATTTTGTTAAATAATTACATAAAATATAATTTTAACAATAAACAGTATCTAAGTCCAGATAAATCAACAAAACTAGAAAGTGGGTGGGAGAAAGTATAAACATATTCATTCTTCATCTTAAAATATATGTGGTTTTATTCTTGGTATTTATTCTTAGCATTAAATCAACATTTCTCTAATTTTCAATGTTTTTGTTGAATTTTTGTAAACATGAAAAATTGCAACTAGTTGCATTAAATGTAGGAAACAAACTTTCTTAAGCCCTGGAGAAAAAAAAAACTAACAAAACTAAGGACCGGGCTTCCCTGGTGGCACAGTGGTTGAGAGTCCGCCTGCCGATGCAGGGGACACGGGTTCGTGCCCTGGTCCAGGAGGATCCCACATGCCGTGGAGCGGCTGGGCCCGTGAGCCATGGCCACTGAGCCTGCGTGTCCGGAGCCTGTGCTCCGCAGTGGGAGAGGCCACAACAGTGAGAGGCCCACGTATCGCAAAAAAAAAAAAAAAACCAAAAAACTAAGGACCAACAAAGTAGAACACATTTTCCATGTAAGAGAAGAATGAAAATGGTAGAAAAAGCAAGGAAGCAGGAAAAAGTAGAATGACATAAAAAATTAGATAAAAGACCAAACACGAAAATGGTTTTGTCCTATTAAACTTCAGACTGTCATGTTGATCTAAAAATAAAAATACAATACTAGGTTGCTTACAAGGGGCAAACCTAAATCAAAATGACACCCAAAAAATGAAACTCATAGAAGACAAAAACGGGACTTCCCTGGTGGTCCAGCGAGTAAGACTCTGTGCTCCCAATGCAGGGGGCGCGGGTTCGATCCCTGGTCAGGGAACTAAGATCCTGCATGCTGTGCAGTGTGGAAAAAAAAATTTTTCTTTTAAGTAAAACATATGGAGAAAAGGAAAACATAGATGCAATGCCAGAGAGTCATTCTATGCTAATAAAGGTACACAATATAATTTCTATTCCCCAAATCACTGTATTCAAACATATCCAGCAAACACTCAGAAATAAGCAGAAGTCACAAAATTGCAGCAGGCACTTCAAACTCTCCTGTCAAGTGGACGGTAATAAGAATCAAGGTTTTGAATGCAGTTAATCAGGTTGGTTTAATGCGTAAATTCTGAATTTTTGAAACAATGACAGACACTACTTGCCTTTAAAAAAAACACCCATCAAATATCGATTGACCCAGGGACAACAAGAGAAGCCACCGCAACGAGAAGCCCGCGCACCACAACAAAGAGTAGCCCCTGCTCGCCGCAACTAGAGAAAGCCAGTGTGCAGCAACGGAAGACCCAACACAGCCAAAAATAAAAAAATAAATAATAAATAAATAAATAAAAGAAAGCTAGATTTAAAATGTTTCCTATGTAGTACTGAGTGAAAAAAGTAGGCTGCCCAACAGCAACTGCAGTATCGTGTTGTTTATATAAAACGACATGCATCTAACTACTGGAGGATATAGGAGACAGTTCAGGAAGGATCTACTCTCTTAGCAATTTTCAAATACACCACATGGCAGTGTTAACTACATCACATCCCCCAGAACTTGTTTATCTTATAACTGGAAGTTTGTACCTTGTGATTACCTTTATCCAGTTCCTCTGCCTTCTACCCCTGCCTCTGGTAACCAAATCTTATCTCTTTTTCTATGAGTTTTTTTTTTTAAGAGTCCACATATAAGTGAGATCATACAATATTTGTTTTTCTCTGTCTGAATTATGTCACTTAGCATAATGCCCTCAAGGTCCATCCATGTAGTCACAAACAGTAGGATGTCCTTCTTTTTATGGCTGAATAACATCCCATATTTTGTGTGTGTGTGTGTGTGTGTGTGTGTGTGTGTGTGTGTGTGTGTAACGCTTTCTTTATCCTTTCATCCACCAATGGACATTTAGGTTGCTTCCATGTCTTGGCTATTTTAAATATGCTGCAATGAACACGGGGGTTCAGATTATCTCTTTGAGACAGTGATTCCGTTTCCTTTGGATGTATACACAGGAGTGGAATTGCTGGGTTCTATGGTAGTTCCATTTTTAGTTTTTGGAGGGAACTCCATACGTTTTTCAGAGTGGCTGCACCAGTCTACATTCCCACCAACAGTGCGCAAGGGTTCCCTTTTCTCCGCATCCTCACCAACACTTGTTATCTCTGGTCTTTTCGATGAAAGCTAATCTGAGGTGTGAGGTATCTTACTGTGGTTTTGATTTGCATTTCCCTGATGACTAGTGATGCTGAGCACCTTTTCATGTACCTGTTGGTCATCTGTATGTCTTCCTTGCAAAGCTGTCTATTCAGGTCCTTTGCCCATTTTTTAATAGGATTATTATTATTTTTGCTATTGAGTTACATGAGTTCTTTATATATTTTGGGTATTAACCCCTTATCAGATATATGATTTGCAAATATTTCCTGTCGGTTGTTCTTTCATTTTGCTGGTTGTTCCTTTTGCTGTGCTTACCACCTGTTTATTATTGGACCCTCGACCTTGACCTGCACACTCCCTGACCTCCATCCTTATTTTCTCTCTATTGCATTTAACATTGTCTTATTCCATATAATTTGATCATTTATTTTATTCTCTTCTACTTTCACTCCCTCGCTGTAAGCTCTATAAAGGCAGAGATTTTTTTATCAGTTTTGTTCATTGCTGTTTCCCCAGTGACCAGAAAAATACCTGTCCCATGGCAAGCACTCAAATCCTTGCTGAATGAATAAAGGAATGCAAGAATCAAAAGAAATCAACACTGAATAATATAAAATTTTGAATCCAAGTGCAATATTCCTATTGGGATATTTCCTTTTTTAATAGACTGAATTTCCAAAGACATGAATTTTCTCTCTTCTTCTCTCATCATCGTCAGGTGGAGGAAATCATGGTTCATCCAATATAGTTAAGATGAGTGTTGATGGTGGTGGGATTGGCATATATATATTAATATGTATAAAACAGATAATTAATAAGAACCTGCTGTATAAAAAATAAAAAAAGATGAGTGTTATTTTAAGTCTTTACTTTTAATTTTACAGATTGAAAAGGGGATCTGGGTTCTTGCAGATTCCATCACTAGCACTTAACACCTCAGAGTACGTGTGGACGGGTCGGTTCCATAAGTGAGCAGGCAGATGTTCTGGGGTAAGAGTGTGGGTACGTCCACTGACAACACTGCTGCTTTCAAGCTCAAAAGAAAAGTTAAAAGGAATCCCTGAAATCATACTGTTTCAGAAAAGGTGAAATGTGCAGCCTAAATGACTGACGAAGTTGAAACACATTTTATACTGCTTTGGCTATTTCCTAAAACATACAAAAGATTTTTTTTTTAATGGTTCCATGGTGATGGTGAAGCAACTCATTTAAAAGTGTGGCTGAAACAGGATGGTTTGTTCAGACCCACAGAACAAAGCAATACTCTGCTGACCCCATTTTAATTGTTTTGATTTCTTCTGAAATAGGTAGGATTGCTGTTTCAAAGGTGTTTCTCTTTTGGTCAGTAATGAAACCCTCCAATGTCGCACGGCAGTGAGAAGACCCAGGTGCCCCTCAGTGTAACAGGTGTCACACGCTGGAGGCTAAATGTCTGCCACATACACGTCAGGAGCAAAGCTCAATAGAATAACGGTTCACTCTCTACTCAAAGCCGATTTCACACACTCACATGCCACCAGGCACATACAACAACAACGATACAATTACATCCTATATTTGTGTCATTATTGGCAGTTTATGAAGTCCTTTCATAGACATCTGAGCCTAAGAACAATGTGTAAGATGGGCAGGGCAGGCGTTATTGTTTTGTACATCAGAAATCCAGGGTTTAGAGAGATTACTTCCACCCTCGTCTGGGAGTAAGTGGTAGAGCCATTAACAATAGCTACGCTTCCCAACTTCAAGTCCACTGCTATTTCGATGCACTCTCATTTGGGACGACATTGCGGCTCAGGGCAAAATTTATGACCTGTGAACTTCATACTGAATTTAGTTCCAAATAAAATACTCAGGTTTTTTCTTGCTCTCAGTGATAGTCAAGTTCCTTGCTGTAGACCAACCTACCTTCTGAAAGCAACTAGAAATTTTTGATGAAACACACCAGAACATCTATTTGAAGGCACTGGAGTTTAACAAGGCAGCCTGGGGCTGTAGGGCCAGGTGCCAGGAAGGAGCCCTGAGAATGAGTCCAACACTCTCTGATCTTCCTCCCCCAAGGGGTATGGAGCCCAGAGGCTGAACCAGCCAGGAGAAGCGATGGTTTTGCAGGTGGCGGCCACGCCGGGCTCCTGCAAGAGGCATGGGGCTGGGGGTCAGGGCGCCGAGGAAGAGGGCCTCTGATAAACAGCCCAGACTTCCAAGGAGGATCCCAAAGGGCTGCTGCCCAGCAGCACAGAGATCTGGACGCTCACCAGCTCTCTCACAAAAGACAGAACCCCAGCTCTATTCCAGCTCAATTCCAGCCTCGATCAAGGCCATCTGCCCTATCCTAACTGCCTGCCAGAGAGCAAAACTAGATCCTTTTCAGAGGATGGAAACATCAGCTACGGACTTTAAATATCTCCGTATCTGTTCATACACAACAAAATATAATAACTGAAATTAAAATTCAATCAGTGGATTAGAAAGTAGAATAGATTTTCAAAGCAGGGGAAAGAATTAGTGAACTGGAAGGAAGGCCAATAGAATTATGTCCAGACTGAAGCTCAGGGAATGAAAAAGGATAAAAAATATGGGAAAGAGCATAAGAGGGACACAGGACATGTGGAAATATCCAGGAGTGGGGAGAGAAGATGGGGCACAAGAAAAACTGACACAGACATGAAACGACAGGTTCAGGAACAAGTACAAACCCCACCCAGGCTCAACACACAGACAGCATTAGGCATATTCTAGTGAGATGCTGAAACCAAAGACAAAGATAAATATCCTCAAGGCAACTAGAGGACAAAGTCAAGATGCCTTCAAAAAGCAACAATAAGACTAACAGTTGATATTTCACCAGGGACAGTGGAGGCCATAAAACAAGTAAATGACGATGTGCAAAGCACAGAAAGTAACCGTCAACTTGGAAGTGAAAACACTCTTCAAAAATGAAAGTGAAATAGATTTGTTCAGGCAAATGAAAGGATAGAATTCACTGCCAACAAACTGGCACTAAGAGAAATACACAAGTTGGATGAGAACTGGGGAAACAGTCTCGGGGGAAAAATGAAAAGGTAAGAAATGAGGAAAAATGGAAATAACAATATGCAGATAAATCTAAAGGATATTTACTGCAAAGAAACAATAAAAGATGTCCAGTAGGGTTTACACATAAAGAGGGAAATAAACCATATGACAATAAAGCATAAAAGGGAGAGGAGGGGAAGTGGTCTGTGCATTGTCCAGGAGAAAACAAGAGTATTCATTTATATTAGACTCTAATTAACAAGCTAACAGCTGGGGAGATACTTAATCCAAAGGAAGCATGAAAGGAGAGGACAAGGAACAGGAACAGGTGGGACGAATAGAACCCAGACAGGGAGACGCTACTGTTAACCCCCTATCGCCCACCAGCACTTGCGCTAAAGGAGAAAGGACTAAATACTCCAATTAAAAGACAAGACTGTCAGAGGGATCAAAATCCAAAATCCAACTATCTGCTACTTATAGGAGATACATTTGAAATATACATAAGGACACAAAACGATTGGAAGTTGCAAAAACACTGAATTAAAGCAAGGCGGTGTGTCTGCATTGATGCTGAGCGAGACAAAAGCATTACTAGTGATAAAGAGGGCACTTCATAAGGACAAAGGGTCAGTCCCCACAAACACAAGAGAAACTCACCAACAGGTCTAAATACAAAGGCTAGAGAGAGCTCCATGAAGCCCAATGCAGAGCGGGGTGTCACCCCTCCTGCTTCTCCCCCCCGAATGGCCAGCTCCTGGGGGACACAGATGATGCTCCTGTCATCGCTGGGTTCCCAGGGTGACGGTGGGAAGGGGCACCAAAGATAAAGACACAAGATTATATTGCTCGTTTAGAGCGATCTGACCATTTCTGCCCCAGTGCTAACCCAGAGGCACAGCTGGGAAACGGGGCCACAAGTGTGGACAGGCACTCAGGGATGAAGCTTTGCAAACGTTTGCTCACGGTCTTTCCAGAGACCTATGCTGGGCCCTTCAGAGACGCTAACACAGACACAAGCTGGATCACTATTGTGTAAGCCTTAGACTCTCTCCCAGGCCCAGAGCATTCTTTAAAAAGATTTTTTTTCAAATGAAGTATAGCTGATTTACAATGTTGTGTCAGTTTCTGCTGTACAGCAAAGTGATTCAGTTATACACACATATACATCCTTTTTCATATTCTTTTCCATTATGGTTTATCAAAGGATACTGAATATAGTTCCCTGTGCTCTACAGTAGGACCTTGTTGTTTATCCACCTTATATGTAATAGCTTGCATCTGCTAATCCCAAACTCCCAATCCTTCCCTCCCTCACGCCCCCTACCCCCTGGCAACAACAGCTCTGGTCTCTGTGTCTGTGAGTCTGTTTCTGTTTCATAAATAAGTTCATTTGTATCATATTTTAGATTCCACATAGAAGTGATATCATGTGGTATTTGTCTTTCTCTTTCTTACTTATTTCACTTAATATGATCATCTCTGGGTCCATCCATGTTGCCGCAAATGGCATTCTTTCATTTTTTTATGGCTAAGTAATATTCTAGTGTGTGTGTGTGTGTGTGTGTGTGTGTGTGTGTGTGTATATACACCACATCTTCTTTATCCATTCATCTGTCGATGGACACTTAGGTTGTTTCCATGTCTTGGCTATTGTGAACGATGTTGCTGTGAAATAGGGGTGCATGTATATTTTTGAATTATAGTTTTGTCCAGATATATGCCCAGGAGTGGGATTGCTGAATCATATGGTAACTCTATTTTTAGTTTTCTGAGGAACCTCCATACTGTTTTTCCATAGTGTCTGTACCAACTTACATTCCCACCAACAGTGGAGGAGGGTTCCCTTTTCTCCACACCCTCTCCAGCATTTGTTATTTGTAGACTTTTTAATGATGACCATTCTGACCGGTGTGAGGTGGTACTGCATTGTAGTTTTGATTTGCATTTCTCTAATAATTAGCAATGTTGAGCATCTTCTCATATGCCTGTTGGCCATCTGTATGTCTTCTTTGAGGAATGTCTATTTAGGTCTTCTGCCCATTTTTCAATTGGTTCTTTTATTTTTCTGTTGTTGAGCTGCATGAGCTGTTTGTATATTTTGGAAATTAAGCCCTTGTCGGCCGCCTCATTTGCAAATATTTTCTCCTGGTCTTTAGGTTGTCTTTTCATTTTGCTTATGGTTTCCTTTGCTGTAGAGAAGCTTGTAAGTTTGATAGGTCCCATTTGTTTATTTTTGCTTTTGTTTCTATTGCCTTGGAAGACTGACCTAAGAAAACATTGGTGTGATTTACGTCAGAGAATGTTTTGCTTATGTTTTCTTCTAGGAGTTTTATGGTGTCATGTCTTACATTTAAGTCTTTAAGCCATTTTCAGTTTATTCTGTGTATGGTGTGAGGGTGTGTTCTAGCTTCATATTGATTTACATGCAGCTGTCCAGCTTTCCCAACACAACTTGCTGAAGAGACTGTATTTTTCCCATTGTATATTCTTACCTTGCTTGCTGAAAATTGACCATAGGTGTGTGGGTTTATTTCTGGGCTCTCTATTCTGTTCCATTGAGCCATATGTCTGTTTTGGTACCAGTACCACATTGTCATTTTATTTTATAAATTTATTTATTTATTTTTGGCTGTGTTGGGTCTTCATTGTTGCGCATGGGCTTTCTCTAATTGCAGTGAGCAGGGGCTACTCTTCGTTGCAGTGCATGGGCTTCTCATTGCGGTGGCTTCTCTTGTTGCGGAACACAGGCTCTAGGCGCACGGGCTTCAGTAGTTGTGGCTCGTGGACTCTAGAGCGCAGGCTCAGTAGTTGTGGTGCATGGGCTTAGTTGCTCCGCAGCATGTGGGACCTTCCCGGACCAGGGCTCAAACCCATGTTCCCTGCACTGGCAGGTGGATTCTTAACCACTGCACCAGCAGGGAAGCCCCACATTGTTTTGATTACTGTAGCTTTGTAGTATTGTCTGAAGTCTGGGAGGGTTATGCCTCTTGCTTTGTTCTTTTTCCTCAGGATTGCTTTGACAATTCTGGGCCTTTTATTGTTCCATATAAATTTTAGGATTATTTGTTCTAGTTTTGTGGAAAATGTCATGGGTAATTTGATAGGGACTGCATTAAACCTGTAGATTGCCTTGGGCAGTATGGCCATTTTAACAATGTTAATTTTTCCAATCCAAGAGCGTGGGATATCTTTCCATTTCTTTGAATTATCTTCAATTTCCTTTATTAAATGTTTTATAGTTCTCAGCATGTAAGTCTTTCATCTACTTGGTCAGGTTTATTCCTAGGTATTTTATTTTTCTAGATGTGACTTTAAAAGGGATTGTTTTTTTACATTCCCTTTCTGATATTTTATTGTTAGTGTAAGGAAATGCAACCAACTTCTGTATGTTAATTCTTGTATCCTGCTACTTTGCTGAATTCGTTTATCAGTTCTAATAGTTTTTGTGTGGAGTCTTTAGGGTTTTCTATATATAGTATCTTGTCATCTGCATATAATGACAATTTTACCTCTTCCCTTCCAATTTGGATACCTTTTATTTCTTTTTCTTATCAGAGTGCTGTGGCTAGGACTTCCAGTATTATGTTGAATAGAAGTGGTGAGAGTGGGCATCCTTGTCTTGTTCCAGATTTTAGCGAGAAGGCTTTCAGCTTTTCACTATTGAGTATTATGTTGGCTGTGGGTTTGTCATAAATAGCTTTTATTACATTGAGGTATGTTCCTTCAATGCCCAGAATATTCTTTAATCGAGATGCAGACAAGGCCTGAAACGGTCCCAAAAGAACATATAAAGGGAAAAAAAGAGCGGTCTGGTGCTAAAAACTTGGTTTTATAAAAACACTAAAAATAATAAAAACAATTGAACAAACAGAAAGCACAGCAGCAGATGATGAATAACGGCATGGCTTTGGTCTGAATTTTGCACGTAAGGTGCATGTTAGCCCCTGCACTGAGGTGGGGGGAGGTGTGAAGCAAAGAGCCTTGCAGTTGGCCCCCTCCCACTGCCTGGCCACACTGGCTCCTGCACCTGCCCGCCTCTCACGCCAGGACAGGGAGGTCACACTGATGGCGCACAAGCAGCAGCCTCACCTCCCTCAGGGCATGAGAATGTTCCAGGGGAATGGAAACAGTGCATTCTGCCATTACACTGCCCTGGAGAACCCAAGGTGGGAAGAAGAGGAACAAAAGCCTCGGTTCTTCTCAATTTCTCGGGATTCTGTCAGCATGTGGTCAGCTGGGAACACAATTTCTCTGGAGTTTGTCTGCAAGCTACCAACACCCAGGCCTTCTTGCTTTCTGGGTGCCTTTGGGCCTCATGCCAAAGACTCCTGCCTGAAAACTGGGAGCAGACAAGACACTTGTGCAGAGCGGATGGCGAGGCACCGCGTCTAGAACGTAGAACTGTCAGCAGGAACCTGGCCACCAAGAGCTCCATCCCTCCTTCCCTCCCCTCCCTGTGCAACCTCAGGCAGGTGGTCCCACGCTGCAGCGGTGGCCCGGTTCTCCCACCTGCCATATGGACCGCGATAAAGCACATGGCACAATGACAGTAACGTCCAGGACTCCCGGGGAAGGGCTCCAGACACAGAGGGGCGCCTGGACAGGGGCCTCGGGCCATCTCACCTTCCTCTGCCCAGCAGGCCGGGACCACCCTGAGCTGCCCTCCCGGACGTGGGCTCCGCAGTCGGGGGCCTCTGGGGACCGGCGTGCGATGTCACCCAGAGAAGAATCTCCCTGCTGACTCCGAAGGAGCCTCCGCTGACTGAATAAAGTGAAAGCACATAAAAGCTGAGTACAGGCCAGGACACCACCCATAGTCCGACAGTGCGTGGCTGTGGTCATCGTGGAACAGGCGTTTAAGGCTCACTGCCCCGACAGCCACAGACGCCTCCGAGGCCAGCGAAACCCAGAGCAAGCAGCGGGCCCCGCTCCGCAGCGCGCCAGCCCCGCCGACCAGGACCCTGCCCACGGGGCCCCATGGGCTCGGAGGGGGTCCGCCAGGTCCCCGGCTGGCCCTTCGAATGCGGAGCAGGTGGGGCAGCGGCCATGCCAGAGGCTTGGTTGTGCGTGCTGATGAAACACGACTTTCGTAAGAAAAATATAACGAGCAAACAAGGCTCTTGGCCCCCAAAATGAGAGCCCCTCCGGCACCCCACTGACAAGAAGCGGAGACGCCCTTCGGAGCTGGGCTTCCTCTTCCTCCCCCAGATCTCCTGCTTTCCTAAAAATAAAACAGAATCTCACAATAATGGCCTTCAAAGCTTCACGCCAAGCTGCTGAGTTTACGCTGAGAACTTTTCCTTGGCTTCAACAATGTTTACTCTTCCCAAGTAACGGTGAAGAGTCTGGATGGCATCCCTCTTACAGCCCTTCATCCTGATGAGCCGCTCTCCTAAGACAAGCGACACCACCCGGACGCTCCACCAGAGCAATCAGCACAGCCCATTACTGAAGTGTCTGCCTGCTGGATGAAATTTTCTAAAAAACAAAAGAAAAGGAGAGAACAAAAAAAAAAAAAACAGCCCCTCTCGAGTTCTGATCTCTGTTTGGGCGGCATTAAAGCCAGACATTTAAAAAACTGGTCAAAACAGAGTCCTTTAGTGATTCTTTTCAAGGAAACAAAACAAAACCTTACGACTGTAATTTATAAGTTGAGTCAACACAATATGTCCTTGATGGAAAGGCTGCTGGATAAACCCACCAGGTGTGGGACTTGGACAAAGTCCTCTCCCAGAGAAGGACACTCGTGGGGTCGTGGTTGATTGAGGCAGCTCTGGTCTCAGGAGCAATACTTCAGTTTTAGACACAAAGATGTTTCAAAACCCTTCATTTTTAATTTCATGACAAAAGGGAAAGATGGAACTCTCTAACGATTTAACTTTTGAAAGCTGAAGGAAATCTGTTTCTTGACCAAGTGGTTCTCATTTTTAAGGGACTTAATACATAAGTAAATGAAAAGGAACAATGCTGGCTGATGGGGGAGAGAAGAAAACAAGATAATGTTTCTCCCTCAAGGGTTTATTCGATTTTACTTACATAAACAATTTTAAAGTAAACCAGCTCGAGCTCTCCCCGGCAGACAGAATGATGTTCCATAAACCTCCCGGGCTCCACCCCACTTCTACGCTTCACTTCCCCATCAGACGCAACTCTGGACAAACAAACAGAACACCAGAAAACAGAACACAACACAAAACCCTTCTGAGCCAGATTCTGGAAAGGCTTTAGCAGGGAGACGACCCTCCCCTCACAACAGCTCTGCTCTAAAAAGGCAGCAGAGCATCTCTGCCGGGGCCTCGGCACCGCGTGAGGTCTGAGCCCCTGCAATGTTGGACTGGAATCCAAGTCAGCCTGGGCTTTAAATTCACTCTCAGTGTTGGAACATCCAGAGCCGGTCCTGGGCCGCTCTCCTCCCTGTCTCTGTTCATTGCCTGGGGGATGATGCCCCACATCATGGCTTTAAGTACCACCTGTGCATTGAGCATTCCCAAACTCACATCCCCACTAAGACCTTTCTCCTGACACACTTCCAAACACCTACACAGCAGGTCTGCCCACCTTAGAGGGTTAATGCACTTTGGACTTAACGTGTCTGGATTTCACCCTCTGACGTGTCCCCTAGACCTGCTCACCCACAGCCCCTCCGTCTCACGAGGGGCCTTGCTCCGAGCCACCTTCCTTATCCACCCATCAGCCCATCCTGTTGGCCCTGCCTTCAGAATATGCCCAGGTGTGACTGACTCCCACCTTCAATGCTGAGTCCCATTACCTTTTGCCAGGACAGTAACAAAAGCTTCCAAAGGTGAGGGGGGGAGAAACAAGCCATCTGAAAAAGGCACCTTCGAAATTCCCATTGGTTTAATTTGCTTTTAAGTCTCTATAATTTATTTGAAATTTCAAATAACATTAAATGAGGTAGAAAATCTTTTTTTTTTCTTTTTTTTTTTTTGACTTCTCAACTGTACTTTCTCAACTGTACTTTCAAGACTAGGATGGGCTACCATCTTTCTAATTTCTAAGAGACTCTAAGAGTTCCTGTACGTCATATCAAGTATTTCACTCACAGCAGGCTTTTCTATGCTTCCTCCTTCATGTAAATATTTTTTCTTGGCACGTTATTTGTTATATACTTAAAAAAAGCTAAATAAAGCATAACCCCAAAGTATGGGTTTTTTTGTTTGTTTGTTTGCAAGGCTCTGAACCTGATTCCTTGGATCTACCCCAGAAGACAGTGAAGAAGGGGTAGGTTGTAACCGTGTCACTTTCCAGTCCTGGGAGAACCCGACACAGAAGACTCATCTTGGGGGTTCATCTGATCTCCCTTACTGCTTAAAAATCTCCCTTTCATCCGCCTTTGTTCTTTTATGACTCTTCATATTATTAATGCTTTACAGGGCACTCACCATATGCTGGCCACTGGGCTAGGCAATTCACTCACTCAACAAATACTGAGTTTACCAAGTGCCGGGAGGTGGCCGAATAACAAGCCCGGATGTAGCCCACGGCTCTAACGAGTACATTCAAATGATCATGTAAATAGGTAAGACACATGCTGTGTAGGTGGTGATAAGGGTCATGGAGAAGAATCAGGTAGGGAGATGCTGGGGGCCGGGGCCTCACTCCTAGGGCAGGAGATCAAGGGAGGGTCTGGAACAAAATCTCAGGGGAGGAGGAGCCAGCCCTTGGGAACATTTCTTTAACTCTCACGGTAGCCAGATGTCATCATGTTACAGCGTCTCATGAAAGACAAAGGCCGCAAGATCAGGAACTGGAGAGTCCCGATTGCGACCAAGGTCTGCATAACTCCAAATCCCTTGTTCTTAATTAAGCTCCACCTCCACTGCTGTCAGATTTATCACAAGTGAAAACTGAACTCTACAGGGCAAGCATGTCCATCGGTCTATACAAAGAGAGACACTGCAGAGCCAAAAACTATTGTATTTATATAGGAAGGTCACACACTTTAACAGCCCTCTGTTAGATATGGAAGGAGATGGGATGGATGCAGAGCAGTAACTTGATCTCCTGAACCTGACAGTCAATAATATTGGTTGTTCTAAAGCTGATACTTTGAAGACAGGACATGGCCTCAGTTCCAGGCATCAAACTGACTTTGGGGAGATTTTAATTTAGCCCAAACCCAAAGAACGTGGAAGGCATCCCAGCTGCTACTTTCACACATGCAAATGAACATGACACAGTAGCTGGAACTAAAATTAAAGCCACCTAAAACACAGCCCACTGTGGGATGACTATTCAAACATCTGTTTGGACAAACTTGTATTTCAAAAACTGAAAAAAAAATAATATATATATATATAGTTTTGAGGACACTTAAGGGACTTGCAGTGGAGACAGAACTCCAGCCCACATGTTGATGAGCCATCAGAAAGGACACCCTTTTCTCTCAGCTCTGAGGGAAGGTTACAGCAGGAAAACAGCTCTTAGACCAGTGAGGTGAAACCAACACCATCTCATGGAGATGTAATTCAAAGCGGTCAATTCCAGTCGCCAGGTACGATTTTTGAGCTAGATTCTGCTAGAACCTGAGCCCGCTCCTGAGTTTAGGCCAAGCCCCTCTGAAAAGCCGCGCTAGCCCTTTCTGGCCTTCAGCCACTGCTCCTCATCCATCACCGGGCAAGTTATGGACATCGCTCTCTGTGCAGCAAGGACAACCTTCGTGTCCCGTCCATGAGCTGTGGGGAGCGGCTGGCACAGGCTGGGTGCGGTGGGCCCACGAGCCTGGGGATGAGGGTGGCGGGTACGCATGCATCTGGGACCCTCCCCTGATGTGCAGGTGGGCACCGCCCTGCGGCCGTGCACCCAGCTTCAGGACTCTCCCGGAGCCCACGCGGTCCCTGGACCCCTGCTCAGCAACCCCTATTCCAGATGGGTGCTTACCAATTACCCGTGCTGACTTGAAGCAGCAGCCCGGTACAGGGGCCGAGTAAAGCTGCCTTAAATATAAATTAATGGGTTACAGGGAATATTAAGCAAAGACAATCTTCTGGGCTGGATTCATAAAAATGATGAGATTCTTAGTATCATGTGCAATATATAATATGTTTATATATCAATCATATGTTTCACATAGTATATCTCACACACACACACACACACACACACACACACACACACACACACACACACACACACACACACACACACACACACACACACACACACACACATCCTGAGTCTGAAAGAACTGTAATTCCACACCCTTGTGAGCTGTTCTGGGTACACAGAGCTGACTACAACCCCAAAAAAGCTTGGTAAGAGCAGGGAGAGAGCACCTGTGTGGTTAAGTGGTGCTTACACGGTTACAAAGTTCCCCTGAAAGCACGAGAGAAGAGGAAAATCCTTTCAAGGTGTGTTATTTAACTTAGAAAACAAAGCCAAGCGTCAACACGTGTTCACGTGGAGCTTGGTCGCTCCTGTCTCTCTTCAGCTCACCTGCCCCTCATTCCCGGGAACTCACACCCGGAGAAATGGGACCTGGCTGGCCCTTTGGGGGACCAGGGCTGCCTGTCACAGCCCGGTCACTGGCCTCCTGCGCAGATGCCTCCAGCTCAGGACTCACCTGGACTCCCGTCACCCGGGTGCCCTGAACGCGCTGGACTGGAGCAGACTGTCCAAGGGCAGTGCTGCCCCCTCACCTCTTGTCACCCCGTCACCTCCCCATCCACCAGAGCAGGAGAGGCTTCTCTGGCTGGAATCCCGGGACCTGAGTGCAGCGTCTGAGTTGCAGTGGACGTGGCATCCATGTACCTTTACATGATGGGTGAAGGACTCTACAAGTAACCAGGTGAGCAGGAAGGCCTAGTGGCACCCAGGGGCAACAGCTGCCCTCCAAATGCGGCTCCTTATTTTTTAATAGAACAAGACTAACCGTCTAAGGCCCCCACTTCCCAATGAAAGATCGTTACCAGCAAGGTTCAGAGGTACAGAGTGGCAGTGAGGGTCGTGCTATCACTTTCCTAGTCGGTGGTGACAAATGCACATCTGAGCGTCTGGAGGCCCGAGAACTCCCAGGTCCCCGAGGAATCTAGGGAAGGATGTAGAGCAGAGCCTCCCACCAGCCCCGGCACTCGAAGTGGGGAGATGGCCCTGGGCCCCCGCCTCCGAGTTCTGCTCAGTTTAACCTCGACCCTGCGGGGCTGTTTCTTTCCCCTCTCTGGTCTCTAGAACATTCCCAACTAAAGCTTCCCAGTAAGCAAGACTTTAGCACTTCCTCCCACTGAGCTTGTGAACGATGGAAAACGATTTTGTGAATGGATTTTAAAAACAACGAGTGACCAGTACAGACGAGGGCAGTCACACCACTTTCTCTCGGTGACTCTCAGGCTCTGACCAGCAGCCTGCAGCCTCTGGACCCGCCAGGGGCGTCGGGAGGACTGGAACCTGGCCCCAAGCGGCCCTTTCACATCCTGCGGCTGAAACTCCATGACCACGTGCCTCGGAATTTTCCGAGTTTTCCGGCCCCGTAAAGACACGGCACACGTTGTTTCGCAAAGCGACAGAAAAAAGGAGCATCCTGGGGGAAGCTACTCACTGTGACGTAGGAAGTGGCCAGGGTGGCGCCCGGCCGCGGGCTGACACTTACTGGTCATGCCTGGTGTCGGGGACGGCTCTGTCCATCTGCAGCTTATCGCTCTCCACTTGGTTGAACTTGTTGCGGGCATAGGGGTCCTGCCCGGAGCGGACCATCGTCCCGCCAACGTAAGCCTCCTGGTTAAAGTCTCGCCATCGCACTTTCCCTGCAAGAAGCAGAGCACAGGGTGTGGGACGAGGGCGCGAGGGCGCAGCCCCGAGGCCACGCGTCGGTGCGACGTCAAGGGCCAGCGCCGGGGCTGCCGCTGCTGGCAGTTCTAACCAGCAAACCACCTGAGAACAGGCAGCACCATGCCTGTACACTGGCAGCCTGAACCGTGACCGTTTGCAGCATGAAAGTTAAAACCAAGACTTCGAGTATTTGTCCCGGGAACAGAATTCTATGCCAGTCAAAGTATCCCGGAGAATGGCACCATTGACACTCCATACAAAAGGAGATAGGCTCTGCTTGTCCCACCTTTCCAGGGATCACAGTAATGCCAAAAAGCACCTCAGACACGGTGACAAGGATCCTGAACAAATGAAAGTAAGGCGCCCCATCGTGTGACATCAGGCGGCACAAAATAAGTGTTTACACAAAAATAACACCCCCAAAGAACAGGACACCGAAACAACCCCGGAGAGACCTCCTCAGAGATACTTCCTGCAGCCACTGCCACATCGACCCCATGACATGGTACGTGAAGCCTTTTCTGGCACACTCACACCCTGGCACACTGACGTCCTAGGACACACACGCCCTGGCAGCCTGACATCTTAGCACATTCACACCCTGGCACACACCCCCTGCACAGTCACATCCTTGTACACTCATGTCCTGGGACACACGTGCCCTGGAATGCTCACACCCTGGCACATTCACCCTGATCACATTCACACCCTGGCACACATATCCTGCATGGTCACATCCTTGCACACTCAATGTCCTAGGACACGCATGGCCTAGAATGCTCACACCCTGGCACACACCCTGCCACATTCACCCTGATCACATTCACACCCTGGCACACATATCCTGCATGGTCACATCCTTGTACACTCATGTCCTGGGACACACATGGCCTGGAATGCTCACACCCTGGCACGCTCACCCTGATCACACTCATGTTCTCAGCAGGAGGGGACGGACACGGAGGTAGTCTGGCCTGTCCACACATACGTTAGCGTTGACTCCACTGCCTGGACTAGCTGTTGCGGCTCCAGGACCCAGCACAGGGTTCTCTAAGAACACGCACTGGCCTGGAAGTTTGTGCCAGGGTGGGGTAGGGGCAGTGCTGGTGCAGCCTGGGATCTGGAGGGAAGGGCACTGCTGGGTGGGGCGAGCCTGGACAAGCCCGGGCGCGAGAAGGCAGAGAGATGAGCAAAGGCACCGATGCTCAGAGGGAGAACAGTGGGAGGAAAGAGCGACTCGAGACCAAACAGTTGGGACTTACGATCCACCTGCCCTGCCCCGGGTTGGAATCTTTGTTTACCACTTGCTACCTCTATGATCTTGGGCAAGTTATTCATCCTTTGAAACTAAGTTTCCTAAAAATAAATAAATACATAAAATGAAAAAAGAGTTTTCATGAGGATTTAATGTGCCAATTCAGTAGATGTGCAAACTCAAACCAAATTAACAAATAAAAAAAAAGGGGGAAAGAAAAACAGTAACAACAACCCCTGTCCCCTTGAAGTGGTAACGCTCTAGTGGTCACAGTGCAGAGACGAAACAGAGAAACAAGAGGTCAAGGGGCAGGCAGCTGGGGGCTGCTGTTCTACAGGGGCTGGTCTGACTACCCCCATCTCATCACAGCTGGTTGCCATGGAAATGATGCTCGGGGTCACAGTGGTCCAGCCTCTCAAATAGGAAAGCAATTCCAAAACCCACAAGCTCCTAGGCTACGGGGTGATCCTGTGCCCCTGATAAATGTCTGGCTACGGGAGCTGGCCTGTGTGCCCGCATTCTCTCCCATCTAAGATGAAATGTTTCCAGCACACGTTTTCCACGTTGACAGCCCTAGAGATACCTATGGATCATCCACTCTCCCCACCTTTCTGCCTTCACCCTGTGCTCCAGCACACCCGCCCCTCCTTCTCACCACACGACCTCACCCCTCACAGGCTACACGAAGCAGGAGCCTCGGCCAAAATCTACCCCAGCTGCGCCGACCACAGAATCCAAATGAGCTGGCTCCCACTGATTTGTTTAATGGCCTGAAAACTCTTCACTGCAACAAAGAACTTGGAACTACATCACCCCATACAAGGCCAGAGGAAGGACCATAACCCAAGAGATGCTCGTCTCTAGTTCTGCTTCTTGCGTGGAGAACTGGGGTCAGCAGGAAGAGGGCTGGTCGTCGGGCGTCTGTGTGTGGGGGTGGGGGGTAAGGCCTCTGCTGAGCTCCTGGACCTTCAATCTCTTTGTGCCATCAGACCCCCGACCCCTTTCTGCAATAAGGCAGCACAGGGTTTCATGGATGCCTCATGTCAATCAGCTCTGGGGCTAGGGTTTTCCCTGCCTCGGCCCCAAGCCATTGCTGTGTACTAAGTGTCGACTACATGCTAGGTATCTCACTGGCTCCTGTGGGTACAACAGCGAACACAGAGCTGATGCCCACCTGTGGAGATCACGCTCTGGGAGACTGTGCGGGGCTGCAATAGACAAGAAGATAATGACCATGGTAACAACTGCACCACTGAAGCCTAAGTGCTCAGATGGTGAGGACTGTAGTTCTATGAAAGCACCTAATGGAGGAGCCCAATCTGGACAGAAAGCGGGGGCCGGGAGGTGAGAGGCTCCTGCGGAAGGAGCATCTGAGCTGAGAGCTCAGCAGCCAGCAAAGCAGTGGAGAAGAAGCCCTCTGTGACTTCACAGAAACACATCTTTCTTCAACCTCCAAAGAGGGTGTGACCACTGCCCCCACCAGCAGAGGCACCCCACAGTGACCCCTGCCCTCTGACATGACATCCTCTATAGCACTCCTGAGGGCCCTACCTGGCCCGGTGACAGTTAATTTCCCAAGGCACACACCATTTTACTGGAGACAGATTATAAATGACTTTATAGCTTAGTGATATGTTAGAGCGCAGCAGGGACTTTCAAAAATGTTTGACTATGACATACATCTCACGTCGTGGCCCGGACGTCATGCTGTAAACACACACACAGCTGAAACGAAGGTTTTCCCCTCGCTACATGTGAACACATAATATTCTATTGTTTTGTGTGGGTGTGACTCATAAAACTGGCTCCACGCTCTAATAATGGGTCAGACCCACTGGGCTAAAGAACCATTATAGAACTCAGTTATTTCTGTATTACATGGAATTGCTAGGGCTGGAGCAGAGTCAGGAAAAAGCAGCAGGAGCAGGCTTCTCAGAGGGAATATATGCCTGGGTCCAACCCCAGACAGGAAGGGAAGCAGCAAGTCAGAGGCTGGAGAGAAACCATCAAAACCGTAGATACCACGTCTGAATATACTGACTTTTTAAAAAACGACACTCATAAAACATCTTGTATTTTTATCACCTCTTTAAAATCTTAGAAAGAGCATTAGAATAAGAGTTTCCAAAAAATACACAAAAATCTAGTGAAAATGGACTTGGCTAAGCAGAAGCAGTGGATGGAAAATACCCCCCAGATATGAAACTTCTCATGAGAAGACAGAAGCCAGCTTCATCACCGAGATGACAGGAAAACAGAACAGGGGCTGAAACAACAGCGGGGGCGAGGAAGGGACCTTCACCCTGAGAAGGGCTGTGGAAACCGCTCGCTTATTACACTAGGTTCTGAAGGTCTTTGCGAGGAGATTCATTTCCAGAAGACAGGCCTTCGTAGATGTGGTCTTTGAAGCTGAAAGAGGGACTGTGTGACCCTGAGTGTTGACACCTCTGGTTCTGTATGAAGGTGAGGCTTCCTGATGGTTCCGTCAAGCTGACACCCCCCGCCCCACTGACAGCCCTCAGGCAGGCTCCCAGCCCCTTCCACAGACACCCGTGGCCGCTCAAGTCCCCCACCCCCCAACCACCCTTCGAGGCCAAGATCGTCCCCTGATGTCCCTGTGGTTCCATTTCTCCCAGGGTCAGGAAGGGGCTCCCTGCGGGCACGACCAGCCTCCTGCTTTGCCCGCGGCCCGGGCTGATGGTGGGGAAGCGCATCTCTCAGAAGAAGGCCCGGCTCCCACACATGGTCTCCCACTGCTGATACCCACACCTGAGGACTGTTCTCGAACGCGCTGGACGTGGGTCCTAGACCTCCTTCCACTGGTTTACAGGCTTTTTCCAAATGGCGCCCTCTCAAGCCGGCCTCCTGTCCCCTCAGCCAGGAGCCACCGCAGAACCCGGGCCCCAGGGACAGGACCTCTGGCTCTGTGAACATTAATGACAGAGATCGGATCACCATTCTGGCCAGCTTTGCCCCTCGGCCCTCCACGGGGCAAGGCCTGTGAGCTCTTACTAAACCCTCCCTGACCCACCATTCACACAGAGCCCAGGCGAAACTGCGACACTAGAAGGCAGGGCTGTTTGGTCTTAATGCACTTACTCCGCTCTGCCAGCTGCCAGCAGCCAGTAGCCTCCCAGGGCAGCCACCTCCTCCAGGAAGCCTCCCTGGCGTCCCCAGCTGCAGCCCCTCCCCAGGGCCTTCCTCACTCTCTGCTCCATCCTGACAACGGCTTTCTCACACACCTATTGTCGCAGGGCTTCACAGGGTTTACCACCCCTCCATCTAATAACTAACTCAAAATCCCACCAAGGCTCACCTCTAACTGCTGTTTGCCCTGCTCTGCCGGCACCTCACCAGCTCATTGGTCCCCAGGAACCACGTGCCCTATCTGTTTACGGTCTGGACTCGGAGACGCATTCATTTAAAGCATCTGAGGTATCTTCAGCCGCTCAGCCTTCAATATTCTCCTAACAGCATCGTTGTAGGCTCTCCAGTCTGGATATCGAGGTCTAGATGGAGAGGCCGGAGATCAGCTCGGCTTCCTCTGCCTCCTGCCGGGGGGGTGGGGGGGCGCTGGGGCTGGACGACGGCTCAGCCCGTCGTCCCCACCCCCTGCCCCCCTGCTGGCCCCAAGCACCTCCCTCGCACGGTCACCTGCTCGGGGACCAGCCGCCCCACCCCGTTCTCTGCTTCTCCGGAGCCGACAGGGCTGGAACCCGCCGCACAGCACACGTTTAATGACTGTTTAAAACCACACCCTGCAAAGCCCACGTCCGACCTCAGCATCCCTTACAGCCTCAGATAGTTCTGTGGACGCACCCAGAGACCCAGGGCCCCGCGGTCACTCTGGCCTCCTCTTCTGCTCATCTGATGGGAGCTCCTCACCCAGCGGCCCCGAACCATCCAGGTGGGCAGCAGGAAAGGGCGCGGTGCAGCCGCTCCGGCCCTCCAGCAGAGACACACAACGTCCAGAGGCAGGAAGAAGCCGGGGCCCGGGGCAGCTGCCTCTGGGAGAAAAGGGCCAGGACCTGGAGAAAGGTGGGCGCTGGAAAGACGGCTTCCTGCCACCCCTGCCGTGGTCCCCTCCGCAGGACACACACCTGTCCACTGGCCGCCCCGCCCTCACCACCTGTGGCTCCCTGGCCCAGCAATTTCTCCTTTTCTTCCTTTCCCATCTCCGACTTACTTGGCCACTAACATTCTTCTTCTGTCACCCCTGCTGTCCCTCACAAGCCTTTGCACTTACTTTCTGGAACCCAGAGTCTCTTCTCTCTCCCCTTATCCACCCACCAGGCCTTGAGCTACACCTGTCTTTCCAGAATCTTTTTCTTCCTAGTGGAGTTTTGGGATTTCCCCTTCTTCCCATCTTAACCAGACTGCAGGCCAGCACAGCATCCCTGGAGCAGAGGCCAGCCGGGAATCACAACCACGCATGGTCCATGGAGCCTGCGCGGGGCGCGGAGGTCGGGGGGCCCCAGCTCTGTGCCCTGTGTGTTCAGGGCAAGGCTGGCTCATGCAGGGTCCTAAGTGCCACTCAGGACATCACTGCCATGAGAAAGCTCATTCTAGGCTCCTAACAACCAGTCCTCCAATTACCTTTTAGAAAAGACGTTTTTATATTCAAGAAACGGCTTGCCTTTGGATGACTTGTTCAATTAACTTTAAAATAAGTTTAAACATTTCCAAACACCATCATCTCTTTCTTAAAATTTTCATTTTTACTAAACCTCGTATTTAAAGAAACGATGTAAATCTATGAAAATGAACGTTCAATGGATTAACCCCACAAAACATATGGAAGCACCAAGACACATGTGGTCTTCAGATTAGAGACCGCTCAGGTGTGACAGTCCTTTGGGGGATCAGGACCCTGCTGACACACACCCTGAGGGCAGCCTCGTTGTCCACACCCACAGGCGCACGAAGGGAAGACAGGGCCCTGATGTTGGGGTCCCTCCAGCCAGGGGACGGGGCGTCTGGATGCTGTGCTGGCAGCACGGCCAGGCTGCAGATCTTCACTCAAGTCCTCCCCGGGAAGGACGGCTTAAACAAACTGAAAGCTAGCCTGTGTGAAACAGCAAGCCTCTTCTGGGAAAGGGGCTGAGGAGGGAAATAGAATGAATTCTAAGTCAAAGGACAAAGCTCTCCGATTTAGTTTAGCCTCTCAGTTCATCTCAGATTGAATGTAATTTTACTATGCTTAAAAGAAAAAAAATTCCTCATATTCTTCCTCTAGAAGGTCATAACGCTACACCACGAAAGAGAAGAACAGGGTGAGGCCGGGGTTACAAACAAATATATCCATTTCAATAACAAAGATATGTAAATAATACTTTATTATTTGTCACTGGATAGCTGGTATGACAGGCTTGTTCACCTGTGAGAAACTGTCTCCTGAAATAAGGGATCCTACACAATTCATTTTTAAGGATGAAAAAATAGAAAATTCAAAGGAGTGATTAAAAGATAGTTAGAAGAAAATATAAGAAAAAAATCAGACACTATAGGGTAAATACTCAACTTATTTAAAATTCTTTGTGCTGTCAAAATAACTAAAACCCACCATGAAAGAGTCTGATTTGCATTATGAGATCTACACCTGCCTTGAAGTCACGGAATCTTCCTATACGTATTTCTTTTCCAAATTTTCAATAGAAACTCCTCTCTCTCCCTCTATGTGTGATAGTGTCTAAACACAATAAATTTAGTTTGTTGTACATGGTTTTTCATCCCAAATATTAGTAAAAATGTCAAAGTGAACCTACAACGCAGAATTGGGGCTGATACTTGAAAGGCAGGAGGACAGAAAGAGGGCGTCGCTAACCAGGGCCCACAGGACAGGTGCTGCATACAGACTCAACGCAGCACACCATCACCCTGCAAAGTACATGTGACCACTACTGTTTCCACTGTACCTACTGGGCAAGTGAGACTTGGAAGTTAAACTAAAATGATGGAACCATGGCACTTCCCTAGTGGTCCAGTGGTTAAGACTCCGCACTCCCAACGCAGGGGACCTGGGTTCGATCCCTGGTCAGGGAACTAGATCCCACATGCCACAGCTGAGAGCCTCAACTAAAAAGATCCCTCACATGCAACGAAGATCCCGTGTGCCACAACTAAGACCCGGTGCAGCCAAATAAATAAATAAATATTAAAAAAAAAAAAAAGATGGAACCACAAGTCAAACCCGGGTCTCTCTCTTCCCAAAGCCGAGTTCCTTCCACTGCGGACGACAACTCACTCTGAAGTGGGTGGGATGGCAACCAAGCACCAGAGAGCGGCCTCACAGTGCAGGTCCCATTCCTTCCCCAGGGCACCCGCCCCCCCCCGCCCCGCCCCGGCCCAGTACATTCTGGGTGGAGGGCGTGGGGCCTCTCTTGAAGGCGGACATCATGTGCTGCTGGAGGCAGAAGGCCCCAGGGATGCACGTGTGAAAGTCTCTTCACTAAACCCCTAACATGAAGCCAGCTGGAGCTGCCGGCCTTGGTTCCCTTCTACAGCAACACTGCTTCCCTGCAACTTCCACTCTCCAGAGTCTCAAATAAAAGGAAAACGACGAGCCTCTCTTCTGTGGCACCTTTTCAAATATTTGGGCATCACGATCTCACTTCGCCCTTCTCGGCCCTCCGTAAAAACACCCATTTATTTTAAGCGCTCCTCATCGGACGCTGTTTCCAGCCTCCTGCCCATCTGAGTCACCATCATCTGGACCGACTCGAACTTACGAGCATCTCTAAACACCCTGTGCCCAGAACAGAACGAAATATTGGAGGGGTGGGTGACAGCACGGAGGGCACTGGACGCTACCGGAATTGTTTTGGGCGCTATATTTCTACTAACCCAGCTCAAAATCATGCTCTTTTAAGAGCTCCACCCCTTTTCCGGCTACCGACCTGATCTAAGTCCTCGGTTTTGCTTTCTTACTCATTGGAATGGGGGAAGGACAACAGAAGATTTGTTTTTTGGATTTTTTTAAAAATTAATTAATTGATTAATTCATGGCTACGTTGGGTCTTCGTTGCTGCGCGGGCTTTCTCTAGTTGAGGCGAGCGGGGGCTACTCTTCGTTATGGTGCGCGGGCTTTTCATTGCGGTGGCTCCTCGTTGCAGAGCACGGGCTCTAGGCACGCGGGCTTCAGTAGTTGGAGCACGCGGGTTCAGGAGTTGTGGCTCGCGGGCTTTAGAGCGCAGGCTCAGTAGTTGTGGCGCATGGGCTTAGTTGCTCCGTGGCATGTGGGATCTTCCTGGACCAGGGCTCGAACCCGTGTCCCCTGCATTAGCAGGCGGATTCTTAACCACTGTGTCACCAGGGAAGTCCACTGCTTGCTTTTGCGATGTTTCTCTCGGAATACTCAGAGGTACTTCTTTTCCTGGCAAGGACACTGTGCAGACCCGGGGTCTCAGGCCCGGGTCGCAGGAGCCGTGTGGTGTTAGCTGCCCTCCCGCCCCCAGGTGTCGCACGTGCTACCCAGGAGGATGTGCTCACAGCGTCCAGGTGCAGAGGCGAAGTGGAAGAGTGCTCAACCTTGAGAAGGAAGGAGACACTCACAAACGCTACCTACTACACGGAGGAACCCTGAGGACGCTGCACCAATGGAAACAAGCCAGTCACAGGAGAACAAATACCGTATGACTCTCCTGTATGCAAGGTGCCTGGAGGAGAGCGGGGAAGTAGATGGTGGGCCAGGGGCTGGGGAGGGGAACGGGGAGTCAGTGTTTAATGGGGACAGAGTCTCAGTTTGGGAAGATGAGAAAGTTCTGGAGAGGGATGACGGTGATGGTTGCAAGACAAGGTGAATGCACTCAATGCCACTGAACTGTGCACTTGAAAATGGTTAAATGGTAAATTTTATGTTATATATATCGTACCATAATTTTTAAAAAGCACAGTGCTGCAACCCACAAAACCCCGCAGAATGTAACAGGGAAGAGCTAAATGGGACTCCACATTGGATCTGTTTCTTTGACTTTAACCTTTGCTTTTTGTTGCTTTTGTTATTATAATCATAGACAATGGCCTGCCTCAGGGAACCCTGTCCACCTGTGGATGGCTGCAAGAAAAAAGAAACTAACACATCCCCTCTCGGAAGCTGGCCATTCCAGGAGATGTTTTGCAAGACTGATGGCCCTTTTACTTTATACTTCCTCATCCCCTCCCCCACCTTCTCTGTTCTCTAAAAGAAACTGGCATCCAGACCCCAATAAGATGGTTTGTCAGAAACACTAGTCTACCATCTGCTGCGAATAAAGTCGTATTCCTTGTCTCTGATTCACTGGCGAGCAGAGCGAGCTTGCACTTGGTAACAAGAAGGGGGAGAAGTCAGGGGAGCACTCTCCCCCAACCCTGCAGCGTTAGTACTGGAAAACCTGTTTGAGAAAATGTACAGTGGGAATTCTGGCCAATTCTATTCAAGGACTTCTAACTAATCTGCAACATCACTGGTTCAAGTCAAGTTTATCATATGGGCTGAATACACAACACAGGTGGCTCACCTCTCCTCTCTTCCAACAGCTGGGAAGCAGAAGAGCTAAGTGATGGTGAGCATCAGAGGCAACTCACAGCCGGGATTTAAGACCTGTTCCACACTTCGCCATTCCTATTTCATTCATCTTTACGTGAACGTGAGCAATTTCTGTTTTGAGACATCAACTGTCTTGGGTGATGAAGCAGCAGCGGGTGGGAGGCGGGGGTGAAGACCTAGCCAAGGATGGGAGGGACCTCCCGGGGACCCAAAACCTAATCAGGACTCTCCTTCCTCAACGCTCTCCCTACCTGCTCTCTGAGGCTCACCCCCTCCCACGAGGTTCCCAATGAACATGATGAGAATGACCCTGAGGTTTCATAAAGGCCAGAAGAAAATCTGCTCTCAAAGGCCACGTCTTCTAAGGATGGGAGCTCCCTGGCTCCCTCCACCCACAAGCCGTCCTCAAAGCCAGACCTCGGCCCTTCAACCCCTGGCTGGCCTGTTCCTTCACCGGTCCTTCTGCGTCACCACTACCCTGCCAACTGGTCTCACCAGTCAGATCAGAGATGCTGCGAAGACAAGAGGAGAGGATACAGGAGGGAGAATTACGAGGAGAAACCGATTTTCAGACCCAAGGGCTTTTTTCTGCACACAGGAAAAAAAAGATAAAACTCATCTCCATCAGATAGATTTTCAAAAATAAAAAACTGACAAATAAATACTCCATTTGAAACAACACTTTAAAAATCAGCATTGAGGGCTTCCCTGGTGGCGCAGTGTTGAGAGTCCACCTGCCGATGCAGGGGACACGGGTTCGTGCCCCGGTCCGGGAAGATCCCACATGCCGCGGAGCGGCTGGGCCCGTGAGCCATGGCCGCTGAGCCTTCGCGTCCGGAGACTGTGCTCTGCAACGGGAGAGGCCACAACAGTGAGAGGCCCGCGTACCAGAAAAAAAAAAAATCAGCATTGAAAAAAAAAATTCAGTGGTTCAAGCTGGAAAACATGATGCTGAATTAGAAACAATAATCACGGAATCTAAGGGCAAACATCCTCCACCCTGGACCTGCAATGTGGAGCAAATGATTTTGCTCATAGGGTGAGTGGTTAAAAAAGGTTGGAGGCCATTGCCTGGGGGTGTTCCTGCTGTCTTATATCAGGCTCTCCATCTGCCAGTGGATTTCCTGGCCACGTTGGACTGAGTGCTACCTCCTCCCATCCATCCGTCTACACATACCAGATACCCAACACCTAGAACACAGGAAGCCGCTGAGTTCCTGAACAGCCTACTCACAGAGTGGAAAGTGCTGTGACCATAGTTCCTTGCAGACCACAGAATTCTGGCTGTGCCCATGATTCTTGGGGAAAATGTATTTCTTAACCACAACAAAATAGTTTGTAAAGGAAAAAAAATCATGTGTATGATGGCTGAGTAAAAAAAAGGTTTCAACAAAAAAAAGAAGATAAAGTCCTTCAAAGGCAAAATAAAAGGACATGGTGCATTCATCAAAGGTTATTAGTAATAACCTAAAATAAGAGGAAAACCAGTACATTCCTATCTCTTTGAAGATAGGGAAATCAACTGTATAACAGTTAAGGACATGAAAGCCCGGGTCAATGCTGCATTGATTTTAACTATGGGGTCTGACTCTAAGTGGTCACGTCTAGGACATGCCCTGAACATGGCTTCTCCCCCACTCCCCACATATGCCTTAAAATTCAAGAGAACACTTGGTTTTGCTAATAGGAGACAACCCACAGGAAATCTCTCATTAATCCACACAGCAGAAGTACATCCTATTATTATAATAAAGAAATGCTTAAGAGCTAACTCTTCCATTCAGATATGCTCTCCACTGCGCAGGGAATGCCTATCACATAGGCAGGAACTGTGGCTCGGGGCTTCGGAGCCGGGGGGAGGGAGGGGGCAGACCTGATGGAGACATCTAACGCACACACACGCTCCCAAGTCTAGTGCAGCTGGGACATGTGGAGGGTGTAACACAGGAGGGTCTGGACTCCCTGGGCTGACGCCGTCCCTCCCCAAAAAGAAACGCTAACAATCATATTCTCTGTCACCATCAAAGCAAAATTTCATGAACTAACTTCCTGGTTCCAGTCCTGCATGTAAAGAGTCTGGAAGTCATCACTCCATCCTAACAAATAAAAAGCTAAACAAGCTGAAAAGTCAAGTCCTCATAGATCCCTCAGAGAAGTGAGCTCACAGGGCAAACTGCTGCTCCCAGAACTGGGGAAACCAGCAGGGGAATACAGAGGGTCAAAATTTCTGGGGCAGCAAGTTCTGCAGGAGGTAAAGCCGGGGAGGGACCTGAGCTGCAGAATGAACCACCGGAGGCTCACTGTGGGTGAGCCTGACGGGTAAGAACTCTGGTGGGGGAGGCCCAAGGACCCCACAGTTCCGTGACTTTTACCCTTCAGGCCTCCAGTGGCGGGGGGAAGGAGACGTTCTGAAATAGCAGAAGCACTCCGTTGTTAACAAGGCCAGGCCTCAAGAGAGCTAATCAATCCGGAGGAAGGGGAATGCCCAGCTTCGGGGGACTCTAACCATCCTGTCCCACCTGAGTGGCAGGACAGCTGAGCAGCAGTTGTGAAGCTGACACCTGGGGCGCAGGCTCACTAGGAGACTGACACCTGCCACATAAGGACAGCACGCCTCCCCTCCCCCACACTTTATCAGCATATCCCCAAAGGCCTGGTTACTGGGGTTCTTTTTACCTAGGACATCGTATCTGGGTTTCTAAGAAAAAATTACAAGGCACACTAAAAGGCAAAAGCATAGTGTGAAGAGACAAAGCAAGCACCAAAACCAGACTCAGATATGGCAGGATGTTGGAATTATCAGACCAGGATTTAAAGCAACTATGATTACTACGTTAAGGGCTCTAATGAAAAAAGTAGACAATATGGAAGGACAAATGAATACTGTAAGCAAAGAGATGAAAATTCTAAGGAAGGATTGTAAAAAAATGCTAGAGGTTAAAAACACTAACAGAAATGAAGAATGAGTTTGAGAGGCTCACTGGGAGACTGGCCATGGCTGATGTGAGAACCTCATGGCTTGAGGCTATGACAATAGAAACTTCCCAAATAAAAAGCATAGATTAAAGAAAAAAGATTGAAAAAAAAAAAGAAGCCCCAAACAAAACAAAACAGAATACTTAAGAACTGTGGGACAACCACAAAAGGTGTGTAATGGGAATACCAGGAGAAGAGAGAAAGGAATAGAAATATTTGCAGCAATAATAACTGAGAATTTCCTCAAGGTTAATGTCAGACACGAAACCACAGATCCAGGAAGCTCAGAGAACACCATGCAGGATAAATACCAAAAAAACTGCACCCAGGCACAGCATATTCAAACTGTAGAAAATTAATGATAAAGAAAAAAAATCTTGAAAGAAGACAGAGGGGAAAAATACCGCTTTAGAGAAACAAAGGTATGAATTACATCCAACTCCTCAGAAACAACGCAAGCAAGAAGTGAATGCAATGAAATAACTCAAGGATTGAGAGAAAAATTCATCAACCTAGAATTCTGGACCCTGTGAAATTAATCTCTAAGAGTGAAGGAGAAATAAGGACTTTCTCAAAATTGAGGGAATCTGTTGCCGGTAGACCTGCTTTGCAAGAAACGTTAAAAGAAGCTCTTCAGAGAGGAAAATGATTTAGGTCAGAAATGCAGCTCTCCATAAAGAAAGGAAGAGAATCAGAGAAGGAATAAGTGAAAGTAAAATTACACTTGGAATTTTTCTTATTTCTTTTAATAAATTTATTTTATTTATTTATCTTTGGCTGCATTGGGTCTTTGTTGCTGCGTGTGGGCTTTCTCTAGTTGTGGCGAGCGGGGGTTACTCTTCATTGCGGTACACGGGCTTCTCACTGTGGTGGCTTCTCTTGTTGCAGAGCATGAGCTCTAGGCGCGCAGGCTTCAGCAGTTGTGGCACACGGGCTTAGTTGCTCCGCGGCATGTGGGATCTTCCTGGACCAGGGCTCGAACCCGTGTTCCCTGCATTAGCAGGTGGATTCTTAACCACTGTGCCACCAGGGAAGTCCCATTTTTCTTATTCTTAATTGATCTAACAGATAACAGTTTGCTCAAAATAATAATAGCAACTGTGTATTTGATTCTGTATGCTTATATATGTTTATATATATGAATGGCGTATGAAATGAATGACAGCAATGATACAAAGAATGGGAGGGAGAGATTCATAATATTTTGCTGTAAGACACTTGTGCTAACTGTGAAGCAGGACAGTGTTGTTTGAAGTTAGACTTGGATTAGCTGTAAAAAAAAAAAAAAAGGTAAAAAAGGGAGAAAATGGAATCATATAAAATGTTCAATTAAAACTACCAAAGGCAGGGATTTCCCTGGTGTCGCAGTGGTTAAGAATCCGCCTGCCAATGCAGGGGACATGGGTTCGATCCCTGGTCCGGGAAGATCCCACGTGCCGCAGAACAGCTAAGCCCGGGAGCCACAACGACTGAGCGTGTGCACTAGAACCCGTGAGCCACAACTACCGAAGCCCACAAGCCCATGCTCCTCAACAAGAGAAGCCACCACAATGAGAAGCCCAGGCACCGCAATGAAGAGTAGCCCCCACACGCTGCAACTAGAGAAAGCCCACGTGCAGCAACGAAGACCCAACGCAGCCATAAATAAGTAAAGAAAATTTATATTAAAAAAAAACTATAGGGCTTCCCTGGTGGCACAGTGGTTGGGAGTCCACCTGCTGATGCAGGGGACACGGCTTCGTGCCCCGGTCCGGGAATATCCCACATGCCGCGGAGCGGCTCGGCCCATGAGCCATGGCTGCTGAGCCTACGCATCCGGAGCCTGTGCTCCGTAACAGGAGAGGCCGCAGCAGTGAGAGGCCCACGTACCGCAAATAAATAAATAAATAAATAAATAATAAAAGGCAGAAAAAGAGTAGAAGACAAAAGAACATAGAAAAAGGGCAAGGAATAGAAAAGAATAACAAATATGGTAGACATTAATACAACTATATTAATAATCACTTTACATTGTCAGTGGTCTAAATACACCAATTAAAAGACAGAGATTGTCAGAATGGATCAAAAAACAAGACCCAACTAACTACATGCTGCCTACAAGAAATCCACTTTAAATATAAAGACACACATAGATGAAAAGTAAAGGGATGGCAAAGAGATACCATTCTAATACTAATCAAAAGATGGCAGAAGGAGCTACATTAGCTTCAGACAGAACAAACTTCACAACAAGGAAAGTTACCAGGAATAAAGGAGGGCAATATGTAATGATAAAGAGGTCAATTTGCCAAGATGACCTAACAATCTTTCATGTGTATGTGCCTAACAAGAGCATTAAAACACATGAGATAAAAACTTAGAAACCTGCAAGGAGGAACAGATGAAGCCACTATCATAGCTGGAGACTTCTCTCTCAGGAAGGGACAGATCCAGCAGGCAGAAAATCAGTAAGGACACAGGCGAACTCAACACCACCATCAACCAACTGGTGATATAACTGACATTCATCCAACAGGAGAATACACATTCTTCCAAGCTCACATGGAACAGTCACCAAGACAGACCACATCCTGGGCCATAAAACACACCTGAACACATTTAAAAGAACACAGATCATACAATATCTGCTTTAAGACCACAGTGGAACTAAAAATCAATATTGGAAAACCTCAAATTACTTAGACTTTCAACAACATACTTATAAATAATGTACAGGTTAAGAACAAATCTTAAAGAAATTAAAAATATTTTGAACCAAATAAGAATGAAAATACAGCTTATCAAAATTTGTGTAATGTAGTGAAATCAGTGCTTGGCAGGAAACTGACAGCACTGAATACAATATGGAAAAGAAGAAAGACTTGAAATCAATCATCTAAGCTTCTACCTCAGAAAACTAGAAAAAGAAGAGCAGAATAAATCCTAAGTAAACAAAAGAAAATAAATAATAAAAATTATAAATCTAAGAAATAGGAAAAAAACCCTGAAAACTGGTTCTTTGAAAAGATTAATAAAATCAATAAGCCTCTAGCCAGGCTAACTATGAAAAAAAGATAGAAGACAGAAGTTAGAATATGAGAAATGAAAGAGGGGACATCAATACAGATCCCATGGACATTAAAAGGAGAATAAAGGAATACTATGAACACCTCTACGCCTGCAAATTTGATAACCTAGATGAATGGACCAATTTCTTGAAAGACAAAATCTCCATAACTAGGACAGGAAAAAATAGATAATTTCAACAGGGCTATATATATTTTAAAAATTGAATCAACAATTATTAACCTCCAAAAACAAACAGCACTGGGCCCAGCTGAGTTCATTGGTGAATTCTACCAAACATTTAAGGAAGAAATTATACTAATTCTCTACAATCTCTTCCAGAAGATAGAAGCAGCGGGAACACTTCCTACCTTATCCTATTAGGCCAGCATTACCCTATTAACAAAACCAGACAAGAAAAGAAAACTATAAACCAACACCTCTTGTGAATATAGATGCAAAAATCCTCAACAAAATATCGGCAAATTGAATCCAACAATGTATAAAAAAGGACGGTACACCATGACCAAGTAGGATTTATCCCAGGTATGCAAGTCTGGTTCAATATGAAAATTAATTAATGTAATCTACCACATTAAGAAGTTAAAGAAGGAAAGTCACATGATCATATTAATAGATGCAGAAAAAGCATTTGACAAAATTCAACACTCATTCATGAATAAAAACTCTCAGCAAACTAGGAATAGAGGGGAAACATCCTCAACTTGATAAAGAGCATCTAAAAAACCCCTTCAGCTAACACCATATTTAATGGTGAGAAACTAAAAGCTTTCCTGCTAAGATCAGGAACAAGGCAAGGATGTCCTCCCTCATCTCTCCTTTTCAACATCATACTAGAAGTCCTAGCTAATGCAGTAAGACAAGAAAAGGGAACGAAAGGTATAATATAGATTGGGAAGGAAGAAACAAAACTGTCTTTGTTTGCAGGTGACATGGCTGTCTAGGTAGAAAATCTGAAAGAATCAACAAACAAAAAAATTCCTGGAAATGATTAAGTAATTATAGCAATCCTTGTTATAATTGAAGGGTACAAGTTAAATATACAAAAGTCAATTGCTTTCTTCTTATATATGAAGAATGAACAAGTGGAATTTAAAATTAAAAGCACAATACCATTTACATTAGCATCCCCCAAATCAAAATACTTTGGTACAAGTCTAACAAAATAGGCACAAAATGTATATGACCAAAACTATAAAACTCTGATGAAACAATTTAAAAAGAACTAAATAAATGGAGAGATATTCCATGTTCATGGATAGGAAGACTCAATATTGTCAAGATGTCAGTTCTTACTAACTTGATCTGTAGATTCAACACAATCCAAATCAAAATCCCAGCAAGCTATATTCTGTGGGTATCAACAAACTAATTCTAAAGTTTACATGAAAAGGCAAAACAAACAGCCAAACAAAAAAAACCCAGAAAAGTCAACACAATACTGAAGGGAAAGAACAAGGTTGGAGGACTGACATTACTCAACTTCAAGACCAAATATAAATCTAAAGTAATCAAGACAACATAGTACTGGGCAAAGAACAGACAAATAGGTCTATGGAAGAGAAAACAGAGCCCAGAAATAGACCCACATAAATATAGTCAACTGACTTTTGACAAAGGAGCAAAGGCAGCACAATGAAACAACCATGGCCTTTTCAACAGTAACACTGGAACAACTGGATATCCACATGCAAGAAAAAAAAAAATCTAGATACAGACCTTACAACCAAATGGATCACAGACATAAATATGAAACACAAAATGATAAAACTCCTAGAAGACAGCATAGGAAAAAAATCTAGGTAACCTTGGGTATAGCGATGACTTTTTAGATACACTGAAGGCATAATCTACAAAAGAACTCATAAAGCTAAACTTCACTAAATTAAAACTTTCTGCTCTGGGAAGGACGCTGTCAAGAGAATAAGAAGACAAGCCACAGACTGAGGGAAAATATTTGCAATCACACATCTGATAAAGGACTATTATCCAAAATACTCAAAGAACTCTTAAAAGTCAACAATAAGAAAAGGAGCAACCCGTTTAAAACATGGGCAGAAGACCTGAGCGGACACTTCCACAAAGTTTTACAGATTAGGGAATTGCAAATTAAAACATCAATAAGCTACCACTTCCAAACTATTAGAAGGGCCACAATAAAAAAACAAAAAAACAAAAAACAGAACTGTGACAATACCAATTGCTGGTGAGGATGTGGAGCAAAACAAACTCTAATTCATTGCTGGTGCGAGTGCAAAATGGTGCAACCACTTTGGAAGATAGTTTGGCAGTTTCTTATAAATATAAATGTATTCCTACCATATGATCCAGCAGTGGCACTCCTTGTATTTACCCAAATGAATTGAAAACTTATGTCCACACAAAAAAACTGCACACAGATGTTTACAGCAGCTTTATTCATAACTGCCAAAACTTGGAAGCAACCAAGATGTCCTCTGTAGGTGAATGGATAAATAAATTGTGATATATCCGGACAACAGAATACAATTCAGCGATAAAAACAAAAGTGCTACCAAGCCGTGAAAAGACATAGATTAACGCTCAATGCATGTTACTAAGTGGAAGAAGCCAGTCTGAAAAGGCTACGTCTGATCTGATTCCAACTATGTGCCATTTTGGAAAAGGCAAAAACCAGGGAGACAGTAAAAGGATCGGTGGTTGCCAGGGATTGGGGGAAGAAGGGATGAATAGGCAGAGCACAAAGGAGTTTTAGGTCAGTGAAACTACTCTGTAGGATACCGTAGTGGTGAATTCACGTCACTGAATATACAACACCATGAGTGAGTCCTAATGGAAACTATGGACGCTGGGTGATGATGATGCATTAGTGTTGGTTCACTGATTATAACAAATGTCCCATCTCGTGGGGGATGTTGATAGTGGCGGAGTCTGTGCACGGGGGGCGGGGGGGGGTCTATGGAAACCTCTGTACTTTCTGCTCAATTTTGCTGCGAACCTAAAACTGCTCTAAAAAAATAAAGTCTCTTAAAAAAACAAAAATCTGTGAACCGATACATCCCATCCTGTATTTTTTAGTTTATTCTACTGATATTTTTTCTTCCAAGAAATTTTTGTCACCTCCCAGTAAAACTCATTTCACCACCCACTAAGGGCCTGAAGGAAGACAGCAAAACATTGCTCTAGGGCCGTGTCTGCAGCTGCCCTAGGAAATGCATTCCCTACCCCACAGGCGATACACTCCAGATGCCACATTCAGCTCATTCACAGTTAGTGGGCAAGACAGGTCCCCACCACCCACCAGCAGCCCAAGGCTGGCCTGGCCCTGGGAGCTGCTGCAGTACCTGGAGGGAGGGTCTCCATGCTCTGTGCTTTCTCATCCCCGTTGCTGTGATGAAGGTCTTTCTTTTTAATTGGGTCAATGTCATTCCAGTCCTCCTGGGGGAGCAAAGACACCAAATGAGTCGACAGGTTCCTGGAGCCCCCCTTCATTCATCAGGTCAATAAACAATGAGTCCTCCCATCTGGAGGACTGCACCCCAGACCTGCTCAGTGGTGGAGACCCAAGGACAGAAGTGACTCTGTCCAAGTTCTTGGCGTGAACTTTCCAAGGAAGGACCTGAGTTTCTCTCTCCATTTTCTATGTGTATCACTTACCTATGGAAAGAAATACTCTGGAAACTCCCTGGGCTTTGAGGATCTGGGAGGGTGGGGAAGGGAGATAGGGAAACTGGATGAAATAAGAGAATTCAATAGTGGTTAAATCAAAGCCATTAAAATAAGGGTAGCTCTCCAGACGCCTTCTATGGCTTAAGGGCACCTTAGGACCAGAGTCTCCCTCAGGGCCATTGAGCCCTGCTCAGAGGTTGTTAAATGATTCCTTTCATCCCACTGAATAACAGCGGAGGAAGGGCAAAGGATGGCGGAGCTTTTCCTCCGCTCCTCTAGAAGGGCTGCCAGTGGAAGAGAGCTGCAAACTAAGGGCTTAATGTAAAACCAGAAGAAGAGAGACGCTCTGGTAGAATTTATTCAACTCATCTGCACGAACAATTTAACCTATCAACATTAATCAAACAACCCCATGACCACAGAGCTAAATATATTTTTCAACCACTTGGGATCTGATTTCTGTGAATATAATAAGAAAGGTTTCTGTATATAACCCAAATAAGAAATACCCCACGGCTAGTAATTTTCCCACACAGACTTTGGTGGGCCAAGCGCTGTCAACTGGCCATTTCCCCAGCAGATGCTATTAGGATGCTGGCGGCCTTAGGTCCCCTCCCTCAGGGGAGACCCAGCCAGTTCTGCTCAGGTTTGTTCCACTAACATTCCTCCAACCAGCATGGGCTGCGTGACCGCTGGGGACATTTTGGCTCTTAACTGGATGTGAAGCACGATCTGCAGGAAGCGTTAATTCTCAGGGGCTAGGCCAAATCAGACATCTTTTTCCCAAAGGCAACTTGCTCTGCCAATAATCTGCATTTTTACTTAAAAAGTAGAGTAATTAAAGAGAAACGGCCTAAATCTCCTCCTCTGGAGGCCAGCTTTTCCTTCAGCTGCTTCTGAGGTGAAGTGAAGCTGGTTTATCCCCTTAAGGCCACCATGGGGATGATGGGCGGGGGGCACTGGGAGGATGACTCCCTGTAGACACAGTGCGCAGGTCAGGAAGGCCCTGCACCTAGGTGGTCCTAGCCCACCCCGGCAACCTGTCACAAGGCCTTCTCAGGCTTTCAAGGGGCCCAGTGCTCTGACTTTTGAAGATCCTAGCCCACATTGTAACAAATGTATTAAAATGCATCTGTATCCCAATTTAAATACTTTTTGCTGTGAAAAAAATTTTTGAATTGTGATTTGGCTTTGGAGATGACTTGGTTATAAATAAACTTTCAATTTACTATTGGCAAAGATTTCCAGGCAATCTTGGCACCTGCAATGGAGTGAGAGAATCTGACCTACTCTCTGCCTTCACGATATAAAGAAACATGCGAACACTAAATCCAGCAAGTAATGAAGTTAGCAGAGTCACACTGGGTAGACTTCTAATTAAGCTTATTAATATTTATTTTGCAGCTTGCTTGTAACATTTTGTGGCTAACAACTTTTTCCCTCAGGCATCTGGCCTACTACATACACTGGCTAACGGATCACACCATTTAACCTTGTACTCGAATAAAATCGAAAGTGAATGAAAAAAAAAAGTGAACATTGCTGGTGTGGCCACCGCACTGTAATATTCACCAAATCAACATCTGTAAGTCAATCATCAATGTTTTCTTAGAAAATAAATGTCTCCTTCTTCCCACAAACAAGATTGACTAGTCCATATGTAACACTCCCTAACCTGTCTCCCCTCCCCGCCCCCACTCCCCGGGACAATGAACTGAGTCCACCATAAAACTAAGGTCGAGGATGAGGACCTGCTATATAACGAGGGCACCGCAAAGTCCCAGTAGGCAACATGATGCTAAGTGCTATTTATGAATGCCTACTAGGCACCAGGCACTGTACAAAGATACTTTTTCATCCTGGCAACAAGCCTGCCATTTTATAATTCCTACCTTACAATGGGGACACAGAAGATCAGAGAGGTTATGCAAATTGTCCAGGTTACACAGTGGGCGAGCAGCTCGAGTTGGCCCTTTATAAATCAGGATGGGGATGGCAGCCCAGGGCTCAGTTTGAACCAAGTTACAAGAGCCTGATTCTCACAATGTCATAAAAATCCCAAGAATACGTTTCTAGGGAGTCATCCACAAAGGACTGTTTTGTTCTGGACTCCAAGTCAAAAAGTGCAAATCACCATGTTCACTACCAATTCCCAGAGTGGGGGGGGGAGGAAGGGGGGAGGAGAATGAGGGGAGAGGAGGAGGAGAGGGAGGAGGGGAGGGGGAGGGGAGGGGAGGAGGAGAGGGTGGAGGAGGGGAGGGGGAGAGTGGAGGAGGGGAGGGGGGGTGGAGGAGGGGAGGAGGGAGGGGAGGGGAGGAGGTGGGGGAGGGGGAGGGTGGAGGAGGGGAGGGGAGGAGTGAGGAGGGGGAAGAGGGGAGGGGAGGGAGAGGAGGAGGGTGGAGGAGAATGAGGGGAGAGGAGGAGGAGGGGAGGAAGGGGAGGGGAGGAGGGGAGGGAAGGAAGGAGGGGAGGGGAGGAAGGGGAGGGAGCGGGAGGGAGAGGAGGAGGGGAGGAGGGGGAGGAGGGGGAGAGGATGGGGAGAGGAGGGGGAGGGAGGGGAGGGGGAGGAGGAAGGTGCAGGGGAAGGAGGGAGAACACCTCTGCCGCTAATACAGGGCACTTCCTAGGTGCCCAGCCCCATTCTAGACCCTGCCCACAAGTTCATCCTCCTTATGGCACTAGTACTGCCCCATTCTACAGATGAGGAAGCTGGTGCACTGAACACTGAGTCACACAGAACACACAGTGAGGTTAGAGATGAGCCGCAGGAAATTTAGTGCTGGAGCCTCCAGGGTCTCGATCATCCCAGTGCCACACCCTCGGAGAATACAGCTCCCCTCCAGCACCAAGGCGGCCCAAAGTAGAGGAAAACAGTGCATTTCCCACTCAGAACACGTCAGGTCACTATAAATTCCTCTAGTTCGGGCCGGCCCACCTGATCCACCGGCTGAGACGGTGCCCGCACGACCGCCTGCCACCCGCCTGTCATACCTGCTCTGCCTGTCACCGCCCCGCGCCTCTGCCGGACGTTAGGGAAGGGCCGAGGGCCCAGGGGACACCCCCGTGGGACAGCATGGCCCGTGCCCCTGTCACCGCCCCTCAGCAGAGAGTCCGGACTGGACCCCACAAGAGAAACAAGGCAACAGAACGACAGGGAGGAGAGGCGAGACACTCAGCGACTTGAGACTCGTGCTCTGGAAACGTCACTCTGGTCGTGGTGAGGGGGAGATGGAGGGGCCAGGAGAGGGGCCAGGAGGCCCGAAGGGCGAGGCAGCCAGGGAGGGGCGGCACAGCTGGCAGGGGGTGACAGTCACCCACAAGAAACGGGGGAAGTCGTTTGGGTGGGGGAGGGGTGGCGCCTGGAAGTGAAGACCGGTCTGTTCTGGAAATGCTGGGGTTACCGCGAGATACCAAGAGGCGGAAGAGAGATGGGGACCGGTGACTGGAGCTCTAGAATGGCCGGGGGGGGGCGGGGTTGACCCGAGTGAGGACAGGGTCCAGGGTGGCAGGAGAGGCCAGCATTTCAGGCACAAGTAGGACCCACAGCACGGCCTGCGAGCCAGAGCCTCGGGTTCTGGCCACGGCTCTGCCGGTGACCCTGGGGGGCTGAGCAAGTGGCCTGTCTTCTCGAAGGCAGGGACAGGGGCTAAGCGCCTGGAGGTGCCCTCGGAGTCCCAGGGAGCAGGCCCTCGCAGGAGCACTTGATCACTCGTCCTACTTGTAATCTGCTAAGGGTCGGTATCTAGAAGCACTGCAGGTGTCCTTTCAAGGTAGGGGCTTGGGTACATTTCTTTTGTACCCACAAAAGCGTGGCGGTGGTCTTAGGGTAACTGCTCAATAATAAATGCAGCTGAAGAAAACCCTCATCCTATTTACTCAGATTGATTTAACTGGCTTTGCTCACTTTGCAGTGGAAGCTTTTCATTACAACCATCGCCCTCCCATACATTTGCATACGTTATAAGACTAATTTACACCAGTGGAGGCTCCGTTTAAAAATGGAAATGCACCGAATACAAACATATGGAGAGGCTCTCTCGCCCAGTACCTGCTGGTATCCAGGACCCGCCACAACTGAGCTGTTGGTTTTCTCTGAGTTCAGAGACGCAGGGACAGACAGGTCCTCTTTTTAGTGACAACCATAAACTGCTGGGATTAGAGGAGTAATGATGTGGTTTGATGCTGGGTCAAAAGTTGCAGAGAATTCAAAGCCTGTGATCTGATCCGTAAGTCTGCTATTATTTCCCAGGATGCAGACCCATCTCTGCTTTGCTTCTCCTGCCCTCAGAGGGATGCTGATACTATGAATACGTAATGACTCACCCACACACAGAAGATGCTGCAGACAAATGCAGACCAGGGAAGGCTCGCTGGTTCTCACTGAAAACTGAATTCTGTCAGGAAATGTAACCCGAGAACTAGGACTCTCTACCGACCAGACTGAGAGGACGCCGCTGCCCCTCTGCTCGACTTTACAGCCTTGGCTGCTACATCCACATGCAGCCTCCGGAAAGACCCAGAGAGCCTCGACTAGGGCACTGAGACCCTCTCTTCCTTGTTAGATGGCATTTGGGCCAGATACTGCAAATGCTAATTCCTCCTACTCACTAACTTACCTAGCTGGTAGCTATTATTATTAGATATTTGAATTTGGTTAGTTTTCAGTCCAAGAGCCCAAGGCATGCATTATTCTTACAGACGCATACAACAGAAACAGTCTATTACCTGAAGCACAAGAGGAATTAAATCAGGCCATGAGTGAGACCAAATGAAAATAAACGACTGAGGAACGTCTATTTATCTACCATAATTAAAGAGTTCGGCTGACAAAATCCATTCTAAGTAGGTAAAGCAGCAACGACTTTTAACAAAATGACGTTATTTTCAGAAACAGTAAATCCGATAGGTTGGTTTCTTGAACAGTTATGAAAATTAAGTGTAAATATAGGTTTAGTTATTAAAATAGTTTTCTCCACTCTATTCCCAATGTGATCTGTCTCTGTTTCAAAATAAGAGGAAATAGGGACTTCCCTGGTGGCGCAGTGGTGAAGAATCCGCCTGCCAATGCAGGGGACACAGGTTCGAGCCCCAGTCTGGGAAGATCCCACATGCCATGGAGCAACTAAGCCCGTGCGCCGCAACTACTGAGCCCATGCTCTGGAGCCCACGAGCCACAACTACTGAGCCCGAGTGCCACAACTACTGAGCCTGTGCTCTAGAGCCTGCAAGCCACAACTACTGAAGCCCGTGTGCCACAGCTACTGAGCCCGCATGCCACAGCTACTGAAGCCCGCGAGCCACAACTGCTGAGCCCGTGCACCGCCAACGGAAGAGTAGCCCCTGCTCGCCGCAACTAGAGAAAGCCCGCGCGCAGCAATGAAGACCCAACACAGTGGAAAAAAAAAAAAAAAAAAGAGGAAATAAATAAAATGCACGCTTGGTTTTTGCCAGAGACAAAGTACCAGTCCCGGCGGTGGGTGGGCCAGGGCCAAGAGGGAAGGGGGTGGGACAGAGGCGGGGAGGCCGCCGTGGGAGGGGTGGGCACAGCCGGCTGGCAGGTCTGGCCCTGAGGCTCGGCAGACAGCCGCCAACTTGTTAAGGGCACTAGGCCAACCCTCACGTCACAGATGAGGAGAGAACCAGAAGGGCCAGGTGACTTCTTGTGTTCCCACCTGCTGCCAAACCAACCCCCTCAAAACTGAGTAACTTAAAACAGAAAGCACTTAGTATCTTGCACAGCTTCAGAGGGTCAAGAATCTGGCTGGATCCGGCCCACAGTCTCTCGTGAGCCCACGAGTCAGCCGGGGCTGCCGCCATCTGAAGGTCCGACGGGGCCCAGGGATGCTTCCAGGACGGGTCCCTCCAGGGCTGCTGACTGGAGGCCCAGTTCTTCACCAAGGACTCACCCACAGCCGCTGGCCTCCCCCAGTAAGTGACCTGGGAGGGGAAGAGGGGCAGGGGAGGTGGAGTCGAGGGAGAGAGGAGGACCCCAGGCCCGGTCCTGGAAACCACAGGTGGTCGCAGCTCCGCGTCATCCATGAGAGGCGCGTCACCAGTCCAGTCCAGCCCGCACCCAAGACGAGGGGCCTAGACCCCCTGGCGAGAGGAGGTGCACAGACTCTAAAACCACCAGGTTCACCGACGCCGTAAGACTTGACAGTGGCAGCGATGAGGCCAAAGTATCCCGCAGGCAGACAGAACACCACTGTACCCCGACGGCGATTCGCGTGTGCAAGTCTGTGCAGTAAAAATGTCATTCCACCTCACGCTGCCCTCTTACCCACCGCCCAATATAAAGACTATTCCCGCCTACGGTAACGTGTTTGAATTACGAACCACCACCAAAATAAACATGCCTACACATGGGAAAACTAGATAACAAAGAATAAATGTATACAGCTAAACCATCAACGGCTGCCTTCATTAAGTTTAAATGCCTAATGCTTTATTTGTTAGCAAAGGTAAAAACATCGCTGGGGAGGAAAAAAGAAAACAGGTTGCTTTCACTCTCCACTTATGGAAATAACATTTTGTCACCGTCAAATTCCTTCAGCTGACTAGACCGTATGCTCAGAGGCAGATCAAGTTATCAAATACACCATCTGAATGACTACTTGATTCCTTTCTCATCAATTGTCTACTTTTCACTGTTATTTGATGACTGTTCAGTGATTACCACCACTGTGACCAAGCTGTACAGCAACATGCCAGGTTGGGGAAAGAAAGCCAGGTTGCCAGATGTGTTAAAAAGATGCGATAATTTCTATTTCCACAGCCCACTTCTTAAGAGTGCACTTAGCCAAGCTAAGACACTGAAAACTAGTTAAGTGGTTTGCTTGAAAGCACATTTTCAAGAGTGGATTTAGTTTCCTGCTGAAGACCTAGACCCTCCCTGCCCAGCATTCTCCCTCTGAAGTGACCACAGGGGAACCACAGAGGCTTGTCCTTGTTTCTAACTGGTCAGGGTGGGGAACAAGCCCGAGGTCTTCTCTCCAGAGGGTGAGGAAGCCTCTGATACAAGGTGACGGCATCTAAACCTCTGTTTTCTACCTAGGGCATGTAACCCACTGACAAAGTGACAAAGGTAGTTTTAACTCACTGGGAAAGGGTCCTGAGGAAAGAAGGCCGGAACGCCTGGGGAGGCCCCTCAGCTAGGCTAGGCGTCTCCTAAAACCGGGAGCCTGTAGTCCGCAAACACCCGTATCTCTGCATTTATAAAGTCAGAGCGTGGTTGCCGCTTCTAAATAAGAGACCTGCTGGAACGGTGACTTGGTGTAAGAGGAAGAATGTCCTCTTCCCTGCTGGTCGTCACTGGAAGAGGAAGGGGTAGTGCTGGGCCCAGGCACCCCACTGCTTCTGAGCACTGTGTGGGTGGCAGTGAGTCCTGGCCCAGCCCATCCTGTCTCATCACTTCGGGCAGAGCTGGTAGAACAGGCCGCAGGAGCTGGAACAGCTCAGGTGAGCTTCCAACAGCAAGCTCCCACCAGAGTCCCAACCCTAGAGGGCAAGGCCAGTCTCCCCGAGGCCTGGTTCTGCCCCCACCCGCTTCATCCCAGCCTCCGGGCAAGGGGTCCAGCCGTGGGTGTTTTCTGGAAGCTTCCCAGGCAGCTCTAACGCGCAGAGTTGAGAACCACTGGCTTCACTGATGTACTTAAAGTTTCCCACTCCTCAATCCAACTTGGCCCATGAAACTCAACATTGCTAAAATGGGAGGGGGCGAGTTTCTCCTGTGGGTTCAGAGCCACAGACGGCTTCACACAGATTCACTTGCTCACAAATAAGACATGTGTGACGATGAAGGTCATCACCTCATTTATTTTACTGGGTAGCCTCAGAGAAAAGCAGGCTGTGAGACAGGGTGGGACCGTTCCATACTGGGGAGCTGTTACAATCACGCATACTGCAGTCACGAGCTGCAAGAGCACCGCTACCCATCCCCTGCTATCTAACTTTTCTAACAAGCAGAGGGCCTAGTGCATCACCCTGCACACTCACTCCACACATGGTCTGCCAACTGCCTTAATTTAGTGAAAATCTTCCCATTTGAATCCCTGAGGCCATACAGATGAATGTCCATCAGTGAGGCACTCCTCAACCTAGAAGCCTGACACCTGAAGCACAGGAGGCGAGGGCTGGAAATGTCAGTCCCGGCCCATCTCTATCACCTGAGCCTGCCCAGGGTGGCTCTCTGGGACTCAGTTTCCCAATGTGTAAAATGGAAACTTAAAGAGACCTCTATCCCATCCCCTGAAATGATGTAACTGGCAGGGCCCCATTGGACTGCAAGGCCTTATATTAGTTAGTCACTGAGTCCCATCACTGAGAACATTTAACCTGCCTTCTTCCATTTTGAAGGCCCAGTCTTTACCCCTCTTTTAATTCCCTGCTCCGACTTCTAAACTTCCTCCTTTCCGTCCCATAATTAGCTCATTCTTGGACTTGTTAAAATGGATGCATTTGTTATCTCTGTGGACTATCCTCCCCAAACCCACAACTCCAGTCTAATCGTGAGAAAAACATCAGACAAACCCCAGATGAGGGATATTCTACAAAATCCCTGACCAGGCCTCCTCAGAACTGTCAAGGTCATCAAAACAAGGAAGGCGGGCAGCTGTCACAGCCCAGAGGAGCCTGAAGAGATACGATAACTAAATGAAACGTGGTACCTGGACAGACTGTTGGAACAGAAAAAGGACATTAGGGAGAAACTCAGGAAATCAGAATCAAGTAGGAATCGTAGTTAATAATAGCATTATCAACATTGGTTCTTTAATAATAAGCGAAACTGGTTATGGGATGCATAGGAACACTGCACTATGTTCCCATTTTTTCTGTAAATCTAAAACAGCTCTAAAAATAAAGTGTGCCCGTAGATCTTATTTACGTAAAAGGAAAATAATCATATTAAACACGCCTGAGCCAACACCTATCAACCATGTATTTCCAGGGTGTCTCCATTTTTAATGGCAATTTTAAACCCTCTCCCTTCAGGGAACTAAGGTGTGAGTCAGAATTTCCTGATTTTAAAGCCAATTTTGCAATGAGACACACACCCAGGGGCAACCTATTTCACGCCACAATCCTCTTTCAAGAGCAATCCATCAATCCTAACCCCTGTGCTCACAGCAGAGCAGAGCAGAGCAGCAGGTGGCCCTGCGGGGTGGGCAGGTGGGGAGTACAAGGAGGGCTATTAACATTCCTTATTCCTCGCAAGAGTTTACGATGCAAGACGGCTCCGGGTCCCAAAGCAGATGACGAAGGAGAGCCCACAGCTGAGCTATGTGCCTGACATTTATGGCCTCCTCCTTTATCACGTGCTCTCATTCCACCTCTTTCTTCCTGTAAAGAGAGAAACGGCTTCGCCTGTTAGGAGTCTTGGACAAAGCCCCTTCTTAACGGCTTCCCCTCTTGTTCTGGGATTCTCAACATTAGCTGAAGCAGGTTCTCTTACTTGAGGCAAATGATGAATTTCAGCAAACTTGACTAGAAAATGTCTTTTTACAAAAAACAAAACAAAAAAACCCCCAATGTATTTTAGAAAATTCTTTCCCCCGTGACTTATGTAAAAGTCAATTGTTTTTTAATATTGAAGAACAGTAATTCCCAATAGATGAGGAAAAAAGTGGCAGGAGAGAGGTTAGCATGTAGCCGCCTGGCCAGGCACTGAGCAGAGCTGCAGGGAGAGGCAAGCGCATCCTCGGCGGCCCTGCACCACCATGCCCTCCCTTCCACCTCCAGAGGCCATGCCGACGCCACCCCCCTCCCCGCATTCTCATCTCCTCCAGGACCCCCTCCACGCCTGGCCTGGCGGCATCGATGCTCTAGCAAAGCTGCTTCCCCACTTGCTTGGGCTCCCAGGTGTATGCGGGGTCACAGAACCGGCTGCAATGCCGCCCTGTCACCTGTAGGTGCCGCCAGCTCGCACTACGTCCCCTCCACTGGGGCCTCGGGTCCTCATCCCACAGGTCCCTGCCCTGCTCAGCTCGGTAAACACCTGAGTCAGAACTGGCTCCGGGGAGGGATGGGTGAGACGAGACCCTCCATGGGCACCAGATCTTGAGTCTTCTGAAGAGCGTCTCCAGAGGAAAAGCGGGTCCTAGAATGAGATGCGAAGGCTCCAAGGGGGCCCAGGGTTACAAATGAAATGGAAAATTTGTAACTAAGTGTCTTTCCCCTTCTCTAATCGCAAATCCTCACAGAATCATAAATTCCTAGCAGTGTGGCCCAGGAACAGCTGACCAAGCATGAGCGGGAGGGCCTATCACCCACTGACACCCAACGCACAGGAGCAGGTAACCGCCCACCACGGTGCACGGAGACGGTCCTCGTTGGAAGAGTCTCAGTTCAGGGAGAACGTGGATGTCGATCCACCTCTCTTCTGAGACAACCAGAATCAGAGAGACCTGGCCTCGGGAAAAGGGAAGATGTGGTGCAGTAGGGGAGGGAGGCAGCTTTCCCAGAGCCGCTCTGGGAGAGGGGAGGGCAGAGGGCCCAGCCCACGGCCAAGGCCAAGACTAGGCAGGGCCGGGCAGCCTGAAGGCGGAAGGAGGAGGTGTTTGAAGAATATGTGATAATTCACGTCAAGGTCAGCAGGTAAAATGACGGTGACCACGTGGATTTTTTTAAAGGGAACTAGTGAATGTGCCTAGAGTACCAGAAACACCACGTAGGAGGTACATCTCAAAGATGCATGTCACCGCAACCAAGGAAATAAACTCGTGAGCATCTCAGTGAGATGGTAGGGAGAGATTTTCTTAAGTTTCTAGCACATGAGCAACAGTAAATGGGAACTGTTCAGCATTTTTATTAATTTAAAATTTACATGTTCTCATCAACATTCTCTTGATTTAGAGTTCAACGGCTACTTGCCAGGTGAATATTACCCACACACTCCAGAAGGGCTGTCCTAAAACTATTTTTTTCATAAGGTCTTTATTAATTACAAATTCCTCTTTCACGATGGATTTGTGCAAACTGAACACTCATGCATCATTAGCCCATTTCACAGAGAAGTGACACCTGGGAAAGGGGGTTGATGCGGTACCACTGGAGCCTAGATTCCACTTAAGCCTGTTCCAAAATGCTGGTTTTTCCACAGTGCCAAGCTTTTTTCCCCCAAGGTTGTTTAGATCAGATTACAGAAGCCAGGTGGACCATTCACATCCAGCCCCTAACGTGAGTGACCAGCCCCTAACGTGAGCAGAACTCTGTGTGGAGAGACCTGCCCCCATGAGCAGGAAAGCCAGCTCTGCTGGGCACTGGCCGCCAGCAGGTTCCAGGGGTGCTGTTTGCACAGAAGCCCCTCCCTCTTGTGTTCTGCCCTGGGACAAGGTGCACGTCCCAGTCAGGGACAGGCTGCTTGATTCTTTACCTCTGGCACACTTATTTACATGTCCATTCTCTGCCTGGGGCATTTTCCACATGATTCCAGTATGTGCTATTACAGCATGGGCTACAGATATCTCACTATCTTATTTAAAAGCAAAAGGATATGAAGGGTAAGCTGGGACAAAGTAAGAGAGTGGCATGGACATATATACACTACCAAACGTAAAATAGCTAGCTAGTGGGAAGCAGCCGCATGGCACAGGGAGATCAGCTCGGTGCTTTGTGACCACCTAGAGGGGTGGGATAGGGAGGGTGGGAGGGAGGCCCAAGAGGGAGAAGATATAGGGATATATGTATACATATAGCTGATGCACTTTGTTATACAGCAGAAACTAACACACCATTGTAAAGCAATTATACTCCAATAAAGATGTTTAAAAAAAAAAGCAAAAGGATAGAGTGTAAATTAGTTGAATTTGACTGGAAAGCAATCTGACATCACATACCAAGAACTAGAAAGACACGTAACCTTTAAGCTGAGAAATGTCATTTCTGTGAATTTATCCTCATGAACTAACCCAAAATAAGGAACAAATTTTATGCATGGATGTTGCAGCATTGTTTATAAAAGAAAAAAAGAAGAAACTTAAAACATTCACCAATAGGAGGTGAGTTAAATTATGGTACAGCCCCTCAAAAGAATATGCAACCATTAAGAATTATAAAGACCACACAGCCATATGCAAAATGTATATAATAGGGCTTCCCTGGTGGCACAGTGGTTGAGAGTCCGCCTGCCGATGCTAGGGGACGCGGGTTCGTGCCCCAGTCCGGGAGGATCCCACATGCCGCGGAGCGGCTGGGCCCGTGGGCCATGGCCGCTGAGCCTGCATGTCCGGAGCCTGTGCTCCGCAACGGGAGAGGCCACAACAGTGAGAGCCCCGCGTACAGCAAAAAAAAAAAAGTATATAATACATTAAATGGAAAAGCAGGAGACAAAATTTTATGTACACAATGAAACAAACTATAAAAAAAAAAGGTTATCCATATAGATTAGCCTGGAATGAAATGCACTAAAATAAAAATGGTTGTGTTGAGAGTGGAGAATGAGTGTTGTCTTCCACTTCTCAAACTTTCCGTCATATTTTTAAATTACCTTCATGAATAATAAATTTTAACACAGGCATGTTTAGGTTGGAATTTCAAACCTGCACACTATTTCATATCGTTAAGGCACCAGGCTCACATCTGGCCTAAGGCTACAAAAGCTGCCCAAGGTCTAGAAACAGGTGTGAGCCTGGCCCTGCTTTTAAGGTGTGAAGTCGAGGCACTGTTCTAGAACCTGCGGAGGTCTCCCCTGCCCTGGAATTGGGAGACAGGCCCAGAGAGGGCTGCTGTCCAGGCAGGGACTGCTGGACTCTGCCTCGACAGGCAGAGGGGCCCAGCTCTCTGTGTCCAGCCTTTTCCCTACTGAGCATTTTTTTCCAAGAAACTGGACAACAAAAGACCGAACTGATCTTGTGTGCTTGTGGCCACAGCTGGCACTGACCTATTAAACTAAGGGGCAGCTAGACCTTTCCACAAGTTCCCCGGTGACTACGTACAGAGACCAGAGACCAAAGCCCATTGTTCTACCAGGCCCGTCCCTAACTGGACAGAGAACGCGGGGGCGGGGTCCCTAACTCAACAGAGAACGTGGGGGCGGGGAGGGGTGTGTGTGGAAATCACAATGGCAGTGATGCCGTCTTCACAGAACTGACATTCACTGAGCACTCCCTGTGAGCGGGGGCCCTAGAGCAGCTGCGTGCACATATTTCAGTCACTCTTCATGGCATCCTTGAGGGACAGACAGTATTAATGTCTCCATTTAAAAGATAAGAAACTTGAGAACCAAAGAGACTGAATCAAGAGCACATAACAAACGGGCGTGAGGGGAACAGAGTCACACCCTGGTCTGACCGGCCCAGGGTCCATGCTCCGTCCATAAGGCCAGGCCAGCTCTGGGCGGACTGATGGCCCCCCAGAAGTTAGAATAACTAAGCCCAGCTCCGCTGCCTGACGTGCCCGGCTGGTCAGACAGTAAATGGGGGCAGGCTACCCTCCCTCTTCCTTTATTCAACTTCAGAAAATTATCATCTTATACTAATATTTGTTTTCCAAGGTTGCTTTTCCTGCCCACACACTTTATCTTGTTTAATCACAAGGAGAAATGGGGTGAAGGTGATCTGCTGCATGGAACTCAGGGCTCACAGACAAATTCTGATTCCTGTGCTGGAGCTCAGAGCAGTAGGAATCATGACTGCTACCCAAGGTGACGCTGCAAGAATTAAGTGAGACAGGGTGTGAGGAGGATGCTAGCCGAGTCTGACACATAGTAGGTTCTCAATAAAAAGTAAGCCATGTCCCACACCACGGCCTTGGAAGGTTAAGGCACTCTATTTTAGGGCAGAGCAAAGTAAACCACAAAAAAAATCACCCAAATTACTCAAGATCCCACAGTTACAAACAGCAGTCATGAGACTTCTATCCACTGCAGACCCAGAGTCTGTAGAATTCAGGAATCACCACCAAGATATGCCAACCCCACGGAGTTTGTTCTAAGCGGTGCTTGCCTCTCACTGCTAATGCATGTTAAATTCTGAGAATTGAACAACCTCTTCTGACATAGGTATTTTTAAATGTTGAGTTTCAAAGAGCCAGTTTACCTGCTCATTTACTCTCTGCAGCCCAGAGATTCACGTGTCCATTGGCTTTGAAACTAGCAAGAACGAGATTCAAATCTGGGTTCCAGAAATTTATAAATTATCAGTCTTTCGAATTCTCAGTAGCATTACCCAGAATGCTAGATTTTGAGAGGATTAAAGAAAGTAAATGTGAAATACTTTGAACACAGTAGATGTTAACACCTTGAGGATGTGTTGGACCAGATGAATTAAGTGCCGGAAAGAACTCATTAGAAAGCGGGTGGGCCTTACATGGGTGTGAAACCGCAGAGTTTACTTGAGTCAAATCAAGCAGAATATGCAAACTCACTCTGATTCATGTGCACCCACGTCTACGCAACAGCATATAACCCTGAAACCCACCAGTAAAACCCATGAACTGGGAGCGCCAGGATTAGTTTTTAAAGAAATTCTGCTAGTGAGCCTCACCAAAAGGCTCATATTCTTCCAAAAGGGACTGGGTGGCTTAGACCAAAATAGAAACACAAAAGAAATGGAACATCAAGATTGAGGGAATGAGGAAGCAAATTTGAATTCTCACTCTGAGCTTCCCAGAAACAGAAGTAAAAGAAGTAACAGCAACAGGAATTAAGAAGTAATGAGAAGCAGTCAAGGGCAAGGAATCTGCCCAAGGTGCACAGGACATGATCAGGCAAGAACCCAATCCAGACCAGACATTCTCATCATATGTGAAGCGCTAAGTACCTTAACACACACTGGATTTCTGGTGGAAAATCCTAAAATCTGTCATGAACGAAATGGATTTGGAATCACGGGTGGTGGTGGAGGAAAGAGGCTGCATTTCTTTTCTTTTTTTATATACATTTATTTATTTTTGACTGTGTTGGGTCTTCGTTGCTGCGCGCGGGCTTTCTCTAGTTGTGGCGAGTGGGGGCTACTCTTTGTCGCGGTATGTGGGCTTCTCACTGCGGTGGCTTCTCTTGTTGCGGAGCACGGGCTCTAGGCGCGCGGGCTTCAGTAGTTGTGGCTCGCGGGCTCAGTAGTTGTGGCTCGCGGACCCTAGAGCGCAGGCTCAGGAGTTGTGGCGCACGGGCTTAGTTGCTCCGCGGCATGTGGGATCTTCCTGGACCCGGGCTCCAAACCGTGTCCCCTGCATTGGCAGGCGATTCTTATCTACTGCGCCACCAGGGGAGTCCTGAGGCCTCATTTCTTCGCTGCTCCCCCTGCCCAAGGAGCTGTAGTGCACGGCCCCAAGCCACCTGGACCCCGGGCTGGGCCCTGTGACTTGCTGTAGCCGACTGTGTGTCAGCAGCCAGGAAGCAAGGAGGGGCTCGTCAGCCCCTCAGAACACGGCCCTGTGGTCCCCACACGTAAGAAAGCCGGCTGAGGACCCTGGAGAGCCGAGGCGCCCCAGACAACAGCCAGCAAGGACACGTGGGTGAGGCCGTCTTCGAACAGCCAGACAACTCAGCTGTCACTTGACTGCAGGGACGCAGGTGAGCCTCGGGGAGCCCAGCAAAGAACTGTCTGGCGACCTACAGGATTGTGGGAAGTCATACACCAGCACTGCTTCACGAGGGTGGGCTGGGCAGCCGCAGGTAAGGGTGACAAGGATGCAGGACGAGTCCAAGCAGGAAATCCCCAACAATGGCTCCACGGCATCAGGAAGCCACTTTTGTATGGCTGCTGCCCACAGACACCCTGGGCGTAGACATGCCAGGGCAGTTCAGGCAAAGGATTCCATGTGGAACAAAACCAATGCCAAACACACAGCTTGAGCAACAGCCTGCATTTTGAATATTATACCCCCCTTGGAAAATATAAAAAAGCATCCGAGGGAGCCAGTGCATCAGCAGGGCTAAAAAAAAAAAAAAAGAGAGAGAGAGAGAGAGAGAGAGAGAGAGAGAGAGAGAGAGAGAGAGCGCGCTTGAGTTTTAGAAGCCGTCTCTGATATAACCAATTTATTCATTTAACAGATATTTTCTTGAATGTTTACCATAGGCCAGGTCCTCTCCTAGGAGGCAGAGACGAAGAGATCATTGTACATGGTCAGGCCCTGCCCTCAAGAGTATCAGACCCCTGGTGTGTGATCCTGGGCACATCTGTGCCCCCCCTGGGGACAGCGGTTAATGGTCACTGCACCGGATCTCTGCAGGCTCTTGGTCTAGTGTCTGACACATACTACGTGTGCAATAACACTAGTATCGATACTAATGTTACCAATGACACGTGCTACATGTTCAGTAACACTAGCATTGATACTAATGGTGGTATTGTTGCACTATGACACGGAGATGGGCTGGAGAAGTTGCAGGAGGGAGGACATGAGGAGGGTCTGTCAGCAGATGGCAGCGGTCCGCCTGGGGGAAAAGAGAGGAAGGTCTGCTGAGGGCGCAAAGACTTAGGACGCTGGCCCAGGAGTCAGAGAGGGAGAAGCTGAGGCCAGAGGTGGCCAGCCTGGAGGGAGGAGGTCTCCCTCTGTGCTGACCAGGGCTCAGCCGGCCCTGCTCCACGACTGGCAGCCTTCACCCTGCACAGGCTTCCCCTCGGGTCAGTGATGCCGCCTGCCTGGACAGGACCAAGACGGCCCTGAGCGACCTGGCACCCTGAGGCCAGAGCACACCCCAGGGTCCCCGAAGACTCCGTGTGTGGTCCTGTGCAGCACGCAGCCCTAGGGCCAAACACGAGCAAAGAACCCTCCCTCCCCCGAAGAGAAAAGTCGGGCACATCTGGTCCCAAACTAGACTAGTTTTCAGTGTCTTCTTCAGACTGGGCCAAAATGCAAAGCATGAATCCAGATAAAGGAGTGGAGTTGGGTGAAATTCTCTGGTTGACCCCGGCCTCACACTGAGGGTCCGGAGACCCTGCTAATAAACTGAGGGGAGCACTAAACACACTGGGAGAAAAGCAATAGAGGCACTTGGTGTCATGGGCAAGTTCAAGATGTCAGGTGACAGTACACGTTTCTATGGAGGAAGGGGCAGCTAGTGAGAGAAAAGGAAGTTCCCAAGGTAAACAAAACAGCACGTCCACAGCGGCCAAGTGCAGGATGGAGAGTGCCCTTTCCAGGGCTGGGCAACCGCAGAGCAGAGTTGACAGACTGTGGGTCACAGGGTGTTTTATGCGAAGCTCTATGTCACCTGCTGCCCCTCCCCGCCACCTCTAAAAGCGGTGTGGCAACCTCGCCAGACACGTGGAAGCTGCCCTTTCACCCACTTCAAACATCCATTGTCAGTAAACAAATCCCCGTCTGGCTGTGGAGACCTGGACGGGGAGGGGCTGGGGCGCTACTCAGAAACACTCTGGCGCCAGAGGCTCACAGCTCTCTGCGGACGGACAAGCCCCCCAGGCAGCATTCATCCAACTAACTCTGAGGCTAACGGTCCAGAATCTGCATCCGCGACTGGGACGGAAAACGCGAGGGCTCCTGAGGGAGAGCAAAGGACAGGCCCCGCAAGTCTGTCAGCGTGCGGCCTGATGTGATTTACACGGAGGGAGGAAAACGGGAACCCCTACAGGAGGCCCGGCTGCCCGTCTAATGAGGAGCTCAGGCTCTGCGGCTTCAGCCGACCACTTCTGCTCTTCGGCCAACAGGGGGTTCCCTGGCGCACATCATCCTGCAGACCATCAACTGGCCCAGCGTCCAGCAGAGTGTCCTGGGAGGCCTGGCTTTCACTCCTGTTTCTGGCGGTTTTTCCAAAACGAAAGTTGGTGACTTCACGGCTTAGTTTCCCCGTCTAAGGAAGGGAGTCCACGTTAGCGACAGCCTCATGCCTCTCTACGGTCCCCTGCTAGACGCACTGTGTTCAGGCCTCACCCACGTGCTGGAGAAACACACCGGCCCCTGACTGGGCCCTTATCCGTCCTTGCACAACACAAAATGACACCCTTACCCGGCCACCCACTGCCCGGGTAGTGCCGAGGGCTCACCGTGTTACGTCCCATCAGGTAGAGCTGCTCCTTCGATGTCCCTGCAGCCAGACCCCAACTCCACCCCACCCACCTGAGCTTATTTCTCACGGACCCCTCAGGAAGAGGGGCCAGTTCCCGCAGGTTCCCCGGACACACCGAGATCGTTCCCACTTCCTTGCCCAGGCTCGAGATTTTCTTTTTCATTTTTAGAGTAAGGTATAAAATACAGTGAAATTCACTATCATGTACAACTCTGAGTTCTGACAACTGTTCACAAGCACCATCCCAAGCAAGATACAGAGCCGTTCACCACCCAGAAAAAGTCCCCGTGCACCTTCACCCCACCCCAGGCAAGCCCGATCTGTGTCGACTCTAGAGCGCTGCCTTTTCTAGAATGTCATATAGACGGAATCAGGCCGCGTGTGACCTTTGACCCTGGCTTCCTTGGCTCGCCCGACGCCCCGGGATCCACCGCGTGTGCTGCTCCCTCGTGCTGTGAGGCCGTCTCCACCGCCAACCGCCACGTCCCATGTACAGGCGCCCATGGCTGGGTCATCCACTCCCCGGAGGGCCAGTTAAGGAGTTTCCAGTTTGGGGCAAATGCAAATAAAGTCTTGTGAATTCTGGGAGCACATACATTTCCACTTCCCTCAGATAAATATCTAAGTGGGGTTGCTGCGTGGCCTGGGAGCGTGTGTTTAACTTTGTAAGCACTGCCAAACTGTCCTCTGAAGCGCCTATGCCGTTCTGCACTCCCACAGCAGGGTGTAACAGCTCTACTGCTCTATCCTCACCATACGTGCCGTTACCATTTTGGTTTTTTATTAAGTCATCCTAACAGGTGTATGTGACAGAACGCAGTTTTCTTGTTTGCTGCAATTATGCTCAGTACACACCAAGTACTATGTTAATGGCTCACACATATCTCAATTAATGCTCATTTTAACTCTATACAGGTAAGTGCTTTCAAATGAGGACGCTGAGGTGACCCCTGATCCAGGGTCAAATGACTGCAAAATCCACGGTCTCCAGCGAGATGTCTCCCAGGACGACCTTATTTATTCCTTCAGGGAGTATCCACGTTCTTTCGTGCTCCGGCTAATACTCTACCTCCTGTGTGACAGTTTCTCCAAATCCTAACATAATACATCCCAGTCTGCCGTTTATTGCACTTGATCGGTTCCCTAATTTGCTTCACTGATCTCTAGATAGAGAACCAAAGTATTCTCAAAATAACTCACGCTTCTGGTCTCCCAAGCAAGATGCTTCTTCTTGGGGCCAGAGCACCTGTCTCCCCACCACTACCTTTCCATCTTGTGCATCTCAGGGACTGACAGAAATGCATCAGAACATGTAGAAGGTGTGTGGAGACCAAGGGCAGAGGTGTGCTCTAAACAGCAGGTGCTGCCAACCTGCGTGCCACGGCCCCAGGGTCCCACAACTTGCGGGTCGCATCTGCCCTGCCAGGGGCGTCAGATGGTTAGGGCAGGTGAGTTGCAGAAAATGTGGTAGGTTTGGGGTCAAGGTAAAGCCCCCCACACCCCACCCCTGAAAACACCATTAACTGATCCATGACACATGGCAATAAAATACCCAGTCTACAGTGCAGGGTAAAAAACAGCTGTTGACATCATGAGGGAAGAATCACTGTTTTAGAAACAAACATTAAAGGCAAAAGAAACACAAGACGGAGCCTCCTAGAGTTAATTAACCAAATAACATCCTCCCAGGGACAAGCAGACACCCCAGGATGACGATGGAAACCAGGGCTAAAGCCAGAAACGGTCCTGACAACACAGCCGGCCTCGGCCCTGTCCCTGGAAGGTGATGGAAAACAGACCCACTGGAAGCCCCATGGTGCACGCAGCGAACCCTCACGTGCTGTCCCCATGAGGTCACTCTTCCCCTCTTCCCCTCAGGACGCAGGAGCCAGGGCTTTCCTCCACGCCCACCTCTCTAGACTCTGCCCCTCCCCCTCTCCCAAGCCAGGCCCCAGGGCATCACCTCCCCAAGGCCAGGCCTACTTGCTGTTCAAAGCAGTGACCCCAAACACATGCCCTCGCAGCTGAAAGAAACAAGAGCCTTATCCTCTATCATCACCCACAGAAGCCCCTGGCACCCTTCCCTCCCCCCTCCCCTCCTGCCCCATCAGGGACCCACGTTCCACAGGTGCCACGGCAGTCTCCCTCTCAGCACCCCATGGGCCACTGCGCCCCAGTCCCCGGCGTGGACTCGGTGTTTCTCCCTGGCCTGACTCAACGGTTCCCTCCTCTCTTGTCTAGCGAACCACTATGGAACCAGGCCCCGGGAAGAAACACTCTCAGCCCTGCTCGGGATCCCGCAAGCAACCGTCTGCACACTGAGGCTTCATTTCTCTGCAACCCCCGCGGCCTTCCCTGGACCCGGCTGCTCATCTCATCGCTCTCCTCTGGTCAGTCTTGAGCTCCTTTACCTGGCTGTTCACTTGGGAATCCCGCTCTGGGCTTACGAGCACGCGAGCTCAGGAACCGTCTTCGGATTACACGTGCTGCAGCCCCCCACAGCCTGGCTCTGCCTGTGGGGCTGTGTTGAGGGTCCTGCACTGCCGCCACCGGCCCCTGGGACGCGACCCTGTTTGGCCGTCAACCCCTCCACCCGTAACACTCAGGGGGAAGGGGACTGAATGACCTCTCCCAAGGCACCCCAACTCCTGACCTGTTTCTGAAGGTCCTGGAATAAGCTAAAATTTTATCTTAGATTTCTGTGTTAACAGCTGTTCTAAAAAAGTTCCTGCCCAGCTGCAGCACTGCCCGGGAGTCAGAAGGGAGGTGTGACTGGGACGGCGGGCGGAGGAGGCCCCTCTCTGGAGGCCAGAGGCGGCAGGAGAGGCCAGGAGAGCCCAGCTTGGCACCGGGGCTTCCACGAGCCTCAGGCAGAGCCCGGGCTGTCGGCATGGGGGCGGGGGACACCGCCCTCTGCTGCCGTGTGGTGATGCTCTCAGACAGGAGGGAACCCACGAATCTGGGGAAATACTTCTAGAGAAAACTGTACAGAGGACGGCCGGAGGCGGTACACTTAAGCTGAAGTACGTACTGAGAACCGAGCAGAGAGCCAGCCCTATCTGGGAGGGCCCTGATGTGGAAAGCAAAGCCCCAAACCAAGGCCCCACCTGGCAAAGACCCTGCGAGGTCACAGCAATCTTTTAAGTACTAGTGGTTAAATACCGTAGCTGCAAGAGGTCTTGGACCGGCATGCCGAATGGTAAAACCTTCCATAAAGCTGATTTATGATAAACTGACAAACACTCCCTGAATGCGTTTGCTGGGGCCGCCATAACAGAGTACCACACCACAGACTGGGGGTGCTTAAAAACAGAAGTTTACTGTCCCAATTCTGGAGGCGAGAAGTCCAAAGTCAAGGTGTGGGCAGCGCTCGCTCGCCCTGCAGGCGCGAGGAAAGGGTCTGTTCTGGGCCCCCAGTGTCTTCATATCGACTTCCCTCTGTGTGTCTGTACCTGTGTCCAAATGTCTCCTTTTTATAAGGACACCAGTCCCAATGGAGCAGGGCCCTCCCTAATGACCTCACTGTAACTTGATTATCTCTGTAAAGAGCTTTCCTCCAAATAAGGTCACATTCTGAGGTCCTGGGGCTAGGACTCCATATCTTTGTTTTTTGGGGGAACACAGATAATCCTCTCTCTCACTGACCTGTGCTATTTGTTCAGGGACCATCTGACTCAGGAGTGTTCCTTAGGACTTTCCTGGGGGCTCAGTGGTTAAGAATACGCCTGCCAGTGCAGGGGACACGGGTTCGAGCCCTGGTCCGGGAGGATCCCACATGCTGTGGAGCAGCTAAGCCCACGTGCCACAACTACTGAAGCCCACGCGCCTAGAGCCCGAGCTCCGCAACAAGTGAAGCCACCGCAATGAGAAGCCCGTGCACGGCAACGAAGAGTAGCCCCCGCTCGCCGCAACTAGAGAAAGCCCGTGCGCAGCAACGAAGACCCAACGCAGCCCAAAATAAATAAACAAACAAACAAACAAATAAATAAATAAACACTGTTCCTTAAAAAGGTGGGTGACTCGGGCTGTGAATCTCCTAGGGAAGCTGGAGCGGCCAGTGTGCTAACGGGCCGAGGTCCTTCTCTATTAAGAAAGTGTCCCACCTGGAAAAAAACCCGTCATCACCCACCATGCGGCTCGGGCTGCAGCTTGCCTTCAAGCACAGGGTGTGCGGCTGCGTGATTTCTGACGAGACTGGACATTCAAAAATTTAAAACATACAAAATACACATTCTCCTTGCACAACAGGGATAAATTCTCGGGAAGCAGCTCAACAGGCACTCTGATTATGCAAGCTCTTTTCAAAAAGCTGCAAGCCTCCAAGAAGCTAATCTGACAGAGACTTATTATTCTCTCCAAATAATGGGTGAAAAAAGAAACCATTTCTGAGTCTTTGTAAGACAGACACCCAGGCAGACAGGCCCACACAATCAATCTGCATAAAAGTTGGTAAGAGGGCCGGGGCACCAGTAGCTTTTATTAACGTATCAATTCCACCAGCCCCCGCCCCATGAAGGGAAGCGACTGAATGATAATGAATGGAATGATAAGGGGTCCCGGCGGGAGCCCCCAGGCCCTCTGGCCCCCTGCTGCTGCCGGCCTGCCAGGAGTGCTGGGCTGCAGGACAAAGGCTGTAATCCATCTCACCAGAGTGGGGAGCAGGCCGCCGGGAGACGGCTGAGCTCACTGTGTCTGACAAAGGAAAGTTCACAACCGAGACCTTGGGGCTGGAATTATGAAAAGACAGCAGGGCTGGGGGCTGGGAGGGCGCCATGGGGGGCTGATGACTGGTGAATTAGAAGGCGTCCTCAGACAAAACTGGACGTTCTCTACAAATTATTTTTTGAAAGGACTGGATAAATTTAACACCAAGGTCACTGTAATGCTTGTCTCTATGTAGAAAGTATTATGGGTATTTTTTCCCTCTCTTTCCCTACAAAGAGAATTAAAGTGTACTGGCCGAGATTTAAAAAAAGACAGACAGAAAAACCTCTAAAATGTTTAAGGGTGAGCCCTCATAAATGACTGTTTCAGAGTGTTTGTCAAGTCTGACTACAGAAATACTCCTGTATGTAAGAAAAACAGAATGGACCACCAGTGAATATCTGCAGTCCCAGGCATGGCACCAGGCATATTTGGTTTCATTAGCTCGTTTAATTTTATCTCATTTAAATATATTTAGAAGGACTGAATGCATTAGTCAAGTATTAAGTTTTACTCACAGCGGTGGACAAAAGACCCTAAGGCACAGGAAGATGGGAGTGATTTCCCAGAAGCCAGAGCCAGGACGAAAGCAACAGAACAGGTAACAGGGCAGGAAGCCGGAGCCTGAGAACGTAAGGCCCCTCCTGCCAGTGCCGGGGACCAGGAGACGTGGGGGGACAGGTGGGCAGTAGACAGACCCTGCTGCCCCATGAAGACAGGTGATCTTGGGGGGTGGACCGGGGCTGGGGAGGTGTATGACACTCGTCATGCACAAAAACAAGAGGATGAGCTAGCTCCCTCACGGTCTCTCCTGGCCACGCACCAGCAGCCCAGCAGCTGTCAAACTTTTGTGTCAAAACGCACAGTAAGAGATAAATCTGATGTAGAGAAACAGCACACAATTTATATAATAAATATACATTATAGATATACATATATACCCACACATATGCACACACATACATAAATATGTAACAAGCTTCATAAAATACTACCTGCGTTTACACTGTGCGACGTGCTACTATTTTCTCTCTTCTCTATTTATTTTTTTCTTTTAAATACTCCTAAGTCAGTTTCATGATCTACTTAGTGGGTTGAGACTTACAATTTGGGGCTTGCCCTCGTCTTTGGAAAAGTCATGTTCAAGATTCTAGCCTGTCCACTTACACCATGAGTCCACGCCCGAGGCAAAGAGGTAGTAGAAGCCATTGGTCTGAGCCCTTGGAGAGCCTTCTTTTTATTCCCCCGTAGCTGAGATCGCTGTTCGCCCGTCCTCAGGCCTTCCCCGCTAGAAAACCTGCCAAGCAGGGAGGATGCCCCAGGGAGGGTAAGTCTGAGCTAATTAGAGAACAGGAAGTCCACCACCTGGGGGGCCATGGTGGGGAGGACAGGGGTCAGGATCTTAGAGCTTTAGGACTTCGCATTATCTCCTCTGTGGCACCCTGTGCTCTGAAGGCAGTTTACGTTTCTGGCAGGGCCATCACCCCTGGCTTCCTGGGGGCACCTAGATGGAGGATCAGACCCTTTATCACCTTTATTCTCACCCCGGTCTGGATCTAAACGTGCAGCCCCGTGTTTGAATGGAAACGGCAGTCAGAGCAAGAGATGCACGACTGAGGTTCTACTGGGACACCCCCAGTGCTCGTCCCCGCAGGGGGACATCCTGGAGGCCCTGTGAGTTGCAATGGATGGGAGAAGCAGAGAGAGAAGACAGAGGCCGTGGGGATCACCACCTGTAACAGGAAGAGCTAGATGGGACTCCACGTTGGATCTGTTTCTTTGACTTTCACCTTTGCTTTTCGCTGCTTTTGTCATTATAATCATACATAATGGCCTGCCTCGGGGAACCCTGCCCCTCTGCTGTTCAGCTCACAGGGAGATCATCTGACCCTGTCCACCTGTGGATGGCTGCAAGAAAGAAGAAGCTAACACATCCCCTCACCGAGGCTGGTCATTCCAGATGTTTTGCAAGACCAATGGCCCTTTTACTTTACTCCCTCACCGCCTCTCCCTCTCTGACGCTATTCAAGAAACTGGCATCCAGACCCCAATAAGATGGTTTTCCGGAGACACTAGTCTGCCGTCTTCTCGGTCTGCCTGCTGTCAGAATAAATTCGTATTCCCTGCCTCAGCACCTCGTCTCCCAATTCATTGGCCTGTCGTGCAGTGAGCAGAGGAAGCTTGGACCCTGTAATGATTATGCTGACAAAGAACAAAGTCCAGCCCACGAGGCCACACAAAATCCTGAATATATTTCCGCAAGAGAAAGAATACACCGCTCCAGGGAGCAACTCGGGTAGTGTAGCTTAAGTGGAGAAAAGCTGAGTGGACACACACAAAAGCACACCAGCACTCCCGCTGCATCCAGCCTGGTCCTCAGAGCTGCAATCAGCGGCCCTACCTGGGGGTTCTGTGAGTTGCTTTGAGGCCACAAGGACAGATTCCCCAGGGAAGGAAGAGCAAAGGTGGATTCCTCTGTGCTCAGAGGACAGCAGGCTTCCATCCAGAGCCACACAGTCAGAAATGAGCTGCAGAGCCCCAGCTGAGAAGGCTGACTGCCTGGACGGCTGCTCCTGTGCCCCCGTGCCACAGGGAAGGGCTGGATGTCCCCAAACCTCCTCTGGTGGACGGCCAGACTCCGCAGCCCCTCTACAGAGGTGCCCTGGACAGAATGGTAAGTGGAGCGCAAAGTCTCAAAACAAGACAAAGCAAAAAAGCCCCAGAAGAACTCTGAAACTACTGTAAAGGGAAAAGGGAACTCTATAAGAAAGGCTCATGCCATAGAGGGGATGAGACTTTACTTTCAGAATAAAATAAGACGCACGTCCCCTCCCAGTCCCCGGTTCAAACTCCAGTGCAGATATGCATTTTTCTGAGAAGGCTGCGGACAAAAACAAAGCATAAGGACAGAGGAAACTGAAGTTGTTTTAGTATATCTTCTTAAAGTGGCTTTCAGAAATAGGTTCAAAAGCTTCAGAAAAGGATTTTCGTTTGTTTTGTCCAAACGTAAGTTTCTGGGAGATGTATGAAATACTGCCTGTGAAGTCTCTCCTGGTTGTCCTATCTCCGGCCTCCTTGGTGAGAACGAGAGGAAAGAGAAATGGAGGCACATAGAGGTGGGCCGCCGGCCAGGCAGCACATGAGTCACCAAATGAGCTGATGCTCCCTGCTCTGAAGCCCTGGGATGGGGCGCAGCCCTGCAGGGCTCTGAGCCCGGCAGCGTCCAACCCCTGGGGGCTGTCACACTGTGCAGCTGTCACTCTACATGGTGGCATAATTAGGGAAGACGCCGGCGTGATACGAAGTGTTTCTAAGGATTAAATCGAGGGTGGGAGGCCCGAATAGGCACCCTGCACGTCAGGATCGGTTGCTCCGAAGCCTCCAGAGAAGCTCTGCAGAGCTAGTCCAGTGATCTGCCCGGGGCCGCTGCCCGGCCCCAGTGAGGTAGTCCTCCGGAGGGGGCACGACCGGAGGCAGTGTCCTGGGGGCTCCATCCCACTGCGCTGTTCTGAGCGTGAAGGGTGCTTGGCTGCAATTTCCCACCCTGGACATGGGATTATTCAATGAATCTGTTTATATTTACACAGCTGAGACATAAAACAACAAAACCAAAACAAAGCCTGCCACCTGTCTCATTAAGCCGACCCAGGCAGCACATTGTGCATCACACACACACACACACACACACACACACACACACACACACGTGTGGTTTTCTCACTCCTCTTAATACAAACAAGGGTCCTGGAACCTTCTGCTGACTCCCCGTACACCAAAGGAGTCCAGTCCAGCATGGCCCACCCAGGACCACTGGGAGGAGGGGGAACCTCCCTCCCCAAGACCCAGACCCAAGCGTCACCCCAGTAACTACACACACTGCAGACAGCTGATGGAACAGCACCCTGCGAGCTGGCGACTAGGCAGCCACCATGACCTAGGCTCCTACACCCTAGGTGGTCCCGCACTGCCCCTCCCAGGAGAGGCGAGGTCCAGTCAAAGAGCAGCAGCAAGGATCCCCTGGTGGCGCAGTGGTTAGGAAGCTGCCTGCCAATGCAGGGGACATGGGTTCGAGCCCTGGTCCAGGAAGATCCCACATGCCGCGGAGCAACTAAGCCCTCAAGCCACAACTACCGGGCCCGCGTGCCTAGAGCCCGTGCTCTGCAAAGGAGAAGCCACCGCAGTGAGAAACCCACACATTGCCACGAAGAGAAGCCCCCGCTCGCCGCAACTAGAGAAAGCCCGTGCGCAGCAACGAAGACCAACGCAGCCAAAAACAAATTAATTAATTTAAAAAGGGGGGGGGGCGGCAGCAGTGTTTGCAGCCAGGCGGCTGAGAATCAGACAGGAAAGCCTGTAAGAGGCTGAGCACCGAGCGCTGGCTTGGAGGGAGGGGGGCATCTTCAGGACGAGGCCTCCGGCTGCCTCTGCAGCAAGGAGGGTGGGGATGGAGGCAGCACAAGCCTGCCAGACAAGGGCTGGTCCAGTCCTGTGGGGCTGGAGGACACACTACCCCGCTCATAGACTCCAAGGAGGACTCCACAGTCACAGAGACTGTGCTGAAACGTCTGGAACTGAAGAAGGCCCCCGCCAGCACTCGGCCCCTGCAGAGCGCACGGCACATGAGCTTCCCGGGTGACCTCGCTCCTCGCGGGAGGCCTTCACGCTGTCCATCGCCCACCTCTTGGCCAGATGGCGTCTCTGTCTTTTAAGACTTGAAGCCGAAAAATGGGGAAGGAGGCCTGTGTCCGCTGGGCCGGGCACACCAGCCAGGTGTGCAAGAGGTCGCACCTGTATTTATTACTGTCAACACCCGTCCTGGGGTCAGCAAGAGGGGACAGTTTCAGGAACAAAGAGGGATGACGCACGGGGGGTGGGGGGTGTTTGCAGTGAAGACCTGGGCTGCAAGCTCTCTCCTGAGCACTTGTAGGGCAGCCTCGGGGAGGAGAAATGGCACCTCGGAACCCAGCTAACTGCCAGCCCCCAATGGCACACCCACCCACCAGGTGAGGCTGAGGCATCTCCCGTGAGACAGAAGCCCACCACGGAAGGGAGGAACGTGGCAGGGCAGGGGGGAAGGCAGCCTCAACCCCCAAAAAGGAGTGGGCGAGGTTACCAGCCAGCAAGCTCCACCGGAGATTTTATAAGGGAAGGAGAAGGGGGAGGGGAGGAGGGGGGAAGAGGGGGGAGGGGAGGGGGAGGAGAGGGAAGTGGTCTGGGAGGGGAAGAGGTCCGGCAGGGCCAGGGAAGGAGATGCACACAGCAGGATAAGTTCTGGGGCTCCTCTCCTCCCTCCCAAGGAGAGGCACTCACCCGCCTCAGATCACGGGGCTGTCCCTGCATGACGAGCTCTCCAGTAATTTCCACCAGGAGTCAAGGACCCGCAAAGTGGGCACACAGGCAAAACCACACCTTCACCTTGAAGTAGGTAGCGTGCGGTGAAATGTTTTCACCATAATGAATGTTTTTAATAAAATGAGATCGTTACGACTCATGGTCAGTTAAACTAGGAAACGAGACGCCCGAGGAAAGGGTTTTGGGGGTGTCCGTTTTAATTGCCGTATTTATCATCCAGTGCCAACATCCAGGAAGGAGCACAAAAGCAATTCTTCCAAACTGAGGACGGTGTCTAACCTCAGAACCTCACGTGGGATCTGCCCTACTGTTTCCCCGCCCCCGGCTCTGTGATGCCCCTACCCAGCCCCAGTCCCAGACCCCATGCCACACCACCCGTCCAGCTGGACGGACTCGGCCTCCTATTTCTCTAGCTCCGGCCCCTCCCTCCCGATTCTCACGGCCACACTGAAGGCCCATCTGCTCTCTCACCTGGATTCTGCGAGACCCTCCCAATGGCTCACCTGCCCCCAGGCCAGCTTCCCTGATGCCCTCCCCTCCAGTGCTGCCAGGGGGAAGACTGCAGAGAGCCATCCACACCCAGGGCCTGGCACGATTCTCACCTCCACCTTCTCGCCAGTTCCGTTTCCAAGGACCCGGCTCCGCAGCATATGAGCGACGTGCCAACAGACCCCCTCCCCTCCAGCCCCTGCCCCTCTCCCGGCATGGACCAGCCCTCTGGCTTAGCCCTGATCACACTGCACTGTAATCCCTTGTTTTCTTGCCTTTCCTCTGAGAAGGTCAGTCCCCCGTCACCAGGGTGGGCTCCCTGTGGCAGTGTGCAGGGCACGCGCAGCAGAGCTGCCATGGCAAAGGTGCGCACAGGTACCTCCGGAGCGGGGCGGCCTTCCTCTTCCCGGGATCTGCCCGCTTCCCTCCAGCCTGGTGGGAAGAGAGGGGCCGTGGCCTCAATTCACACTTAAACGGAAAAGTTTTCTCAAAGAAGGTAAAGAGTCAGAAATATGATTTAGTTATTACCAAAAAGTACTGGAGAAGGAGGGGTGGTGCACAAGGCCCTGGGCTGGCAGGAGTCGGTGCTCAGGCCGGGGGTGGAGACTTGGGACCCCCAGTCCTGCCCCGTGGACGGGGGCTCCCCACGAGGCGCACGGAAGGGGAGTCACCCGTCGGCCTTCAGTTTCCCGGCGCCTCGCGTCCCAGTCCAGACAGCGGAAGCATAACCACTGTCCTTCTCCTTCTGAGCCCAGGAGGAGGAAGGGGGAAAGTGCTTCTTTTAGCCAGGCCAAACCCACAGGCCTCCACAGCTCAGTGAGCAGCAAAGGAGGAGAAAGGACCCACCAGAGATCAGGCCGCAGGGGCACCGGCAACGTGGCCTGAGGCAGCGCGACAGGAGGCAGGCGCTGACTCTCTTCTCAGCTCATCCCCAGACCCTGCGAGCCAAAGGAGCCTCCGAGGAGCTTCAGGGAAACACACCCTGCCCAGAGGGGTGGGCAGTACGGGCCCGCTTTCTCTGTGATTAAGTTCCTTACATAGACCTTGTTTCAAACGTGACCTTTCCACGTCCAGACACAATCACGGCCACGGGGATGACAGCTGATGCTCTGTGGGGCTTCCACCCACTCCCCCCTCCCAGCACCACGCAGCAAAGTCCCGCTAGCTGTGGATCAGAATCCACTGGCCAATGCCCCAGCCCTAACCCTGCAATGGAACAGCTGGGTCTGAGGACCCCCAGGGGATTCTGACGGGCTGAGGACCACCAGCTTGGCTGCGTCTTCTCACCCAGCACCAGAGCGTTCTAAGCACAAAATATAACAGGAGCTGGAGGCTGGCTTCGAACACCAGACACGTGGGGAACCACAGGGTGCAGAAGAAGAGACCCGATTTCCAGGACAAAGCACCTTGGCAGGCCTGGGCTAGACCCAGACACCAAGCTTTGGGTGCCCAGGGGGAGCTTCAAATGCAGATTTCTGGGCCCACTCCCAGGGACTGTGATCCCAGGGCCTGGACCGGAATCCGCCTGTTCTCAAGCAACACGGGTGAGGGGTGGGGCACACTCTGAGAAATGCGTGGTCCCAGGACAATCCTGGTACCAAGGGGAAGGAGGATGATGAGTGAGAGTCTGGCCATCACACAACAGCCGCCCTGGCTCTAGGGCGCCGCCAGGGCTGCTGCTGGGACCTCGGCCCCTCCTCTCCTTGGTTCCACAGGTTACTGAGCAAGACAAGCCCGACATCACTCCAAGATCTCTCCCAAAGGCCCGAGGGCAGGTGTCTGAAGGTTGCAGAAGATTAACTCGGAGTCACATCATCCCCACAATAAGTCTGGAAGCCACCATTTCAGAAACACTCACTGTACCCCCTGCACCAAACCAGCCACGTCCTCTCGTAAGTTTCTTGTACCTCATAAATAGAGCTTCTGGCCTCTCACTAATCCTCCTGTACTTCTGGCCCCATATGAGAATTCAGACACAGGTTAATGATGCAGTAAGCATCACAAGAAAAACAAAGCCTGGGACTTGCTTGCAAGTACAGTGGCTGAAGGGGGAAGAAAAGCATATACATGAAAAGACAAACCAAGCACCGCAAAATCCTGATGGCTGCCGAAGCGGGGTGGTGGCTACACAGGAGTTCACAGCATCAATTTCTCTGGATTTTCCATAATAAAAATATTTTAAGGAAAAAATGCTAGGAGTCTATAAAAATACTTTAAAGAAAAAATGCTAGGAGTCTGCAACCATAATTATAATGCCAGGCAGGGGATGGAGGCCACTGGATCTGTGGTCATTTGGTTACAGACAAGTGACCCCCATCGTCCTGGCCTCCAGCCACTGTCCTCGTGTAATTAACAACCCATGGCCTCCACGCTCAGAAGCACCTGGTTGGACACTGAACACGGGGAACAACAGGTTCACCTCTGAAATGTGGCCCCAAAGCAGCACAGTAACGTCTACCCCCCCCCATGCTGTACACAGCGATCCAGGTCAAAATGCCGCCAGGTCTTCCCTCACACACCCACCGGCGTCAGGTTGCAAAGCATTCACGGGTGGTGCTTTTGTAAATCAAGTACATTTCAGCAGCTTTCGGAGCATTCAGATTTCTGAACGTTTTAAAAAGAACCACCTCTGGGCTTCCCTGGTGGCGCAGTGGTTGAGAGTCCACCTGCCGATGCAGGGGACACGGGTTCGTGCCCCAGTCCAGGAAGATCCCACATGCCGCGGATCAGCTGGGCCTGTGAGCCATGGCCGCTGAGCCTGCGCATCCGAAGCCTGTGCTCCGCAACGGGAGAGGCCACAACAGTGAGAGGCCCGTGTACTGCAGAAAAAAAAAAATAAATAAATAAAAGCACCACCTCTGTTGGAAAGGATGCTGTTTTTAATATGATTAAGATTTAAAGGTTAGCAATTAAAGCCACTAAAAATAACTCTTGGAATCTGACAAATGCCCAAATGACCGGAGGGACACCACCAGGGAGAAACAAAACGAGCTGTTTACTGCCGAGCTCGGCGCCAGTCAAATGCGCCTGAAGAAACATCCGTGAGCAGCTGTCACAGCTGGAAAGTCTGGGCGTCTCACGGACGACCCCTATGTGGTGTCACAGATAAAGGCAGGCGTGACACCCTCTGAATGATGAGAGCGCAGCAGAGGCCTGGGGGAACCAGCGCTGCGCTGCAGTCACGCGAGTGGCAGGGAGGCCGGAGGAAACAGCAGGGCCCGGCTGCCGGGTGCCTTCCTTCGTGGGTCCCTCTGCATCTGTCACACCCTTTACAGAGCAACAGTGGCACTGGCAGTCACAGGACGCCAGCTGGCCCCGAGTGGTGCCTTTGGGGTAGGAGGGTCACCCGAAGGGCGGGAGCTGCCCACACCCACACATCCAGGACCCGGCTCTGTGCATCTCACCCCCGGGCAGGGCGCCCCTCGAATCCCTTACCAGGAGGTAACTATGCATCACAGAGCCTGCCGGGTTTGTGCTTTCAGGGGCGGAAACCAAAAGCAGGGAAGTGGGGACCCTGCCCAGGTCACCAGGCTCCCGGGCAATGAGGCAGACTGGCCTGGCCCCCCGATTCTCGGCGTCCACCGCTCAGAGAGACCCCTGGGGGTCCTGCCTCCAGACCGGGCTCCTGGATACTGGGGTGACGCAGAATGGCCCCTGTCCCTGCAGCCACGGGCACACAGGCAGCCCTGCAGCCCACGCCTCCCACGTGGTTGGGCAGCTCCCGCCAGGGTGCCAGGGTGCAGCACCTCCTCCGGTGTGTACCCAAGCTGACCCCCGCTGTGCACATTAAAAGGATAATTAAGAAGTGAGTAGTCAGGAAAACCAGCATACTGCAGGCCCCCAGGTAAGGCAGGGGGAAGAGAAGTCGCAAGTTGCTGTCCTGTAAGTACCTAGAGAGCATTCAGCAAATAAGCGAATGTATTTTATTAAGGAAGTGAACAAAACAGGCAACGCTCTGCTTATAAAGTTAAATTCCAGACTTCCAGGCTCAGCAGAAGCCAGGCCTGCCTTTACCCACAGCAGAGTCCCTGCTTAAATGGTGCTCCCCCGTGCACGGTAGGTGCTTCAGTTAAACCAGCTGAGGTGGTTTAACAGCCCCATGGGCAGGGACTGCTTTAGTCCCATTCACACAGGAGCAACAGAGGCACAGAGAGGTTAAGCCACCTGCCCAAGGGTGGAATGTAAACTCAGCCTCTGGCTCCAGACCCCAGCCTTGACCCCTGACCACACGGCTCCCCCCACCCCCCCCAGGACTGCTGGGGTGCGTAAGTGCTGCTTTAAGAAACACCTGGAGTTTCTGCAGGTGTGGAAAGGAGACTGGCTGAGAGTGCACCATCCCACCCCCACCAAAGCCTGGCAGATGGGGCTCCCTGGCCACAGGCCCCGCCTGTCTGCAGTCTCCCCCTCACAAAGGCCTCTGTCTCTTCCAGCTCTGGCCTCCGCTGGGCTTCCTGGTCCTGAAACACAGCCCTGTCTCTTGCTAAGCAGTGCATGGCTTTTCTGCATGGACTGACCGACACCAAGACCAAGTACGATGATTCTCCAAGTTCCAAACAACCAACTCACGGAAAAGTGAAAACCCTTTATGGACCCTTTGAAATCACTTGCCTCCACCTACCAGCAGGACACGGCCCTGGGGTGACAGCAGTGCTGTCACGGGCCCTCAGCGGGCGGCCACACGGGAGGGTACGTGGGGTGCAGTCAGGGTCTCGCCTCCGCGTCCCTGTCCACAAGCTGAAACTCAACACAAACTGCTTGGCAAGGCTTTGGAGTGTTTACCAGGCTCTGAGCCCTTTACATGTGTTAACTCATTTCTTTCAACAACCCAAGGTCAAAAAGCAAAGTAAGCCTACCAAAACCCCCCAGAAAATAGCAAGTCTTGGCGAAGATGTGGAGAAATTGGAACACCTGTGCACTGTTGGTGGGAATGCAACATGGGGCAGCCACTGTGCAAAACAGTATGGAGGTTCCTCAAAAAGTTAAGAGTAGAACTACCGTACGATCCAGCAATTCCACTCCTGAGTAGATACCCAAAAGAAGTGAAAGCAGAGACTCCTATGCCCAAGTTCACAGCAACATTATTCACAATACCCTAAAGGCAGAAACAACACAAGTGTCCTCTGATTGGAGGAATGAACAAACAAAATGTGATATATCCATACAACGGAATGTTATTCAGCTTTAAAAAGACAGGAAGTTCTGGGCTTCCCTGGTGGCGCAGTGGTTGAGAGTCCGCCTGCCGATGCAGGGGACACGGGTTCGTGCCCCGGTCCGGGAGGATCCCACATGCCATGGAGCGGCTGGGCCCGTGGGCCGTGGCCGCTGAGCCTGCGCGTCTGGAGCCTGTGCTCCGCAACGGGAGAGGCCGCGGCAGTGAGAGGCCCACGTACCGCAAAAAAACCAACCAAACAAAAAAACCCAAAAAGACAGGAAATTCTGACACCTGCTACAACACGGACGAATCTTGAGGACATGATGCTCGGTGAAACAAGCCAGTCACAAAAGGACCAATACCGTATGATTCCATTAATATGAGGTACCAAAGTGGTCAAATTCACAGAGACAGAAAGTAGAAGAGTGGTTGCCAGGACTGGGGGGAGGGCGAAATGAGGAGTTAATGTTCAATGGGGACAGTTATAATTCGGGAAGATGAAAAACTTCTGGAGGTGGGGGACTTGCCTGGCGGTCCAGTGGTTAGGACTTCGCCTTCCAATGCAGGGGGTGCAGGTTTGACCCAGAGCTGGAGGCTATCCTAAATGATGGGTAAGGTCTCTCCTTTCAGCTGTAAGGTTAAGACCCCATGGCACACTGTTTCCAAAACATATCAGCTCCTACTCTTCTCCTGTACCGGGACCTAATGCACCCAACCACCCACCCCCTAAAAAAAAGAATGTTGTTAAGAATCTTTATGTACATAGCTATGCACTCTTGCTTAGTTTATAGTTTGTTCCAAAACGTACACGTTTGCAAGGAATGCTGAAATTTTTCCATGATGACACAAAACCAGAGAAATAAGGATACAGCTCTTTCAGACCCCAGGAAAGCAGAAGTCTTCATTTTTCTTCCCTTCAACACCACCATTTGGTAATCAGACAGGAGATCCTCTGAATAAATTTAAATACTGTGTAAGTGGGTATATAAAGGCACATACCCCTGAGAGCCACCTTATTGTACATTACGCTTAATGACTTAGACAATTCATTTACCACTGAGGCGCACACAGCCTCTCCCCGAGGAACAGGGGAAGGGGGGCTTAGGGGAGGTTCGTAAACAAGATGGTATCTAAACACGATGCAGAAAGAATTAGGGTAGGAGGGGGAAGGATGAAACCATAATACATTTGTAAAAAAGCCTCCAGCGGTGGGAGGGAGCCAGCCTGAAGAAATGACAAGTTTCCCCAGCACCCCTGCATCACTCCCAGTTACGATTCTGAATTTCTATAGCAACAGGCAGTGGGCTTCAAAGGGACGTCACAACTCACGTGTTTCCATCCCTCTCGGCACCCAGAGGCCGAGGTGCGTCCACTCGGGCACTGCTGGACACAGACCGTGGTGGAAAGGACAGAACTCGGCCCAGGTGGCAGAGCCAGGAAGCGGCAGGGGTAGAAACCAAACACAAGTTCTCAGCCAAACCTCCCTGGCAGGGACTGTGGGCTAGTACATGAATCTCCTCCGTGCACACAATACTGTACACCATCCTCCCCTCGAGGCGGGGGGAGGGGGATCCACAGCCCAGAGCAGGCGTCTCTGTGCAGCCCATACAGCTGGGGGTGGCGACGGGGGCAGCAGACACAGATGGATGCACTCCTCATCATCAGAAAGACACACAAGACAGGAAAAAGCGCTCGGGCTTCAATGCCAAATCACGATTCTTCAGATGCAGCAACGAGACCTCAGTGTCCTCACCTAAATTTCCTGTTTAAATATACAGAGCTGGGGGGCTTCCCTGGTGGCACAGTGGTTGAGAGTCCGCCTGCCGATGCAGGGGACACGGGTTCGTGCCCCGGTCCGGGAAGATCCCACATGCTGCGGAGCGGCTGGGCCCGTGAGCCATGGCCGCTGAGCCTGCGCGTCCGGAGACTGTGCTCCGCAACGGGAGAGGCCACAGCAGTGAGAGGCCCGTGTACCGCAAAAAAATATATATATATATACAGAGATGGGGATGAATTACCCATTTCACACAGTGAGGAAAGGGATCAGGGAAGTGAGGTGATTGCAATGGTCCATGGTAAAGAGCAGCTAGAAAAAGCCCGAGGCTCCTGGTCGGTCCCATCAGGCCACAGTCCCTTGGAGAGCGGATACCGGGGGTCATCGCCGACAGCTGATGGCACCATGGAGGGGGGCTGCGACCAGAGGACTTGGGAAAGGTGTCAGCAGTGACAGGCAAGGGCTTTCTCGATCAAGCCGTCACTGAACAAAGTCCAAGGAGAAAAAGGTAAAAGCGATGAGAGAAGAACTGGAATGAGGCAATTTGTTTGGCAAAACAAATCACAACTAAAATAACAGGGGAAAACGACGATGATGTTGAAAGACTTGAAGGAAATCTTCATTTCCATCAAGTCAATAGAAGTCAAACGAGAAAGTGTTTCAATTTTCATTCATGAAAGAAAATAAAAGCTGAACCCTATATAACATCAACCCTGAGGCAATCTTATTTTATCACTAGTTCCTCCCTCCTTTCAGTGTGTTTAGTTAAGTGGGTTGCAATCCAAGCTGGACACCTCCAGAAAGGCCGGAAGATACCCTCGGCTGTGTCAGGACACCGGGGTCTGCAGCAGTGGGTTCCTGACACTCCGGCCAGGGAGGGCCCCAGAGCCAGGAGAATTTAACTAGAGAGCAATGGCCTTTCTGCAAATAATTAATTCACATCCACCCCTCAGCCTTGGGAGAGACAGTGATTCTTTCCCTGGTTGCTGGAACAGCTGCTGCGGGCTGCCCAGCTGAGGGCAGGTAGCCCCTGGGGCGGTAGCAGGTGAGGAAAGGCAAGACCCTCTCCCCGGCCTCGGCACCTGGCCAAGTGCACCTTCTGGGTAACAGCGCAGGGTGACATCCGCCTGAGCACAGTGTGACTCAGAATTGGACGCGGCTCCCAGCGAAATCCTCCTGTTGCATCGGCCACCCATGCACAGCAGGGATCCCAGCTACCCCGCTCCGGGGTGGGCCCGGAGCAGCCAGACGGACAGATGGCGGCGACTCATCTGCACAAGCGTCCTGCCTCCTCCCTGCTCGCACTCTGGCCAGGAGCTCTGCCCCAGGAGAGGGGTGTGAAGCAGAAGCCCCTGGGGCAGGACCAGCCCTCTGCCTGGAGGACGGAGTCTCCTAAAGCAGGAATGAGCCAGAGGCGGGGGAAGGCAGGAAGGAGACAGCTGAGCGGTAGCAAAGGCTCTGGGTCTCAGGGTGATTTCCACACGCTCTTGCAGGATGACACTGGGCCAGACGCTGACAGCCTGGCTTCCTGTAAAGGGCACGACCAGGAACGTCCTCCCACTGCTCCGCTCCAAGTCCTGGGAGGCTCCAAACCAGCGGTGCTCTGAAGAGTCTAAGGACGGCATCAGAGCAGACTCGGCCCATCATCTCCATGGGGCTCTGGTGCCCAGGTCTCCGGGGCGAGCAGGACCCCCGAGTCCGTGATGTGACGCCCCCCTCTTCAGGGTGGACGTACTCTCCCAGGGAGGGGAGGCCGTGGCCTGGGCCAGGTGGCGGTCGGGAGGCCACACCACTTGCTAGAAACCACGGCGGGCAGGGAACCCGGGACACACAGGCCTTAGGGACGCAGCGTGCCTGAAATGCTCGGTTAGGTTAAATGTAAAGCGTACAACCCGACGCCTAATCAACAAGGTACAGACCCCACCTCCCTCGGAGCTCGATAGCAGGGTCATCTGCAGACGGTGGGCAGCCAGACATGCCTGGACGGTAAGACAAGGAGTGAACGGATCAGGCGTGTTCTGATCCGGTGTTAAAAATAAGTACGGGCTCAACAGCAGTTATGAGAGTGGGACTTACAACCCCTGCTCTCCGCTGTGTCGCCCCCAACTCCCAAGACAGGCGAGAAGGAAAGTGATGCTTATGCAGTGTCTCCTGAATGTCCAGGGTCTTACACCCTTCAGCTCACTCCATTCTCCTGACAAGGTTCCTGAGTAATTCTTTTTAGCCTCATTTTACAGAAGAGAAAACTGAGGGTCAGAAAGATGCCACTTGTCTCAGATCCCTCAAGCAACAAATGACAGAGACAGATTTCACACATTCTCAGCCAAGCCCAGCAGGCTCAAAAGGCCCCTCCGTCCCCCACCCCCACCCCCATTCCTGCAGGGGGCAGGATGAAGGGCGAGTCACCATCACCGGGTCATTAAGAGATGTCACCTTCCCCACACCTCCCTCCACGGGGAAGGCAGGTATGATGGCGGCATCTGTGGCCTGACAATTCAAAGGAAGAAAGGGGGAAGGCACCTGGGCTAAATTCAGAGTTTCTCTGTCAGCACAATGGAGGTGAGGTGAAGAAATCTGGAGGATAGTTTCTCCTCTCAAACAAGCATCACCAAGTAGAATCACAAAGAGAAAGATCAAGCCTCAGGAATCGGTGCAAAATGAAGATTCTTTAAGTATGGGTTTATTGGTGACTGTCCTCCTCTGCAATTCTTACACGAGCATCCAGACCCACGCCTGCCTGCGTCCAGGACAGGATATCCACCATTGCTCACTCCTCAGGAGAGTCAGGGCCACACACCAAGTGCCACCTGCTCCTGGATGCAGGACTGTTCACATCTCAACAGCTCTGAAGTGAAGATGAGTCTGAACACTGCCGGTGGGACATTGTGTCATGGTCTATTTCTTAGAGATAATAAAATGAGGGTGCAGCTTACAATCCCTCACACCTAAGATTGAATTTATGTGTTATAATGCTTTGAAATTATATACCATTTCATTCTTTAACATTTAGATGATTCAAAACCCTCTCAAATACTCTGTCTCATTGGAGCTTCACCAGAGGTAAGTCAAATAGGTTTTTTAATTCCCACTGTTCTTAAATAAAAGTGGAGAAACAGAGGCAGACTGCTCGGGGATTTTCTTAAACAAGTAGGAGCACCAAGACTGGACTGAAATTTTCTGAGCTGGGCCCGTGGGGAGGAGCCTGGAAGCTCAGCGTAGATGCCGCAGGTAAAATGCAGGTGGACTGGCGGCTGCCTCACCCCCTCACCCCCGTGCCACGTGCCGTCTGAAGATCAAAACCAAGAGACCTCTTGTGTGCTGACCCGGGGGGGGGGGGCAGGGGGGCGGTGTACAGAGCCGGTCTCAAAAGAGGCTGAGTCAAGGAAATCATCTCCCCACCGAGCCTGGGAAGCCCTCCACCTGGCCCCAGCCCGGAAGGATGGGAGGACTGGGGAGGGAAGGTTGGAAATGGGCCGTGAAACAGAGTGAATGGCTGTCATGTGTGGACAACAGGGTAGCTACGGGGAGTATGGTGGACTTAGAGCTTGCCTTCCCACAATATCCAACAAATGCAGGTGGATGAAGAGTTAAATATGGAAAGCAAGCAAACAAACCAAACACCAGAACACTGTCTAAGTAAATACGAGATATCTGATTTCTAGATGAGAAAGGCATTTCTGAGCTTAAAAGCAATGGAAGAAACCACGAATGAAAAGAATGAGAATTTAACTATACAAAGTTAGGCCTCCTGTTTAAAAAAAAAGAAAAAGAAAAAAAAGTCAGGGGAAATATTAGCCCTTAGAAATAGACAAAGGGATCTAATCTGTAATATTTATTAAACAGCGAATACAAAATAACGAGAGAAACAGGCTATGAGATCAGTTAATACGTGTGGGAAGCTGTTCCATTCAACAGAATTAAAGAATTGAAGATGGCCATGTCAACTACCATGTACACGATGAACAAAGATTTTATTTGCAAATGCTGACATTTATCGTGGCAAAGGTACAAAAGAGTCTTCTGGTCCAAGGATAAACTGGTACAACCTTTCTGAAAAGCAGGTGACAACAGCTCCCTCGGAGAAGTTCAAACTCTCGGACCCTGTAACTCTACTCTGAGGACATTTATTCTAAGGGAACAGTGAAAAATGCAGCCAAGGTTTGTGTAAAAAGGTGTTCATTGTAAGTTAAATGACCGACAGAGAACTAGCTAGGTAGATTGGGAGATATCCTCACATTGTGAAAGCTTTTCAGATCAAGAAAATTTACTTACGATGTACTGTTAAAATTTTCAAGGCAGGAAAGAAACTGTACATGTTATTATCTCAAGGATATTAAGAAACAAAGAGAATAAAGCTTAGAAGGAGCCATGGCAGTGCTGCTTTTGAGGTATGGATGGATTACGTGTTACTTCTTGCTGCTTCCTACGATGCTCTTCCGAATTTTTATAATGAAATGCATCAGTTCTATAACGGGGCTGCGGGTAAGGGACGAATATCCTTATCTTCTCATCCAAGGCAAAGGGAGGCTGTCACAACAGACACTAGAATATTTTTAGTGGTATTCAGAAAGAAGAGAAACATCTAACATAGTAGTTCTTTATTTTGCAACAAACCGCTCAAAACATTTTAAGTCACTGCTTTACAATTCTTTCAACCACTGGCTCTACCTTCAAGAAATGCACAGACGTCCCTTTCCTTAATTTAAGTACCACCATCCTCTCCTTCTTTTCCCCAAGTAAGCGCCAAGACACTCTGCAAGTCACCAAGCTCACAAAGTCCCTTCCTTAAGGCTCCTTTTTTCACATTTATCAGCAAGACCCAGCCTTGCAGCAAAACTGGCGACGGGGGCAGGGCAAGCTGGCAGACAACTCTCCTGTCCCACAGCCATGCTGGGGGCCAGCTGGAGGAGCCTTCCCCAGGTTCCAGGAGCTTCGATGCCCACCAGGCAGCCTGCCCCACTGTGCGGACCCCAGCATCAGCCGGACAGACAGCCACCTAGCCCTTCCAGGGAGAGGAGTCGGGATGTTCTTTCCCCAGAAGCCCCCAGGTTCTTGGGTTGGAGGTCCTGGCGTCCCCCCATCTCTGTCCCCTTTGGGGCTATGAAACCAGATCAGAAGAGGGCTGGACCCGCACCTGGCCCGGCCAAGCCGCCGCCGTCTCTCCGAGACTCACCCTCCAGCTGTCCGCTCCCCTGAGAAACAGAGCGCAGTCAGCTGGGGGTGGGGCATGGGGCCAGCCCCTCTGCTGCTTCTGCCCCCATCCCCCCAGCTTCCATCCTGACCCGGTTTGCTGCTCCGCTGGTGGCTCACAAACTCATCAAAGTGGGTCGGCCATCCTCAGTCAAGCTCGACTAAACACACAGAGCTCAGACCTCCAAATCTGGCTAAGCGGAAATTCCAGACCAGAGGACCCTCGCGGCAGGCGGGCAGGAGCGCCCCACGCGGGAGAAGCGAGGCCCGTCGCGCTCCAGACACAGTGCCACGGGAGCCGGCTGCCTCCCCCGTGGACCCCGAACTTCCTGGCCTGTGTCCCCTGGGTGCTCCTTGAGGCACCCCACCCAGTCGTGGGCTCCACACAAGGCATCTAGACCCCTTCCAGCCGGGCTCCCAGCACAGCGCGTCCTTCTCCCGAGCCCACGCACAGCAGCAGCCAGAAACGGGCATTTAATGAGGGCTTCTCTGAGGCCACTTTATTTCCTTAACACGGAAGGCAGTCGTGGCCTGTGCTCTGCGTGGATGGTCAACTCACACACAAAGGGCTCTGGCCCCAGCTCAGAATCCGCCAGGAGCACGCAGGCGGTAGGCCGTGGAGGGGCTGCTGAAAGAACTTCTCAAACCCTAAAATGTGAAGGAATTAGAGACGTTCAGCTTACAGAGGGAAGATGTGGGTGTCCGGGGAAGGTGGTGCTTTCCAGATATTCAGGAGATTTTCATGCGCATTGTCGTGGGCATTAGGAGCGCAAAGTTCCACGGTGGTAGAGGTCGGCCAGCCAGAAGCTTCGGAGACAGAGAGGACTGTCTACTGAGCCCTGCACTTTACAGCTCGGAAGACTGAGGTCACACAGACCTTCCCGCGCAGCCTGGACAACACGGGACTGCAGTCCTGCCTGCTCAGGATGTTCCAGCAGGAGAGTCCTCAGGGGAAACGGCTGCACTGCGCCCAGCTGTGGGAGCTCGCAGAGCTAATGCTCTGATGCTGAATGAGCAACAGAGGGAGGAACCGGACATGCAGCCACTCCTGAAGGACACTTGGGCACACTGTCTCCTCTCGGAAGACTTAGGTGTGTGGATTTTGTCCCCAGATAGCATATAGGCTATAGGACAGGAAAGAAAACAAGTACTAAGAAATAGAAAAACTCACAGCATATCTGCAGTCAGAATTTGGCTTTAGGGCTTCCCTGGTGGCGCAGTGGTTGAGAGTCCGCCTGCCGATGCAGGGGACACGGGTTCATGCCGCAGAGCGGCTGGGCCCGTGAGCCATGGCCGCTGAGCCTGCGCGTCCGGAGCCTGTGCTCCGCAACGGGAGAGGCCACAGCAGTGAGAGGCCCGCGTACCGCAAAAAGAAAAGAAAAAAAAAAAAAAATTTGGCTTTAAACCCTGGCAACATAATCTATTTTGAGCATGAGACAAGTTTGCTAATTCCCGATGAGCCAGATTAGACACAGACTACAAATGAACAGCAAACTCATCACAAAACTACGAGAGTGCTCAAAATACATCTGTCACTTGACCTGTGTCCCGGGGCCTGGGAGAAAAGGTGCAGAAGTAGTGTTGGTCCCCCAGAAAGTCTCCCACCACCCCGCTGACCCCATGGGCCCAGGATGTCTGGGCTGAGCGGCCCTGAAAGGCACGGGGCGACAGGAGAGCACAGGTGCTCGGCCCCGTGGTTTGGGGCACCAGCCCAGATTTGGAAAGACGGGGGTTCGGGAAGGCTGTCCTGAGCGGGGCCCCTTCAGGAGACAAGGGGAGCACGCCAGCATAGGGAAGAGGGGGCTCCAGAGAAGGGGAGACTGGAACTTGAGCACGGAAGGGTCTGGGAGAAAGAGGCTTCCTAGCCGAAGCTCAGGTACTTGGACCACTCAGGGAGACACACCCAGGAAAGAGCCAAGTCCCACACGGATGTCCTGGCAAACTCCCTTCTCCGCTCCAAGACAGTTTCCACTTTTCTCTCCCCCCTTCTCCCAAGAAGTGGCAGCTCTCTGGAGACAAACTGGAACCCAGTGGTTCCAACCCCAGGACATGAGAACCAACTGGGGGTTTTTATTCCACAATTGGGAACGCAGATGCCTGGGCTCCACGGCCCCATCGGGGGGACACTCTGGGCAGCATGGCGTCGACCCCTGGCTCCCGGGCCAGCACCGAGTGCCCCCAACCCCATCATCGCTGGGACCACCGAGGTCCTGCGGAGGCCCTGCTCGGGTACCCCGGCACTTAGGAGTCCGGGCCCATGATGAGTGGGGATGATAGTCCTGCGCCCACGGCCTAGAGGACGCGGACATGACTCCCACAAAGATGAGACACGCCAGAAAAGGGACAGAAAAACCGCCTCTGAGGCCAACGGTGGGTCCTACTTGTTCTCGCGCCCCCAGCGCAGCCTGCAGAGGCCGTCCGGGGGCCAGGGACCCCGCAGGGGCACTGAGGTCACGGCGCCGCTTTCGGGGCAGGAGCACGGGGACACCCTGTCTTCTCCTGCAAAGACGCACTCTGTCACACGCCGCGGAAGCAACGCTGTGGCCACGAGTGCGTCCAGCACGATGACTGACCCCTTCCAGAGGCCCCATGCCCCCTGCACCGGCTGGACGGCACTAATGAGTGGATGGGGCAGGCAGGCGGCCAACGGCAAGGAGGGCACACAGCGAGGGCGGCTATGACCCGTTCTCTCGAAAACTTCATAATCAATCTGAAATCAAACACTAAGGCCTCCAAAGCAGGCGACCAGGAGAGCCCCCGAGGGGACCCAGAAAGGGTCAGCCTGTCACAGAGCGGGACTCAGCGGCAGCCTCTGCTCCGGGCCCTCTTCCCAGGGGTGCCCTGGCCCCTGGGCTGGTGCAGCCAGCCTGCAGGGGGAACGTGCGCTTTCTGCCTCTTGTTCAGGCTCTGCTGATGTGCAAAGATCTGCATCCTAAGAGAGAGGAGACACTCCCGGGCACACCCATGACCGGCCACCAGGAACAGGAAGCCCAGCAGGAGCAACGGGGCTGTGCGTTTACAGAAGGGAAGGGCTGAGGTCTGGGGACAAACTCAGCCTTGCCTCTCCTTCCTCCTGATGCCGAGGGCAGGGCCGTCCTGGGCACTGTTCACCCCGCGCTGGACGGCATCATCCCCCGGAGTCCCTCTCCTGGCCTCAGGGGAGGGCACCGCGGAGGCCAGGTGCGCCCGTGAGCTGACAGGTTAGCCCACCCGAGGGTGCGGACCCCGGGGTTCGGTTCTCACGCCTGCTCTCTGGCCCGGGAGCACCAACAGATTTCTTCCTGCTGTCGGGTGGGATCGGGGGTCCTCTCCTCCTCAGCCCAATCTTCTCACAGCATCAGCATCCATTCGTCCTCAACTGCAGCCCCGTTATGATCCAAGAGCCACACGGTTCCCTGGGCTGCAGCCTCCATGTCCCACTCCCACTCAACTCCTCAGAGCGCCCCAGGGAGCTCCAAAGCCCGCAGGCTGACCCCGGTCCTGGACCACACTCTTCATCAGGCCCCTCTGTGCACCTGGCAGAGCAGGGGGTACCTGCCTCCCCCATCTCTCCCTGACCGTGCCCCCACTCTGGGCTCTGGACCACGACGAGCTCCGGGTGCCCACCCCTGCCCAGGCACCTCGCCCTGTGAGGTTCCCCATCCCGGGGTCTCCCTTGGACTGCTCCATGAGCCAGGACTATCTCATCCCCACCCACTGGCTGGGTAATGCCCCTCATCGGGGTCCCCTCTCCAAGATGCTTCCCCATCTCCCTCCCTATCAGTCCCTTTATCACATGTGGCCTCGGTCAGCCTCTGGGCACTTGGAGACGCCACCCCCTTCCCCACTGTCTGGCAAGTTTTGGCCATGGAAACACAGAATTGAGGAAAGACAGGAGAAGAAATCAGAACACTGAGGAAAATCCTTTCTAGAAGGGCTGGGCACGTGTGTTCCAGTTCTGAAGAAAAGATGGTATGAAGCATGACAAGAGTGTTTAAAACGAGCTTAGGTTTTCACGGAAACGGAAGACAGGAATGTCACTGTTGGAAACTCTCAGAATTTTCAGTGCCTGAAGGCAGCGACCAACCCCCTCTAACTGCACAGCTCTCCTGTCACCAAAATTTACGACCTCTGATGAGAAACTCCCATTCTCCTGCTATACAACTTGGGATATTTTCAAAACTACTGACATTTCCATACGTGCGATATTACAAGATACAAAATTTAAGACACAATCTTGGCTGAAAGGCTCACAAGCCAAACGCAGTAAGTCAACCTTTCATCTTTCATTATTTGATCTGCCTTTAATTTAAAACTCGTGATGCTATGAAACTCCAGCCCGGCCTGGCGTGACACTCCTCAGGAAGAGGCTGAGGGGCGCCCAGCAAACTGCACAATCTGAAAAGCAGAGGGACCTTTTACCAGATGTTCTTGCTTCCTCGGCACCTTCTCTCCACCCTGTACAACATCCTTGGCCCCATTTCAGTTTGTTTGATTTGGGGAAAGGGAGCCAACACTGTAATTCTGCGATGGGTTATCACATCTTCAAACGTTTGGCCGTCTTCTCTTGCCGTCTATTGACTTTAAACCAGGCTTAAGACGTCTTCCCGTTTGACAAGAATAGAGAATAAGGACTTGGTGGAAATCAGGTTACATGACGAGTCAAGTTTTTCCAACTTCTTCAACCAATAAAGCAGAATCTGAAGGGAGGTGGTGCAGAAAGACTGGGATCTTCCAACACTCAGACCACTGACTGGAGTGCAGTAACCTGGATTTAATAACCACACAGGTGGGTTCTGGAGGGAAAGACCATATTCCCAGACCAAATGGACCCTAACCTGCCACGGGGGAACCTAGGCGGGGCCGTGAAAGCAGGTCTCGCCCTCCCCCATGACCCCCATTTTGGTTGCTGGATTCATGGAAAGGACTCCGACCAAAAGTAAGTAGAAGGTTCCAAGACCCTGGCCTTTATTTCTCTGAGGACCTGGAAGAAGTCAGTGTGTTCAGGAATACTGCACGCACCTTCCAATCTAACGAGAACGGCCACCTATCCCTGGGAAGCATCCAGAGACCTGAAATTAACCCCCTTTACGCTATGCTTCAGCTACTTCTGGACACAGTGCAAGCAGGGAGATTTTTCATGCCATGGGCAGGTTTGGGGAGAATTCCTAATTCTACTTTCTTTGCTCTGTAATAATGTTTAATAACACTAGTGACAAGGGGACATGCCAGTGTGTCACAGCCCAGTACAACCACAGCTTGGCTCTTCTGGTCAAGGGACAGCCCTTTCAGCAATGATCACCAACACAGCATCACACTGCATCCTGCAGAGCTGGCAGCGTCCCCTCTCCCCACCTCCAAGTTTGCAGCAAAATTAAAGGGAAGGAAATAGTCAAATGGACTCCAAGAAAGTACCTATCAGTGTTCTGACTTAATTCCATCTACGTCTACACTGGGTAATACTGTTTACGCTGTACAGATCTGATGACAGCATCTTCCTTTCTTTTCAGATTTGAGCTGGGCACCTGGCTAGTTTAAGTGCTGCTGGAAGTCCAGAGGGCAGGGACCAGCCTCTCAGCTTACCTACCAGCCGCCATCTGCATGTTTCAACTACACGGTGGGAACTGCGCTTTGGGGCCTCCAAAGTTCACCAAGTGGGCAGAAGACTAAGAAACCAGCACTACGGTGTTCTCACATGTTCAGAGTGCTCGCACGGTGGGGTTTCTACAACACATTTGCTAGGGTCATTTTCAAAACTGCAGATGCCGAGAAACAAACAAACAACAGTTATGATTGTGGGGCTAAAGGAGACAAAAGAAGGCAACTGAAACATTCTGTTTCCCACAATACAGGAGAAGGGTGAAGTACACTTGCTGACTTGTAACTATTATATATTTTCCCCCTTTTTCCGTATCAGCAGAAAACGAAGAAGCACAAAAGACCTCCAAAAACTGAAGTAAAGGTCTTTCCCAACGTGGGCTCGGGCGGGACCATCCCAAATAGGTACAGAGTGAAAGACAAGATGGACAGTGGTGAGGGACCCAGGCCTCAGGGGCCGGAAAGGCTCAGGAGCCTTGAGAGTCGGTACAGGTGGGCTGCTTTCAGATCCTGGGACTCGTACGCCGCTGGTGGGAACCAAACCGTGCCAGGGTGGACCTCTGGCACGCCCGGCATGGTGCCGTGACTCAAAACATGTCTGGAACTCCTCTCAGAGCCCAGAGCGTAAGTTTCATCCTTTAAGGTTTATTTGGTTTTCTGGAAACAGCTAATTAACCGCTCAGAGCCAAGAGTCATGAAGAAGGTGGGTGACTCAGCTCAGGAATTTTTTTCTTGGTCAGAAACTCACAGCGGGCTGAAAACAACCAGTGCGTGTTCTCAGACGGCTCATAACCCAGCTGTGGTGGTGACGCCGAGAGCAGCCCTCCAACCTCGCTCTGTGCAGGGATACTGCGGGGGGAGGGGGTGTCCTCCCCAAGCAGGATGTGGGGAGGTCGCCCCTTCTCTGCACCCACGCATTCCGATGAGTCTGAAATCCAGCCCTCCGGTTTACAGTCACCCGTGATAAATCACTACTGCACACCCTCAACTCAATGCAACCCCTCACGAGTTGTTATTAACGAGGGGACACCGAGCGCTTGAACCGGTAATCAAGGTCAGGAACCACAACGCTGCAGAGACGCCAGTGCCCCACGGGTGTAAGCCAGTGCCCAGGAGCGCGTGCAGACCCGGTGTGCATTACGTACGGGGGCAGATATATAACGCTGCACAGACTTAACAGCTAGCTCATCCCAATCATCTTTAGTGGGTTATATCCTAAATATAGATAATAAATTCAATGTTAATAATAGCTGAGACCTTTAGAATCCTCTGGAGGAAAACACACGCAGCCCCACCTTTCACATCCCTCCACGCTGACTGACTGGCTGTGGTTTTCTGGTTTCTCTACACCTGGAAGAAAAAAATCTGCATTAAAAATGTGCAACTGGGCTTCCCTGGTGGCGCAGTGGTTGGGAGTCCGCCTGCCGATGCAGGGGACGCGGGTTCGTGCCCCGGTCCGGGAAGATCCCACGTGCCGCGGAGCAGCTGGGCCCGTGAGCCATGGCCGCTGAGCCTGCGCGTCCGGAGCCTGTGCTCCGCAACGGGAGAGGCCACAGCAGTGAGAGGTCCGCGTAACACACACACACACACACACACACACAAAAGGTGCAACTAAGAAACATGAGATAAAGTGCAAACACAAACACTAATGCAGGACCTCCCCAGAACACCTGCTTCCCAACGTGAAACTGTGTGGGTTTCACGGAGAAGACGGGGCTGGGGGAGAGGCAGGGGCAGCAGCGGGGGTCACTGATCTGGGAGCCTCAAGGCTTGGGATTCAGATTCTGTAAACCTGGATCTAATGGAGAGTGAGTTTTTTCAAGGGAAAGTTACGCCACTTTCTTCCCCAAGAAAAGACACAGCTGGGATCCAGCCAGCCCATCTTCCTTATGATGATGTCACAAGTCCCCCCAGTGTGGCCCTCCTCCCAGGGGACACATAGCACTAGTGGTTCCAAAGGTCAGACCATCCATCTCCAAGAGGCTCAACATGAAGAAAAGATCTCTGCCCAGAACCGAGGCTGATGCTGGTGCCCCTGCGACAAACACACAGCCCTGCGAGCCGCCTAACTGCACATTTGCCTAACCCTCTTCTCCGACCCCCGCCCCAAGGATGCTGGGACAGCACTAAAGCTCTCCTTGTCAGCGACGCAGCCAATCAGAAAACTGATGAACAAAAGGAAGGAGAGATCCGGAGAGTGAAACTCGGATTGCGGCAGAAGCAGAAGAATAAGAGGGGGAATCAGGAAAATGAAGAGAAGAGGACAGGAAGCCAACAGAGTTGTCTGTTCATGGGCGAAAACCCTGCTGGTGCTTCTTCCAGCGCTGGGCACCTCCCTGGCCCGGGGCAGAGACAACACTCCTCCAGGGGGCTCTGGGACCCCTCACGTCCTTGCACGGAGGACCACTGCCCCAGCAGACAAGAGGGATGAGCCAGAGCGGACGCCCAGGTGGACAGGGAAGTGGCTCCATTCCACGGGGACGCTGGCTGCAGCTGCTGTAAGGTCGCCCCTACACGGGGACTGCATGGCCAGCACAAGGCAGCGCCACGGAGAGGCACCTGCCATGCACCCATCCTAAGGGGGCTTCTGATGAATGTGCAAAAAGGTGAGACACGTAAACCAAGGTTAATCAACATCTAGCCTGGCGCCTACATCAAAGTTTGCTGATGAGGCACTTGGCCTGCCGAAAAGTAAGGAAATGACCGGCAATTGTATTTTAATCACAGGGCAGAAGCTGTGCTGGTACAGCCTCGCCATGTCTGGCCACGTTTGATGACCCAGGGCATGGCCACTGGGGAGCAATACCCTGGACGGGGTGTGTGTGTGTGTGTGAGGGAGAACCGTCTCTCCCAGGAAGCCTGGGGAGGGGAGGAAGGGTGAGCGCTGAGTCCTGTGGAGGGAAGCGCAGAGGGGAAGGTGAGGGAGCAGCTGTGTCCGGCTCTGAGCCACGAGGGCCTAAACGGTGCGTCCAGCTGGCCCGGTGACGCCAGAGGGGAGAGGCGCACAGGCTCCATTTAACACAGAACACAGCGCTCTGCAGAGCAGAGACTCGGAGAGGAACGGATGGGGCTCAGACACCAGGAGGATGTGCAGCCTGGCAGCTCCAGACACACGCCCTGGGCAGGGACCACATCCTTCTCAGGAAAAGTCCTGGCCAGGCTGATACGGGCGCAGGCGCTTGTCCACAAGGCGGCGCGAGACCCAAGCACCTCAAAGGCTGCTAGTGAGCAGCGCCCGGCACGATGGATGGGACTGCGTGACAGCACGGACGCGCTGAGAACCCAAAGGCGGACCAACCTGACACTGAGCTGGGACACGTACATCTCAGGAAAGGACCATGAGGATAAGAGATCATCACGTTATATGGCGGCAGTGCCCGCAGAAGTATCAGCCGGGGCACAGAGAGCACTGGGGAGGAGGGCCCAGACAGGGGCTGCAAACACCACTCCCTAAAAGAGGCCGATTCCAGGTCTGGGGCAAGAAATACACAACGTGACCCCGGGAACCCTGTCATAGCAGACAGCAAGACACGAGGATCACACCGAAAGGACCCAGGAGCCACCTAAAGACGCTCCCACTGAGCAAAGCTGGGACAAGTTTAACGTGAACAAGAGCAGTAACAGCAATCAACGGAAACACAACTGTTTCAATCCACGAGTTCATAATGATACAAAACCAAACCAAACACACAGCCCTACTTGGTCACCACTGACTGGAAACTGATAAATAAGAGAGAAAGAACCCAGAAGTGTGCGGTCTTTTCTTTACCAGCCAGGCAGAACCCCGAGGTGAGCAGACAGTCGGATGAGACAGAGCTGTCCTTTGCAGACGTCCTCTAACAAGGAAGTAAAGGGGCTGAAGAATGAGGTGCTGTAACCCAGGGAGGGGGGGATGCAGGCACGGACGTCAACAGCGGCTCAACTGGAGACTCCAGCCTGAAGAGCACAACCCCACACACGAGGGTGGCTAGCCTACCCCTCCAAAATCAAACTAAAACCCAAACCTGAATCTCACCATACTTCAGATCCAAGCTCCAATTTGCAGGGCATAAAAGAGCACGGAGGCCTTCAATGAATTAGGTAATATAATGACCTTAAATCTAAGATTTCTTGAAGGCAGCAAATGAAGAAAAATATGTAAGACACTTGGCATACTTGGAATATAGAGTTAATAAATGAGAAAAATAATCATCATCAAGAAAAAAAAAAAAAAGAGCACAGAGGAACTGGCTAAACTCCACCCTGAGAATGCACCCTGAAAAACCCAGACCACGGTAAACAGTAGGCAAAGCCCAGCCCGCTTAACAAACACATCACAAAAACAAACCAACAAGCCCAAAACACACAAGAGAGATAAAAGAGGCAATTGTGATTTAAAAAAACATACACACTTCAATTGTAAAGGGTGACTCTATCCAAATTTTGAATTCTATTTTACTTATTTTTTTATACAGCAGGTTCTTACGAGTTATCTATTTTACACATATCAGTGTATACATGTCAATCCAAATCTCCCAATTCATTCCACCACCACCTCCACCCCCCGCCGCTTTCCCCCCTTGCTGTCCATACGTTTGTTCTCTACATCTGTCTCTACTTCTGCCTTCCAAACCGGTTCATCTGTACCATTTTTCTAGATTCCACATATATGTGTTAATACACAATACTTGTTTTGCTCTTTCTGACTTACTTCACTCCGTATGACAGTCTCTAGGTCCATCCACGTCTCTACAAATGACACAACTTTGTTGCTTTTTATGGCTGAGTAATCTTGCATTGTACATATGAAACACATCTTCTTTATCCATTCACCTGTCGATAGGCATTTAGGTTGCTTCCATGACTGGGCTATTGTAAATAGTGCTGCAATGAATACTGGGGTGCATGTGTCTTTTTGAATTATGGTTTTCTCTGGGTATATGCCCAATAGAGGGATTGCTGGGTCATACTGTAATTGTATTTTTAGTTGTTTTTTTTAATTTATTTATTTTATTCATATTTATTTTTGGCTGTGTTGGGTCTTTGTCGCCACGCACAGGTGCAGCGAGCAGGGGGTGCTCTTCGTTATGGTACGTGGGCTCCTCATTGCGGTGGCTTCTGCTGTTTCGGAGCTTGGGCTCTAGGCACACAGGCTTCAGTAGTTGTGGCACGCGGGGTCAGTAGTTCTGGCTCGTGGGCTCTACAGTGCAGGCTCAGTACCTATGGTACACAGGCTTAGTTGCTCCATGGCATGCGGGATCTTCTGGGACCAGGGCTCGAACCCGTGTCCCCTGCGTTGGCAGGTGAATTCTTAACCACTGAGTCATGGGGGAAGCCCTATTTTTAGTTTTTTAAGGAACCTCCATACTGTTCTCCATTGTGGCTGTATCAGTTTATATTCCCACCAACAGTGCAAGAGGGTTCCCTTTTCTCCACATTATCTCCAGCATTTGTTGTTCGTGGATTTTCTGATGATACCCATTCTAACTGGTGTGAGATGATACCTCACTGTAGTTTTGATTTGCATTTCTCTAAAAATTAGCGATGTTGAGCAGCTTTTCATGTGCCTCTTGGCCATCTGTATGTCTGCTTTGGAGAAATGTCTATTTAGGTGTTCTGCCCATTTTTTGATTGGGTTCTTTCCTTTTTAACTATTGAGCTGCATGAGCTGTTTATATATTTCAGAGATTAATCGTTTGTCTATTGATTTGTTTGCAAATATTTTCTCCCATTCTCAAGGTTATCTTTTCATCTTGTTTATAATTTCCTTTGCTGTGCAAAAGCTTTTAGGTTTCATTAGGTCCCATTTGTTTATTTTAGTTTTTATTTCCATTACTCTAGGAGGTGGGTCAAAAAAGATCTTGCAGTGATTTATGTCAAAGAGTGTTCTTCCTATGACTTTCCTCTAACAGTTTTATACTGTCCGGTCTTACATTTAGGTCTTTAATCCATTTTGAGATTATTTTTGTGTATGGTGTTAGGGAGTGTTCTAATTTCATTCTTTTACATGTAGCTGTCCAGTTTTCCCAGAACCACTTATTGAAGAGACTGTCTTTTCTCCATTGTATATCCTTGCCTCCTTTGTCATAGGTTAGCTGACCACAAGAGCATGGGTTTATCTCTGGGCTTTCTATCCTGTTCCATTGATCTATATTACTGTTTTTGTGCCAGTACCATATTGTCTTGATTACCGTAGCTTTGTAGTATAGTCTGAAGTCAGGGAGTCTGATTCCTCCAGCTCCGTTTTTCTCCCTCAAGAATGCTTTAGCTATTCGGGCTCTTCTGTGTCTCCATACAAACTTTAAGATTTTTAGTTCTAGTTCTGTCAAAAATGCCATTAGTAATTTGATAGGGATTGCACTGAATCTGTAGATTGCTTTGGGTAGTATAGTCATTTTCACAATGTTGATTCTTCCAATCCAAGAACATGGTATATCTCTCCACCTGTTTGTGTCATCTTTGATTTCTTTCATCAGTGTCTTATAGTTTTCCGAGTACAGGTCTTTTACCTCCTTAAGTAGGTTTATTCCTAGGTATTTTATTTTTTGTTGCAATGGTGAACGGGATTGTTTCCTTAATATCTCTTTCTGATCTTTCATTGTCAGTGTATAGGAATGCAAGAGATTTCTGTGCATTAATTTTGTATCCTGCGACTTTACCAGATTCATTGATGAGCTCTAGTAGTTTTCTGGTGGCATCTTTAGGATTATCTATGTATAGTATCATGTCATCTGTGAACAATGACAGTTTTACTTCTTCTTTTCCAATTTGGATTCCTTTTATTTCTTTTTCTTCCCCGATTGCCGTGGCTACGACTTCCAAAGCTATGTTGAATAACAGTGGCGAGAGTGGACATCCTTGTCTTGTTCCTGATCTTAGAGGAAATGCTTTCAGTTTTTCACCATTGAGAATGATGTTTGCTGTGGGTTTGTCATATATGGCCTTTATTATGTTGAGGTAGGTTCCCTCTATGCACGCTTTCTGGAGAGTTTTTATCATAAATTGGTGTTGAATTTTGTCAAAAGCTTTTTCTGCATCTACTGAGATGATCATATGGTTTTTACTCTTCAATTTGTTAATATGGTGTATCACATTGACTGATTTGCGTATGTTGAAGAATCCTTGCATCCCTGGGATAAATCCCACTTGATCATGGTGTATGATGCTTTTAATGTGTTGTTGGATTCTTTTTGCTAATATTTTTTGAGGATTTTTGCATATTCATCAGTGATACTGGTCTGTAATTTTCTTTTTTTGTAGTATCTTTGTCTGCTTTTGGTATCAGGGTGATGGTGGCCTCGTAGAATCAGTTTGGGAGTGTTCCTTCCTCTGCAATTGTTTGGAAGAGTTTGAGAAGGATGGGTGTTAGCTCTTCTCTACATGTTTGATAGAATTCACCTGTGAAACCATCTGGTCCTGGACTTTTGTTTATTGGAAGAGTTTTAATCACAGTTTCAATTTCATTACTTGTGACTGGTCTGTTCATATTGTTTATTTCTTCCTGGTTCAGTGCTGGAAGGTTATACCTTTCTAAGAATTTGTCCATTTCTTGCAAGTTGTCCATTTTATTGGCATAGAGTTGCTTGTAGTAGTCTCTTAGGATGCTTTGTATTTCTGCAGTGTCCGTTGTAACTTCTCCTTTTTCATTTCTAATTTTATTGACTTGAGTCCTCTCCCTCATATGAGGAAATAGTCTTTTCAACAAATGATGTTGGGGCTACTGGATATCTAAATGCAAAAGAATGAAATCAGACCCCTACCTCACATCATACATAAAAGTTAACTCAAAATGGATCAAAGACTTAAATGTAAGAACTATATTAAACCATAAAGCTCTCAGGGAAAAAAAATAGGTATAAATCTTTGCGACACGGGATGAAGCAATGGGTTTCTCAGATATCTTTAGCTTTTGCTTGTCTGTAGAGCTTTTGATTTCTCTGTCGAATCTGAGTGAGATTCTTGCTGGGTAGAGTAATCTTGGTTGGAGGTTCTTCCCTTTCATCACTTTAAATATATCGTGCCACAAAATTTATTGTGCTACAAGCAGAAAGTCTGGCTTGTAGAGCTTCTGCTGAGAAATCAGCTGTTAACCTTATGGGAGTTCCCTTGTATGTTGTCATTTTTCCCTTGTTGCTTTTAATAATTTTTCTTTGTCTTTAATTTTTGTCAGTTTGATAACTATGTGTCTCAGCCTGTTTCTCCTTGGGTTTATCCTGCCTGGGACTCTCTGCACCTCCTGGACTTGGATGGCTATTTCCTTTCGCATGTCAGGGCAGTTTTCGACTATAATTTCTTCAAATATTTTCTCAGGTACTTTCTCTCTCTCTTCTCCTCTGGGACCCTTTTAATGTGAATGTTGGTGCATTTAATGTTGTCCCAGAGGTCTCTCAGGCTGTCTTAATTTCTTTTCATTCTTTTTTCTTTATTCTGTTCCACAGCAGTGAATTCCACATTCTGTCTTCCAGGTCACTTATCTGTTCTTCTGCCTCAGTTATTCTGCTATTGATTCCTTCTAGTGTATTTTTCATTTCAGTTACTGTATTGTTCATCTCTGTTTGTTTGTTCTTTAATTCATCGAGGTGTTTGTTCTTTAAATCTTCTAGTTCTTTGTTAAATATTTCTTGCATATTCTGTATCTTTGCCTCCGTTCTTTTTCTGAGGTCCTGGATCATCTTCACTATCATTATTCTGAATTCTTTTTCTGGAAGGTTGCCTATCTCCACTTCATTTAGTTGTTTTTCTGGGGTTTTATCTTGTTCCTTCATCTGGTACGTAGTCCTTTGCCTTTTCATTTTGTCTATCTTTCTGTAAATGTGGTTTTTGTTCCACAGGCTGCAGGATTGTAGTTCTTCTTGCTTCTGCTCTCTGCCGTCTTGTGGATGAGGCTATCTAAGAGGCTTATGCAAGCTTCCTGATGGGAGGGACTGGTGGTGGGTAGAGTTGGGTGTTGCTCTGGTGGGCAGAGCTCAGTAAAACTTTAATCCGCTTGACTGCTGATGGGTGGGGCTGGGTTCCCTCCCTGTTGGTTGTTTGGCCTGAGGCGACCCAGCACTGGAGCCTGCAGGCTCTTTGGTGGGGCTAATGGTGGACTCCGGGAGGGCTCACACCAAGGAGTACTTCCTAGAACTTCTGCTGCCAGTGTCCTTGTCCCCACGGTAAGCCACAGCCATTCCCACCTCTGCAGGTGACCCTCCAACACTAGCAGGTAGGTCTGGTTCAGTAGTCACTGCTCCTTCCCCTGGGTCTCGATGCGCACACTACACTTTGTGTGTGACCTCCAAGAGTGGAGTCTCTGTTCCCTCAGTCTTGTCGAAGACCTGCAATCAAATCCCACTAGCCTTCAAAGTCTGATTCTCTGGGAATTCCTCCTCCCATTGCCGGATGTTGGGAAGCCTGACATGGGGCTCAGAACCTTCAATCCAGTGGGTGGACTTCTGTGGTATAACTGTTCTCCAGTCTGTGAGTCACCCACCCAGCAGTTATGGGATTTGATTTTATTGTAATTGCACCCCTCCTACCATCTCACTGCAGCTTCTCCTTTGTCTTTGGATGTGGGGTATCTTTTTTGGTGAGTTCCACTGTCTTCCTGTCAATGATTGTTCAGCAGTTAACTGTGATTCCAGTGATCTCGCAAGAGGGAGTGAGCACACGTCCGTCTACTCCATCTTGAACCAATCTCCTTGTCTATCCGAATTTTGAATTAAGGAAAAACTATAAGATAAATTTATGATATTTATGAACCAATCTCCTTCTCTATCCGAATTTTGAATTAGGGAAAAACTATAAGATAAATTTATGACATTTATGAACCAACTGGAAATGTGAACAATAATCGAATATTTGATAATATTAAGGAATCTGTTCATTTTGGGGGTATGATCTACAGCATTATTAGGTTTTTTAAAGAGTCCTTATATTTGAGAGATACATACTAAAATATTTACGGATGAAAAAAATCATTTCTGGGGTCTGCCTAGAGTGGACCTGGGTGGGGGCAGGAGTGACCACAGGCTGTTGGTGATTGCAGCAGGGTAACAGGTGCGTGGGGTTCATAATACCATTCTGTCTACTTACGTCTGTGTGAACTTCTCCATAAGACCTCTTTTTTTAAAACCAGGCTGGGCTAAGAGCAAGGTCCTCCCAGAGGAGGTGAGATCTGGACCAAGTCCTGCAAGATCAGAACTGCAGGCTGGGGTGGCATCCTCACAGACGTGGCTTGAGTAAAGGGCAGGAAGGGCTACACGAGAGGAGAACCACCAGCCTGCCCGCTGCCATGAGCACGTTTGTGTCCTCAGATTCACAGGTGGAAAGCCTAACACCCAATGTGTTAGGAGGTGGGCCTTTGGGAGGTGATCAGGTCATGAGGGGGGAGCTGGCACGAATGGGACTAATGTCCTCATAAAGGAAAGAGTCCTGTCGCCTCCCCTGTGAGGACACAGAAGCCTGCAACCCACAAGAGGGCCCTGCACAGAACACACCCCACTGGCCTGAGCTCAGCCTTCCAGCCCCCAGAACCTGAGAAACCAATGTCTGCTGTTTACCTGGTCTGCAGTGTTGTGTCACAGCAGCCTGAACAAACTAAGACATGGTCCTCACAGGGTGGAAGGGGGGCCACGCTGAGGCTGGGGAGAGCAGGGGAAACCTGGTCACACAGGGCCCTTCCTCCCAAGCAGTTAAGCTGGGACTCCGCGATGGGGAGACTGGCCTTATTTATGATTCAAATACCACAGGTCACTGTGGCGACCCTGAAGATGGTGGCACCAGTCACTACGCATGACTAACGCCCCTTGTCAATGGCTGGCCTGCACGCTGGAGATGGTGGCCCGTCCTTACCGCTATTATTAATGCCACACCACATTCACCATAGAGATCAAGAGCTCAATCCCGTGTTCTAGACCAGACGGAAAGGTGGGCTGAGGACACGTTTCCCGGGTCAGGCGCACACTCCACCGCAGCAGGCCAGCTCACTGTCAGGTCCAGGACCACCAGCTCAGTGGACTTCTGCCCGTCCCCCTCCCACCCCATCACCAGCGTTGAAGTCATCATGCTGCCGCTTAAGCCCACGCACCCTCCTCTGGCTAAGAAATACCTCCACCTCACTACCACTCGAAAATAATTCTTTCAGAGTTAAAGAGGTAATAACATGGAAAATCTCTGTCAATTTACTAACCTCACATGCCTTCCTGAATTTCAGCAAGGAAGATTCACTTGGGAAAATTCCTTCACAAGTAACAGCCTGAAGCTACCAGGTGACCGCAGAGAAAGGGCAAGAATGACTCAACCTCCCACTGGAATGAGGTGTGAAAAGAACAGGAAACTCAACAGAAAACCTGATGCTCAATGTGGTCAAAAAGGAATCACTGTGGCCCATTTCAAAAACCTCAGATTACCAGGGATGCAGTTCAGTGCACGGAAACCTCCAACTCTAATGGAAGCCAGCTCTGAACTTAAAGGAAACAGACGACAAAACGGGTTTCCCTTAGAATGAGACTCTTGACACCCAAGGCTTGTAACACGATGGCCTTCGTTCTGTCACGTCAAGTGCTGCACAGAGACGCACAGAGAGTAAGTCCTTCGCCCACGGCCTCACCTGTGTGCCAGGTGCGCAGCACGTGTCAACATTACTCTGCAAAAAAGAAACCAGCCCTTCGCCGGGGCGATGAGTCACAGCAGCAACGGGAAGAGAGGCCCCACCTCCCAAATCAGTGCCCCATCCCGCAAGCCCAGCGGCACCGGTCCCCTCCCCCCAGAATCTCCTTCTCGGAGAACATGCACTCTTACCTCATCAGGCACAAAGAAGCTGCCAGCACTCCCTGGGCTCTGAAGGCAACTGGAGGAGCATCTGAAACCCCACTGCTGTCTGCGCTGGGCAAAGTCCCAACGGGCACCTCTAGCTCCCAAACGGCACTCGGCGATGAGCTGGTCCCGTCCCCAGCCCCTTCTGCACTTTGCGTGGGATGCTTCTCTACATCTTCACAAGAGCTCAGCTCTTGCCCCAAGACGGTCTCCAGCTGCTCTGCACAGGCTTCTTGTCCTTGAGGGAGGGACCCCCGCAGCCCCTCCCAAGGGCTCCCGGCAAGAGTGGCTGCACCCTTTGGCTCCGAGTATAGACTGGACAGAGAGGCCGGGCAGACTACATGCCGAAGAAGGGAGGAGAGACAGGAAGAAGCTGCACACAGAAAACTGAGGCCCATAGGAGAGCGAGGCCCACCCTCCCCGGCTCCCCGGCTGGACTGTCGCAGCCCCTGGCAGAGCCCTGGGCGTCACGCGAGGGGACCAGGCCAGGCCACCCCGCAGCTCTCGGGCTCCCTCCTGCCAGACGCCAGGCCCCACGCACTGCGACCTTCTCGCACCCAGCTTTCAAGCCTGGCAGGGGAAGGACCGTGTGGGTCTCTGTCCAGCTGCCGCCCAAGCCATGTGGGTGCAGAGCTTCCCGCGAGGCCAGCAGCACTGGAGGAGAGCCTCGCGCTTGGGAACACACGAGCATGTGTGTGGTCTCCGCGGGGCCCTGTCCCGCTCCCGGTCATCAGAGACCCCAACAAAACCCTGGGCAGGGACTTTCCTGGCCGTCCAGTGGTTAAGACTCGGCGCTTCCCATGCAGGGGGTTTGGGTTCGATCCCTGGTAGGGAAGCTAAGATCCCGCGTGCCTCGCGGCCAAAAAACCAAAACAGAAAACAGAAGCAATATGGTAACAAATTCAATAAAGACTTTAAAATTAGTCCATATCCAAAAAAAAAACCTTAAAAAAAAAGTCCTGGGCAGACCGCAGTGACTCTGGCATTGCGGGGGTAAGTGAAGACACTGTTTCCTGGGAGAGACACCTGTCCCGTGTAGGTTTTTGCCCCGGCCGACAGCCCAGACCTGGACCTCGAGGGCTGACTGCTCCCGGGCAAGCCTGCGCAAGGTGGCCTGCAGCTCAGGGAGCCCGACAGAGCTTCCTCTCAGCCCGCCCACCCCTCCCGCCTGTCCCCTCGTAGCCCTCCCACCCACACAAGAGCAGAGGCGGACCAAGGACAGAAGAAACCAGCCATAGGAGTTATCAGCAGATGCCCTCTCACGAACGCCTGGCACACAGGAAACGCACACTGGTCACTCATTCCTGTTACATCATCCTGTCCCACCTCAACCCCCTAAAAGCCCTTGATGTCAAGTGAAACAAACAGGCACTAAAGCCGAACACAAAACCAAAGCACTGAAGCACCTCCAGGGGTAGTTGGGTTTCCAAGGCAGTGGCCAAATGACCAACGGTTTCAGCAAACTGTAGGGACGCAGGGCCTCAGGTGTCCAGGGACCCACCCAGGCCCCAAGGATGCTCCAGCTCCCAGAAGCAGGCACCATGCTGTTATCTCCAGCTGGTGCCCCTCCTCACCCGCAGCTCTCTGGGCGATGGAACCCCCCTCCCCCACAGGCATGGCCAACCTCACAGAGAGGAATAAGCGTGCTGTCCAGAGGTACGTGCCTCATTCACGGGGAGAACCCAGAACTCTGTTATCACTCAAGAGTCCAGGAGACAGAGGACGATGCCCAGTCACCATGCGTGCGCAGCCCTAAGCAGGAGAAGCTGGCATGGAGTTGGCACGTGGTTAATACGCAACTATCGCACAAGACCAGCCTCTGAGCAGTCAGGTTCGAAGACTGACCTAAAGAAATGAATCATCTCTACTGCATCCGCTGTGACGGCCGCTGAGGCTCCGACAGGGCTGAGAAGAAAGGTGAGTGGGAGAGGCTGGAAAGATACAGTGCGCGCGCTGACAGGTGACAGGCCTGGATCTGGCGTCAGACGGAGCTAGGTCTCTGTCACTTACTAGTTGTCCATCCTAAACGAGTCTGCTGCCCACACCCCAACGTGGAAAAGAGGGGAAATCATACTTATGAGCCCCTAGGACACTAACCCCGAAGCAGATGCAAATACAGGTCAGTGTCCTGTAAAGCCGCGCTGCAGTGGCACCCACAGAAGCCCTCACTTTTGTACGCTGCTGTGTACCTTCATCCACGCTGACCACCATGAGGGCAAGGTGGCTCAGAGAGACCACGTCCCCACCAGAGCAGAGGCAGCAAAAAGCTCATCGAATCCAAGATCCATCAACTGCAGGGCCGTTAACTTCACCTAACACTCAGGAGGAAAAATGTTAGCAACCAAACCATGAAGCACCATCCATGACAAGATGCAACCTGATTTCAGAGATGTTAAAATGTGAGCGGGAAGATATGCATTTTCGAATCAATGAGGCATGGTGCGATGAGAATCCCAGGGGGCCCTAGAGCTCAGGGTGTGGTCCTGATTGGACAACGTCCAAGGCCAGTTTGAGCCCATGGAGAGGTGGCGTCCAGCAGGGGCCGCTCTTCAATAATCCTGGACCTTGTTTGAATTCCAGGCTCCCTGTCCCTCATGGAGGTTCTCATTCAGTGGATCTGGGCTAGGGACACGCCACGCTCTGGAAGGGGTAGACGGTAGAGGGTTCCTGCCGCCCACCAGCCAGCCCCCTCGTGCCCCGCCCACTGCCATGCCCTGGGCTGAGAACGTGCACGATGTCTGTGCCTACGGCGCCCTGTGCCCGTCAGTACGCGGAGCCCAGCAAAGCCAACAGGAGGGACCACCTGCCCACCAGAGCCCCCCTTCTCCCCCTGGCCTCTGGCATCAGGACACCCCTCTGGTGAAGAAAGGCCCACCAGAACAGAGGTGTGGATCCAACCCAGCACGTTCTGTGGTCCTCCCACACCTCACTCCTGGCTTGTCTCTCCTGCACACTTTCCCCGATTCTGATTCATTTTCTAAGTGTGCTGCTGCAGACCTCCAATTAGAACGGGGGGCTGGAGGCGTGCTAGGCAGCATTTCCCTAAGTTGGCTGTGACTCAGCCTGGCAAAGCCCCAAGCGCCGTTACAGCGGCCGCCTTCTGCCCCTTTATTAGTTCTGCGAGTGGCAAAGGCCAGTAATCACAGGCCGATCACTGCTCAAAGCACATTCGCCAGCACCTCCTGAGACCTAAAGAACAGGCGCGCAGCTCCTTTTTCCCAGCTCGGCAAAGTTCATTTGCATTTTGAGCAACGGGGACATGGGTGGGACTCCGTGGCTCGTGAATTATGCACTCCAGGATTTCTGAAGGCTATTAAGAAAGGAGAGCCTCCCTGGGTAGCGAGCACGATGCAGCTCCGGCCACCTGTTTCCCTCCTCCCGCCTTCACTCAGCACATCTCACTTATTTTATAACTCAAGGCATCCAACTAGGCAGGGGTTTTAAAGCTTCCCATTTCTGAGGCTAGAGAGCCAGGGGGCTGAATGCCTGAGGATCAGGCTACAGTGACAGCCACCACTCTCTGAGGCCCACCAGCTGCTTCTGATAACCTATTTTACCATGATAGGAAAGGATTCCAGGGCTATCTATGCCCAAATCCCCCAGAAAATAGGATTTCAGCCTTTTTAGATAGTGGTTCCATTAAGCTCTGGAGAAAGGAGTGGAGGAGACACGGGGGGTGGGGGTGGGGAGAGAGGCCCCCGCCCGGCTCCGGCTGCCCCTTCCAGTCCCAGAGCCCCCAGTCTGTGCAGGTCCAACATCCTACATCCTGAGAGAATACAAGGAGCTTAAGGATGCTCGGGAGTTAGAGGGAAAAGGCCGCTAGTTACTGAGCAGGGGCAGGGTGCGCGCCCAGCACCGTGGGTGTACAGGGAGCAGTGGCTGAATCAGTTAATGACACCAAGTCCGTGGCTTTTGGGGGTAAGCGTCTCCACCCTGAGCAGCGAATTCTGCTGGAGGAGGGAATCGTCACTCGGGGAAGGTCAGGTCATCACTCGCCAACTAAATGACATGGGGAAGGGGAAGAATAAATAACAACCCATGACCTGATAAAGGGTTTGTCTACATCGGCTGACTCATTCCAGAATTGAGGCCAAAATCAGGGTTAACTGCAACAGGGCCGACACGATAATTACGTGTTTGTTGGTTTTGGGTGTTTTTAAAAGCCACCAACTCCTTTCCTTAGAGCCACACACAAAATCCTGCAGGGAGCTCTTTCCTGGAAGTAGAAATGCATCCTCGGAGAGCCCCACTGATGCAGGCAGCCTTGTAGCCCACCGACACCTGCCCCAAACCGAGCAGGAGAGCTGACTGGCATTTCTTCCCAACCCTGGGGCTGAGGATGGAAACGTGTTCGTGGCGGTGGACGTTTGTCCTGGAGGAAAGACCGCGAATGCGGGAAAGCATCTCCACGCTCACCCCGCGCCAATTCTTGCTGAATAAAAATAGTCACCTTCGCACAAAAGCAGGGTCGCTCATGGATACAAAGTAAACCACAGTGGAGAGAGTAAAAGCCACACTAAGGGTCTCTGCTGTGCAAATCGAGATTCCACGAATGTTATTAAAATCTATTAAGCGGATTTTGGCCTCCGTGAAACCTAAGGAAAGATTATTAAAGGAAAAAGGACCACAGCTCTCTCTCTACCACTGTAAATAGCTCTTTCAAGCAACTGTTTTTCTGGACAGCCTCACCCCGGAGGAAGTTGAGGCTGTTACAAATTCTGCAAAGCAAATGACTAGGATGATGAGAATCCCTAACGTAAAGCGTTGTGCTCTAAACACAGTCTCAGGAAGACCAACAGATGCCGGTCTCAGCCTCAGTGAGACCCATCGAAGCAAAAGGTCACTTCTTCCAGCCCCAGAGGGAGTCCTCAGATGACACCTTGTCCATGCTCCTCCTGTGGCCCACCCCCTCCCCGGCCCCCCCAAAGAAAGAGCCCCTTGGAGTCCCACTGTCACAGCAGCGGGGTGTTTTCACTCTCCACTACCCAACACTCTCTTGGTTTTTTCCCCTATGGCATCTTAGGGAAAACACCGGGAGTGCCTTAGTCTGCTCTGTCTCTCCTGGGGGGGAAAAAAGCCACAAGCTGTCCTGAGTTATCACATGAGGTGCACGTCATTCTACCCAGACGCAGAGGCAGCTGTCACAAAGCCCGTGCGGCCTCACATCAGATCAATAAGCAACTTCTACCTGGCTTTTGCAAATACGAATACTCCAAAGACCCCAAATTGGAACCCCTGAGGTATAAACTTGCTCCATAGAACCACATCTGCTGCAAACTCTTCCAGAAAATAACTGGAATTCTAAAACAGGAAGTCAACCATTTAGGCTTATAATTCCAGAGAGACACAACTTCACTCTTGAGACCAAAACCGCTGCATTTGTTGTGAAGCTGCAGTTACTGTCTCAAGCAGGTGCTCCCTTCATGATGCTTTTTCGCTCCTACGTTTACAGCGTGGAAAATCCGACCTCCCACGAAGGGTTGGGGGTGCCCACTGTGCCGGGGACCAGTTGGGCTCCGGAGACTCAACAGTAAACAAGACATACCTGTCCCTAAAGGGGCTTCAGCTCATCTCCCCTTTCCTGACTTTAAAAGGAAGAGTCGAGCTTGTTTTTCAGGAGAAAAAGAGATTCTTCTAAGAGAACCAAAAAGTTTTGAGCCTTGTAAGCCCTTAAAACGTACTAGCACTTAAAATTAGCTCCTCGGACAGACAATTTGTCTTTGCACTTTCACACAATGCAGACGGCTCAGGGGAAGGGCGAACTGTGCCTTGCCAACCAAGCAAGCATCGGGAACCACCGGGGAGAGTTCATCGCAGTAGGCAGCATCTCATTCCATCCACTCTTTGCACTTCTGTTTGGCAAAGGGGCAGAACAGGAGATAAGGAAGTTGTCCCCCAAATCTCTGCTACAGACTTCGATCCTCGGTCCCAGGCCACCCTGCTCCAAAGGACCAGGAAAGGGGTCCACATTATAGAGTTTCATGCGGGAAGAGAGGAAAATATCAGGAACAGGAATCATCACATACAAAAACAGCAGGAACAATAGCCCATCACAGATTTACAGAACCCACAGTTCCACTTATGACACATTTTTATTTTCCATCGCCCTTACGTTGTTTATTAAACATTTATTCGTGGTCCTGAGCTTGGCTGACCAGGACCTGAAAACTTGTTAAAACACCATCAGGATCATGTCAAGAAGCCTTTAAGTAGTCTAAAAAAGGCATGTTGTTTGTATCTGTCCTGACAGACCGGGAGTATATTCTGCAGGCTTAAGAATTTCAGTTCAATAAACACATGCTGGCACCTGACGCACTTGGGAGTGGGGAGGGCGTGGGTGTGAGCGGCCAGCCCCCGGGAGCCCTGACGGAGCTGACCACAAGGCCCGAGGGTCCCAGCCCCTTCCAGGGAGGAAAGAACGGGCAGGGGTAGAGGGCGGGGGGAAGATGCTTATTTAACATTTACTGCAAAAACCGGAATTACAAGGAGGCACCCCTGGCGTGACATGCTTAGGAAGCAGAGGGGTGGATTATATATACATACACACGTATACATATATACATACATACACGCACACGTGTACAACACATTTAGGAAGTGTCAGGGGAAATATACATCTACACACACATCTACATACATGTGTATGGATGGATATATACACACATGTGTGTATATACATGTATATAGATGTGTATATTTCCCTCCCACACTTCCTAAGTGTGTCCTGTGTGTGTGTGTGTAGGTTTGTGTGTCCATGTATATTTCCCCCAGACACTTTCTGAGTGTGCAGATATACATACGTATGTACACGTGTATATACATATACATACACAGGCTGTGGAGTGAGGCAGACCTGCATTTTCATTGTTGTAACACTTCTCTGCCGTAAGAGCGTGTGACCTTGAGGAAGTTATTCAGCACCTGTAGCTGCTCATTTGCAGAATCGGGTCCGTAATACCTATGCCTCACAGGACTGCTGATGGTGAAAAGGAGCGCTGGGCAGGCCCCACTGTGCACAGCACGAGGCACACAGTAGGTGCACAACAAGGAAGCCTCTCCCATGCCCTGTGGAACCATTTGAGGTATATTAGCCACACCTTAGAATTTAGAAACCTGAGGCACGGAGTGATGGGGCAAGCGGCCTGAAATCGTTGCAAATTAAAACTACTTCCAGGACTCAATTCTTCACTGTTTAAATCGTTCATTGAACAAACAAGATACTGAACCCCTGCTCTTCTCCACGGACCGTGTGGGCAGCTGGGACGAGCCAGCAGACAAACCACGGGCCTGGCCCTCGAGGAGCTGCAGGCCTGGTAGCGGGGGAAGATGCTAAGTATTCACTTGTGCAGGACTGGTGACGCCATGGGTATGGCAGCTCCTGGGGGTCGGACACCTCAGACCCTAGAAGGGACAGAAGCCGAGAAGAGCAGGGAACCAGACTGGCCCCTCCTACAGGCGCCAGGCCCAAGGGGAGGGCCGGGCCCTCAGGCCTGGGTGCGCAAGGCCATCTGCAGGGCCCCAAGGGCGCGGGGACTCCAGGACATGACTGGGGGGAGCCCACCTGGCAGCCGTCACAACACGAGGAAGAAAACGTCTCCTTCCAGGAACAAAGGCCAGAATGTCATTCAGCCAAGCACCCTCTGCTGAGCCTCGGGCGGCCGCGGCGCCTCCAGCCCACTTCCAGCCGGCACCTCCTGGGCATCAGAGCTCGGACGGCGGAGGAAAGCCCTCCCGGGCGAAGCCAGAGCTGTGTGGACTCGCTGGAGGTTCCGGAAACACACTGGGGTGTTAATGATTTCGAGAAACTCGCAGCAATGAATGCACTAGCCTCTTGACGGCCTGAGACTCCCAAGGACAGCGGCCCCGACCCCGGGCCCTGGCCACGCACCCTCCACCCCGGCCCCAGGCGCCCCAGGTTGGCTCCCAAGGATCGCAGCTGGCCTGGGTGCCCTCCCCCCGCCCCTGCCAACAGGGGTGAGGAAACGGGTGAGCCAGGAGGGAGCACCGACACTGCTGCAGCCCAGGGCAGCCCCCTTCCCTCCCCACCCCCGACCCCGTCCCGGAAGCACACGGTGGCTGCTTGCGCTCCATGGAAACACCCGCATCAGAGAGCACCCACCGGTGGATACGGGCAACAGGAGAGCAACTCTTCCCAGAAAGCCAGCGAGCAAGCACGTGGTCAGAGGACGGCTGCGGCGAGGGCTCAGACGCTCCTCTCCTCCTGAGGAGGTGATTCAGCACGGCCGGGAGCATCTGGTGAGGTGAGCCAGGGCGGGGCGGGTGGACTCCCCTAATGACTGGGTCTAGACACCACCTCAGCTAGAACTGCAGCCCCATCGTGGAGTGAAAGCTACCCCGCCCACCGCCCTGCCTCACCTCGGGCTCAGGAAGTACATTCCTGGAAACGGCCCCGGCAAAACCTACACAAAAGCTACACAACTCAAAACTCACGCCCACAAAGTCTAAAGAGACGCTGTCTCACGGGAGGGGCTGCACACTGGATAAAAGCAGACAAACCAAGTGACGGGGAAGAAAGAAGGCCGATTCGGCGGGGGAGCACTGACTCCAGAGAACCTACATTGCCTCCAGATAGGCCTCCAAACCTCCCAATCCCACGAACTACCCCATGCAGTTCAAGTCTGTGCTAAAAGGAGTGAGTGTAAGGGTTTGAAGTTTCTGGAAGAAGGAAGTTATTCCAAATCTCTACTATGAACATCTGCTATCCAGAATACAAACAAGAAGATTCAGAATTTATTCTGGTATTAACTACTAAGAATTATATACTTCTTTTTACATGATACACTCATACATATTAACTCCTTTTTACCCCTGAAACCTTAGTAGAATTAGTAGTATTATCTGTTTTATCGATGCCAAACCTAACGACTCAGAAATGTAAAAGCTGCCCTAAATTGCCAGCCAGTTAAATATAAGTGACACAATGTACATTTGGTAATGTTACTGTAACTTTCCACAATTAAAAAGATATTCTAAAGTTTGCTGATATCAAGGAGAGATTAAACTATGATGTTTCATTTTCATGCTAAAATATAAGAAATAGCAATATTCACAATAGCCAGAAGGCGGAACTAACCCAACTGTCCACCAACGGATGAATGGATACATACAAGGAAATATTATTCAACCTTAAAAAGGGAATTCTAACACATGCTACATCATGGATAAACCTTGAAGACATTATGCTAAATGAAGTAATAAACCAATCACAAAAGGACAAATATTCTATGATTCCACTCATATGAGGTCCCTAATTTAATAGTCAAATTCATAGGAACAGAAAGTACAGTGTTGGTTCCCAGGGGCCGGGGTGGGGTGTGGAGTTGGTGTTTAACGAGGACAGTTTCAGTTTTACAAGATGAGAAAGTTCTGGAGACGGATGGTTGTGATGGCTGCAGTAATACCGTGAACCTACTTAATGCCACCGAACTGCACGCTCAAAAATAGTTAAGGAATATTTTATGTTATGTATGTTTTACCACAATTTTTAAAAAATTTTAAATATTTTTAAAAAGAAAATGAAAAAAGGTAAGGAAATCTACTTGGTTCACTGAAAACTGATAATCTCAATATGATAAAAATTGTATCTCGGGGCTTCCCTGGCAGCGCAGTGGTTAAGAATCCGCCTGCCAATGCAGGGGACATGGGCTCGAGCCCCGGTCCGGGAAGATCCCACATGCTGCTGAGCAACTAAGCCTGTGCGCCACAAGTACTGAGTCTGCGCTCTACAGCCCGCGTGCCACAACTACTGAGCCCGCGTGCCACAACTACTGAAGCCCACGCGCCTAGAGCCCGTGCTCCACAACAAAAGAAGCCACCGCGATGAGAAGCCCGTGCACCACAACAAAGAGTAGCCTCCGCTCGCCGCAACTAGAGAAAGCCTGCACACAGCAACGAAGACCTAATTCAGCCAAAAAAAAAAAAAAAAAAAAGTATCTCCTGAGCAAGCACACAGTGTTTTAACAATTTGGATCAATGGTTCATTAAACTAAGAGTTTGGTGTGTAAGGTGTCCCATGATCCTGGGTCTGAGCTGTGAAATGCCAGACAAGCCCTTTCATTTTTGGTTACTTTCCTTTCCCCCTTCTCAGACACAGCTTTGGACAGTAACTTAGTATGATTCTGATGTTCTCATAACAAATTTAATGGGAAGAGGGAATCATTCTATTTGCTTCTAAACAAACCATTCAGACAGAAATGAAAGAATTACTCATCCTACAGAATCTGTTTACCATCTGCTGCTGAAGGGAAGTCTTCACTGAACTGGAGGACCTCTGCATGAATTAGACCCAAAAAGAAAAAATGCCTTCGAGGTTTCAAATCTCTTTGATTCTGTGATTGTACATACTTCAGAACAAACCGAGTCTATCTTTGAGAAGAGAAGGGATATTAAGGAGACTCAACAGGGGCAGCAGTTCCCAGCCCAGCACCCCCAGGCTGCTAAGGATTACCGGGGAAGGCTGGAAAAATGGAATTAATTGGGAATTAAGAAGGGCTTTGCCTAATAGATAAAAAAAAACTTCAAATAAGATGAGGGTCAAAGGCAGAAACATTTAAGAGGTCCTGGTGAGCAAGAGGGAGGGAGGGAGGGACTGAGGAGGGGAGTGAGCACCATCCCCGCCCTCAGCAATAAGCAGCTGTCCCTTCTCACAGTCACACCTGTCCCTTCTCACAGTCACACCTGCCACTCACGGGATTCACGTTGACAACAAGATCCTCGTATTAACAAACACCACATTGAAATCACTTAAGCAAATGACTGATCTGCACTGATAAGGAGTTCTTTAGTCATATTTACCACATATAAGTACGTTTTTAATATGTTCGGTTCAGTCATTAAAATCTTCTTAAAGGGGATGATTTTCTACCACGGCTCAACCTAAATTGGCAGGTCCTAGAATGAGAAGATGCCACAGATGTAGCTGGTGTGTAGTTCTTAAAACGGAAAGCCAGCCGGGCAGGAGCTGACACTGCTCACTGAGAAGTCACTCCAGCAAACACTCCTTCTGACACAAGGCTGAGTAGGGTCCTCGCTCTGCACGGCGTGTGCCACAAGAGAAAACAGCCGCGGTTTCCTGCCTCTCAGGGCCCTGGGGCCGCCCTGTCCTCCTGTGGTGGCACCTGGTGGGGGCGGAGCCTCTGCTCCATCCTCCCGGGGCGGGGCAGCTCGGAGGCTCCCTTCTCTGGTGGAGCAGCCTGGATGGCTCACGGCCGGAGGCTGGGCTCCAGGAGAGCAAAGGGCAGCTGCCAGGCCTCTCAGGGCAGGGCCGCGCCAGCCTGGGGTCACACCACCTCCCGCCCCACCAGCAGCCACTGGGCAAGGAAGCCACCAGAAGGCCGGTGGATGGGGAAGCAGCAGGCAGAGCGCACAGGCGCGGGGGAGAGGGGGCTGCTGGGACAGGGCCAGACGGCCTCTGCCACCACGGGCACCGGCGTGGCCGTGTCCCGCAGGCCACTTCCCCCCAGAGCTCTCCCTGCGGGCGGCTGGTCTGAGTGGGCGCTGGGCAGAGCGCAGCGGAGAGGGTCGGTCTGGGGCCGGCAGGGGTGGGCTCCAACCCCACCACGTCCACGCGAGCGCCAAGGCAGGCCATCAAGCCTTCTCCACCAGAAGGCTTCATCCACAACCTGGGGATGACAGTACCACCTCGCAGGGTCTCATAAGGACTAAATGCGCTCATGCGCACACACACGCACACACGCGCGCGCACACACACACACTGCTTTAAAGAGCACGCGGGCACTGGCCCTGCTTGCAGTGAGCGCTGCTTTTTATTCGCCGCTGCAGGGGTCACACTGTAAGCCCATCCAGGGCGGCAAGGGCAGCCACAGACCCGGGGGCCACCTCCTGCAGCAGCTCCCCACCGGCTGGGGGCCTGGGGAAGAGCCAGGCTCTACCCAACCCCTGGAACCAGAGGCGGAGGGGCGATTCAGAAGCCAGAGCAGCTTGAGCAGAGGGGCCAGAGTAGGTTACCATGAAAACCCAGGGACCATGGACTCTGCGAGGGGGCTCCAGCCCGAGAGCCGTACCTGAATATCTTTATTTAATCCTCGCCACCACGAAGGGGGCTGCAAGCACACCGGACGCAGGGTTAGATTCTGCATGTCTCAGCCTATTTCCCGTCTAAAAAGCGGGAATAACATGTACCAGGCACCTAACCGCACTCAGGGTCAGCCCCCGCCCGCCCCATCTTTATCGCCCCTCCCCAAATTGTCGGGCTCTGACTGTTTATGTCTCTTCTGATAGTTTTTAGTTCTACCAGATATATTCCTTTCAACATAAGCTCTCCAGATGTTTCGGGAAAAGCACATGTATTTCGATCCAAAGAACCGTAACGCTATGATCGCCCCCATTTAATAAGTGCCGAAGCTAAGGTTAGAGAGATGAAGCACCTCACATGGCCAATAAATGGTGCAGGGTGGATTCAAACCCACTTCTCAAAAGCCTGCCCTCTTAGCAACACGCTTTGCTGCCTGTGAGGAGTGAAGTGACATGGAGGCTGAGGGACGCAGCACACGTTGCCCTTGACCAGGTCAGAGCTGAGGGTCTGGCCACTGACAGAGGCACCGTCTCCTCTCCACAGACCTGCCTTCACACGACAATGACCCGACGCTCCCGCCTCGGCTCCAGGTACCGATTTAAATAAATGGCCACGTCTGCACCTCTGCATCTGGTGTTTGGTATTTTTTTCCCCAACGCCATTAGGATGTTCACTGATCTTAACTAAAGTCTACGAGATTCTTATCAAGTATGAGGGCTAAGAAAATGTTTATTATTCACAAGAAATGCTTCATTTTATTAGAAAATGAAAGCTATGCAACCCCCCATGGTTCCCATGTGCTTCGGCTACCAAGGTACAAGTTTGCGTTCCACTGAAGAACCTGCCCTGGTCTCCTGGGTGCAGGCCTGCTGAGAAGCATGGCTACACAGCCCTGCTCGGCCGGCTCTCTGGGGCCTGGGGTCCTGCTCTCTCAACGGGGACCGCAACCCTACCCCGAGGGTTACGCTGAGTACCAGACTCAACACAGACGGGAACACCCCCAGGACCTGCCCAGGGAGACACTCAGTACCGGTGCCCCTTCACCCTTTCTTCTCCATCCTCTTCTTTGCTTCTTCTCCTTTTTCTGCCTGCCCTACCCCTCTCCCCCATTATATGGCCCTAGATTTTTTTTTTGGTATGTATTTATCCATAATTATTGAGTATTAACCTATAAATATTCTATAATCCAGTTTAAAATTCTCGAATGTAAACAAATTTATACCAAGGCTTTGATTTAGCTTGTGCTAAATCATTTTTAAAATTTGTAGCTTTATTATAAAAAGCTGGTACTCATATACATAAATGAATAAGAACTCAAAATTCATCATACATTTACTTCACTTTTTAGCTTGACCTTCTAGTAAATCTTTAGCGTCACTGATTTTGGCTGCTATATACGGAGATCCTCCCTTGTCTGGGTGATTTAAAAGCACAACTCATCGATGAGCATCTCTTATTTTTCCTTTATTAGCTGTAGGGCTTACACCTAGTATTAATGCTGCTTCCCGCTTTGTCATTTGGGGTTCAAACCCACCTCTGTAATAGCCACCACTGAAGGCAGATTTCGGTAGACTTTGAAAAACTTGTTTTACTTGAGGCTCCATATGCTTCATGGCTTGCAGAGCGTAACGGCCTACAACTCCTGCAGCAGCAATGATCAGTCCAATTGCTACCACTGTACTGGCCGTGGTTCCTGCTGGGCTCCCGGGCACCACCTGGAGAGCGGCTCATCCCCGCCCGCCCACCAACTCTACGCCTCTACCACAAAGCCAGCCCTAGATCTTTGAACTCTTGTTCTAATGAATCTGTGTTTACACATAATATGCTTTTTTTCCCATAAAGTGCCTCAAATCTTCTTAGAAGTATACGTAGCTTAAGTACACAACAGCCATCATCTAGAAGTGGAAGGAAATTTCAGAGCTGTTCCATAATGGACACAGAAGTGGGAGATACGGTGGTACAATGTCACCCTCCTAAAATAAAGCCTAAGAGAACCAAAAGAATGAATGATGCGAGCCATCTGTGGCCATCTTTCGAGGAAATAGCTCACTCTAACCTCACAGAAGAATCGAAGCAAAACACCCAAGGAATGTAAGGTAGGCTGTAATCTAACTATAATACATTTGGGAAATAGTTCTGCTGACTGCTTACTGAAGAATGTTAAGAAGAATGCCAGATGCGTCCGTCAGGATCCGATTTCTAGAATTCAGACGACGGACAAGCTTTTAAACAGAGGCTTCACCATCAATCGTTAACTCTGTATCAAGCTGTTAACTAGGTAACTGAAAGGGCACAAGGAAAAGTCCAAGGTATCAGGCAGGCAGCAAGTGCAGGAAGCAGCCACCACCCCTGGGCTGGAGGGAACCAAGGGAAGAAGTGGAATCAGTGAGCCTTACAAACTCAGAGGAAGGGCCTGAGGCCGCCCCGAGAAGGGGGTCTGCTCAGCTGGTGCTGGGGTCTCTAGGAGGGCGACGAGGCTGTTTCTTTCTGTGCTGGGAGGAGGGCACAGCGGGTTCTCCGTGGCAGTTAAGGGGGAGGTGTGTCCCCGGGGGCTGCTCCAGAGCGGGAACAGAGAGGAGGGACCAAGCCCCTTCCCTGCCTACCACCTGGCTGGTGCTTGGACCGCCCGTCCCGGAGGGCACAAACGTGCTGTGCAGAGTCCTAGCTCTGGCGGCACAGAGAGGAGTCTAGAAGAATTTGGAGCTGAGACAACAGTTTAACAAGCTACGCACTGGGTTTTTGAAAAATGAATCTCCATCAGCACCCTAGGGAGAGGATACTGATTCTATGCACGGAAACATCCCCAGAATGAAGGCCGATCCAGCTTCCATAGAGGGAAGGGAAACATGCCTAGGAGAACAGCTGCTCGCCCAGCGGCGCTGGTTTCCTGAGCACACGCACCCCAGAGCCCTCTCCCCCAGGCTCTGCGCCCATCAGCAATTCATGACCCAGAATCTTTATTTACCAACAGTTTACAATACTGGTTCATGGAAACCCCGGGCTTATGATTGATAACCTTCTAGATGAACTAATACCATCTAGTTTCCAAACCTATGAAACCCAGAGACCCAAGGTGATTCTCTCTCTAAGTTCTGTCTGAAACAGCTCGCTGGCCTCTCTTTACCCACTGGAAAACTGACCAGCGGGTAAAGAGAAGTCTTTTAAAGAAAATAATCACGTAAGCCTCGACTGTTTCTACAAATGTGTTACACACACACAATGGTACAGAAGTAAAGAAAACAGACACAGAACTCCAACTTCCCCCTGGAAAACCTACTTCAACATTTGTAAATTCTGTGCAGTTTATTATCCTCCAACAGAGGAATAAGCCCAAGTCCAGGGACGTCATAAACCTCGGAAGCACGGGTGCTCCACACGCCCCCCTCACATCCAGCCTGCACCACCTGATCCTTCCCGAGCGAGGGTCTCGGCTCCTGGGCAAAGGACCCTGCTGGACAGCCTCTACTTTCACACAAGCGGGCACGTGCAGGGCTATGGGGGGAGCAGACGGGGTGCTGTGCGGGGCACTGAGCGTCACTCACCAATTCCAGGTCAGACTGGAAGGGATGGCTTTGTTCATTTCCCCTGAGTGGCTGGTAGGACACTGACGATCAGCGTCCTCTAATCATGAAAAAGTTCCCAATGCTTCCTTCCAATCAGCTGGTACTTGATCCAGAGTTTTCCTTGACAATTACACCCACGTGGCCACTGACCCTCACACATGGGGTCATACACCCCCCCGCGAACAACAACGAAAACAAAGCAACCCCAGATTAAAATAAGATAGGAAAATAAAATCCAAGATTGCTCGACTACCGAACACCTCAAGCCACTCCCGATATCCATTCAGTCCAGTAAGGAAGTTGTAGTTTCTTTAAGCTCCAAACTGTCATTTTCATATCTGTTGTTCGTTACTTTTATTGTAAACAGTAAGCTTCTCAGAGCTTCCTGAATAACTGCTTATGACAAGAGCACCACTCAGTAATCCAACGGGCACTTCATTGTATGCCCATCAATATTCATCCCTGAATATAAAAGCAAGCACCCAAGTTTTCCAAAAGAAAGACCAAACTCAAGCTCAAAGCCTACAACATAGACCAAATATATATGTGAGGACTCCATGAGTTTTCTTTTTCCCCACTCTGGCCGAGTGGCATGCGGGATCCTAGTTCCCCAACGAGGGATCGAATCCATGCCCCTTACAGTGGAAGGGCGGAGTCTTAACCACTGGACCACCAGGGAAGTCCCTGGACTCCATGAGTTTTTCAAAACACACTTCAGCTCAAGAGCCGACGTTCTGATTTAACTGGTCCGGGGTAGGTTCTAGGCATCTGTATTTTTTAAATCTCCCTAGGTGTTCCTAACATGTGGCCAGATTGAAAACCACTGGTCTACAGTGTGAATTGGGGGGAGTGGGGTGCAGCACCCAGGCTGGCGTAAAAGGATGAAAGACACAAGCTGCAAGGAAAACCGACAAAGACCCAGGGGAGAAGGACGAGGGCGAGAAGAGAGAAGGCGACAGCAGCCGGTCTGAGGCTCCTGCAGTCCTTGAGATTTCACTTTAATGCAGCAATGTGAGTGCAATCAACAGGCAAAGTCCTTCACCTGCAGGTTTTTCATATGTGCAATTCAGTAATTAGGGCTGCTCGTCAGATGAGACAGCTCTTAAAATATGAACCCTAAGCACACCCTAACAGGCGGGTCCCTGCTCCCCGGGGTCGTGTGTGCTGGGTTTGAAGGGGCTGTGTGTCCAGCACGTGAAAGAAGAGCGCGGAAGCCAGGACCCAGCTGGGGGCCTCCACCTGCACCTCTGACGGCACCTTCCCAGGTGAAACACGTGGCTCCCTGGGATGGAAGAAAACACGCTGACCTCCACAAAACAACTTTGCATTTCTAACGAAATTTGCCGTGTACGCCTTTTTTGGCCAGGAAGAGGAAAGAGGCATGCACATGTCGGCATCTGTGTGCACACGTGTGTGTGCACGCATGTGCACACGTGTACGTGTCTCTAGCTGCAGACATAAAACAACTTTCCAGCAGCCGAGTTAAGGTGCGAGCACACACACGCGCGTGCACACACACCCCACCGGGCCCCCTTCACACACACAATGTACGGAACACTTTTACCGATGGGCAAAGGGTTAAGAGTCAACACCTCACCTAATCCTGGTAACAGCCCTGTTAAGTAGGCCCTGTTCCTGTCTCCACCTCGCAGAAGGGATGACAAGGCCTCGGAAGGGCACCTGTGCGAGGACACAGCAGGAAGGAGGGCTGAGGCTGGATCCAGGGGGATCCAGGGACCAGGCGCCCTCCGCCCCCTCCCCCAGGGCGCACTCAGTGTCCCGCAGGCACCACAGCAGGGCAGACACACAGCTGGGAAGGCAGGGCTGTGCCCTGAGCAAGCCCGTTATTAATGACAAGCTATGACCCGCTCCAGGAGATCCCGCCCAGAGAGCCAGGCTACAACTGAATCCTTGTCGCTGCAAAAGTTCTGTGCTGTATGTGGGTGAAACGAAGGAGGAGGAACAAGGGGTGAAAAGGAAAATAAATCTCCTGAGCACACAAAGAAACCCGCTCATTTTACAGCTCTTTTCCTCCTCGGCCAATAAAGAAACACCCCCCCCCCAAAATGTAAGAGAGAGAAAGCCTGATGTCCAAAGGGTGAGTTGTCTTGCTCTAGGAAGTCCTCCCCTCCTGTGCTGCCCTCCTGTCTCTCTCTCCTGGACCTATGCATTTTTCCAAGCCCCATGCCCACCACCAAAGGACCGGGAGAATAGCTAGGAGAAGCCCTGCTAGTTCTTAGAGGCCGAGCTAACCACTTCCGAGCGCAGGGCAGAGATGCTGCTGCGTCACTAACCGCCATCAGCCCCTCTCGCTAAATTCTCGCTCCAATGACGCCAGATGCCATCGGCTCATAGGACTCTGTGCTCCCCTCTCCAAATAACTGAGGGCACAATTTTCTCAGTTCCTCCTCTCACACCTCAGAACGCCAAGTCCCGGGATAAATCCTGTCACTGGTTCTCTACAGTCCATGAAGGTGGACAAATCTCGCCGGTCCCCCCGCACATGTCTGGCGGCTCCCGTGTTCCTCCCTTAACTTGGGAGGCTGGCTTCAGACCCTTCACGGGTCGCTTGCAGCATTCCAACAGAGGCTACCGAAGGGCCCGCTGCCTTCCGCAAATGACTTTAGGGGCGCTGCCTGAAGTGCGGACTGGGTGCCCACCCCCATGGGTTCCAAGTGTCGCCTAGAGGTGCCCCAACATTTCACAAACATAAATCCACCTCCATCCTGTCTGTCCAATGTCCCTGCAGCTCCAAGCCCCTACACCACCAGCCAGTAGTATATCCAGTTTTACAAGTGCTCATCCAAGGCACAGAGCGTTAAAATGACAAGGCAGGGGTCGCTCCAAACACTCAGGAATGTAATGAATACAAGAACATCAGATGCCTAACCCCCAGTCTAGCGGTCTGTCCCCACAAAGGCAGGCCAGGCTGCTCAGAACCCACTGTAACCAGGCGTCTGTCCAGAGATGACCATCTAAATGTAGAAGCGTTTTACGATGATGAATCGGTGGAAGGAGGGTTAACAATGAAAAACTCTTTTCTAAACACAGCCGGAAGGGACTAGGCTGCTTAAACACAATTTAAATCCTGTCACCCGCGACCTCTCTCCTGTCCCCAGAGTCCCTGCACAGCCCCCTGTCCTCAGACAAGGTGAAGCGGCACCAACACCGATTAAGGGGCGATGATTTAAAAGCTTAATCTACAAATAGAGCCAGGCCCATGCAGCTGCAGCATCAACGCAGCACCTCTGGAAGGAAAGGTGGACGCTGTCCTTGTCTTCAGGTCCACATTCTCGCTGCAAGTGCAGAGAAGCCAGATCCGCACCCAGAAATGACGGCGACTTCCTACGCTGAGCACTTCTGCCAGACCACGGCTGTCAAGGACAGGAGGCTCGGCTGTCACAGACGGGAGGCTCGGTGTGAAAGCGGCACAGTGACTCTCTAACCCCAGGCTGTAACAGCCGGCAGGAGCAAAGCCCAGGGGAGAGGGACAGCAGGGCCAGGACGTCTCACAACAGTGCAGAAGACCCTCTGCTGAGCCCAGGCTCACGGCCCTTCTCACCACCACGACCCCACCAGTCTGAGCCTCATTTCGCTCACCGATATTACAGAACACCAACCGGAGCACCAACGATGTGCCGGGTGCCAGGCCACACCCAGGGAATATGGTGACATGCACAAATAAACTCCTAAATGCATACCATGCCCTGAGCACCCTCTGACCCTGTGTGGCCCTTGCCCGCCACGCTTCTATTCACTGACCTTTTTGCTTTAGACTGTCCAAGCACACCAAGTTCATTCTGGCCCCAGAACGTTTGCACATGACGTTCTCCATGCCCGGACAGTCTTCCACCACATCCTCATGGCTGGATCCTTCTAGTCATGAGCTCTCCCCCAAAGGTGCCCTCCTCAGTCCTTTGTGATGAGTCTGTGAGCTCCCTTGGAGCTCCACACAGAGCTACCCAATGCTGCCTTGGTGGCCCCCAACCCTCACCCCTCCCAGAACACACGTTCCCAGGCCCGCATCTGCCTCACTCCCGTGACCGCCCTGGGGCAGGTGCATCATGGCTGCTGCTGAATCTCCATGGGGAAGCAGAGCTGAAAGGGGAACAGCTGCGCAGGTGCCAGCCCTCAAGGCGCTCACAGTCTAGTGGATGCAGATGCTCAGCAGCCTGCGGACTCCTGGGGGTCAACAGCGGCGCCTGGTGAGGGACCCAGAACGACGGGGGGCTGCGAGCCCTGCTCTCTGCTGGACCAGCAGGATCCCGGAGATGCAGACCCCCCACCCGTGCGCACCTGGTCCAACATCTGAGGGCTGGTGGAGCAGAGCTCAGGCCCACCCACGGCTCCAACATCCCGGGTCCCTAATTAGCACTTAAAAGTGCATGGTCTGGGGATGTCCCTGGTGGCGCAGTGGTTAAGAACACGCCTGCCAATGCAGAGGACACAGGTTCGAGCCCTGGTCCGGGAAGATCCCACATGCCGCGGAGTAACTAAGCCCGTGCGCCACAACTACTGAGCCCGCATGCCACAACTACTGAAGTCCGCACGCCTAGAGCCCGTGCTCCGCAACAAGAGAAGCCACCACGATGAGAAGCCCGCGCACAGCAACAAAGACCCAACGCAGCCTAAAATAAAAAAAATTAAAAAAACAAAAAAAGTGCATGGTCTGTGCATATAGCCCCCCGACTGTCAGCTGGGGCAACGGCCAGGTCTCTAGCCTTCGTCCACTGTTTATACGTGTGCAGACCTCTGCAACTAGTACTCTCCTCACAGCTCAAACACTCCCTTCCCAGAATAAATAAGTAACCAAGAAAATACGGAAGGTACCAGAACCAGACTGTCCCCCAGCTCAGCACTAAGGGGGAGGGGCATGGAACATGGGGATCCCGTCGGGGGGCGGCTCTGAGTCCCCGGGAGGAGACCGCCCGCCGGAACATCTGCGAACTGCAAAGGCAGTACTTGAAGCCAGACGCCCACAAAACTACCATCCCACCAGCTTGCTCCATCACGCCCATTAATCCATTAGGTCTGCTTTGCTCTCGGGGTCCCTGGGAACATACACTGCACTCTGGCCAAGTACAGTCTCTCTCTCTTAAACGTGCCCCAAATGTGACATTTCTGGCCCCGCTCAGCACCACAGCTTCAACTTGAACAAAAACAGGGAGCTTCCCAGGTCCACGGCGATTCCATAGGCCCAAGAGCGGGAGGGAGAGCACAGAGGGCGGGAGAGCTTCCTTCCTCAGGCTTCTGCCCTGATTTACATCCTAGTCACCGACGCACACCGTGAAGCTACCCTCCACCTGGGTGTCTGCCCCCAGCCAGGCCCCTGCTCCGCCAGAGGGGCCCAGAGTCACCCCAGAAGCATCTGTGAGAAAGAAGAGTGAGTACACGCGCCAGTGAAAATAAAAGGAGCCCTCATTAAACTGCACCAGCATCGTCTCCACCAACTCACTCATTTCCATCAACCCCCTTCTCACAGACAAAGACACCAAGGGTCACAGGCAGTTATGGCGGCATTTGCATCCAGGTCTGACGTCATGGCCAGGCTCCTTGGATTATCATAACCAAACGCCAGGTTTTCATGTGGATTTCTCTCCTTGAAATCATCACACAGTGTATCTATTAACCTGCAATCTAGTTCGAAGTTGTCTTAATCAGAGCCATCAGAGAAATCACATGAACAGTGATCTAACTGACAGAACTAGTCCTCGGCCCTCACAGGGGTGCTTTGCGGTGTTGCCACGATTATTAATTTGTCTTCCACTTGTCACTCACCTACGGTTTCAAAAGCAAGTCAGAAACTGAACTCATGAAACTAAAAGAACGTTTACTGGGACTTCCCTGGTGGCGCAGTGGTTAAGAATCCGCCTGCCGATGCAAGGTCCATGGGTTCGAGCCCTGGTCTGGGAGGATCCCACATGCCACGGAGCAACTGGGCCTCTGTGCCACAACTACTGAGCCCGTGGTCCGTAACGCGAGAAGCCACTGCAATGAATAGCCCGTGCACTTCAGTGAAGGGTGGCCCCCGCCTGCCACAACTAGAGAAAGCCTGCACACAGCAACGAAGTCCCAACACAGCCAAAAATAAATAAATAAAAATAAATTTATTTAAAAAAAAAAAAAGAACGTTTACTGATTAAAACCCTGTGGGAAAGTTTCCAAATAACATGCTGTACTCAGATAATAACAGCTCAAGATATAGAAAAAAAACAATTGCCAATTAGTTTTTAAAAATTAATTACACAGCCACGTAGTGAAAAACCACGTCCCGGCACAATTTTCAAAGACAAGAGACTAAGGGGTAAAACTGGGAAACAATGTCCTGGGGGCAGGTGGGGGGCATCGAGAGGGTTCTGGCCTGCAGCTTCCTGTCTCTCCCTCCAGAGACCTGGGGTCCACTTGGCGTTCAGCCACTCTCTCTGGGGCTCAGTTTCCTCACTAGAGGGGCAAGGGGTGCAGGCCTCCTGGCCTCACCCTTGTTCCAGGGCAAAAGCCCCGGGCAAGGTCCACAGAGGTGGAGGTGCTTCCTGGGAAAGGAGGCTCTTGGCTTAAACACGGCCGAGGAGGGCTGGCTCAGTGGGCACAGATGCCCTGGGCTGGTGATGCCAACCAGAGGATGGCCCAGCCAGCCGGGGCACCAGCCCCTCCTGCCCTGATGCCAGGAGACTTCACATCCACACTTATGCCATGGGTAACAGGCCCTGCTCTGATCTATTCCCCGTTGAAAAAAGTGAGGAGATGGGTACATGAGGAAATCGAGGCCCAGACGGCTTGAGTAACTTGCCTGAGTTTACAGAGCCAACTAGAGAAGCCAAATTCAAACCCAGGCGGTGGCCCCTGGGCGACGCATCCTGTGGGCCCCTTCGGCCTCATCGCCTGAGCCAGCCACCCACCCAGCAGCATCGCCGTGGGCTCTTCCTGGCAGACCCCTGCGCCGGGCCAGAAGCCAGACGGACGGTCTCCGAACGCCCGGCATGGGGCGCTGAGCTGCCCCTCAGCACCCGGGGGCGCCTAGGGCATCAGACTCACCGAGCAGGCAGCGTCCCCCTCCCGGCAGAAACCTCAGCTAAACTCTCCCAGGAGCAGGAAAGCTTGCCTTTCAAACACCCCTCATGCGGCGGGAAGGAGCGTTAGGTCATCAGGAATCAGGAAATCCCTCTGGGACAAGATGCCACCACACCCTCTCCACTGGTGACCGAGAAAAACTCTTTAAGCTAAAAATTATACCTTAAGTACAAACACTTACATGCCACATTGGATTCACTCCCCAGGGATGGGATACTACATTCCTTTTCTTTTGAAAACAAGAGTCACATCTTGATGCAGACAGGCCTGGGGCCTTCTAACTCACCAAGCATAGACGGAGGACAAGCCTCAGCAGCCCTCTGCACGGGGAGGTCCTCGTGAGGCCTCATCTGCCTCTGCGGGCCCGTCCCTGAGGCCTGGACGGCCAATCTGGGTGGCCTTTTCTGCCACCCAGCCTGAGACCCACAGCTCAGACCACCCAAGAACAGCGGGGGCCGGCTCCTGACATCAGCACTTCGCAATATAAAGGTTAAGGAGTGATCACGGGCCCAGGTAATCGGCACCTTCCAGGCTGAAGTGGCAGCTCTGCATCAGCAAGAGAGAAACCTGCCATTCGTAAGCTGATGGTGACTCAGGACTGCAGTTCTGAGACCAGGACGGCTGCAGCCGACTTTCTCCAGGGCCGAATCTTCGGCAGTTTGGAGAACGTTAACATTCCAGCCCGGTTAACTCACTTTGTTATACAGCAGAAACTAACACATCATTGTAAAGCAATTATACTCCAATAAAGATGTTAAAACACACATTCCAGCCCCAACCCTGCTACCACATGACCCGTGGGGCAAGTAAGAACCTCGGGGTCCACAAGACACTGCAGTGTGAGTGCAGAGGGCCGGGAGGAGAGATGGATGAGTAGCGGCTCCAATCAGGTGTCTTGGTGACAGCGCTGGTATAAATTTGCAGCACCAGGAATTTATACCTTGCAGAAAACACGCAGCTCCGTGTATCTGTCAAAACCCTCTTATTTGGGCTTCCCTGGTGGCGCAGTGGTTGAGAGTCCGCCTGCCGATGCAGGGGACACGGGTTCGTGCCCTGGTCCGGGAGGATCCCACATGCCACGGAGCGGCTAGGCCCGTGAGCCATGGCCGCTGGGCCTGCACGTCCAGAGCCTGTGCTCCGCAATGGGAGAGGCCACAACAGTGAGAGGCCCGCGTACCGTAAAAAAAAAAAAAAAACCCTCTTATTTACAAATACAATGTAAAATACGAGGCTTTCACATTAATATCCTGTCGGGGAAACAGAAAGGAATAATGTATATTTATTAAAGGTCTCCCACTGTGGCTTCCCAAATCATCCACAGCCCAAATGGGTCATGTACGACAGCAGGCAAACTGCCTGCGATGTGTGAATGTACAGGCGTGCGCGTTCTGCCCTCCGGATGCCTGTCATATGAGAAGCAGTCGGCAATGTAATAGAACATCCACACCGAACGCTGCTGTGCGACAGGGTCTCTGGGCCACTAAGCAGTTTGGTCAAAAGTAAGCAATCTGACAAACTACCTAAATTGCTACTCTACCATCAAAAGGTTCACAGGAAGTAGCAATTTCCAAAGAATTTAGGTAATTCTTAGAGAAGAAACAGTACCAAATGTAAGAATATATTCCTGGTGATACAGGTGACAATTCAGGATCTTAGGCCACCTCGGAAGTATCCTTTTAAAAGAATCATCGCTGGATATTCCTAAATTACAGAAGATATCGAGGCTGGTGTATGTTTTTATTGACTGTGATATTTTGATTTATGAGAAATATATATTTGGTCATTCAGATGACCAAATATATATTTCTCATATGTGTATTTGGTTTTTGTCCCTGTTTCTGATTCTCAACTCCCAAAACCCTTGGAATTTCCTGAACAGTAAGAGCCACAGGAGCATCTTTTGTTCTGCTTGGCCTCTTGTCCTCTGAGCCACAAAGGTTACATGGGTGTCTTGTTATTCCACCACTACTGGGCTTATGTCAATGAGGTTTTTGGAAGCACCTGCGGATGGGGGCTGGTTGCCAGGGGAACCAACTGTAAACAGAGGGGTGCAACTTTCAGTGCCACCCCCTGATGTCCTGGGAGGAGAGGGGCTGGAGGTTGACTCAATCACCCATGGCCTATGACTTGATTAATGATGCCTATGGAGCGAAGTCTCTGTAAGCACTCAAAAGGATGGGTTCAGAGAGCTTCCGGGTTGGGGAACCAGAACACGTCCATGTGCCACCATGCTGGACCCCAAGAGCCACGAGGTACCTCAAGCTGCTGTGTGTCTCTTCATCTGACTGTTAGTTTGTATCCTTGAATAATATCCTTTGTAACAATTCAGAAATCTAATAAGTAAACTGGTTTCCTGAGTCCTCTGAGCCACTCTAGCAAATTAATCGAACCCAAGGAGGGGTTCATGGGAACCTCTGATTGATAGCCTGGTGGTCAGAAGTACAGGTGACCACCGGCACTTGTGAAGGGCATCTGAAGGGGCGGGGGAGTGCGGTCTTGTAGGACTGAGCCCTTAACCTGTGGGACCTGATGTATCTCCGGGTGGATAGTGTCGGAACTGGCTTGAACTGCAGGACACTCAGCTGGTGTCTGAGCACCGACTGGTTGTATAGGGGAAGCCTCCAGCCCCAGCGCGCGCGCACGTGCGCGCGCACACACACACACACACACACACGCACACACACACGCACACACACGAAATTGGGAGTAGAAACCTTTCACTGACCATATTACAAAGCCTTAAATTTGCTTTTTAAAAAAAGACTAGTTTTCTGCTGCTTTGCTAATTTAAGCTACATACATCTATAAGCCTTGAAGGTCACAGAGCAAGGTTCTCAGTCAGTGGGGAAGCCCTTGAGGCAAGAAGGACCAGGGCTATGACTTGAAGGCTGCCACGCCGAGCCAGCCGGGTCAGCATCCAGGACAGTCACACACAGCCCCCCACAGAAGAGTCAGCGTTAATTTACGGGCGTCGCTAAAACACAGGCCTTTACTTTGCATCAGCTCCTAAGCTCTTGCAGGGTGAGTCGTGTGAAGTGTCCCCCTTCTGGAGCAGCACCCTTTCAGGAAGAGATGCGCTCCCTTTCTGGACCGGCCCCTGAAGCGGAGACGAAGAAACCTCGAAGGGCTCCCGAGTCTGAGGCCTTTAAAATGACCTTTTCTCTGCAGCCACATCCACGTTCTGGTTTCTTATCCAGAAACACGCTGGAGGCACGGCACACACCACACCCCAATAAGGCATCTGATGGCCCCTCACAAATGCCAGTGGCTACTATGAGAAGCAGCTGGATGTTGGCCCTTGAGAACCAGGAGGACCTGCGATTTCCCACCGTCCCACTCCCTAAAGGGGCTGTGTGCAACGAAGTCACACGTCCATTTTATTTCCCACAAATATCACAAATCGCAGTGCTTCCCCACGACCCCACTGCCAAGAACAACCTCTCCAGAACCCAGGGACCGGGCAGGCCCCTGACCTCCAGTTTCCTGCAGATGAGAAACCCACAAGTCCCATCACCACAGCAACTCGCCGAGACGCCATCCTAGTGGGGAACAGCGGGACTTCTAATTAAATGGTGTTGTGTGTGGAAAGCACTCTACAAAAGAGCCATGTGATTGAACGGTGTGCCTGACAGTGAACAGGGTATGGATGCTCGCCCAGTCCAGCCCGGCCCTGCAGAGATCAGCTCAGAAATCACACCACAAGACTGTTCCACAAGCACATTCCACAAAGTCAAGCAGCAAATGAACCTGCGGCACCTAAAGCAGTCCCGGGCCCCAGGTGGGAGCGGGTGGCCCGGGGGGGTGCATTCCGCGTTACTAACCAGGATGAGAACGCTCCTTGCCCAGGACTCCGTGCGGAGCAAGAATGTAAGACCCCATGTTGCCACGGGATGGAGGAAACTCCACCACTGGGAGACCAGAGGCAATAGACTCCTGGAAAGAAAAGCAGCTCATTTATTTAGCAAAGGAAACCAAGGAACATAGAGAGCACCCAGCAGGCTGGACACCCTGAAGCCAGGGGCTGCACCCGGGCGAAGTGAACCAGGGACTCACCTGCTCTGGGTCTCAGCTCCAACCTGCTCAACCCGCACCTCCCCACGGCGCCTACGGGCCCTGCACTCACTGTAACCTTCCCCTCCCCTGTTCCTGACCCCTCCTACCGCCCCCCCTCAGCCCCTTCTCACACTACATCATTTACTACCTACAGTGCTTAGTCCAGCTGCGCCCAGGGTGAAAGCTCCCCAGGGGCCGAGATTCTGTCTCTGTTCTATTCACTGCTGCACCCCAAACACCAAGCAGTGCCTGGCACATAGTAGGTGCTCGATAATACTCATTGAAAGAACAAATGAAAGGGACCCCAGCCTGTTTGCATGTCTGCTCCTGCCCGGGGGCGGCTGAGGACTTCAGGACAGGCAGAGACCTGAGGACAAGAACACGTGAGACCTTTCACAGAGCACATGGTAAAAATGGAGAAAGGACCCTTCCATGAGAGGATGACTGTGGGCGCATCTGCTCCAGAACCCCTTCCAGGAATGTCCCACCACCATCAGCAGGACACGGGCACTGCCGGCGCACAGCAGGGGCACGGGAAGCCTGGGAAGCCAGAACGAGCCCCATCCCACCCGCTGGCCGCCCAGACCACCTTGGGTGTGCCACCCACTAGCTCTGCAACCTTGGGAAAGTGACTGAACCTTTCTGTGCTTCAGCCTTCACCAGTAAAATGGGAGGAATAAAAGGACTGCGATGAGAAGTCGATGAATTAGTATCTGTAAAGTATTAGGACTGTGCCTGGCACATAGTGGAGGCTAATAGGGTGTTTATTAAGTTGAAACCCTTTCCAAAGGGTCCACCCCAGACCACACAGAGAGGCAGTCCGGCTCCGTGAAGACAGCAGAAAACAAAAAGAAATCACACTTAACACTGACTACGGCAGTGCTTCTTAAGGGAGGGCGACCCTGCCCGCTGGGGATACCCGGCAATGCCTGCAGATGATGTCGGTGGCTGCCACTGAGGGGGTGTGGTACCCCTAGCATCCAGTGGAAGCTGCTAAATGGCAACAGCGCACGGGGCAGCACCTCCAGCCCCCAAAACAAACATTACCCGGCTCAAAGTGTCAACTGTGTGGAGGTTGAGAGGTCCTGAGCTAGAGTGACCGCTGCCCCCCCACCCCGCCAAGCACCCTCGTCCCTGCCAAAACGCTGGTCATGTTTGGGCTCTGGGAATTCAGCGACTCTATCCCCAGCTGTCCAGGCCATTCCTCCTCCCAAAGAGTCAGCAGGCAGGACCAGGTGGCCAGCAGGAGGGGCCTGGCAGGCCAGGGCAGGCAGCCCAAGGGCAGGCTGAGCCACGGGTGACCAGGCAGCCCCCGTAAGAGCCGTAGCAAGGGACACAGGACTCCCAAAGCCGAGGAAATCTATTTAAATGGAAGGCCAGGAGTGAGAGTCAATGTGACCATTTTTGGTTTTTTCAAATCCAGCCACAATGAATCACTGCCGTCTTCGTCCCAGCATGCTAAGAAATCCAACCCGTGCACAATGACACATGCTTCCCAGGCCTACGATACCGGTGATGACTAAATGCAGAAATGCCAAGTGCCTCAGCCTGCCCCGCAGGAGGCAGATGTGGGCAAGGGACGCAGAGGGGGCGGTGCCCCCCGGGGAAGGACTTGTTGGCTCCTCGAGCCTATTGGGGAGGCTCTCCCGACTGGACAGATAAACGGGAACCTCCACACTGGGGGTTCACCCTTAAGCTCAAGCACGTGGCCAAAGGTCAGAGCGCCCTCACAGCAGTTAGGAAAGCAAGGTCAAGTCCTACTGCGAGGGCGGGCGTGTCCACGGGAGGCTTGCACCAGTGCACTCAGCGTAACTCTCCACGGAGAAGGGCTCCTCGCCAGGCTCGGCCTGTGCCAGATCCCACCTGGGAGGTCTGCCTGTGGAAGTGCCAGGAGGCCCTCCCGAAGAAACCGCACCGTAGGGCAGTGTGGAGGCAAGGGCCCAAGACCACAGCACTGGCACGAGGGTCCCCGGCGGCAACACAGAGTTAAAGGTGGCCTCAAGGGGGAGGCCACCTTTCAGGTCACGGCAGTGAGACCAGGCCAACACCTGCTTTGATTCGAGCAGCATCTCCACAGGAGCCATGCTCAGCTTGTCTAAGCACCACTGTGGCACGGGCACGGAGGCCAGGTCCAGGAGGCCCTGCAGTGGGGACGGAGACCATGGAGCGGGGGTCCCAAGGGAAGAAGAGCAGGGCAGCTGGGGGTCCCCAGAGAGTGGTGTTTATTTAACATCCGTACGGCAGGATCTCACTATGGCATCTGTGCAGCGTGCCTGTGGGTGTGTTTCCACCTGGACATCCGCCCGGCTTGTATGCCTCAGCATCACCCACGCAAGCAGAGCTTCCAGGACAGGGTCCATGAGGAGAAAAGTGGAAGAACCGAAAGGGGGCGTGGGCTTGGCCAGGTTTGGCTGTTTTCTCACCCCATGATTTCTGCTGGGCCAGCTAGGAGACTTTACAGATTTCTCCCAGGAACACCCTGCCTCTTCCCGGACCTCGGCCAGGATCTCGGCCATAACCTTGGCAGTCAGCTCCTGTGTGTGCCTGGTCTCTGCCCCAGGCGGCCTCACCACGCCCCTCCTTCCACTAAGCCAACAGCCGCTGGATCTGCTGGAAGTTAGGCAGCGGGGCACTGCCTGCTTTGAAACTCACACCTTCCCAAAGTGACTTCTCTCTCCCCAAAGATCTCAGAAACATGAATGGCAGGAACAAGAAATTATACACATGAAACTACATATGTATGTATATATCTCCCCGCTCACCGTCCCATTGTTTTTCTGGCCTTCTCTCAAATACCTCTTCCTCTGATCCAAACAGGGGACCAACCACTTGCCAGGAGTTAGGGTGGGGAGAGTCACAGGGGGCCTGAAGCCCTCCCCACACCACTAACAGCCCCCTGGGTGCCCCGGACTCCACCCCGAGGTCTGCCGCAGCCCAGGCAAGCTGGCCCACTCGGTGCTGGGGGCGGGAGGAGGCAGGCTCTTCTTCACTCTCACCAGAGGGCTGGGGGAAGAGCCCATCACTTCTGCACCATCAGCCACAGCCGGCTTCCACCATGTGTGAGCCCCGGAGGCAGCATGGCATCACTCCAGAAGAGCGAAACTTTTATTTTCTTTAGAGAAAAGTTTCTCACAGAGGGCCGTTTGTCAGCTTCTCTGGCTCTACGGTGGTTTTCCCCCAATACTGCACTCCCGACCTCAACTTCAAACTCTCCTTTCAACTGGAATTTTTTAACTGACTCTAGCTGGCCGGGTGTGGCCTAGGTCCCCCTTCCCAACCGCCACCCCCAGCAGACACATTCACAGATCTGCTGATGCCCACGAAAGCACTTGGGTGATGAGAGCCACCTCCCCTCCCACCAGGAGGGGCAAGGCTGCGGGCGGAGGGCGGCTGGGCACCCAGAGCCTGGAGGGAGTGGGGAGCAGGCCGGCCTCCTCACTGCGGGAGCCCCACTCAGGGACATGACCAGCAACACTCCCATGGTTCACACAACCACCAAAAGAAGGCGTGTCCTGCACCCACTTTCCCACGGGCTGTCCACTGACGGGAACCCCGCTCTGACACCACGGCTGGGGACAAAAGAGCCGGCAAGACGTCCGGGCCACTTCCCAAAAAGGCAGTCCTTGATGTCAGTCGGGGTCATGCTGCCAGCCCAAATGAACCAACCAAATCAATCTGGGAGGAATGCATGAGGGATTTAAAAAAAAAATTCCAGAGATCAAGAAGAGGACAGTTAAGAGTCGCAGTTCACTCCATTTTCAAGTAGATAGTTAGGCTTTCTTCTTTTCCCCCCAGCCCTCCAAACAGCATCTATTCTGCGCCTAGTATTTGCCACCACCTCCTAATGGCAGTTAGTCTTTGGCTACAAGAACTATCCCCACTATAAAGATAAGCAAACTGAGGGTCAGAGAGGTTCGGTAAATTAGTAAAGGTCACTAAGCAGGAAGGAGCAGAAAGCTAGTCTTAGTGTCAATAAATGGATTCACACCATTCCCCTTAAGTGTCCACCGCCCAGCTCAAAAAACACAAGTGCTTCCCTGTGGTCAGTCGAAGTAAGAACCAACAAGTCAGCTTGGCATCCGAGGCCCTCTATGATTTAGTCCCAAACTCCTCCAACTGTATCCTCCACGTGTACCCGCTCCAGCCAAGCGAGGCCCTCCACCGCCCCAAGAGGCCCAGCCCGCTCTCCCAGAAGGCCTCCTCCAGGTCTTACCCAAAGGCCTCCAGCACCCACTCATCGAGGAAGGGCGGGTGAGTAACCGGCCCCTGGCCGTGCCCGTCGGGAATGCTCTCCCTGCCTCCCAAGGGTGTGGGGTGGGAGCACAGACCAGGGGGTCCTGGGCGTCACACACTCTCTCTCAGGAGAGACCGTTCTTCACATACTGGAAAACCCTTCCCTCTCCAACCTAAAGAGCCACACTTCACCCAGAGGCAGGTTTATTTCGACAGAAATCTCTTCCTCTCTCTGCAGCTCCATCCACTGCCAACATACCAAGGCCCAGGGGAGAGTTAACATGATTAAAATTTTAAAGCATTTAAGATGCTCAAAGGAAAGGCATCCTTGAAGTGCAAATCACCAATTTAAGGGGAAAGAGCAAAATATGGGGGAGGGAAGGCTCTCTACCAATGTAAATAAAATATAATTTCAAACAATATTATGCATAAAATGATTGACCACACACCCAGAACTTCAGCGCTGAGTCCTGAGTAGGGCAGCACCTGCCCCTGTTGAGTTTATTAAATCTGCAGTGTGACGTGAGTGGGCTCTCTAAGTTTCTCCAAATGGAGAATAACCATCCTGAGGGGAGTAATTTAACAGGCAGGGTAATTTAACAGTGACAATCCCCAGCCGGGTGCTGAAGCAGCAGAAACTCTAGTCAGGCTCCCATCAGACAAACAATCCCCCAAAGCCTAATACTGAAGCCTGGTACCCTGTGAAAAACATCAGGGCGAAGAGAAATTGGCTAAATATGGAATTCGAGCCTTGACTTGAACGGTATGAAACGAGAGAAGAGATATAAGTCCACTTACACCTAAAAAACTACAGCTAGTATTTAAATTCTGCCTTTACACGCATGCTACATTATCTTTTTTATGTCCATACTTTACAAGCTAGAAAATCTATATATTTCCTTTTATCACGAGGATGAACTAAATTTGAAGAGACTTTCTGGTCTCTGAATCCATGGAAACAACTCAGGAGGAAGAAAGACTATGCAGCTTTATACTCTAGATTAGGAAATTCAGGACAGCAGATTCTACTGGCCCCTCCGGAGACAGTCTCAGGGCGGTTACTTTAATACCAGGGCCAACACTATGCTAATGAGTCTCCTCGTTTCAAAAGCTATTGCATGTACATACCTCTTCCCCAACTGACAAATCACCAATCCACGTATAATTGTTCATTTCGCACACTTTTATCTATGAGGTCTCTGTACCTTCCTACTGCCACCAGGCCACAAGGAGTTCTCGGATTTTTTTTTTTTTAACTAAGGATCAAATGGAAGACCCCTCAAGAACCATCCACCAGCTGAAGCCCACCAGGGAGAAGCCAACCTCTCCAGATGCTAATGCCACCCTGTTGCTGTTTCCAGATGCTAATGCCACCCTGTTGCTGTTTCCAGTCACATGTGCTAATGAAAGCGGCAGACCAAGGAAAGGCAACACTAAGCATGGCTTATGTATTCGGTTTTCTTTCACATGAAAGGCAGGAAACTCTGCCAGGTCTCACCAGCACACCAGGCTACGTGGACCTGCGAAAGCACAGTTTACTGGGAAGCAAAGCTTTTGAAATAATTCCAGTTGAACACCACCACGGTTTTCAAAGGGCTGCACTGCTTCCGCTGGGCGCACTGCTCTTTACCATTCAAGGATGAACGGAGACTTCATGCATGTGAACAACAGTTCCCTGGATTAAAATAGGGAAAAAAACAGGGCTAAGAGCACATGTCAGCTCAGAAATAAGCTAAGCTAATTCTGCGCATGGAAAGACTTTTCATTTCTGCCTCTCTAGATAAAGCAAGCCTACGAAATTTACCATGAATCTAACACCTTCAGCTAAGAATGAATGAAAGGAGGAAGGAAGGAAGGAAACCTCTGAAGCAGCTGAACCTCAGCGTTGACGTTTATGGGCTGACTTTAGGGCTAAAGTCTTTTCATCCAGTTACTCTGGCTTGCTCGTTCCAGGACACCATTCCCTGGTTCCTGCCCAACCCACGGTCCACCTCCATTAACTGAGAATTTCCTGGGTTTGCGGTGACACCAAATGTCACAGCAGAGGGGTTACACCGTGTGGAGGCCGCTTTCAAAGCCTGGTTGCCACCAAACCCCACAAACACCGCTGGCGGCAAGTGCACAGCCCAGAGCCCCGCTCTCCCAGCGGGATCGCAGGGCCCCGGCGCCCTGCGCGCTCCATTTCCTCCCGAGAGCGCCCGGCCGTCCAGAGCGGCTCACGCGGTGCCCACGGCCCACCCCCTCGGCCCCTGGAGCCCGCCGGGAACACACACAGCAAAGGGACCACCCCGCGGAACGGGGGCGTGGGGCTGGGACAGGCGGGCGCCGGGGGCCGCGCGGGAGGGCCGGCCGAGTCGGGCGCGGGGGCCGGGAGGGGACGGGCGCGGGGTGTGGGTGGGTGGCCGGCCTCGTCCGGGGCGCGGGGGCCCTCCGCCTGCATCGCCGGGGAGGTCCGTTCCGTCGGGCGCGGGGCTGGCGGCACCCCCGTCCCCAGAGGTACCGGACCGAGACCCAGAACTGCCCCCTCCCCGCGGCGCGGCGACAAGGGGGAGGGGGCATTGCAGCGGCTGGTATCAAAGGGCTGAAAAGAAACTTGGACTCCTGTCTCCCCAGGTACGTGACACGTCGCAAAGGCGGCCGCCTCTCGCCCTCCCCCCCCCCGCTTTTGTGCTTCCCAACATCCCCACCCCCAAACGTCCCACCGCAGGGGACCGGGCTCCCGGCAGCCGAACGAAACTCAACTCAAATTACGTGGAGTAGAGAGCCGGGGCAGGGGGCGACAAGAGGCGTTGGCGGCCCCAGTCCCGGGGGCTGCGCCGGGTCGCCCTCTCCCGAGCCAGGCGAGCGCAAAGGGGCCGGGGGCGTCCCCAGCCTCGGGGACACGGCCGAGAGGCCCGGGGCGGGTGGCCGGAGCGGAGGTCCGGGCGGAGAAGGGCAGGAGGGAGCAGGAACCCCCCTCGGTGCCCCGCGGCGCGGCCGGGGCGCGTGGGCGCCGGGGGTTCCGGGGCCGGGCCGCGGGCGGGCGCCCCACTCACCTTCCTGCCGGCGCCGCCGCCCGCGCCCGCGGCCAGCGCGGAGCCGCCCCCCGAGTACATGTAGTAGGCGATGCCCAGCACCCACAGGAAGGCGAAGCAGAGCAGCATCCGCGAGCGCCGCCGCATCCTCCCGACTCGGCCGCCGGCCGCGGCCGCTGCTCGCGAGTCTGCCTGGGGCCGCGGCGGGCGCGGGCCGGGGAGGAGCGGAGGAAGGGGAAGGGCGCGGCGGCTCCTCCTCCGGCGCGGCTGGCGGCGAGGGCGGTGCGCGCCCGGCGCCCGAGCTCCGCCCCGGCCGGGAGCGCCGCGCCGCGCCCGAGCAGGAAGCGGCGGCCGCGGAGGCGGCGAGGGGGTCAGGGAGCAAAGGGCGACCAATCGGCGGCGGCTGAGGGGGCCCGGCGCGGGCGGAGGAGGGGATTACCGCGTCTCCACCGCGGCGGCGCGCCGGCCCCGCGAGGAGGGCCTCCGCCGGCCGCCGCCCCGCCACCCCCGTGAGTGACAGGTGGCCGCCGGGCGCCCGCGGGGCGCGCGCATATGTGCGCACACACACGGGCGCCCGCACCAGGGACCCCCGGTCGCCGCTGCCGCGCGCTGTCCGGCCGGGAGCGCCACTTCCGCGGTCCTCGGTCTTTGGGACCACCCCAGCCCCCCGGCAGGCTCGCTCTTATTGGCCCACCGACCTGAGTTTTTTGGTGCAAATCCCCCTCCGGGACCCGACTTCGCTGCTGCTCGCTGCAGTTTTCTTACTAATCTTGCAGCAAAACATCCCTGGTGGGGATGGATCCCCAGGTGTCCATTTTATTTATTTATTTAGGCAGAGGTGGCGGCCTGGAGGTAGAAACCGAGAGGTGATTTTTCAAGGGAGCATGTTTCCAGGGATGAACGGAGTGCTGAATAGCGGGGTTTTCTTTTTTGTGTTTAAGTAAACACGAAATGAGGAAGAAGGAAGGCAATATATATTTTTAAATTTTTTTCTTTGTGACTGGTTGCTGTATTAAAAGAAGAAGAGGCAGCACACGAAACAGCTTTAAAGATGCAAGAAGACAGATCTGTCCTGTAACAGAATCTGTGTAACCTTGACGATGCCCTTGTGACAGCAAAGTTTCCAGTGTTCCTAGGAAAGAAAGAAATGTTACTTAGCGCTTGATATTTTAAAAGGGATTCCGGAAGCTGACCAGTCCAGAGGACAAAGGCAGCTGCCTGCATCTGAATCTCTACTCACATCCTCAATAAAACACAAACACAAACAAACAAACAAGCCTTCAGCTCTACTAGGAAAGCGAATGCCATGAACTGAACTTCAAATTACTTCTTAAGTAGAAGGAAGAAAATACCTCAAATTCCAACAGAGCTCCCTCCACTGTTGCCAAGGACTTAAGTGAAACCCAGGCTTAAATCCGTCTATGAAGAGAAAGTCCAACACCAAGAACTAAATACTGAACACAGGTTGGGTACTTGACTGGAAAAGAGAAGAGCTTTGAAAGAGAATGGGACAGGAGGTGGCAGCCTTGAAGAAGCCTTGCTTCTGGGAAAAGTCAGATAAATAGAGAAAGGGCAATGCCCTTCGGAGGTCTTGTGGTGAAGGAAAAGAAGGAAGTTAAAAAAGAGAATTATAGATCCGCAGAAATAAAAGACAACCAATCCCTCCCTCAGTGAGGTTATCTATTAAAAACTGCACTTCAGTATAGTGAGAAGAGGACATTCTTGAACTATGAACCCTGTGTCAAAATGTCTAGTAGCACTAAAACATCAAAATAGCTGCATATAAATCTACTGCAAAAAGAAAAAAAATACATTTCTTATGATGAGAAGATGAATCATAACATTTCACCTGATGAAAATCCCCCCATCGATAAAACGACAAAGCAGAGGAAAATTGTAAACCTTATGTCAAACTCTCAAGCTGAACAAAGTATCGTATATTTGGATACACCACCCCCCACATACACACACACACAGCTAGAATCAGAAATTCAAAACCTAAGAATATATCAGGCAAAAATTAGGAAGAAATACAGCAGGAGTTGATAAGATTCAGGATAGAAATTGAAAATAAAGACAAAACTATCCCAGAAACAAAGAAGAATTACAAGACGCCCAAGGGAGAATATATCAAAAACAAATATGTAAAAGGACACTGAAGAATGGCAAGAAAATATTCAAGAAATTGAAAATAAGATAAAGAAAGGAGTAAAAAGCTTTCAGAGATAAGTGGTTGAAATGAAAGCCAGGAAAGAAGAACCAAAATACATGTCACTGGAGTCTCTAAAGTAGAAACACCAAACAGTGAAGCAAAATGAATATTAACACCATCATCTCAGATGTAACATACAGCATGATGACGATAGTTGCCACTGCTGTATGGTACTTTTGAAGGTTGTTAACAGAGTGCGTCCTAAGAGTTCTCATTACCGGGAACAGAATATTTTTTCTTTCTTTCCTTTTTTTGTATCTAAATGAGATGATGAATATTAACTAAACATTGTGATACTCATTTCACAATATATGTTAGTCAAGTCATTATGCTGTGCACAGTGCTATATGTCAATCATATCTCAATAAAACTAGGGGGGAAACTATAATCCCAGAAAATAAGCCAGAAATAAGAGAAAATTTAAATTATATATTGAAAGTACCTTCCATGTACCTTGGAAAACTGAGTGGAATAATCAACTCCAAAACATGTTTTAGTAAAACTATTAGATTTTAAAGGCAAAAAGATCAAATTACTAATAGAAATAAAAATATTTAGGCTGGTAACATACAGAGCAATGCAACAGTGAGCAGTATTTACAAGACACTGAGGAAAGAAAGTACCAGTCAAGGATTTTTGTGTCCAGCCTTTAAGGATCAAAGCTATAGACAAACAGATGAGAACTGAGTACAAAAATTTAGAGAGCATCCTATGCCTTCCCTGGAGAATGAGCTTCCCCCAAACAAGAGATAACTGAGGAAACCACCAAATGAGGGATGGGAAGACTAGTATATACACATACTTTCTAATCAAATAGAACAGGTGCAACTGAAAAAAACTGAAGGAGAAGGGAGAGAGAAAAGGGGAAACATAATCATGTAACTGACTGTTAAATAGGTACTAGTTGCTAATCAAATGACACCATATAAAATGGACAGACCAGATGTTAAAGGGTTAAGAAAAAAGAAAAGAATTAATGTAAAAATATAAAAACTTAACCACTAAAGCAAAACATAAATATTCCAAAATATTGGAAACCCTGTTCCAAAACCCTAAAAGAAAAAAAAATTTTAAATAGCAAAGAATACACACCAAATGGTGAAAGAAACACAATAAGTATACCATAATACATGCAGTAATTATAACAGAAAATAACAGGACAGAGTGGAGACCAAACCACACCAGTATATGAATTTACAAATGCACTTAATTTGCCTGTTAAAAGATTTTCAAATTTGGTCATAAAGGAAAACCCAACTCTAAAAGAGCAGAAGCTGTGATCCTGGTGTCAAACAAAGTAGAAAAGGCTAAAGAGCATCCGAGGTGAAGAAGGAGTATTTATGGCCAAAGCTTCAACTCCATTGTGCATGGCATTGGGTCTGAAGGCACGGTAGTTTGTAAATCTGAAGTCAGAAGAAAGGCTAGATGTGACATGGGGAAGCGTAAGGACAAAGAAACTGCAAGAATAAAGTAGACCTCATGACAGCAACTAAAATCCATGAGGGCAAACTGGAACCTACCTCCAACATCGATAATGCAAAAAACAAAACAAAACAAATGCCACAATGAGATACCTCCAGTAGTATGGCTATTCTTTTTTAAAAAGCAAAAACAAAAATGAAAAACCAGAATATAACAAATATTGAAAAGAATGTGGGCCTTGGTCCTACGCCCATGCCCGCCGGAGCCTGTTCATGTTGATTGACCAGAGTCCGGGAATTTAACACTCCGAGCCCGTCCGGACGGCCCCGACCCCCAGCTTTCTGTCCTTTGAAAACACTAAGAATAATGTCCCTGTGTCAATTTTTACTAGAGCCAATCACCTGTCATGCCTGGAACAGGGATCGTACCCATCGCCCTTAGCCCCAATAACCACGAAATCCACATCTATAAGAAGAACAGGAGGCAGTGGGTGAAAGCTCATGAACTCAAGGAACACAACAGACATGTCACAGGTATTGACTGCTCTCCCAAGAGTGACCGCGTCGTCACTTGAGGGGTTGACTGCAATGCCTACCTGGGGTCAGAAGGATGGTGTCTGGAAGCCAACCCTGGTGATTCTGAGAATTAACTGTGCAGACACTTTTGTCAAGTGGTCCCCGCTAGAGAACAAATTTGCTGTGGGCAGCGGAGCACGACTCATTTCTGTTTGTTACTTTGAGTCCGAAAATGACTGGTGGGTAAGCAAGCACATTAAAAAACCCATTCGCTCCTCGGTCCTCAGCTTGGATTGGCATCCCAACAATGTCTTGCTGGCAGCAGGATCCTGTGATTTCAAATGCAGAGTGTTTTCTGCCTACATTAAAGAAGTGGATGAGAAGCCAGCCAGTACGCCCTGGGGCAGCAAGATGCTTTTTGGTCATCTGATGTCAGAGTTTGATGGCAGTGGCACTGGCGGCTGGGTGCGTAAGGTCAGCTTCTCTGCCAGCGGGAGCAGCCTGGCCTGGGTCAGCCACGACAGCACCGTGTCCGTTGCCGATGCCTCAAAAAGCATGCAGATCTCAACTCTAAAGACAGAGTTCCTGCCCCTCCTGAGTGTGTCCTTCATCTCGGAGAACAGCGTCCTGGCTGCTGGCCATGACTGCTGCCCCATGCTCTTTAACTACAACGACTGCGGCTGTTTGACCTTTGTCTCCAAGCTAGACACCCCGAAACAGAGCATCCAGAGCAACATGTCGGCCATGGAGCGCTTCCACAACATGGACAAGCGGGCCACGACCGAGGACTGCAACCCGGCCCTGGAGAGGCTGCACCAGAACCGTATCACTCAAGTGTCTCTTTATGAGGTGGACAAGCAAGATTGTCGCAAATTTTGCACTACTGGCATTGATGGAGCTGTGACCATTTGGGATTTCAAGACCTTAGAGTCTTCTATCCAGGGCCTTTGGATATACTGTGAAGCTGAGCGAGCCTCCCAGATCCAGCATGAGGATAGACAGGCTGCACCGAGCAACTCCGCCATTCGCATGATGGGGAGGAGAGCCAGCCGCCAGGAAACACTGAAGACACATATGGCGCAAACCTTGTTCTGTGTTTTGTTTGAGAATAATTGGTGAAAGTACTGGTTTTTTAAAAGCAGCAGAGATTTGGGTTTTATTTTTTGTTTTTTTGTTTTGCTATTTCGTTCCATTATTGACCAAAGATTCTCTTTAAGTAGTTTATTATGGAAAATTGTCACACTAACTTAAAGGAAGGGGTGGGGGAAGTATGTAAATTGTCTGCTAAAAAATTAAATAAAAATACTGAATGTGGAAAAAAAAAAGAAGAAAAGGATGTGGAGCAATTGGAACCCTTGTGTGTTGCTGGTGGGAAGGCAAAATGGTACAGCTGCTGTGGAAAACATTTTGGCTGTCCCTTAAAAAGTTAAACCTAGAATTACCATATGATTCAGCAATTCCACTTCTGGGTCCATACCTAAAAGAAGTGAGAGCAAGGACTCGAACATGTGCTCCCATGTTCATGGCACCGTTATTCACAAGAGCCAAAACATGCAAGCAGCCCGGTGTCCATCAACAAATGAATGGATCAGTGAAATGTGACATACAATGGAATATTATTCAGCTTTAAAAAGAAAGGAAATTCTAAAAAACAAAATGGTTCTGATGCACCTAGGGGTAGGACAGGAATACAGACGCAGACGTAGAGAATGGACTTGAGGACAAGGGGAGGGGGAAGGGTAAGCTGGGACAAAGTGAAAGAGTGGCATGGACATATATACACTACCAAACGTAAAATAGATAGCTAGTGGGAAGCAGCCGCATAGCACAGGGAGATCAGCTCGGCGCTTTGTGTCCACCTAGAGGGGTGGGATAGAGAGGGTGGGAGGGAGACGCAAGAGGGAGGGGATATGAGGATATATGTATACATATAGCTGATTCACTTTGTTATACAGCAGAAACTAACACAATACTGTAAAGCAATTATACTCCAATAAAGATGTTAAAAAAAAAAAGTAATGCATGCCATTAGAAGAGCTCAATGGCCACACACCCCTTTAGAAGACAAGTTGCCTTTGTTAAAATGCTCTGATTTTTTATTAACAGCTTCATTGAGATATAATTGATTCATTTTAAGTGTAAGGTTCAGTGATTTTTATTAATTAACAGGATTGTGCAAACATCACCAAAATCCATTTTTAAGCATTTCTAACATTCCAAAAAAGAAACCTTGTACCCATTTATAGTGACTCCCTCTTCCTGCCCCTAGCCCTACATAATGAGAGACCTACTTTCTGTCTTTACAGGCTTTATGATCAATTCTTCATGAATAATTTGTGACTGGAACTATGTTTTCAGTTAAATACAAGTTTGGATTCTGTTGTTCAAAGTCTTATAATTAAATAATTTTTAATGTCTGGAAAAAAAAAAAAGAAAAGAAAGGAAATTCTGACGTAAGTTGTAACATGATACTAAGTGAAATAAGCCAGGCACAAAAGGACAAAAACTATGAGCCCACTTACATGAAGTACATAGAGGAGTCAAATTCACAGAGGCAGAAAGTAGAAGGGTGGTTGCCAGGGGCGGGGAGGGAGGAAGGGGGAGTGATTGTTTAATTGGTACAGAGTTCCAGTTTGGGGAGATGACAAAGTTCTGGAGATAGACTCTGGTGCAGAACTATGTGAGTACGCTTAATGTCCCTGAAATGTACACTTAAAAATGATTCAGGGACTCCCCTTGTGGCACAGTGGTTAAGAATCTGCCTGTCAATGCAGGGGACACGGGTTCGAGCCCTGGTCCAGGAAGATCCCACACACCACGGAGCAACTAAGCCTGTGCACCACAACTACTGAGCCTGCACTCTAGAGCCCGCGAGCCACAACTCCTGAGCCTACATGCCACAACTACTGAAGCCCACGTGCCTAGAGCCCATGCTCCGCAATAAGAGAAGCCACCACAATAAGAAGCCCATGCACCGCAACGAAGAGTAGCCCCGGCTCGCTGCAACTAGATAAAGCCCTCACGCAGCAACAAAGACCAAGGCAGCCAAAAATAAATAAAATAATTAATTTTAAAAAAATGATTCAAATGGTAAATTTTATATTATGTATATTTTACCACAATAAAATGACATGACAAATTGGAAGAAATTGTTTCCACACCTATCATAGATAAAGGGGTAAGGTAATATCACTAATATATAAAGAAGTTAAACATTGAGATGGGCAAAACACATAAACAGACAATTCACACTAAAGATCTTATGAGTTCATAAATATGTGAAAAGAGGTTAAACTTTACTCATAAAAGAGTTGCAAATTAAAACTACAGAGATACTGGTGATCCCCCCCAACAAACTGGCAAAAATTTGAAAGCTTGACCAGATACTGTATTGGCAGGGGTATAAAAAGACTAAGGAAGACTTTGTGAACAGATGTGGAGTGATTTCCAGGATATATTATTAAATATGAAATGAAATATTAAATGCAAAGTGCAATAGCTTATATATTGCATGCTACTTTTTGTGTAAGAAAGAAGGGAAAATAAGAAAACATACACATATCTGTTTATTTGGGCAACACACACACCAATGATAAACCAGAAAACAATGAAATGAGTTACCTGTAAGGAGTGGTAGGAAGAGGCAGAAGGGACAGGAGGACTGACACCTGTCACCTTTCTTCTAGGCTTGACTTCTGGAAACATGTTAATGTCCTACATATTCAAAAGTAAAGTAAACACAGCAAAACTATGGGGGGAATGCTAAAAATTGAATCCAAACAGAAATGCCTGAACCCAACTATATTGCAAATGTTTAACATAACTAGATTGAAAGGGGATAAAGGGATTAATAGGAATAACTTTTAAGTAAAGTACTTGGGCTATATACCCTCAGCGTAGAGAACAAAAGAACTACAAGCAATTTTTGAACTCTTCTTTATGGCTTTTTTCATAGTGTTATGGTTGTCTCAATTAAACTATTTTATGCATATTGTGCAACTGAGCAAATCAGAAAATGCCTTGCTTCAGACATCTAGGGTTTTCATCATGGAATAAGGGACATACAGCATGGAATGAGAGAAGGCAAGGAAGATTCCTTTGGAGTAGATTTGGAATCAGAACAGTATGAACTCATTGTTTTATATACACGTGTACATATACTCACATATCTATGCTCATCTATGTGTCCACATGTAAATAAATATTTCTACATATACCATATGCACGTATGTACATATTTCCTAGAACTGCCCACTGAAAGAGCGCAGAGCAATGATACACTGGTAGCAATGAGCACACCTGGCAAGCAGATCTTGGTTGCTAAATACCAATCTCCACTAAAAGAAGGTTTCCTTGGAGCAGAGTTTGATCCATGACTGGAGCCTAGAAGGTAAGAGAGAAGCCTAGAACATCTTGTAATAGAAAGTTAGGAAGAGTTTAAAAAAGGTAGAGGGACTTCCCTGGTGGTGCAGTGGTTAAGAATCTGCCTGCCAATGCAGGGGACACAGGTTCGATCCCTGGTCCGGGAAGATCCCACATGCCGTGGAGCAACTAAGCCCATGCATCACAACTACTGAGCCTGAACTTTAGAGCCCACGAGCCACAACTACCAAAGCCCGTGAGCCTAGAGCCCATGCTCCACAACAAGAGAAGCCACTGCAATGAGAAGCCCACGCACCGCAAAGAAGAGTAGCCCCCGCTTGCCGCAACTAGAGAAAGCCCGCATGCAGCCAAAAAGAAAGGGGGAGGGGCTGGTTAAAAGGTCACAGGAGCCAGCTTGAAAGGCACCCATTGGCTAAATCTAGGACATACATGTGTCACAATAAATATTGAATAAAATAGAAATCTATGAGTACATGCTGATAATTAATAGATAAATAAATGGAGGAGATGGGAGGGCTCTTTCGGTAGAACGTCAACTGATAAAGGTGAAGGGAAGGTGAAGATGAAAATCACTGTTTTGCAACCATCATAGTAATGATTGGAGAAGACTCATCAATAGATTCTAAAGTGTGTGTGTGTGTGTGTGTGTGTGTGTGTGTGTGTGTCAGGGCTTGCAGGGGAGGAACAGGGGAGTTTGATGAGAGGGAGGATATTTACAAGGTCTGCAAATGTCTTTCATCAGAATACTTATTAGTTACAGAGGGAAACCAGTAAATGTACAGTGGAGAGACTGGGCAGCGCTCTGGCCAGGTGATCAAATGACTCACTCATGAGGGTCAGGTGGACACCCTGTGTCTGCAGAAATACCCTGAGAAGGACACGACACACCATTTTGGTATTCTGGCCAAGGATACATAACTTGAATCTCATAGTGAATCAATACTGAAAAAAAAAAATTGAAGAACAGTCTGTAAAATAATTGGCTTGTGTTCTTCAGAAATGTCACTATGATGCAAGACAAGTAAAGGGTGAGGAGCTGGTCCAGACTAGTGGACCTAAGGAGACGGGATAACTACATGAGTACGTGATCCCCTACAAGTGGCTGAAAACGTGACGAGGACAATTTACAAAAGTGGATGAGAGATGCAGAATAGGTGATAGCATAGCTCAACGCTATAGCACATGCCAGCTTGCGTAGAGGGTTACGTATTCTGGTTGTGATAGCTGTAACAGGATTACATAGGAGACTCTTGTTCTTAGGAAATAGGAACTGAAGTACCAAAGGTTAAAGTGACATGATAAACACAAGCCACCCTCAGGAAAAATATAGACAGAGGATAACAAAACAGCTATGGCAAAATTTTTAAAGGCAGTAAGTCTGGGTAAAGAACGTATAGGAATTGTTTTGGCAAATTTCCTGCAAGTCTGATTTATTTTCTTTAAAAAGTGATTTAACTGACAGTGTGGTTGAGCTTGATGATTCGTTGCATTTTACAAATTAGGAAAGATGCAGAACCCTGAAATCATCTGGGTAAAGCTACCCAACTCAGGCCTCTAAACTTCACTGGTCTTGGTTCCCTAGGCAGCTCGCATACATAGAACTCTCCTTTCCTTTGCTTTTGCCTGTTTACCTTCCCGACACACCTCCACACACACCTGCTTGTGCACAGGTCCTGTGTTTTTCTCGGTGATGGGCCGAGTGCAAACTCTCCTTAAGTGCTGCCTTGTCCTTTTCTCAGCCTGGGCGGCTCTGTGGCTGTCATTCTTCCGGGTCATCTTTTTCTGCTGGAAGCCCTCAGGCATTTTTCTTGAGTGTATGAAACAGCAGGAACAGCGCTTACTCAGAGCAACACATCAGTGCGGCAGAGGTACTTCCGCAGCCGTTCATCGCCCCAGTTGCTATTGGTAGAGATGTCAGGAGCCCTGTACAATTTGCTGGTATATTGTGTCTTTACACAACAAGAACCTTTTTTGTAATCTGATTGTTCAATTTTCCTTTTTCTAAAATATTTTAACAGGAGGAAAATAAGGAGAGAAATTAGGAGAGACAAGAAGAACAAACTTATAACTGCTTAAATAGGACTAAAATATTATACACTGAAATTGGATAATCAGAACTCTTGCCCTGCAAAATTTGAAGTGTGTTTATACAGAGGCTATTGTAAAAAGAAGATACTAAAGAGTGCTGCCTGGGTCCTACCATGAGCTGGCTTTAATGCGAGGGGACACTTTCAAGTACAGCCGTTCCAACCATGGCGAGTCGAGGACTGCTGTCCCTCCCATACCCAGTGGATACATACACTGACCACCTGCTATAATCTTCCCAGAAATTTCCTGACTTGAATTGAGACTGAGAAATAATTCATCGATGTCATTTAAGTTAAAGAATTCAATTGCCCTGAAAATGTAAACATTAACGACGTGCTTACTACACACTAGGCATTTTTCCAAGTGCTGTTCATGTATTACTTTCCGTGATTATTATTAATCTTCACAACAGCCTGATGAAGTAAACACTATTATTATTCCCGTTTTATCGTGCGTCCCAGCGCTGTTGTGTTACCTGCCCAAGCCAGCTCAGCGAGCAGGAGAGTCTTTGGGGAAATTGAGGACCTTTTGGGTTTGGGTCTGGGCGCTGGTCACCGGCTGTGCTGAGTTTGTGAAAAAGTCCAATGGACTGGACACCTATGACAGATGCACTTGCTATATGCAAGTTATGCTTCAGTAACATAATCAGAAAGGATGAGGAATCACTGCCTCCCTTTCAGTCTCTGTAAAGCGTCAGTGAAACTCAGCCCCGCTTATCAGCCTCCATCCAGAACCCTGGCAGCACGGCCGCCCCCGTCACCACTTCCCGTCCTCACCAGCCATCACAACCCACCCTCTGGGAACAGAGCATCCCGGAAGCGTCCACACGGCCTCCTCGTCCCACGTTAGGGGAACATCAAGCCATGGGGAGGCTACACGCCTCATCTCTGCTCTTCATTCTGGATCGTTCTGCCGGGGGTCACTGCAGCCTCTCCTGGACCAGACTAGAACTGGGGAGTCAGCACAATGGCCCCTTTCGTTCCAGATGGCTCTTCCCCCACTGAGTGCCTGGGACAAGGAGAACATCGCCACGACAGCCCCGTTGTCAGCCCAGGGTGTTCTTCTCGCCCGCCTCCCGCCCATGTGAATCCTCTCACCCAGGGCTCCCAGAAAACCCATCCAGGGGGCGGCGGTGCCACCAGCGCTCCCTGCAGGGCCATCTCTGCCGGAGCGTGTGCAGGGCGGGCTGCCCTTGGCTAGAGTGAGCCTGAGAGCTGCCGAGGAAGCACAGTGGGCCTTGCCCTGTCCACCCTCCACAGAGATGCTGAGTTGTCGTACACTCTTGTATTGCACGTCCTGGGCGGGAGCTTGGGGGAGAACCTTCTGGTGACCAGCAGCTCTACTCCCCTAACCTCGGAAGTGCTCTTTCCCCTCCTCCCCTCCAGCCCACGGTGGCTGCCCTCCTTTACGACGGGCTTCTTCCCAGGAGGGCTCTCGGTTCCTGGGGTACCTGAACCCCTGGCACATTTGCCCTAGCGGTCCCCCGCATAGACCTGGGGTCTGGGTGAATAGACCTCCAACTCGACTGGACTCCTACTGCATCTTCTATAAAGTGCTTTCACAGGCACATCTCACTGAATCCTCATGAGGCATTACTCTGCTCACCTTGGAGGACCACCTGAGGCTCAGAGAATTCAGGTAAGTTTTCCAAATCGTCCATGCAACTACGACCTAGCAGGGCCAAGTGCAGAACCAGGTCGTTCACTCTAAGCTCACAGCAACACCCCCTCCCTGCTTCAGCTGCAGCGTCCCAAGACTGGAACGTGTGCATGGTGTGCTGGGAAAGTCTCTCATTTATTTATAGTTTATACACCACTCACATCCGAAGATAATTGGAATCATCTTACAAAACCCACAAACACATACACGTAAGATGTAGAGAGAAGTGTTGTGTGGGCAGACCGTGTCATGGGGGTTTTCCATTCCCCCTCTCCCCCCACCAGATTTCTAATCCTGGAGAGCTTTGTAGAAATAAGATGTCCTGAGATTCCCACCCCACACCTACCAAATCAGAATTGGCAGAGGGGAGCTGGCTCGTTTACAGTGTTTAAATTCTGCAAGACAAGTAGGTAAAGGACACTCGTAACAGATTGAAGAGAGAGCGAGGTCATACACTTACAGCTGTAGGGCTCAGAGCCTGCAACAGCCATGTGGGATCCAGGCAGCCCTCAGTGGCCCAAAACAACACTCCTGCTCGTACTTGAGGATGGACATGGCCTGTTCGAGAAACAACCCATCCTTTGGGCTTGACTAACCCGTTATCATCCCAGAACCAGAGACTGCAATGACCTATAGTTCTTTCCCACCCCTGTGAAATCTGGTGAATTTGTAGGGAACAGTGAGTAGAATTCAATTTTGGAAAACAAAGTCATTGTGTAATCAAAAGGCAAACATCTCCAATTGAAGAATAAATGAAGGGATATTAGATTATATTTTGAAATGGTTATTACTTTTTAGCTCTGATAATGCCATTGTAGTTATGTAGACAAATGTTCTAATTCTTAGCAGATGCAGGCTGAAGTACTTAAGGGGTGAAGTGTCACGATGTGTGCACCTTTCTTTCTTTTTTTAAAAATAAATTTATTTATGCAACTTACTTTCAAATGACCCAGCAAAGATGTATGTATAGACAGAGTTATAAATATATAGAGAGAAAACAAATATGGAAACATGTTCATTGTTGAATCCAGGTGGAGAGCATAATGGGGTTACTATCCTATTCTTTCAACGTTGTTTATTTTAAAATGTTCAAACTGAAAAATCGGGAGAAAAAAAGAATAAAGAAAAAATAAGGGAAATCTGAAGAATAATTGCAGTGAAAATAATCCCAATTTTTCCTTAAAAAGAAAAAACTCAGACGTTGCAGCCAGACAGAAACATCCGGCTATCAGTCAATCAGTTACTCAACACTTGTTTATCACAGGTCTGTGCTGGGTTTAGAACTTCTCTAAAGAGTGAAAGGGAACCAAAAGTGTACACTACAGGGTTCCTGTTCTCGAGCTGCTAAGGATTAAACTCAGAATTTTTTTGCTCTGGATCTAATTCCTTCGGAGGTTCACAAAAAGCACCTAAATTATCCATACCTCTGTTAGCAAAGCTGTTTCATCCCCAGGAAGAATGTCTTTTTAGAAACTTCTTAACCAAGAAGAGAAATAATCCAGGATGTTCCAGAATGTCAGAAAAGAGAGGTTATACTAAGTTAATTCTCGAATCAGATCCCAAGTGAGGCCAAAGGTGCTGTACACGTGCCGTGGTGTGTCTAGAGGTCCCAGGAAGGAGGTGAGGGCAGAGCTGGGTCAATGTTAAGGATGAAGGAGCAGAAGGAAGGTTTGACTTCTGTAGGGGTGAGGGATGGGGGAGTCCTGGAGAGAAGAGGGCCGCAGGGAGAGGCCTAACGAGCCTGCAGGCTGGTGATTCGGCTGGTGGTGGGGACGCGGCCACAGCTAGGCCTGCTCCGAGGACCGGGCAGTGAGCAGGGCAGGTGGCCGTGAGGCAGTGTCTGGGAATCAGCTCACCCCCGGCCCGGTCAGGCCAGCTACAGGATCAGGTGAACAGGCCTAGGGGTCATTTCTGGGGGTATTTTTGCTTAAAAAGTTACAGGAAGGGAGAACATTTCTCCCCCATGAAGAGAATTCCTGAGCATTTCATTGAGTAATGGGGGGTAAAGGGTTCAAAGTATAAACTTCCACTGAGCTGAGCCACCCATTCTGCAAAGATTTTTTTGAGTATGCACTTTTCGCCAAGCTCTATTCTAGATTACTGGGAACATGGATGAAGAACACAGAGAAAAATCTCTGCCTTCAGAAAAATCTCATACCTTCTAGTGTAGCGTGTACAAGGAAGAGGAAATGGGTTTCAGTTCATCACCAAACAGAAAGGGCAGCCCCCCAGGTCCCTCTGCTCCAGACTGGGCTGTGGAGTGGGGAGGTGAATGTGGGTCCCGAACATCAGCCCGAGAGGCCTGAAGAGGGCGCTGCTGAGGCTGCAGATGAGAACGGAGAGGCTCCAGGCATCCAGGGTGAACCTCCAGACTCCCACACCCCCTCAGCAGGCCCTGCTGACTCCAGGACAGGTAGATACAAGCAGAAAGAGCACTGAAGTATCTCTGACATGCAGCTGTAAGCAGGCAGCTCTGCTTAGAATGACTTATGAAGAGGGTTTTTAAAATAAATTATTTATTTATTTATTTATTTTTGGCTGCATTGGGTCTTTGTTGCTGCACACGGGCTTTCTCTAGTTGCTGCGAGCGGGGGCTACTCTTCGTTGCGGTGCGCGGGCTTCTGTTGTTGTGGAGCACGGGTTCTAGGTGCGTGGGCTTCAGTGGTTGTGGCACGCAGGTTCAGTAGTTGTGGCGCACGGGCTCCGATGCTCACGGCATGTGGGATCCTCCCGGACCAGGGCTCCAACCTGTGTCCGCTGCACTGGCAGGCGGATTCTTAACCACTGAGCCACCAGGGAAGTCCTGAAGAGGTTTTGTTTTTATTTTTGAACATAGTTGACTTTGAATAAATGAACTTTGTTCCTGAGGAATTTCTAATCAAGGTATCGCTCTATAAAACAGCCTTTACCCTCGAGGAACTTATTGCCTTGTTTGAAAGGCAGAACACAGACACAAGGAGTAGCTAGGAAGGCAATAAATAAAGTGGCAAAATTCTGGGCAAGGATGATTAAGAGGTCAACAGAAAATTTTAAATGCAATGTATGTGATAGAGAGCAAACGAGGTTTCTATCAAAGCCTCATTTGGGTTTCCAAATGAGAAAAGGTTTGCTGTCCTTAATCGGCCGCTGCATTGATCTGGCTTTAAATCAGAAGGCGCCCTCAGTTGAGGTTATGAGAATTCAGAAAAAGCACAGGTGAGTGCGGACTGGAGTGCCCGGGAAGGGTCGTGAAGGAGAGTTTGAGTTGGGCTTTGAAGGATGAGTATAATTTAGCCCAAAGTGTGAGCATTCTGCGAGGAGGAGTGCAGGATGGGGGACACAAAAAGTGGGACAGTTGACAGGCAGAGAGGCGGCGGCGACGGAGGTGTGCAGACAGCTGCACTCCGGGCGGCCCCTGGATGGAGGGCCTTCGTAGGTGGAGGCTGGCCCGCAGGCCTGCAGTCTGAACTTGATCCAGTGGGCATGGGGGGCGGAATGACAGACTAAAAGCAGCTCAGGGTTTTCAAAAAGATTAATAGATGACTTCAGGACGTACTGCGGTTACGCGCCTGTCAGAGTCGGCTGCGGTGCGTCTGACCTTGGGTGGGCTCCCAGGCAGGAGTGTCAAGGGCAGGCTGTGGAGAAGCGGGGGCTGGTCCCCATGGGGGAGGGTGTTTCTGCAGGGCTGGAGGACAGTGGTGGGTGGCCTGGGTGAAGAGCTCTGCTTACTTGTTCAACCAGTATTATGAGGTGCATGCCCGGCGCCGGGCGCTGTCTCGGGAACTCGGGTAACATCAGGGCACCAAGCGGCCCAGGTTCCCTCTGGGGTTTACGTTCCAGCACAGCGATGAGTTGAGCCATGACACTGACCGGGAGATGACACAGAACGAGTAAGGCACTTAGTGAACACTGCGTTGGAAGGTAGAAGTGGGGTGGACGGAAGGGCAAGCAGAGTGCGGGAGGGCACGGGGGGTGGCCAGGCTGTAGCATGAAGGGGTGACCCGGCGGGCCTCGCCACGCCCAGACGGGAAGTGGGTGAGAGAATTAGCCAACAAGCCCCAGGGAGGGCCTTCCAGGCAGGAAGCTGGAAGCTCCCCACGGGAGCTTGTCTGGCCTGCGGGGTGAACAGGGGAGGCCGGTGTTTCTGGAAGAAAACTGGAGTGGAGGGAAGGAGGTCAGAGCTGGGTCAAAGGTTGCAGCGAGTGGGGCATGTGGCACCCCACGGGCTGCCATAGAGACTCGGCTTCTACTCTGCGTGAAACGAAAACCTCGGGGAATGTGGGGGCAGAGGGGACCTGATGGATGCTGGCTGCTGTGTTGAGGTCTGATGGCAGGGCTCTCGCAGGACAGGAGCAAGAGGGTCTTTCAGGAAGGTTCTGAGACCAGGGGATGGCTCAGACCAGGGTGGGGATAGCAGAGGAGGTGAAAAGGGTCTGCTTCTGTGTGTTTTGAGGGTAGAATCAACCAGATTTCCTGCAGGTGGAAAGTGGGGTCTGGGAGAGAGAAAGAAGCTAAGGTTGACGCTGATGAGGACTTTGCCCCGAGCTGCCCTCAGCAGAGCGGGAAGGCGGGAGGTAGGGCCGGTTCTTGGGAAATGACCAGGGGCTGCTTGCTGGATGTGTTGAGTGCAAGGCATTGCGGAGACTCCCCTGAGACGTCACGGAGCCATGGATGTGAGGGTCTGCAGTTTGGGAGGGAGGCGAGGCCTGAGCTGGACACGTGAGTCCCGGGCACGGAGGGACAGCTGAGGACACTAAGGACGCACTGAGGCTGGGGACATGTGGCCGGGGACCGAGCTCTGGGCTCTAACACAATAAAATACAGCTGAAAGTCTAACATCAAAAAAAAGAGAGAGAGAAGGAGGAGGGGAAGTGAGGGAGAGGATTTAATGAACTCTTTGGAGCTTTGCAGTAAGGAAGACCAAGGAAGCGGGTTGATAGGAGAGTTAGGAATCCGGACACTCATGCTGTGTTTGGTGACGGGCATTTGTTAGGGGAGCTGGTGGGAGGCCCTCTCGGTGGGAATGTCAGTCAAGGTCAACCGTGCTGTGCTCAACTGAGGAGGGCATTGTACCGCTGAGGCCACCGGCGGGGTCTGTAGGGTGAGAGAAAATGGAAGCCACGCACCGTAGCCGGCCAGCACCTCACCTGGGCAGGGAGGTAAAGGCGTGAGTTGGGGCAGAGGAGCCTGGCAAGGTGATGGCTCCCAGGTACGTTGGAGGGGCAGCGACTCCTTGAAGGGCCAGGGGTCGGCCTCGTGGGGAATGATGTGAGCAAGCCCCAGGCAAGGAAGACGGAGGTCTATAGTGCTGAGTCCACTGGGGCCACCATCCAAGCTACACAGACCAGGGGATTAAACAGCTATTATCTCCCAGTTCTGGAGGCTGGATGTCCAAGATCCAGGTGTCTGCAGGGCTGGTTTCTCCCGAGGCCTCTCTCCTTGGCGTGTAGATGGCCATCTTGACCCTGTGTCTTCACACGATCCACCTGTGATTTTTCCTCTGTGGTTGCCTGTGTCCTAATCTCCTCTTCTTATAAGGATACCAGTCAGATTGCATTAGGGCCACCCTGATGGCCTCATTTTAACATAATTACCTCTTTAAAGGCCCTGTCTCCAAAGAGAGTCACATCCTGAGGAACCAATTCAATACATGAATTTTGGGGTAGCATAATTTAGCCCATAACACATAGAGATCAGATTCGATCCGATTTCCTCCTGAGAAGGCAAAGCTAGAGTCGGAGAAAGCTGCAGTTAAGAGGGGGGGCAGAGGCCGTCAGCTACATCTTCCCACCAAATTAAAAGTGAGGTTGACAGCAGCAATGGTTATGGGGACAAGACACAGAAATCCCCCAGCATAAGTAGGCAAGGGCGAAGACAGGCAATGGGACCAGGCTGCAAAGGGGCTGACTCTCAGGGCGGAGATCTCCACAAGCCCGGCATGCCACCACCTCTCAGAGTCTCCTGGGTCTGCTTCACGCTTCTCTAAAGTAAAGTCCCTGCTCCCTCTATCTCAGGGCTGATGGGCCAGCCGTGGGCCTCCCAGGCCCAGTCCTGCCACCTAGCAGATTTTAGGGGTGATCTCTGAGGCTCAATTCCAGATCCCTAGGAACTGAAAATCCGATTGGCTAGATTGAGTAAAATGCATCCCCCTCCCCAAACAGTTAAGCGCATGGAATACAAGTATGGCTGAAGGGTCCATCCTGGGATGCCCTCGGTGAGGGCTGGTGTGGGCAGGACTCTAAGGACCCTGCTGGGGAGGGTAGGGGCAGGGGCGGGCGGGGAGGAGTCAGAGCTGGGCACTGGCAGGGAACCCGGAAGAGCCCCTGTGCGGAGCAGATGGGAGCTGGTGAGGGATGAGGGCAGCAAAGATGGCTCTGCATGGTATGGGAGGGTGAGGTCCAGAAACGCACAGAAAGGAAAGTGAAATTTCCGCTGGCGAGATGATTTAGGCAGGTGATGAAGTTCTACGGAACGTGAGTGCATCAGCCTGAGGCAGAACAGCAGGGAAATGGATGGGGCCTCAGACACTTTCAAGGGGTTGATATGGGTAAGTTGCTCTGGTATTGCTCCTTTCTTGTGTTTAGAATATGTCGGGCAACTTCAGGCCACTTAGTTCTTTCTCTGTGGAATAAAAGAAAAAAAATGCCACAAAGAATGCATTTATCAAATATTGACAGCTTGGCCCTAAAGCAGAAATCAATCCACTGCAGAGTGAAATGAATCTGCCCAAAGAAGGGGAATATTCGGAAATATTCAAACAGTTAAAAATGATGAACTTTGTTGTTACTGATTGAACTTTAACAAATAAGACGAGTTCTGCTTCCTTTCTCTGCCTCTAACCCGTGAAAGGCAGTCACCCGTGACAAATCTTTTCTCACTGGGCCTTGTCTTACTCCCTGCAGATGATGGTGAGTCACACTCCCTTGGAGTCTTAGTTTACTCGTCTCTAAAACGGATATCACACTACCTGTCCTGCCTGCCTTGCCAGGCTACCTGAGAGCATGGTAGAAGGATCTGGCAAAGAGCAGAGCTAATCCATCCCTCAGCCCCTCTGCCCCTCTGCCCCTGAGAGTGGGTGGATGGCATTCCCTGGTGGCTTGCGCTACAACTGTTGCTGTCAGAGGTAGTGGTCGGCTGCGGGTGGGAGACCCGCTGCTGTCCCATCAGACAAGCCCCAAATGGGGCTTCATACGGGGTGTCGCTGCCCTGCAGGCTGGGTGGCTGCCTGCCCAGACCTGCAGGGGACTCGTCCTGTCACGTGTATTTCAGCAGCAACTGTAAATGACGCTGACTGGCATGCGTCAGCTGCTGAATGCACCGCGAGACAGTTTTATAAACCATTTGTGAGACCCCGCCTCCTGTGCCCCTCCTCCACTCACATGCTGGTTCATGTAGATCTGTGCTCAGGGTCTTCTAGTTTATTGCTTTGTCGTCTGGACCTTGGCGCCAGAGTCAAAACACCATATTCACAGAAAGTTGGCCCAACTCACTCTCATCGAGGGTTAAAACTTTACATCTTGTCTCATTTCATAAATAAAATAAATGTTATTACTTTCCCTTTCTATCGACTCAACTTAGTTTTCACTCCTTTGTCCCAGCGCCCCAAGGTACAATGTGCTAGATCTGCAATCCCAGGAAGAAAGCCACGTGACCTACCCCCTTGTGAATATCAATGGGGCAACCTCTCCCAGTCCAGCTCAAGCTTCCAGAAAGCCTCCTGGCTCAGGTGGGATGCTCTGGCTGTAAGCCCAGTTAGAAGTGGCTAAGGCTATTGTTCACGGACCTGGGAAGCCTGGAGATGGTGGTTTATTGTACTTTTGTCATTCTCAGCTGAGCAAAAGCGCTCAAACACCCTCCCCGCATTTTGATTTTTGGTCAGGCAGTGAACCCCACCTTTGCAACCCAGAGGCCCCACCTCCTTCCTGCTGGCTGGCATGGGTTCTGCCAGTCAGCTGTGCTCTCCTGAAGACTCGACTGGATGGTGGGTGACCAGCTGTCCTGGTTTCCCTGGCACTGATGGTATGTGAGACTTTCAGTGCTGGAATCGGCAAAGTCCCCGGCAACCCTGGCTGATCTATCCCTAACTGAGGCCTCCTGTGTGTGGAATGGACGGGGCCTGGGCACCCACTTTGCTGGCCTGGGCGGAGGTGGCCTGGGTGGATGGTTTTAGCAGCTCCCTTCACACCAGTCCCTCAGAGGAGTGTCAGGAGTTGTGTCTCGAAATGCACCACAGGCCCAATTTCCCAGCGTTTTCTGGGCTTCTGAATATTCTCTAAGATTTCATTTCCTTCGAGAGCTGGAGGGAGCTCTGACCAGACAGAGAGGCTTCAGGTTTAGTTCATCAGAGGCTCAGGGGTGGCACTGGAGACTGTTTCTATTTCTCCAATTAGCTGTCCAGCTTAGGGGGCTCCCCTGTGGTCGTTGGATGGCTCACATGTGCAAGAAGACAGCAGACTTTTCTCATTGGTGTCCAGTGGGAGAAGCAGTGCTTCTGTCCCAGAATCCCAAGCAAGACTCTAGAAATTTACCCTGATTAGACCCACATGGAGCATATTCCCCACCCCCAAAACGATGAGATGGCCAGGGGAATGGAAGCTGCTGATTGGCTTAAGGACAGTCAAACATTTCCTAAAGCACACGGACTGTGTTGGCAAGAGGCAGATGCCAGAATTAAATCGGTTTTCTGTGAGGAAGTGGAAATGTGAGGGAAATGGGGGCAGGGGAGGCGACAAGAAGTGCTTTTGCTGCCCATGAAACCTGAAATTCAGCTCAGAGGTGGCCTCTGGCATAAGCCCTGCTGCAGACCCAACCATGGGGCTTTCTTTTATTTTTTTAATTGAAGTGTAGTTGATTTACAATGTTGTGTTAATTTCTGCTGTACAGTAAAGTGATTCAGTTATACATATATATATATATGTATTCTTTTTCATATTCTTTTCCATTATGGTTTATCACAGGATATTGAATATAGTTCTCTGTGCTCTACAGTAGGGCCTTGTTGTTTATCCATTCTGTATATAATAGTTTGCATCTGCTGACCCCAACCTCCCAGTCCATCCCTCCCCCACCCTCCTCCCCCTTGGCAACCAACAGTCTGTTCTCTACATCCCCACAGGGCTCTTTCTCCTCCCAGCTCTATTCTGCCTGCTCGGTACAGCATGCGCGCATATAGCCCATATGTTACTCTATGGTACTTATTCCTGTACCTGTTCATCTCCCCGATAGTACTGCTGGAAGAGGCCAGGGCCCTGCCTTGCACATCTCCAAGTCCCCTTCCTACAGACCATGGTGCACCCAACAGGAGAGAGGGGCTTCTGAACACCCAGTCCCTCCAAGTTCCTGATTCCAGCCCCTCCTGGGAGTCTGAAGACTGGTCTACCAGAAACTCTGTTTTGTGAGAACTTGCACTATGGAAATACGAACATCTCAACTTTCAGTGGTTTTTTAAGTGCATTGCACAGTGCTGAGGACTCAGGCCTCCAGATTTCCCCGGATGCTCTTCATCCCCTGTGACCACTTCTCTCCTTAGAGGTCAGTCACCACGGAGCATCTTTATCCCAGGAAGCAGAGCCCTCACCTGCTCATTGCAGATGGAGTGACGCAGGGTGGGAGACCTGTTTTGTTGTGGAAAGCGGCCTCCAGTGGGATCAGCCGAGCACGCAGTCTGGGGTGGAAGTGGTGATTCATTATTTAAAAGGTTCTCCTCCCCACCGTGTTCTTTCACTGGTGGGGTGGGGATGAGAACTGAGAAGAGGACTTATCTTAAAGACAGCTTTAATCAAAGAGTTCAATAAAAGGGCTGGAAGAGAAAACCCATCATTTTGAAATGAACAGGCCAGTTGTTTCAAAGGCAGGTATTAGCATATTTCAAGAAGAGCATTGTTACAGCAGGTTTGAGAAGGCAAAAGCGGGACAATCAACGCCGCATGTAAACAAAGATCACCCAGGCCTGGTGCTGAAGGGGCTGCATCCAGAGAGCAGCAGCCAGCATCCGGTGTGATTATTTCTCAGCTTCACAAGACGCTGACGTGATCGCAGAGAGGCCCAGGCAGCTCCCCCTCACCTGAGGGCTCCCTGGTGACAATCCCTGATAAAGCAACAGCGGGAAACAGGCAAGATGAAGATCCATGCACCAACTTTCCCCAAGAGTGTTCTGCAGATGCTCTGTAATCAGGTAAGTTTGGGAATTGCTTCTCTCCAATTCCCCTGCAGGTGTATTACAGGTATTAGCATAATAACAGCCCTGAGAAGTCCAGCAGCAAAGGAGTCTGTTTAGCAGCTTCTAATTTCAGATTTCTCAAATATATTTGACCAGATGGATTCTTTTTTTTCATCCGTAAAATGCCCTGTGGAACTAGTGTTTCACAGGACTGACAAAATAAAATTCATATTTTATGGCAAGACGAGAAAGATTTAAGCATAGAATTTTAATTTAAGCATTGAATTTTCTCTGCCTGTTTGGGCCTCCTCCCTCCGCTCTAGTGTGTATTAACCAGACCTCCTCAGGAGATATCCTTCCTTCTTAATCCTGCAAGGGCTCATGATGACCCACTCCTCGCTTTATACACACAGAGCTGGATTGTATAAACTGTCAATATGTCATTCGATGTATTGATATAACCCTTCGTCTCAAAAAATTATATAACTCTACTTTGACCTCTAGCAGGCAGAATAATCCTCATAGCTTTCTGAAAGACTGTCTCCCGGGTTACAATCCTCAGGCTGGCGCAAATAAAATGGTCCATTTCTTTCTTAGATCTATTGTTGATTAATTTTGTGTCAAAAGGACACGATAGAGAAATATTGCCTTGGCCCATTCCCAGGCCTCGTTTTTGGCTATCAGCTTCAGACTCTTCTCCTACCAGAACTTTCTCAAAGAACTGAAGTTTGACATTGGACTTCCACGTTTTCATGTGTCAACACTCCCAGGCTCTAGGGTGGAGCTCAGGAGGAGGGGAGGATCCCAAAGCAAACGCTGGGGTCAGGAGGATGCCCAGACCCCACAAGCAATGAAGTCCTCTCACAAAGACCCTGCGAGTCAGGCTCAGGGTCAGGGGAGCTCTGGCAGCCTGCGGGGGAGGGGTCAGAACAAGGCCAGCTGATCAGTGTGGGTTTGAAGGGCATGGCCCGGGCTCCTTTGGAAATGGGAGTGGCTAGCAGGAACACGGAAGGGTGGAAGGCCTGGCTGGTCGTGTGGACTGACAGCTGATGGTGGGGTGGGTGGGGAAGCCACAGCTCAGTTCCCATAAGGGGTCCCAGGAACTCAGGTCACCGCACACAACCTGGACGGCAGACCCTGGCAGACACTAGATTCGCACCCCCAGTAGAGAGGCGGTTTCTCCCAAGATAATCCTTGTCCTGACCATCACTGGTTCAAGGATTAGCAGTACGAAGCAGATAGGCTGCAGGTATCATTTGGAAACCTGGGTGGGATTGGGGCCACCCTGGGGGATCAAATGAACTGACTAACAACAACCAGCAAATTAAGAGTCTGGGGACCTGCCGAGCAGGCAAAGCCACTATGAATTGTTAATACCAAGAAAGAAGTCAGGGAAACAAGGTAAGAAGACCAAGGGCACGTGGCAGCTGTGTACAGGTGTGTGGGTCATACACTGTGCCAGGGCAGCTGGCCAAAGAGGTGGGCAGGGGCTGAGATCTAACCTCCATTCCACCTGTGAAGCTAGGGGCCCTCACGTGGGACTATGCACACTTACAAAAAAAGGGCACATTTTACTAATTCATGCAAAGTCTGGAAGAGCCCCTGATGGGATGCCAGACCTTAGCTTGTGAAGGAAAGAATGGGGACCTGGCTGGGGACGCTCAGACACTTGTCATATAAAATTTGGGCAAACCTTGGGTAATAAACAGAGAATATAGGCAAATCCAAAGCTAGAGCTGGTGAGGACTGCCAGGCAAACTAGGCCCAGAGGAAAGGCCTCGTGTGTGGTCCATACAGGTGAAGCCAACTGGTCTGTCCACCCAGCGCCTCTCTGAAAGCTCCAGCAGCCCAACCCCACCCCCGCAGTGGGTGCTCTTTCCCAAGAGTTAAAGGCGTGTTTCTGACCTCAACGTCTGACCATGGATGGACTCTTCTATTTTTAGTAGAGTAACAAGAGCCAGGAATCCCAGGAAGGCTTTACAGCCAGACCTGAGAATGGGGCTGGGAATGCAGCCCCTTTCACTAATGTGCATCGCCCTTGCTTGGGTGTCTGGTGGCTGAGGCAGCCCTGAGAGTGACTTTCATTAGCACTTAGTGTATATGAACCTTGGGTTTACTGAGCAGTGATCTCCACAGTCAAGCACATCATTTCAAACAGGGTTTGCTCCTGCCAGCCAACTTACCTTTCTCCTTGATTGGCATCATTACAAATGTACGCTTTCCAATATGGGTCCTCTAATCTGGTCACCAGTCTGTTTTTATCTTCCCTAATTAGCTCTACTTTGCATGCCTTGCCTCCACCAGCTGCTCTCTAAACCTTACGTCTTTTACCATTTTTACTGGATTACTGTAACTCCCACATCACAGAGAAAATAAATGTCACCAGAAACGAGCATCTTGGAACTTTCTGCCCAGTATTGCTGTGATATTGTGATATAATAAGAAATGTGTATTTTGGTCTTTGTCCCTGGCTCCTGGCCAGAGCTCCTAAAACCCTGGTAATTTCCTAAGTGATAAGAGCATTCCTAAGTGATAAGATGCTCTTGCATCTTTGGTTATAATATTTGGAGTGGAGTGATAAAGGTGAAAGGAGCCCCTTTCAACCATACCCAAGTTTATGTTAATGAGGTGACTTTTGCCTTGTCTCTGAGGATGGGGCACTCTTTGCAACCACCATATGATTAGAGGGTTGGAACTTTCAGCCCCACCTCTCACTTCTAGGAAGGGAAGAAGTGCTGAGGTTGAGTTGATGGATCACTGATAGTCAGTGATTTAATCAATTGTGTTATGTCATGAAGCTTCCATAAAAACCCTAACCGAAGGGGTTCAGGGAGCTTCCAGGTTCCTGACCACACTGAGGTGTCGGGAGAGTGGTACACCTGGAGATGGTGTGGAAGCTCTGTGTACCTTGACCCCCAGACTTGCCCTATGCATCTCATCCATTGACTGTTCCCAAGTTATATCCTTTATAATATATAAAATACATAAGTAAGTGTTTCTCTGAGTTCTGTGAGCTTCTCTAGCAAATTATTGAACCCAAGGAGGGAATTGTGGGAGCCCTGATTTACAGTTGCTTGGCCAGAAGTGCAGGTCACAACCTGGGACTTGCAATTGGTGTCTAAAGTGGGGACAGCTTTGTGGGGCTGAGCCCTTAATCTGGGGGGGTCTGTGCTAATTCCGGGTAGTTAGTGTAAGAATTGTCTAATGTACAGTGTCAGAAGTACTGTGAGGGTAGAGAAAAACTGTTGTTTTTTTTCTTTTACTTGCAGACTTTAGCTCTAATGGTATTTATCCTTTGTTCATTCTCTCTTGCCCACAGAAGGAAACATGTTTTCCAACAGAAAGAAAAAGTTTCCCTTGCTTCTGTTTAAATTTTAAGCTACTGTTTCTCCCCCCGCCAACACAAAATTTCTTAAAAGAATACCATGGACTTCTGCTTTCTCCCATGATAGAATACAGGGACTGGATTTACTCTCATGCTTTAAGCAAAGTGTCATAGAAATTTGTACAAAATTATTTTTTAAATGTTTTTTAGAAATCAGACAGCAGGCAATACATGATTGATATTGCTGAGAGAATGGAATCAAACAAGATTAGCCTTACAATTGCTCCAGCTTAGTGCCTGCAGACAATTTCTAGGTGGTATTGCAGGGAAGGGGTCCCAAACAACCTGACAATCATGCTGAGTTCAGGATAAAGAGATCAGAACTGGGGGAGGTGGGAAGCAAGGTGACTAGAATTTGTGGGACAGAATGCTGAAGGAAAAAAAAAAAGAGCTTACCAGAGAAAGAGTTCTCTGGTATCTGTAGAAGGAACCACTCCAGTGTCTAGATGAATGCTGATCTGCCTCTGTGTGAAAGGAAGTTACTCGAATCTGGGAAAAGAATCCTCCAAACAAAAAGCTAAACATTCTTAGAGTTCATATGTGGACAAGAATAACCTGTGTTTTCAACAGTGAGACTGGACAGACTTTGTAACATGCAGAATATCAGGTTCAATTCTCAGGAAGATACACCATAGTAGTTGGGATAAATTAGACCTAGACTAAAGACTGCTTGAGACCTGCCCTAAGAAAACTTAACAGCAAGGCATGAAAGGAACAAAGATATTCCATGGAACTTAACAGCTTTCTATAACAAAGTCCTACACTTTTTAAAGGAACAACAACAAAAAATATCTAGCACCCTCAAAATGTAAAAATCACAATGTCCACTAGCTAACCAAAAATTATTAGGCATGCAAAACTGAGGAAAATGTGGACTATTATTAGGAGAGAAAATAATCAGTAGAAACACACCTGGAAATGACAGATATGATAAAAATAGCAGACAAGGTTATTAGGAATTATAAATATGCTTCATTGTTCAAGAAAGTACAGGGAAAGACAAATATGATGAGGCAAGAAATGGAAGATATAAAAATATCTGAATGGAACTTCTAAAGATGGAGAATAAAATATCCAAAATTTAAAAACACACTAGGATTAACAGTAGATTAGATATATCAGGAAGAAATATTAGTGAATGTAAAGACATAGCAATGGAAACTCTTCAAAATCGAGTACAGAGAGAAAAAAAGATTGGAAAAAACCCCCAGAGTATCAGTGATGTGGGAGAAAATATCTAGCAGTCTGATAAACATGTAAGTAGGGTCTCAGAAATTGTGGAAAAGAGAGAGAGAAGAAAGGAAATAATGACCAAAATTTTCCAAACTTGATGAAATCTGTAAACCAGAGATTCAAGAATATCAACAAAACCCAAACAGAAGAAACAAAGAAAACTACGTGAAGGAACATCATAATCAAATTGCTGAAACCCAGAAATAGAGGGGAATTTTTTCGAGCAGCCAAAAGAAAGAAGACAGAGAGAAAGAAAAGTAAGAATGTCAGAAGAATTCTTGTCAGAAACTATGTCAGCCAGATGACACTGGAATGACATATTTTTTAATTTTTTTTTTTTTTTGCAGTAAGCGGGCCTCTCACTGTTGTGGCCTCTCCCGTTACGGAGCACAGGCTCTGGATGCGCAGGCTCAGTGGCCATGGCTCACGGGCCCAGCCACTCCATGGCATGTGGGATCTTCCCGGACCAGGGCACGAAACCGCATCTCCTGCATTGACAGGCGGACTCTCAACCACTGCGCCACCAAGGAAGCCCATTTTTTCTTTTTTTAAAATTAATTAATTTATTTTTTGGCTGCGTTGGGTCCTCATTGCTGTGTGTGGGTGTTCTCTAGTTGTGGCAAGTGGGGGCTACTTTTTGTTGCAGTGCACAGGCTTCTCATTGCAGTGGCTTCTCTTGTTGTGGAGCATGGGCCCTAGAGTGCGTGGGCTCAGTAGTTGTGGCTTGGGGTCTCCAGAGTGCAGGATCGGTACTTCTGGCTCATAGGCTTCAGAGCACAGGCTTGGTAGTTGTGGTACATGGGCTTAGTTGCTCCACGACATGTGGGATCTTCCCAGACCAGGGCTCGAACCCATGTCCCCTGCATTGGCAGGTGGATTCTTAACCACTGTGCCACCATGGAAGCCCCTGGAAGGATGTATTTAAAGCACTGAAAAAATGAAACTGTCAATCTAGAATTTCATACCCAAGAAAAATAGCTTTCAGAAGTGAAATAGAAATAAAAACTTTTTCAGATAAACAGAATCGGAGCTATTTATCACTGTCAAACCTGCACCATAAGAAATATTACAGGAATTTAATTCTTCAGGGAGAAAATGGTACCAGATGGAAATTTGGCTCAATACAAAGGAATGAAGAATGCAGAAACATTTAGAAATTAAACCACATACTTCTAAATAGCCCATGGGTCAACGAAGAAATCACAAGGGAAATTAGAAGATATCTGAGGAAAAAAAGGGGAAATATAACACATCAAAATTTGTTGGTTTCAGTTAAAACAGTGCTTAGAGGAAAATTTATAGCATCATATGCTTATATGATATAGATAGCTCCAAAAAATCAATGAACTAGGCTTCCTTCTGAACATACTATAAAAAGAAGAGCAAATGAAGGCCAAGGTAATCAGAAAAAAGGAAATAAATAGTAACAAAATGAAATGAATAAAATGGAAAATATAACAATAGAGAATAATCAATGAGACCAAATGTTAATTCTGTGAGAAGATCTATAAATTTTATAACCCCCTCAGCCTGACTGATAAATAGACATTAAAAGGATAAGAAAAGACAGAAAAAATTAAAAGAGAAAAGACACAAATTACTAATATTAGGAATGAGAGAGGGGCAGTATTCCAGATTCTACAAACATGAAGAGGATATGAAGGAATAGTATAAACAATTTACATCAACAAATTCAATAAAATGGGCAAAGTCCTTGAAAAACACAAACCTAACTTAAGAAGAGATAAGTTATTGATAGCCCTATATCTATTAATGAAATTAAATTTATAGTTTAAAACTTCCTAAGAATGAAAAGAGTAAATTTACAGTGAAGAAACCTGAAAAACTCTATCTCAGCTAGGTGATCAAAGTTAGTATCAATAGTGATGTTATGTTAATAGCATGTGCCCTTAGTATAATGTGATGAGAATGGTAATTTTACCTCTGTGGTCTTCCTCCCCCAAACTCATCACCCCAGTCTAATCATGAAAAAACATCAAACAAGTCCCAATTTAGGGACATTCTATAAAATACCTTGACTAGTACTCCTCAAAACCTTCAAGATCATGAAAAAGAAAGAAAGTCTTAGAAACTGTCATAGCCAACAAGATCATAAAGTGACATGATGACTAGCAGTACTGTGGTGCCCTAGATGAGATCCTGGAACAAAAAAAGGACATTAGGTAAAAAAATTTAAATATGAATAAATTATGAACCTTAGTTTATAATAGTGTATCAATATCAGCTAATAGTTATGATAAATGCATCATATTAATGCAAAATGTTAATGGTAAGATATATTTGATGTGGAGTATATGGAAACTCCCTGTATTATCTTCATAGCTTTTCTGAAATCTAAAACCATTCTAAAATAAAAAGTGTATTTTTTTAAAAAACACTTATAAAGAAAACTCCAGACACAGAGGGCTTCACTGGTGAATTCTGACCAACATTTAGAAAAGGAATAATACCCATACTATACAAACTCTTCAAGAAAAAAAAGAGGGAACATTTTCTAACTCATTTTGTGAAGCCAATGTTGTCCTGATAACAAAACCATACAAAGACATTACAAGAAAAGAAAATTGCAGGCCAATATCCTTCAGGAACATAGGAAAATTTTATTTATTTATTTATTTATTTATTTATTTATTTATTTCTGCTGGGTCTTAGTTGCTGCAAGCAGCCTCCTTAGTTGTGGTTTGCCAGCTCCTAAGTTGCAGCACATGGGCTCCTTAGTTGTGGCAGGCAGGCTCCTTAGTTGTGGCTCCAGGGCTCCTTAGTTGCGGCTCACCGGTTCCTTGGTTGTGGCATGCATGTGGGATATAGTTCCCTGACCAGGTATCGAACCCAGGCCCTCTGCACTGGGAGCACAGAGTCTTATCCACTGCACCACCAGGGAAGTCCCGAAAATTTCTTAACAAGTGTTTAGCAAATAAAATCTAGTAATATGGTCCAGAATACATCATTACTAAGTGGGGTTTATGCTAGGAATGCAAAGTTTGGTTAACATGTAAAAATCAATGGAATTCACCATGTTAAAAGATTTGAAAAGAAAAATCATTTGATCATCTCAATAGATGCTGAAAAAGCATTTGACAAAATTTAGTACCCATTTATGATTTTGAAAAATTCAGAAATAAATGGAATGGAATAGAAAGCAGGAAAGCAGGAATGGAAGAGAATTTCCTCAACCTGATACCTCTAACAATTATACTTAGTGATGAAAAACCAGATGCTTCACCCCTAAGATTTAGAGCAAGACAGGAATATCTGCTCCTGCTTTTTCCATTTCACTTCATACTGGAAGTGCTCATTGGTTCAGTAAGTCCGGAAAAAGAAGTCAAATGCATAGACATGAAAAGCAAAAAATAAAACTGATTACATTCACAGATGATGTGACATGATTATACATGTATAAAATATTAATGAATTTATAAAAATGGTAGTTAAACTATTAGGTGAGTTTAGCAATATTGATAGAAAAAATCAATTGTATTTATATATACTAGCAATGAACAATTATATTTAAAATATAATGCCATTTATAATGACATCAAAAACATTCAGTGATATATTTCAGAAAATATGTGCAAGATCTGTTCACTGAAGACTACAAAATAGTGTTGAGAAAAATTAGAGAAGACTTAAATAAATGGAGAGATGTATCATGTTCATGAGTTGGAAGTCCTGATATTTTTCAATGTCACTTTTCCCAAAATTGATTTATAGATTTAGAGAATCCTAATCAAAATCACAGCTGGCTCATTGGGTAAACATTGGCAGGTCATATCTAAAATTTATGTGTAAATGCAAATGACCTAAAATAGCCAAAACAATTTTGAAAAATAAGAACCGAGTCAGAATACCCATGCTACCTGATTTTAAGATTTACTGTAGGGCTTCCCTGGTGGTGCAGTGGTTGAGAGTCCACCTGCCGATGCAGGGGATACGGGTTTGTGCCCCGGTCCGAGAAGATCCCACATGCCGCAGAGCGGCTGAGCCCGTGAGCCGTGGCCACTAAGCCTGCGCGTCCGGAGCCTGTGCTCTGCAACGGGAGAGGCCACAGCAGTGAGAGGCCCGCGTACCGCAAAAAAAAAAAAAAAGATTTACTGTAAAGATACAGTATTTAAGAGAGTGTAGTATTTGTGTTTAGATAAACATATAGATCAAAGAGACAGGATGGCAGCAAGAATGGCAGAGTAAGAACCTCTGAAACTCTTCTCTTTCATAAGGACAATGAGACCACTGGGAATATTTGTCAGATTCAATTTTTTCTTATCCCTGGAAATTAACCAAAGACTTGCAGCAAATCGGGGAGTCTTTATTAAGAAAAATAGCTGAATTTCTGTAAGAACACAGTCTTTGTGATGTTTAACTTACCTAATTTCCATGCCCATTTCCCCAACTCTTCAGTAGCTTTGAAAACACACAGCCCACAATCACAGTGAAAACCAGCAGCCTGACAGCCACTAGACGGGGCAGAATGGGGTTGGAACTCTTTTGAAGCCTCATTCCCAGAGATTATCATTACTGGACCCATTTGGTGGCTCCTTTAAAGAGACCACTCACAAACTTTTTCTTCATTTGACCTGACTAGGAGCTTGCCCAGTGCAAAAAGCCTTTTCCCCAGGGACATTTGTTGGAGACAGTCAGAAGCAATTGTTTAACATTGCAGCTGTCTGAAGGAGTGATTTAGCATTTGGGGTAAAGAATGTGTTCCCCAAAAGTTTTAAGTAAAAGCTGAGCAGTGAGATGGCCATAGGAGGCTTTGAAAAGCTCTGACATATGCCCATGTGGGGCTGTATTCATGCTCAGAGCTATGTGCATCCTCAGGAAAAACCTGAGAAGGCTCTCTGCTCTCACCTCTGGCTAACCTTGAGGCTATGTGCAAGCAGCAAGTGAAGGCCAAAGCAGAAATGTAGACTGTCTGGCTGAGTGTTGAATGTGTTCCCCAACATACACACAGAACTGCACAGCTAAGACTGGGAGACATCGGTTCTAGGCATTTAAGGAAATTTCTGATGAGCTGACCTGTAAGCTGACCAAGCAAAGACTTCAGAGTGCACACATGATCAAAAACTACAGACTCAACAGAATGAGTTCAGAAAAGTCACTAAACAAACCATCAACCATAAACCCTAGAGAGAGAGAGATTCTGACTTCCAGAATTGCCACATTATATCATTTCAACAAAAAGCTTTGAGAGATGCAAAGAAAAAAGAAAGGATGGCCCATGCACAGGAAAGAAAAATCAGTCAACAGAAAACTGTCTCTAATGGAGTCCAGACTTTAGACTTAGTAGACAAGACTTTAAGTCAGATATTTTGAACATGTTCAAAGAACTAAAGGAAATTGCATATAAAGAACTAAAGGAAAGTATGAGAACAGTGTTTCAACAGAGAATAGTAATAAACAGATGCAATTATGTATGTATATATCTAGTGTAATTATATATGTATATATACACAAATAGAACTTCTAGAATCAAAGAGTATAACACTTGAAATGAAGGGCTAGATGGACTCAACAGCAAATCTGAGCAGGAAAAGTATCAGCAAACTTGAAAATACATTCATTGAGATTATTCAGTCTGAGGAAGAGAATGAAAAATGAGCGAAGAAAAATGAACAGAGCCACAGAGATCTGTGGGATACTATCAAACATACTAACATATGCATAATGGGAGTTCTGAAAGAGAGGAGAGAGAAAGCAATAGGCAGCAAGAATATTTGAAGAAATAGTGGCTGAGAACTTCCCAAATTTGATGCAAAACATTAATCTACACACTCAATAAGCTCAACAAACTTCATGTAGGATAAATTAAAGAGATCAACACCTAGGTACCTCATAATCATACTGCTGAAAGTCAAAGACAAAGAGTGAACCACAAAAGCAGCAAAAAAAAAAAAAAATAAGCAACTCATCAGTATGGAACCACGTGAAGATCAACAGTGTACTCCTTACTATGGTGGCCAGAAGGTGGTGGGATGGCATAGTCAAAGTCCTGAAAGAAAAAGATTGTTAATCAAAAATACTATATGGGGCTTCCCTGGTGGTGCAGTGGTTAGGAATCCGCCTACCAATGCAGGGGACATGGGTTCGAGCCCTGGTCTGAGAAGATCCCACATGCTGAGGAGCAACTAAGCCCGTGCGCCACAACTACTGAGCCTGAACTCTAGAGCCCGTGAGCCACAACTACTGAAGCCCGCGAGCCACAACTACTGAAGCCCGTGTGCCACAGCTACTGAGCCTGTGTGCCTAGAGCCTGTGCTCCACGAGAGAAGCCACTGCAATGAGAAGCCTGCACACCACAACGAACAGCAGCCCCCACTCACCACAACTAGAGAAAGCCCGCGTGCAGCAACGAAAACCCAATGCAGCCAAAAATAAAAAGTAAAAAAAAATGTCTATTTAGGTCTTCTGCCCATTTTTGGATTGGGTTGCTAACACATATATATGGAATCTAAGAAAAAAAAAATGTCATGAAGAACCTAGGGGTAAGACGGGAATAAAGACACAGACCTACTAGAGAATGGACTTGAGGATATGGGGAGGGGGAAGGGTAAGCTGTGACAAAGTGAAGAGTGGCATGGACATATATACACTACCAAACGTAAAACAGATAGCTAGTGGGAAGCAGCCGCATAGCACAGGGAGAACAGCTCGGTGCTTTGTGACCACCTAGAGGGATTGGATAGGGAGGGTGGGAGGGAGGGAGACACAAGAGGGAAGAGATATGGGAACATATGTATATGTATAACTGATTCACTTTGTTATAAAGCAGAAACTAACACAGCATTGTAAAGCAATTATACTCCAATAAAGATGTTAAAAAAAAGTAAAAAAAAAAATTCTATATGTAGCAAAGTAATCCTTCAAAAATGAAGGAGAAATTAAGACATTCTCATATAGCAAAACCTGAGGGTATTTGTTTCTAGCCACCCACCCTACAACTACTGAAGGGAGCATTTCAGGTTGAAATGAAAGGGATTCAAATCAACATGAAGAAACAAAGAGTTCCAGTAAGGTAACTATGCAGGTAAATATAAAAGACTATATAAATGTACTTTTATTTTTCTGGCTCTAATTCTCTTTTTTCTTTTGACTGATTTAAAATACAACTGTAGAAATCAATGATTAGATCAAAGAGAAAAAATAGAGACCGGAAGGCAACCATATGTATATGTTGAATTGATTTTGGGCAAAGATATAAATTCAATGGGGAATGGATTGTCTGTTTAACAAATACTAGAACATCACATAAAAATGAATCTAGGACCATATTCAAAGTTAATTCAAATAGGATAATAAACCAAAACTTAAGATGTAAAAATATAGAGGAAACTCCTAGAAGGGAAAAATAGGAAAAATCATGAACCATAGAAGAATAAATTGATATACTGAGTATCATCAACATTAAAGATTTTGCTATTTTAAAAATGCTGATAAGAAAATGAAAGGCAAGCCACAGCCTGGGAAAGAATATTTGTAAGCATATATCTGATAAAGAATTTGAATTTAGAATATACAAAGAACTTTTACAACTCAATAATAAGAAGATAAAGTACCCAATTAAAAAGTGGGAGCAATTTTTATTGACACTTCACCAAATTAGACATATAAATAAGCCTATAAAAAGATGTTCAAATTATTTATCAGTAGGGAAATGCCAATTAAAATCCCAGTAATAGTCTACTACATACCAATTAGAGAAGCTAAATTTAAAGAAGTTGTCAATATCAAGTTTTAGCAAAGATGTGTAGCTCTTTGCCAAAACTTAATATTTTTGATGGAACTCTCACCCATTGTTGGTGGGGATGCAAAATTGTACAGTCACTTTGTGAACAGTTTGGCAATTTCTTATAAAGTTAAATGTAAACTTACCTTATTCCCAGAAATCTTTTTACTAAGTGTTTATCTAAGAGAAATGAAAAATATATGTCCACATGTTCTCATATTTCTAGCAGTTTTATTCATAATAGCCCCAAACTGATAACAACCAAATGTCCATCAACTGGTGAATGGATCAACACCTTTTGGTATATTCATGCTAAGGAATACTATTCACCAAGATAAAGGAGAAAGCTGCTGAAACCCACAACAATATGGATGTATCTCAACAGCATTATTCTAAGTGGAGAAAATCAGAAAAAAAACACACACATACAAAAAACATGATTCCATTTACATGAAATTCTAGAAAAGGCCAAACTATAATGGCAAAAAGTAGATCAGTGTTGCTAGGAAACAGGATTGACTGAAAAGAGCACAAGGGAACTTTTTGGAAAAATGAAATTGTTCTGTAACATGATTACGGTGTCAGTTATACAACTACAGTCGACCCTTCATATCCACGGGTTCTGCATCCTTGGATTCAAACAACTTTGGATCCAAAATATTTGGAAAAAAAAATTCCAGAAACTTCTAGAAAGCAAAACTTGAATTTGCCACACAGCTAATTACACATCATTTACATTGTATTAGGTATCATAAGTAATCTAGAAATGATTTAAAGGATACAGAGATTCTGTAGGTTATGTGCCAATACCATGCCATTTTATTTAAGGGACTCCAGCATGTCCGGGGTTGGGGGTAGGGGCTGGGCCCAATCCTCCGAGGATACTGAGGGCTGATTGTATATACACATTTGTCAACAGTCATCAGCATGTACACTTAAAATTGGTGGGTTTAACTGGCTTTAAAATTATACCTTGGGCTTCCCTGATGGCACAGTGGTTAAGAATCCTCCTGCCAATGCAGGGGACACGGGTTCAAGCCCTGGTCCAGGAAGATCCCACATGCCTCCCCTCACAGGATCTCACTCACCACTTCCAAATATAACAACCCAGACCCAACCCAGTCTTGGTACCCCAGGGTGTCTTAAATTGTCAAGGGATAGAAAGAAAACCTTAAGAGAAAGGAGTTTAAACTTGCTTTAATTTAAACCCAATATATACTGTATAACTAGACGGGATGTGTGAGAGATATCAATACATGATTATAGTAAAAATCAAATGAACATTAGTGTTGCAACTCCAATGAAAGTTTATACTCACTACCCTCCAGTCTAATCCAGTATAAGGTTTACAGCCACATAGAGGAGACCCCCACCCCCCATAATATGACAGCATTAATGTGCCTTGCAACCCCTATGCCCATCCCCATGACAGCTCCATCCCTTCTCCAGCTCAGCCCTTGGCACATGTGCAGGGATGATCATGAGACAACATGCCCACTGGGACCTTTGTCCAGACAAGCAAGCCTCCCTTTGCTATTCATTCTTCTTTTGGTTCCAGGCTGCTCTGCAAACCAGGAATATACTTCATAAAGCAATGTGCCAGCTACCCTACATGAGTCAAAGGAGCATGTCACTGTGAGTTTAAGAAAATAAAATCACTGTCCACAGTAAAATGGATTTAATGGTCACAGTGGTGTTCATAAAACACCTCTCCTCAGCTTCTGAAGCACAGACTTTAATAATTTAATGTTTTTTCTGCCGTGACACTAAGATTTTCTGAAACAGAGGGAAAGCCCGCAGTAAGAAGCCTACCTCTCCCCCATTTTCATGGCAGCAGAAATAATGCCTCTTCTGCCACCTTTATATTGCTCCTCTGTGCAAAGTCTCTTCACAGCAGGGCACTGATTTGGGATGCCCATCTCCTCCCTGGCTGATCAGGATGAAAGCTCCAGTTCTTGAAAAGTTTAGCAAAGAAAAAGGATTTCAGTATTTGCATTTGACCTAACTAGTTTATTTTAAAAAGTTTCAAATTCTGAATCCTTACCCTAAAAACAAAAATAACTAACATATAACAACAAGATAAAAGCAAAACAAAACACCTGTTATCCTGCCATACTGGTCAGATATATGTTTCAGAATCACTTTCCCTATTATGGGTTTAATATTGTTACTAAAAATTTCCCAATTAAAGCTATATACCCAAGGTTTTAATACATTAAAAATATATAAACACTTTTTAAATATAAAAAGTAATAAATATTCCCTCTGAAAATTTGGAAAACAGAAAATATACACACACAGAAGAAAAACACAATAGCCATAATTCCACTGGTGAAGAATTATTGTCACCATTATTTTATAGCTTTTCAGTTTTTTTAATGGACATGTACACAGATTTACCTGTTTATGAGGTCATACAATATATGCTATTCTATAATCTGCTTCTTTTAATAATTCACTGTCAGCATTTAGTCATCATATAGTCCTCGAAAATAGTATTTTTAATGTCTTTATAGCATTAAAGACATTATAACCCAGATCCTATTTTTTGAAAAATGTTTCAGTTGTTTCTATTTATTTGCTCATAAATAATACATCCTCGTATATTTATCTTTAGTACATCTCTATTTCCGTAGGATGAATTCCTGGATGATATGCTGTAATTTTTGACAAGATAAACGTAGGATTCTGAAATTCCCTTGAAGGTCTAGGACATCCCAATTAAGAGCCTGTGCATCTACTAAACTTTCCAATAATTCTTCTTACGGCTCAGCTGCAATTCCGTCCTTTGCAGGAGGCCTTTAAGAGCATGTACTGAATTAGATATTTATTTCCAAACCTGGCATTCCAAGACCCTTCTTCTAGTTACGTATCAGGCTCTTTACCATTCCTTACAGTGGACCAAGCCTGGTGGTATCATCTTATTGTCAGTTTATAAGTATGGAAATTGACATTGAGAGAGGTTTAATCACTTACCCAAGGTCACATCACTAATAGATGGGTCTTTGAATTCAGATCAGTGAAGCATGTGTTCTTTTCCTAAGTGACCCTCACTAACGTCCACCTAACCTCCAGAGGAGGGGCAGGCATCGCACTGCAGGAGCCAGTCTGTCTGGATTTGAACTTGCCTTATGTCTAGTCTTGTGACCTCTTGCAAGTATTGTCCTTGTTGTATTTGCTTCCTCATTTCTAAAATGTGGATAATAACCGTACCCACCTCATAGGGGTATGGAGAGGGTTAAATTAGTCATTATACTTGAAGTGCTTAGATTTGTGCCTGATACATTGGAAGTATTAATTGCATTTATTATCATCGTTGTTTTTACTGTTACATTTCAGGCAAACCAGCCTTACTGGCCATTTCCCAAACACAGCTTGGTTATTGACCTATGCCTTTGTTCACAGTTTTCTACTCTTGGCATGCTTGCCCCATGTCTTCATACAACTGACTCTATGGCTAATATTTATTGATGAGGCTGGTGAAATAAATCCTCTTCATTCTCCCAAAACCATTCTCTTCCTTATTGTTCATGATCTCTCCCTTTCTCTTACACTACCTGTAACTCTTTTATATTTTTCATCCTGTCTGGTTTTAGAGTTGTGTGTGTACCTGCTTACTTCCTTACTAAACCAAAAGCTTGCTGAGGGCAGAGACTGTCCAGTGGGGAGGACACTGCAAGGACAATGCCAGAGAGTCCATGTTTAATCTCAGGTCTGCCCCACTACTATACTGTGCATTATTTAACTTCTCTGTACCGCAGTTTTTCATCTGTAAAATGGACATGATAATAAGACCTACTCCGTAGGTTTGTGGGGAGGATCAAATGCATCAATGTATGTAATATGCCTGGAATTGTGTCTGGAGCATAGCAAGTGCTCAATAAATGCTAGTTGTTAAAATTTTACATAGTAGCCACTGAGTAAGTGTTAGCTGAGTGAATGCCAGCACACATGAATCACATTTGTCTGAACTGTTCCCTTTTTCATATTTGCATGTAAAGCTGTGCAGACTCTCTCTAGCTATTATTTGGTACAATCAGGAATTATTTCCTAAGATTAGTCTTCTCATTTGTGATTCTAATGGGGTGGGGGTAGTAGTCGTAATTGTTGAGCTCTAAGCTCTGGGTCAGAAAGTGAAGATATCGGTAAATCTAAAAAAAATAAACGAGAGGGCTTTCCTGGTGGTGCAGTGGTTAAGAATCTGCCTGCCAATGCAGGGGACACGGGCTCGTTCCCCGGTCCGGGAGGATCCCACATGCCACAGAGCGGCTGGGCCCGTGAGCCATGGCCGCTGAGCCTGCGCGTCCGGAGCCTGTGCTCCACAACGGGAGAGGCCACAACAGTGAGAGGCCTGCGTACCGCAAAAAAAAAAAAAAAAAAATTATTTGCTCAACAAATGTCTATTGCGTGTTTGATCTGGATCAGGCAGAAGAGCAACCACCGCGAGGCAAGAATGTGCAGCGCATGCTGGGAGCCTCTGAATAGAGCTGTGAACGCACCAGAAGAAAGAGTGAGAGAGAGAGGGGAGCTGGCAAGTTGCGGTGGATCAAGGAGCTGGCCTGCGTGCGCGCAACTTTGATTCAGAGGCGCAGAGCCACTGCCCTTGAAGGCAGATTCAAGGAGAATGAGTAAGTCTCTCCTCGGTTTCGGCGGATGCTCACCTCGCTGTCAGGGCTGATTCGGGAGTGGATTAGGCGGTGCATGGGCAGCAGAGTTCCCGGAGCAGAGGCGCTTCTGAGGGTTCTCAGATGGAGCCCAGGGGAGGTTCCGAGCTGCCCCCAGGGCAGGCAGCCGGATCTCACACATGCGCGCGCGCACACACACACAACACACACACACGCACACACACACACACACACAGCTGGCTCAAGCCTGGGGCCTGATTCTATGACCCTTGACCTAGTGGAAGTCCTGGTCCCAGCTCCCTGAAGCCTCTATTTGAAGCTTCTTAGGATACAGATGATTCCAGGGAACAAACCACACCTTTCGGGGGGTGTGGGAGGGTATTTGCTGTCAAGGCAAAACCACGGCCCTGGTGCACATCCCGTCAGCCCAGTTGGGCGAGTGAGCGGCACCTACCGCCAGGGGGTGGGCAGAGACGCTCAAACCTGCTTGCTCCCAATGCGTCTTCGGTTTGGGAATAAGATGGGTACAACCCAAGCCGTTATTGTTCCTCCATACCCCACATGCACTGGGCAGAAGTAAGGGAGGGTTCTCACTGTCGGCTGAATTGGTACATTGTGGAGATGACCAGAGGCTGGAGGGATCCGGAGGCCTAGAGTCCCTCGCGGCTCCCTGATTGGCTGGTCTTATGACCTTGGGAAGTCACCTCGTCCTTCTGGGTCTCCGTTCACTCCCTTGTAAACTGGAGGTGTTGGGTTAGAGCTGTGGTCCTCACCTGGAAGGTGGTGATGGAGGGATGGGCAATCGGCCTCACAGAGGAGGATGGGGGAGGTATGTGCACATGAGCACTCCCACTCTGTGCCGCCTTGACCCCTCCCCGCAGCCCCTACCCACAGGTTCTAACTCGCCCACCCCAGGTGGGTGTGGGCTCTGCTGGAAGTGTGCTGCTTGGATGAGGATGAGGACGCTGGGGCCCCAGGGAGCCTGTCACCTCACCCTGCTGCCCTAAAACCCGTGTTGACTTTTTAAACTCCCGACCATTTCCTGTGTGATCATTATCCTCCCCAAGGCAAGTACCGCAGAATTGATCTTCCTGTCTCCAAAGAGGAAATCAATAAAAAAGTGGCATTTTCCAGGAAACAGCTGAAAGAATTTATTATGCAGAATACGGTGCATAATAAATCTGCAAGAATGCTGAGGTACAAACCACTAATCCCCAAATTTCAGAACGTCACCAAGTTATAATTGAAACAGTTAAATTGGCTGTTAGCCCTGACACTAGACTGAAATCCCCCCTGAAGGAGTGACTTCTCATGAGCCTTCTTGGAGTTGGGGGGAAATTTTCAACCCTGGCCTCCTCTCCAGCTTTGGTTCCAGCTCTCAGGCGCTCGGCAGTGTGTGGTCCCCCTCCCGGCCTCTCCGCCCTCCTCCCTCCCCACCCAGCCCCCCTCTACGCCTGTCCTTCCTGCCCTCACCCGCTCCCGAGGCAGTGGGCACCTGGCCAGGTCCCACGGGCCCTGCCCGTCTGGTCCCAGTCCTTTCTCTCAACGCTTCCCGTCAGGATTTCCAGCTTTGCCACTTTCCTCAGACCTCCCCATGCCTTGTCTTACTCCACAGAAAAAGCGGGGCCCGTCGGGAAGCGACGTCCTCCCGTCCCCCCTGCTCCCCGTGCACAGCCAGGCCCCCCTCCCTCCGGCCTCAAGGCCTGCGCCCTGGACCCCTCTCTCAGCTGCCGCATCCCCTTCAACTCGTGAGCACCTGGCCTGGGGAGCACTTACAGGAAAGAATGATGTGTTAACAGCAGAAGAGCTGTGCCTGGCAGTCAGGAGACCCACGACCCCAGGGCGGGGCAGCCTTCCTGGGCCCCTTCCAGTCGCCTCGGCCCCGTGGAGCCTACCTGGAGAGGATGCCCTCTGCCCCCTCCATCCTGTCCCTCCCCTGGCTGTGGCCCTCCGCCCTCAGGTCCTGCAGCTCCTGGCTCTGGGCCTGGGGCCAGGGTGCTGGCTCCAGAGCACCACCTGGTCTCCCTCCTGGGCTGGAGGAGGATGCACGGCTCTGGGCCCTGAGGGCGGAGGGAGGGGATGGAGGTAGATGGCTCATCGTGGTGCAGCCCCCAGATGAAACACACATAAGGCAAACCAAGCTTTCTTTCCTTAATATTCATAGCATAATTCTGTTCCACGAGACTGTCTTTTTCTGTCTTTTCTCAGACTTTTCTCACTCTCCTTCCTTGGCATGAGGGAGGGACGCCTGTGTCTCCAGGGCACAGCGGAGGGGAAGAAAACTCCCCCTTACAGAGGAATGCTGTCAGTGCCGAGGGAAAGCAGTCCTCCTCTGACCTCGTTCCTGCTGCCCTCGGCCTGCCCTCTCGGCTCCCTTCACCCATCATTCCCACCTGGAGACCCTGGAGACTCCCCACATCACACATGCGTCCTTGATGCCTTGCTCACCCCAGCTGCTCGCTGGCCCACAACACCGTCCTCTGAAACTGTCCGCCCCCCCCACCCCCGTCCCTCCGGTTGTTACACCCAATGCAGAGCTTTAAATTCCTTTTTATTGGACTCTTCCGGCTCCTGTGGCCGAAGCTATCTTTGCTTTCCTCTCATCTATAGGCTGTCCCTTCCGGAATTCTCTGCCTCTTAGATGTGAGCATTTCTTGTCTGCTCTCTTGACTCTAACTGCCTTCTGCTCCCTTACAGTTTTCAAACCTCAGTGCATGACTCGGAACCTCCCCATGCAACTCCAGGCCCTCAAAGCTCAGTACCTATTACATCTCTTACCAAATGTCCCCCAGGCATTTCGAACTCAATCTGCCCCAAATTGAACTTGTTGCCCTCTTCTCTAAATATCCTCCTAGTATTTTTTCTCTTTTAACGAATGCCACCATCATTCACGTCATCACCCACACTCGACTCCATTTCTACTCTGCCATCTCCTCTTCACGCCTCGCCCCCCCGCCCCGCCTCCCAGCACACACCTTCTCTGAGGCCTCATCACTCTCCTCCAGGACACGCTCTGAGGTGCTGCCAGGATGAGCTTCCTGAAGCCACTCCTGGGATTTAGACCCTTCCATGGCTCTCTATTGACTCCTGTCCACTGAAACCCAAACCTCTCGTCGGGGCTAAGAGGCTCCTCTCATCTGAAGAAGATGAGAAGCCAGGAGACCCAATGGTACCCAAGCTTGACAGTGCCCTCTGATGCACCCTGCTTGAGGCAACATCCAGTGTAAAGAGTTTGGGTTTGCTTTTTACTTATTTATTTATTTTTAAATTAAAAAAAATTTATTGGAGTATAGTTGATTTACAATGTCGTGTTAGTTTCTGCTGTACAGCAAAGTGAATCCATTGTATATATACATATAGAAACTCTTTTTTAGGTTCTTTTCCCATATAGGTCATTACAGAGTATTGAGTAGAGTTCCCTGTGCTGTACTGTAGGTTCTTATTAGTTAACTATTTTAAATATAGTAGTGTGTATATGTCAATCCCAATCTCCCAATTAATCCCTCCCCCTGCTTACCCCCCGGTAACCATAAGTTTGTTTCCTACATCCGTAACTCTACTTCTGTTTTGTAAATAAGTTCATTTGTACCCTTTTTTTAGATTCCACATGTAAGCAATATCATATGATATTTATCTTTTCTCTGTCTGACTTACTTCACTCAGTATGACAATCTGTGGGTCCATCCACCTTGCTGCAAATGGCATTATTTCATTCTTTTTTATGGTTAACAATTCCATTGTATATATGTACCACATCTTTATCCATTCCTCTGTTGATGGACATTTAGGCTGCTGCATGTCCAGGATATTATAAACAGTGCTGCAATGAACATAGGGATGCATGTATCTTTTCAAATTATGGTTTCCTCCAGATATATGCCCAGGAGTGGGATTGCTGTGTCACATGGTAGATCTACTTTTAGTTTTTTAAGGAACCTCCATGCTGTTCTCCATAGTGGCTGTATCAGTTTACATTTCCACCAGCAGTGTAGGAGGGTTCCCTTTACAGCACACCCTCTCCAGCATGTATTGTTTGTAGACTTTTGGATGATGGTGGGTTTGCTTTTTAAATAAAGGAGACAAGTAGAGATACAGAGGATCCACAGTGACCAGAGGATGGACTTGGGCCTCCTGGGAATAACGTGAGCAGCGGACTGTGGTAAGCAGGGCAGCCTCTCGGCGTATTTAGGTGTCTGCCCCCAAAGCTTCTGCACCGACAGCTTCCTGTGGTGTCCCTATTCTTTTCCCATTAGGGTCACTCTTTTGAATGCAGCTGTTTTTTGTTTTTATGTTTTTGGTTTTGGTTTTTTTTCTGAAATACCCTCTTGTAACTGTGATATAGCCCTCCCATAGTATATGTTTAATAAATACATTACATAGTCTTTGAAAGGATGGATGGATGTGTCTCCTGGACCAGCAATGTGATAGTAACCCAGTGGTACCCAACAATAAATTAGCCTGGATGAATTCACCCTAGAACTCCATGATCAAGTGGTGGGACAAAAGTCACAGACTTTTCTGGGGGGAGGGGGAGTGGGTTCAGGGAAAGAGATGAAGATCCGTAACAGGGCGTGATTCCAGGGGCCAGGCTGGGACAGGCCCAGCGAGGTCCCATAGCGAAGGGCCTCTGGAGGCACAAGGTCGCCAGAGTCTGGCAAATAGTGGAATGTGGTGGAGTTGATGCAGAAAGATAACAAGTGGGCGTGAGGCCCCCGGTCTCATCTCAGCCTGGGCCTTGCCAGGTGCCAGGGATGGGCCCCTGAGGCCCCCTCTCCCTGCTGCAACCGCACTGGGCTTGGTAGTTTCTGGACCCCACCAGGTTCTTTGATTTTAGTGCTCTCGGTGTCAGGAGTGCTCTCCTCCCTTTGTTTTAAGCTGTAGGTTTCATCACTATACAGGTATGGTGAGGCCAACAGATCAGGAGACGACTGCCATTGAAAAGAGTCTGCTATTGCTGCGGACTGAAGGTTCGTATCTCTCCTTCAACTCCTATATTGAAAAACCTAATGCCCAGTTCGATGGTATTAGGAGGTGGGGCCACTGGGAGGTGATCAGGTCATGAGGGTGGAGCCCTCGTGAATGGGATTAGTGCCCTGAAAAAAGAGACCCCAGAGAGCTCCCTCACCCCTTCTCCATCTGAGGACACAGTGAGAAGAACCAGGAAGCGGGTTTCACTGGACACTGAGTCTATTGGCACCTTGATCTTGGACTTCCAACCCCCAGAACTGTGAGAAATAAATGTCTCTTGTTTATGAGCCACCCAGTCTGTGGTTTGTTGTTATAGCAGCCTTGAGACAGATATAGTCAGACAGTTGTACTCACAGATCCCAAGAGAAGGGGCCACAGCATGTCATGGGTGGGTGGGGGGCATGTGGGGGAAGCACGAGGGTCGGTCAGGAGGCAGATGTGGGGGGGCGGGAAACATTGGCAGGAGACTTTACTGTGGTTTCTGGGGGAAGTGAGGCAGGGTCAGCAGCCTCAGGACTGGCTGGTTTGGATCATTTCAGGCTCTGGGGCATAGGAGCTGCCCCTGATTGTCTGGTAACCAGCCCTGGTGCTTAGGGCAGGAGGACAGTGGCCTGGAGAGTGAGAACCACAGAGGAGGTGGTGGGTTGTGGGCTGTGGGTGGTTGGTTTGCATTTGAAAGTTGCCCTCCAGGAGAGCTGTCCACTCTGCAGGAAATGGACAGCCCAGGGGGCAGTGCCTCCAGGGTCAGCAAGGCCAGATGTCAACACATCAGAAAATGGAAAATAAAAAACATGATTAACACAGCTTTGCTCCTCTTAGCTCCACCCTTCTCCTCTTTCCAGGCTCAGCCTAAAAGTCACATCCTTGGAGAAGGCAATGGTCGGGGAAGGCTTTTCCCTTTATTTCTTTCAGAGAACCCAGCACAAGTTAAGATTATTGCCTAGCTTAGGTTCCCTGGAAACAGAACGAGGCCAAGATTTAGTGGCAACATTGTATTCGGGAGGTACAAGTTCGAGGCAGTGAGAGAGAGAAAGGAAGAGAGGTGGGGGGCAGGCGTCACGTGCCCGGTGATGCACTGCTCGCTGGGGCAGCTTCTGGGAACTTCAAGGGACACAGCCGGCCACTCAGCAGGAGCCCCTGCTCCGCCCCCAGCACAGCGCTCCTGCCAGACAGGCTGCCCAGAGACAAGGGAGCTTGGGGTCTCTGCCCTGCTCTCTCTCCACTGGTCCCTGGGCTGCATGGTCCGGCCACTTGAAGCTGGACTTTCAGACCAGTGTGGTGGCCTTTAACTCAGGTCTGGAAGTGGCAGGAGAAGACATCAACTCCGAGCCCAAGGAGAGAGCCGGCATTCCCAGGGCAGTTCACCGTGGGTCTGTCCCTGGAAGGTCCAGTGGGTGTTGGAACCGAGAGGTCTGGAGATACACCTGACCCAGGTCCCCCACTGGACTGGAAGCATCTTCCAGAAAGAGACTGGGTCTGCCTGATTTTTACCTTGTTGCCAGGCCCAGTGTAGTACCTAGAGGAAAGTAGGTTCTGAACCCAGGCTTGCAATTCCAAGTTCAACTTCCCAGAGTGAGCTGCTCAGGCCATGTGCTCCCCAAGTGATTTGATTCACTGTTGTCTCCACAATATATTCACAGCTAGGCTGTGAGGACCCCAAGGATGCACAGCATTTTCTTTTTTCCTAGTTACTAGCTCAGAGCCTCGTATGTAGTAGGTGCTCAGCGAACATTTGCTGTCATTCACACACAGCTGAATGAGCAGATGCAGCCTGCCGAGGGGAATGGCTAGACCTTCCAGATTATTTTATGGGTGGGCCCACTTGACTTGCAAGATACTTTCCTGTGTGGCTTGTTCAGATACAGTGAAACCAAGATGCATTTGTTCATTACTCACTTGTGATAGCAAAGACTTTCTTTTCTGGCAATATGCTGGATTAGACAACCTGAAGACTTTCCTGCTTATAGAAGGTCCTGGAAACAATGATCAAAATATTACAACTGTAACCGAGCTGAACTCTATGGGTCCTTCCCAGGACACAACCCCCCATACCCTCCACTTGCCTCTTGCTTGTAGAAAACCTTAGTCTCCCAGGCCTCCCCTAAGTCACAAAAGCCTGGCTCAAGAATTAATGGTCAAAAGAATGTGAACACATAGTAACAACAAAAAAACAGCAGTAGGGCCAGGAGAAATGATAACAATTTAAACTATAGATCAACCATATAGCAGTCACAGAATCTTTACTTCCTCCCTGAAGAACATAGATAACAGTGTCTGGTGCACATTCCTGAGTTGTTTTACAGGGTTTTTTTTAAAACCTCCACCAGATCGAAGAAGTTAACTGCATGATGACCACGAGCACATAGCCAGCAGACCAGCTGGAGCCTGAGGATTGATGATGTGAACCCCTGTAGCACCACCCTCCTACCTCTCCATCAGCCAATCAGAGAACTGTGCATGAGCTGATCACATACCCTGCGACGCTCCCCCTCCCTCACATGGCCTTTAAAAATGCTTCCCTGAAGTCCATCATGGAGTTCCAGATTTTTGAGCACTAGCTGCCAATACTCTTTTTTTGGCAGCCGTAATCAACGCTGCATTTTCCTTCACCACAACCCAGTGTCAGTAGACTGGTTTTACTTCATGCAGGCGAGTGGACCCAAGTTTGGTTCAGTAACACAACTGTTTATTGAAATGCATAATCAAGCTTTCAAGCAACTAGGAAAACTCCCCAGAGGCAAAACCAAATGGCTACAGTTGACCCTCATTATTCGTGTATTCCATACTTGCTAACTTACTTATTTGCAGCATTTATTTGTAACTCCCAAATCAATACTTGGGGAGCCCCCATGGTCATGTGCAGATGTGTGCAGATTAGCAAAAACAAATGTGAGTCACCCTGTGTGCACGTCCAGCTGAGGCTGATCAGGGTGATGCTCTAGTCTAGGCTCTCACACTATAGACAGGTGTCCTTTCTACAGTCTGCTTAGTGCTACATTTTCACATTTAAGTGCTCTGTGTTGTTGCTTTCATTGTTTAAAATGGCCCCCAACTGTCATGCTGAAGTGCAGTCTGGTGTTCCTAAGTGTGACAGAGCTGTGACATGCCTTATGGAGAAAATACATGTGTTAGGTAAGCCTCATTCAGGCATGAGTTATACAACTGTGGACTGTGAATTCAACTTTAGTGAATACACAAAAATATTTAGTAAACTATCCTTAAACACACACACACACACAGACAACAAAATTATGTGTTGATCAGTTGATGAAAATGTTGTGACCAGAGGCTCGCAGGAACCTAATTGTATTTTCCCTGGGAGCAATGATTCAGTATTCAGTAATGCAGTGATTCTCGACTTTGCAGAACGTGACTATCACAAATAACAAGAATTAACTCTACCTAATAGGACTTTCAAGAGAGAAGAGGGAAAGATTGATGTTTGAAGAAAAGTGGCTGAGAATTTTCCAGAATTGATTTAAGACACACATCTTCAGATTCATGACATACAGTATGTCCCATGCAAGATCGGGAGAAGTAAATTCACGTGTTGACTCGTCATACAGAACCTACAGAATACCCAATATAAAGCTCTAAAAAACAAGAGAAAAAAGACACCTAGTATAAAAAGTAAGTACTATTAGATTGACAGTACAATTCTCGATAACAACAGCAGAAGATAGAATACATTGGAATTTCATTTCAAAGTACTAAAAGAAAATAACTGATATCCTAGAAATCTATGTCAATATAAACATTATTTAAGAATCAGGGTAAACAAAGATATTTCCAGACAAACAAGGACTAAAATGATTTTCTGTTAACAGAAACTCGCTGAAAGAATGACTAAATATATGTTTCAGGAGCAAGGAAACTGAACCCACAGGGAAAGAGCAAGTTGCCACAAAGGATGTGGAAGAAGGAAATTTATCAGCAAAGAAGTAAATCTACAGAAATACTCCACGTGAAACAAACACAGAGAGAGCATGAGCAATATTCTCAACATTTGTTCATTCAATAAATATTTATGGAGCGTGTAAACTGTACCAGCAACTCTTTTAAGTGTTGGTAAGATAATGGTGAATAAAACAGACCCAAAATGCCTGTCCTCATGAAGATTATAAATAAATAGACAAAATATTCAGTATGCTCCAGGATGATACATGCAATGGAGAAAAATTAAGCAGGGACAGGGGAGAGGGGAGGAGTGTTGGAAAGGAGGACAGGGATAAACAAGGCTCCATCCTCACGTTGGAATCCAGTCAACTAAAAGGTCACGTGCAGAGCTGTAAGAAGCTACCTGAAAGTTGAGTGTAAGAAACTTTGTTCCTGTCTCTGCCTTCACCATCTTAGAGGCAAGACTGCCATTTTTTTTCCTCATCCAAAGTGACTTACAAAAAGAAAAGGTCACTTCCAGCAGCCACCTTGACCTCCTGGCAAAGGGGTAATCTGTGACGATTAGTTCAAGTGGCAAAGTCGCAGGAAGTAAAGGCAGTCACCCTCGGGCAGTTTGGGAGTGGAGGTTGTCTGCAGCCAATTGGTTCTTCCCAGCTTTAGGGAAAATGCAACAACCTAACTGGGCAGAACCCCACGGGACTGAGAGGGTCCTGGTAAGTTGGAGCATTATTAGAATTCAGCATTTGGAAGCATTTGGGAAGAAGGGTATTTTTTTTTTAACATCTTTACTGGAGTTTAATTACTTTACAACAGTGTGTTAGTTTCTGCTGTATAACAAAGTGAATCCGCTATATGTATACATATATCTCCATATACCCTCCCTCTTGCATCTCCCTCCCTCCCACCCTCCCTCTCCCACCCCCCCTCTCCCACCCCTCTAGGTGGTCACAAAGCACCGAGCTGATCTCCCTGTGCTATGCAGCTGCTTCCCACTAGCTATCTATTTTACATTTGGTAGTGTATATATGTCCATGCCTCTCTCTCACTTCGTCCCAGCTTCCCCTTTCCCTTCCCTGTGTCCTCAAGTCATTCTCTACGTCTGCATCTTTATTCTTGTCCTGACCCTATGTTCTTCAGAACCTTTTTTTTTTTTTAGATTCCATATATATGTGTCAGCATACGGTATTTGTTTTTCTCTTTCTGACTTACTTCACTCTATGACAGTCCCTAGGTCCATCCACCTCACTACAAATAACTCAGTCTCGTTTCTTTTTATGGCTGAGTAATATTCCATAGTACATATGTGCCACATCTTCTTTATCCATTCATCTGTCAATGGACACTTAGGTTGCGTCCCTGGCTTGGCTATTGTAAATAGAGCTGCAATGAACATTGTGGTACATGACTCTTTTTGAATTATGTTTTTCTCAGGGTATATGCCCAGTAGTGGGATTGCTGGGTCGTATGGTAGTCTTATTTTTAGTTTTTTAAGGAACCTCCATACTGTTCTCCACAGTGGCTGTATCAATGGACAGATCATCCAAAATGAAAATAAATAAGGAAACACAAGCTTTAAGTGACACATTAAACAAGATGGACTTAATTGATCTTTATAGGACGTTCCATCCAAAAACAACAGAATACACTTTCTTCTCAAGTGCTCATGGAACATCCTCCAGGATAGATCATATCTTGGGTCACAAATTAAGCCTTGGTAAATTTAAGAAAATTGAAATCGTATCAAGTATCTTTTCTGACCACAATGCTATGAGACTAGATATAAATTACAGGAAAAAATCTGTAAAAAATACAAACACATGGAGGTTAAACAATACACTACTAAATAACCAAGAGATCACTGAAGAAATCAAAGAGGAAATAAAAAAATACCTAGAAACAAATAACAATGAAAACATGACGGCAGGCAGATTCTTAACCACTGCGCCACCAGGGAAGTCCCTGTTTAGAGAGCTTTTAAATGAATGTCGAGATCTTAAATAAAAGTAGCTTTCATTAAACAATTTCCAGGATTTTACTCAAATATACAGATATTTGAAGGAGCAAGCCAAGCATATATGCATAAGAATGGTCCTTGCAGCATTGTTTCTCATAGCAAGATCTGGAACCCACCCAAATGTCCATTAATAGGCAACAGTTACACACATTACGGTAGAACCACATAATGGACTAATAATAATTCAACTGTTAAGAAGAATGAACCAGATCTATTTGCACTGACGTGAAATAGGGTCTGGAGATGCTATCTCATGAGAAAAGCAGCATGTATGGTTGGAATTCATTTTGGGTAAAACAAAAGTGGGTAGACATAGGTATTTGTGTTTTTACGTGCATAGAGTACTGAGAAAGGAATGCAAGAAACTGTAAAATGGAGTTCCTTCAGAGAGTGGGAAGAAAGGTTTGGATAAGAGAGGCATCTTTTACCTAGTTTACATCCGACAATCCTATAAATGATTTGAATTTTACTATGATCGTGTATTTCTTTCATAAAACCAAATAAAGCGAATAAACTGAAATAAGGAAGTAAAGGCTTACCCATATAGACGCTCAGCTGCTGTGGGAACGGTGGCCTCATTTTCAGGTCTCAGGCCCTGCAGCAGTCGCCCCTGGAGTGCCCACCGGCCCACCCTGGAGTTTTGTTGCAGGCCTGTGTGCTTCTGCTTTCTACCCCAGACCCTGACTGATGCCCTGAGTTTGAAGTCCGGGGGATTCAAAGCCCCCAGGAGCCACGTTGATGAAGTGGGTGGGTGTAGCCTCAGCTTCCCAGAGAGACCTCCCCATGTGTCTCCCTTCCCAAACTCCTGCTCTGGGTCAACACCCAAACAAACAACCTGCCCAGGAACCTGGCTCAGGGTCTGCCTTGCAGGGAACCCGGTCAGAACTGCATGCTCTTGGAGGTCCCCGTCCCTAAGGCTCTGGCACGGCCATGTGGAGAGTGTGAGCTGTCCTGATAGCAGCGGTGACATTCAGTGATGAGGACTCGGCGTCGGTGTCACAGCAGGCCCTCCTCCACCAGGGGCTCTCTGGGACTGCCCCCATTTCATCATCCCTACGACCTGCAAGGCGGATGCTATTCTGATCCCCATTTTACACTTGAGAAAACTGGGGTGGCTGCAGTCACCGAGTCCAAGTCTCAGAGAGCTGGGGTGGACAGGTGAGCAGTGTCCCAGCTTTATATGGGTCACCTTGTGCTCCTTGGGCTCTTGCTTACAGAGTAAAGGGCTTATAGGCCATGTCCTGCGGGGCTCCCGGTCAGTGGAAATAAGAAGCTGATTGGCAAACCTAAACTGGGCAAAACCAGTTTAAGATGCTAGAGACAAGCAGTTTGAGAACAGGGGGTAGAGATCTAGAAAGCATTTCTTCCCAGGAAGCAGGAAGGTGACCTGTGGAGGAATGCCTTCAGCAGGGGTCCAAGGGACCACCCCTTTACGCCGTGTCCACGTTCTTAGGCATGGACCTGGGTGTGGCCTGCAAAAGGTGGTGAGGGGCAGGGGAGAATGGCGTGGGAACAGTCGATCAGCCTGACCGTGAGAGACAGCTGTGACTCTGGGTCTCAGGCTCTCAGGGAAGAGCTGGAGACTGAGAACAAAGCCCAGTTTGAAGAGGGGTCCACTGCTCCACCAAAGCTCTTGTGGCCTTGAACTCCCTCCATAAACACCTGTCAGACAAAGAAGAATATTCTGCAAGCAAAACCACTGTGTTTGCTATGCAAATGTGGCTTCAAGATGAATCCCCAGCTGTGCCTTCCAGCACGGATGCCACCCCAAATTCCCCTTCCCCATAGATAATTTGGAGCTTCCTTTGGAGATGGCGGGGGGTGCTCAGCAAACTGGTCTTGGTCTGTGTAGAAATTCTAGCAAGGCTCTCTGGGGCTGGGCTCTCCACAGGCATCACACGAGCCATGTCTCCGAAGAGGGCCTTCTGAGTTAAGATGACAGCTGCTGCTAGATGCAAGTTCCTTGCCCCGAACCACAGGGTGTCCTTCTGAAATCTCATGGATGAGGGGGTCCAAGAAGGGTACCAAGCAGGAAGGCAGTTTAGAAGAAGAAGGGGAAACCGTTTTATTAGCAGAAAACTCCAGGAACAGATTATTTGTTCTTTTACACTGACCAAAGCTCCAAGTGTTCTTTGAATAATATTAATTCAAAGGGATGTTTTAAGTGGATAGACCAGCAAACATCTGAACCTAGGATTGACTGAAATTCTCTCAGGGGAAATAATCCTGGATGTGGGTCCTGCCTCTAAGGTCTCCAGAGAAGGGAAGCACAGCTGGTCTAGCAACGTGCTGGTGCATTAAGATTTCTGGTGCTCCCCAAAGCTCAGATAAGCCCTGACAGGTGCCTAAGTTTCCAACCTGGAGCTTCCTCCAGCTTCCTCCAGCGGCTGGTCCTCCTTTAGTGTGCAAATAATGGGAGGGGCTGGGGCACTGTGGCTGTTAGCAACCCTTTATTCCTGCTGGGAATGAGGGCTTTGAGAAAAGGTTTTGAAATAGAGAGAGGAGGGCTGTTATGGGTTGAATTGTGCCCCCCCAAATTCACATGTTGAAGTCCCCCCAGCACCTCAGAATGTGACCTTAATCAGAGGTAGGGCTGTTGCGGATGTCATTCATTAAGACGAGGCTGGGCCCCTAATCCAGTATGACTGGTGCCTTTATAAAAAGGGGAAATTTGGACACAGGCATGCACACAGGGAAAACACCACATGATGATGAAAGCAGAGATCAGGGTGATGCTTCCACAGCCAAGGAGCACAAAAGATGGCCAGCAAACCCCCAGAAACTAGGGGAGAGCCCTGAGGTAGACTTCCCCCTCAGCCCTGGGGAGAAGCCAACCCTGCCGACACCTTGGTCTCCGACTTCCGTGCCCCAACCTGTGAGAGAGTCAATTTCTGTTGTCACCCAGTCTGGGGTTCTCTGTTACCAATACCTTGTGCTACCTACCAAGTCCAAGCTTGCAGTGCTTGCCACTCGACAGGCCAATAAATCAGGAGATGAATCCTTGGGGCAGGGAATAGTGACTTTATTCAAAAAGACAGCAGTCGGAGAAGATGGTGGACTAGTGTCCCAAAGAATCATCTTACCTGAGAAATAATTTAGGATTCTTTTATACTAAAAGCAGGGGAAGTATGGTTGGGTTCGTTGGTGCGGTATTCTTGGTGCAGGAATCTTCCGCCGCGTGGGTCAGGTCACCATGTTCCTGTAAACCTCCAACAAGGCAAATGTTATTCTCTGTTCTGCAGCTTTATATCTATATGAATGGAAAGTGTTACACCTTTAAAGGTCAGGGCCTTGAGAATGGGCTACCCTGTATATTTCAGGCTACAGGCAACATCCTTAACTTGTAGCAAAAGCAATAGAATACAAAGTATAAGAATACAAAGTAAAAGAAATGTCCAGTGTGGAGTCAGGTTTGTTCTTCCCTGTTACCCTAGCTGACTAATAATACAAGGGATATGGACCCCAGGGGTGGGGGGATGGGGCACATGGGAGGACAAAGGCCACACCTGGGGAGCTGGGGCCACAGGGCAGACTGCTCCGGGCTGGTGACCGATGAAAGCACGTAGTCCTGGGGGACAGTCAGGGGCCAGGCCAGGGAGTGGGGAGAAAGTTTGCCTCCCCTACCTTCAATTCTGAGCTGGACATTCACCCATCGGCACGTGTTCAAGATGGAAAGGAAAGCTAAGGTCCTCCCATCTCCCTCAGGCCATTTGCTCAGGCCGAGAAGCAGGAAGTTCAGATGACTCATTGCTGTCTGAGGCCGAATGGCGACAAACACTATGGGCGACAACCAGCCCTGGGAAGAAATAAGAACTCCTGTCACGTCCAGCCCACTTTCAGCAAAACTCAGTATTCTGTCTGCTTCTAACCTGTAGTCTTTTAGGATTTGCTGATGAATTTTGGTCCTCATGCCATGTGGACCAACCTCATGCCATGGTGACTCACCATTTTTCCAAAGAGTCTCCCTGAAAGAGGTTTCATTATCTAGAATTGTAGTTTCACACTGGAGTCCATAGGAAAATCCCAGAGCGCTGAATGTGACACTGCAAGACAGACATCCGTGATGGGCAGAAATGGCTCTGGTCTGGTCTGGGGTCACAGAGCTCTGGGAAGCCTTCTCGGACACCAGACTTTGATGGGAGTACCCTCTGAGTGGTAGGCTGAGGGCAGGGACATGGTACCGCCAGTGCTGAAGCCCAGCGACCTTGGCCTCCCCCATTCCTCCTCCCCGGCCTGTGGCTTGACCTTGTACGGAGTGTGGAGAGCCGATGGCCCCAGGTGGGCCATCCAACCAACCTTTCAGCCTCTTCCAGAGCACGGCCGAGACCTGCTCCACCTCAGCTGGGCCCCAACCAAACTGCCTGCTGCCCCGCCCCCTCTCCCCACAACATACACACTCAGGCTTTCCTCCTTCCCTTTCTTTCCTTACTCAGTTATTAGTACAAACATCCTCCAGCCTCAAAAACCTCAGCATGGTCTGTAACCCTTGCCTCCCCCGAACCTGCCAACTGCAGGCCGTGGCAATGCCAGGATGCCTCTCCCATGTCTTCATTTCTTTCCATTCCATTTGGCTTTTCCAGAGTTCAGCTCTTCACCATGTCTCCCTTAGATAACGCAGAAGCCTCCAGACTGCCTAACTGCCTGCTCCCTCCTTCCCCGACCCTGATCTATTGGCCCTGGACTCCAAGTCACCTTCAGAAAGTTCACCTGCCCTGCCCAGATCCCCTTAATGGCTCCTAAGATCTGTCTGTGAGATGCTGTCCATCTGGGATGAGGATCAGCATGGCATGTGTGGTGAGCGCAGGGGTTTTTCCCTCACCTGCCCCTTGTGGGGGACTTGGCAAAAGGGAGGAAAGAAGCTGCTTCTCCATTAGCATAATACTGCCCCAGGTCTGTGCTCTAAGGAGGGGCTCAGGTGGGCTTGAGGTAGGAGGTAGACAGGCCCCTGGGCTGAGCAGCTGGAGCTTGTCAAGCAGAGTAAAGTAAAACTTTGTGTTCCATCAACACTCCCAGGACCAAGCTAATGGCAGGAGCTGAGCTCTGCTGGAGCAAAGAGATAAGACGACCACATCTACCACTCCCGAGGTCAAGGAGACCTCCCCAACTGCACATGAGCAGGAAGGCTCCTTGGGGGTCAAAAAGGAAGGGGGAGCCGCCCCATAACATGTGTTGTCAAACCTCCCATTAGCCTCTGTGCTGGAATCCATCTTGGCAAAAAGATGCGCACGCATATAGGGGAGGGCCCTAGGGCAGGGCAGGTGTGGGAAAGGAAGTGAGATGATTGGCCAAAGGAGAACAAAGACTGGAAGAACTGCCCCATATGAGTGATTTAAATCACCTCTTTACTGCTCTTCTCCTCATTAGAGAGGATGCCCACACCCTTCTTTGAGCGTGTATTCCTGTCTTAAATAAACTACTTCTCTGTGTGCTTTCCCGCACATTGTACTGTGTCTCTAATAATGAACTTCGTACCTGTGTTTACAGCTTCTGTCTCCTTGAAAAATTCTTCTTTTCATAAGGGCACAAGAGCCAGGGCAGCTCTGCCTCTAGCCCCTGGTGGACTAGCAGCTAGGATTTCTGGTTTTCACTCAGGCTGCCCAGGTTCAATTCCTGGGCAGGGAAGTAAGATCTGCTTCAGGACCACTCACTGCTGTCTCTCCAAGATCAGGCTCTCACCTGCTCCACTCTGAGATGCCTGAAGCAGTGGCGGAGAGGGAACAGCAAATTGGACCCAGGCAGGCCCAGGGCTTGGGTGTCCAGAAAGCTGGGACAAGCCATGGGAACTGAGGGGCACCCACGTGGCCCCTCAGTTTCTGGGGAGGTAGTGATGCAAAGTCAGGTGGGGGCCCGTGGAGAGAGCCCAGCAGGAGGGCTTGACCCCGGTCCCCACAGGAACCAGAGGTGATGGGTGGAGGGCAGTGGTAGTGGGGTTAACGATTCCTTTCTTCACCTCTTGCCTGTGGCAGGAACTGGGGCAGAGCTGAATCTGGGGAAAGAGAGAAGGAGGGTCCAGCGAGGGGCAGGAGGATGGGGGGAGCTGAGGCAGACTGAAAACCCTGAGCTGTTGTCTTTTTTTTTTTTGTGGCACGCGGGCCTCTCACTGTTGTGGCCTCTCCCCTTGCGGACCACAGGCTCCGGACGCGCAGGCTCAGCGGCCACGGCTCACGGGCCCAGCCGCTCTGCGGCATGTGGGATCTTCCTGGACCGGGGCATGAATCCGTGCCCCCTGCATCGGCAGGCGGACTCTCAACCACTGCGCCACCAGGGAAGGCCGGAGCTCTTGTCTTAGCTCCTGCTCTTCCACGACAGCCACCAGGGACCCTCCTGACTCATTGCTTGTGTTCACACTTCCCTCTGTCTGCACAGCTCTTCTCTGTCTCTAGGTGCTAAAAGTCCAGCATCACTTAAGACCAGCTCAAGTGGTGCCTCCTCCAGGAAGTTTTCTCTGATTTCCTAAGTCAGGATTAACTCCCTTCTGTATTCTTCCTTGGTACTTTGTTCATCTATGAAGTCATTTATCATGTTCATGTATGATTGTATCATAGTGTGTGAGCCCCCAGAACTTGGCACTGTGCTTGACAGTGGGTAATAAATAGATGCTTATGGACTGAATAAAGGAAGAATGGACAAATGAGTATAGTGCAAGCCACTTCTATTCTGGAGTCCTCTGCAGTAAACAACCTGGTCTTACATCTTGTTGCTTCTCAATAAATGTTTGTTGATTTGATGGAGCTTGTGATTATAATAACCTTATTTTGTGTCATTATTTTTACCCACTTCCTATCGGAGAGAATAAAAGAAAATGCACGGCCCTGAGCTCACGACAATTGTATTTGCTGACTATTTCAGGCAGCATAAACTGTTTAGGGCCCTGCAGCTTGCACTGGGTACGTGGGGAGGCCCAGATGGCTGGGCTGCATTCTTGGAGGATGCCCAAACACCAGGTCACAGGAGCATCTTGGATTCTGTGGAGCACCTTTTCGTTATTTTCACAAGTCTCTTTCCTCTAGTTTTTTGTTTGTTTGTTTGTTTTTGTTTTTGTGGTACACGGGCCTCTCACTGCTCTGGCCTCTCCCGTTGCGGAGCACAGGCTCTGGACACGCAGGCTCAGCGGCCATGGCTCACGGGCCCAGCCGCTCCGCGGCATGTGGGATCTTCCCGGACCAGGGCACGAACCCGTGTCCCCTGCCTCAGCAGGCGGACAATTTTCACAAGTCTCTTGCACTCACTCGATCTTATTTAGAGCTGCCAGTGTCAGGATGCGTGGGCAGTGCTGGTCTTGTCAGCCTGGCTTCCTAGATGAGGAGAAGCACCTCTGGGGAAGGAGATAAAGGGCCTCCCCTGGGCCACGAGGCAATCAGCTGGAGACCCTGCTCCACCCAGAGCCCAGGCAGGATGCCTGTTGTTCAGTCCAGGGCACAGGGAGGTCCCATCACAATTCACAGCCCTCGGGGACAGGTTTCCTGGGGCTGCCTCCTTCTCTCGCGTGGACCAGCATCTTGCTCTAGCCCGCTGCGATCCCAAGGCAGGAGATGAGGATTAGTTCGGCTCCAGGCCAAAGCAATCTTGCCGTCCCCTCAGTGCAACAGTAAAGCTGGGCCACTGCCTGTGCCACTTGTTTCTTTGTTGAGAAAATTCCATCAACCTCCTCCCCCACACCTCCCCGTCCATGGCCCACTGCCCCCTCTCGCTCTCAGAGTTTGAGTTTGTTTCTTTTCAAACTCACAGCTTTTGCAAACCACTGGAGAGAAGAAAGCCATCTGGAATTTTAAGCTTCTCAGCAGATTTGGCTCTGCCCGCAGCCCTGGGAAGGCTGGAAGCAGGAGAATCAGCCTCGGGTTCCTCACTCCCAGGGAGGCTGTGATTCAGATCAAGGCTCGAGGCTGCAGCCTGAAGTCACTTCCTCACAGCCTGGGCATCGCCGCTCTCCCAGCTCCTTCGGCTGCACCGGAAGGGGGCCTGGGACGTGGGCTCACTGTCACGAGAGCGCACCGTGGTCGACGGCCCGCTGTGTGCCAGGCATCGTGCACAGGGCTTGGAACCTCGTTAGCTCAGGCCACACTCACCATCAGCCTCATGCATCTTCCTCGCCGAGGAAGTACAGGCTCAGTGCGCTCGAGCTGCTCGCCTGAGGCTGGCAGAAACCCAGTCTGACTCCGGCCTAAGCTCTCAACAGGACCAGGTTTTAGGGTCTGGATACCTGGGCCCCTTGGAAGAAGCTGACCCAGACACTTGCTTTCTGGAAACCTCTTTTCTCCCTGCAGACCTTCTTGTAAGACTTTGGATTAGGCACTTAATCTCCTGAGCACCTTTTTTTTTCTTGCCTTGGGTATAGCGTGCCGATGCTGGACTCCACCAGCCTTCCTAAGTCCCAACATCCTCTTTTTCTAACGTCCAGTGTCATGGCCTCAAAGACGTAAAGGAATGGTCTGACCCAGCACGAGGGGCTGGTGTGGAGGTAACAGTGGGACCTTGGAACTGCTCTGCCCGCATCCAAATGCTGGTCCTACCACTGCTCTCTGTGTGACTTAACTGATCTGTGCCTTGGTTTCCTCATCGGAGAAATGGGAGTGTTATGGGCTAAGTTGTGTCCTCCCAAAATTCATATGTTGAAGCCCTAGCCCCCAGTGCCTCAGGATGTGACTATATTTGGAGACAGGGTTTTAAAGTGGTAATTAAGTTAAAATGAGGCCATCAGGGTGGGTGCTAATCCAATCTCACTGCCATCCTTATAAGTAGAGGAAATTTGAACGCACAGAGAGTCATCAGGGAAGTTCAGCCACAGAAGGAAAGTCATGTGAAGACACATGAAGAGAGCGGCCATCTGCACACCAAAGAGAGAGGCCTCAGGGGGAACTACGCTGCTGACACCTTCATCTTGGACTTGCAGCCTCTAGAGGAGTGAGAAATAAATTTCAATTGTTTAAATCCCCCAGCCAGTACTTTGTTATGGCAGCCCCAGGGGACTAAGACAGGGGGAGTCTGTAACTGTAACTGTTCCAGGACCCATGCTGGTTACATTCGTTTCAGACTCAGACGGTCTGGGATCAAATTCTTTACTAACTCTCTGATCCTGAGCAAGTCACCTAGTTTTCCTAAGCCTTTGTTGTTCAGTCTATACAATGAGGATACTTAGAGCACCTGCTATGAGGTCTGAAGAGTTTGTGTACATTAAGTGCTGAAGGCCACAGAGATGGCGAACATGCAAGCAGGGATTAAAACACAGGTAGTCTGATTCTAAATAAATGCAACAAGAATAACTCTATGGCAAGTCCGTATTTTTCATCATAAACCTTATCTCCCTTATCTCCATTCAGTCAAAACTGAATGCTGGGACTTCCCTGGTGGCGCAGTGGTAAAGAATCCGCCTGCCAATGCAGGGGACACAGGTTCGAGCCCTGGTCTGGGAAGATTCCACATGCCGCGGAGCAACTAAGCCCGTGCACCACAACTACTGAGCCCACGTGCCACAACTACTGAAGCCCGTGCACCTAGAGCCTGTGCTCCACAACAAGAGAAGCCACCACAGTGGGAAGCCCGCGCACCCCCACGAAGAGTAGCCCCCGCTCGCCGCAACTAGAGAAAGCCCGCGTGCAGCAACAAAGACCCAATGCAGCCAAAAATAAATAAATAAAATAAATTTTTTAAAAATTAAAGAAAAATGAATGCTGTATGTAAAGTATAAAGTAACAGAATATTTATTTATTTATTTTTTGCATTTATATATTTTTTCGAATTTTATTTTATTTACTTTTTTTTTATACAGCAGGTTCTTATTAGTTATCTATTTTATACATATTAGTGTATGTATCTCAATCCCAATCTCCCAATTCATCCCACCACCACCCTCCCCCTGCTTTCCCCCCTTGGTGTCCATACATTTATTCTCTACATCTGTATCTCTATTTCTGCCTTGCAAACCGGTGCATCTGTACCATTTTTCTAGGTTCCACATATATGCTAAACTAACAGAATAAATAAATAAAGCAACTATACTCCAATAAAAATTCTTAAAAAATGCCAGCAATGTCTGACATGTAATAAGCACACAATAAATATTCCTTATTGGCACTGTGAAAAAAAAAAGAATGTTGTGAGATGTTGGATGAAAACTAGCATTGCCCTCTAGACGTAACTCCCAGCAGGACTTGACTTCTCTTTGGCCACCGAGCAGAGGAGCAGGGGTCCTGTCTGCTGCGCCCTTCAGCTCTCTGCGTCCCCCGAGGCACCCCCGGACCCAGTCCACTAGCACCTTCCATCCAGCACACAGCACAGAGCTTCCAGAGAAAATAACTCAAAACCCCAGCATAAAATTAGTGATTTACCTCACGTCGGACAAACATTGGAAATGGGGCCAAAAATAGCACTGGCCACTGCTCATCAGTCAAAGGTAAGCAATGTCTCATGGCTGGTGAGGCTTGTGAGTCATTGGAAGTTGTGTTAAGTTTTTCAGAATGGAGCCTTTCAGGCACCCCTGATCCACCGGTGGTGGGCATCTGGGCACAGGTGCTGGGACACGTAAGTTGACTTAATTAGAAACAACAGGGCGTTTTGAGCACAGGGGCCCCGGGGTTCACTTCTCGTTCCCATGGAGCCCCGTTCAGAGGCCACGTCTCATTCTGTTTAGCAACTGCATGGGCAAAATCCAGGCCCTTTCTTCACTCTACCAAGCGGGCTCTGCCATGCAGGAACTCACGCCCCGTAAGGAGATGGAGTGTCCCCTCTGCTTGGCCTGCCGTGGGTCCCCAGGGCTTGGGCACATCCTGGTGGATGGCTACTACATGTTGACAGCGTGACAAAAGCCCCACTTCCACAAATATCCATTGACTGTACCTGTGCCTCAGTAAGATTTTAAAAAGAGACCCCTGTCTTCTGCTTCCCAGCTGGAAAGTGCACTGCTGTGTGTGTCCTCTTATGTTCTCAGTGCCCCCGAGGCGCGGAATTCTCCATATTTTCCCTGCGTCCACTCCAGGTAAATAATTCACCACAGGCTGAAGTAAAATGTGTAGCCAAAAGAGAGAAAACAGAGGATCAGAGTCCTTCAAACTTGGTGACAGTGTTTGCTTCTGCACAGACTGTCATGGGGCCTCCAGGGGGTGGGTGTCCTTGCTGGGCTGGTCACCAGGATACCCGTCGGCCAAGGTCTTTCCACTTTCACCAACTTGCTTCGTTTTCAGCAATGCCTTGTCAGCTTCTGAGGGGAAGGCAGGTATTTCCTGAGGCAGCTTGGATGATATGTTTGGCCTTTAGGAGAAAAAATAAGAAATCAGGAGAAAGAGAGAAAAGGTGAAGAAAATTTTCAGCATGTTATTTCTCTTTTTCCTTTGGTAGTACTAGTGCTGAGAAAGAGTTGCCAAGATTAAAACATCTGCTCCAAGCAGAGTGATTTAGGACAAATTCCTTATTTCCGTTTCCCTTACTTCCCTTTTGATTAATCATGGGAATGTCTGGATTTTCCCCTTAAAGGATCACGGCCCAGAACTTTCCTTGGCAGTCAGTTATAACTGCTTCTGAAAAGGTTCTTGTATTTCTTTGAGGCCATTTCTCAGAGCTTCAGAAAATTGTACAGAACCTGAGAGCCTCAGGCTCAGGCTGTGTGGATCCTCCCATTGCACGGCTGCAAAGCCAGATGGAGGGACGTTAAAGGCCCCGTTCAGGTAGATCTGGCCCACACATCCTGAGACCCAGAGCCATTCAAGAGGAGTACATGAGGAGAAGCAGGAAAGAGGCCCTGGGTTGACATGTCCTCTCCTGAAACTTGTTATTACAGCTACTAAAACCCCAAGTAAGCCCTCGCCGATGAGGAGAGAGCAGAGAGGCTCACTGCTTCTCGGGTGCCTGTTCCTGCTACTGATGGGGGAGGGGACGGGCCACCAGATCCAAAGCTAGGAGACCCTGCTTGGCCTGGCCCACGGTGGCCCACATTCCTATGTCCCCCAGTGACTTAGGTGAGTCACCCCCTTCTCTGAGCCTCACCCTGAGGTGGCACATCAGCAGGGGGGCCCAAAATTCCCCAGGGAAGCTGCTGGGTGTAGCCGTGGTCTCCCCACACCCTCCATGTTTCATTCATTTATGTGAACAGGTCATAGTAGCAAACACGTGTATGGCATCTACTCTGTGCCGGGCCCTGCTCTAAACCTTTACACGCATTCATTCATCTAAGCCTTCCAACCACTCCAGAGGGAGATGCTGTTATTATCATCCCAACTCACAGAGGAAGATATGAGGCCAGAGAGGTGAAGGTTAGAAGATGAACAGGCTAAGAGATTAAGGCACAGAGAGATGAGCTTCCCAAAATCAGTGAGCAGAGGCAGAGTCGGGTTGGAATGCAGGCAGCCTCCCTGCACCCCACCCCCTGCTCCGGGCCCTTCACCTTGAGGTCCTGACAGCTCTGTCCTCCAGGATCTCAACTCCTTTCTCTCTAGGCAACCACTGTCCACAGTTCTTGTGTATCTTTTCAAAAAAAATATTGCGTGGCATTTATACACTGACGTACACACAGGAGCATGCATAGTATGTTAAATATATAACACAGTTATATATTCTTCCTTCAGACAAATAGCAGTATTTATATGCTTCCTTTTTGCACCAAATACAAAAATGGGATCTTTTCATATCAATTCATTTTTTTAACAACTGCATAGTATATCCCACTGTATAAACTGCAATTTATAAACTACCGCCTACCGCTTCACATTTAGGTTGTTTCCACTGTTTTGTTATTGCAAGGAATATTCTGGTAGATACACCATTTTGCACACGTGAGGCTGTGGTAGGCAGACGGTCCCCCCCCCACCCCTATCCTCCAAGATGTTCGTGCTCTAATCCCTGGTACTTGTGAATATGTTACGTTACACGGCAAAAGGACTTTGCAGATGGACTTATGGTCTAGACCTTAAGAAAGGGAGACTGTCCTGGATTCCCTGGGTGCACAGCCTAATCACATCAGCCTTTAAAGGCACAGCTTTTTTTTCCAGCTGGAGGTGGTAGAGATGAGGAGATGCCAGAGAGATGTGAATCATGAGAAGGACTCCGCCCACCACTGTTGGCTGTAAAGGTGGCGGGGACCTTGAGCTGGGGAATGCAGACAGCCTCTAGAAGCAGAGAATGCGCCCTGGCCCACTGCTAGTAAGAATGCGGGGCCCTCAGCACCACAGTCGCGCGGAACTGAATTCTGCTGACAACCTGGGTGAGCCTGGCACTGGATTCCCCCCGACAGCCTCTGTGTAAGAGGTCAGGCCGCCACCCTCTTGATCTAAGCTTCGTGGGACCCGGAGCAGATAAACAAGCTGAGCCTTCTGACTCTCTGAGCTACAGAACTGTGAGATGATACATCTGCGTTATTTTCGACACCACATTTGTGGTCATCTGTTCCAGAAGCAGTTGGAAACGACTGTGCTGCTGAATATCTACAAGTAGAATAGGTGGCTCAGACGGCATATGCTTCTGCCATTTAGATAGATCCTGTCAAATCGTTCTCCTTGGAAGTATAATCAATTTGCAATTTCACCAGTTACGTAGGAGGGGCTGTTCCTCACATCTTCGCCCATCCAGTATGTAATCAAACTCTGATCTTTGCCAATTAGATATAGGAGATTGCCTTGAACTTGCACTTATGTAGCAAGACCACTGCTTCAATTTAGATTCGGTGTCTACTTGGAGTTGTTTTGGGGAGGGAGAGGTTCCTGGTGGAAAACTCCAGAGCTCTCCTGGGTGTTGCCACTGTCAGACAGACTAGAGTGACAGCTCAACTTCCCCTCCTGTGCAGTGACAGGTGGGTAGGGAAGGTCAGGGAGGAGAGCCTGGGGCCGGGAGGTGTCCAGCCAAGGGAGATTAAAGTCAGTGGTCCAAGTGCAGGTGGGCACAAAAAAGGGGTCCTGTGCTGTCTCCCTGAGGACAAGGGGGAGGACAGAGCAGTCTGAAGCCAGTTGCAAGAGATGGGCTGCAGAGTGTGTGTCTGTGAGGCTGAGCCCGGGAGACCCTGAGACAGTGGGGTGCAGACCACGGCACTTTCTGAGGAGCCCCACGGTTCGACCTGGCTGTCAAAGGAGGACGGTACAAGGGAACCTGGAAGGAAGGGAGTCCAGGGCAGGTGATTCCAAAATAGGAGCTCATTTGCTCACCAGCCATGAGACCTGCCTGAAGAGGCCTGCAGGCTTGGGGCTTCACTTTCCGAACCACAAAACAAGAATAATGACGACTTTGGGGCTACTGTAAGGAAGAGAAATAAATAGGCATGTACACACAGCCATAGGTGTATGTCCATGTGCACAAGTATCTTTGTGTGTATATACTTATATGCATGTGTGTATACATATGTCGATGAAAAATTAATCTGTTGATTTAAGAAAAAAATGGAAAATTTTATTCGTGCCACATTTGAGTCTTATAACCTGGGAAGAGCATCTCAGAAAGTCCCAAGAATTGTCCCGCCCGTTTGCAGTCCAAGCACAGTTATATAAGTTTTTTGAGACAGAGGGCTGGACATCAAATGACATATTATTGACAGTTTACACAATCCAGATCTAAGTGTCATCGTGGCCCCTTACGAGATCAAGAAGGAATGTTATCTTCAAGGAGTTGTCTCGACGCTGGGAGAATGTTGCTCCTAATGTTGATTTCTGCCCATGGGGGAGGTTTTGTCGCTGCCTAATGCAGACACAAAATGCACAGCATGGGGAGAGAGGAGGCCAAAGGGCAAAGAAGATTTTGTATGTTTAAATTTTTCTTGCCTTGCCATAAAATATGAATTTTATTTCACACACACATATATATATGCATATATAATTACATACACAGGTGTGTGTATCTACACGTGTGCATATACCCAAATATGGTGTGTATACACACAGCACACATACGTGTGCATGTATGCATGCATTGATGTGCACACACGTTGTGTACACACACCTGCATATAAATATATTCACACACACATTTTAGAGAAAGACCACTCGTGTGCCTTGTATATGTTAAGTACTCGGAAAATGGTAGTTACTATAGTTTCAGATTTAATTGAATTGTTTCTGAAAAATCACCTCCTGCAACTGCTTTAGTTTGCAGGTGGAAAACAGGGCTCAGGAAAGTCTGGCGATGTGCCCAGGGTCAGGTCACAAAAGATGCAGGCCCTGGTCCCCTGGTCCCAGCACTGAGTCCAGCTGCCAGGGGCAATGACAAGCCGCCTTGGAGGAGGACAGGTGTCCTTTCGATGGAGGGTACTGCACCACAGCAAAGCCTGTCCCCGGGTGACTGCAGGGCTCCCCTGCAGAGTGCTATGGTGCCCTGTGTCCTCCTGTGGGGCTGGGATGAAATACAGAAGTCAGTGAGAAATGGCATGGAGACAAACAAAGGTGGCAGGACCAAGTCCTTTTCTCCCTTGGAAAGAGATAGAAAGGATTATTATAATTGACCTCTCCATGGGGCAGGGCAAACTCTAGAGAAAATAAAATCTTGAAATGAACTGTTTTTAGATTATTTATCTAAGTGTCTCCCAAGTGCCAGCTCCCACACCGCTGCACCAAAGCCTCCTGGGTCCCCAGGGATGAGGCTCGGGAAGCTGATGTGTGATGAGCTCCTCTGGTGATGCTTCTTTGCATCCGGGGGTGGACACTGCAGCTGGGCATCCGAGACAGCAAGCTGACGTCCAGGCTTGCTTGTGCCGAGTGGCGGGAAGCCCCCTGCACCAGGAGCCAGCCTGTCTGGTGTCACAGCCCCAGTAGAACGTTTTTTCCAGGCACCCGTGCCCCTCCTCCTTTTAATTCCAGTTCAGCATGCCGTCTGGAAAATAAAACTCAACAGCTTTCCAAGTATTAAGTGTCAACCAGGCAAATGTAGCCTTTGCTGGCCTCCGAGCTCCTCTCGGGCACCGGGCCTTCTTCCTGCCTCTCAGCTGCCCTCTCAGGGGTGCCCCCCAGGCCTCCTCCACACCTCTTCCCTCTCTCCATTCAGGGCCCTGCTTCCTTCCACATCGGCGCTAACTAAGGGCTCTGCTGTCACCGTGCTGATGCATGCAATAGTGCCCTGTCACTCGGCTACATGTCTGTTGTGAACAGGAGTCTTTTGGAGGCGCAGCCGTGATCCAGTGGGTGCTGCGGTGCAGGGGAGTCAGGGATGCAGGCGATGTGCAGGCAGGGGCGGGGCACTGGCCACAGGGAGAGCCCCGGGAGGGTCTCCGCTGCTCTGTTATCCTGTCCAGGTCCACAGTCAACCCTGAATCTGAGATGATGGCATGAGTCATCTGCGTGTCTCTGCCTTGTCACCCTCGTACCCCAGCTGTCTTGACTCCCGCCCTTTTCTAGCCACCTCTTGCTGTTGCAAAGTTGTGTTTCCTCCCATTTCCAGTTTTACTGATTTTATCTGTGGGACCAGACGGGCTGTTGCTCTCAGTCACCGAGGTCCCTCGCCCCCCCCCCAAGTCATGTGGTGGGACGCTCTGTGGATCAAGTGCTCGGGGGCTTCCGTGCTCTCTAGACACCAGTCCTGCGATCCAGGTAACAGGTGGAGTATGGCTGGGGGGACAGCCAGGCAAACATTTTGCCAGGTGTATGTGCCCTAAGGAGACATTCTCAGTGACAGCCAAGAGATCAGAGACCACTTTACAGAAGAAAAAACTGAAAATCAGGAAAGTACCAGAGTATTTCTAAGACTGCAGAGCATGTAGCTGAATCAGAAATAGAACTTGCAGGAATTTTATGGTAGTTTATTATTTTATTGTGTTTTTCATTAGGTCACACATACACTTGGTTCAAAATCAAAATGACAGAAGAAAGATATATGTCATGATGCTTTTTTATGACCCCATCCCTGTCTACCTCTTCCCCTCCCATCTACTCCGACTTCATTTTTGTTTCTTGTGTCTCCTTCCAGTATTTCTTCATGCAGGTATAAGCAAATATGAATACATCTTGTTATTTTCTACCCCTTTTGCCCCAAAGGCAGCATATTAAATATACCACTCTTCATTTTGTCTTTTCACTTATGAGGTCCCAGACAGCTTCTTCATCATCTTCAATAGTTTTTTTTTTACAGCTGCATTGTGTGTAGTCCTTTCTGTTGATTTACTATTTTTTAATGGTTTTATTGAGATATGATTCACATACCATGAAATGTTTAGAGTCTATAAATAAGAGGTTTTTAGTATATTCAGAGATGTATGATCTCCACACAGTACCATAGCTTTTCAACCAGTCACCTATGAAGAAACAACCTATTTCTAATCTGTAGCTATTACAAAAAAAAAAAGCTGCAGGAGCGTTCAGGTTTGCACCTCTTTGTACACACGCTTGGGTGCTTCACTAGGTCAAATAGCTGTGGATGGACAAGCAACAGGATTGAAGGGACGCACGTGGAGATTTTGGTGTCTGCCTTGCTCTCCAAGTTGATTGTGCTAATTTATCACCAGCCTTGAGGGAGAAGACCCTTCCTCCCTAATTCCTTCCCTCCCCCAACACGCCAGCTCAGAATAGTATTATTCTTTTAATTTTTACTTATCTGAAGTATAAAAAAATGGCATCTCATTGTAGCTTCAAGTTGTAAACAATTATACTTTTATCTTAAAAATACATTTTCTATTGCGGTAGTGTTGTGGTTCCATGATGACCCCTAATGGTCCTTGCCCCCTGGAGGTTCCCCTCCTGTGAATCAGGGTTGCCTGCTCACCTGATGGAACACGGCAGCTGCGACATGTGTGACTCTAGGACCAGGTCATGAAACGTGTTGCCCCTTCCTCCCAGCCTCCGGATGGCTTGTTCTGGGGAAAGCCAGCTGCAGTGTGCTGAGGCTGATGCAGACAAAACCAAGCGTGCCCGGCTTGCGAGCCAGTCACCTTCACAGTGGATTCTCCAGCCGCAGTCAAACCGTCAGAGGACTGTGGCCTCAGCTGGCATCTCACTGCAGCCTCAGGAGAAATCCTGGGCCGGAACCGCCTGGATGAGGCCCTTCTGCAACTGTGCCTTCAGAAACGGTGAGAGAGAATAAATGGAGTGACTTGTTACGCAGCAGAAGGTGACTACCGTATTCACTGAGTGTGCAACGCATAGCTGCTACCTCTTAGCATATTTCTTAAAATGGCTCAACAGAGAGCGAGCTATACATTCACACACCTTGACATAAATCAGTACTTTCTCTCTCAGCTTTAGCTGTTGTTGATAATTGCTTGGTCCTGAATTCTGCTTTAAGGAGAAAGTAGAGCGTGCCTGCTTACCCTCTCCGAGTGGCACAGGGGGCGAAATCTCTCTCCTGGCCTCCGAGCTGGCCAACTCTACCTTCCCAGGAGGTGGGGGTCAGAACTGTCAGCCCGATTTCCCCGACCTAACAGCAGGCGTCGGTTTGCCTCTTCGGTTGTGATGATGCTACTGAGAGGGCACACGTCACCCACCCATCGTGCCCCCTTTCCTGAGGGTTCCTGACGTCTGCTCCATGGGACTTGCATTTCAGGTACAAGCGGTTCTGCATTCTGGCGGTGGCCCAAATTGCTTGTGGCTGTTTCCTTTCCAACTGGGACAAAGGTTTTGTTTTGTTTTGTTTTGTTTCTGTCCGATCTACCTTTCCAGCCCGAGACCCACAGCATCTCTGGGCTTTTCTTCCCTGAGCCATCCTCTATATTTTATACTTATGAGTACAGCTTAACAACAAATTGATGGTGAACAGAAAATCAGTAGTTGGCTCTGGCAGGCTCTTTTGTCAGGAAAGATATAAATTTACAGCCACATTTTACAGTTTAAAAAAGCAACACAGTTATGGAAGAGCCTGAAGAAAGGGAATGTTCTCCGAGGGCTCCTAGCCAGCGTGTGGCAGCCTGCTTGTCAACAAATGCACTCCCCGCACCCAGAGGCAACCAGGACACAGGGTCACTTTGAACAGAGCATGAAGCCCCCTGCAGAGATCCAGTAGTTTTCAAGCCTGACTTTTCTAGAGACTTTTCAAAGTGGCCAGATATGTCTATTAAAGACCTAAAACTCATTTTAAAAGCCAAGTTTAAAACAGGGACATATAATTACTTTCCTTGTGGCCACAATCCATCCTATGTGTGTGGACGACTTTTTTTTTTTTTTAATTGGTGTATAGTTGATTTTCTTGTGTTCATTTCTGCTGTATAGCAAAGTGATTCAGTTATACATATGTAGATATTCTTTTCCGTTATGGTTTATCACAGAATATTGAATATAATTCCCTGTGCTATACAGTAGGGTCTTGTTGTTTATCCATCCTATATATAATCGTTTGCATCTGCTAATCCCAAACTCCCAATCCATACGCCCCCACCCCCCTCCCCCTTGGCAACCACAAGTCTGTTCTCTATGTCTGTGAGTCTGTTTCTTTTCCATAGATAAGTTCATTTGTGTCGTATTTTAGATTCCACATGTAAGTGATATAATATGGTATTTGTCTTCTCCTTCTGATTTACTCCACTTAGTAGGATCATCTCTAGGTCCATCCATGTTGCTGCAAATGGCATTATTTCATTCTTTTTTATGGCTGAGTAGTATTCCATTGTATATATATACCACATCTTCTTTATCCATTCCTCTATCGATGGACATTTAGGTTGCTTCCCTGTCTTGGCTATTATAAACAGTGCTGCAATGAACATTGGGGTGCATATATCCTTTCAGACCATGTTTTTCTCTGGATATATGATCATGAGTGGGATTGCAGGATAATATGGTAGCTCTATTTTTAGTTTTTTAAGGAACTTCCATACTGTTCTCCATAGTGGCTGTACCAATTTACATTCCACCAACAGTGTAGGAGGGTTCCCTTCTCTCCACACCCTCTCCAGCATTTATTGTTTCTATTATTTCGTTGTTTTTGGTTTCCTCAGGCATGGTTCCCACGCTCAAGGTGTTTGCAGTCGCCTGGGGCAGAAGAGGCAGCCTCTTATACCTGCCTCTGGTGTGTCTCCCTCAATGGGGTGTGAGTTCCCAGAGGACAGGAATCACTGACTTGTTCCCTGGTGTGTGGCCAACACCCAGAACAGTGGCAAGCAGTAACAGATATTCACCTTGCATTTGTTGAATGAATCTAAGGTGAAGGACAGGGAGACACAAGAAAGATCCTTAGTGATACGGAAATTAGCAGGAGGCATCTTAACTACCAGCGGGAGGACAAAGAAAATGTTTACAAAGAAGATGGTACTTAGGCCTTCCCTGGTGGTGCAGTGGTTGCGAGTTCGCCTGCCGATGCAGGGGACGCGGGTTCGTGCCCCGGTCCGGGAAGATCCCACATGCCGCAGAGTGGCTACGCCCGTGAGCCATGGCCGCTGAGGCTGCGCGTCCAGAGCCTGTGCTCCGTAACAGGAGAGGCCACAACAGTGAGAGGCCCGCGTACCGCAAAAAAAAAACAAAAACAAAAGAAGATGGTACTTAGCGTTCTGTTTTACCAAGTTTTTTTTTTTTAACCAAGTTAACTGAATTTACCACTTGCTAGTTAATATGTATATAAAGAAACAGCAGTTCATCAACCCTGCCAAATGTGACATTTCCAATTAGCAATGGAAACCGCACCGAAACTCACCCCTGTATTTTCTTTATTAAAGCATAATCGCTCTGAAGGCATGTTTTACAAAGTGCACGTACATTTCTTTTAACGTTCAATTCCAAGTGCTCTTCATCTTGTTCTTGCAGTTTATGGGTTGAAGGAAGCTGTGGAGTGGTATATGGTTATTGGAATCAAGAATTACTTGCGTCGTATTTTTTGGTAAGTTAAAGCATGAGGCCGAATGCTTGATTTTGAAACAGAAGGTTGCAGATACTGGGCTGCATTGATCACTTCATTCAGGAAGGTCTGTGGGTGACTATCTCGTGGGGAGATGGAGTGCTGATGAATGATGGGGTGTTTTCCTTGAAGGCCGAAGTGAATCACCTTCATGTGGCTGCTTGAACGTGAGAAGATGGGCAAGGAGAATTCTCAATGTGTGATTCTATGATGCTGCCTGCTATTGAATTGTAACAACGGAGCATGCGGCAAATATTTACCGACCACAGTGTGCGAGGCCCATGCTGTTTATTAAAATGTGTGCAATGAGTTGTGAGATATGGTCATCACACTGCCTGCAAGGAGCAGGTGGAAGGGCAGGTCATAGGAAGCAGCAAATGGGAAGGGACAAGTGCACATGAGGCCCCGCCCAGCCCTGCCTCTGCCTGCCCCACGCCCCTCACTCAGCGCAGCCTCAGTCTGCCCCAGGCCCGGGCCAGTTCTCACAGGCAGGAACGCGCAAGTAGCCCAGCCCAGTTCAGTCCCAGAACATGTGGGATGCTGGACAGAGCCCTAGAAGTTTCTGACACAGTAAATGCTCAACAGGGACTTCTGGACGAGTGCATGCATATGTCCAGGTGTGCAAGAGCAGGTGGGAGCGGAAGGGGACGTGACAGGAGCTGTGCAGCACGCGGGGGAGGGGGGAGGGAGGTGAGCACGCACAGGACACGCGCAGACGTGATGGGAACCGCTGGGGTCGCTCAGAGAAACCTCCTGGAAGAAGGCAGGCTTGGACCCAGTCTTGAAAGCGTTTGCCAGGGCGGTGTGGGAGGCGATCCGGGGAGGGCGTCCGGCGGCGCGTCTGTATTGGGAGGGGGCGGGGCGCGGCTGAGCTCCACTATGGCTGGGGGCCCAGTGGCGCTTGCTGCCGTGAAGGCACCCACGGGGCCCGTTCCCCGCGGGCACTGTGTGTGCAGGGTGCCCTCAGGGAGCATCTCACGGCCTGGCTGCATGGGGCTCCAGTCAGCGAATGAACCGTGACTGAAGTCAACGGGCTCTTGGTCCAGTGACAACGGCGGGGTCCGCCTTTCCCCTTCCCTGAACACCCGTCCCCGCCAAGCACAAGTGGGGGGCCCAGTGCTCTGAGGAGAGGGGGGCCCTGTTGTGAACCTAGGGAAGCCTGGACCTCAGGCCCTCACTGGCCGCGGAAGGGAGCCTAACGATGTGTTCGTAGCGCTGTATGATTTGCAAAGTTGGCAAAAGTAAGATAGTTTTTTCTCAAGCGTACTCGCAAACCTGTATTAACCCGCACCTCGCAGCACGGGCCCTGGCGCTGCCTGGGAGCGGGTTGGCGTGTGCTCAGCCTGGGCATCGGGGCCCGGCTCCCCAGCGCCCGCGCCTGCCCGGCCATGGGTTTGAGAGCTGAGTCTCCCGGTCCCTCCCCAGGCCCAGCCGCTGTGCTGGTGATCCGGCTTCTGCTCGTGGACAGGCCTGTGCTCTGAATTGCTCACCCACCCCTGGGCCGGCTGGGGTGCAGGGACCTGGACGGGACCGAGGCAAGAAGAGAATGGAGAGACCTGGTGGGGCCGCGTGGACGGCAGTGGGAACTGCGCCCAGCAAGGCCGACCTCTGCTGAGCATCTGTTCTTCAAATTGATTTGAAAAAATGGGAGCAAGGTACCCTCAAGTGCAACAGGCTCTGAATAAACAGACGTTGAAATCACAGGGACAAGAGGCGCTCACTGTGCAGCTGATAGAAGAGTGGCTTGGTTCCTCCAGCGGCCCGCTGGGTTTGCTCTGGGGCAGAGGTCTTGGCAGGGCTGGCCTTGGCCGGGTGAAGCCCATGGAGTCCCAAGGGGGAGGCTCGCACCACACAGAGATCTTAGACAGCCCTCCTGAGACAGGGATATAAGCAGAGACCAGGAGGAGGGGCAGCTAGTCTAGACTAGAGGGCTGGCTCTGTAGCTCGGTATTGATCCGTTCTGCTGATGATAATCCTTCTGCTTAGGAAGTATGCTTGCTTGTCTTCCTGTTGACCTTCTGCCCTCATTCTACCAGAGGGAGTCCCAGCCCTTGCTGGCCGTGGAGTTCATTGCCAAGTGCTCTCTGGGCAGCCAGTCATCTGTGGTGTGTAGGACTCTAGGGCATGCCCTTTGCCCTCTGAAGCCATCTGGCGCGTGTGTGCCATTGCCTCCAATGTAAATGTTCTCAGCGTGGCACTCAAAGTGCACCTTCCATAAATGCTCCCCACTCTACACACGCCCTGAACCAGCTGAACGGATGCCCTTCTCCAACCTGCCCCATAGTTTTTGTCCTCCCAGCCTTGCTCAAGCTCTTCCTCTGCTTGGAAAGCCCCACTGCTCACTACAAATTCCCCCACCCCTTCAAAAGCCACCTCAATGCAGGCAGACATTCAGAATCTTCCAAAGAGTTCTCCCGATTCCCCAAAATCTTTAACCAGGAGTGGAGTGGAGGGGAGGGGCCTGGAGACCAACAAGTTTCCAACTACAGCTCTGCTTCCTTCTCTTTGGGAATCCCCAGGGGACCCAGGGAATGGACCTGACAACGGTTTTGGCTTGGAGGTCAAGCAGATAAGGCCTAGAGATCAACTAAATCAGCGGTCCCCAAACTTTTTGGCACCAGGGACTGGTTTTGTGGAGGACAGTTTTTCCATGGACGGGGGCAGGGATGGTTCAGGCAGTAACGTGAGCGATGGGGAGCGATAGGGAGCAGCAAATGAAGTTTTGCTCGCTTGCCAGCTGCTCACCTCCTGCTGTGTGGCCCGGTTCCTAACAGGCGGCGGACCGATATGGGTCTGTGGCCTGGGGGTTGGGGACCCCTGAACTAAATGCTGCCAGCTGATCACTGGGGGTCAGTTTTCTTGGTGACTAAGTCAGAACAGAGAGCGTTCAACTTCAGGGGCAAGTTGTGTGACAGTTGATGTGATGGGTTGGCCCATTGGCCTCTAGGCAAAAAGCACACAAAGAGAGAACTATGTATCTAGTTGGGAGATTCAGTAACCCCCTAACAAGCCCTCCTAAGGAAGGATAGAGGCATCTTTAGGGGTTAGAAAAGGACTTCTGTTTTAGACAGTGGGTGGCAGGCATAGTGACTAAATTTTGAGAATTACTCTGAATTATGGAAGCTCTGGTTAAAATAATAGGATTTTCAAAGTATTTGTCATTCCTTCAACATACACCTACTGAGCGCCTATATGGAGGGCACCGGGATGTGCACCCAGACCTGGTTTCATGAAGGGTCTGTGACCCAGGTGCTGGGGGTACTGTCAGCAGACACCGTCACCTGTCAGCCCCTTCGGGGTTGCCTCAGTGCAGGAGCTGTCTCACCCCACATCAGGCTCTTTTTCAGCACAGTGACTGATTTGGGGGTATAGGGGCCTGGCCATCTTGGCCCAATGTGGGATATGTCTGAAGAAGGGTCGGTTTAGTTGCAGAGTTCCCCGTGGGTTTGGTTGAGTCTGTCGTTGGGCCTGAATCCAGTTTACTTTCTCCCTCGGCCCAGTCTTGCCTCCCTCCCTGTCATCTGTTGTGCTGGTACCGAGGGCATTCCTTAAGACACACCCTGCATGCTGAATTTCCATTCAGCGCTTGCTTCCTGAGGGATCAACAACATGCGTCCTGCTGGGCCAGCGCTGTGGACGATTACCATCATGATCTCAATTATACATATTTGAGAACTATTTAGAATTTCCCACAGACTCAGATAAAATGTATCCCTAGATCTCTATGAATATTTAGCAAACAAAAGAATGGACAATTGAGTGGCTCTTCAAAATGGGATTAGAAGGCAACATTCTAGTTGAACTTTCCCCACGGACACCCTCTTTGCGTCATGTCCACACACACTGGTTGGGGAAGATGACCTTCTCAGAGAAAGCACATGGCTCTTGAGTTAGCATAAATGGAGTCCTTCAATTAGATTCTGGTGTCAAAGCCCAAGGCCTGCAGCCAGACAGTGGCTGAACCAAAATGAGAATGGAGCATCCTCTTCCCAGTCCAGCCCCTCTCCAGGACTCCTCTGAATTTATCTTGGGGGCTCTTCAAAAACGTCAGGAGTTATTTCTGATTTAGTTTGTCAAATCCTATTTCACATAGTCTTGCAAGTCAGCGGGGACCCTGGCCTTGGGCTACAGTGGCAGAGACAGGCATCACTGGATTTGGCAAATGTTGGCATCCTCGGTACAGGGAGGACTTCTGGCCGAATCCAGACCAGGCCTCCCAGCATTCAGATGGCCCTCGAGCTGTTGAAGTGACAAGATGTGAGGTAGGTGGAACCTATGGGGCAACCACTAGCTCTTGCAACTTGTAATCCCGAATTCAGGTGTAGGTCTTAAAGACGTAAGCAAACATTAAATGTGCAATTTTTTAAAGTTTTATGGAAAAAGAACTAGGCTAAGAGCCAGTACAGTTGGATTCTGAACCTATCTCTGCCTCTAACCCATTATGTAATCCAGGAGAAAAATCCACTTATTCATAAAAATATTCGTTTTTCACAGGCAAAACAAAGGTGATGAAATAGATGCTATTTGAGGACTTATGGCTAAACAAAGTTAGGGAGGGGTTTCTCTTTAAGGGAATTTATTTCAGTAGATCATTCCATTTTTAAAAAATTAATGGATTTTATTGTTTAGAGCAGTTTCAGTTTTAGGTTTACATGTATCTACTATTACAATATCCTACAGAATAGTGTCACTGCTCTAAAAATCCCCTGTGCTCTACCTGTTCGTCCCTACTGCTCCCAAACTCCCGGCAACCACAGATCTTATTCCTGTCCCCATAGTTTTGTTTTTTACAGACCGCCATATTGTTGGAACTATACAGTATGCAACTTTGTCAAATTGACTTCCTTTACTTAGTAATATGCATTGAAGTTTCCTTCCTATCTTTTGGGGGGGTGATAATTCATTTCTTTTTATTGCTGAATAATAGTTCATTGTCTGGATGTACCACAATTTGTTTATCCATTCAGCTACTGAAGGACATCTTGTTTGCTCCTAAATTTTGGCAATTATGAATAAAGCTGATATAAACATCCACAAGCATGTTTTTGTGTGGACATAAATTTTCAACTCCTTTGGGTGAATACTAAGGAGCATGATTGTTGGATCATATCGTAAGAGTATGTTTAGTTTTATAACTAACCACTAGACTGTGTTCCAAAGTGGCTGTATCATTTTGCATTCCCACCAGCAATGAATGAGAGTTCCCATTGCTCCACATTCTGAAAGCATTTGGTGTTGTCAGAGTTTTGGATTTTAACCATTACAGTAGGTGTGTAGTGGTTTCTCATTGTCATTTTAATTTGCAATTCCCTAATGACATATGATGTTGAGCACCTTCTAATATGATTATTTGCCATCAGTATATCTTCTTTGGTAAGGTGTCTTTTCAGGTATTTTGCCTATTTTAAAATTGGATTGTTTGTTTTCTTATTGCTGAGTTTTAAAAATTCTTTGTGCATTTTGGATAACAGTCCTTTATCAGACATGTGTTTTGCAAAGATTTTCTTACAGCCTGTGGTTTGTCTGTTCATTCTCTTAACAGTGTCATTAACAGAGCAGTAGTTCTCAATTTTAATGAAATCCAGATTATCAATTCTTTCTATCATAGATCATGCTTTTGATGTTGCATCTAAAAAAGTCATCACCAAACCTAAAGTCACCTAGATTTTTCTCTTACATTATCTTCTAGAAGTTTTATAGTTTTGCATTTTACATTTCAGTTTATGATTCATTTTGAGTTCATTTTTGTGAAAGGTGTAAGGTCTGTGTCTAGATTCATTTTTTTCCATGTGAATGTCTAGTTATTTCAGCACAATTTGATAAAAAGATTACCCTTTCTCCATTGAAATGCCTTTGCTCCTTTGTCAAAGATCAGTTGAGTGTATTTGTGTGGGTCTATTTCTGAGCTCTCTACTCTAAAAACTGAACTGAAACTGCATTTTCAGTTCCATTTAGTTTGAAATATTTAAAATTTTTCTTGAGACTTCTTGACCCATATTTATTTGGACATGTGTTGTCATCTCTAAGTTTTGGGTTTTCCAGCTCTCTTTCTGTTATTGATTTCTAATTTAATTCCACTGTGGTCTGAGAGAATAATTCATATAATTTCTACTCTTTTAAATTCACTAAGGTGTGTTTTATGGCCCAGATTGTGATCTGTCTTGGTAAATGTTCTGTGTGAGCTTGAGAAGAATGTACTCTGCTATCGTTGGAGAAAGTATTCTATACGTGTCAACTAAATCAACTGACTGATGGTGTTGCTCAGTTCAGTTATATCCACCAGCTGAGTCTGTCTATAAGTGAAAGAGGGATGTTGAGGTCTCTAATTATAATAGTAGATTTGTCTATGTCCCTTGTAGTTCTGTCAGTTTTTGCCTTACATATTTTGAAGCTCTGTTTTTAGGTGCAAAAACATTAAGAATTATTTTGTCTTCTTGGATAACTGACCCCTTTATCATTACACAATGCCCCTCTTTATCTCTGATAACTTTCTTTACTCTGAAGTCTGCCTAGTTTTAAATTAATATAGCTATTCCCACTTTCTTTTGATTAGTATTAGCATGGTATATCTTCCTGCATCCTTTTAATTTAAGTCTGTGTTTTATATTTAAAATGGATTTCTGCAGACAAAATATATTTGGTTTTTTATGTACTCTGACAGTCTCTGTCTTTTTTTTTAACTTTTTTTTCTTCCAGTTTCACTGAGATCTAACTGACATACATCACTGTATAAGTTTAAGGTGCACAGCATAATGATTTGACTTACATCATGAAATGATTATCACAAGTTCAGGGAACATCCATCATCTCATATAGACAAAAAGTTAAAGAAATAGAAAAAAGTGCTTTTCCTTGTGACGAGAACTCTTAAGATTACTCTCTTAACAACTTTCATGTATAACATTACATCCCTAGTAGTTATTTACCTTATAACTGGAAGTTTGTACTTTTTTGACTGCCTTCATCCAATCCTCCCCTGTCCCCCATGTCCCTGGGCTGTGTCCTTCACAAGTGCTTCTCAGCACCCCTGTCCACCCTTAGGTGAGACAATGTGGCTAGAGAGCTGGAGTTGTGTATCTCCCTTCTCACACATGGAAGGCTGTTAGGAGGGCTGGAGTTGAGTATCTGTCTTTGCTCAGGTTACTTAAGCTTTGAGAAAACCCTAAGAGCAGGTTAGGCTCTGGTAAAATAGTTTCTCTTGAGGGTATGCCTTGTTAAGAGCAACGGAATGTTCTATGTATTTCAAAGTGGTTACTTTTCTCTTCCCCCTGCCAGAAGCATTAGATATTTCCCCCTGATATTGTGAGAACCTCATAGGCTCCCAGAGGTGAAACACAAAAGTGTGGGGACCTCTCCAGGGGCTTCCCTGGTGGTGCAGTAGTTGAGAGTCCGCCTGTCGATGCAGGAGACACGGGTTCGTGCCCCAGTCTGGGAAGATCCCACATGCCGCAGAGCGGCTGGGCCCGTGAGCCATGGCCGCTGAGCCTGCGCGTCTGGAGCCTGTGCTCCGCAACGGGAGAGGCCACAACAGTGAGAGGCCCGCGTACCGCAAAAAAAAAAAAAAAAAAAAAAAAAAAAAAAAAAAATGTGTGGGGACATCACCAAAGAAAATGGGCCCCCCTGGAGTTTTTAACTCTCAGACTTGTCCACACTGAGCCTCCAGAAATTTGTCAGCTACTGTTCAGGTTTTTCTACTCCAGTACTGGTTCCCAGAGATTTATACTCCAGAAGCTGTATTTTGATTTTTTTTAAAAAATTATACAAGTAAGGCAAAGCAGTATGGATGTACTATTCTTGTATGCACTGCCTCATAAGTGCCCCTCTCCTTGTGCAAAGGCAACCATTGCCTCTGAAGATTCAGAATTGTTACAAGGCAACAAAATGTGAAAGCCAGAGTCAATGGTCACCTTAACTGCCAAAGCAGGCATTTGAAGCTAATTTCAAATTCAGTAGCTTGGAAAGTTAAAACTTTGGATATGCAGAAACTCAGGTTTTTGTGAGAGAGAAGAAAAGATCATGAAAATAAAGAAAACAAAAATCTTGAAGGAGCAGGACATAAAGTTTACCCATAAAGATTAAAACATGTATTCATCAAGAGTAGAATGGAGGACTTCCCTGGTGGCGCAGTGGTTGAGAGTCCGCCTGCTGATGCAGGGGACATGGGTTCGTGCCCCAGTCCGGGAAGATCCCACATGCCACGGAGCAGCTAGGCCCGTGAGCCATGGCCACTGAGCCTTCGCATCCGGAGCCTGTGCTCTGCAGCGGGAGAGGCCACAACGGTGAGAGGCCCGCGTACCGCAAAAAAAAAAAAAAAAAAAAAAGAGTAGAATGGATAACCAAATTGTGCTATTTTATACAAAGGACCATTACATAGTTGGAAAAGTGAAAAAATGATTGTTACCTGTGTCCATGGGGATGAGTCTTGAAACCATAATGTAGAGTTGAAGAAGCAAATCAAAAAGAATGTTACAGTGTGATTCTAGGCACAAGTAGCTCCAAAGTGGCAGAATGTATTTATAGGGATACATGTAAATATAGGTGATTCAAAAAAGAATAACAAGAGGGAATGATTAAGGAAAAATCAGGATGGTGTTTCCCTAACTTGAGCACAGGGTACATGCTCCCAGGGTTTGCCCTGTGCCCAGGAGTTGAACAGGAGACCAAGCACCTCCTGGCAGCCCACAACACCCAGGTAGGAGGCAATTCTAATCCTTATAGACATTCAGAGCCTCAGAAGCTCCACAGACTTTTGTGCTGAAGGGTGGGGAGTAGGAGAGCAATGATTATTTCCAAGTCCCACTGATATGAGGGGAAGACGTGATATTATACTGGGTTGCCCTTGAGTAGGAGGGTGGTAAATGAATTTATAGCTGAAGGCTCATTCTGAAGAGCTGAGACCAGGACTGGGGTTTATAGTGCTGAGTTCTCCTTCTCAGTTTTTAAAATATACATAGACAAACCACAGACTGGGGTAAAATATTTGCAAATTCAATACCTGATAAAGGTATATAGGACATAGAATATATAGAGAACACTCAAAATTCAACAATAAGAAAGAAAGGAATGGGGAAAAGATTTGAACAGACAATTCACTACAGAAGGTATACAGATGACAAATAAGCACATGAAAAGATACTCAACAGTCATTAGTCATTAAGGAAATGCAAATTAACAGTGAATGAGATACCACCCCCAGCTTTTAGAATGGCCAAAACAACAATGACAAGAACAACAAAAAGGCAATAGTAAGCACTGGTGAGGCTGTGGAGCCACTGGAACTTTCATCCCTTGCTGGTGAGAGTGCCAAATGGGGCAGCCATTCTGAAAAACAGTTGGGCGATTTCTTTTAAAGTTAAACATACTTACCAAATACAAAACCTGTACACAAAAGTTTATTCCTTATTCACTGCCCAAACTGGAAACAATACACATGTCTTCACTGGTAAATGGATGAACAAACTGTGGTCCATCCATCCAGTGGACACTACACAGAAATAAAAGGAACAAACATACAGTAACATGGGTGAGCCTTATGCTAAGTGAGAAAAGCCAGGCTCCAAAGGCTATATATTGTAGGATTCCCTGTGTATGATGTTCTGGACAAAACTATAGAGACAGAAAACAGATCAGTCTTTGTCTGGGTGGGGTCAGGGGAAAGAATTGACCGCAATAGTGTATGAAGGGACTCTTTGGGGTGAGGGAACAGTGCTGTATCTTGATTGTGGTAGTGGTTACATGACTGTATGCATTTGTCACAAAACTCAGAATGAATATAATACACAGAGACCTGCCTTTTCCATTCACAGTGTCACCCCACAGAGTCCTCAGCAGTGGCTGCTGCAGCATTTAAAACCACCACAGTCCCAGGGAAGATACCCATTCCCCAACATCCCCTTACCCCCCAGCTCTCTGTATCATTCGCACGCTGGAAACTAAAATTAGAGCTGATTATTCACTTTCCCCTAAAAGATCAGAAGGACTAATTTCATTACTTATTACATGCTATTTTCCTATTTTCCCCTGTCACCACAAGAAGTCCCTGACTTCCAGCTTAGCCCAAATCAGCCAGACTCCCCAGCCTTGGAATCAGGTAGGCACTGTGTCCAGCTGCTAGTGATAGAGACCAGACCACAATGGTTAAACAATTAATGCTTTATTCTCCCACAGTGTCGTCAGGGACCCAGGCTATTTTAATATTGGTACAAATGCTTTTGAAAATATTTGGAATTATTTTCTTGGACGAGAAACTCAGAAATGGATTGAAACGTGCATGTTTTTGTGGACTCTTGATTCATTGATGCACTTCTTTTCCAGTTGGACGTACCGAGTCACAATGTCACTGGCAATGTCAGAGTTCTTGTTTTACTGCAGAACCTTATGAGAAATATTCCGCACTGTGGATTGGTTACAAGAGGCTCAGGTTGATTGGGTGACTGGCCTGTGGCCGGTACGTGCATTCCAGTCTGCTGACTCCTGGTCCTGTGCTCTTTTGCTAAGAAAATTTATGAAAATTACATGGTTGCCTAGATCCTTCTCCCCCTCCCGCTCTTTCTGCTTTCCATGCTTCCTCAGCTGTTCGTTGAGGTCCCACGACGTGCCAGGGCTGGATATAATCGGTCATGGTCCTGTCTTTTGGGAGCGCTGGGTAGTCTTCTCTTAGTGCTTTCTTCCCTTGCCTCCCGGGTCACCATACCTGCCTATGGGGCGAGCAACAGGTGGGAGAATGCGTGAGAACAGGGATGCCCAGAGTTCTGCTCAGGATGGAGGCGTTCTCCCCCTCTGCCTTCCTGATTATTCAGAGCAGCAACAGGCTCAGCTAAGTGTGACCCCAGATGAGATTAAGCTGTAAGTTGTTGAGTATTGGATGGCACTTTCAGCAGATCTTTAAAGAGAGCTGACAACTCCCTGGGGTTGCCTGGTCTTTATTTCCTGTACACATAGGGGCACGTCTAAGGGTCACTCCTCACACCTCTTCTCTAATACTTTCAATTTCCGGGTCCTCTCGTCCATCACAGGACTTTAAATGCCATCTATAAACTGGCCACTTGCAATGTCTCTCTCCAGCCCTGACCTCTCTCCAGAGCCTCAGATTTGTAGACACAGTGGCTACCTCAATACCTCCCCACGTATGAATAAGAAGCAGCACAAGTCAACATGTCCAAAACAGACCTCTTCATTTCACGCCTGAAATGAATCCTCCTCCGTGGTTTCCTTTTCAGTAAATGGCACCATCATTCACCAAAATGCCCGGGCCCAGATCCAGGAGTCACGCTGACCCCTCTCTCTCTCACACCCCACGTTCACACCAGCAGCAAGTGCTGGAGGCTCTGTATCTTGCATCTGATCACGTGTTACTACTCCCCCGCACCGCCATCCACGTGACTACCAGCCCCTACCTAGACGCCAGGAAGATTGCAAACTCTTCTCCATCGTTCTACTCATGTCCTCGACGATCAAATCTCCTAACAGTATCTAGAAGGATCTTTTAAAAACGTAAGAATATGCCACATTCTTGCTCTCACGGGACTCAGAATGAATCAGATTCCTCTCAAAGTCCTCTGGTCCCTGTCTATCAGGCAGGTTCCTCAGGGTCAACAGCGGCACCTTATTCCCCTTTTTATACCAAGCATAGAACCTGGCACATCACAGATGGTTAATCATTATCTGTAGAAATGTTGATTGAATTCTGTGCCCCCAAAATAGCTAGAAGAAACATTTGGTGCTCTCTGTACTAGGAGTAAAAAAATGGTGTATGACCACTACCATGACCCCTGTCCCCCAAAAGAGAATATGGCAGCAAATGACATCATTTTCAGGTCTTGAAGGAATGTCTTCTATGAAATTCTTTCTGACTGTACTTCCCTATCCAGCAACCTGGACTTTCCCACCCCAACCTGAAACCTTCATTGCAACACTTGGGTTGTTTTTTTCATCTTGTGAGTTTTCTTTCGAGTTCGTTTGCTTATTTGGGGACACACTGTTGCAGGATATGAATAACTGAACACAACAAATTTGGATGATAAATTATGGATTACAGATGCTGAGTTATTTTGGAACTGTTGCTCTGTGTGTTGTAGCAAGGCGCTGGAATATTAAAAATGTGTGTCTTAAATGATCTTATGTTGCTTCCGGAAAAGAAAAGAAAAAGAAAAACCGCAACAGCCCATGGCCTGAGGGAAGAGTGCTGTCTGCCGTAGCCCTCTGGCTGGCGTCTCTCCGGAGTCAGCTTGCCTATGCCCAGGGAGGTGGTGCACTCTGGGCTCCAGCGGCCTTGGGCTTGGGGGCACTCTGAATAGCCAGCTCTGGCAGGGCCCTGATTGCACGTGCATCGGGTGTCCTTGGTGGGGGAGGGGCTGGGGGACAGGAGGATGGAGGGGGGTCATCAAGAGGGATCTGCAGATTGTGCAGGCTTCCTGGGAGCCCGGGGGTGCAGGTGTGGGGGGAGGCAGAGCTCAGTAAACAAGGATGCTGTCCTGCTGTGGAGCTGGGGATGCTGCGGGGCCAGGCAGTGTGGGCTGTGACGCCGGATTTCTTCCTTATTGTAAGTGGACCAGAAGGCTTCAGAGCATCCTGGGGACACAGCACAGGCACACCTTCAGTGATGTGGGCGCTGCTTTAGCACAGGTGCGGAGCCTGCAGCCTCGGGGGTCCCCAGCTGGGCTACAGAGGCCCAGCCTGGAAGACTTGTGGGGCAGGACAGCTGCCCACTGCAGGAAGTAGCCAGCAGCTGGTGCTGACCCTCGAGCCAGAGAAGCTCTGGAAGATTTTACAGCTTGTAGTCCCAGTCCCCTCTGTTTACCAATTTTGATTTCCCAGGGGAGGGGAGAGTTTGGTATTCATTCACTGGGGACAAAGCATAACAATTTCCCTTCAGGAGACACAGTGGGTTGGCAGGCCTGGACCAGTTTGTTCCAGAGAGCTTTGAGTTATCGCTAGGTGCTCAGATTCGAGTGGTGGGTGTGGCCCAGTGCTGCCCCAGCTGCGGGCCTCTGTGACCACAGCCTGGCTGCGTATCGGCTGTGAGCTATGTAAAGCCCCCTTCAAATATGGGCTATGGTAACAAAAATGTCCACTTCCTTCTTTCTCCTGGTGGAGACTGGTGTGTTTTTGAAATGTGAGCTACTGATTTACGCCTGAGCCCTCAGGCTGGGCGGTCACTGTAGGGACAGAGAGCAGGGGAGCGAAGGCAGCTGTGCAAGTTCCTGTCGGGGGGAGGTTCTGAAGAGGTCCCACGCTAGCAGGTGATGGGGTGAGAAGCTGCGTGTGTTCTGACGCAGAGAGGGTAGCATCCTGTGGCTGTCACTGAAGATGCAGGAAGGGAGTCTCTGAGTTCTGGGGAAAGTGTATCCGCATTTTACGAGAAGGAGATGATTCTGGTGGGAAGAAGGGGGACCTCGGTTCTTGTCTTCTTTGAAGAAAGACTTCAGCAAAAAGAACAAGATTGTGAAATGGATAAAATGTTTATTAGAAGCAAAGTGCATGTGGAAGAACACATGGGCAAACTCGGAGTGAGCTGCATGTAATAGGCGTGGTTTAAATTGCTTATATGGGGACTGTTTTCTGTGTTTCCTTTGCCCAATCATCTTGCTTGTGCCCGTATCAGGTCTGACTCAGGGTCCTCCCTGGTGGCGCATGCATCTCTCAGCCTAGATGGGTTCCAGCGTGAGGGTTTCTGGGGGTTGGCAGGACATATTATGGGCTGGCACCCCCTCCCTCCTTTGGTCCCTCCCCAGACTGACGCCTTCCCTGCACATGTGTCAGGCTGGGAAATCCCCTTGACCACAAGAATGAGAAAAACCTGCTCACTTTGTCTTTAACTCAATCAGGTTTCCACTCCTGCTATTATCTTATCTCAAAATGCCAACTGGAGACCAGTTACAGCTGTTCAGCTTGGGGTCCATTTATCTCTTACCTCAGAGGGTCTTATCATTTTCCAAGATCCTTGAGTGGGAAGGGTTGGGAGGAAACCCAAGGAGGAGGAGGAGGGCAGAAAGGAGAGCTGGCTGTGGTCCCTGGGAAGGCTGGCCGGGACAGGAGATGCCATCTTCCTTCCTGGGCAAGAAGGACCCGTGGCCTGCAGACTGGGTCAGTGTGGGTGAGGAGCACGGGGCGCCTAGGCTTGACCTCGGCTCGCACAGTGCAGCGGCTGCGGGCAGATTCAGAAAGGTCCAGGGTTAAGCTGGAGACCTGGCCACACAGATGCTAGAACAATTGCACGGAGCCCTTGGGGTTGGCCAGAGCGGGGGAGACAGGGGCTCTGTGTGGGATTTACACACTGAGATGCAGGGGAAGGGGCTCAGATTGGAGCCTGAAGAGTCTCTGTGGCAAAGAATTGTGTCTTAGGGCTTTTTAATAAGGTCCCCACGGAAGGGAACCACTCTGACTCAGACCAGAGGGAAGAGAGCACCTGGAAACCAGGCAGGTCTTGAGCCTCCCTCCCCTCGCTTTTCTCAACAGGGCAAGTGCAGCGGGGCCATCCCGTTTGGGGAGCTGATCCAGACCCCTTGGCCGTATGGTGTGTCACCTGGGAAGATGATCTGCTGTTGAGGAAGAGTGATGCTCTACAAGATAGCACCCAGAACAATTCAGCGCCACTTGGTGCAGGAGAGAGCAGAAGGCCAGGACCTCCGTGGAGGGGAACGTGAGGACATGTTCCCACTGCAGCTAATCAAGTGCATTTTTAAAAATTAATTAATTAATTAATTAATTTTTGGCTGTGTTGGGTCTTTGTTGCTGTGCACAGGCTTTTCTCTAGTTGTGGCGAGCAGAGGCTACTCTTCATTGTGGTGCGCAGGCTTCTCATTGGGTGGCTTCTCTTGTTGCAGAGCATGGGCTCTAGAGTGCAGGCTCAGTAGTTGTGGCACATGGTCTTAGTTGCTCCACGGCATGTGGGATCTTCCCGGACCAGGGCTCGAACCCATGTCCTCTGCGTTGGCAGGCGGATTCTTACCTATTGCACCACCAGGGAAGTCCCGATGATTGTGGTTTTGGTTTGAGCTTCCTTAGTGGTTGTTCAAGTTGAGCATGAATATGCTGCTTGCCCATCTGTATATCTTTGGAGAAATGTCTGTTCAAGTGTTTTACCCATTTTTAAATCAGGTTATTTGTCTTTTTGTTGTTGAGCTGTAGGGGCTCTTTGTATATTCTGGATATTAACACCTTATCAGATATATGATTTGCAAGTATTTTCTCCCATTCCATACGTTGCCTTTTCACTCTGTTGATTGTGTCTTTTGATGCACAGAAGCTTTTCATTTTGATGTAGTCCAATTTACTTATTTTTACTTTTGATTCTTGTGATTCTGGTGTCATAGCCAAGAAATCAATGCCAAATCTCTCAAGATATTTTTGAAGATACCATGAAATATGTGTGAAAGTCTTTGTAAATTATGAAGTAGTATAAAAATATTAGCAGTTATGTAAGTGCTCAAATACCCAACATGCAGCCAAGCCCTATACAGATGCTTCAAAAATTACCAAAAAATTGTTAGACAAAGATAATAGATTAAAAACACACATATAATTTCTTTCCCTCCATAAACCTTACTAAAGAGATAATAAAAAGATTAAAAAAAAGAAAACTTTGTTGAGCTATAATTTAAATACAATCAAATGCACCCATTTTATAGAGTTAAATGAGTTTTCATTAATATGTATATTGCTGTAACCACCACAATCAAAATATTGAACATTTCTATCATGCAGAAAGTTCCCTATGCCTCTTGACAGGCAGTCCACCAATAACTCTGTCCCCAGGGAACCACTAGCCTGCCTCTGTCGCTATAGGTTAGTGTTGCCTTTTTGAGAATTTTCTATCAAAGGAATCGTACAGTGTGAAGTCTTTTGGGTCTGGCTTCTTCCGCTCAGCATGTTTTGAGATTCGTACAAGTTGTTGCAAACACCAGTAGTTCCTTGTCTTTTATTGCTGAGTGGTATATTATGGTCTGGATTGAGGACAACTTGTTCATCCCTTCACCTGTTGTTGAAGTTCTTGGCTCTTATGACTAAGACATTTATGTACAAGTATTTGTGAGGATATGTGCTTTCATTCTCTTAAGTGAGTGGAAATGCTGCGTCATATGGTGAGTATATGTTAATGTTTAAAGAAACAGCAAAACAGTTTCCCCAAATTTGCTGTACCAGCACTGTACAGGGATTCTAATGCTTCTACATTATCATTAATACTTGGTGAGGCCAGTCTCTCCAATTTCAGTGGGTGTGTAGTGATATCTCATTGTGGTTTTAATGATCATTTCCCTGATGATGAGTGACATTGAACATTTCTTCATATGCTTATTTACCACCTCTGTATCTTCTTTTGTGAAATGTCTGTTTGACTTTTGCCCATTTGCAAAGAGTTGTTTGAGCGTCTTATTATTCAGTTGTAAGGATATATGTACAAATCACATAATTCTTTTTCACATATATGTGTTATAAATATTTTTCCAAGTCTATGGAATGTTACAAATACTTTCTCCAAGTTTGTTTTTTTACAGCTTTATTGAGGTATAACTGATATGCACCAAACTCCACTTATTTAAAATTACAATCTGATGAGTTTTGACATACATCTACACTCATGAAGCCATCACCACCATCAAATGGACGTATCCATCACCCTTCAAAGTCCAGTGTTTCCTTAGGACACTTTTTATTTATTTATTTATTTATTTATTTTTTTATTTTTTCTTTTTGCGGTATGTGGGCCTCTCACTGCTGTGGCCTCTCCCGTTGCGGAGCACAGGCTCCGGACGCGCAGGCCCAGCGGCCATGGCTCACGGGCCCAGCCGCTCCGCGGCATATGGGATCCTCCCAGACCGGGGCACGAACCCGTATCCCCTGCATCGGCAGGCGGACTCTCAACCACTGCGCCACCAGGGAGGCCCAGGACACTTTTTAATGCATCCCTCCTGTTCTTTTTTATTGATCCAAATTTTAACATGCTATGACTTTTTTTCTACTTGAAGGACCAACTTTTACATTTCTTATTGTGCAGGTCTACTGGCAAAGAATTCTTGCAGATTTCATTTAAGTGATTTTGTTTAATTACTTTGCATGCAAATTTTAAATGTTTTTTTCTGGGTAGAGAATTCTATTTGACATCTTTTTTCTTTCAGCATTCTACACATGTTACTTCGTTTTCTTCTGATCTGCATACTTTCTGACAAGAAGTCTGAAATAATTCTTGTCTTTATTCCTCAATATGTAATGTGTCATTTTCTCTGAATGCTTTTAATGTTTTCTCTTTATCACTGGTTTCAGACGTTTGATTATGGTGTGCTTTGATGTGGTTTTCTTTGTATTTATCTTGCTTGGGTTTTCTTGCTCTTCTCAGATCTATGGGTTTATAATTTTCATTAGATTTGGAAAAACTTCACATTTTTTATTCTAAATGGGACCTCAATTACTTGTATGTTACACTAATTTTCCAACAGGTCGCTAATGCTTTGTTCTTTGTTTTCAGTTCTTTCTCTCCCTGTATTTCATTGGGTGGTCTTCTATTGTTATGACTTCAAGTTCACGGATCATTTTTTTTTCTGCAGAGACTAATCTGCCATTAATTGCATCAGTATTTTTTGTCATTTCAGACATTCTATTTTTTTAACCTTTAAAAGTTCCATCTATTGGGCCTCCCTGGTGGCGCAGTGGTTGAGAGTCCGCCTGCGGATGCAGGGGATACGGGTTCGTGCCCCGGTCTGGGAGGATCCCATATGCCGCGGAGTGGCTGGGCCCGTGAGCCATGGCCACTGGGCCTGCGCGTCCGGAGCCTGTGCTCCGCAACGGGAGAGGCCACGACAGTGAGAGGCCCGCATACCGCAAAAAGAAAAAAAAAAAAAAATTCCATCTATTTTCATTACATCTTCAGATTCTCTCTTCATTGTGTTCATGTTTTTTAAAAAAATCCTTATATGTGTTTGTAACATGTAAATAAGTGATTAAAATCTTTGCCATTTCCTCTCTGTCATTTCTGTTGACTGTTTCTACTGACTGATTTTTCTCCTGGTTTTAGGTCATATATTCCTGACTCTTTATATGTCCAATAGTTTGTTATTGGATGCTGTACCTTGTGAATTTTATGCTTTGGACTTAGATCTGCCCCATAGGTAAGGTATTTGATCTTTCTGAGTCTCGTTTTAAGGTTTTATTTTTGAGTCAGTCTATAGTTTCTTTTATTCCAAGTCTAGTTTAGTTTCTCTTGTAAAGCATTTCATTTTCAGTGCCCCATGTATTCTTTTAGGTTTCTCCACTTGTGGGAACTCAGCGATTTTCTGCTTGTGTGATTCCATTATGAATTCTGGGAATTGCTCAATTGACAGCTTCCCAGAATTTTTCTTTCTTCCAAAGTTGCTTTTGCATAGCCTAAAGGAGTTTAGCCAGCTCTGTATGAGTGCAGATTGGTATTCTTACAGGCACTGCAGGGGGATTCCTATGCAGACTCCAGGCCTCTTTCTCTGTGGAGCTTCCAAGATCCCTGGTACTGTGTCCCTCATTCTAGCCTCCTTGGCCTCCTAAATTCTTCAATTCTGTAAGCCTGCTGGGCTCTGCTGGATTTCCCTCTGCACTGTGGTCTGCAAAGTGTCTCCAGGCAGGCTCACTTTGAGTTTCATGTCTTGGGGAATCACAGTCGGGCACTACTGTTGCCAATGTCTAAAAGGAGTTGTTTCATATATTTTGTCCAATTTCCTAGTTATTTATGGATGGAGGGTAAGACACCTAGCAGTTAATTTTTATGGTTTGTGTATTGGTTTCCTACTGCCGTTGTAACAAATGACCACAAACTTAGTGGTTTAAACACACATGAAATAATTATCTTAGCAGTTCTGTGGGTTAGACGTCCAACGTGGATCTCATTGGGCAAAAATCAACGTGTTTGTAAGACTGCATTTCTTCCTGGAAGCTTTGGTAAGAATTCATTTTCTGGCCTTTTCTAGGTTCTAGAGACCCCCTATATTCCCTCTGGGCCCCTTTCTCCATCCTTAAAGCCAGTGATGGCAGGTTGAATCCTCCTCACATCACATCACTCTCACCTTCTTGTCTATCTCCCTCTTCTACTTTGTAGGATCCTTGTGATTATTGGGGTCCACCTGGATAATCCAGGCTAATTTCCCTATTTTAAGGTCAGCTGATTTGCAAACTTAATGCTATCTGAAACCATAATTTCCCTTTGCCATGTAACCTACAAGATCACAGGTTCTGGGGATTAGGACGTAGATGTTTGGGGAGCATTATTTTGCTAACTACAGTTGGAAAGCAGAAGTCTGGAATTATAAAATAAGCATAATTCCCTAGAAGGAGAGAGAATGCTGTAGATAAGGCAATGAAAATAAAACTTGGAAGCTGGAAGGAATAAAATGTTTAAAGGTCTGGAAAAGGGCAATTCTTAAACCAACAATGGGGAGAGCTGAGAAGGTGACTGGCTTAGACTACAGAATCCTCAGAGGCTTGGAATTGGAGGTACCAGGTACCCCTGGTGGTGTGACTAACGCAGGATGCTAAAATGAGGTGTAGTGCCTGAGCATGTCTTTAAGAAGCAATTATAGTCCTAAACACCCTTTCTAACTCTAATCATTCAGATAACTGCCCTCTTCAGTGCTAGCACAAAGCTAGGCGTGTCATTTACCAACAAAATGTCTTCCCTAATGAAATGACTAAGCCAGAGTGAGCCCATCGTGGACAAGCCCACCCACATGCTTAGAGATGCCAATCATACTTGCGGTCCTCATTCTTCAATGCCAGCAAGCAGACAAGGAGTACCAGACACTTGGGGAAATCTTGCAACACAAAAGACAAGCAAATCTGCAAACGAGCAAATAAATACAGCACAACCTGAAGGAGACAGACTTCAAGAAAAGGAAGGCTTCAAAAAACTATCTTTAATATCCTTAGAGATATTAGAGATGATATTGAAACTGTGAGGCAAAGACAAGATGACATCCCCCCAAAAACCCCCAAATAATCAGGAAATAAAAATTTTAAGCAAACAAAAACAAATGTACCAGATATTGAAAACTCAGTAGAACGATTTGAAGATAGACTTGTGGAGACATCAGCAGAAGGTAGAGAAACAGAGAAATGGAAAATGCAAAGTCTGGATTAAAAGGGCCCACTGAGTACCCATCACAATGAATGGAAGTAAACACTCATGCCAGTGTGTTAGTGTGAAATTTCAGAGCACCACAGGCAAACAGGAGATTCTATACACTTTTGGGGGGCAGGGGGTACTCTGGGCACATCCAGAAGATTGGGAATCAGAATGACCCAGACATCTCTATTAGCCACAGCAGAAGCTACAGGAACAGAAAGGCAGTGCTTTCACAGTTTGGAGGAAAATCATTTTAACCTAGAATTTTGTATTAGCCAAACAACCCATTGAGCATGAAGATTAAAAGATATGTTTTATATTTTACATATTATATTAAAAAAGAACAAGGCCACTATGGGTTGGGGAGTCCTAACATTGCTCCTCAGCAGTATTCTCAGAAATTACCAATATTTGTGTTGGTTTGGGCTTCTAATCTTACAGAATTTGACTACCTTCTAGTTGCCTAGTCAAGGGAAGTTACTGTTCCAGTGCGGTTCTCCCTGTCTTGACCACAGGAATGGGCAAGTAGGGCAGGAATCTGTGACCACGTGACAGTGCAGAGGTGAGATGCTTTGGATTTTGTAGCCCCCTCATATCACAGCACAGGGCTGCCCTCTCTGTCTAGGGCAGGCCCTCAAGTCTGCATGACTCTGGGCATAGAACTAGAGGGAATAGGGTTGGACTTGACAGCTGCCAGACTGTCTCCCACCTGAAACCTCTCCTGCCCTGTCCACCCTGTCACCCTAGAGGCAAAGGCGCTCACCTGCCCATCTCAAAACCTCCACTCTGCTCCATAATTATTTGTTTACCTGTTTGTTCCCATCCTCTCTCCCCCGACCCCAAAGCAGGCATTCTTGAGGGTAAGGGCTTCATATTGTCTTTCTCTGAATCCCCAGCACCAAACACAGACCCTGGTAGTCAGGGCTAACAATGAAACTTCATCTGAAAAAAAAATCCATCCATTCATTTGTTCATTCATTCAATCCTATTATGTACCCTTCTGGGTACTGGCAATAGCAGGAGACAAATTAGACTATGTTTGTGAACTTAGGTTCTGGAGGAGGAGAGAGACAAGCCAAAACAAATCGCATCGGCTCTGGGCAAGCGCCCAGGATACTCTGAGGTCCGGGTGGAGCAGAGTGCTGTGCTCTCGCTGCTGGTCCCACAAAGATGAGCCATAAACAAGGGTTCCCGCTGTCATCTGTCACCGAGTTAGTTCAGAATCTTCCAACAAGGAAGCTGTATGGTTGTATTTCCGGGCAAACAACAGCTATTAGTACCTGTGAGCCAGCTATTGAACGTGCACAGATGACTATGATAGTCCCTTGCCTAAAGGACTTATTTTCTGCTTCTAAGAAGCAGACATAAGACATAACATTTTAATGAAATATGGAAAGTGCTATCTGTGATCGAATCAGGCTCTGGGGGGTATAGAGGACACAGAGATAAGCCTTCCCCTGTCCTCCCTTTCCAGGATTCTGGCCTGCTCTGTGACACAGACAGGAAGACTGGAGTCCAGTGCGGCCACATCCAGTGCAGTCAGCCTACCCAGTAGGGGCTGAGCCCCCCAGGGCCCAGGAGTCCTTGTAGGGCTGAGGCTGACTGGGGAGCTGGAGGGCAAACCTCAGGGCTCCTGGCTTCTCCACAAGCCTTTGGGACTGCCCACAGTTCTGTAAATACGACAGTCAGGCCCTGGGCAAAACAGCGAAGGGATTTCCATGTGCCTGCTAAGGTGGTCAGCCCCCATCTTTGCTCTCCGCCCCATCCTCACCTCAGCACTTCTCTCTCCTGCTCTCCTGCTTCCTCCCCTACCCCCCAGCTCCCAAAGGCCACCCAGTCTTACATCCCGGCCTGTATCCTCCCGTAGTCCCTCCTTGTTCATAAAACATGTGCACATAGCTACAGCTTCAGGGCGCTGTGCACTGTTCATTCAAAGCTCAGATGTCTACTCATTCTTTGGCCCACCCCCAACTGTTCTAGGGTAGGAGGCGGCAGGGCAAAGAGGGGCAGAGGGGTTCTTCCTTGGCTGGTGCTGGTGCCGATAGCCCCATGCTCCCCATGCTCTCTTGCTTGGGCTGGTGTTTCTTATATGTGGAATCTAAAATGTAACAGAAATGAACTTATCTATGAAACAGAAACAGACTCATAGACATAGAGAACAGACTTGTGGTTGCCAAGGGGAGGAGGATGGGGGAGGGATGGAGTGGGAGTTTGGGGTTAGCAGATGCAAACTATTCTATAGAGAATGGATAAACAACAAGGTCCTACTGTATAGCACAGGGAACTATATTCAGTATCCTGTGATAAACCATAATGGAAAAGAATATGAAAAAGAATGCATGTCTAGGTATGACTGAATCACTTTTCTGTACAGCAGAAATAACACAACATTGTAAGTCAACTATACTCCAATAAAAAAAAATCACCCAGTATAAATGAAAAAAAAAAAAAGTGACCTCTTACTCCCTAGAGCATTCCTCTGGGTTCCTGGGAGGGCTCCCTGCTCTCTCTTCCCTGGGTGGGCTACTGCCCTCCCCCTCGGTGTAGGCTTGCTAGCCATCTGTCCACCCTGAGTATGCAACAAGGGGCCACTTACTTTGGAAATACCTCTTGGACACAGGATTTCCCTTTAAGAATTCCAGGCAATATTCCTCTTGCTGGTTCCCCATCGGGTCCCTCGCCCCTGTCCTGGGGAATTATTACTCAAGTGGAGGGAGAACTGCCCACAGGAAATATGATGGGAGTAGTGTTCCCTGCTGCCATGCCCAGCAGCCAGCTGGCTCGGAGGTGTGCTGGGGCTGGTCCACATGCTTCTCCATGTTTGGGGGGCAGGGGATCAGGCCCCCTGAGGCTCCGCTGAAGCTGGCTGTCCTCAGGTGTAGGGGAGCGAGGTGACACTTTCAATGCCCTCCCCTTGAGAAGGGAGCAGGGGCTCACAGAAAGGCAGCAGCTCCCTCTAAAGAAATCACTTTACAGACCCTCTCCTTCTTCATAAATCCTCCCCAGTTTTGTAACGTTTTAAGACTATTCCTTATGAGGTTGTCATTTAACTGATTCTTGAGCTCTGATAGCTCTCATTTGAGAGTCTGTGACACAGCTCCCCATTTAACATTTTGTTACGTGTATTTGTTTGTTTTCAGTGAAATTGAATTACTATACTATAACTTGCCCTTTTCATTTGTCAATATCACGTATATCACTACAGGTCCATAAACATAAATATACCTCTACCTTTTTTGAAATTTCTTCTGCACAGATGCATCTATTATGTGAACGACAGGGCTGGGACTAGGGTAGGGCAGGCAAGGTGCCGAGGGAGCAAAATCTAGGGAGGTGCCCATGCCGGGGTCACTCCTGGTGAGTGAGTTCGCATCACACTTTTGTCCTTCAGGCAGTCTTTTTACTTGTAGGAGGCAACCTATGAGGAGGTAAGAGCACAGACTCTGGAACCAGATTGTCAACTCGGGCAAGTTGACTTTCTGTGTTTGTTTCAGCATCTGGTAAAATGGGTCAGTAATATTATAGAATCTGATAGTATCTATACTGTTGTTTTGCTATATGAATGTACATATATATGTAATATATAGAGATAGAATATATATCCTATGTGTATGTATATATATAGATAGAATATATATATGTGTGTGTAATATATAGTCAGAATATATATACATATATGTGTGTGTTTATACATTTATATAAAATATATATACCGATAGTAACCAACTTACGATGGTTCTGCTTAAGGGTTTTTGATTTTACGATGCTGCAAAAGTGATACGCATTCAGTAGAAAGTGTAAGTGGAATTTTGTGTTGTTTTGTTTTTTAAATTAATTTTTATTGGAGTATAGTTGCTTTACAATGTTGTGTTAGTTTCTGCTGTACAGCAAAGTGAATCAGCTATACGTATACATATATCCCCTCTGTTTTGGATTTCCTTCCCATTTAGGTCATCACAGAGCATTGCGTGTACGTGGAATTTTGAATTTCGATCTTTTCCTGGGAGTGGTATGTAGTACCGTCCTCTCTCGTGATGCTGGGCTGTGAGCTCTGCCGTCACGCAGGGAAACCATCGACACACAGCCATTCTGAACCCACACAACAATTCTGCTTTTCACTTTCAGTACAGTATTCAACAAATTACATGAGATATTCAACTTTATTATAAAATAGGCTTCGTGTTAGACGATTTTTCCCAGCTGTAGACTAGCATAAGCGTTCTGAGCACGTTTAAGGTAGGTGAGGCTGAGGTGTAATGTTCGATAGGCTTGGTGTATTGAATTTTCAACTCAGGCTATTTTCAACTTACTATGGGTTTATTAGGAGGTAACCCCATCATAAGTCAAAAAAGAGCTGCACACATATGTGTGTATCTACATCTATGTCATCTATATGTATTATCACCTACGTCTATAGCATCTCTATCTATGTCTTTATCTATCTGCATCCATGGAACAGTGTCTGACACCTGGAGAGAGCTATGTAAGTGCTGTTATTATTATTGTGGTTGTTGTTATATGTGCGTGCCTCACCCCTCTCTCCTGTTCCCCCGGCCACCCCCCCGCCTTCAGCTGTGTGACGTACTTTACCCTCCCCGACCCTCTAAGGATAACTCATGTAAACAACTCTAGAGTATTGTTTTAAAAAAACTCCATGCTCGTTGACATACCAACTTTGTCATATATGAAATTCTCATTTGAAATGCAAATCAATTTCTGGACCATTTTTTCTGCCTAACAGATCTATTTGCTTATTCCCATGCCAATATAATACTGGTTTGAGTACAGTAACTTTTAACTATGTTTGGATAGTTGGAAAAACAAGTCCTCATGTTTTTCTTCAAAATTTCTCTTGGTTACTTTCACCTATTTATTCTTCCAAATGAACTTTAAGACAATTTTATTCAATTTTAGAATGATGAAAATTGTGTCAACATTTCAGTTGAGATTACATTAACTTTACATAACAATTTTGGGGGAATTAGTTTTTATATTAGGTCTTCCCATCCACAAAAAGACATATCTTTTCCTTTATTCAGAACTCATTTTATATCTTTCAAATACATTTAAAATTTTTCTCTATATAGATACCATGCTTTCACCATATTTATTTCCATGAATTTTACACCATTTGTCACCATTATGAACAGCGTATTTTTTATCATTTCTTTTTCTGTATGCAAAGCAGCATAGGGAAAAGCTATTAATTCTTACATCTAGTAACTTTACTAAATTCCTTTCCTAGATAAAAAATGTCATCAGCAAAAGAAAATTTTATTTTGTCTTACTTAAAATTTATGCCGTTGTTTCATTTTCTGGCCTAATTGCATTTGCTAAAACCTCCAAGACACTGTTCAAGAAAAATGACAGAGCTGGCATCCTTCTCTGGTTTCTGATTGTAACTGAAATGGTTTTAGTGATTTGCTATTTAAGATGTTATTGGCTAATGAAACTGTAAACAGCTTGTAACATATTGAAGTTGATTCTTATTCTTACCTTGTTCAGAATTCTTTTGAAAAATAGCTGTTGAACTTTGTTAAGTGCCTTTTCAACATCTATTGATATGACTACAAATTTTTTCTTTTAATCTTGCTGCAATCAATTTTATGTACAGATTTCCTGAGATTTGAACCACTGCTGAATCTCTAGAAAAAATTTTACTTGGTCATAATGTATTTCTTCTGATACATTGCTATATTTTATTTGACAATATTGTATCAAATTTTTAATTTTTATTTTCAGAATGAGATTAGGCTGTAGTTTTTCCTTGTGTACTATTTTAGGTTTCTGTATTAACTGTATAAAATAAATTAGAGAACCTTTAGTCTTTTCTATAGCTTGCAATAATGTAACTGTTATTGGAATTATCTGTTCTTTAGAGGTTGACTAGAACCAAGCTCTAAAGCCATTTGTTTCCAGTAACCTTTTTAGAGGTAGATTTTTATTCACTTTTCCCATCTCTCCTACAGTAACTGGTCTATTCAAATTTTCCATTTCTTCTTAATTTTGTTAATATATATTTCATTGAAAATCATCTATTCCCCCTGGAGATTTAAATTTGTTGCCAAAGTATTACCTTAGAATTGTTTATTTGCTTTTTTCCCTTCTTTTCTTCCTCCCTCCCTCCCTCCCTTCCTTCCTTTTTCCCTCTTAAACCAGGTTCATGAGGATTAGGCATTTGTTGTTCTTTTCAAAGACCAGCTTTGGGAACGATTTATCTGGTCAAAATTTTTTTGTTTTCTATTTAATTCCTTCTTGCTGTTTTGGATGATTTTGCTATAATTTTTTTCTCCTTTTTATAGACAAACACAACATCCATTTTTAGATTTATTTTTTTCTTTAAAAAAGAAGGTAATTAAAGTCATAAATAGCTTTTGCTATGCACATAGTTTTTTTTTTTTTTTTTTTTTGGTACACGGACCTCTCACTGCTGTGGCCTCACCCGTTGTGGAGCACAGGCTCCGGACGTGCAGGCTCAGCGGCCATGGCTCACTGGCCCAGCCGCTCCGCGGCATGTGGGATCTTCCCGGACCGGGGCACGAACCCGTGTCCCCTGCATCGGCAGGCAGACTCTCAACCACTGCGCCACCAGGGAAGCCCCTAGGCACATAGATTTTGACATAAAAGGTACTTCTTTACGTTGCTTTCTGAGCCATTTATAATTTCACTTTTGATTTCTTCTGTGATCCATGGGTGGGCTCTTAACTTTATAATAGTTAAGGTTTTTTTAATGTCCTTTTTTTTTCTTATTTTTTCCTAGCTTTATTGACTTGTGACTAGAGAATATAGCTTTTAAGACTTCTACTTTTTCTTTTTTACTTTAAGGATTCTATAGAGGCCAAGTCAGAAAAGACACATTTTGGCATATCTTGATTACTTTTGCCTTTGTATTTCCAAAATTGAGGTCTTTGGGGGGTTTTGTTCACTTGTTTGTTTGTCTGTTTTGAGGTCTTTGGTTTGATTCAGTTTTTATTTGGTTAAGACTCCGAGGTGCTTCTTATTGGATGGAGTATATAAGGGTTTGCTCTTTGGAGTTGTACCATATAGCAGCCCTAGGTGTGTGTGGGACATACTCCCAAATTCTTGCATGTTTACAAGTACATTTCTCGCACACTGACCAGAGAACAATATCTTGGCTGAGAAGAGGATTCTTCGGTTGCAAGTTTGTTCTCTTCACAGCCTATAGGTATTAAAGTACCATATTCTAGTTTCTGGGCAAAGTAAGAAACCTGCTGCCCATCTGAAACTCTTCCTTTATAAATCACTTGTCTTTACTGTGATACTCTTATGAGTGCTTCTCTAGCCTCCCACCTCTCCTCCAGATATTTTGCCCCAGTTGTTCCTTTCCGCAGACTCTCTGCTTTACCTTAGAGTACATTTCAGGGTGGAGGGGTGGAGGAGAAAACCCCTGAACAGATGTCAACGAGAGGCTCCAAGTTTCTTATCTGGCTTCAGCAGCTGCGAGTTCTTTACCCAGCTGCTTGGCTAGATTGCTGTCTCATTGCTGACTGGACCCAAAGTTCATGAGAATGGGGTGCCTTTAATAAACACTTGTTGACAGCCTGACTCACTGAGGGGCTGTAGGAGCGGCTGCAATCACCATTGCGCATTACTTTGTTTTAACAAGTTCCAGATGTTAGAGTTCCCTTTGCTCACTCAGAAGACCACTGCTGGCTCCTGACTTTAGGTAAATCAGGCCATGCTTTTAAGGAGGTACTCTGAGGAAAAGTTTAAATAGGAATTTTTGTTAATAAACATGCGCTTAGAAAAATGCACAAATCCTAAGTATACAGCTCAATGAATTATCACAATTTGAACACGCCCTTGTAACCAATGCCCAGAATAAGAAAGAGAACATACTACCACCCCAGATGCTCCCATATGCCCCTTCCAATCACTTGAATCCAGGGCAAGTTTGGACTTTTTCTTAAAGGTTTTAAGAAGCCACTAAAGTTTTTTCACATAGATGAAAACAAAGTTCCTCGACTTTGGCACTACTGACGCTTGGGGCCAGACGATTCTTGGTTGAGGGGGGCATTGTGGGAGGGTTAGCAGCACCCCTGAACTATAGCACCCCCATGCCAGTGTGACATCCACAAATGTCTGCAGACATTGCCACATGTTCCCTGGGGGCAGAATCTCCCTGGGGGAAAACCACTGGTGCAGAGGACAATCTGTGAAGAAGGACATTTTAGGAAGATGACACTGGCAGCCCTCTGTGAGGAGGTTGGTGGAGAACCAGGAGGTGACGGGGGAGGAAGCAGGTGCAGGGACAGGAGTGAGTGCAGCTGGCACCCCGGGGGCAGGACGGCTGGGCAGCACTGGAGGTCGCACAGCGAAGCATGGGCAGGGCTCAGAGGCTGATAACTTGGGTAACAGGAGATGGGAAAGAGTCACAGATGGACATCAGTCTGGTGCGTGGGTGAGTCAGAGCATCACTGTCAGAAATTTGTAGGTCAAGAAATGGGGAATTGGGGCAGTGAGGCTGACCAAAAGTTTGGATTTTAACACCCTTTTAGGGAAAAAGAGGTTGGGAGCTACACTATTATCTCTAGTTTATAAATGGGAAAATTCAGGCAAACAAAGAGAAGCCAACCTGTCCAAGATGAAAACCCAGAGAGTGTGCAGGATGAGGACCCCAGTGCCCCATCCCAGCAGGGACTGGTTGGCCAGCTTCAAGGGCTCCATTGGTTTCCTCTCAAAGTAGGATGGCCCTGAAGGTGTGTTTCACTGTCCTCTCCCTTCGAAAATGCTTCAGTTACAGCACAGCCCTGCCCATGACAAGGGGAGACTTGTCTTTCAAGAAAGCAATAAGGGCATGAGTGATTGTGGCATCTGGAGATCGTTTACCAGTTCTGGGAGAAGCAGCTTCGAGCAGTGACCCTGGAGCACCAAGCCGGTAACCAGCCCAGCAGATGGTGCCAATTTGGTCAAGGCCCTAAGGCAGGTACCATCAGGGGCGTCCTCCGGGAGCCCCTGGAAGGCAGGGGAAAGACAGGGAAGGGACTGCGGTAAGCTCAGCCTGGGAACGGCAGGGCACTGCGGTGTGGCCCACCGTGCTGCCAGCACTGCGCGATGCAGCCCAGGGTGCACAGGCAGCTGCACGGTCACCGCATCAGGGGTTAGACGGACACGTGGCTCCACTACTGATCTAGAAGGGTCTCCCAGGCTAAGATGTTGGCCTCTCGCACCATTCAGCTTCTTACTCGAGCTGCTCATGGCGCGGATCTGAGGGATTCGGGTTTGGTTTCCTGTGCCCATCCCCTGTGGAAGCACCACCGAGAGCCTTGGAGCCAGGGATAGAGGAGAAAGCAGGTACGGAATCCGCGTAATAAAGGGACTGGTGCCTCGGCACTTAAGTGCTGACCTCGCCCTCTCTGATGATGATGCTGTTCCCCAGCAGCCCATCAGCCGGACCCGCTCACAACCACGGGCAGACCACCTGCCAGGCCTTGCCTCTTCCAGGAAGGCTTCCCAGATACACCGTCCTCCCTGCTCCAGGCACGTAGCATCCTACCCGGCCCGTTGTACTCTGCCTGTTTGCAGGTTGGCTTCTCTACTGGGACTCTAAGCTCCTGAGGGCAAGGCCTCCACCATATTTATTTCTGTTTAGCTCAGAAGCCCAAGTTCTCCACGCTCCTGAGTCACATGGCTGTAACCCAGGCCCCCACTGTGCAGGCCTGGAGGAAAGCAGGGCCCCCAGATGCTCCGCGTCTCCCACCAGCCCCTCCCTTCTGCTCCAGCTGCTGCTCTGGGTGAGTTGGTACCAGTGGACCCGCTGGCCCCTCCCTTCCCCCCACCCCACCCGCAGCCTTTGCTTCTGCACAGCCCAGCTAACAATAAGCCAGATTGTCTCGGGGAGCTTTATTAAAGGCCGAGGGTAACACTAGGTTAATAAAAACCTAGGAACAGAAAGGTGCAGAAAGCTAGCCTCTCAAGATCAGATACTGATGCTCCTGAAGTCTTCCACCCGACTCTTTGTCTCCGGGAGTCTTCCTCCAACCATCAATCTTCCTGATTCTGGCTGGCAGCCATACTTCCCGGGATCCGCTCCAGCCCAGACAAGCGTCTCCCCTTAAATCCTCCCTCCCCTGATGCTCCAGACCCTGTGGTCTCTTCCCATCACTGCACTACCCGCCCACTAGGACAACGGCCTCTCTATAGAATGCACTGAGCGGTCTGCACATCTCCCACCCGCCACCTGTCGTACATTTGCAGAAGCGAGACCACTTAATGGATATTGCAAATACGAATTCTAGTACCATCCTTAGAATACAGGGCCTGACTGCAGTTTAAAAGCTACACTTCCGATCTTGTCTTTTCTTCACCTTATTATTAAATTCAGAGCACTTAACGAGGGTGTCTGGGACAGGCTAAGTGTACAATGATGTTGGTTGATTGAATTGATGAACGTAATTTCCTTCGTTATTCAATTTTGATGAGAGATAAAACAGTATTTGTAACTTGTTTAATGAGATAATTAAGAGATGGTGGCTGCATGAAATAGTGGGAAAGTTTTACATTTATATCTTCTAACTTTGGAATTGATCGAGGCTGGTCAATTGATCATTTTTCAGTTCATGTCCTCAGAATCAGTAAGCCTATGTGATCCAATTCCTAGGCAGAGAGTGGGGCTCAGGGAAAGGACAGCAACAGACAAAGGGTTCACATTCCTTGTCTCAATTATGGGAAGCCAGGCCTGGCCACAGTTGTAGGGTGGGCTGGATGGCCTTAGCCCAGGAGCTAGAAAGCAGGGAGCAGAGAGAAACTAGAATAAGAAAATACAGTAAAACTTGAGTCAAAGCTGAAGTGTCAGAGCCAGCAAGACAGCCCCAGATATGAGGTCACAGGCCAGTCACTGGTACCCAGAACATGGGAATTGAGGGCTGGGCTGGGAGACAGAGCCTCAGGAGAGCCCTAGAGCTGCTGGGCAGAAACCAACGGTGTTTTCCATGGAGCAGCCCTGACCCGGTGGCCAAGAGGGATTGAGCAAGTAAGTATCAACCAGAAGTGAGAGTTCAGAGTTGGCTTGAAAACCCAGGCAGACTGCCAAGGACTAGCAGAAAACCCAAATGTCCTTTGACAAGAGGGTGTGTGGATAAAGTGTGGTTCACACAGTGCTGCAACAAAATGACCGAAGTACAGCTGTGAAAACATGGCAGATCCTTGCAAATGTGATATTGAGAAAAAGAATGAGGACACAAAAGAATACATCCATGCAATTCCATTCATTCAAAACCAGGTAAAACAGAACCATATTTTTTAGGTTTTAAATACACGGGTGGTAAAACTATTTTTTTTAAAAAACAAGGAAATTATTAGGCTAAATAAAATAGTGAATTACCTCTGGAGGGGAGGGACCCATGGGGCTGGTGGTGGTGATAATATTCTGTTTCTTCACCTGGTCAGTGGTTACAAGTGTTGGCTTTGTATTTATTAACTAAACTGTCCACGTATGTCTTGTGCACTTTTCATTTTCTATGTTCTATTTCATAACTTAAAAAAAAGTTTTTTTAAAAACGTACAAGTTAAAATTCTGCAAGCAGTCCTTTTGAGGGAGGGTTCCAGACATGGCTTTGTTCGCCAGCCATAAATAACAATTTCGGCAAGCTCCCCAGAGGCAAAACCTGCAGGCTTCCTAGCCCAACTCTTCAATCAACACACACTTAACCGGAGCATACTATATGCCGGGCATGGTGCTGGCCACTGGGGGCTCAGGTAGGGGCCTCACTCCCACGGCGTCCTAGGAAACAAAATCATCTGACACAGGATGCTTCCCTCCCCGGCTGGAATTTCTGGAAGCTCAGAGCTGAAGTTTGTTGTTATTTTTGGTAGCTTTCCCTGTTGTAGATTTGGGGATAATATAATCCCTTAGTTTTACAAACAGTGCCACATTTTACCGGAAGCCTTTTCAAATCCTTTTTGGTGGCAGTCAGAGAAAATGAGGAAATAACAGGGAACCCCTTACTCTCCTGTTGGCCCCGCCCTCCCGACTCTGCCCTGCCCCCCTTGCCCTGTCTGCCCCTCTCCAAGCAGCCGGGGAGTTAATCCTGGATCAAGAGGCTGAGCTTCCATTACCCCAGCAACAAAGGGCGAGAGGGGCCTCCAAACAGAAATACACTTTCATTTACCACTGTGAAACACCCTTCATCAGCTCTCAGAACACAGTTCACTTTGCTAGAAGATACCCTGGGATGAAGCTGTGTTTCGGCCTACCGGAAATGCCAGGTGACTTCGCTGTGGGAGGAAACATTATTTAAGATGTTGCCCCAAATGAATGTGACCTTGCCTGGGGAGAGGGCACCCGCGCCACTGGAGTTGGCCCAGGATTCATTCCAGGTTTGCCCGCGGCTTCCACAGAGGGGCTGGGGACAGGGAAGGGGCACTGTGGAAACCACACTTGCTTCTCTTTTCCCCCTTGAGATTATAAACCTATGTAGACATCTTTGGAATGTGACCATGCCAAGGTTCCTGTTCCCTTTATGACTCCACCGACTTCTGGGCCGTTTCCAAGACATTAACTGGAGAGAGAAAAATGCTCAGGGAGCTGGGGAAAAAATGCCTTAATTATGTTTCGAGCCATTTTCAGGGAGACTGAAATAGGTTTGGACTGTTCTGGGGAAATGAGCTGAGAGCTTTGTGCTGTATGGCTGGACTTTCTTGAGTTGGAAGAAAATGCATTCAGAATAACAGTGTGAAATCCTGAAATGTGTGCAGTTTCAATGAAAACACAAACCCTCTGGTGTTCCTGGTACACACGTGCATGGCCTCACACACACGAGTTCACATGTGCGTGCACACAAAAACACGTACATGAGCACGTATGCACACACATATATTCATGCATACACAAATGCACATGTGCACATACACACTCAAACACACAACCGTTTGTCCAAATGGATATGAACACAAAGGTCAGACAGGGAAGGAGAAAAAGGGAAAGGCATATAGGAAAGAACCTTTCAAGAAAACAATGTCTTCAGTACAAATACTCAGAGAGGGGTGGATCTAAATTTGATGTGTCCTCTATCCTGTTCCATTGATCTATATGTCTGTTTTTGTGCTGGTACCATACTGTTTTGATGATTGTAGCTTGATCCCACTCCTGGGCATATATCCAGAGAAAACTCCAATTTGAAAAGATACTTGCACCCCTATGTCCGTAGTAGCAGTTTTTACAATAGCCAAGACATGGAAACAACATAAATGTCCATCGACAGAAGAATGGATAAAGAAGATGTGGTACATATATACAATGGAATATTACTCAGCCATAAAAAAGAATGAAATAATGCTATTTGCAGCAACATGGATGGACCTAGAGATTATCATACTAGGTGAAGTATGTCAGACAGGGAAAGACAAATATCATATGTTATCTCTTATATGTGGAATCTAAAAAAGTGATACAAGTGAACTTACTTACAAAACAGAAATAGATTCACAGACATAGAAAACAAACTTATGGTTACCAAAGGGGGAAAGGGGGGGAGGGATAAATTAGGATTTGGGGTTAAATTTGGGGATTTATATACACTACTATATATAAAACAGATAACCAACAGGGACTTACTATACAGCACAGGGAAATATACTCAATATCTTGTAATAACATATAATGCAAAAGAAGCTTAAAAAAGAATATATATATATATATATATATATATATATATATATATATATATATATATATAACTGAATTAGTTTGCTGTACACCTGAAACTAACACAATATTGAAAATCAACTATATTTCAATAAATTTTTTAAAAGTATAAAAATAATAATAAAAAGAAATATTAAAAAATAAAGTTCATGTATCCTCTATAAGATAAAGAGTGCACTGCAGAGGATGATAAAATTATATCCAGTCTTGGAAGAGAGCAGGGCAAGTGTGGGCTGTGATGCTTCAGGGTCCTAGGTCAATGGCAAATGCACCTGTAACCAGAATTCTTCAGCCCCACCCACCACAAGTAAGTTCCTCTGCAGACATGATTTTCCCACCACTTCTCCTTGGGCCACCCCAGGTCCCGGTGCCTTTGATCAAGGATGCCAAGGGCTCTGTTCCTCTTTGTTGTGGCTGGTGTGTCTACCTGGGACAGGCAGTTTGTCTCACTCCCTGTTCCCTCTTTCCGAATCTTCCCTCTCTGGGTTCTTTACTCTCCATCTGCCTGCTACAGTGTCTCAGAACTATGGAACTGAGATTCCACTAGTTACCCTAACAAAAAATACTGGCTTTTATGAAAAGCCCCCAGAGTGAAAGCTGTGCTTTTTAAATCAGACCAGTCCTTGAAGGTAGGTTTTCAGATGCCAGGCATTTGGGGCAAAGTCTTTCCTAAATTCCTCACTTTCTACTCATGGGCTGCCCTCTGCACTGCTGGTGGGTGAGATGGTCTGGCTATTATGTACGTATGTATTATGTATGTATGTAAGAGGGAACTTCTGAAAAAGAGCATGGAAAAGGGTGTCCAGGATCACAGAACTGTTTCCTAAGGCATGTTCCCAGATACACTGGCTCCACAGAAGTCTGTGGCTGCAGCTGAAAGTGAGTTCAGGAAATGCTAGAAAAAAACAGTTTATGTTCTGTGGGATTTCTCTGACTCCCTAACATGCTCAGGTAGGTCATGCAACTCCAATAGGAGGGGTGGAAATTGCATTAATCCCAAATTTATCGGACCTTGCGGCTGTTTCTTTTTCAAGGAGCAGAGTCTGAAATGAACCCCCGTGGGATGCAAGTGAAGGCAACATTGCAGCAGGTGGATTCTGCTGACTTTATTTTGAGGAGGGGGAGTAGGCAGATTGTTACGAGGGTGTGGGTCCTTCCAATTATTTCTTCTTATAAACTCTGGTGTAATAAGCCACCAAGGGTAGGGAGTGTTTGCCATTGGTTCTGGTTGCCCAGCTTCGGAACCCCCTGGAGCTGGAGGAACCCTCAGGAACCCTCACTTAATGAGTCTTGGGGAGAAGCAGAGTCCACCTTCTCCTCATGAAACTGAAAGTGTGCCATTAAGGTGGGGAGCAGGGCCCAGGCTTGTGCACCAAAGAGACATGTGAGATTATTTACAGCAGCAGGATGGCCACAAACTGGAAACCGCCTAAATGTCCACCAGCAGAACAGATGAATGAACTGTGGTATATTCATCCATACAGAGGAATGTGAGAAAGTGAGGAAAAAGATTTAGCAATGACTGCGTGTAACGACGTGGATGAATCTCATAGCCATAACGTTGAATGAAAGAAGGTTGGTACAAGTACATCCTGTGATTCCACTTATTTGAAGCTCAGAAACAGGCAAAACTAACTTCTGGTGCTAGATGTCGGGATAATGGTTGCATTGTGGGGAGCATTGACTGGAAGGGGGCATGAAGAACTTCTTGGGGTTCTGGAAACATATGCAAAAATGTATCAAGCTATACATTTAATATCTATGCAATTTACATGTCATTAGTTAATCCCCCAAAATAGGTAAATAAATAGAAAGATGGGGGAAAAAACAATATTTACTACCTAATGACATAATAACTAGCATTTAAAAAATACATGCTGGGACTTCCCTGGTGGCGCAGTGGTTTTGAATCCACCAGCCAATGCAGGGGGCACAGGTTCGAGCCCTGGTCTGGGAAGGTCTCACATGCCGCAGAGCATCTAAGCCCATGTGCCACAGCTACTGAGCCTGCACTCTAGGGCTTGTGTGCCACAACTACCAAACATGTATGCTACAACTACTGAAGCCCGTGCACCTGGAGCCCACGCTCTGCAACAAGAGAAGCCACCGCAATGAGAAGCCCATGCACTGCAAAGAAGAGTAGCCCCCGCTCGCCACAGCTGGAGAAAGCCTGTGCGCAGCAACAAAGACCCAACACAGCCATAAACAAACAAACAAATAAATAAAATAAGAGTAGTAATTTTATAATAAATAAATAAAAATTTTAAAATACATGCTAGGAATTATATATATAATATATGTGTATTGCTTATAATAATTCTGTGGTTAAGGTTCTGAGACTTTTTTTTTTTTTTTTTTTTTTTTTTTTTTGTGGTATGCAGGCCTCTCACTGCTGTGGCCTCTCCCGTTGCGGAGCACAGGCTCCGGACGTGCAGGCTCAGCGGCCATGGCTCACGGGCCCAGCCGCTCCGCGGCACGCGGGATCCTCCCAGACCGGGGCACGAACCCGCGTCCCCTGCATCGGCAGGCAGACTCCCAACCACTGCGCCACCAGGGAAGCCCGGTTCTGAGACTTTAAAAAACAGCTTAATTGAGGTATAATTGACAAAAGAAACTGCATATATTTAACTAATATCATGTATTAAGTTTTGATCTATGTAAACACTTATGTAATCATGACAACCATCAAGAGGTTGAGCACATCTACCACCCCAAGCTTTCTCACGCCCTTGGCAACCTGCCTCCCATGTCCATCCTTCCCTGCCCCTTCCCTCCCCCTCCCTCACTCCCAGGCAACCACTGGTCTGCTTTCTGTCACTATTCATTAGTTTGCACTTTCTGAAATCTTACATAATTTTACATAATTGGAGTCATACTTCATTCCTTTTCACTGTTGAAGAGTATTCACTGGCGTACTTTGTCTTCTCACCTGTTGGTGGACAGTTGGGCTGTTTCCAGTTTGGGGTGGTTATAAATAAACCTGCTGAGGACTTTTCTTGTACACATCTCTATTGTGAACACATGCATTTCTCTTGCGTGAATACCTAGGAGGAGAATGGCTGGATCATAAGGTGAACCTTTTAAGAAACTGCAAAATTTGTTTCCAAGTTGGATGTATATTTCACATTTCTGACAGCAGGGTATGGGAGTCCTAGTCATCTTTACCAACACTTGCAGAGTCAATCTCTAACCATTCTAATGCGTGTGTAGTGGTTTCCCATTGAGGTTCTAATTTGCATTTTCCTAATGACTAATGATGTTGAGCATCTTTTCACTTTGCCGCAAGTGTATATTCTTTGGTGAGGTGTCTATTAAAATCTTCTGCCCATTTTAAGTGTTAATGTTGTTTGTTTTCTGATTACTGAGTTTGAGAATTCTTTTTTTAAGTTATTTTTTTATTGGAGTATAGTTGATTTTCAGTGTGTGTTAGTTTCTACTGTACAGCAAAGTGAATCAGCCATACATATACATATATCCACTCTCTTCTAGACTCCATTCCCATATAGGTCATTACAGAGCACCAAGAGAATTCTTTTTTTTTTTTTTGCAGTACGCGGGCCTCTCACTGCTGTGGCCTCTCCCGTTGCAGACACAAGCTCCGGACGTGCACGCTCAGCTGCCATGGCTCACAGGCCCAGCTGCTCCGCGACATGTGGGATCTTCCTGGACCGGGGCACAAACCCGTGTCCCCTGCATCGGCAGGTGGACTCTCAACCACTGTGCCACCAGGGAAGCCCAAGAATTCTTAATATATTCTGCATCCTAGTCCTTTATCACATATATTATTTGCAAATATTTTATTCTAGTTAATGATGCATTTTGAAGAAGTTTTTGATTTTGATGAAGTCTAGTTTATTAATTTTCTTTTATGTGCTGTGTTTTTGGTGTCACAACTAAAAATATCTTCATCTTACCCAATGTATCAAAGTTTTCTCCTCTGTTGTCTTCTAGAATTTTTATAGTTATAGGCTTTACATTTAGGTTTATGAAGTATTTTGAATTAATTTTCATGTATAGCACAAAATATGGATTGAGGGATTTTTTTGCATATGCATATCCATTGTTCTGGCACTTCTTGTTGAAGAGTGTGGCACTGAATTGCCATTGTATTTGATCAAAAATCAGTTTACCATGTGTGATTCTATTTCTGGATTCTCTATTCTAGTCCACTGATCTATTTGTTTATCATCACACCATTGCCAACTCTGTTCTACTTTGTTAACACTGTTTAGGCTATTTAAGATTCTTGGTATTTCCATATGGCTTTTCTTTTTTAGTTTGTTAATTTTCAAATTTTAAATTAATTTTACAGTCTTGGAATAATCCCCATGGTCACAATGAATTATCCTTTCTAGGTGTTATGGATTCAATTAACTAAAATTTTCTTGAGAAATTTGCATCTGTATTCATGAGAGATGTTTGTAGGTAGTTTTCTTTGCCTGGTTTTGCTATTAGGGCTTGGTATCAAGACTAGCTTCACAGAATGTGTGGAGGAAGAATTCCTTCCTCTTCAATTTATAGACTTGGTACTCTGGAAGAGTTTGTAGAATTGGTGTTCTTTCTTTCTTAAATGTTTGGTAGAATTTACTGATGAACCATCTGGTCCTGGAAGGTTTTTATTTTCTGTTCTTGGTTGTTCTTTGGTGGGTGGGGGGTGGATTTTTTAACTATAACTTTAATTTCTCTAATACATATAAGGCCACTCAAGTTATCTGTTTCTTCTTCAGTGACTTTTTTTTTGTGTGTGTGTGTGTTACATGGGCCTCTCACTGTTGTGGCCTCTCCCATTGAGGAGCACAGGCTCTGGACGCGCAGGCTCAGCGGCCATGGCTCACGGGCCTAGCCGCTCCACGGCACGTGGGATCTTCCCGGACCAGGGCACGAACCCACGTCCCCTGCATCAGCAGGCGGACTCTCAACCACTGCGCCACCAGGGAAGCCCTTCAGTGACATTTGATAGTTTGTGTCTTTTGAGGAATTTTACCATCTCATCTAAGTTGTTGAATTTATTGGCATAAGGTTGTTCATAATTGTACTGGGTTGAAATTCATGTCCACTGTGACCTTATTTGGAAATGAGATTCTTTGCAGATGTAATTAACTAAGAAGAGGTCACAATGGATTAGGGTGATCCTTAAATCTAATATGACTAGTGTCCTTGGAAGAAGAAGGAAATTTGGATACAGGGACAGAGGGGAAATGCCATGTGATGACATAGGCAGAGGCTGGAGTGGCAACACTGCAAGCCTAGGAATGCCAAGAATTGCTGGCCACCACTAGCAGCTAAAAGAGGCCGGAAAGGATTCTACTCAGTCTCAGAGGAAAATGACCCTGCTGACACCTTGATTTTGGACTTCTAGCCTCCAGAACCATGAAAGAATACATTTCTGTTGTTTTAAGTCATCCAGTTTCTGGTACTTTTTTATGGCAGCCCTAGGAAATGAATACAACAATAATCCCTCATTATCCTCTTAAAATCTGTGGAATCTGTAGGGATGTCACTACTATTCTTCCTGATGTTAGTAATTTACGTCTTCTCTTTCATTCTTCCTCATCAGTTTTATTGATCTTCTTAAGGAATCAGCTTTGGTTTTACTGGTTTTTCTCTATTGCTTGTCTGTTTACTATTCCATTGATTTCTACTCTAATGCTTATCCTTTCTTCTACTACTGTGTGTTTAATTTGCATTTCCCCCTATAGTTTCTTAATGTAAAATCAGGCATCATTGATTTTAGACCTTTCTTCTCTTCTAATATTTTCGTGCAATAAAATTTCTTCTCAGTACTGTTTAGCAGTATCCCACACATTTCAATATGTTATGATTTCATTTTAATGCAGTTCAAAATGCTTTGTAATTTTCTGTATGAAAATTAGTCCCCTGGGTTATTTAGAAGTATGTTCTTTAGTTTCCAAATATTTGGAGATTTGACAGTGATCTTTCAGTAACTGATTGATGTTTTAATTCCACTATGGTCAGAGAATCCATTTGTATGAAAATCCTTTTACATTTATTGAGATTTGTTTTATGGCCCATTTACCTATCTTGGTCAATGTTCTGTGTGCATTTGAAAAGAATGTGTATTCTGCTGTTCTTGGATGGAGTGTATATAAATGTCAATTAGGTCAAATTGGCTGATAGTGTTGTTTAAATCTTCTATATCCTGGCTGATTTCCTCTCTACTAGCTCTAACAATTATCAAGAATGGGATGTTGAAATCTCTATCATCATGGATTTATCTGTTTCTCCTTGTAGTTCCAGCAATCTTTGATTCATATATTTTAAAGATCTTTTATTAAGTGCATGCATATTTAGTATTGTTATTTCCTCTGGATGAATTGATTCCTCTATATTATGAAATAACCCTTTTATCTCTGATAATATTATTTCTTCTGGAATCTACTTTGTGTGATATTGATATAAGTAATCTAGCTTTCTTTCCATCAGTGTGAGCACCATTGATCTTTTTCCATCCTTTTAACCTAATTGTTACTAGTATTTGAAGTGAGTTTCTTGTAGGCAGCACATAGTTGGGTCATTCTGACAATCTCGACCTGTTAATTGGGATGTTAAGAACATTTGCATTATATTTAATGTAATTATTTATATGGTTTGCTTTAAATCTATCATCTTGCTATTTGCTTTCTATGTGGCCCATTGATTCTTTGTTCCTCTTTTGCTCTGTTCCTGGCTTCTTTTGAATTAATTGAATAATTCTATTATTCCTTTTTAGCTCATTTTTGGCTTATTTACAATTACTCTTTGTTTTATTTTAGTGGTGAATTTAGAGTTCAAAGTATACATTTCTAACTTATTACAGTTTAACTTCAAGTGACATTATTCAGTTTACCTATAGTATCTTACAGCAAGCAGTATACTTCTACATCTCTCCTCCCAATCTTTATGCTATTGTTGTTGCATATTTTACCTTGTCATATGTTTTAAACCCCATGCTACATTGTCATTATTTTTGCACAATCAATTATCATTTAAGGACATTTAAATAATTTTAAAGTCCTTATGTCATCACTCATATTACACTTTCCACTGCTCTTCAATCCTTTGCATAGGTCTGTATTTCCATTTGGTCTTATCTCTTTAAGCCTGAATGACTCCTTCACTATTTTTTATAATGAAAGTCTGTTGGTTATAAATTTTTTCAGCTTTTGTAGTTCTGAAAAAGTCTCTATTTTGCTTTCATTTTTGAAAGCTACTTTTGCTGGGTATAGAATTCTGTTTTAATAACTTGACTGCTTTTAAGATTTTCTTTTTATTACTGGTTTTTGGTAATTGACTATGATGTATCTTGGAGTCATTTTTCTTATTTTTCTTGCACTTGGGATTTAGCTTGTTGAAAAATACAATAAAGTTTTATTTGATAGTTTTAATATCTTTCATGTCTCTACTTAACTCTTTGAACATATGGAATAAAATTATAATGGCTATTTTAATGTCCTTATCTGCCATTTCTAATATCTGTGTCACTTCTGGATCAGTTTTGATTGATTTTTCTTTTTGTTTTGGGTCATATTTTCCTTCTTCTTTGTATATTTGGTAATCTTTTACTGGATGCTAGATACTGTGAATTTCACCTTGTTGGATATTGGATAATTTTTTATTTTAGAAGTATTTCTGAGCTGTTTTCTGGGATGTACATAAGTTACTTGGAAATAGTCTGATCCTTTCAGTTCTTGCTTTTAATATTTTCTAGGCAGGACTGGAATAGTGCTCAATCTGGGCCTCATTTCCCCACTTCTAGGGAAAAACTGTGTTCTCTACCTGATGCCTTATGATTCGTGAAGTTTTCCAGTTTGACTGGGAGGTAGAGCCACCATATCCAGCCCCATGTGAGCATGGGCACCCCTGCTGCTGATCTCGTCAGGTGACTTCTCCCCTCTGCCTCGGTTGCTTTCCTTACATGATCAGTACTCTGTTCTGACTAGTACTTACCTGTCAGCACTCTGCTGAATACTTGAGGGACACCCTCTGCAGGGTCTTCCCAGGGTTTTCCCTCTATGTGGCTCTCTCTCTGGTTGTCTGTCCCACAACTCTGGCTGCCTCTGTCTCTCCCTCCTCCCAACCCCATCTTCTCAATTCAGAAAGCCCTCCAGGCTCTGTCTGGGTTCCACCTCTACGTGTCGCAGCCTGGAAAATCTATCACGGCTCTAAGCCAGGCAACCACAGGGCTCCCCTCATTTGCGTCCCATCTTCAGGGATCACTGCCGTTTATTGCCTGGTGGCCAGTGTCTTAAACACCATTGTCTCATATATTTTGTCCTCTGTGTAGATCTGGTTTCCATCACTCTATCTTGGCTGGAAACAGAAGTCTCTCTTTATCCCCATTTTATAAGTAAGGAATCTGAGACTTAGAGGGATTAAGGAATTTGCCCAGGGTAGGCCAGCTTGTAACCAGGAAACTCACATTCATATATGGGCAGTCCAACGCCAGAGCCATGTTATTAAGAATCACTGTGCTCTACTGCTTCTGTGGTCCGCATGCTCTATGTAGATGACCTGATCCCATGTTTGCAATAGCATTCTAAGGCAGGCATTGTGAGTCATTTTACAAATATTTGTTGAGGGCTTCCTACATACTGGGCCTGTTCTAGGTGCTGGAGCTGAAGGCTTGAGCAAAGTTGACTCAAGTCCCCTGCCCTCTTAGGGCTAACATTCCCGCAGGAGGAAAGAGACAGTACACAAAGTGAAAAGTAAATAATAGAACACGTAACACAGTGATGTTCCAAGGACGAAGTCAAACAAGGAAGAGGTGCAGGATGTGTGTGTGTGTCTGTATGTGTGGTGAAAGGGGTGGCAATTCAGATAGGGAGTTCAGGGAAAGCTTCACTAAGAAGGTAACATTTACATAAAGACATGGAGCAGTTTAGGGAGTGAAACATGAAGGAAGGTGGTGTCTGGTATCTTATAGTAGTGACAGCAATAGGTACCATCAACGAAACACCTTCTAAGGTCCAGGCCTTTGTAAGGGCTTTATGTGTACTATCTTCACGCACAAAAATGCGGAAGTTATTTTTTTCCTAAAATGTAACTATATTTATTGTGTTTTTTTAATTATTAAAAAAAAACCCATGCTGGTTGTAAAACAAAAATAAAGCGATCCAGAAATATATGTAAATACAAGGTAAAGATCCTCTTGTAGTTAGTCTCTTCCCACCCCTCATTTACCAGAGATATTTTACCAGAGATAACTCATGAACAAGTGGATGAACCCTTCTCTGCATTTGTAAACATGTATGTATGAATATACGCATAAAATGGGCTCGTGGTGTCATGCAACCTAGTTTTATTCCCATTTCACAAATATATCATAAACAGCTTTCCATGCTGATACATAGACTATATCTTTTTCAATGCTGGATCTGAATGTACTATACTTTAACCCTTTGGATGCATATTTAACCATGTTTTGCTATTATTCAGAATGCTACAGGGGAGCTCCTTATACACATTCCTGATTGCGCCAGATATTTTCCATTTGCTCCTTAAGGTCTAGAAAAAAGTGGAGGTGAGAAAGGTTGAGTAACCTATTTGAAATTCTACCTACCTACAGACAATAGAGTTCATTATAGGCTGGGTCAATATGTGTAATTGGATTGTCTGTAGCAATAATGCCGTATCACCAGAAGGTCAATTGAGTTAAACCCCCAGTATGCTTTTTCGGCTGAACTGACAGTCAGACCTGGCCACGTGTATTGGCCGCCCTGGCCAGACTTTTCAGTCGTGTCACCAGCATCGTGCACTGTGAGTCAGTGTTTACATCTGAGGTCATGTAAAGTCAGAAGTATTCTGAGGTGACAGCACGGGGTGGGGTGCTCCCAGTGGGGCCTTGGCATGAGGGCACCGGTGTCTTAGGTGGGATATGCGGGTTTTGCTCCTGGATCCAGTCTTTCTTTCCCAAGCTCACTGTCCCTCAGGGGAGATCCCCTGCTCCCCTCTCTTTCCCGACAGCCCAGGGCGTTTCCACGGGCCACACGCACGGGGAGCCATGGCGTCCACAGTGCTCTTCTCTGCCTCTCAAGGCTCAGGAGCTACAAGAGCCGGACCCAGCTGATGACACTTTCAGAAACTCCACTCAAACTAGCTCAAGGAACCGGCAAATCCAGAGATGTGGAAGGGCTTGGAAAGCCTTGATCCAGAGACCCAAACGGGCTTTCTCTCTCCATCTCTCTCATTTCCCCTAACCCCCTTTTGGGCTTTACATGACAGGTGTCTTTTCTTGTGCTGGGAATGCCGTCCCCTGACAGCTGGATCTTTATTCTTACCCTGTGGGTCCGAAGGGATTGGCATTGCCCCTCTGAAAGCTCAGGGAGCCTCTGATAGATGCTGCTTGGACCCCCTGACACCCCTTCGATGGTGAAGTGGAGGAGCAGACCAGCAGCGTGTCAGTCACAGCCCACGGTGACTGCGGTCGTTTTGAGGGCAAACACCTGTGTTCCTCATCTAGTTCTCCTGGACCCCCAACTGCCTGGCATGTAGCAGGGGCCCCGTGAGATGTTCTCTTCTTGAATTAAATGGAATCGTAATTATATCCAGCCATGCTGCCTTCCCTGAATATTTATGGAGAACCCCCTCCTCTAAGCTAAGCATGCCTCCCACAGAAGCCAGTGGCTCTCTTTTCATGGGCTCTTTACTCTTTGGGGTTTCTAGGTTGCAGTGATACTTGAGGGTGAGTGTTGGGGGATGTGGTGGCAGTCACAGCAGTTCTGTGACAATGAAGGTATCTGGTAAAGACCCATGTGCTGCCTGCCTGGGCATTTGTTTTTTTGCCTGCTCTCCAATGTGACAGTGGTTTTGGGCATCCTCCCCAGAACCACTTCTCGATGCTGAAATAACATGGAAACAACCTAAATGTCCATCAACAGAAGAATGGATAAGGACGATGTGGTACATACATGCAATGAAATATGACTCAGCCATAAAAAGAACAAAATAATGCCATTTGCAGCAACATGGGTGCTACTAGAGATTCTCATACTAAGTGAAGTCAGAAAGAGAAAGACAAATACCATAGGATATCACTTATATATGGAATCTAAAATATGACACAAGTGAAAGTATCTGTGAAACAGAAACAGACTCACAGACATAGAGAACAGAGCTGTGGTTGCCGGGGGGGGGGTGTTGGGGGAGGGTTGGAGTGGGAGGTTGCGATTAGCAGATGCAAACTGTTATATGTAGAATGGATAAACAACAGGGTCCTACAGTATAGCACAGGGAACTATATTCAATATCCTGTGATAAACCATAATGGAAAAGAATATGAAAAAGAATATATATATGTATAACTGAGTCGCTTTGCTGTACAGCAGAAATTAGCACAACATAGTAAATACTTCAATCTTAAAAAATGCTGAAATAACTCAGCGGTCTAACAGACCACTGAATTAACAGGACATTTGTCTGATGGAGGCTATGATGTTGTCTTCTTCTATTCTTTTTTTTTTTTTTCCTCTCCTGGGGATGTGGCATGGGAGCAGCGGTGGCCTCCTGACCTAACCTGCTCATAGAATTGCAGAGACTCCCCATCAATCTCCGATGCTCACCATTATAACCCAGCCTGTGCCCATCAGCCATGTGGCCACTCTGTTTTTCTTAAGTGTAAGCGCTCTCAGGATTCAGGTCAGAGCTATCTATTGCCTGCTCTAAGAATTAGCTTTTTCTTCTATAAAAAGGAAAAGGAAATTGTTGGTTTCTAAGAACTACAAAGGATACTGGAGGCATTTGGCTAAACCTGCTTTTCTGTGAGCTCAGGATGGTAACATAATTAAACTGTCAAACAAGATCATTAATTTATCAAAAGCTATGAATTACACTTGAGACAAGTTATTAGTCTAGAACACCACAGATGTTATCCTTTATGGTCAAATATACGTAGGTTATCAAGCTCTAGTAATAAATCACATTTTTCTTTCTTGCCAAAAGAAAAATCTATTTTTTGATATTGTTCAGAGAAGAAAACCACATATTGATTTAAAAATATATATGAATAACTTAAGTCCCCAAACTCAGCTATAATATGACAAAGAATAAAAGGGAATAAATAGAAGTCGGCAGGGACAAAGGAAGAAAAACTCCAGAAAAAAAAAAAAAAAAAAAGAACTGCTAACTTGCTAACAGCAAAAAATTGAGTCTTAGATGAAGGCATTAGAAAAGCATTGCAGACGCCCACATTTGGCCCTTATACAATAACTTCCTTTGGTGAGTGAAAACGAAGAAACGACTATTATTTTAATTTCCTTCTGGAAAAGAATTAGTGGTTCATGTCCTGTAGTGCCTCGAGCCTAGAGCGGAGAGGAAAGAACACAGCGGCCACGAATAATGGCCCATGGGGGCAGAAGCACAGGAACATTGTTCCTGTGCATGTTAGTGGGCGCTCTAATTCCTCGCCCAGTTGGGCCCACGAGGTGACTTTAAGGGCATCAGACATTGTCCTCCTGGGAAGAGTTAAGGAAGGACATGCCTCTGGCTTCGTAACTTTCATGCCAGGCTTCACAGAGACACCAGAGCATTTTCTAGACAGCTAGAGGGACCCTGCAGTGGTGAGTTCAGTAATTCTTATGGAGTCTAATCATAAATGTGCTGGGAAGTAGTGTATGATTATAAACAACTCCCAGATAAAAGACAATGTTTTTCACTGTGGCTGCATCTGTTTCTCCTACACTCTATCATTATCTTCTCTTTTTACTATCCCTTCTTTTCCATCGTGTTTTCCCTCACAGTCAGCCCGCGTCCCCCAGATGGTTACTGAACACACCCACAATGGTTTCAAGGCCCACATATTGACGGGTCCTTTCATCCTTGTCTTTTCTTGGCAAACAGTAGTTCACTTGGCCATGTTCTCTTCTCTCTTCCACCATTTTTGCCCAGCAAGGACTCTGGAACCAGACCACCTGCTTCGTATTCTGCCTCTGCCACTTACTAGATGTGTGACCTTGGGCAAGTCATTTATTCTCTCTGTGCCTCATTTTCCTCATCTGAAAATGGGAGTAATAATAATAATAGCTTTTTAATAGTGCTGTTCCAAAGAGCGAGTTAATATGTGAAATGTGCTTGGAATGGGGCCAGGAATATAATTTGTAACATTTAAGTATATGATAAATAAAATCAAAAGAAAGTTCACCCTCAAAAATAACGTTAAAAAAATTTCAAATAACATATATCCTCTGTACAGAAGTCAGAAAACGTGTAAAAGCAATACACAATCCCAGAGGCTCTGAGGACCCTTGGCCAAGGCTCACAGCTGCTGAGCCTCAGGGCCCACCAGGGGCTTGACCGTGGCTTTGGGGGTCAGCACGGCCCCGGGACCTGCGCCAGCGCGGGGATCAGTGCATTAGAACAGGGGTCCCGCTCTGTGCTGAGGTTACTGCGGCGGTGCCCAAGGAGCTACACGAAGGAAGCTGTAGGTTCACACGCACACCGAGCCTCACTGCAGACCCGGCAAACGTGTTCTCATCCCCACTTTTACTCTCAGGGGCAGAGATCAGCAGGTGCACTGGACCTCTCCCAGTGGGAGACACTCCCGCCCCCTTTCCATCACCTACATCTCTTTTGCTCTCCTGCTGCAGGACTTTCCGCAGGGGGAGGTCTATTGGCTTTTGTTCTCTATTCCACCATTTCCTTTTTTTTTCTTCTAAAATTCCTAACGCAGACTTTGATGCTTTAATTCACTTTTTTTTTTTTTGTAGCCAGCGTTGCCGGGTTTTTTATATGCTTCCCATTATGATATTGACAAGCATCCCTAGTGAACAAAGAAGAGCACCAGCCTTTAACAAACAGGGGGCACAGTAGCAGGCGTGGGGTGGGAGGTGGGATGAATTGGGAGATTGGGATTGACATGTATACACTAATATGTATAAAATGGATAACTCATAAGAAGCTGCTATATAGCACAGGGAACTCCACTTCGCTGTACAGTAGAAACTAACGCAACATTGTAAAACAAGCATACCGCCCGCCAAAATTACCAAAAAGGAGAAAGAAAACGGGGGTCACAGGAACCAAAGTGAGTTTGTGAAACAAACCACTCAGCTTGTGGGGAGGGACCTGAGTTTTGGGGTCCTAGGCAGGCGCCGAGCTCAGGCCAGCAAGGAGGAGGAGGGTCACCCAGTGGGCTGTCTGGCTGGGGTGGGGAAGGGTGAGGACGGGCGTTATGGGGTCTCTGATGAAGCAGAGGATAAATACCCCTTGAAGTGAATGGGAGCGTGTTCCGGCGTCCGCCCCTCAGCCTGAGGCCGTGACACTCCAACCTCCGGCTGGGGAGAAATACCCCCGCCCAGGGGCAGGCCCTGCGACCAGGACTTTGGCTTCTCGGCGTCCAGGGGTGACACCGTGCTGCTAGCTCAAAGAGCGCGTGCAGGGTTTGGGCAGAGAGGCACAAAGCACTCTGCAGGCGGGGACACTGGGGAAGGCGGGGAAGCCGGGGACAGGGTGGCAAAGGAGGACGTGCCCGCGTGAGGCGACACCCCCAGGCCCCTGGGACGTGGGCCAGAGAGATTTTGCGGCTCTGCCGCTTCAGTGACCCCGGGAAAAGGTGGATGAGGGTCTGTGACTGGTTTTCTTCTTTCTTGTGGGTGAGTGATCTGCAGCGATGCTTCCTGCAAGAACGCTCGTCGTGCAGTCTGCTGGGCCGGTTTGGCTGGAGGTGAAGAACTGCCTGCTTCAGGGCAGCGGGAAAAGCCCTTAGTTCCCCCCGCACTCCACAGAGTACATTTCTCAAGGGCGGGGGCCGCGCCTCACTTTTCTCAGTGCCCTTAGCACCTGCAACCCGGGAGCGCGATCTCTGAGTGAATCAGAGTGGGGGATGAATCTGCTGACTTCCTGCACCTAGAGAGTAAAAAGGGGGAAAAAAGGCGTAAAACTATCTTTTGATACCAGCGCGTGTAAATGAGTTTATCCCTGAAATGTTCTTTGAAGCAAGTTGTTAATGGGGAGGGAGAAGAGGAGGGGGGTTAGAGCCCAGAACCCCAGCGGCTGAGGATGGAAAATGCCGCAGGAAGCATCAGAGACCTGTAGATGTGACTGTATAATTTATCTGCTAATTCAATACAATTTTGAGAGTAAATTGTAATGATTAAAATTATGGACTGAAAACTGGTTTCTGACATTGACGATACACAACATAGTTTTATTTTAAAAATTCTGTTACCGAGAAAATGCTTACTAAAAATTAAAAATGTACATTGAAGCAAAATTTTATTTTATTGTTTAAAATTTTTTTAAATTTTATATTGGAGTAGAGTTGATTAACAATGTTGTGTTAGTTTCCGGTGTACAGGAAAGTGATTCAGTTATACATATACATGTATCTCTTCTTTTTCAAATTCTTTTCCCATTTAGGTTGTTACATAATATTAAGCAGAGTTCCCTGGGCTATACAGTAGGACCTTGTTGGTTATCCATTTTAAACATAGCAGTGTGCACATGTCAATCCCAAACTCCCTAACTATCCCTCCCCCCTACCCATCCCCCCTGGTAACCATAAATTTGTTCTCTAAGTCTGTGAGTCTGTTTCTGTTTTATGAATAAGTTCATTTGTATCATTTTTTTTAGATTCTGCATGTAAGCACTATCATACAATATTTCTCTTTCTCTTTTGACAATATTGATTCTTTCAGACCAAGAACATGGTGTGTCTATCTGTTTGTGTCGTCTTCGATTTCTTTCATCAGCGTCTTATAGTTGTTGGAGCACAGGTCTTTTGTCTCCTTAGGTAGGTTTATTCCTAGGCATTTTATTCTTTCTGATGCAATGATAAATGGGCTTGTCTCCTTAATTTCTCTTTCTGATCTTTTGTTGTTAGTGTATACAAATGCAACAGATTTCTGTGTATTAATTTTGTAACCTGCAACTTTACCAAATTCATTGATGAGTTCTAGTGGTTTTCTGGTAACGTCTTTAGGATTTTCTATGTATGGTATCATGTCATCTACAAAGAGTGACAGTTTTACTTCTTCTTTTCCAATTTGTATTCCTTTTATTTCTTTTTCTTCTCTGATTGCCGTAGCTAGAATTTCCAAAATTATGTTGAATAATAGTGATGAGAGTGGAAATCCTAGTCTTGTTCCTGATCTTAGAGGAAATACCTTCAGCTTTTCACTGTTGATAATGATGTTTGCTGTAGGTTTGTCGTATATGGCTTTTATTATGTTAAGGTATGTTCCCTCTATGCCCACTTTCTGGAGACTTTTTACCGTAAATGGGCGTTGAACTTTGTCAAAAGCTTTTTCTGCATCTATTGAGATGATCATATGGCGTTTTAAAGAATTTCTCTATGCTGATTTGAACATTAAAAATAATCTAAACAGAGTAATTATTCCTGGCACATGTTCATATACATGAATCAGTTTCTTAACCACAACTATCTGTGTCACGCTTACTTTTCTGAAGATTTTTTTAGTGTGGTCTTATAATTTAAAACTTTTTTTCACAGTATTATCCACGATCTTCAAATTTGTATTTCAAATTCTAAATGATTGACATCTTTGACACTTTTCTGAAGACTATAAAATTTTTAATTAAGAAAATACTCTTAACTCTCAGATTCTCACGTCCCTGGTAAGCTCAGATAATTTTCTGCTAAATGGAGGATATTCTCAATTCCAATCACTTTTGCATTGAATATGTAAATATGTCAGCCAAATAGTTACACAGGTGCTCTTTCTGCTTCTATTCAAAGGGTCTTTCTTTGACAACATTTTTACAAGACCAGATTTGCAAGTAAGTTAACTCTGCTATGATTCTTTTGTTTTGCTAAATTTAATTACTACAAAAATCAAAGCCTTTCTCAACTTCACTCCATTCTGATAATATTAAATTTATCTAGATAAAAATAAGAGCTCCATCGAAAGACTCTAAATATTCCAAAGTTTGAGTAAACAATTTCAAAATTAAATCTTGTTCACTGTTTGAGCTCTTATCTTTTCATTTATTGAGGGCCTTCCTCACTTCTGGGGAGGTAAATTTATTGCCTTCCTATTTGCAAGTCTTGTTTTGAATAAATGCAATTTTCTGAGAATATCCAAAGCTCTAAAAGAAGTTTTTTGGTGTTCCATGCATTGATTTCTGAGAGTAAAGATTTCCAAGTGATTTTGAAAAAAAATTGCATCTCAAATTTAGAGGACTCACAAAGACTTCAATATCATTCCCAAACACATAGATGAACTTACAAATTAATTCTTTAAAGGTTTAGCTATTTCTACTCATACTGCTCTGCTGAAGGATCTATATCAGCTTTGTATAATTAAATTCTATAGTTTAGTTCCTCTTACATAATATCATTTAAAAATGTTTAATGCCTATCATTTCTCTTTCATTGGTAGAAGAGCACAGCTTTTACAGACATAATTATGAAATATGTGTGAACCAGAAGTAGTGCCAAATATGGTTTCTATAGTTATCTTAATTAGTAAGAGGATGGTTTGTAAGAAAATACTGTGCTTAATCAAAATTTGTATCTGTATAATCACCTCACAATTGATTTTTTTTAATGTTGAATTTTTTTTTTTACTGAATTTACAATAGTATTTACAATAATGTCAGATGTTTCATCAAACTGACAGAGTGAATTTCCAAAAGCTTTACTTTGATGCTCGGAAGAGTATGAAAAATCACATCATTGTTGAGGTTTTCCATTTGAAGAATCTGATGACACTGTAACAATACTGGTATTATGTATCTGTTTTCCAAGTTTCTCTTCTGCCAAAGCAACAGGAACCATATCAAAAAACTTAGAATTGTAAATAAGTAAAATTAATTTAGAAGGTCTGTTATTTGATCTAAATGGAAGTCTTGCTTCATAGAATATATATAAACAAAACTTCTGCTCCTGTACGTATTAAATTGTCATTTTGGAACACAGTCTTCTTAAAGTAACGATTAACTTTCAAAGTAGATGCTGATGCCCTTTCAGCTGGTTTAGTCCTCTGAATTCCATGGGGTCAGTGATACAGCCCCTATAGTGGATGTTAAATATTGACAAACACTTTGTATGCGTTACCTGTTTATCATCAACTGGCTTGAGAAATGGAAATTTGCTACTTAATTTTATTAAATATACACTTATTATTGTTTTACCTCATTCCTGACAAAAGAGCTTATTGTAAAATAAAAAAGCACTGCCAAACAATAAAATAAGCACTTCTAACTTACACCATGCAATAAGACAAAACCACAGTAGTAACAGCATTCGGATTATGCTATGTTGCTTGATGGCTGGCCTGCTTAGTCCTCACGCATCCATCACATACGTCTAATGTATAATTTTACACATTCCCACTGAGTCCTCTGACTGGAGCCTGACAGCTTTGTGTCTTCAGCAGGTCATAGCACGGCACACGGCTCAACTGGTCAATGCACCAAGTAACCAACTAGTATAGGGACATCAACTACTTTTGCCATCACCTCTAGAGACCAAAGAGAGTTAGCTGACCTTAGCTCCTTTGAACGGAGCACACATTTTTCCCCACCCAAATTCCCCTGAATGTTGTTCTTAAAAGGAAAGAGTTTATTGAGTCACATTTGGAAAAGGGTCAAGGAAATAGATAGGTTGTTGCTGTTCCTGTTTCAAATTGAACCACCCAGTAAAGCGAGAATTCTCTTAAATTCTTATGAACCTCTCACATTGTTAAAGTCCATGGCAGAAAGTGAACTATAGAGACTTGTCAATTATGTCCTGGCTTATTTTAATATAATCAATACAAATACTTTATTAAACATGGAAAAAGTGCTAAGTAGGATGATACATAATGTCAATAGGCATAAACCAGAAGAACACTGCTTCTGACAGTCATCCATGGATAAGAGTGCCTTTGAGGAAGTCTGGGAGTCCAGTGGAGAAGTTTCAGCATATTACTGGAGAAAAAAAATCTGAGATAGGACACATTGGAGAGGCCAGACAGTAAAGATCAGAGGAGATGACTGCCTCTTTAAATGTGAAGACAGCAGTACAAAACTTTAAGGAACATGAAAAATCAATGAAAAATGATACCACCAAAGGAACAAAATAATTTTCCAATAACTGACCCCAAAGAAATGGAGATGAGCAATTTGCCCAATAAAGAATTTAAATAGTCTTAAGAAGCTCAGTGAGCTACAAGAAAACACAGAAAGACAATTCAATGAAATACACAAACAACACAAGTTTAACACAGAGGTAGAAATCATAAAAAAGAAGCAAAGGGAAATTCTGGAGCAGAAGACTACAATGTATGAAATGAAAAATGTAATAGAGAGCATCAAAAGCAGATTGAGGGGCTTTCCTGGTGGTGCAGTGGTTGGGAGTCCGCCTGCCAATGCAGGGGACACAGGTTTGAGCCCTGGTCCCGGAGGATCCCACATGCTGCAGAGCGACTAGGCCCATGCGCCACAGCTGCTGAGCCTGTGTTCTGGAGCCTGTGAGCCATGACTACTGAAGCCCACGCGCCAGAGCCCATGCTGTGCAACAAGAGAAGCCACCGCAATGAGAAGCCTGTGCACCACAACAAAGAGTAACCCCCGCTGACCACAACTAGAGAAAACCCACATGCAGCAACAAAGACCCAATGCAGCCAAAAATTAATTAATTAATTAATTAATTAAAAAGAAAGACACACTATAACAAAACTGTCTAAAATCAAAGAGGATAAGACAATTTTAAAAGCCACAAGAGAAAAAAGTATTTCCTCACATTAAAGGGAACTCCTATAACGTGATCAGTGAATTGCTCAGCAGAAATCTTTCAGGCCAGGAGAGATGGGATGATATATTCAAAGTGCTGAAAGAAAAAACTGCCAGCCAAGAATATCTTACCAAAGTTTTCTTTTAGAAATAATAGAGAGAGAAACTTTCCCAGATAAACAAAACCTGAGGTGGTTCATCACCACTAAACCAGCCTTATAAGAAATGCTGAAAGGAGTTCCTCAAGCTGAAATGAAAGGATGCAATTAATAACATGAAAATATAAAACACACTGTTAAAGGTAAATGTATAGCTGAATTAGAAATACTCTAATAATATAATGCAGTGGTGTGTTAATCATTTAACTCTAGTTTAAAGGTTAAAGGACAAACGTATTAAAATAACTATAACTACAATAATTTGATAATGAACACACAACATAAAAACATGAAAATTGGGACTTCCCTGGTGGCACAGTGGTAAAGAATCCACCTGCCAATGCAGGGGACACAAGTTTGAGCCCTGGTCCAGGAAGATCCCACATGCCACAGAGCAACTAAGCCCATGAGCCACAACCACTGAGCCCGTGTGCCACAACTACTGAAGCCCATGCACCTAGAGCCCATGCTCCTCAACAAGAGAAGCCACCACAATGAGAAGCCCATGCACCACAGCAAAGAGTAGCCCCCGCTCGCCACAGCTAGAGAAAGCCCACATGCAGCAACGAAGACCCAAAGCAGCCAATAAATAAATAAATAAGTTAATTTAAAAAAATGAAAATTATGGCATAAAAACATAAAATGTGGAAGGGAGAATAAAAGGGTAAGTGTTTTGTATGTGACTGAAGTTGAATCACCAGCTTAAAATGAGCTGTTATATCCATAACATATTTTATGTAAGCTTCATGGTAACTGCAAAGCAAAACTCTACAGTACATACAAAAGAGATAAAAAGAAGGGAATGAAAGCATACCACTATGAAAAATCACCAATTCATGCAGGAAGACACCAAGAAAGGAAGAAAGGAATGACAAAATAGCCATAAAACAATTAATATGAGGACATTAGTAAGTACTTACCTATCAATAATACTTTAAATATAAATGAATCAAAAGGAATAGAGTGAATGGATAAAAAAACAATATTTACCTATATGCTGCCCACAAGAGACTCATATCAGCTTTAAGGAAACAAATAGACCCAAAGTAAAGGGATGGAAAAATATTGCATGCAAATGGAACTAAAAGAGAGCAGGGGTAGCTATACTTATATTAGATAAAAGAGATTTGGTATAAGTCAAAAACTGTAACAAGAGACAGGGAAGGTCATTATATGATGATAAAGCAGTCAATTCATCAAAAGGCTATAACAATTGCAAATATATATGCACTCAACATTGGAGTACCTAAAGAAATTAAACAAATACTAACAGGTGCAAAGGGAGAAATAGATAACAATACAATAATAGTAGAGGACTTCAATACATCACTTTCAACAATGGATAGATCATTCAGACAGAAAATCAATAAAGAATATTGGACTTCAACCATACTTTAGATCAAATTGACCTAACAGACATATACAACCAACAGCAGCAGAAAACACACTCAAATGCACATGAAACATTCCCCAAGATAGATCATATATTATGTCATGAAACAAGTCCAAGCTATTTTAAGAAAACTGAAATCATACCAAGTATCTTTTTCAACCACAATGTTATGAAACTACAAATTAATAATGGGAGGAAAACTGGAAAATTCACTAATATGTGCAAATCAAACAGCACACTCCTGAACAACCAATGTGTCAAAAAAGAAATCAAAAAGGAAGTTAAAAAGTAGAGTAATCCCCTTTTATCCATGGGAGATACTTTCCAAGACCCCCCAGTTGATGCCTGAAACCACAGAGAGTACTAAACCCTTTATATACTATGTTTTTTTCCTGTATATATATATATATATATATATATATATATATATATATATACAGTTATTGTTGTTAACCTGTATATGTATATATATATATATATATATATACCTATGATAAGGTTTAATTTATAAATTAGTCATAGTAAGAGGTTAACAACAATAACTAATACAAAATGGAATTATAACAATATACTGTAATAAAATTTATGTGAATGTGTGTGCTGTCTCTCTCTCTCTGTCTCTCTAAAAATAGCTCATTGCACAAATTTAATGCCTTCTCCCTCTAACTAAGCAGTTTTCATGCACTGTGGCAGTTAGCTTTTGCAGTTTTAGGTGTGACAGCAAAACTGGCATAAATTTCTTTTTCTTTCATCACAATCTCACCATAGAAAATTCATTCTTCCGTAGAACTTAGCAAACTCAGCATACAATTATTTTTCTTTTTTTATTATCTTGAAAACTTTCACCTTTTCACTTAAAGGAAGCACTTTATGGCATCACTACTCTTGTGTTTGGGGGCCATTATTAAGTAAAATAAGGGTTACTTGGACACAAACCCTGCAATACTGCAACAGTCGATCTGCTAACCAAAACAGCTACTAAGTGACTAACAGGAGGGATATGCTGAACAAAGGGATGATTTACGTCCCAAACAGGACAGAGCAGGACAGTGCAAAATTTCATCACACTACTAAAATGGCAGACATTAAAAAACTTATGAATTATTTATTTCTGGGACTTTCCATTTAATATTTTCAGACTGTGGTTGACCAGGGGTAAGTGAAACTTTGGAAAGTGAAACTACATATAAGAGGGAACTAGTGTATCTTGAAACAAACAAAAATGCAAACACAACATGCCAAAATTCATGGGATGAAGCAAAAGCAGTCCTAAAAGGGAAGTTTATTACAATAAATGCCTAAATTGAAAAAAAGAGAAAGATCTCAAATAAACAATCTGACTCAAGGCACTAGAAAAACAAGAACAAACTAAGCCCAAAGTTAGCAAAAAGAAGGAGATAATTAAGATTAGAGCAGGAACAAATGAAATAGAGACCAGAAAAATAATAAAAAATATCAATGAAACTAACCTTTTTTGGGGGGGAAATAAACAAAATTGACAAACCTTTAACTATACTAAGAAAAAAAGAAAAAGATTCAAATAGATAAAATCAGAAATGAGAGAAAAAAAGAAAGAAGTGAAAGAAGAGACATCATAATTGAACCACAGAAATACAAATGATTATAAGAGACCCCATGAGCATTTACATGTCAACAAATTGGATAATCTATATGAAATGGATATACCCCTAGAAACATACAACCTACCAAGACTAAATCATGGATAGAAAATCTGAACAGACCATTAATGAGTAAGGATATTGAATCAAAAATCAAGAAACACCCAACAAAGAAAAGTTCAGAACTAGATTGTCTCCTGGTGAATTCTACCAAATATTTAAAGAAGAATTAATGCCAATTCTTCTAAAACTTTTTCAAAACATAGGAGGGAACACAAGGCCAGCATTACCCTGATACCAAGCCAGATGAGGACACTACAAGAAAAGAAAATTATAGGACAATGTCTTGATGAATATAGATGAAAAATTCTCAACAAAATATTAGCAAACTGAATTCAACAATACATTTACACCATGATCAAATGGGATTCATCCCTGGGATACAAGGATGGTCCAATAACACAAATTAATGAACATGATACACCACATTAATAGATTGAAAGGTAATAATCATATGATCATCTCAATAGTTACAGAAAAAGGTTTTGAAAAAATTCAACGTTCAAACAAAGTGGGTATGGGGGAACATAATTCAACATAATGAAGACCATATGTGACAAAGCCACAGGCAACATTCTACTTAATGGTGAAAAGCTGAAAGCTTTTTCTTTAAGATCAGGAGCAGGACAAGGATGCTGACTCTTGCAACTTTTATTAAATATAGTATTGGAAGTCCTAGCCACAGCAATGAGATAAGAAAAATAAATAAATAAAAGGAATCCAAATTGGAAAGAAAGAAGTAAAACTGTCACTGTTTGCAGATGATATGATAGAGAATCCTAAAGATGCTACCAAAAACTATTAGAATTAATAAATGAATTCAGTCAAGTTGCAGGATACAAAATTAATACTCATAAATCTGTGGTGTTTCTATATGCTAATAACAAACTATCAGAAACAGAAATTAAGAAAATAAAGAAGGCCTAAATAAACAGAATACAGAGTTGATGGATTGGAAGATTCACTATTGTCAAGATATAAATCATCCCCAAATAAATTAGTAGATTCAATGAGATTCCAGTCAGAATCCCTACAGTTTCTCCCACCCCCCACTGCCCCATCTGTTATAATTAATCTATAACGTGTATGGAAATTCAAAGGGCCAAAACAAGGTATATGGACTTGTTCCATGAGATGTTAAGACTTATCATAAAGCTATAGTAAATAAGAAAATGTGATATTGCCTCAAAGATAGACAGCCCACTGCGATGGAAAAAAGAACCCAGAAACTGCCCAACTTATATATGGACACTTGACTTATGATTATTTTGGCACTGCAAGAGAAATGGAAAAGAACAATGTCTTTATAAATGGGGCCAGGATAATTGAATATCTATTTTGGAAAATGACCCCTTCCATAAAACATAAATAAAAATTAATTCTACTTTGAAGGAAGCTCTAAATGTGAACGTCTACAAAGCTTTTAGAAAATAATCTATGAAGATATCTTCATGAATTCATAGTAGGGAAAACTTACAGAAAACACTAAAAGCACTAGCCGTAAAGGAAAATATTGATAAACTGGATTCCATTACATTTAATAACTTCTGTTCATTAGAAGACACCATAAAAAGACTAAAAATGCAAGCCACAGAATGTGAAAAGATATTTCAACACTTGTGTAACCAATAAAGGGCACATATCTAAAAGACATGAAATATTTCTATATGTCAATGAGTAAAGGACATATAACCCAATAGAAAAAATGGGCAAGTGACTTGAAAGGACAAGTCACAAGAGAGGATGTCTGAATGGCCAATAAACATATCTTCAGCCTCATTGGTAATCAGGAAATGCAGTTGAAATGTACAATAATAGACTTCCAACCACCCTCCAGCATGCCTAAAATTAAAAAGAGATAACACCAAATGTTGATGAGGATGTGTAGCATCAGGCACCCCTACTACTGCTAGTGAGTGTAAGTCAGTACAACTTTGGAAAACAAATCATTATCTATAAAAGTTAAGTGTATGCTCAGCCTTTGACCTGGCATTTCCTCTCCTAGTTATATACACAACAGAAATGCATGCATAGGTACAGCAAGAGAGTACACAAAAATGTTCATAGCATTATACTTATAATAGCCCAAACCTGGAAACAGTCAAAATGGACATCAGTAGGGTAGAGGAACAGATAATAGAATGGATGAATATTCCTACCAAAAAATGAATTCATAGCACAGCAGTGAAACAGAGCAAATCACAGTTACATGAGACATGAAGAAATGTCACAAACAATGTTGAGCATAGGAAATCAGATGCAAGAGAGTGAAACTGTATGATTCTATCTCTACAGTTTAACAAATAGGAAATTAAAAAATAGTGCTAGAAGTGATATAGTGGGTAGATTTGGAGGGAAAATACAATGATTGGGCAAAGGCGTGAAGGGTGAATCTGGGTGCTGCAATGTTCTTTTTCTTGACCTGGATCAGGTTACATTGCTGCTTCCTTTGTAGTGATTTATTGAGCTGTACAATTTTTGTTGTGTGCACTTTTCAGGTTTCTTTTTTTTTTTTTTAAGGCATTGGATATAAGGGGAGAAACAGAAAGTTGCTATCTCCCTATCATTGGTGGGGTTCCAACCATAATTACACAGCACTAGGATGCCCGAATAGAGGCAAAGAGGAGCTCCCTTGGAGAGCAAGATGACCATGAATACTCAACCGTTTATTTTTATTTTTGTCAGATTACAAAATAACACAAGCTCATTATAGAAGATTAGAAATGTAGAGTAAAATTTGAAAAAGCAGAAATTTTAGTATCTCATCAATGAGAAGCCATCCCCACTCACATTTTGATTTTTTTCCTTTTAGATTTTTTCTTTACATTTTTCTATGCTTGTCGTCCCATAATAGCTTTAGAAATCCTTCTTAAATCAAACTGTCTCTTAAGAATTTCACATGTTTAAAAGTTCTATGTAAGTATCCTTTTTGAGAACCCACCACGTTTCATGCAGTGGTTGTACTATATTGGAAATTTAGGTTGTTCATAATTTTTCTATGTAATAAGTAAGTTTTTGGTCAAAATCTTGTACAGAAATACTGATTTGTATTGTTTTCCTAGGTTAGATTACCTAGGAGGGAAATGACTAGAATAAATAGTAGAAGCATTTTTAAGGCTCTTAAACATTCTCACATTGCTTTTCTGAAAGGTTGTAACTACAACTTATAATGCCATTGACACCCACTACTGTTTCTATGCTCTCCTGTGTGGAAACCACAGTGTTGAACAGACAGCATCTTTTATAGAGGAGAGGTCACACGTGGCTTTTGTGGAGAAAGGTAAGTGAGAGCCACTCACAGGTTGTGTGTCTGCACATGCAGCCAGACTCAGGCAGCTGTGGGGTAGCCTCTGTCCAGGGCATGGCATCTTATCTCTGTGGCCCTTTGGTTCTTTCTCCCCCAGATCCTTGGTTAGCACGTTTGAAAGACCTGAAAGTTTGAGAACCCACAAGAGCCTCCCACTCTGGTCTCTCCCATCACACACATATCTGCATTCAAGCACATTCAGGCATATACACAAATACATACACACCATGCACAACACAGACACACAGAGAGAAAAATCTGTTAGCTACAACTATTTTTACCCATATTTGTAAACAGTCCTGTCCACTCCTGCAGTGGTCCATCTATCTTGGCAGTCTTATGAGGGTGGCCTTATTAAATTACTATTTTGGTATTCGTAGCATGTGTTTTTGCTATAGTACATACATAGAACCTTGGGAGGGGCATTGTCCAATAAACAAAACATTCATTCATCACTGTGGCTGCTTAAGTTCTTGTTCTGTTACTTCTCTCTAGATTTTCCTTTTTATTGGAGCCAAATCATGCAGCAAATGAAGTCTGACATCTGTGAAACATCTCATACCCATGATTTGGACTATGTGCTGTGAAATTCCACCAAAGCAAAATAAAGCATAAGATAAAGGAGTCCTTACGAGCCTTGGATTATACCATGTGAGCTAATTTAACCATTTACCACTGACAGGAGTCTACAGTCTATCCCCTTTATCTCCTTTCCATTTGCCAGTATTCTGCCTTTAAGTCACCCCTTTACTCCTTCACCCTGAAAGGGCTCCAGAAAATTCCTTCTCTGAGCAGCTTTCACATTTGCTTGATTTCAGTTCAGCGGTCCACGGATGTGCTGAGTGCTGAAGTAGGTGGTGAGTGTGTAAAGGGAAGTAAAGCATGGCCCCATCCCTTAAGGTCTCAGAGTCCAGGGGGAAGACGGGCAGGGGTGGGGTGGCCCATGGGCATGGCGGGTATCTCTGGGGGGTCAGTGTTAGTGCCAACCAAGGGAGGAGGGGCAACGAGATCACCAGGGCACAAAGTCTGGGCAAGAGCTTCCACTTAGCCGCCCCGTCCACTTTTTCTCTAGTTAATCATGGGCTCCAGTAACTACTAAGAACCCTGGAACCCCTAGGAGCACAGGAAGAAATATGTGTCACCCTAGGATTCAGTTAAGAGGAGCTGTTTCCTCTCTGCCACCACTTACTCAACCTCCTAAGACATTTTCAAATAGTTCTTGTTTCCTTACGGACAACTTCCTATATTTTTCTTAAAATAAGGAGGAATTCCTACTTAGGTGACCTCATAATACATTTTAAAATATTATTTATTGTATCCTTATGGACAATCTCCTATTTTTTTTCAGAGAAGGGGAAATTCATAAGCAAAAGGAGATTGCATGGGTGTTACTCTACCTCACATTTCACCCTGGATGCTGTTCCTCGGTCCTCATGTGACACGAAGGCGGCCTTTGGACGCTCCCACGGGGAGGGTGATGTGAAAATAACATTCCCGGTGATTCTCTGGACTCACATAGGTCACTCTTAGAAGGAAACAGATTGAAGCATTAGGTCCGTGTGTGTGGGAGGAGAAGATGTGTTTTGCAGAGATGTCAGCTCTTTATTCAGGGACATTCCACAAAACGGGGTGATGGAGAAAGAGACGGAGCAGCAGAAGCCAGATCCTCAGAACGTCTCTGAGCAGTGGGGTCGTTTTCACATTTATTCTCTGAATACTTTAAAGAGGTGAATTATTTACTTAGTCGATCTATTTGGTAGAGCCTGCCTGGGCCAGGCACTGGGGGAGCTCTGGAGGTACCAGCAAGGTCCTCCTCATTCAGGGAACCCACGTTCTAGTGGAGAAGACAGTCAACCAACAAGGGGGAGATGCTAGAGGGTAATTGGGGTGGGAGCTGCCTTAGTGTTGTGTGACACAAGGCCTCTCTGGAGACATCCACCTATGGAAAAGATACTGGGGAAACTGGGTGACTTCTATAGTTCTGTTTTGCTAGTTGTGTAAGTTTGCTGGGGGTTGCCTTGACAAAGGACTACAGACAAGGTGCCTTCAACAACAGACATTTATTGTCTCATGGTTCTGGAGGATGGAAGTCCAAGATCAAGGTGTCAGCAGGGATGGCTCCTCCTATGGCCTCTCTCCTTGGTGTACAGACAGCCATCTTCTCCCTGTGTCTTCACACCGTCCTCCCTCTGTGCTTGTCTGTGTCCTATTCTCCAGTCAGATTGGATCAGGGCCCACCCTGATGCCTTCATTTTAACTTAATTACTTCTGTAAAGGCTCTATCTCCACATACAGTCACATTCTGAGGTCCTAGAGGTTAGGGTTTCGATATAAGAATTGCGGGGAACACAATTCAGCCCATACACTGGTTATAATAATACAATGAGCCCTTGGTTGAGACCCTACCATGGACTAGACACTTGACCTCTCCCAGCTCTTAACTGCACCCCCCTGCCCCCCACCCCCACCCTCCGACAGTCTCCAAGCTACACTCTTGAGGAAGTTGAAGCTTAGGAAAGGTAAGAGATTCACCCAAAGCCAAAAGGACAGAAAATTCTAGAAGCAGAGTTTAAATTTAACCTTATCAGTATCAAGATTCCTCACCACAGTTAAGCTTCCAGGAAGCCACTGATGGAAGCCTAGTCTTGAGCAATACCTTTGTGGCTATAAATCAGGGCTGGTACTTGGTAGACCATGAGGTAGGTGAGGCTTCCCCTCCGCTGGCCTCTGCTTCCCAGGAAAGCAAGGAGGGCTGTGTGGTGGTGGTGTCCACAGATGTGTTCAGCCACGCTCTGCATTGTCCAGCTCTTTGATCCTAGGGAAGTTCTTCAAAAACTCCAAGTTATTCCATTTTCCCATGTGTAAAAGCCTTCAAAGGTGGTTGTGGTGATTACAAGAGATAAGATTCATGAAGTACATGAAGTGTGAGGTGTGGGCTTTCTGAAGTGCTAGGAAACTCAGTTTCCTCACCCGTGGAATGGGAATTAGCAGTCACCCTTCAGGACCTTTGAGTTCTGTGACTGGGAGGGTGTATGGACCAGGTGCACAGTGTTCATAGAGATGGCAGCTGCCTGGGTGTTGGCCTTTCCTTCCCCGCTTCCTTATGCCGCCTCTTCTCCATCCCACCATTTCTGCTCTGTGGACCCTGCCTGCCTGACCTAAGCCCTGTCCTGGTTCTGTCGTGATAGCTCACTGTTCTCACGGACTACTGTGTTCCCACACGGACAGGTTCTGAGCGCATTTCCAGGAGCTCCTTACTCTAATGGGCAGGTGGGCCCCTGACCAAGATGATACATCACACTGGGCTCTCAGAGCAAGCTGTCAGCGGTTTCAATGACAGTAGCAATCATCTCAGCCAGGGCTGGCTGCTAAAACAGTGAACACCTGATTAATTGATTTAATGAAGACTTCTACAACTCATAAATTGTTCAGGCATGCATTTAACTCAAAAGATCTCTTCTAGGTTAATTGCCTAAGTGATTTTTAAAATTGTTTTAATGAACCATGCTGCAGTTGGATTCTGTACCATTTATTTATTTTTCTATCAACAAGAGAAAGGTGCTTGAATGTGTGAAAAAAATAATCAAGGAAATGTGTGAGATGGAAAAATAGATCCACACAGCAGCTGTCTTGCCCTGGCCCAGGGTTTTAAAGTCACAGCAAAAGCTGGATTTCTTCCCTTTCATCTTCTTTCCCTCTTGCTACATCTCACACATTCTGCTTGAAGACTGTGTCACGGGGATGCAGCAGCTCAGAAGTCAATAAACCTGTGTGAGCCCATCACTCTCATGCACAAAGTCTACAAGCCACACAATTCCAGGGGGTGGTTTACAACCTGACAGTAAACTCTCTCCTGCTGCTGGATGATGCCAGGTCTCTTGGACATTGATAAGCTGTCATCATACCTGCCTGACTCCATACTCCTCCCCGTATACCTGTTGCCATGTGGCTTTCTGAAAGGATCCAGAGGGGGTCGTGGGAGGTTTATAGGCTCGTCTGTCTGCAGAGGTGAGCAAAGTGAGAACCAGGTGTATAGCCGCTCTGATGTGACCACCCCTAATATTATCCTGGATCTTACAGAACAGGAAGTGTGGGGGGGAGGGTGAGAGAGAGGCACAAAGGAAGTGCTCGTAAGAGAGAGAAAATGAATGAAAGAGGGGAAAGATACCTAGATAGAGTGGAAGAGAAAGACTGTTAGAATGTGGAAAATAATTACTCTAAAGAGAAAGAGCTAGAAATATAAAAAGAATTAGGAGTCAAGAGATAGAAAGGTAGGAAAGAAATGAGAAATAAAATGTAAAAGAGAGGGCTTCCCTGGTGGCGCAGTGGTTGAGAGTCTGCCTGCCGATGCAGGGGACACGGGTTCGTGCCCTAGTCCGGGAAGATCCCACAGGCCGCGGAGCTGCTGGGCCCGTGAACCATGGCTGCTGAGCCTGCGCGTCCGGAGCCTGTGCTCTGCAACGGGAGAGGCCACAACAGTGAGAGGCCCGCGTACCACACACGCACACACACACACAAATGTAAAAGAGAAAAGGAAGATATAGTGAGAGAGGAGAAGGGAAACAAAGTGGTGCATATTGAGGGAGGATTAAAATGACCTGGAAATGTTATTTGTCAAGGTAGCGATGTGACCACCATTCACTGTCTCTGAAGTTAGAGAACATTCCTGGGCTTTGCTCCTGAAGTCTGTACGTCCCCTGTTACGTTCTCAAGGTTGCTTAGATAATGACTTCATTGATCTAAATCCTGGCTGGATTCGATCTGCCATTTGTACTACACAAGTTCAGGGACTGGGTGCTGGAGGTTACTGAAGTGTGGCATCCAGCACTCGCCCCGGCTTCTTCAGTCCGCACTGCTGCCTCAGCCTCTATGTCTTGAACTTGTTCAGGTTGCTATCTGAAACGTTGGCTATTTCAGGAGACCCATGGCCCATGACCATGGGGCAGAAACCTTGAGCAATCTGATGAGGAGAGGTTTATGGAAAGGCAAGCAGCTCAGCTTGGGGCCAGCAGACCCTGGAACGTTGGGTTACCCAGATGACATCCTTATCTCCTGTCACTCCTGCACTGGTCCCTAAAGTCTGGAAAATTTATCTTACATGTTTCCTTGTGGGATCTGAATTACAAACACTGCAAAAAAAAAAAAAAAGGCAATACGCTTTTTAAAAAAATTGAAGTATAGTTAATTTGCAATGTATTAATTTCAAGTGTACTGCAAAGTGATTCAATTATATATGTAATATATGTATATAAAATCTTTTTCAGATTCTTTTCCATTATAGGTTATTACAAGATATTGAGTATAGTTCCCTGTGCTATACAGTAGGTCCTTGTTGTTTATCTATTTTATATATAGTTGTGTGAATATATTGATCCCAAACTCCTAATTTATCTCCCCTGCCCCACTATCCACTTTGGTAACCATAAGTTTTTTTATGTCTGTGAGTCTATTTCTCTTTTACAAATAAGTTCATTTATATCATGTTTTTTAGATTCCACATGCAAGTGATATCATATGATATTTGTCTTTGACTTCATTCAGTATGACAATCTCTAGGTCCATCTGTGTTGCTGCAAATGGCATTATTTCATTCTTTCTTATGGCTGAGTAGTATTCCATTGTATATATATATATTGCATCTTCTTTACCCATTCCTCTGTCAATAGGAGAGGGAGAAGGGGAGGGGGCCTGGCCCCACCCACCATAGTGTGAGTGACATCTGTGAATAAATGGAACAGCACAGGGCGACTGGAGACGTTTTATTGCCCTTGGAGCCCCCTGCTCCCGGAGGCTGCCTTCTGTCACTGAAGGATCCCAGGGCTGGGGCCAAGCAGCTGCAGCTGGCTTAGTTGGTTGATAGCCTAGAGAGGGAAACATGAGGTGGCTGAGGATGGGAATTATGGGGGCTTCAGACCTCTAAGGGAACCCCAAGACCACCCCCCAACACACACACACACACACAACAGGGAACTCAACAGGGATGAGTGGGTATGGGGCAGAATGAGACAGGGTGGTGGCATAGAGCACATGAGGAGACAGACCACCTGGGTGACCAGCCTTGCCCTGCCGTAATTAGGTTGCTCCCATGTCCTGGCTATCGTAAACTGTGCTGCTATGGGGTGCATGTGTCTTTTCAAGTTGGAGTTTTCCCTGGATATATGCCCATGAGTGGGATTGCTGGGTCATATGGTAGTTCTATTTCTAGTTTTTTGAGGAACCCCCATACTGTTTTCTATAGTGGTTTCAGCAATTTACATTCCCACCAACAGTGCAGGAGAGTTCTCTTTTCTGCACACCCTCTCCAACCTTGATTATTTGTAGACTTTTTTTTTTTTTTGCGGTATGCGGGCCTCTCACAGTTGTGGCCCCTCCCGTTGCGGAGCACAGGCTCCGGACGCGCAGGCTCAGTGGCCATGGCTCACGGGCCCAGCCGCTCCGCGGCATGTGGGATCTTCCCGGACCGGGGCACGAACCCGTGTCCCCTGCATTGGCAGGCGGACTCTCAACCACTGCGCCACGAGGGAAGCCCATTTGTAGACTTTTTGATGATGGCCATTCTGACCGGTGTGAGGTGATACCTCGTTGTATTTTTTTTTTTTTTTTTTTTTTTGCGGTACGCGGGCCTCTCACCGTTGTGGCCTCTCCCGTTGCGGAGCACAGGCTCCGGACACGCAGGCTCAGCGGCCATGGCTCACGGGACCAGCGCTCCGTGGCATGTGGGATCTTCCTGGACCGGGGCACAAACCCGTGTCCCCTGCATCGGCAGACGGACTCTCAACCACTGCGCCACCAGGGAAGCCCCGTCATTGTAGTTTTGATGTAAGGCAATACTCTTTACTTTTACACTGCTTATATAATGATTGCACAGGTATTAATTGTTCCTCACACTTAAGTCAATAACCAGCTCCACTTAATTTTCATGTGGTATTATTATCATCCTTTCCCTTATGGTTAGTGGTTTCTGTGTCTTATTTAAAAATCCTTACCTACTTCAGACTCACAAAAAAATTCTCCTGTGTATGTTCATGAAGCTTTACTGTTTAACTTTTCATACTTAAATCTATAATCCACTTGGAATTTATTTTTGTATATGGTGTGAGGTGGTAGGGAGGGTCAAGTTTCATCTTATCCCCATTTGGATACTTAACTATGTAGCATCATTTATTGAAAATCTGTTTTTTCCTTGCTGTTTTGTGGTGCTACTCCTGCACACATATATTCATGAATCTGTTTTTGGACCCTATTCTGTTCCATTGGTTCATTTGTCTGTTCTTGCTCTAATATCACTCATTCCAACTTCATAATAAGTAAGAATGATAAAGTCAGTCCTTCCCATTGTGCTTCTGTAGAATGCCTTGGCTTTTGCATTTCCCCATAAATTTTAGAATCAGTTTGTCAATTTCTACACAAACACACACCCACACATCAGGGATTTTTATTGGGATTTTATTGACTCAATCAATTAGAGGATAATATCTCTACAAGTTTCCTCCATTCTTTGGCTTTTTCTATCTCTTGGTATATTTTAATCCATGATCATTGTACCTCTTCCACTTATTTAAATCTTTTTTAGTTTCTCTGAATATTGTTTCCTTGCCTTGAATATCTTTCATTAGATTTGGTTCTATATAATTTAATATGCTATTGTATATAATATCAATTTTAACGTTTATTTTATATTTATTGCTGCTATATAAGAATACAATTATTTTTGTACTTTCTGTATTGATCTTGTATCTAGCAATTTATTGCAGTAATCTGTTTGTAAATTAAAATTTTTTTCTGCATACACAATTACATTATTTGAGAAAAAAAGCCAGTTGTAATTTTTACCTTCCAATTTTTATACCCAATATTTATTTTCATTGCATTATTGCATTGGTTTGAACCACCAATAAAATGTTAAATAGTGGTGGTGATAGTAAACATCCTTATCCTGACCTAAGAGGGAAAGGTTTTCATATTTCACTGTTAAATATAATATTTGCTGAAGAGTTTTAAAAAATTATAAATGGATACAGAATGCTATAAAGTGCTTTTTCTGCATATATTGAGATACTTGTATGATTCTTCTTTTTTATTCTATGAAGTGAATAACATTGATTGGTTTTCAAACATAAAGCTTGTCTTGCATTCTTAGAATAAACCCAACTTGGTGATGATGTACGATATTTTTTATGTATATTGCTGGATTTGGTTTGCTGATATATTATTTAGGATTGTTGGACATTTCATGAGTGAGATTGGTCTATAAGTTTCTATATATAACTGTTTTTGTGGGTTTTGGAATCAAAGTCAAACCGGCCTGATAAAACAAGTAAAGAGAAGTTCCCTCTTTTTCTATTTTTTGCAAGAGTCTTTATTACCTTTAGATAGGCATTACTTTTACTTAGATATTTGCTATAATTTGGCAAAGTGAAGTCATCCAGGACTGCAATATTTTTTGTGGAAAGAATATTTCAAAGTGTTTTAAAAATATTTTTGGAGGTATAATTTACAAACAGTAACATTCACTCTTTTTTTTTTTTTTTTTTTGCCGTATGCGGGCCTCTCACTCTTGTGGCCTCTCCTGTTGCGGAGCACAGGCTCCGGACGCGCAGGCTCAGCAGCCATGGACCACAGGCCCAGCCGCTCCATGGCCATGTGGGATCTTCCCGGATTGGGGCACGAACCCGTGTCCCCTGCGTTGGCAGGCGGACTCTCAACCACTGCACCACCAGGGAGGCCCCATTCACTCTTTTTAAGTGTATATAGTTCAATGAGTTTTCACAGATATATACGGTTGTGAAACCACCACCAGAATGAGTACACAGAACCTTCCTGTCAAGCCAGAAACTTCCCTTATCCCTTTTTTTGTAGTCAGTTCCTTCCCTTGCATCCCGGTCCCAGGCAACCACTGCTCAGCTTTCTGTCCCTGTCTCTTTGCCTTTTCCAGGATGCGGTCGGTACCAATGGCATCATAAAGCGCACCTTCTGAGCCTGGCTCCTTCACAAAGCACAAAGCCTGTGAGAGTCACCTGGTTGTGTCCTGTCTGGAGTTTATTCCTCTTTCCCATTGAATGTCACAGGTCAGGCAAATGGAAGCACCCCAGTTTGTATATCCAGTTTGGGCTGTTATGAAAAGTGGCTAAAAACATTCCTGTACAGGTCTTTCTGTGGACATACCTAGGAGTAAATAGCTAGGAGGGGTAAATCCTTAGGAGTGGGGTTGCTGGGTCCTATGGCAAGTGTATGTTACACTTACTAGAAATGACCAAACTTGCCCAAAGTGGCTATACTATTTTACATCCTCACCAGCATCCTCACCAATATTTGATATTGTAAGTTTGAAAAAACCCAAAACAACCACTTTTGTTTTGGTTTTTTTTTTAAACAACTAGTAATTTTATTTATTTTTTAAATTTAATTTTACACTGGGGTAGAGTTGCTTTACAATGTTGTGTTAGTTTCAGGTGTAGAACAAAGTGATTCCGTTATACATATACATGTTTCTATTCTTTTTCAGATTCTTTTCCTGTATAGGTTATTTCAGAATATTGAGTAGAGTTCCCTGTGCTATACAGTAGGTCCTTGTTGATTATCTATTTTATGCATAGTGGTGTGTATCTGTTAATCCCAACCTTCTAATTTATCCCTCCCCCAAATTGGGGGTTTTAATATGCACTTTTGTAATGAAAAATAATACTAAGCTTATTTTCATGTGCTTATTTGCTATACATATAACTTTAGTGAAACATCTATTCAAATCTTTGGTTCAGTTTTTGTAGGGTTGCCTTCTTATAATTTAATTGGAAGATTCATTTATTTATTTTGGATACAAGTCTTTTCTCAGATATGTGTTATAGAAATATTTTCTCTTAAGTCTATAGCTTGTTTTTTTCATGTTAAAGAGCAGAAATTTAAAATTTTGATGTAGTGCAGTTTACCAATTTTTTTTCTTTTGTGGTTCATGCTTTTAGTGTCTTGTCTAAAAATACTTTGCCTAACCCAAGTGACAAAGGTTTTCCTATGTTTTCTTCTATAAATTTTATAGTTTAGCTCTCTTCCATTTAGGTCTATGATTTTGAGTTAATTTTTGTATATCTTGTAAGTGTTCAGGATCTTTAAAAGTTTGTGGGAAAGACTATCATTTCTCCATTGGATTATCATGGCACCTTTGTCAAAATCCAATGGCCTGTATATGTGTGGGTCTATTTCTAGACACTCTGTTCCTACATGTCTGTCCTTACGCCATAACCCCATTCTTTTGATTACTGTACCTTCATAGTAAAACTTGAAATCAAATGTTGGGGATCCTCTAACTTTGTTGTTCTTTTTTTCAGAACTTCTGTATTTCAAATATATTTTACAATCACCTTATCAATTTCTACAGGGGAAAAAAAAGGCCTGCTGGGATTTTGATTGAATTTGCACTGAACATGTAGATCAATTTGGGGAGAACTGACATCCTGATAATATTGAGTTTTCCTCAATATTATAAACATGATATACCTATACATTTATTTAGATCTTCTTTAATTTCTAGCAGCAATGTTTATAATTTTCAGCATCCAAGTTTTGCCCATCTTGATGGATTTATCCCTAAATATTATATAGTTTAATACTATTATAAAGGGTGTTTTAAATTTCAAGTTTTGATGGTTTGTTTCAAGAACACAGAAACAAAATTGATTTTTATATTGACTTTTTGTCTTATGACCTTGCAAAATCCACTTATTAATTCCAACTCTTTTGTAGATTCTTTGAGCTTCCTACATAAAAGAGAGTGTTGTCTGTGATTCAAGACAGGTTTATTTCTTCCTTTTGTTTCACATCTGTGGCTCGTTGTGCTGGCACAGGGCTCCAATACAAGGCTGTATAGAATTAGTGACAGCAAATATCATTCTCCTGTTTTATCTTAGGGGTAAAGCATTCAGTCTTTCATCATTAAATATGTATGAGGTTAGCTGTAGGTTTCTTATAGATTCCCTTTGTCAGGTTGAAGAAGTTCTCGCCTATTCCTAGTTTTCTGAGAGTTTTAATCACGAATGGAAGTTGAATTTTTTTCAAATGTTTTTTCTGCATCTGTTGAGTTGACCATGTGGGGTTTTTTCTCTTTTTTTTTTTTTAAGAAGATGTTGGAGGTAAGAGTTTATTAATTAATTAATTTACTTTTGCTGTGTTGGATCTTCGTTTCTGTGCGAGGGCTTCCTCTAGTTGTGGCAAGCAGGGGCCACTCTTCATCGCGGTGCGTGGGCCTCTCACTATCGCGGCCTCTCCTATTGCAGAGCACAGGCTCCAGACGCGCAGGCTGAGTAGTTGTGGCTCACGGGCCTAGTCGCTCCGCGGCATGTGGGATCCTCCCAGAGCAGGGCTCGAACCTGTGTCCCCTGCATTAGCAGGCAGACTCTCAACCACTGCACCGCCAGGGAAGCCCAGTTTTTTCTTTTTAAATCTGTAGATTGGGTGAATTGCAATGATTGGTTATTACATGTTGAACCAAGAATTCCTAGGATAAACCCAACTTGATCTTTTTTTTTGATATATTGTAGAATCAATTTGGTAATATTTTATTGCGTAGTTTTGCATTTCTTTTCATCATGGACATTAGTCTGTGGCTTTCTTTTCTCATAATATCTTTGCCTGATTTGGGTGTCAAGGTAATGCTGGCCTCATAGAATGAGTTGGGAAGTGTTCCCTGTTCTCTTATTTTCTAGAAAATTTTTATGGAGAATCAGTATTATTACTTTCTTAGCTGGTAGGATTCACCAGTGAAGCATGGATATGGAGTTTTCCTAACAGAAAGGTTTTAAATATGAATTCTTTTTCTTTAATATACATAATGCTATTCAGGTTATGTATTTATGTTTACTTGACTGAGCTCTGGTAATTTGGTGTTTTCAAAAGGATTTATCCACTTCACTTAAGTTTGTTGAATTTAGTTTCATATAGTTGTAGCTCATACTCATACTCCCGTATTTATTTTTTATTGTAGTAAGGACATTTAACTTGAGATTTACCCTCTTGACAAATGTTTAAGTGCACAGTACACTAATATTAACCGTAGGCACCATGTTGTACAGCAGATCTTTAAAAGGTATTCATCCTGCAGAACTGAAATTTATATCCATTGAATAGCAACTCCATATTGTCCCCTTACTAACCTTCGATAGTCTGTTGGATCTGTAGTTATGTCATCTCTTTCCTTCTTGATATTGATAATTGTGTCTTCTCTTTATATATCTTTTTTCCCCCTCTGATCAATCTGCATAGAGATTTAACAATATTACTTTCTTCAAAGAATCAAGTTTTGCTTTTATTGATTTTTACTTTGTTTTTGTGTTTTCAAATTCATTTATTTCTGTTCTTATTGTTATTATTATTATTTCCTTCCTCTGCTTACTTGGGTAATTTGCTTTTCTTTATCCAGTTTCTTAAGGTAGAAACTTAGATCATTGGTTTGAAATCTTTCTTCTTTTTTAATACAAGTATTTAATGCTATTGATCTCCCTCTTGACATGGCTTTAGCTTGTGTCTCACAAGTTTTGATAGGTTTTAGTTTCCTTTTCATTTGATTTAAATTTTTCTAATTCTCCTTTTGAGTTCTCCCTTGTTTTGTATGCTATTTAGAAATACATTGTTTAATTTCAAACCATTCAGGAATTCTCAGATATATTTCTGTTACTGATTCTTTGTTTAATTCTGTTGTGAAAGAAGATACCTATTAGATTTCAATTCTTTTAAAGTTTTGAGATTTGTTTCATGGCTCAGAATATAATCTATCTTGGTGAACACTCCATGCATACATTTGAAAAGAATCCACACGTTTGAAAAGAATCCACACGCTTGAAAAGAATGTGTATTCTGCTGTTGTCAGGCTGAACATTCTATAAATGTCACTTAGCTCATGTTGGTCGATAGTCTTGTTCAGCTCCTCTACATTCTTATTAATGTTATGTTTTCTTGTTCTTTTAATTAAGCAGAGAGAAGTGTTAAACTCTCCAAATATGATTTTTCCTTCTACCAGGTTTTCTTTCATGTATTGTTATTATGTGCATACACAGTTAGGATTATGTCTTTTTGATCAACTGTCCCCAATGTCATTATGTAATGTCCTTACTCGTGGTAATATTCATTGTTCTGAAATCTAATTTTTCTCTATTAATATTAGTATAGCCACTCCTAGTTTTTTGATTAGTGTTTGCATAACATATCTTTTTCTATCCTTTTACTTTTAACTTACATATTTATTTATATTTAAATTTGTTTCTTATAGACAGCATATCATTGAGTCTTGGTTTTCTTATCCAATCAGACAATCTTTGCTTTTTAATTTGGGGTATTTAGTCTCCCTATATCTAATGTAATTATTAATATAGTTGGATTTAAATAAACTATATTATTCATATTGTCCCGTTTGTCTTTTGTCCCCTTTTGTTCTGTTTTTCTCCCTTTTTTTGTATTAAAATTATTCACAGGGAACTTGTCTCAATACTCTGTAATGACCTATATGGGAAAAGAATCTAAAAAGGAGTGGATATATGTATATGTATAACTGATTCACTTTGCTATACAACAGAAATTAACACAGCATTGTAAATCAACTATACTCCAATACAATTATTTTAAAAGGGAAAAAAAGGAAAACAAATTATATGGTATGATTTCAGTTTATATCCACTATTGGCTTATTAGTCATACTTCTTTTTATAATAGGTTTCATTCTTACTCTAGGGATTACCGTATCTGGCATTAATTTATCAGAGTCTACTTTCAAATAATATTAGGCCACTTCAGGTATAGTGTGAGAACCCTGCAACATTATATTTACGTTTTCTCCCTCCCATGCTTTGAGCTATTTTTGTCACAGATTTAACTTCTACACATGTTATAAACTCCAAAATTCATTGCTACTATTTTGCTTTAGACAGTGACTTTCCTTATAAAATAATACAAAATAAGAAAAATTATTTTATATTTACCTTTATTTTTACTATTTCTAGAGCTCTACATTTTTTGGGGTGTATGTAATACTAGAGTACTTCATTTCCATCTGGTAGCATTCTGTTGCCTCAAGAACTTTAACATTTCTTGTTGTCAGGTCTCCTGACAATGAATTCCTTAGCTTTTGTTGTCTGAAAATTTTTTTATTTAGCCTTCATATTTGAAAGACATTTTCACTGGATATAGAGTTCTGAGTTGACTTTTTATTCTCTTAGTACTATAAGGATGTGGCTCTATTATTTTCTGGTTTGTGTACTTTCTGACAAAAAAAGTCTGCTTGATATTCTTATCTTTTTTCCACTGAATTTTTTAAACATCTTTATTGGAGTATAATTGCTTTACAATGTTGTGTTAGTTTCTGCTTTATAACAAAGTGAATCAGCTATACATATACATATATCCCAATATCTCCTCCCTCTTGCGTCTCCCTCCCACCTTCCCTATCCCACCCCTCTAGGTGGTCACAAAGTACCGAGCTGATCTCCCTGTGCTATGCAGCTGCTTCCCACTAGCTATCTCTTTACATTTGGTAGTGTATATATAAGTCCATGCCACTCTCTCACTTCATGCCAGCTTACCCTTCCCCCTCCCTGTGTCCTCAAGTCATTGTCTACATCTGCATCTTTATTCCTGTCCTGCCCCTAGTTTCTTCAGAACCTTTCTTTTTTTTTTTTTTAAGATTCCATATATATGTGTCAACATATGGTATTTGTTTTTCTCTTTCTTTCTTTCTTTCTTTCTTTCAACATCTTTACTGGAGTATAATTGCTTTGCAATGGTGTGTTAGTTTCTGCTTTATAACAAAGTGAATCAGCTATACATATACATATATCCCCGTATCTCCTCCCTCTTGTATCTCCTTCCCACCCTCCCTATCCCACCCCTCTAGTTGGTCACAAAGACCCTAGCTGATCTTCCGGTGCCATGCAGCTCCTTCCCGCTAGCTATCTATTTTACATTTGGTAGTATATATAAGTCCATGCCACTCTCTCACTTCATTCCAGCTTACCCTTCCCTCTCTTCATGTCCTCAAGTCCATTCTCTACATCTGGGTCTTTATTCCTCTCCTGGCCCTAGGTTCTTCAGAACCTTTTTTATTTTTCTTAGATTCCATATATATGTGTTAGAGTATGGTATTTATTTTTCTCTTTCTGACTTACTTCACTCTGTATGACAGTCTCTAGGTCCATCCACCTCACTACAAATAACCCAGTTTCGTTTCTTTTTATTGCTGAGTACTATTCCATTGTATATATGTGCCACATCTTCTTTATCCATTCATCTGTAGATGGACACTTAGGTTGCTTCCATGTCCTGGCTATTGTAAATAGAGCTTCAGTGAACACTGTGGTACATGACTCTTTTTTTTTTTTTTTTTTTAATAAAGATTTTTTTTTTTTAATAATTTTTTTTTAACAAACTCTTTTTTATTTATTTGTTTGTTTGTTTGTTTATTTATGGCTGTGTTTGCTCTTCGTTTCTGTGCGAGGGCTTTCTCTAGTTGTGGCAAGTGGGGGCCACTCCTCACCGCAGTACGCGGGCCTCTCGCTAGCGCGGCCTCTCTTGTTGCGGAGCACAGGCTCCAGACGCGCAGGCTCAGTAATTGTGGCTCACGGGGCTAGTCGCTCCGCGGCATGTGGGATCTTCCCAGACCAGGGCTCGAACCCGTGTCCCCTGCATTGGCAGGCAGATTCTCAGCCACTGCGCCACCAGGGAAGCCCGACATGACTCTTTTTGAATTATGGTTTTCTCAGGGTATATGCCCAGTAGTGGGATTGCTGGGTCATATGGTAATTTTTAGTTTTTTAAGGAACCTCCATACTGTTCTCCATAGTGGCTGTATCAATTTACATTCCCACCAACAGTGCAAGAGAGTTCCCTTTTCTCCACACCCTCTCCAGCATTTATTGTTTGTAGATTTTTTGGTGATGGCCATTCTGACTGGTGTGAGGTGATACCTCATTGTAGTTTTGATTTGCATTTCTCTAATGATTAGTGATATTGAGCATACTTTCATGTATTTGTTGGCAATCTGTATATCTTCTTTGGAGAAATTTCTATTTAGGTCTTCTACCCATGTTTGGATTGGGTCGTTTTTGTTTTTGATATTGAGCTTCATGAGCTGCTGGTAAATTATGGAGATTAATCCTTTGTCAGTTGCTTCATTTGCAAATATTTTCTCCCATTCTGAGGGCTGTCTTTTCATCTTGTTTATGGTTACCTTTTCTGTGCAAAAGGTTTTAAGTTTCATTAGGTCCCACTTGTTTATTTTTGTTTTTATTTCCATTTCTCTAGGAGGTGGGTCAAAAAGGCTCTTGCTGTGATTTATGTCATAGAGTGTTCTGCCTATGTTTTCCTCTAGGAGTTTTATAGTATCTGGCTTTACATTTAGGCCTTTAATTCATTTTGAGTTTATTTTTGTGTATGGTGTTAGGGAGTGTTCTAATCTCATACTTTTACATGTAGCTGTCTAGTTTTCCCAGCACCACTTATTGAACAAGGTGTCTTTTCTCCATTGTATGTTCTTGCCTCCTTTATCAAAAATAAGGTGACCATATGTGTGTGGGTTTACCTCTGGGCTTTCTATCCTGTTCCATTGATCTATATTTCTGTTTTTGTGCCAGTACCATACTGTCTTGATTACTGTAGCTTTGTAGTATAGTCTGAAGTCGGGGAGCCTGATTCCTCCAGCTCCATTTTTCTTTCTCAAGATTTCTTTGGCTATTTGGCATCTTTTGTGTTTCCATACAAATTGTGAAATTTTTTGTTCTAGTTCTGTGAAAAACGCCATTGGTAGTTTGATAGGGATTGCATTGAATCTGTAGATTGCTTTGGGTAGGATAGTCATTTTCACAATATTGATTCTTCCAATCCAAGAACATGGTTGTTTTTCTCTTTCTTGTTCCACTGTATTTAATGTTACCTTTTCCTCTGGTTGCTTTAAAAAAAATTCCCTTTATCTTTGGTTTTCAGAAATTTGATTAGAATGTGTGTGTGTGTTATCCTATTTGAGGTTCTTTGAATTTCTTGTATCTGTGCTTTGTTGTTTTTAAACTATTTTTAGAAAATTCTCAGTCGTTGTCTCAACATATCTCCCTCTCTCCCTCTCCCTCTCCTTCTAGGACTCCTTTTTTTTGTTTCTATTTTATTTCATTTGATGTTTCTCACAGCTCTTGATGCTATGGGTTTTGTTTTGTTTTTTCATTTTTTTTCATCTTTAGCCTGTTTTAATCATTTCTGTTGACTTGTCTTCAAGTTTTACTGATTGCTTCCTCACCAGTCTCTTTTAAACTTGGGAAAAGAATTCATCTTTGATATTAAGGGTATTTTTTCATACCTAGCATTTCCATTTGACCTAAAAAAAATCATCTCCACCTCTCTGCTAAAATTCTCCTTCTGTTCATGCATGTTGTGCACTTTTTCTGGCACATCATTTAACGTAGTGGTCATAGCCACTAAAAAGGCCTGTTTGATAATTCTAACATCTGGGTCATTTCTTGTCTGATTTTGTTGACTGACTTATCCCTTAACAACCTATCTTCAAGTTCACTAATCCTCTATTAAGCTCTAATATATTTCTAAATCCATCCTTTGACTACTTCATTTCAGTTGTGTTTTTCAATTCTAGAACTTCCTCTAAAGTTATTTTTATAGCTTCCAGATCTCTGCCAAAATTCCCAAAATTGTCTTTTCTTTTCTTGAACATATTAAACATAGTTAGTTTAAAATTCATGTTAGATAACCTCATTATCTGGATCATCTGTGGGTCTGCTGCTATTATCTGTGGTTTCCCTTGTTTTTTATAGAAATCATGTTGGCCCCTCTGTTTGAATTCATGCTATTTTTAAATTTATATTCCTGACATTGATATGAAATTTTTATAAGAAAATTTGAGGCTCTGGATGACGTTAGCTTTTCTAAGGAGGTTTCACATTTGCTTCTGGCAGATAGGTAGGGGTGCTATCAATCCCAGATGAACTTAATTCAAGCATAGGTTGAGATGATTCAAAGTTGGGCCTCAGAACCTGTAAGAACTGATCTATTTGTGGTTCACCCTTACTCATAGGACACAATCCAACTCAAAACCTAAGGGATTTATCATGGCTACCTCTGTCAATGAGTTGAAACTTGAATTTGTCCTCCTAGCCCCTGGTCAGCTCTCAGCCTTCTCTTGTGGAACCACAGATGTCCCCTAGGCAAACAGGGTCCTGAACACTTTGCTCTCCTCTCTGGTTTCCCTTCTTTCGAAAGTTAACCAAGTAACTTCTCACAGCTCTGGTCTCCATTACCTTCAAATTATGTATACTACATGTTTTTCCAGCTTTTGTAGTTGGTCTCAATGGAAAAAGATTTCTCCAAATTTCCATCTGTCACCACTGGAAGTAAAAGTCCACCCTCACTCTCAGAGGAAGAAACAGGCCAAACACTGACCCAGCGCCTGAATAGACTGGATTATTCTTAGTCCCACTTTTCTGAATTATTGGTTTGTCGGATGAACCCAAATACTGAGCTGTCTTGGACTCTGAACTCAAATTGCTTGGGATCAAATCTGGATTCTCATTAGCCATGTGTCCTTGGGCAAGTTACTTAACTCCTTTATTCCTCTTTTTCATCTTGCAAAACATATATAACAATGTTGCTATGAGAACTAAATAAGTATGTTATTAACATAATTAGATTATTATCTGGCATATTGTAAAAGGTCAAAAAAATTAGCTTCTAATATTCTTTACTTGATTAACCTGGGGATAATATGGCTTAAAGTATGACCTCAACTTCTTTTATTTCCAGACCAGGTGAAAAACAGTGGCAGTTTGTGTAGTAAGAAACTCTGATTTTGAAGATTAAATATCTAAACCACAGATAGGCAGAGAAGATGAAACTCTTTCCTCAAAGCATAAGTCTTAGATTACAGAGGAATCATTCTAGAATGGCATTTTTTAGTAGTATGATAATGACAAATTATACTCAGGGATCTCAGTGTGCTTATCTGCAAAACAAGGTTATTACAATGCCTGCTGTGCCTGCTTCCAGGGTCATTATAAAACCACACCTGTGAAAGTACTTTAAAAATTATAAAGTGCAGTGGGAATATAAGTATTATTAATTAATGCCACTTATCAGAAAATTCCTGAACCTTCTTGTTTAAAATGGGAAGAACAGAAGTCAAATTATAAGGAGTGTATGTACTTGGGCACACACACACAGACACACATGCAGGATTTGCTTGCTGAAAAGAGAAAGAAGTATCTGCCAGCTGGTTTAAATCTTTCTCTTGAATAGCTCTACCCCAGCCATCCCCATGGCAAGCAGCTCATCCTACAGTGGCTTCAGTAGAGCAAGACGGAGTCCTAAGCTTATTGGACGCTGATGGGCCTGAAGCAGAGAAACTCAATTGTTCTAACGTTCTCAGCCATACCTGGGAACCTGCAGCTGTCAGTAGAGTAATGAGAAAGAGGAACAAAGATGGGAAAAGACAAGCAGCTATTTACAAGGCTGTGGTCATCCCCGGCCCCACCCCAAACCACCTGCCGAAGGGAGCGATGTTGAAAGAACCACATCCCTCCAAGCCAGATTGGTGCCTGATGGGGGAACAAAGAGTGACCCCACTGAAAGGTTGCATCTGTTAAATGAGCCCACAGCCTGAGAACCAAATTGAAACAGATGTGCTCAAACAGCGGGGGCCCCTCCCACGAGAGACACCGCTACCTCTGTCCCCCGCAGTCTCTCTCCACCAGGGGTCCGGCCAGGTGATGAAAACCGTGAACTGCCATCAGGGACTCCCAGGGTCTCCAGAGCCCGAGCCTCCTGGCACCCGTTATCTACATGCCAGGGAGCCCAGGCAACTCCCCACCTGAAGTCATCAGTGAAAGGGCCCATTCAGGGACAGTAAGCTCTCATTCCCCGGATCATCTTCATTCCAGCTTCCTGTCCCCAGCTCAGCAGCTGGGTCGGAAACCTAAGTCCTGGCCACCCTCCGAGGCCTGGCCCAGCTGACCCCTCCAGAGGCTTCCTCAGCCTCCCAGGATGAGCCTGTCACTTCCTTCTCCCAACATATTTGTAAAAAACCTCTACAACGGACAGCCGCCAGGCGGCCTCAGGGAATTTGTGAATTTCCTGAAGTTTGGTGCAGACTTTTGTACTTAGCCATGTGTACAACTTTTTCTGGGAAAAAATTCATAACTTTTTGCAGGTTTCAGAGAGGACTGTGCCCTAAAACCATTTTAGATAAATGTGAGATGCAAGAGGGAGGGGGTATGGGGATCTATGTATACGTAGAGCTGCTTCACTGTTAACAGCAGCAAGTAACACACCATTGTAAAGCAATCATACTCCGATAAAGACGTTAAAAAAAAGACATATGCACTATTCATTGCTAAAAACCATAATATAATAAACGGTTTACCAGTCTCATAAAAATAAAAAAGAAAAAGATAAATGTGAACGTGACTCTACTACGGTATATAACACTGGTGGTACACGGTGTTTTGTGATGAACTGTCCTAGGCCTGCCACGCTGCTGACCCAGAGAAACTGCACAAGTGATGCCGCTGGGGCATTGCCCAGAAGATCGCACTCCCTGAGTGTCTGTTAGATCAGGACTGGGTAAGTCACGACTCTCGGCTGTTGCAAAGGCTGGGCCCACAGGACTTGGAAGGCACGGATCTCAACCTTTTCCAGGATGAAAGGTACTTTAGCAACTTACGAACACCCCCCAGCCCCTCACCCGGGCAGGCACACAGGCCTGACCGGCCACGGCACCCCCGAAGCCCCTCCCCAAATCCTCCCACAGAGCAGGACTGTCCAGGTGCCCAGCAGCTCCAGGAGGTGACCAGTCATGACCCAGAAAATGAGCCACAGATCAGAGTCTCTCCCTTCCCACCTTTGCCGTTGAAGGTCTGTGTTTGCCAGCCTCCATTCCCCTCTGTCCTGACGCTGCTCCCCGGCTGGCAAACTGGGCCAGAGAAAACCACAGGCCTGTGATGGGGACTCTCACCTCGGCCAGGGTGAGGGGACCCCTCACAGCATCCCATCTGCAGCACGGCTGTGTTAGAAACCTCTTCAAGGCAAGCTTCTGCTCTTCTCTCCCCTTCCCCCCGCCCCCGCCTACCGGGTAACCAGGCTCTCTAATATGAGTGTCCTCAGATTTCCCCCCAACCTGGAAATCTCTCCTCTTCCTCTGGGTCTCCTTCAGGTCAGTTTCTGAGGAAGAAGGGTCTCTCCAACTTGCCAAGGCTAATCTCCCACATGCCTTTGTAACATTTAATTATTAAAAATTTCATACATATAAAAGTAACTAGAATATTAAAATGAGTCCCCCTATTCCGAGGACCTAGATTTATCTGTCAATATTTCCCGTATTTGTTTGTTCCCATTTTCCTTGCTGAAATATTATAAAGCAAAGTCTACATATCACATTGACTCTAAATGCTTTGGTCTGTGACACTAAAATGTTAAGGCATTTTCTTACCCAGCTGTAATACCATACTACACAAAACAAAATTAACGGTGATTCTTTAACATCATCTAGCACCAGTCTACATACAAATTTCCCTTATTGTCCCCCGCAAATGTTACAACTGATTGGCTTGAGACAGAATTCACACAAGGGCCACACTCTGCATTGGTTTTTATGTCTCTTAAACGTTTTTTAAATCTTAAGCTGCTCAGCACCATCCCATCCCCAACCCCCGATTTCTTTCCCCAGGCCGTTGCTGGGTGGCAGGGACAGTTAGTACGTCCTCTAGAATGCTCCACTTTCTGGATTTGTCTGATTCCTCACAGTGTCATTTTAACTCATTCTTCTCTGCCCCCGTATTTTCTATAGACCATAAGTTTGAAGAGGCTCAAACTCTGGTATGTATCAAACTCACAGAGGGAACTTGGTAGAAGTCCACTTCCTGGGCCCTCACCTGCCTTGAGGCTGGGGCTCCATGTGCTTCACTGGTTGTTCTGGGCTCTCTGGTTCTGGGGCCACAAGGGATGCTTGTGCTCCTGTCATGTTCCAGCGAGACACACGTCTTACTGTCCAACTTCAGTGACACTGATACTGACCCTGGGTCCAGGTGGTGACAGGCCGAACCCACCAATGGCATGTTTTATGTGCACCTGTGCCTTTAATCTCACCTTGTCCAGAGTTCTTCAGTACCTTTTTCCATGATTTGTTTCCATTTTCACTCATTTTTCTCAACTTCTCCTCTACCTACTTTCTCCTTCTATTAAACAAGAAAAAGAAACATCATGCTTATTACAGTATAGTTTATAATAGTAAAGAGACAGATAAAGCTTAAATGTCCAAATAGAAAATTGGGTATACACTTTATTGAATAAAATCATTTGCAGCCACTAAAAATTACATCATCAGAAATATATGAAGACAGGAAAGAAATTCCTAATAAAATTTTAAATAAAAATAAAGCTATAAAACAGACATATAACAACAAAGTAATTGTATCATGTATAGCTCTAAGTTTTTGTCAAAACAATCTCACAAGCAACAGAACTACTATAAATGCCTATGCCTAGAAAAAAAGCACAAGATATAGTTAGTTGTGGTTATATCTGGGTGATGAGATTATTTCCGTCTTTGGTGTTTCAGTAACTTCCGAATCTTCTAAAATGGGCACCAATTAATTTTAGAAACAAAAGCAATATGTTAATTAAAACAACAGAGAGCATTTCTCTTCTGAACCGGGTATCCCTCTCGAGTTATTACTGCCCCTTCACCCCTGCATTCCTTGAATGGGTTATCGACACTTACTGTTCCTGCATTTAGTGCTGTTTGTTCATCTGGTCTTTGTTCACTCTCTGTTTCCAGTTTAAACAGACTACGGATCCCACTCCCTGCAGGTACTGCATCTGCCATCTAGTCTCTGCTCTCACCTTGGCCTCCTCAAAGTGTTTGGAAATGTTGACATTGTTAAATTCTTCTTTCTTGAGATGGTCTCCTCCCTTTCCTCCCACAGAATTACTTGCTTTCCTACAGATATTTATTGAATACTTGACCTGTGCAGGCAGTGTTCCAAGTCGCTGGGATACATCGATGAAAAGAAACAGGCAAAAACCCTCTTTCTCATGAAGTTTATGTTCTGATGGGGGAAGGAGGAGGAAGAATGAGACAAAATAAACAATAAGTGTAATAAATGAATTAAGTTATATGATCTTGTAGGTAATAAGTTCTGTGGGGAAAAACAAACCCAGGTTAGGGAGGTGCCAGGCAGTCTGCGGTGGTTCTAACAGGATGGTGGGGAAACTTCACTGTGAACATGACATTCGAACAAAGACTTGAGTGTGGTGAGGAGAATCACGGAGCATCACTGGGGGACTCGGGGAAAGAGTGGTCCAGACAGAGCAACCGCTGGTGCAGAGGTACAGTCCGGAAGCCTGGATGGCCAGGTGACTGGGAAGGCAGTGGGAGGTGAAGCTTGAGGGGGTGGGCTGTGCAGGCTGTGAAGATTGGGCTCTTCCTCTGGCTGGTCCCCAGAGCCCCCAAGGGCTCGGAGAGGAGGTGAGACAGGATCTGACTTCTGCTTTGAGGACAGACGGGAGAAGCAGGGAGGCCTGTGAGCAGCCTCCGCAGGTGATAAATGTGCAGGGTAGTGGGGCAAGTGAGACGTGCCTGGACTCCAGATTCAGCTTGAGGACAGAGCCCGACCGTCACGCTCAGTGCTTTGCTGCCATCTCTCTGTCCTGGTCTCTCTCTCTCTGCACAATATCTCTTGGTGAATTTGTCCACTTAGATGTGCCAATGAAAATAATCAACAATCTATAATAGGAATAGGAAAGAGTTTTTCTGAGATACACTGAGGACTATAGCCCGGTAGACAGCCTCTCAGATAACTCTGAGGAACTGCTCCAGAGAAGCAGGGTTTTCAACACAGTTTCATGTCTTATCAGAACAAAGAACATCAAACAAGTCAGGTATACAGTCCTTCAAGGTCTCAGAAAAAACAGACCAGCACGTACACAGTGAGTCAGAATGGCCTTGGCACCTGGGAAGGGAGTCTTATCATGGAAGGAGGTCCAGCATCGACGTCCCAGGAAGGGAGGCATTTAATCTTTATTTTTAACATGGACTTTCTTTACTTCTGGTCAGTGCACCCTTTTCTTTAATAATTAAAGCAGATGGACAACATAGGTTTGATAGGCCACAAACAGGCTGTTCTAGTTAACATCAAATTCAAGTTAATTCACATATAAGCCAAAACGACTCCCCCAGACGTCAGTATGTGAGCATTTCTTTTATCAGGTGGCTGCCTAAGTTCCCACAGTCAGACAGGGTGGCTCTCCCCTCTTCTTCCAGCTCTGGGCCACATTCTGACACCTCAGGTGGAGCGCCATGACCATCCTTCTCTCTCTCTGCTGGACATGATTTCAAGCCAAGAACTTGGGTCTCTTGTTCTCAGTCCCTGGGCAGGTCAGGAGAGCTCTGTCCTGTCCTGAGAACAGAACTGGGCCCTGGACTCCCATTTAGGATAGGGAGGACAATGCCTCACAGAGTACATTCATATCTAGTATCCCATTATTTGCTTTGATTCCCATGATAACCCTGGGATACAGGCATGGCCGGTACAGTTACACCCGTTTATGAATCAGGTAACTAAAAGATTGGGTGGCTTGGTGAATGACCGCAGCAGTAAGTGGTGGAGACAGGACTACAGCTCATGTCTCCCGGCTCCTCATCAGTGGTACCTGCTGTCTAATCACGGAGGATCCTGGGGCCGTCATCAAGGCAAGGACCATCATAATGCAAAACTAAGGGCATCTTGGTTTGCTGTGCATTCTGGAAAAGAAAACACTGTGAGCCCAAACAAACGTCACAGGGCTGGTCAATGTTGCCCTGGCCCTCAGCTCTGGCGCTCAGCTCAGGTAAGTCCCTCTGGACACGCCCAACGTGGGCCACACCTCCATCCATCCGTGGTCTACGCCAGGGTAACCTGCAGCAGGAGGACATCCTACCCCTTTTCCTTGAGGGTGATCTTTGCTAAGAGGAGGAAATGAGTTACCAGCTGGAGATTTACTCAGGGGACCAGAGTCCAGACACGCTGCTGCTGGCGGTGGGGGGCAGGTGCCCTGTGGCTGGGAGGGCCTTAAAAACTGAATGGACAACGAAGCCTGACTAAGATGCTCCACTTAGGCCATAATTAATTTAGAATTTGAAATGGGGAGAAACCTTGTTTGTTTCAAATTTATTTATTTATTTAATTTATTTTTGGGCTGCGTTGGGTCTTCTTTGCTGCGCGCAGGCTTTCTCTAGTTGCGGCGAGTGGGGGCTACTCTTCATTGCGGTGCGCAGGCTTCTCATTACAGTGGCTTCTCTTATTGTGGAGCACGGGCTCTAGGCACACGGGCTACAGTAGTTGTGGTACTTGGGCTCAGTAGTTGTGGCACAAGGGCCTAGTTGCTCTGTGGCCTGTGGGATCTTCCTGGACCAGGGCTCGAACCCATGTCCCCTGCATTGGTAGGTGGATTCCTAACCGCTGCGCCACCAGGGAAGTCCCCCTTGTTTGTTTCAAGCTGTTCAAGCCAGAGGCTGCCTCAGGGCAGTGATTTCTTCTCACAGTCCCATCAAAAACCATGTCTCTATGAAATCAGCTCCATCCCACCACAGCAGCCCTTCTCCCTGACCCATTCCCATTACTAGAGCCATTAGTGTATAGCTAATGTGCCAGGAGATGAGTGACCTGTTGGTGGGAGGATGGGGGGACCTGTAGCCAGAGCTCCCCCCTCTCTGGGTGCTGCCTCTGTGCCATGAAAGGGAACACTCAGGTGCTGGGTTGATCATCTTGTTGGACTCAGCCTCCTGGCAGGTGGTCCTCCTGGGATAGGGATGGGGCTTCCATCAACCAGCAGAACAGCTGGAGCTGGGGTGCTGGCCAGGGGCCCAGAGTTCTTCTGTGGAGGGTGGAGTCACCCAACTACCAGCCATGGCACAGGGGCTGCTGCCATAACCATTATGTCTCTGGAGGACCTCCCTGGTAAGGATTTCCTTTGCCCTCAGCCCAAAGGGCACACTTGGCACCTTCTAGAAGTGAAGAGAATCAAGTGAGAAAATACCCTTTTCTGGCCCTTCAAAGAATCCAGCAAAATGCTCTTCAGCATGGAGACCATGAAGTCAGACATAGCTCTGAGGTTTGTGGTAGAAAGCACCGGGATGATACGAAAAGAACAAAGGTGTAAACAGACGTGCTAAATCCAACCAAAGCATGTGGTAGCTGGAGGTCTGGCCGTCTGAGAGGGGTCAGCAGGATGAGGTCGTGTACAAGGAAAGTGTGGGTGAGTCAGGCGGGGAGACCACCCTCTTTGGAGAATAATTGTACAGTGACTATGAAGCTGGGATCACCTTGGCCATCAAGGTCACCAACAAGACCCAGGCAGTATTCCAGCCAGAGAGCCACTGGCCATTAAGACCCCTCAGCTAGCTGAGTGGCAACAACAAAAATCGTGTGAAAAGATAACCCAAGCGTCGTTTGGAATTGACACCTTAGTAGGAGTACATCTTTCAACCACAGAAAGATTTAGATTTAAATTTAGAAATGCTGGGGAGAACCAACCCATAGGAAGACTGTCTTGCGGTTAAGGTGTTGAGGGATAGTCTTCCATCAGTTTCTCATATTTCTGCACATTTGTGGGCAGAAGCATGACTGCCTTTGCTCTGGACCACCTTTTCAAGGCCGTCTGGTAAACAGCTTAGGAAAATAGTCTCCCCCCAGAGTAAAGGGCAGCTTTGTTTACCGTCCAGTACAGTAAAGACAATGGCTTCCTTTACAGCAAAAGTCAAACAGGCTTGCTGCCCACCAGAAAATGTTCAGGCTCCCGAGGCTCGGGGTTCCTGCCCTGTTACCCACCGTGTGGGCTGGTGTCACCCGGCCCTCTTCACACCACCCTGTGGGGACTGGGACTCGGGGAACCGAGTCAAGGCTTGTACTCTGACTACTACTCCTGCTGTGAGTGACAAAGCCCTCTGCCTCTGACCCAGGGGTCTCGTGTCTTTCACCGGCACCCACCAAACCTGTGATTTTGAAAGTAGGCTAAAATCTCAGACTCCCCACAATTCCTGAAATAAACACTCTGTTCCTATTTAGTATTTAAGTTCTTGCAGTACTTAAGAGATTTTGGCTTATGCTAGTAAGAGAGCAGCTATGTGACTCCATATTAAAATTAAGTGATTTTACTTATGGCTTTTAATTTGAAATTTACTGTAACACTAAACAGTATAGAAACATTTAAGAAGATTTAGATGAATCTTGTTTATAATTGTAATTAATTAGATTTTACGAAAATTACCTAAAGACCCCAGAAAGGTTTGATTTAACCATTAGATCATTAAGGTACCTTAAAAAGGAAGTAAAATATATTACATTTATAAATCTTATTTTAAATGTCTGAAGGAGTTCAATAATTCCATTTGTAATTAGAACCAAAATTTTAAGATGCCTTACTTTTGTTGTTGTTGTTAAAAATCTGAGAATGATTTCCACTTCACTTAGAATGCAGAGAAATGGAAAGAGCTTCACTTCTTCCCTAACAATATGTCAAAACAAAATGATAACTTTTCTTGGATTCACCAAAGAACAAACATCACAGGGCAATTAAGTAGCCCTCTGCCTTCTTTAAGTCTTTGAGGTGGCATCTAGCCCAGAAAGAGACATTCTGATTTTCTATCTTAGCCAGGATGGGGAAGTTACAAGAGTTTCCACTTGGCTTTTCTTGGCTTTGTGGTTCTTACTCTATAGGAGGGTTCTTCAAGCTGCTAAGTATGTCCATTCCAATTAGAAACTCAGGGACCAGGGAAATGAACACCAGGTGGGGTGTGATCCATTGGACTTCTATGAGACGGATTTGGGACCAGCATTTCCCCACATAGACAGGAGGGCTGTGATGGTATTTTGGATCCTGTGGTATCGGTTTCAGCTCCGATATTGTACCCACAGGTCTTCAAGGATCTGCGTCATTCCCTTTCCTCAGGAGAAGTGTCCCTAGGGCCTCTTGGTCCTAGACGAGAACAATCACTACTGTGTAAGCTTGCTGTGACATCACAGCGTTATTCCTCAAGGACACCCAAGCTCCCCGTCAGTAGGTTGGCTCCTGACAAGTGGGGTCTGAGAATTGATATGATTTTTCAATTCCTCAGGTTTTGGGGACCTATAGGGTTAAAAAAATTAGCATGGGCCTTTATAGTGAGAAAGTCATAGTTTGAGTCCTGGCTTTGCCCAAGCTATGTAATTTTGAGTGAAAACTTTAAATTTTCTGACCCTAGACTCTTTGTCTTGAAGAATTGCTACCTCTGTGAACTTGTGGTCCACTAAGACCCTCTGATATTTTTCACATTAAATAAATGCTACCAAATCTAGTGTCCCTCAGCCTTCCCTTGTCTTGGTTTGGGGGTAGGGATGAGAGCTGGGTTACTTGTGAACTCTCCTACTCTACGGTGGTGGTGTCTACAAAAATCTCCCCAACTTGCACTCTCCATCCCCCAAGCTCTATCCCCCACCAGCCTCACCACTGTGTCCCCTTCAGTCCCTTTGTAGCCTCCCTCACTCTGTTTACTCCAACCCCCGCTTCCCAGCTCCTTGGGAACCGGAAGGACCAGACCTGCCCCTGAATGATGGTCTTCAATCCACAAAATTCTTGGGCTTATATTAAAACAGCTTTTGGTCCACATTGCTGACCACTTTTTTGACCAAACCAAATCCTTAATTTCCATGGTTGACATTCAGTGACTCAGTGTTCACGAAAAAGAAAGCAGGCTTCACTGAATTGCAAAAACAAGAACTTTACTTACTTTTGGTGAGCTCAGCACTTTTCTGAATGATAATGAAAATTACAACACATAAAGCTCTTTTGGGGGGAGGGGGTTGTTATTTAATTAAACGGGGTCCAGGGGGAAGGAAAAGAGATAAATAAGACAAGCAAGCTGGGACCCACGTTTGAAACAGAATGAGGAAGGCATGATTTCCTGAGGCAGAACACCTTGTACAGTGGAGCACAGCTTCATTCTGTGCAGTATCACCCCTGCACATTGTGTTCTCAGTTGGTGTTTGGAGAAAAATGCAAGCTTTCACCATGACAACTAGTAGCAGGGGGAGGTCTGGGAAGTACAGGTCTGGGAGACACTTACCTTCAGTGGGAATTTGGAAATCATCGCATGTGAGAGCTAAAAAGAACTGCAACAGCCTTATTTATACCTGAAAAACAGAAGCTAAAAGGACAGTGTTAACTTGATTGGAGCCCCAGAGCTGGTCGGTAGGTGAGCACAAAGTAGCATCTCGCTTCCTCATCAGTGCTTGTTCCACTGAGAGGCGTTGATGGGTGGGAGGAAAACTGGCCATAGGAGGCAACCTGCCTAGGATCACACTCCAGTTCTGCCCCCTTGGGCTGCACGGTCTTGGGCAGATTAACCCTCATGGGGTCTATATCAGCCGGGGTTCCAGTAGGAAATGGATGACACACCCAAATTAGCATCCTTGCAGGGTCTATTTACAAAGGGGACACCCAGGGCTAGTGCAGGGACTCAGGGCTGGCAGCAGTGGAGCTGTCACCACCTTAGGACAGAGGGAACGAAGGCAGAGAGACATTACTGCAGCCCAGAAGGAGAGTCAGCCCCAAAAGGAGCAGTGTCCTCAGGCTGGGGACACAGACAGCCATGGCCACCTTGCACGCAGGGAGGGGGCCTGGGGACTTGCCTGTGACCTCACTCCCTCCACCATCTGCTCTCCTGATGATGTTCCTTACTGGCTAAACTCAACCACAGGTCATGGAATATGGAAGCCTGTTGATGTAGCCCATACAGACGTGGCTCCTAGGGCAGAGAACATGGTGGAGGGAGGAGGACAAGTAAGCATCCGACCCAGTGCCTCAGTATTCCCATCGGTAAGATGGGAGTCATAATGAAACCAACTCACAGCTTGTTGTGAAGGTTGATGACAACAAAGGGATGCAAAGCTCCTAGAATAGTGGTCTCTCTCATAGATGATAGATAGATAGAAAGAAAGAAAGAAAGAAAGAAAAAAGAAAGATGATAGATGATAGGTAGATAGATAATGATGATGAAGATAGGTAGGTAGATACATAGAGTTGACTCTTGAACAACGGAGGGGTTAGGGGCACCCCTCTGTTATGCAGGTGGAAATAACTTATAGTCAGCCCTCATAACCACAGTTCCTCTGTATCCGTGATTCCAAATCTGTGGAATCAACCAACTTCAGATCGTGTAGTATTGTAGTATTTACTACTGAAAAAAATCTGCATATAAGTGAACCCACACAGGTCAAATCCTTCCGGAAGGGCCGCCAGGAATGATCGATCATTTCTTTCGCAATGTGCATCCTTCCCTCCTCAAGTGTGTTAAGCTCATTCATGCTGAAAGCCCGGAGTTTGACCCGCAGGAAGGGAGAGCATCAGGGGCGGATGGCGGCACAGACAAGGTCACAGCACCCAGAGCCCAGGGAGAGGGCCGCCGGGATTGGGAGAGGAGGGCAGAAAGGCAAGAAGAGCAGAGGCCAAAGACAAATGTCTTCAACTTCAAAGTGTTGCTTGAAACATGGTTCCCTCAAAGAATAGGAAAAGAAAGGACCTCTCATGGAAGGAAAGATTGTAATCCCTCTGGATTCCTGTCTGTGTTCCCTCCACACTGTGCCCTCTTCCAACTGCCCCCAACCCCTCCTCACCCCTGTTTGAAGCCCACTACCTATTAGTCTGCTCACCTGTGGGGTTTTCATGCTCTTTAGTTAATAGGTTCAGCTTCAGAATCTGCCCTGGTCCCTAAGTCAGTTCTCAGAGGCTGACTCACCCGCCCATCTTCACACCTGGACTTCATCTCGCTCATTTGTTTACTCTCCTTCCATGAGCCTTTCTCAACCACTGGCAGCCACAGGAGTCAGCTGGGCTGGGTCACCCGCCCGGTGCTGATGGTCAGTCTGTCCAGGTCAGCATGTGTCCTGGGCATTGCTCTTCACCTGTGTTTTCTCAGGTGGTCCCTGCCCCAGGGAGTGTGTGTGTGTGTGTGTGTGTGTGTGTGTGTGTGTGTGCGTGTGTAGGTGGGGGTCCTTTTCTTGTCATCGTTTTTCCCAAACTAGATGCCATCTGTCACCCAGGACCAATGACTCTGGCTGGTTCTCTAAATACTTTATCTGAGCTACATTAGAGCTTATTTCATTATTATTATTACTGTGACCAGTGAAGTTAACCACTAAGCATAATATTATTTCTTTAGGGAAATAATGCAAGTTCCAAACAACCAACTTAAAGTGAACTTTGGAGAAGCCACCCGTGCTAAATTAATTTTTGAAAAACTCCCTCTGTGCCTATTACAAGGAGATTGGGAGTAAGTAGATATCACTTGATGGGCCTCGGTGTTATTTTTGTTCCCATGCAGCATACAATTAGCATTCAAGCCACACACTAATGTCACCCAAGACCAGAAGCTGAAATATAAATACCACTCAAGCGAGGTTATTCAGATCCTCAATCAGATCGACCTGATCTAAGCCAATTATTTTTCCGGCAGAGTTAATTAGAATGTGTCTAAAGTGAGGAAATGTGGAAGGCAACTTTCCATTACTTATTCCTTTATCAGTTGCCTTATAGCTGAGTCTTGTCCTTAATTTCACATTACAAGTACCTTTTAGAGAGGAGCAGACTACGTGTAGCCTTAAAAATGGGAACCACGGTACGTTCCCGATTATTTCAGCTGAAATATTAAATTGGATAGAAGGTTAATCACAGGGATGTAGGAAGAATAACAGGAGAGAAACAGAAATCCCAGCGAGGAGGTGAGGCTGGGGAGTTAAGAGCAGGAATCGACCTGCACAGATCTCTCCTTTCTTAAAGCCCAAAGCCTTTGAGTGGATCCAGCAGAAGTTGAGAATCTTCCATCCTCTCAGTTTTCCATCCTGTGTCCGGTTTATGGTTTGACATTGGGGTACATCACCCAACAAGAGGGTGTTACCTGTCGCGGTCCTCAGACTTGCCATCTGTGAAATGGGAATATGCCCTCTTGAGCAGACTGGAGTTGATGGTTTATGTTGTTCTGACCTTGGAACGCTTTTGACAAATAAAAACATGAGAAATTGCTTTCAGGGCAAACAACTCATCATTTTTGAAGAAGAAAAATAATGAAAGAGAAAGAAGCAAAAGAAAAGATAGATGGCTCGTCTGATTTTTGAGCTAGAAAGGACACGAGTGTGTACAAGTCCAGGCTTCCAGGGGCATCCCCGACTGCTTGCAGGGATCAGACAAGGAGAAGAAGAGCAAGACAGCCGGGCATCCACCGTCCCCACTTCAGTGTGGACCTCAAGCCCAGTCTCTTTCTCGCCTGCCCTCAAGGGCTTTTCCCATGGAAATGAGGTTCTGAATGCTGATTTCTGTCTTAAAGCCCAAGACACACTTTAAACATCTGTGTGTAGTGTGGGCAGAATGTGTGTATGCGTGTGTGTGTGTGTGTGTGTGCACTCGCTTGAAGGAGGGGAGGGAAGGAGCCAGGGTATCTCCAGGAGATAAAACAGCAAAGTAGCAAACACTTCTCTGCCTTCCGGGTGCTCCCATCCAGCTGCTGCATGCAGAAGATGACTTGAGTGCGTGTAGGACACCTGGCGGGCTGGGACTGAGACGGCTCTGTGGGCCTGGTGCACGTGAGCACTTGTCACCCAGCCAGCCCATCTGCAGGGACCTCCTAGACAAGAACTTCCAACAGATCTAGAAGAGAGAAGGGCAAGCTCTTCTAAAAAGATTTCCTTTTTTAAATTAAAAAACATTTATTAGTTTAAAAATATTATAAAAAAGACACAGATTATAACTGTACATCTCAATGTATTTTATAAAGTGAATCACCGTGTAACCATCATGAAGATGAAGAAACAGAGCATTACAAATGCCCCAGCACCTCCCCTCACTCTCGGAGTCACCACCGCTACCCAAAGGAACCATCGTTCTGGCTTCTGTCACCACTGGTTTATTTTGGCTGTTTTTCAACTTGTGTATAAATTGAAAAATATGGTGTGTACTGTTTGTGTCTAGTTTCTTTAACTCAACCTTATAATTTGTGGGCTGTAGTCCCTGTTGTGTGAGTAGCAATAATTAGTTCCTTCTCAATATAAGAATGTATCACAATTTCTTTATCCATTTTACTACTGATGGAAGTTTGTGTTTTTTCCAGTTTAGTGCTTTTATAAATACTGTTACTTTCTGATATTTCTTGGTGTACCTAACAATACATGTCTCTTGATTAGGTCCCTAGGAGTAGAATTTCTGGGTCATAGGGTTATAAGAAGATTTCTAAAGAAATCCACCAAGATACCCTGGAGAGAACAATGTGGAGCTGGACAGATCTGAATTGAGGTCCCGCCTCCCCTCTCGCTGGCCTGAGATCTTGGTCCAGATGCCCATCTGTGGAGTTTTTCCTCATTGATGAGTAGGGCGTCCTTTTCAGGGCGTCTCTGCAAAGGAACCCGCTCCGGACCCATCTCGCCCCTTCCTTTCCCAGCAGAGCTACTTAAAAGAGGTATTGGGACTTCCCTGGGGGTCCAGTGGTAAAGAATCCGCCTTACAATGCAGGGGAGGCGGGTTTGATCCCTGGTCAGAGAACTATGATCCCACATGCCACGGGCAACTAAGCCCATGCGCCACAACTACTGAGCTCGCACACCTCAACTAGAGAGCCCACGTGCTGCAAACGGCAGAGCCCATGCGCTCTGGAACCTGCGTGCCACAACTAGAGAAGAGAAAACCCCACACGTCACAACTAGAGAGGAGCCCGCGTGCTGCAACGAAGAGCCCTCATGCCTCAACGAAAGATCCCGCACGCCGCAACCAAGACCCGACGCAGACAAAAGTAAGCAAAATAAATAAATAAATAATAAAAATAAACCTTAAAAAAAAAAAAGAAGAGGCATCAACACACCCAGTCCCCCATGTCTCTGCTTCCACTGTCTCAAACTCTCCCACCCAGGCCTCTGTCCTCAGCACTGAGCACACTGCCCAGCCTCTTGGTCACCCCCGAGCCTCCCTTCTTTTGGGGGCTCTGCAGCAGGTGGGGTGGATGCTGCCTTCTCTCAGCTTCCATGACGTCGCGGGCCTGCTGTCCTCTGAGTTCTCCTGCCATCCCTTCTCAGACTGTTTTGCTGATTCAGTCTCCTTTCCCCAAACCCCAGGTGTTGCCGGGGTTTCAGACCCTGGCCTTCCTCTTTGCTGCCCAGATGACCTCTTGCAGCACTGTGGTTTCCGACACTGTCTCTCTACTGCTGACCCCCAAGTATTTCCTCCCGCCAGACCTCCTCCCTGACCTCCAAGTCTGACCCACTGATCAAGCGGCCCGCCCCACCTCTGCCCTCGGATGGCTCCAGGCCCCCTCACACTTCACACGACCCAAACCGACATCCTGACCGTCTCTCCCCGGCAGCCCTGCCTCTCGGAGAAGGACAGTGCGAGGCTCCCAGCCGCTCGGACAGAACCTCTGGAACCTCTCTCCACCCCTGTCTTCTGGCCCGTCCTCCATCTGGTCCAGCGGCAAACGCTCTTGCTCCACCTTCAAGATGGATGCGGCACTGGAGCACTTCCCGCGAGCACCACGACCGTCATCCTGAAGCCTGGCCCTCGCCCTGGACCCTGCGAGGGCTCAGTAGGCAGGCTCCCTGCCCCTGCCCTCGTCCACCCACCGCATGACGTCAGCACCGTAGAAAGCGACCCTGGCGAGATGTCCAGTGAGCCCCCGTCTCACGCAGGGTGAGCCCACACTCCCACAATGACTCCCCTCCCCGCCCCCTTAGCCCTTGGACCCCAGCCCCTCCTTCATCCGCTCCAGGCGCGGCTTCCGTGGAGAGTACACGCCTCTCAGGCCCTTTGCCCTCCACCTGCTGACTCTGACTGCCCTGCTCTCCCCCCCGGAGACCCCACCGGGTCCTCCCGCATCCCTTCCCATCTTTTCTCAAAATTCGCCTCCTGGCCGCCCCACCTAAGAGGTCCCACACCCTGCATTTCCCACTGCCTCTCCTTGCTTGGTTTTTCTCCTGACACCACTACTGCTGTGCTATAAATTTTCCTCGTTTCTCACATGTTGTCTGTCTCTCTTCTCTGGAAGAGAAGCCCAGTGAGAGAGGAAGCCTTGTTTGTTTGCCATGCACGCACAGAGGGGGCAGATGGAACGCCTACAACAGCGTCTCACACACAAAGTAACCACTCCATAAGAATGTATTCAGTGAACGCATAACGAAATAAGTGAGCAAGTAGAAGAGCCCATCAATGAATTCATGGCTATCAGGAGAAAACGTTCAGGAAGCAGCCCGATCCACAGTGGGTGCTCCCAGCAAGGAGTGTTTCTTTTTTTTTTTTTTTTTTACATCTTTATTGGAGTATAATTGCTTTACAATGGTGTGTTAGTTTCTGCTTTATAACAAAGTGAATCAGTTATACATATACATATGTTCCAATGTCTCTTCCCTCTTGCGTCTCCCTCTATCCCACCCCTCCAGGCGGTCACAAAGCACCGAGCTGATCTCCCTGTGCTATGCGGCTGCTTCCCACTATCTATCTACCTTACGTTTGGTAGTGTATATATGTCCATGCCACTCTCTCACTTTGTCACACCTTACCCTTCCCCCTCCCCATATCCTCAAGTCCATTCTCTAGTAGGTCTGTGTCTTTATTCCTGTCTTACCCCTAGGTTCTTCATGACATTTTTTTCTTAAATTCCATATATATGTGTTAGCATACAGTATTTGTCTTTCTCTTTCTGACTTACTTCACTCTGTATGACAGACTCCAGGTCCATCCACCTCATTACAAATAGCTCAATTTCGTTTCTTTTTATGGCTGAGTAATATTCCATTGTATATATGTGCCACATCTTCTTTATCCATTCACCCGATGATGGACACTTAGGTTGTTTCCATCTCCGGGCTATTGTAAATAGAGCTGCAATGAACATTTTGGTACATGACTCTTTTTGAATTATGGTTTTCTAAGGTTATATGCCCAGGAGTGGGATTGCAGGGTCATATGGTAGTTCTATTTGCAGTTTTTTAAGGAACCTCCATACTGTCCTCCATAGTAGCTGTACCAATTCACATTCCCACCTGCAGTGCAAGAGTGTTCCCTTTTATCCACACCCTCTCCAGCATTTATTGTTTCTAGATTTTTTTTTTTACAGGAAGACTTGACTGTTATTTTATTAATTTATTAATTTATTTTTGGCTGTGCCAGGTCTTCATTTCTGTGTGAGGGCTTTCTCTAGTTGTGGCAAGCGGGGGCCACTCTTCATCGCAGTGCGCGGGCCTCTCACTGTCGCGGCCTCTCTTGTTGCGGAGCACAGGCTCCAGACGCGCAGGCTCAGTAGTTGTGGCTCACGGGCCCAGTTGCTCCGCGGCATGTGGGATCCTCCCAGACCAGGGCTCGAACCCATGTCCCCTGCACTAGCAGTCAGACTCTCAACCACTGCGCCACTAGGGAAGCCCTGTTTCTAGATTTTTTGATGATGGCCATTCTGACCAGTGTGAGATGATATCTCATTGTAGTTTTGATTTGTATTTCTCTAATGATTAATGATGATGAGCATTCTTTCATGTGTTTGTTGACAGTCTGTATATCTTCTTTGGAGAAATGTCTATTTAGGTCTTCTGCCTATTTTTGGATTGGGTTGTTTGTTTTTTTTGTTATTGAGCTGCATGAGCTGCTTGTAAATTTTGGAGATTAATTCTTTGTCAGTTGCTTCATTTGAAAATATTTTCTCCCACTTTGAGGGTTGTCTTTTGGTCTTGTTTATGGTTTCCTTTGCTGTGCAAAAGCTTTGCACTTGCATTAGGTTCCATTTGTTTATTTTTGTTTTTATTTCCATTGCTCTAGGAGGTGGGTCAAAAAGGCTCTTGCTGTGATTTATGTCATAGAGTGTTCTGCCTATGTTTTCCTCTAAGAGTTTGATAGTTTCTGGCCTTACATTTATGTCTTTAATCCATTTTGAGTTTATTTTTGTGTATGGTGTTAGGGAGTGTTCTAATCTCATACTTTTACATGTACCTGTCCAGTTTTCCCAGCACCACTTATTGAAGAGGCTGTCCTTTCTCCACTGTACATTTCTGCCTCCTTTATTAAAGATAAGGTGACCATATGTCCGTGGGTTTATCTCTGGGCTTTCTATCCTGTTCCTTTGATCTATATTTCTGTTTTTGTGCCAGTACCATACTGTCTTGATTACTGTAGCTTTGTAGTATAGTCTGAAGTCAGGGAGCCTGATTCTTCCAGCTCGGTTTTTCTTTCTCAAGGTTGCTTTGGCTATTCGGGGTCTTTTCTGTTTCCATACAAATTGTGAAATTTTTGTTCAAGTTCTGTGAAAAACACCATTGGTAGTTTGATAGGGATTGCATTGAATCTGTAGTTTGCTTTGGGTAGTAGAGACATTTTCACAATGTTGATTCTTCCAATCCAAGAACATGGTATATCTCTCCATCTGTTTGTGGCATCCTTAATTACTTTCATCAGTGTCTTATAATTTTCTGCATACAGGTCTTTTGTTTCCTTAGGTAGGTTTATTCCTAGATATTTTATTCTTTTTGTTTCAATGGTTAATGGGAGTGTTTTCTTGATTACACTTTCAGATTTTTCATCATTAGTGTATAGGAATGCCAGAGATTTCTGTGCATTAATTTTGTTTCCTGCTACTTTACCAAATTCATTGATTAGCTCTAGTAGTTTTCTGGTGGCATCTTTAGGATTCTCTATGTATAGTATCATGTCATCTGCAAACAGTGACAGCTTTACTTCTTCTTTTCCAATTTGGATTCCTTTTATTTCCTTTTCTTCTCTGATTGCTGTGGCTAAAACTTCCAAAAGTATGTTGAATAATAGTGGTGAGAGTGGGCAACCTTGTCTTGTTCCTGATCTTAGTGGAAATGGTTTCAGTTTTTCACCATTGAGGATGCTGTTGGCTGTAGGTTTGTCATATATGTTGAGGAAAGTTCCCTCTATGCCTACTTTCGGGAGGGTTTTTATCATAAATGGGTGTTGAATTTTGTCAAAAGCCTTCTCTGCATCTATTGAGATGACCATATGGTTTTTCTCCTTCAATTTGTTAATATGGTGTATCACATTGATTGATTTGTGTATATTAAAGAATCCTTGCATTCCTGGAATAAACCCCACTTGATCATGGTGTATGATCCTTTTAATGTGCTGTTGGATTCTGTTTGCTAGTATTTTGTTGAGGATTTTTGCATCTATGTTCATCAGATATTGGCCTGTAGTTTTCTTTCTTTGTGACATCCTTGTCTGGTTTTGGTATCAGGGTGATGGTGGCCTCGTAGAATGAGTTTGGGAGTGTTCCTCTCTCTGCTATATTTTGGAAGAGTTTGAGAAGGTTAGGTGTTAGCTCTTCTCTAAATGTTTGATAGAATTCGCCTGTGAAGCCATCTGGTCCAGGGCTTTTGTTTGTTGGAAGATTTTTTATCACAGTTTCAATTTCAGTGCTTGTGATTGGCCTGTTCATATTTTCTATTTCTTCCTGATTCAGTCTTGGCAGGTTGTGCATTTCTAAGAATTTGTCCGTTTCTTCCAGGTTGTCCATTTTATTGGCATAGAGTTGCTTGTACTAATCTCTCATGATCTTTTGTATTTCTGCAGTGTCAGTTGTTACTTCTTTTTCATTTCTAATTCTATTGATTTGAGTCTTCTCCCTTTTTTTCTTGATGAGTCTGGCTAATGGTTTATCAATTTTGTTTATCTTCTCAAAGAACCAGCTTTTAGTTTTATTGATCTTTGCTATCGTTTCCTTCATTTCTTTTTCATTTATTTCTGATCTGACCTTTATGATTTCTTTCCTTCTGCTAACTTTGGAATGTTTTTGTTCTTCTTTCTCTAATTGCTTTAGGTGCAAAGTTAGGTTGTTTATTCGAGATGTGTCCTGTTTCTTAAGGTAGGATTGTTTTGCTATAAACTTCCCTCTTAGAACTGCTTTCGCTGCATCCCATAGGTTTTGGTTCGTCGTGTCTCCATTGTCATTTGTTTCTAGGTATATGTTGATTTCCTCTTTCATTTCTTCAGTGATCTCTTGGTTATTAAATAGTGTATTGTTTAGCCTCCATGTGTTTGTATTTTTTACAGATCTTTTCCTGTAATTGATATCTAGTCTCATAGCGTTGTGGTCGGAAAAGATACTTGATACAATTTCAATGTTCTTAAAATTACCAAGGCTTGATTTGTGACCCAAGATATGATCTATCCTGGAGAATGCTCCAAGAGCACTTGAGAAAAATGTGTATTCTCTTGTTTTTGGATGGAATGTCCTATAAGTATCAATTAAGTCCATCTTGTTTAACATATCCTTTAAAGCTGTGTTTCCTTATTTATTTTCATTTTGGATGATCTGTCCATTGGTGAAAGTGGGGTGTTAAAGTCCCCTACTATGAATGTGTTACTGTCGATTTCCCTGTTTATGGCTGTTAGTATTTGCCTTATGTATTGAGGTGCTCCTGTGTTAGGTGCATAAATATTTACAATTGTTATATCTTCTTCTTGGATCAACCCCTTGATCATTATGTAGTGTCCTTCTTTGTCTCTTCTAATAGTCTTTTTTTAAAAGTCTATTTTGTCTGATATGAGAATTGCTACTCCAGCTTTCTTTTGGTTTCCATTTGCATGGAATATCTTTTTCCACCCCCTCACTTTCAGTGTGTATGCGTCTCTAGGTCTGAAGTGGGTCTCTTGTAGACAGCATATATATGGGTCTTGTTTTTGTATCCATTCAGCCAGTCTGTTCCTTTTGGTGGGAGCATTTAATCCATTTACATTTAAGGTAATTATCGATATGTATGTTCCTATTCCCATTTTCTTAATTGTTTTGGGTTTGTTATTATAGGTCTTTTCCTTCTCTTGTGTTTCTTGCCTAGAGAAGATCCTTTAGCCTTTGGTGTAAAGCTGGTTTGGTGGTGCTGAACTCTCTCAGCTTTTGCTTGTCTGTAAAGGTTTTAATTTCTCCATCAAATCTGAATGAGATCCTCGCTAGGTAGAGTAATCTTGATTGTAGGTTTTTCTCCTTCATCACTTTAAGTATGTCCTGCCAGTCCCTTCTGGCTTGCAGAGTTTCTGCTGAAACATCAGCTGTTAACCTTATGGGGATTCCCTTGTGTGTTATTTGTTGTTTTTCCCTTGCTGCTTTTAATATGTTTTCCTTGAATTTAATCTTTGACAGTTTGATTAATATGTGTCTTGGCGTGATTCTCCTTGGATTTATCCTGTATGGGACTCTCTGTGCTTCCTGGACTTGATTAACTATTTCCTTTCCCATATTAGGGAAGTTTTCAACTATAATCTATTCAAATATTTTCTCAGTCCGTTTCTTTTTCTCTTCTTCTTCTGGAACCCCTATAATTCGAATGTTGGTGTGTTTGATGTTGTCCCAGAGGTCTCTGAGACTGTCCTCAGTTCTTTTCATTCTTTTTTCTTTATTCTGCTCTGCAGTAATTATTTCCACTATATCATCTTCTAGGTCACTTATCCGTTCTTCTGCCACAGTTATTCTGCTATTGATCCCTTTTAGAGTATTTTTAATTTCATTTATTGTGTTGTTCATCGTTCCTTGTTTCATTTTTAGTTCTTCTAGTCCCTTGTTAAATGTTTCTTGCATCTTCTCTATTCTATTCCCAAGATTTTGTATCATCTTTACTATCATTATTCTGAATTCTTTTCCCGGTAGACTGACTATTTCCTCTTCCTTTGTTAGGTCTGGTGGGTTTTTACTTTGCTCCTTCATCTGCTATGTGTTGCTCTGTCTTCTCATTTTGCTTCTCTTACTGTGTTTGGGGTCTCCTTTTTGCAGGCTGCACGTTCGTAGTTCCCGTTGTTTTGGGTGTCTGTCCCCAGTGGCTAAAGTTGGTTCAGTGGGTTGTGTAGGCTTCCTGGTGGAGGGGACTAGTGCCTGTGTTCTGGTGGATGAGGCTGGATCTTGTCTTTCTGGTGGGCAGGTCCACATCTGCTGGTGTGTTTTGGGGGTGTCTGTGGACTTATTATGATTTTAGGCAGCCTCTCTGCTAATGAGTGGGGTTGTGTTTCTGTCTTGCTAGTTGTTTGGCATAGGGTGTCCAGCACTGTAGCTTGCTGGTCATTGAGTGAAGCTGGGTCTTGGTGTTGAGACCGAGATCTCTGGGAGATTTTCTCTGTTTGATATTATGTGGAGCTGGGAGGTCTCTTGTGGACCAGTGTCCTGAAGTTGGCTCTCCCACCTCAGAGGCACCTCACTGACTCCTGGCTGGAGCACCAAGAGCCTTTCTTCCACCCGGCTCAGAATAAAAGGGAGATAAAGTAGAAAGAAAGAAAGAGGATAAAGGAAAATAAAATAAAGTAAGGTAAAATAAAATAAAGTTATTAAAATAAATAATAATTATTAAGAAAAAATATTTTATAGTAAAAAAAAAAAAGATGGATAGAACCCTAGGACAAATGGTGAAAGCAAAGCTATACAAACAAAATCTCACCCAGAAGCATACACATACACACTCACAAAAAGATGAAAAGGGGAAAAAATAATAAATCTTGCTCTCAAAGTCCACCTCCTCAATTTGGGATGATTCCTTGTCTATTCAGGTATTCCCCAGATGCAGGGTACATCAGGTTGACTGTGGAGATTTAATCCACTGCTACTGAGGCTGCTGGGAGAGATTTCCCTTTCTCTTCTTCGTTCACACATCTCTAGGGGTTTAGCTTTAGATTTGGCCCCGCCTCTACATGTAGGTCACCGGAGTGCGTCTGTTCTTCACTCAGACAGGACGAGGTTAAAGGAGCAGCTGATTCGGCGGCTCCGGCTCACTCAGGCCGGGGATAGGGAGGGGTACGGAGTGCAGGGCGAGCCTGCGGCAGCAGAGGCCAGTGGGACGTTGCACCAGCCTGAGGCGCGCTGTGCGTTCTCCCGGGGAAGTTGTCCCTGGATCCCGGGACCCTGGCAGTGGCGGGCTGCACAAGCTCCCAGGAGGAGCCGTGTGGAGAGTGACCTGTGCTCGCACACAGGCTTCTTGGTGGCGGCAGCAGCAGCCTTAGCGTCTCATGCCCATATCTGGGGTCCGCGCTGTTAGCCGTGGCTCGCGCCCGTCTCTGGAGCTCCTTTAAGCAGCGCTCTTAATCCCCTCTCCTCGAGCACCAGGAAACAAAGAGGGAAGAAAAAGTCTCTTGCCTCTTCGGCAGGTCCAGACTTTTCCCTGGACTCCCTCCCGGCTAGCCGTGGTGCACTAACCCCTTCAGGCTGTGTTCACGCCGCCAACCCCAGTCCTCTCCCTGCGCTCCGACACCGAAGCCCGAGCCTCAGCTCCCAGCTCCGCCCACCCCGGCGGGTGAGCAGACAAGCCTCTCGGGCTGGTGAGTGTCTGTCGGCACCGATCCTCTGTGCGGGAATCTCTCCACTTTGCCCTCTGCACCCCTGTGGCTGTGCTCTCCTCCACGACTCCGAAGCTTTCCCCCTCCGCCTCCCACAGTCTCCGCCCGTGAAGGGGCTTCCTAGTGTGTGGAAACCTTTCCTCCTTCACAGCTCCCTCCCATTGGTGCAGGTCCCCTCCCTATTCTTTGTCTCTGTTTATTCTTTTTTCTTTTGCCCTACCCAGGTACATGGGGAGTTTCTTGCCTTTTGGGAGGTCCGAGGTCTTCTGCCAGCGTTCAGTAGGTGTTCTGTAGGAGCTGTTCCACGTGTACATGTATTTCTGATGTATCTGTGGGGAGGAAGGAGATCTCCACATCCTACTCTTCTGCCATCTTCCCCCTCTCTCGAGGGGTGTTTCTTTACCATTTCCGTTGGTCGCCTGGGCTTGACCTGGAGAGTGCCATGCCTCAACTGGGACTGCTGTTTGCAATGGGACCACTGCAGGAGCCGTCACAGGCACTGTCACCATGGGCACAGTCGCCATGGGCATGGTCGCCATGGGGACCGTCGCCATGGGGATGGTCACCATGGGGACAGTCGCAATGGGCACTGTCTCCATGGGCACTGTCACCGTGGGCACTGCCACCATAGGTACTGTCACCGTGGGCACTGCCACCATGAGCACTGCCACCATGGGCACTATCACCATGGGCACTCTCACCATGGGCACTGTCACCGTGGGCACTGCCACCATTGACAGTCACTGTGGGCACTGCCACCATGGGTACTGTCACTATGGGTACTGTCACCATGGGCACTCCACCATGGGCACTGTCACCATGGGCACTATCACCATGGGCACTGCCACCACGAGCACTGCCACCACGTGCACCAATAGTATCCACAGCTGCAGCTTTGCTTCCTGGCTGTCGCTCTCAGAGTCTGGATTTTCTCAGCAAAGCCTCCAGATGTTACCATTTCAGGGGCAACTGCTCACACACACTGGCACGTGTTTCTCAGCCCTGCAGTCAGAATGTGTTTGGAGGGTAAGGAGAGTGGAGACTGAAGCTCCCTTGATGTCACTGGCGAGAACGCATGAGGTGGGGCCCAGGCTTCACTCGGCACCAGTCACTTCCTGCTTGGGCCTGGCCCTCCACCCTCCCAGGAGCAAGGGCTTCCACCTGGTCCATGTCCTCCCAAGGTGAGATGTACCCTTTCTCCCCCACCCAGAGCGTCTCTGCCAGCATCCCATGGGGATGCTGTGTCCCACCTTCCCGTGATAGCCCCACATGTGTTATGGCCCCTTCTGTGTGTGTCAGCTGGCCCTCCTCGTGTCGGCGGTCACCACCCCCAGGTTTCACTTGCCCTGTGACATTAACTACTCACCTGGCACTTTGCTCAGCAGGCTGAGCTCTGTGAGTGGACCCACTTCTTGCCTAGAGAATCACCTGTCCTCTGAGAGGGCATCCTAACCGCAGCATCCCGTATTCATGAGGCCAGAGTAGGGACAGTCATCATGGTAACGGGAAAGCATCCACAGAATCGGCCGGCTCCCAGGCAATGCTGGTGAGTGTTTCTAGAAGGAGGCAGCTGGCAGGTTTGGGTGGGGCCCCCTATTAGGTGACAGCCCGGGCAGCAGGCAGTGAGCGGAAGTCGTGAGCCAACACCGTCTATGCCCTGTACTGGCCCAGGTGAGTCTCTGCTCTCAGCTGAGGAGTGAACTTCTGGAATCTGCAGACGCCCAGACAGAACCTCAGACATTCTGATCTAATGGACAGCCAGGCCTGAGAGCTCCTGCACTATAGGACACAAGCTTCCCTCCACGTGAGCCTTCCCGAGGGGGTGCGATTCTGCAGAGAGAAACCTCATCCGTCCTGATTGGAGCTGGGCTGGGGGAGGGCAGGCCAGGCAGGGACATTTCAGCATCTCCTTCCTCCTCCTCTGCTCACCCACCTCCTCTGCCCCCCAAGGCCTTGCGCTGCCCCTGGTCTCCATGCCCCTGTACCACCACAGGGTTCCCCCGGGGCCCAACCTTCTGGACAAGCGCCCCGTGCAGGTGCTTCCTTCTCTCTCCCAACAATGATTCTCCCGCCTCCAGGCCCCTTGGATCCTGCCAGACGATTTGGGCTAATCTCAGAGTGATGTTCGGGGCTAAAATTGCCTTCTCTGTTATGGTTTGACTTGTGTTCCTCCCAAATTCCTGTGTTGAAGCCCTAACCCAGCACCTCGGAATGTGACCTTATTTGGTGTCTTAGTCTGTTTCAGCCGCTATAACAAAATGCCACAGACTGGCTGGTTTATAAACAACAGAAATGTATTCCTCACAGTTCTGGACAGTGGGAAGTTCAAGATCAGGGCGCCGGCATGGTCACATTCTGGTGACAGCCATCCTCCTGGGTCACAGCGGGCACCTTTTCACTGTGTCCTCACACAGTGGAAGGGGTCTCTGTGAGGTCTCTTTTATAAAAGCACCAATCCCATCAGGAGGGTGGGACCCTCATGATCTAAGCACCTCCTAAAGGCCCTGACTCCAAATACCATCACCTTTGGGGTTAGGATTTCAACATACGAGTTTGGGTGGGGACACAAACATTGAGACCGTAGCACTTGAAGGCAGGGTCTTTACAGAGATACTCAAGGTAAAATGGGGTCATTAGGGTGAGTCCTACTCCAATACGTCTGGGAAATTTGGAGACAGACACACAGGGAGGACGCCACGCAAGGATGAAGACGGCCGTCTACAAGCCGAGGAGAGAGGCCTGGACCACAGTCGCCCACACAGCCTCAAAGGGAGCAACCCTGCTGACACCCCGACCTTGAACTTGCAGGCTCCAGCGCTGTGACACAGTATATCTCTGCTGTTTGAGCTGCCCCACCCATGGTGCTTCATCACGGCAGCACCCTCGGACAGTGAGGCTGGGTCCACAGTGCCCAGCACAGGAAAGTGACGTGTGACGAGCATTCAGGGGGCGTGTGTTGAATTAACTAATAAAGGAACCCATCGAATTTCCCTTTACAGAGTGCCCTCTGCTCCCATGACCCAAAGGACAGACTTACAGGGCCCATCACCGTGCCATGAAGAAGAAGGAGACTTCCTTCTCCTCAAGCCTCGAGTGGGTGAGGTGGAGGCTGCTGGGATCTTCCCCGAGGTCCCCTCCCTCCTTGCTATGAGCACACAAAGTCATGCCTGACTTGGTGTCGGGCCTCATGGGCACTGCTACCATTCGCTCCCTTACATCGCTTAGCTACTGTTGCCTCAAGACCGCTGTCTGCTGTGTGGGTCACAGCAACGAGGGGGAAGATCTGAAGGCAGCCCGTCCACCAGCAAAGATGCAGCGGTTACCAAGGTGAAGGTCATGACCCTGGCCACCTGGGAGCTCACCGGGGGGCTGGCAGGGTGCTCCGTCCACCAGGTTGGTGTGGTGATAGCTCACGGGCTGTGGGAAGGCAAAGAGGCAGCCTTTAGCCAAAGCTTCTGGGGCTTCTGGAAGGTTGTTAAGCATTAGCTGATTGAACAAGATCTGAGGGGTCATCTAATGCAACCCCCTAGACTGAGACTACAGCCCAGCTCAGCATCTGAGGGTGAGGCAGGAAGAGTCAGAGCCAAGGCCAGACCAGGGTCCCGGCTCCCAGCCTCAAGTCACGTGTGCTTCCCAGGAGCCTGTGCTCAGTGGGCGAGACCAGCGCCCACCTCTAGTGCCCAGCCTGGCACCTCCTCGTGCACACAGACCCTCATCCTCCTCCCCGTCCTCTCACAGCTTTTCTGAGTCTGGCCAGAAGTCTCCACAAATGTATGGCCAAGGGCATCACAAACCCGTTCTCCTTCTGGGCAGAAGGAGACATAAAACCAGGGCCTCGGGGAGGCTCTGGGTCAGAACCACGTCTCTGGCGGCCGTGAGTCAGCAGCAGTCTTGCAGCTGAGTCTCAGTGCCTCCAGCAGGACACTCGGGCTCCCGTGGGTAAAATGATGACACCTCCCCAAGCGGGAGACCGTGGGAACATCCCTCCGGCCTGGATTCAGCAGACACATTGCCCTCCGCCGCCTTTCCTGCTCCTTCATTCTCTCCTCCTGGGACCCCACAAGGTCGTGACGCCTGATGACAAGGGGGCACTTGGAGGACACAGACATGATGTCTGGAGATGTCTTCTTATTCTTTGGGCAAGGGAACGAAAAGGAGGAGCAGTGTCATTAATCCCCAAGAGTCTACATAACGTAGCCAAGGTCTTGTTATAACTGAAAAATACACCCACCCCACTCGCTTCTCTTCCTCCTTGAAAAAAACCCTTGTCAGCCTAGACTTTGACATCAGTAAACTATAAGCCATTTTCCTGTTTTTCTGAATGCCTGAAAAAGTGATTAAACTGGACTGATCAATAGGAAAGAAGGAGGTAGAAGAAGCCAGGCCCTGCACCTTCCCCTTGGGCTGAGCAGGCTCCCAGCTGCTTCCCCATTAGGGCACCTCGGCCCAGCGGGGGGATGCCCATCCATGGGAATCCACTCAAGGGTGCAGCTCCCAAGTGGCTCAGGAAAGCCGGATAAAGGCCTGCGGGGAGCGGAGCTGCCTGGACCTTGGTGAAGTGCTTGAAATGGCAGGAGTATAAAGGGGAAGGTGGAGGTGGGGGAAGTGACCCCAGATGATCAACACACAGCAGAGAAATTGGGGGTCACTGAGGGGGTCTTGGGAGCCAGGGTAGGGCTCGCTTTTGACACCGGTGGTCAATTTTTCTGATTTTGGAACTGCTGCTTTCATCATGTCCCTCCTTTGCTCGGAGGACCCCTCGGGCCCTCCCCACTGCCTACAGGTAACAACCGTCTAGAGCTTTCCACATGGAGACTCAGGGACCAGGAATTTGCCTGTCTGGGGAGCCAGCCCATGCCGCAGAGGGTCAGCGCTGCCCCTTCCCCGGACTCCCGCACCTTCCTCTGCTCCTGCGCCCTTGCTTCAAGTGATGCTTACGCGTGTCTGTCCGTCTCCACCTCAGGACCGCGAGCTCAGTGAGGACACAGCCCACATCTTGTTTGGCTTACTAGCCCAGAGCGGGCTCTCAGCCGAGCTGCACGGATGCTCCTGAATCGCCTGCAAAGCCCGGCACCATTTAGCACGAACTCACTCTTCAGCCTTATTTTCCACTTCCTTTCCCTGCACAAACCCTTGGACCTGCCAAGCTGAGAGACTCTGTACTCCCTGAACAAGCCTCTCTAAGTTCCCCTCTGCCCTTATTCACTCCTCCTTCCTGTTCCCGGGGGCTCAGAGCCAAGCTTGTGGCCTCATCTGCACAGTGCCCCAGGCACCCAACCCCAGGCCCTGTGTCGCCCAGCCATGGGACGTGGTGTAAGTGGCACGGTCTCTGAGACACCCTCCACAGTTTGCTTGTCACTCGGGGTCATTCGTCTCCTTTCTATGCTGGGCACTGTTTTCCCAGCTGGGGACCAGGTCCTTTCTGCCCTCACCCCGCCTACACACACCAGTGTCCTGTGTGACCTAATCGCCTAATCCATGCGTCCCAAATTTCAGACTGCCTAAAACAGCCCAGGGACCCTGGGGTGGAAATGCAGATTCTGCCTCAGAGTATTGCAGGCAGGGCCCAGGAATCCGAATTCCCTCTGGTATTTGCTCTTCCGCAAATAATCCAGGGTTTCACTTTGAAAAACAGCCTCCCCTGAATTCCATACGTGTTTGCGACGGACAGGTTTGTGAGGCCACACCCTCTGCTTCCCTTCCCAGCGTGCCTGCCCAAAAGTCCTTTTTCCATTTTTCAGTCCAATCTTTGGTTGGGGTTCTGCTTCCAGGCAGATGTAGTGAAAGCAAATAAAGAGCACACGCCTGCAGATCCTCCCTCAGCAAGTGAGGGGAGTGCAGGCTGGGCTGCAGCCCCCTGGGCACAGCTGTCTCCAGGCTGGGTGGGCAGTGGGCCCACAGCGGGAAGGAGCCCCTGGGGCTCCAGTCCTCAGGATCACCATTTGGCCTCTTCCCTTGGACTCTCAGTTCTCTCTATCTGCCTTTCCACAGGCTCCTGCCGTTCAGCCTCTAAATATGCTCACATTACTCCAGCCTCTGCCTTCAACCCCCATCCACCAAATTCTCGAATTCTTGATGTTCCTTTACCCCCAGTCAGGTGGGTTCCGAAGCTGTGTTCTCAGAGCTTGCCTGTGTGGTGGTCACCCCGATGGGCAGGTGTGCTCTGTCCAAGGCTAAGGCCAGAGGTCACAGGATGGCCCTCACAGGGGGATATCAGGCCGACAGCACGAGGGTCTGGTCCCAATGACATCACAAGTTAGGACAATTTCTTGCAAGTGGAGCTCAGGTTCCTGAGGACGACATCTCTTCTCAGTTTGCATGCTGACACCATAAGGGCCCCAGGTACCCATGAGCTGCAGGCCAAGAGATCCACTGGTCCTGCCCTCTGTCCTCACCCTGGGGGAGTCATCACCAGGGTCTGCCCTCCTGGAAGCTCCCACTTCCTTCAGCATCACCTCCTCCTGAACTTAGGGGTTATATCAGTATCCGAGTCCCTTCCTGACAATTCCTCCCACCTCACTGTTCTCTTTCTTTTTGTTCCATCAGAGTCGGTGATGCTCGGGGCCTGACCTCAGCCTTCCTCTCCTCTCTCCAGGCACACGTTCTCTGGGTCAGTTCATCCCATCCCGTGGCTTCCCGTGGGTCCATGTACCTGAAACACAGCCCTGTGCTCGATAATTAAAATCACCACTCCTTGCATTTATGAGGGCGAGAGTTACTGTGAAAATCTCAGAAAAGATTTTTAGAAGCCTGGCACATCAGAACTGGAAAGCGCTTAGAGGTTATCCAGTGAGAGGCACTCAAAGATAATAACAAAAGCCAACAATAATGTTCAAGCATAGAAAGGTCCATGCACGAATCTCAGCCCCCAGATACGTAATCTCATTTAATCCTCACACCAACCCTCTGAAGATGGAGTATTGTTACCTCCTTTTACAGATGAGGACACTGAGGCCCAGAGATGTTCAAACAACAAGCCCAGGTCTCTCAAATACTGCAGAGCAGAGCCAGGGGTCAAGCCCAGGGAGACCTGCTTTGCATTATAAGAGACCTGAGGTCAGACTGATTGACCACTCAGCCTGATCAAGAGTCCTGACCTTGGCTTGAGGGTCCCTGCCCAGTGTGGCCCCCACCCCTACCCCTTTAGCCCCATTCGCCCCTCCAGGCTGTATTCACCTTCACTCTTCCCTTCTGCTCCCACCCACCTCCGCGGCCTCTGTAAGCTTTCCACGTGTCCATGTCGCCTCTGACCACAGGGCCTTTTCACGTGTTGTTCTCTGCCTGGAACATTCTTCCCCACCCTCTTTCCTCAGGGATGTCCCTCCTTCTGGTCTGTGCTAAGTATTTTGTGCACAGGGGAGCCTCCCTGCCATCCCCCCATCGCAAGCTAGGGCAAGCCTCCCTCATACACCCGTAGCACAGTTCCAAGTGTCACAGCTGTTGTGATAACTCAGCTTCTCTGGCTAGACAGCGAGTGGCAGGAAGAGGGAATGCGGTCTGCTTACCACTGACCCTCCAGGGGTTGGCACCATGCCAGGCTCCATAGGTATCTGTTGAATAAATAACTAAATGGCAGAATGGATGGCTCTTCTGAATCCTAAACTATGCTTTCCTGGAATTCTACAATTTTTTCTTCTCCATTATAGCTGAGGAAAAGAGCCCCAGTGACGGCAAAAAGATCCTGGCATTATATGCACTGGGTACAGAAAAAAAAAAAAAACATCTAATGCCTTTCTTGCTGGTTTAAATTTCTTTTTATTTTCCCTGTAAATCTAGAAAAGTATTCACATTTCATTCAGGTGATTCAGATTGCATCTAAATGAGGGTTAAATATGATTTTCTGAATTCTACGACTCTGTAATTCCTATGTCTGAAGAAAAAATAAACAGTTGAAAATGAGGTGATGGGCGAGATTTCATGTGGTAGTTTCCACCCTGCTCATTTGCTGCAGATAATCAGATTTGCCACAGAAAGTATCTGTGTGCTTCCTGTACTTGAGCCTAATTGTGTCCTGGTGTTTCTACAGTTACATTCTAGACACTCATGACTCACATGCCTTGGGTGGAAAAGGGGGAACGGGAGGCGTGGGGATCTGGTGCTCCCTGGAGACCCTGGATATCTTCCCGAAACTCCCGTTGGGGAGTGAGGCAGGGCAGGGTGCCCTCTGGGATCGGCAGAGGCTCTCCTCACCCAGGACCTCACTGTGACAGTCACTCAAGCCCAAGTGGTTTCATCTGGGGACGTCACTCAGGGCAGCCTGGTCCATGGCACTCAGGTCATCACTCATGACAGCTCTTGGGATGATATTAAATCTCCCTACTGGATACAAAGTCTCCTGTTAAAAAGCGATCAAAATCAACCTTGGGAACTGGTGGAAGATAAATTAATGAACACAATCTTTTCCTTCAAATTGTGCTGTGGAGGAAATTAATTACTGGGCAAATGAGGAACAAAGAGGGGTCCCGCCTCTTGCAACCTCGGAGCCCTGTGCCATTTTGTTCTCCCGAAATCTAATTTCCATGAAACACTTCAGGGCAGCGCACGTTGCTAGCATAAGAATTTCTTAGCAGGCGTGCAAAAGGAGCACCACCATTCCACAGTAAAGAGCGAGCTGAGCTCTAAAAGCCTCTGACAGACAAGGATTATATTTCAGAAGGGCTCACGGTTGGTTCCCAGATCCTGTTAATAACCCCATACAGATTAGGTGCTGACTGAGCTGTGGGGATCAGACCTCCGGAAGGTGACTGTACATTGTATCTGTAGGCACATCCATGGATAGATATGTACAAATACATAAAATCTTTATTTTCAATAACATAAATTCTATTCCTGCCTAGAATATAAATGAACTTTCCTGGCGATCCAGTGTCCTTTGCAGAGAGTTTCCAAGGCAGAGCCCTCTGCAATGTCACCCTTGCAGCTATTTATAGGACTCTGGCAAGTGGCTGGTGCTGTCTGATGGGGGCTGGCCTGGTGACACTCAGAGTACGGCTGCTGGCCTCCTAAATCACTCCTCTCACAGGTCCCTTCTCCCTTCCCGGCCTGGACCACAGAGAACAGGACAGCTACTTCTTGCTGGTGTGGGGCAGACCTGCTGGGGCTGCTCAGGCCCTGGAAGGGGAGGGATGCTCAGGCCCTGGGAGGGGAGGGATGCCCAGGCTCTGGGAGCATCCCTGGGAGGGGAGGGATGCTCGCTGGCCTGGCCTTGAGCCACCTTGGGAGATGCACTGTGAGTCCTCTGAACACCCATGGGCTTTGCCACTGCCATCCCTGTCTTGAATATGAGGAACACGAGGAACACGAGACCAGAGGTTATACTTCTTCTTTCCAAGAAAGACAGCTGGTACGTGGCTAATAGGAACCAGGTACCCCCCGACCCAAGGGCCCTACTTACCCCAGCACTTTTTACTGCTGTTGAGTCAGTACGTCTTGCTTTTCTTTATCCCTCTTCACTCTCAGAAGCCAGCTAGTGATGCCCTGAGCTCGGGAAGGGAGAAGATTGTGGCCCAGGGCCCGGGGCTGCAGGGGTACCCTCCCAGGCTGCGTGGCGGGGGACTCCTTTCAGCCTCCCTTTCTGCTGCCTTGTTGGTAAAGTGAGGACACTACTTCGCAGAGCCCAGGGCTGGACCCTGCCCGGCACATGGGAAGTGTCCTCCTTGTTGGGCCTGCCAGGGCAACTGCAGTGCTGGGTGCTGGTCCTGCCACCATCACTCACAAGCCTTCTCCTCTCAGATAAATCATTTCATCTGTCTGAGCTTCGGTTTCCTCACCAGTGAGGTGGGGATCACATCTTCCCCACAACTTCACATGTAAAGTAGTGAAAACTGTAGGCAATTCATGTGTAATTTGAAAATCACAGATTTTCCTACAAATGTAAGCTTGTACCATGCTAGAGGGTCACAAGGAACTCAAAAATTGTAAGACACAAACTTACACACATTAGGATGGCTATTATTAAAAAAAAAATCGGGCTTCCCTGGTGGCGCAGTGGTTGAGAGTCCGCCTGCCGATGCAGGGGACACGGGTTCGTGCCCCTATCCCGGAAGATCCCACATGCCGCGCAGCAGCTGGGCCCGCGAGCCATGGCCGTGGAGCCTGTGTGTCCGGAGCCTGTGCTCCGCAACGGGAGAGGCCACGGCAGTGAGAGGCCCGCGTACAGCAAAAAAAAAAAAAAAAAAAAAAAAAAAATCAACAGCGCAATAAATAACAAGCATTGGCAAAGATGTGGATAAATTGAAACCCTTATACACTGTTAGTGGGAACATACATTGGTGCAGCTACTGTGGAAAACAGTATGGAGGCTCCTCAAAAAATTAAACATTGAACTACCATATGATCCAGCAATCGCACTTCTGGGAATATACCCAAAATAATTGAACCCAGGGACTTGAACAGATGTTTGTACACTCATGTTTATAGCAGCATTATTCACAATAGCCAAAGGGTGGAAGAACCCAAATGTCCACCAACTGACTACCGGATAAACAAAATGTGGTCCATCCATACAATGGAGTATTATTCAGCCTTAAAAAGGAAGGAAACTCTGACACAGGCTACAACATGGGTGGATCTTGAGGACACGATGCTCAGTGAAATAAGCCAGTCACAAAAGAACAAATACTGTATGATTCTATTGATAGAGAGATACTGAGAGCAGGGCTGGGACGGGGGGAGGGGGAAATGGGGGAGTGATTGGGTAACAGGCACAGAGTTTCAATTTTCTAAAATGAAAGTGTCCTGGGAACGGATGGTGGTGATGGTTGCACAACAGTGTGAATGTTCTTCCAGCCACTGATCCTACACTTAGAGAATGGTTAAAATGGTGGCTTTCATGTTATGTGTATTTTATCACCATTAAAAATAAAAATTAGGGCTTCCCTGGTGGCGTAGTGGTTGAGAGTCCGCCTGCCGATGCAGGGGACACGGGTTCGTGCCCCGGTCCGGGAGGATCCCACATGCCGTGCAGTGGCTGGGCCCGTGAGTCATGGCCGCTGAGCCTGCGCGTCCGGAGCCTGTGCTCCGCAACGGGAGAGGCCACAACAGTGAGAGGCCCGCGTACCACACACACACAAAAAATAATAATAATAATTAAAATTAAAATGAAAAAGGGAGTGATGAGACACAGTCCCTGCCCTCAACGTACTCCGCGTCACTCTTTATCTCCTTCTCAAGGTCTCAGTGATTTGTTTGCCTGCGGCTCAGCCAGGCCAGCTCAGCCAGGAGAGGTTAGACAGAAAGATTGGCCATAAGGATGTTTCTAAGGACAGTTGGTGGCGGTGGGAGGGAAACAGGCTCGGGCGGAGCTGCATGGGGTCCGGCCCCGCTCCGCCCCTTCTCAGTGGTTCCAGCAGCCAAGTCCCCTCACCTGTCGGGGCAGCAGCTCTCTCACCTGCCGCTAGAGGTGCTAACGACGCACACCTGTAAGGTGTAGCTGCAATACCCGGAAGTCGCAGAGCAGTGCCCGCACACACTTGATCAATATCAGCGATTACTGACATTTGAAAGGAAGGAAACACCTCCCTTATTCCAGCTTCTACGGAGCTGAGGTGAGCCCTGCAAGGAGCACAGTGCAGCTGCTGGAAAAGTCTTATGTGGTGTGCTCCGAGGAAGAGCAAGATAAACTCAAAAGGCCGATATTGCCGGAACAAAAAGTTACAGGACTCCCATCACTCTGTCACAATGGGACCATTGCAATGTCCCAGAGCCCTTCCAAGCAGCATGCCCTGTCCCTTTCCCATCCCATATAAGGAAAGACATTTGCTCTGATTTTCTCCCGCTCAGCACACTGAAAGTACACATACCCTGCCCAGTCAGCAGATGACTTGCAGCTTCCCTGGCTATAAAAACAGACAAGCAATCCATGCTCAGTGTCGACTTTCCCTGGCTACCAGGAAGTCGGCCTGCTGTTCTGGCAGCGGACCTTCTCTTTAATAAAATCTGTCTTCCTTACATTCTGCCTTGTGTCTGGAAATGCTTTTGCAACCCGTGCTCGGATCACTTTTTCAGAGTCAGCCCCAAGAACCCGCTTGGGCATCCACATGTGACCGGCAGGACCCCCTGTCCCGAGGGCACCTGCCACCTAGAGACGCCTTGCCCAGGAGGGGCAGGCGGGGGGGTGGTCTGCTTCCCTCTCCTCACATTAATCTCCAGGAGGTTCATGGATTCATGACACCCTGTGTCCCTCCCACCACCTCCCTCCAATCCCCCCGCTGCCACAGGGGGAATGAACTGGACTCAAAAACGACTGCCTGCAGCACAAAGCACCGAGTAGTACTGGGGTTCAGGATGGCGTAGTGAGAGCCTCAGGTCTAATCACACAAATATGAAAATTGAGATTCAGACAAAGCTTTACATCATAGCTGTGTGCCATCAGGAAACCCAGAAGAAAGCATTCTACACCCGGAATAGGAAGTCCCGGTCAAAGCCAAGGGTCTAAATGACAGGTGGGCTGGAAGAATCTTCTCAAAACTGCAAGCAGGTGAGGGATAGGACCTTCAGGAGTTGGTGGAAGACCATCCACCAGAAGCAGACGTATCAGGCAGGGAACCTGAGAGGCGGATCTGGTGAAGCAGCTGTGAAAGGGGTGATGGGGGCAGGGCTGTCTCCCCAGCCTTTGCTGCTTTGGGTGAAGAGGAAGTGAACTGCGTGTTGGGTGGAGATGAATATACTCCCTTCTGAGCAGCTGCTCACCTAAGTCAGGAACTGAGGCCTGGGGCCTGGGGAGACCCCAGCTGAGCAGGGCTCACCCAGACTGCCCTTAATGTCCCACACGTGGAGCATCTAAGGCAAACAACCTGGCTACAGGGGATGGCGGGTGTGCCCAACCTGCTGCAGACAGAGGGTGACCCTGTCCCTGGGGGTAGGAGGATGTTTTCTCGGAAGGAAGTGCACATCCTGGAGAAGAGAGATTGTACAGCAGGACCGGCTCTGTGCTCTGCTTGAATCTTCTGGGCTCACTGAGGCCAGCAGCCTGCCCAGGAGAGGAGTGGTCCAGGGAACCCCCCTGAGACGCACGCAAAACATGAGGTGGGCAGTTGATAGGCGGTCCCACAGTGTCACAGCACGAGCACCAGAGCCGGACGGCGCGACCCAGGTGGCCTTCCCTCCTTCCCGTTCACACCCGCTCCTCGCCTGCCCCCCTGGGGTCACCAAGGACTTGTATCAGGCTCTGCTTTCCAGAAGCCCAGGCAGAAACACAGGGAGGAGGGGGCGAGGAGGCCCCTGCCCCTTTGGAGCCTCACGGCTCTTGCTAGATTCAGAAGGGCTGTCCCCTGACACTCGGAGGTAGCCCCAGAGCTGGGCCGCGAAGGGTGGGAAGGTCTCTGGTGACTTATCGTCGTACCTGGCAGCACTGGGGAGCCGCCTCTATCATCGCTGAGTCTCCTGGTGAGATAACAGGACCAGGCACCAGCATGGGGTGGGGTTGAGAGTACACAGCCAGGGGCAAAGTCCTGCCCTGCCACCAGCTAACTTACAGCGTCGGGCAAATTACTAAACCTCAGTTCATCTGGAAAATGGAGACGATGTTCCTTTATTACCTGATACAATGAAGTAATTGTGTGAAGCATTTAGCCTGATACCCAGGCACTGCTTAAATTGTTCCTGTTGCTATGATCCTCTCTCTGACTTTGGTTCATCTGTTATGGAGGCTTGAATGGGTTTTAGATGCTGACTCTTCCTTTGTTCTAGAAAACAACCTGACTGAAGAAGTTTCCAATCACTGTTCCTGGAGAAAACTGTAAAGGGACCATTGACCTAAACACAGACACTGCAGACTAAGCAAACAAGAGAGCTGTTTTGTTTGTTTGTGTAACACGAATTGTCCGGCGTGGGGAGGTCAAAGCTTTTTCTCTGCAGATTTCGGCCTTGGGCCTGAGTGGTGAGGGCGACAGCCCAGGGGACATCAGAGGACCAGATGAGCAAGAGGAAAGATCTGGAAGCACAAGCGTACCCCAGCGGCAGGAACTGACAAGGAGCTGGGAAAGGACCATGACCTGGGGACACTGGATGGAGGAAGCTTGAAGGAAGACACTGGGCCTTGTTCTCCGTCTGAAATGTACGTGTGGCATCACTGTTTGTGTGCCAGCGGTTACAGAATCTAAGGATCTAGTTCATGATCGGGGCCGATGCAGCCAGAGGCCGGCAAAGGGCGGGGTCGCTGGACACAGCCAGGCTGTTGTTGTAAGAGTTCTGCAAACTAGCGTTACCTCTGCCCGCTGCACACAGACGAAACGGCCGCCAGATACAGAGGGAGGGCCTGCTGCCGGTGGAACAAAGACCTTCCCCCGTTCGTTGCTGTTATAAATTGAAGATGTGCTCACGTTAGAGATGTAAAAATGCAGATGAGAAAGCAGAGATCAGCTGCGTCCTTACCAGCTAGAGACAGCTGCCTGGCTGCTCTTTTCCATTCATCTTTTCATGCACATTTAAACTCTCTTTAGGAGATTGGGATCATGAGAGAGAGAGACGGAGAGGGAGAGAGAGAGAGAATTTTTCTGATGAGCTTCTTTTAATGGCAGTATTTATCTTTTTACTGAAATTATTATTATTTTTTTTTTGCGGTTCGTGAGCCTCTCACTATTGTGGCCTCTCCCATTGCGGAGCACAGGCTCCAGATGCGCAGGCTCAGTGGCCATGGCTCACGGGCCTAGCCTCTCCGCGGCATGTGGGATCTTCCCAGACCGGGGCACGAACCCGTGTCCCCTGCATCGGCAGGCGGACTCTCAACCACTGCGCCACCAGGGAAGCCCTATCTTTTAATTTTTAATGGCTACAGGTCACTCCACTTTATGGCTCTGTGTTCTTTATTTAACTAGTTCCCTATTGTTGACCATTTAGACTTGACCCAATTTTCTAACTCCAGCGTCTATCTTTCCACAGCATTCTTTGTCTTCGCATAGCTTCTTAGGAGTAGAGTTACTGACACATGTGCCCAGAACGCGGTCGCGCCCCTTGCCCTGAGCTACCAAACTGCCTTCATCAAGTTTTGCTCCCCGCCATCTCTGCTATTGCTTGTGTAACCTTGTGGCCAAATCAATGTAGAAGTCAGTTGATGGGGGTGGGGTGCATTCAGTGCATTGCCCTGGGCTTTGAACTTCCTGGGTGAGACTCCACCAGTAAATAAGCTCAATGAACTTGAAATGCCCACCCTGGCCCCTTTATGGATGCACCTTCCAACCACCTGGGAGCCAGGATGATGGCAATGTGAGTGCCAAGCGCTTCCCCTGCCTCCTGGTGACCAGCCCCCAGAGTCTCCAGGGTGGGGCTGCTGAGGTTAGGGAACAGAGAAGAAGCCCAGCTTGTCCTAGGCGGCCTAGTCCCCCAGTCCCCGTCCCTGCTTGATGAACAGTGCGAAGCCATGCTTCTGAGAGAGGCCGGAGCTAGGGTCACAGGCGGGTGCCGGGGGCTCAGTCCAGGTGGGCCAGGACACCTTGCAGGGCACCTCCTCTCCTCTCAGCTGAGACCCTGTCCTGCACACTCCCCTCAGCAGGGCACTAGGTGGGGGGAGAAGGGCTGGGTCAGTGCTATCCCAGGGAAGTTTTGAAGAGAATTGAAAACATGGCTCTCAGCAGAATGAACACATGCCCAAGATTGTATTAAGCCCATCAATTAGGGAGGGAGCCAGGAAGTCGGTAATGCTGGTTCAAATGGCATTTGAAGTACAGGAATTTATATAGTGCATGGAGAAAGACTCACTAAAATAGACTTTTAATGTTTGAGACAAATCTGCTTAATGTTCTGCAGGGCAATAAATTGGTGGTTCTCTCTTTTCACTGAACAGGGAATCATTTCATCTCTACTGGACAAATATCTAGAATGTAACATGGAACTTCACAGAGTCTGAGCCCTTAACTAATAGTAAATAACAGAGTCAAACAATGGTCCATCCTCCTAAAGATGCGGCTAAGCCTTGGGTAGGCCTATAAAACAAAGCCTCCAGGCGATACTGGAAACACACGCAGGCCTCTTGGCCTTATTTCCAGAGTTTGGATACTTTCTGTTAACAGCACAAGCTTATGGCCACCCTTGCAAAAGCAACTCATGCACTCTGTTGTGCCAGCTCTTCAGAAGAGTTCTTCAGCTCTTTTTTCACCTTCGTGCATGAAAATACCCCTAGAACTTGGAGGAAAGCAGTTAGCAGCAGTGCCAGCAGGGACTCTGCCCTGAATCTCTGTCTTAAGTGAGATGCTTGTGGTCCTTGACATCCTATTTTTTTGTTGTATTTATGTTTCTTGTATCTTCAACCATGTGGTAAACTTTTTTATGGCAGAGCCCATGACTTATAAATCCATAGACCTCTAGAAATAGAACTACTTTAAGATTTTTTTGTCCGATGCTCTTATTAGATGGCCTGTGCCCCAGCTTCATTAAGGGACTTATCTAAAGCCAACTGTCTAAGGGGTGCAGAATCAGGAGAAACACAAGCCCTCTAGACCCCCACCCCATGTTTTGCCCAGTCTTCTTCCTTCACCCTCAGCACAGCTTTGGATACACAGTGTATATGGGTGAGACAGAAGGATAGATAAATGGGTGGATGTATGATGGGATGGGTGGATGCATGGATGAATGCATGGGTGGGTAGGTAGGTGGATGGGTGGGTGGATAGATGAATAGATGGATGGGTGGGTGGATGCGTGGGTGGTTAGATGAATAGATGGACAGGTGGGTGGATGGGAGGATGGGTGGGTGGGTAGGTGGATGGTTAGATGGATGAATGCATGGGTGGGTAGGTAGGTGGGTGGGAGGGTGGATAGATGAATAGATGGACAGGTGGGTGGATGGGTGGATGGGTGGGTGGGTGAATGAATGGATGGTAGATTGATGTTGTAAATATAATATTGTTCTTTTTCCTTTTAGAGAAGGAAATGACTTGTGAACACCAACAGAGTTTATTCCCTTTTCTGGGAGGAGAAGAAGAAATTGGTTGTGACTTTACAGCATTTCTTCCCCAGTGTCCTACTCTTACTTGTATTAAGGACAGTCAGCCTCGTAGGGGTATGGAAGAGGCAGTTAGGCCTTCATGTTTTGCATGGTTCTCAACCCTGGCTGCACACTGAAATTTCCTGGTACTGGTTCTCCTCCTCGGGCCAATTAAGTCAGAATCCCTAGGAATGGGGCCCCAGCGCTACCTTTGTATTACAGCTCCTCCAGGTAATAATCACTGACGATCACAGTGAGAGGATGACAAATAAGTCTGGGGACCGAGGGCCCACGGGGCTGGCCTCTGAGTGGGAGGGGCCGCTGTGCCAGGGAGTCCCCATGATGTGACAACTGTGTTCTGCTCCCTGGGCTTAGAACTAATAGGTCCAATAAAAGTGCCCCTTGCCCAGCCACCACGGAAGAGCCGGGGCAGCCAGACCTTGGTTCGGCTGAGCGAGGAGACCCCCCTCTCCAGGGAAGGATGAGGGGCAGCCCATCCAATTGCTTTCGCCGGAGTCGGCCCCCCGGGACATAGGAGCTGCATTGCCTCTGAAGAAAAATCCGGCTCTAGGAGAAAACTCCAGTTGGAGCCCAGCAGAGGCCCTCAGGGTTGGAGGGGGCACGGAGTACAGGCTTATCTTTTAATTTGTGCCCATGACCTTCTAAGAAAAGAAGCTTAACCTTTTATCAAGGCTTGCTGTAAGTGGCCGTATGACAGTGTCTGGATCCTTTGTGACCCCACTTTGTCCATTATGTTATTCAGTCACTTAAAAGGAGTCTTAACAATGCGTCCCCAATAGAATGAGTGACAGGAAGAGGTTTCTTCCTCTGACCAAATGGGGCAAATCCTTTAACGGGACAATTAGAACCATTTTTGCTTTCACATCAAGATAAACACCACTTTGACTACTGAGTTACGTCCATTCTTGCTAGCCCAGGCTTCTTGAAGAACCATTTTTAGTTCCCCGGCGCTCTGCATCTAAACCTCAACTGCCTGGTTCTTGATCTCTGTCTTTTTCATTTGTCTTATGCTAGTGTTTAATGAGTGTCTGTGGGATGGCGGCCACTTTAAATATATTTTCCCATTGAAAATGGGCCAGAGAGCATCCTATAAGGTGAGGACTGTCCAGGGAGCACACAGCTGCCACGGTCGTGCTTCCCCATCTTTCAGCACCTCCCGGACCCCTTTGTCGAGGCAGCTGCCAGCTCAGAGAAGGAAGCTCAGTCCGCTCAGCCTCTGCTCCTGTCCACGTCACCCACACCCTTCTCAGTGCCCTGCAGAGACCGGGCTGTACCAGGCTGCCCAGGGGCGCATGCCTGAGCCCTACAGCTGGGTGCACGCTGGTCCAAGGGGCTCTGGCCACAAGGCTGGACGTGAGCTACACCAGGGATGCCAGGACAGAGGGTGGATAGGGCTGCAAGAGCAGAGTCTCGGATGCCACCTCAGAGGGCTGTCACACGGACTGACTGCAGTCACATGGCAGGCCAGGTGCAGCGCAAGGCGTGGTCAGATCTACGGTGGTTATTGTCAGACCAGTGTTGTTGGTCTGGGTACAACTCTGGGTTTAGGCTTGATGGAGGCAATGAGTGTCCACTGGCATTAATTAGGACATTTGGCAACATTTTTAAACTTAAAAAAATTAGTCAACTCTTTAAAGATATAATTCATGTACAGTAAGCTGTGTTCATTTAAAGTGTATAATTTGATGAGCTTTGACACCACTGTCTTAGCAAAGACACAGACTGCACCATCTCACTCTGGAACATTCCCTCCTGCCCCGTCACTGTCCACCCCCTCTCCACCCCTCACCTCAGGCAACCACTAACCTGCTTCTGTCTCTAAAGTTGCATTTGAATTTTCTAGAATTTTACCTAAGTGGAATAATCCAGTGTGTCCTCTCGTGTCTGGCTTCTCTCACTCAGGCTGATCATCTTGAGACTCATCTGCGTTGTTGCAAGTGTCAGAGCTGTTCCTTTTCACTGCTGAGTAATATTCCACTGTATCGATAATCCTCATTTGCTTGCTGATCCACCCAGTAAGCACTCACCATGTAAGTGCAGGGGTCACCCTGGGATGGTGGTGAGTGGCAGACACAGCCTGCCTTTGCCAGACACCCAGCATGTTACTGGATGTCCCCCATTGGGAGGGCTACATGGAGAAGAGCAGGACCCGAGATAAGGGGTCTCCTTAGGGGCCAGAGAGGAGGACGTTTGTGCCAAGTTAAGAAGGAGGCATTTCATAGACCTCGAGGACAGAGCAGCGCCTGAGGGAGAGGTCAGCCTGGTGAAGGCTCAGAGGGCAGGGCGACAGGTTGGTGGGGAAGAAAGGGTCGGGCTGTGCCCGGCTTGGGAGAGTATTGGAATTATCCAAGTGACAGAAGGGTTTTAAAGAGTGCTGTGGTTAGATCTTCTGATCAGCCGATGAGGCCTTGGTCTGAAGCATGGACCCGAGGGTCGATGTGGACACGGGGGACCAGTGAGGGGCTATTGCTGGTCATCCAGGCCAGAGCCGGCAGTGCTGCGAGTTATAGGCAGGATGCAAAGGCAGCCATGGGGAGATGTGCAGGCCATTTGGGACACAGCCTGCACTTGAGTTCAGGATCCCACAGCTGGGTGTTGAGGGGATCCCGATGTCAGGAGGAGGCTGGCAGTGTCCCCTGGGTTCCCCCCACCCCAGATGCTGGGCTCCCTGCCCCCAGCTTTGGTCAGCTCAGGCTGCCATAGCATATACCACAGACTGGGGGGCTTAAAGAGCAAATGTTTATTTCGCACAGTTCTGGAGGCTGGAAGTCCAAGATCAAGGTGCCGGCAGATCCGGTGTCCGGTGAGCGCTGCTTCCTGGTGTGTAGACGGCTGCCCACTCCCCATATCCTCGCGTGGCAGAGAGATGAAGCGCGCTCTCTCGGATCTTCTCATAAGGACACTAATCCCACCATGGGGGCTCCACCCTCATGGTGTCATCACCTCCCGAAGACCCTGCCTCCTAATACCATCACGCTGGGGATTGGGATTCCAATACATGAGTCTGGGGGGACACACACGTTGAGTCCATAGCACTCGTGGACCTCCTGCCCTGGGTTGCCCAGCTGCTCTGTCTAGAAGCCCAACTTCCCTGTGACTGCAGCCCTGCTCTCACTCCAATCACCATTCATGGTCAGGGCTGGGGCTGGGAGCCCTGCAGGAGGCCAGCTCCTGCTTCCCATGTCCCCAGGCTCCGACGTGAGGCTGCTGGGAATCCGAGGGCTCTGGACTCACCCTGCAGTGACTCATGGTCTGCACCCCCTGGAACTGTCCAAAGCAGCTCCATGTCCCTAATGGCTTCCTCTCCACCCACGCCCAATGCTGCAGGCTCTCTGGAAGCTTCAGTCCTGTGGCTTCGCTCCAGACCACAAGGAGTCTCTCCAGGGCCCTAACATTTGTTCCAACCCCCTGGGTTCTCTCACTCCCATTCTGTTGCTTCCACCCTGGCCTTTGTCGCTAAGCCCAGACATTCCCTCTGCTGACCTTGTCTATTGACCCATCTTTCCAGCTTTGCCACTAGGCACTGCCCTTGGAACATCTTTGGTGGCATGCTCAGTACTCCACAGGGCCAATCTTGTTCACTTCCCTGAGCTCCACGTGGCCACTACAGCTCAAGACAGCCTGAGGGGGAGGGAGGACAGTGGCCCCACGTAGCCACATACCACCCACTGCAGGGCACCTTGGCACTAAGCTTGCTTGGACCGCTGTTGGTGGATTAGCCTTGCCCTCTGACCCCCCGCCTCACTCTGTCCCACTACTCTGGGCAAGGGCACCTGTGTCCAGAGGTTCCTCCAGCCCCTCTTCTGTGCCCTATTGTTCCCCTTTCCTGAGGACCCCAGACCCCCATTATAACCAAGGGCACATAACCCAGCTTACTCAGTCAGAAACCCATACCCATGAAGACCACGTGAGCTCAAGATCACGTAGAAACTTAACACTCAGCGACTGGCACGCAAGGGCCAGATGTGAGCCAAAAGTGAATGAAAGACTATTTACAGTCTTCTTTTGCCAGGAATTCTGCCTAATACCCGGCTTTATGATGTACTTTCTATGGAATTTCACTTGAATGGCTCATAATTATATACTTAACTACCTGCAGCTTCATTTGCCATGATCAACGGCTCAGTCCGGCCAGGACGACACCTGGCAACAGTCGTTTAGAGGAAGCTGGTGGTGGCTACATGAGAAGGCCACATCATCCCATTTGTTCACATCTTCTGATCAAATATGCGAAACACTGATTTCAACTAAACATCTTAGACAAGCCAACGCCTCAGGGCAAGGAAACCACTTTTCTCTGGATGCTCACAAACAAGGATCCCTGAAACTGGACCACACCACGGTCCCGCTTCAGCTGTAAAAGTGGTCCTGCATCCTCTGAGTGGCAGTGTATCCTACCAGGTGGCCCGCTTTTTTGTTTTTCTGCCAGCATGATTTTAATGCATGTCTACTTAATTATACTTAATGCCCCTGGTTAAACTGACTCCTTTGAAGAGGAAAAGACTAATTTGCATGCGAATGCAAACAGAACAAACAGAAGTAGATGCTGGGGGAAGGAAGGAAGTTTTTTTATAGGTTATCAAGATAGCAACACAGATGCTTCATCTTCTACATAGAGGTCTACTGATATTGGAGCTTAATGTTTATAAAGCACTAAGCAATTTGCAAGGGCTCCCACATACATGACCTCATTATATCAAGAGCACTTCAGTGACATGGCTTCCATTCCTGCGCTTAGAGAAAGGGTATCAGGCAGGACTCAGGAGCCGCTCACGCCCGCCAGGGGCTCCAAGACCAGCCCCATTCAAGCCCTGGCAAGTCTTCTCCACTCTGTGCCTCCAGGGCAGACCCTTGGTTCTCACTCCTGTTTCCCATAGGGCCAGAGGCTGGTGAACATGAGTCATTTGCTGGATGCTTTTTGGAGGAAGGGGATTAGGACCCATCACTTTAGATCTCAAGCAGACGCGTGCTCATACATGATGTGACACTGACGCAGGGTTTGCCAGAACTTAGGCTTTAAAAATAGTAAGAGAATATTATTTTTCCCAATCACCATTTACAAGTAACTAAAGCCATTTTCCACAGACTCCACTAAAAATGCCATTACTGGGCTAAAAACAAACAGAAAATGTTTGATCCTGATGGAAGATTTTCCCCAAATTAAAAGAATGCAACCAAGTGCTGCATAGAGTGGTGGGGCCCTGACAGTCAAGCTGCAGACAACAGGGGGAGGGGAACCCCTTGTCTGACCCTCCTGTTTTTGAAATAAATTTATTTATTTATTTATTTATTTATTTATTTTTGCCATGTTGGGTCTTCGTTGCTGAGCACGGGCTTTCTCTAGTTGTGGCGAGTGGGGGCTACTCTTCTTTGCGGTGCGCGGGCTTCTCATTGCGGTGGCTTCTCTTGTTGTGGAGCACGGGCCCTAGGCATGCAGGCTTCAGTAGTTGTGGCACGTGGGCTCAGTAGTTGTGGCTCGCGGGCTCTAGAGCGCAGGCTCAGTAGTTGTGGCGCACAGGCTTAGTTGCTCCACAGCATGTGGGATCTTCCCGGACCAGGGCTCGAACCCATGTCCCCTGCACTGGCAGGCGGGTTCTTAACCACTGGGCCACCAGGGAAGTCCTGACCCTCCTGTTTTATGGAAGAGCAGAGAGAAGGCCAGACATGGAGACGGACCGGCTGCCCCGGCAACGCCTGTGGCGTGTGTGGCAGAGCCAGGGCCAGACTCCGGGCCCCCTAACTCCCAGGCCTGCTTCTTCCCACCAGCTGTGCTTCTAGGATGGGGCACACACTCCCAAGGAGCCAGGAGCCACTGGCCACACCTTCTGGAGCCTAGATTTCTACCCGCCACAGTTTAGGGAAAACACTATTATTATAGCAAAACACAGGGGTCTGTCGAGGAGAAGGAAAAGCTCCCATGAATTTCTTTTTTTTTAGTTTGTATATATATATATTAACATCTTTATTGGAGTATAACTGCTTTACAATGGTGTGTTAGTCTCCCATGAATTTTAACGTTATACAAATTCTACAGATAAACTTTGGCCACGTGGTAGATCAGTGTATGCTGGACCCCCAGGCCCGCAGGGGTGGAGATCCCTGGTTAGGGGACTCAGGTGGGAAGGTGCTTGACTACTCCAAGTCCAGCACGACCCCAGGCTGCCTGGGGATGGAAGGATGGGCGTCACTTAACTGACCCTTCACTGAAGGTCAAGAGCATCACTGGTGCAGAGTGGCTGCTTCTTTCTGCTGCCAAAGCAGCACCCAGTTGAGCAGAGGATGCTCTTAAAGGAGCATCCGGCCCCCGGGCTGCCCCGAACGACAGAGGAGGGCAGCCCCAGGGAAGCCCGTCCCGCCTGTGCATCCTGGCCTTAGCCGGGAGACCCAGGACATTCTCCACAGACTCCACCTGGTCATCTGGCTGCTCCTCAGCCCGGAAACTGCAGCAGAAATGTTCTCCCATCCTCACCATCCTCGCATTGTGCTCCCGACTGGTGCTGGGGCTCCTCTGATGGGGAGTGAAATAAGGGGACGGCAAAGCAGCTGGCTGGCTCTGCCTGGAGAAATGTCTAAGGAGGACCAGGCTGTTCTGTGCAAGGCAGCCAGGCCATGTTTTTAAGTCTGTGGCTTAAGAAACTGCATGGTCATCACCAACCAGTGTAAAGGGCCAAGTCATATCACGTTCATGACGGATTTGTTTACTGAAACAAACACAAGGCTCTGGCTAACGCAGTGGAAGAAACTGTGTAGAAGGAAAGAGAATCTGTATGTGAGGAGGAGGGGATGACACCGGGAGCTAAGCATCTGTCGCCCCACCAGGGACAGAAAGACACGCCACATACGTGGAGGCCTCCCTGCCAGGACCACAGGCAGCGACGGGCCAGAACACTGTGAATGTGGCTGTTCTGTGTTCTCACAACACCTAGGACGTCTGTTCCCAGAAAAATCTTACTCTGTCAAGGAGAAGCACGTGCTAAGGAGTTTTCAAGCAGTAGCTTGCTGTGACCCCCACTCTCCACACACCTGTCCTCACCTCCTCAGGTGTCTGCTCAGGTGACATTCTTAGTAAGACCTCCTGTAGCCCATCTCTTTAAAGTTGGTCCTGGCATTCTTCGGTCCCTGTTCCTGCTTTGTTTTTCTCTTGAGCACCAATCACTCTTTATTACTCTATCTTTACTTAGTTATGGTTTTACTTTTCTGCCTTCCCCGTTAGCACGTGAGCTCCATGAAGGCAGGTCACTGTCTCTGTTGTTTACTAGATAGATCCTCGTGGCCTAGAGCTGAGCCATCGTGCAGGCTGCACCTGGAAACTTCCATTTCCTAAAGCTCCTTTCGGGACAGAACACCTAAAGATGATGGGAAATACCCAAAGCAGCCTTCTGGACACACAGTTGCAGCAATAAGCACAACCCGGGAACATGAGGCTCCGTAGTTTTTGATCCCTGGTGCCCAGGGTCAGTAGATTACCTGTGGAGAGTAGGAGACCCAGACAGAGGTCCGGTCAGGCTGCAAAGTCAGGTCAGAGGCCCTCATGAAAAACCAACACTTCTGAAGGGCTACAGCTCTGGTGAACTGGGAAAAGCCCACCCAGCAGAGGGACATGGAGGAGATAACTGTCTGCCTTGTCTTAGTTCTTTTATTTATTTATTTATTTATTTATTTATTTATTTATTTATATATTTATTTATGGCTGTGTTGGGTCCTCGTTTCTGTGCGAGGGCTTTCTCTAGTTGTGGCAAGCGGGGGCCACTCTTCATCGTGGTGTGCGGGCCTCTTACTGTCGCGCCCTCTCGTTGCGGAGCACAGGCTCCAGACGCACAGGCTCAGTAATTGTGGCTCACGGGCCCAGCTGCTCTGCGGCATGTGGGATCTTCCCAAACCAGGGCTCGAACCCGTGTCCCCTGCATCGGCAGGCAGATTCTCAACCACTGTGCCACCAGGGAAGCCCCTTGCCTTTGTTCTTAGATAAGCAGAAAAAAATAAAACATATACCTCTTGAAAATTCAAGAGGTATATGTTTTATTTTTTTCTACCAGCCCACACTCACACAGATTTTGGAATTTAAGTTCCCACTGTACAGAATGGTGATTCGAACCCAAATAAAATCCGCCTAGAGTCCATACTTTTAACCTCTATATTATACCACCACCTACAGAAGGCCCCAAAAGGGGAGATGTGAAAGGACAGATAGACCAGGTAAATATTAACCAAAGGAAAGCTGGCATAATGACATTATATCAGACTTAAAGGCAAAAAGTATCATCAAAGATAAAGAAATGGAAGGCATAGTTCACAAGAAGATTTGATAGTTCCAGACTTGTATGCCCTTCAAAACATAGCTTCAAAATACATAGAGTAAAAATTGACAGAACCACAAAAGTAAGTCGACAAATATACCATCATAACGGGACTTTTTTTTTTTTAATTTGTTTTTTGGCTGCTTTGGGTCTTCGTTGCTGCACATGGGCTTTCTCTAGTTGCAGTGGTGTGTGGCCTTCTCATTGCTGTGGCTTCTCTTGTTGCGGAGCACGGGCTCTAGGAGTGCGGACTTCAGTAGTTGCAGCAAGCGGGCTCAGTAGTTGGGGTACACAGGCTTAGTTGCTCCACAGCATGTGGAATCTTCCTGGACCAGGGATTGAACTCATGTCCCTTGCATTGGCAGGCAGATTCTTAACCACTGTACCACCAGCGAAGTCCATAATGGGATATTTTAACATACCTCTCTCAGTAGACAGAACATCAGTAAGAATTTGGAATATTTGAACAAGCTTGATCTGCTGCAGACTAGGAAACATGGCACCCCAAAACTCAAGAATACACACTCTTTCCCATGTATATATGGTACATTCGTAAAAACTTATCACATACATCATGAAACATACACCATGAAACATCATGAACAAACTTCAAAGACTCATCATCCAAACTGCAGTTTCCAACCACAATGCAATTACCTTAGAAATCAGAGTTCAGATGAAGGGTGTGTGAGGTTCAACCAAGGAATTAGCACCACAGATGGAAAAAAGAGGGTGGCATCTATAGATATTTCCACTGTTGGCAAAGAAAGAGTTGAGGGTATCACCAAAGTTTCTAGGTCAGGCAGCCAGGGGTTGTCAGAGCCATTAATCAAGAGGCAGGGAGAGCTGGAAGGAAGGTTTGGGCGAGAACGTAAAGCAATGTCAGTTACTGTGATGAGCTGGCTGGGACGGAGACTGGAAAACAGGACCCAGCCCCGACTTCAGGAGAGCACAGGGTGGAGGGGTCACATCCAGGCTGTGATGGTTTGAGGAACAAACGGGCGGAGAGTAAGAGTCGGTGTAGTGTGGATCTCTCTTCCAAGAAATTTAATGAGGAAAGTAAAGAGGATGCCAAGGAAGGAAGGGTTTGTCGGGTTTTGTCTATTATTTTGAATGGGAAGGACTTGAGTGAGACAAAGGTGAAAGGGCTGTGAGCACAGCCCCAAAGAGTCCCAGGGGTTCACCGCCAGCTCTTTCCTGTCACCTCTACTCATGGCTGTGTTGCTCACGGCCCACTCTGCCCATTAACCCTTAAGTGACTGTGGGTCTGGAGGGGTGCAACTGTCCTCCACCATCACCCTCATTCCATTGCCGGCCCCTTCCCATCAACGAATCCCTGCCATTTCCAGGGCCCAGCTGCTGGAATCAAAACTCCCAAGAAAAACAAAATTACCATTTTTAAAACTTTAAATCATGCCAAGCCAATCATGTTTGTGCCATCCAGCGTTTATTATAATCATTTACTGAGTACTTGGATTGGGACAAAGGGCTGGTACTGGCTTGTACAATGCACTTTTTATTAATAAATGCATGGTATTCATTAATAGTAAAAAAAAAAAAAACCCACAAAACAACACACTAGTGACAACAGCCCCCAAGTCTCAGGTATCGCTGGCCTCAGCTGCAAGGAAAAGAAAAGCCCAAGAGATGGGGTGCGGGGGCTATGGAGCACAAGGGTAGGGGGAACACACATTGATCGTTTTGGTCCCAAATTGATTGATTCTTTTTTAAACTACTACAAGATTGAATGGACTGTAGTCGGGTGGGGCAATGAAATTCTCATTTTAAAGTATGCAGGCAATTTGAAGATGGAATTGTGTCAGAGCCAAGTACAAAATATAGCTGAAATTAAGGATGCATCTATTCGATTTCCTCTTTTGTAGTAGCAGGATGTTAGGGACAAGCACAATATTCGGAGGATAATGACACAACAGTGTGCAGATGAACCTAAAATTGTTATAATTATCCTTGTAATTATGAGTCAACTTCCTAATGCTGGAACACAATGGAGCCAAATTCTGTTACCTTAAAGTGTGAGCTGATTCTTTTTCCATTTCTTTGTTCCATTGTGTCCTTCCCCTGCCCCATCTCTTTCTGCACCCCCAGTCCCACCCCAGGCTCCCTGAACGTGCCTGTGGCTTGCTGCCCCTGCCAAACACATACCCTCCCCTTCTGAGCCCCTCATGTCCTTGCCTTTGTCAGGACTTGCTCACAGCCTGTTTGGATAATTTTTTTTCTTATTAAAATTTAATATCAGTACATTGTACACATTTTATAAAATATGTACATTGTAGAAAAGCAAAAGGAAGAAAATAAGAGTCATGTGTCATCCTCACCACCCAGAGGTATCCGTTGAAGGGTATTTTCATGTATAAAATTCTCTTCTTTCTTACGTGTACTATATACACGGACGTATATTAAACTTCATTAACCAGCTGGCACCAGAATTACTCTTAGGAAGATAACTGGCTTTGATAGGTAAGATACTTGCATAGAAACTTGAAGTAGATAAAAGTTGGGAGAGTCCCATCCCATCCCACCCCTGAGAGCCAAGGGAGAGGCTGCTTTATGTAAATATCTTAGGGTGGGGAAGGCACTGCTCCCAGAGGGGTGAGGGAGAGGGAAGGAGAAACAGAGCAAGAGAAGGGCAAAATGGCACATGGCTGCGCACCCCCCTGGGTGACTTCTTCATGACCCCCAAGTGTTCAATAAAGCTTGTTGAATTCAGAAAAGCCTAGTGTGGGTGACTTCCATGGTGCGAAGTGAAAGAAAGGGCCAGGTGCATGTCAGTAAACAGAGGCTGGGCTGCCCTTGAGAAAGATGGAGCCCCAGAAGCAAAGAAGATTCGAAGGATGTAAGATCCTGGTCCAGTTTGTACCCCAGGAATGAGCAGAAATCTCAGGAGAGGATTAAGGGTTTCATGGTAATTTTGAGACAAGCTGGGACCTGGGACCTGGGACCCTTTGCTGCAGTGCTTGCACCTGGACAAATATCTCCTCAAGCAACAGAATACAAAGAAACTATAAGGGACTAAAAATAACTGCATGCATCTGCAGTTGGGGCAAATTATGGACAATAAGATACAAAAAGACTAAAAACCCAACTGCCACTTCTAAGAGCTAGGAGCAGAAACAGAGTGTTGGGAGAAAAAGCAGGGTACTATGCATGCCCCCTGCACTCAACACCACCAGAGGGATGGGCAGATCACCTAAGCACCTCTCTGCCCAACCCCTGGACACAGCCGTACCCTCACCTCATATGAGGAATCAGCTCGACCCCTCCTCAGTGAGCAACCTAGCAAGGGAAACTGTTACTTGTTCTGGCTCCGCCCTGCTGCAGCAGAGATCTCAGTCAAGCCTTGCTTGAATTTCTTGTCTGTCATCTTATCAATGTCTATTGATTACGGAGGCCAAGAACACTGGTCAGTAACAATTTCCTCACTCCACAAATGGGGAGTCCACAGGCCCACTTCCCAACACACACACACACACACACACACACACACACAGATCTTTTTTTCCTGCAAACAATAGGATCATATTGCTTACAATTTACAAACAATTACAATTGTGATGATTAGCTTTGCTTTACCTATGTCATCCATAACCTGTGATCTCAGTATATTCAGCAGTCCCTGCTTTGCAGCGTAAGGCTGGACTGGAAAAATGACAATGGCAGCTGAAACCGTGCAAATGAGCTTAACAATCATTGAGAAAATTATGATCGTTAAGCAACTTTTTATAAATTTCATCCAAACATTAAAAGCTCTTTTGTTGGTGGTTATAAATATATAGGGAAATGAAAAACTAATGAACAAATATTATTTAGCACACTGTAATTTAAAACATTAGAAACATTGACAGGGCGTTGCATCTCTGTAAAAAACTTAGTAAGAGGAGTTGGAACAGTGGCTGTCTTCTTGTCGTATAACTTACTACACTGAGTGAGCATCTTTTTTGTGTCTTGGCAAAGTGTCACCGTCCTTTCTAAGTTTGGATCAGCTTCCGATCTTTTATCCTTTATGCTTTCAATGTCACAAACTACCTCTGAGAGTTCCTTTAACATCAAGTTTTTTGCTGGTGTCACTCTCCTGTTCTTTGTGAGGTAGGAGATAGAAGGGCCACAGACGGCGCAGCTGGAGCCTGTCCCCTGTGGACAGGTACTCCAATAAAGATAATGGCAAGATCGAGGAGGACCTGAGTCCTGCTTGGATAAAAGATAAAGAGACCACATATTTCTCATTCTTAAGGTCAAGGAGACCTCCCCAACAACACATGCAGAAAGGCTCCTCAGGGGTCAAAAGGGATGGGGCACCACCCCATAAGGGGTGTTGTCAACGTTCCCACAGGCTTCTGCACTGGAATCCATCTTGGCAAAGTGATGCGCACACATACTGGGGAGGGTCCTAGGGCAGGGCAGGTGTGGAAAGAGAAGTGAGATAATTGGCCAAAGGTAAAGAAAGACCCAGAAGAACTGCCCTATATAAATGATTTAACCGTCTCTTTACTGCACTCCTCCTCGTTAGGGAGGATGCCCACACCCTTTCTCTCTGGGTGTGTATTTCTGCCTTGCTTCTGTCTTAAATAAACAAACTGTTTCTCTGTGTGCTCTCCTACATGTTGTGCTGTGTCTCTAATAATAAACTTTGTACCTGTTTTTACAGTTTTTGCCTCCTTGAAACATTCTTGCTTTCAAATGGGGCAAGAGCCAGGGCAACTTTACTTCTAGCCTCTAGCCCCTGGTGGACTGGAGGCTAGGATTCCTGGTTTTCATCCAGGCTACTCAGCTCCAATTCCTGGGCAGGGAAGTAAGATCCTGCTTCAAGCCACCACTCACTGCTCTCTCCACGAGGTCATTTGTATTCATTGGCCTTTTCCCACATGGTTTATACCATAGAACTAGGTCTCTTCTACTGCTGCTTTGCCATCACCATTTTCACATCTTCTAGTCATAACGTCATTTCCAGCATTATCGCTTTTTGTTTCTTCACTGCATTTCATCTTTGTTGGCCAATCCCCTCCTTCAATCATCCATTTTTGTAAAAAGGCACCTAGGCTAATCACTAGGAGGCAGCACAGTGACACCTTTGCTGACGGTGTATAAGATGGGAGACGCCAGGTGACTAGTCGGCCCCCCAGACTTGAAAGACATGGCATGGTTGGTCACTGGTCATGATGTGCGTCTGTTATTACTTAGTAGTTAGTTGCGGAGGGCTGCTTTATACAATTTCTTGTAATTAACAGATGGTGGTAACTGCAGGTTGAAGCGTATTATTGAGGGACTAGTATTATTTAACTAAACTCTATGAACTGATGAGACTCGTGCATGCTGGGACCATGCAAAGTGAGGGCTGTCTGGACAATGTGTTTCCTACCTTTAGGATACAAGAAGGAAAACTTAACTTGGGATTCTTTGCTCTTGTTCTCACTTGGGTCTCTTCTCTTATCTCTAGTTAGTTTCTACTTTTTTCTCCCCACTTTTGGCATTTTCTTCCGTATTTTGAGTCACGCAGTCCCTTTACCCCCAGTTCCCACTTCCTTAATTTGCTCGTCTTCCTGACTGAGGCTCGGGCACCAGGGAGTGATCAGACTCTCAGACGGACCCCCTCACTGACAGGCTGAGCAGACTGGACATGGTCCCTGAAGAATGAAACAAGGGAGGCCAACTCTGTGAATTAAAGGCACAAAGCATCGTCCAGTCCCAAAAGCCAAGAGCTAGACACCATCAGGCATCGATGGACTCTTACCAGGAATCGTTGCTGTGTTTCTATTTGTAAACAAACACACGAAAAGGTACCACTCATCACTCTGCTGGGGAGCGGGTATGAAGCTGGGACCCAGGGAGCGACACAGAGAGCCTGGGAGATCTGGAGAGAATGGTAACACACAGTAGGGGTGGAGACGCAAAGCCCAACCCAGCTCCTCTCTGGTGGGGAGGGAGCAAGGAGAGTGCGGGCAGGCCCACCTGCGCTGTAAACTCACGTTGTAGTCACTCTGAGCACCTCATCCTCTGCGTGGGTTCCTCCACAGACAAAGGACTCCTGGTCTGACCCCAACTGCTGATGGAAACCTGGGGTGTTCTCATTTCTTCAGGCCAGGGGTGCTGTGCTGTCCTCTTTAATAAGATGGAGAAAATTAGTCCCAACTGCTCCCCCGCCAGAAGGGCGGCCAATTAGCAATCTTAAAGGCACTTGGGAGAAAACAAGTCATTTGATTTGTAGAGCACAGGCTAAGTAGGTGAGGAGAGGCACTCAAGTGTGTCCCTCTGAAGCCCCATCGGTCTCATAAACTTGCGACACGCCCGGAAGCAGCCAGGTTGCAGGTAGAAGGTGTTTGTTTTGCTGTGATAACAGGCTACCACCTGCAAACTGCTTAGCACCTGCTTCGGGGAGCTGGTGGAGCAGAGGCAGAGCCTGAGTATCTGGGAGGAATTCAAGGAGGTTTGAAGAGGAAAATGAAAGCTCCTCATGCGTGAAACCCCAACAGCAATGTGATCTGGGCTCGCTCTGATTCTGCCTTCACCTGCTTCCAGCGATCTCCTTCCTAGCGGTCCAGCGACAGCTGGGGCCCTGCAGAGTCGTTCTAAATGCAGAACCAACAGATAGAAGGCTTTGTGCCACTTGCAAACAGATACAGCCCCCCAAAGCATGCTGCACTTTGCTTAATAGCTACTCTCCTGCCTCCTTATAGGAGATCATATAGATGGTTACTGCATGGATATATGGAGATGGGGAGCGTATGGAAACATCTCATTTTCTCACTTGCTTGAGGTCATGGTTCTCAAACTGTGGACAGTCACTGTTAGTGATGGATCTTATTAAAAATGCAGAATCCATGACTTAACCCCTGGAAATATTAAATCAGAATACAGGGAAATAGCGCCCAGGAATCTGCACTGTAACAAGTCCCCATCCTGTTATGCTCACTAAACACTGCTCTAGGTGCTCTCTCTGAAGTCCGCAGTGATGGCCAGTGCTGGGAACACTGTCACGAAACCCACTCCTCAGACCTGGACCAGTTTCATAGCTGAACTCCTCTGCTTTTAGCAACGTCTTCCTTGTATACAAGGTTGTAATGACAGCCTTTGGGCCTTGAATCTGCTTTCTAGATATTTATCATTCAAATGTGCTTTGGTTAAAATAGTGACCCACTTGGGTGAGCCCCACCCAAGTGCCCACAGCCTGTGGCTTCTTGTGTGGAGGGAATGAACATGTGTCAGTGGGACTGGGCCATTGTCCCAGAATCTGGTGCTTAACTTGGATTGTCAGGAGGCTCTTGTCCTACTGGTAGGGTGACCAGGAGTCTCAGTTTTCTCAGGGCTGAGGGGGTTCCTGAGGCAGAGTTCTTTCCATTTTAAAACCAGGAAAGTTCCAGGAAAATTGGGATATGGTCACCCTACACGGTAGCATTACTACACTCTAGCAAAATTCACCAGAGACTGAGAAACCACCGTCCAATTTATTTAATTGTCAAACATGTGTTGATCAGTCAGCGTGATCAATCCATCATGGAAAAGTCTATTTGGGAAACCAAATTACTATCAAAAGTTTGGTTGGAGAGAACAGAATCAGAGCAAAGCAAGTGGGATGATCTTAAGTGAGAGGCTGGATGACCTGTGTCGTGCTGACAACAACAAATTCTCAGACTCCAGCTGCGTGTCCAACAATTCAATTCAATTCTGACACCATCCACCGGGAATCAGCACTGACTCCACAGTCAAAGGTCCAGTCTCACAAGACTGCCCCCACATCAGACATGAGTTGCAAGTCTCGGGGGCCATACGCACATCTGCCCAGTGGGCTGTAGATTTGGGGGATTCCCATGACTCCCCTGCAGTTTTGATAATTCACTAGAATGACTCCTAGAACTCAGGAAAGTGCTACCATCTTGGTTTTATTTAAAGGCTACAACTCAGAAACAACCAAATGGAAGATACATAGGCAAGTATGGGGGGTGGCAGGCACAGATTTCCATGCCCTCTCCATCTGGGATCAGCATGCCACCCTCCTAGAACATCGATGTCTTAACCAACCAGGAAGCTCTCTTAGCCTCATTGTTTCAGTGTTTTTATTAAAGTTTTATTATATGGGCACGATTGAGTAAATCACTCTCCAAGTGACTGAACTCAACCTCCAGCCCCTCTCCCAGGAATCCCGGGGGTAAGGCTGATAGTTCTAGCTCTCTAATCATGGAGTTGGTTCTCCTGGTGTCCAGCCCCCATCCAGAGGCTTTCTAGGGCAGCAGTCCCCAACATTTTTGGTGTCAGGGACCAGTTTCGTGGAAGACAGTTTTTGTACAGACCAGTGGCAGGGGTTGCGGGGGATGGTGCAGGCGGTCATGCGAGCGATGGGGAGTGGCAGATGAAGATTTTTCTCTCTCACCATTCACCTCTCACTGTGCGGCCTGGTTTCCAGCAGGCCGCGGACCCATTACTGGTCCCCGGCCCCGGGGGTTGGGGACCCCTGCTCTAGGGTTTTCCTCCACACCTAGGGCCAAGAGTCACCTCATTAGCATAAGCTCAGGTGTGATCGAAGGGGCTCATTGCAAATCACAAAAGACACTCTTATCAGGAAATTCTAAGGGTTTGGGGAGCTCTGTGCCTGGAACCAGGGACAAAAAACAAATGTGCTTTTTATTATGCCACACACCTGTAACACTGTTACACCTGTAATACTACAAGGGCACAAGAGCACTCCTGTCCGCCAGTGAGGGCATCCTTTCCAGCATGGTGCTGGGACAGCACTCAATATTTACTGCATTCCGACTCAGTCCCCATGTTGCACATCCCATGTTGATGGGATGTAACAAGTCTCCACCATGGCAGCTGGGAAACATGACCGTTGTTGCACACCTCCCGGGAGTCCAGCTGCATGCAGCAAACAGGAACCCTGCCCTCTGTGCCCCACTGAGGCCCCCATAGGAGACAGCTCAGCCTCACAGCAGTGTTCTTAGGACATCGCTGAGGGTGGGCAGTTTTTGGAAGCTGGATATCATTGCTTTCCCTCTTGTTTCCACTCCTATGTGCACATCCCATTTAGAGCCAGTGTCTCTCTGACCTCATGCAGACCTTTCTCAGCACAGAAGTTTTCCAAATTGTAGTATTATTTATAATTGAGAAAAATTAGGAAACAAGCACAAGGTTAAATAAGCTGTGATGAAATACCAAATAAATTATTTTGCAGCCACTGAAGTGATGTTTAACTTTTACTGACATGCAAAATTGTTCACAATACATTTTGAAGTCATATGTGTACAAAAAAGACTGCAGAGGAAGAGCTGCTATCACTGGGGTGCTGAACTAAGAGTGGATTCTTATTTTCTTCTATGTTTTTCCTTCTTTTTTCCTACAATGATCATGCATAATTTTTATAGCTAAATATCTATATATATAGATAGATAGATAGATATAAAATTTCCTTATAAAAAAAGGCAGTACAATTAGAAATGTTCTTGGTTTGTCCCTTGCCTGGGCCTGCTCACATGATTTTACCTCTGGTCCCTGGGCTTCTGGCTGCTTCTCAAGCCTCTTCCAGAGCCGTCTCCCATGAATGTTTGTCACCGAGTTCCCCCTCTGCCCACGACATCTCCTGGCCTCAGAGAAAGCCTAACAGTGACTGTCATTCCTCCCCTCCCTGTCTCCATCCCTATGACCAAGCTGGCAAACTTTCCTCAGAATCTCTTTCACTAAATCCTGCCACAGCAAGGAGCACCATCAGAAGGAAGTTAGACATTTAAGGAGACGAATAAGTTAGTAGACAAAAATCCACCACATTTCATTATAGATCCATAATTGTGTAGATGACCAGAATATCACATCACCCGCTGATAAACGATACCTTAGCAGCCCTGAGACCCACAGCAGAGCCACTTCCAAGATGACGTTATTTTCACAGGCAATTGTCCCCCTTAATCAATTCAAGACCATGTTCAACAAGCCCTAAGTGAGCATCTATTGTGTGCCAGGCCCTGGGCATGGAAAGAATTAATCCCATTTCATGTAATGACAGACAGTACACACTAAGTAAATATGTGTTGAATAAAAACAGTAAGAAAATACTGACCTGAGTCCACCCAAATAGCCAGAGACAAAGGAAAGACTACTGCTTGAATCTTCTGGTTATCTGATAACCTAAACCTTTCATAGAATGTTCAACGAATGACTCAGAGGTGTCGGTCTTCCCCTCTTCCATCCAGGAAAGTCCTCCCTTCTTTCTAGCTAACTCTATGAACCAGAGTTCAGGAGATCCAGCTCTTCTGAGCCCAAGTGACTGTTCAGGATCCTTATCAAGATCACACACCCTGAGACTTTTAAAAATATTTAACAGCAGTGTGTTCTCCTGAGCCTTCATTTCTCTAAGTTGGTGGTTCTCAAACAGGGGTGACAGTGAGGGGTCATCCCCCAGGGGACACTTAGCAATGTCTGAAGATATTGTTTGTTGTCACAACTGGGGAAAAGCATGCTGTGGCATCTGGTGGGTGGAAGCCAGGGATGCCACTAAACACCTTGCAGTGCGCAGGACGGCCCCCCAACAAAGAACAACGCAGCCCCAAGTGTCAAAACGCCATTGCTGAGAAACCTGGTCTAGGTGGCACACCCTGAGATGCCTGTGCAGTCACTCAGTGGACATATGAATTCACTCTATTTATCTAACATTCCCCGAAAATACACAGCCCAGAGCTAATCGCTGTGTCCAGGGATGGTGCAACTGTTAATAGGGAAGAACAAATCTAACTCTATATTAGATCTGTTACTTTTACTTTAAACTTTGTATTCTGTTTCTTTTGTTTCCTGTTAAGAATATAAGAATGTTGCCTATAGCCTGAAATATACAGAATAGCCCATTCTGAGGGCTCTGGCCTTTAAAGGTATAACACTTCCATTCATATAAAGATAAAAAGTTGCAGAACAGAGAATAACATTTGTCTTCTAGGAGGTTTACAGATTCATCATGACCTGACCTATTTGGACAGCTGCAAGAACACAGGATTCTGACCCCAAGAAGTCTGCAACAACCAACCACACCTCTCCCACACCTGGCCTTTAAAAATGCTTTCCTGAAATGCTTAGGAGAGTTTGGGGTTTGGGGGCCATGAGCCACCTGTCTCCTTGCGTGGTCCTGCAATAAACCTTTCTCTGCTCCACACTCCAACACTTCGGTTTGTTTGGCCTCACTGTGAGTCGGACCCACGAATTGCATTCGGTTACATGATGAGCGCTGAGCAGAACCCTCTGCTGGCCCCACACTCCCCGCAGCAGAAGTCCAGTCCCTGGGGCTCAAAGGTGGGCCCAAGTCCACTGTGGTCTCTGCCCCTCTCGACCTGCTACACCTTGGGTGAGCTAATGAACCTCTCTACGCTTAGTGTTCTCATCTTTAAAATAGTTGTAAGTAGTGAAACATAGTGACTAAGTATGAAATAGTACCCTCATCTTTGGAGGGACTGGGAGGATTAATGAAACGAGCTGTGGGATGCACTTCATGCACGTGCTGTGCACCTTGAGGGGCTCAGGCAGCACTGGCCGGGGATGGTCACACGTGGTCTACCTTAAGGGTTTAAACTTTTCTTTTAGGGGTTATTTCTAAACTCAACTACCTTAATTGGGATTTGAAGGCTTTCAAACCCTCCGCTGTGTCTCTCAGGAAGCACCTTTCTGTTTTTCTCCATTTATTTATTCGACAAAATGTTGCCAGAGTCCCTACTGGACACCACCCCTGCCTTCACTTCCTGCCCTCCCACTACTCAGCGAGGGGGCTGCACCTGAAAGCTTTTAGATCATTCACAGTCACTGAAGAGAAATTCATTTTCCCAAGCCAAGAGAGAAGAGGTAAACAAGAAAAGATACAGAATACCCCTCGCTACAATAACCCTTGATGTATAGCTCACAAAGTACTTCATATCCATTATCTCATTCTGTCTATTTTCCCCATTTGGCCTCTGGCTGCCACCAGGAGCTGCCCAGAGAATGGATACCCTCATTCCCACCTTCACTATTACTCATCCCGGACAAATAGCAATGGCCACTCATTCATGAAGTCAATAATGCTGCCCCTGAGCCGGCCAGGAAAATGTCAAGGCTTGGAATCACCTCTCTTTTGCTTAGGCAAATGATGCCCTGCTGGTCTCTCCATCTATCAGTTGTGACAAGGAATACATGCCATGGCTGCTGCTCAGGGGCAAGTCCTCCCAGTCATTTGGCCATTTAGAGGGAACTGTTGGGCTATAGATAAAGCCAAGTGAGAACAGAGAGAGTTGGTGTCAAAGGCAGCCTGAGTCCCAAGCTTTCTACGCTAGAAAACTGAGGCTGCTGGCCGACTTCACACATGAATTGAAGGCTTAGCATGGGGTGGGTATAGGTCTGCATCTCACAGCTGCCGTGACTGTGTCAGGAAGCAGGAGAGCGTGCAGAGTGAGCTCAGGAGCCTGAGCTCCGAGAGGACCCTAAAAAGCAGGAGGATTCTCTCTGTGCAGTGGAGGTATAGACAGCCCAGACTGAGCCAGGACTCAGCAGGAGGGATCTCTCTCTGCGTGGTCACAAGCGGTCTGTGTGTTTTTAGAATATGATCTCCTCAAAGCAAGGTCTCCTCTGCAACTTCTACACAAGCACCGTCTCACCCACAAGGGATGCTCCTCTTCCTTGCCCTCCCATCATCACTGACTGTGGGTGATCCCAGAAGGCACACGGGACTGAAAATAAAGCAAAGAAGGCAAAGAAGTAACAAAAGAGGAAGAGGAATGTCATAACTTGGCCAGACTCTTTCATGGCATGCTTGGTTGGACAGGAACAGGGCAATTATGGGCAACCAGTGATCCTGAGGTTCTGGGAGAATGGGGCCTGGGACCCTCACTGGCTGTGGATGCCGGCTCCAGAAGAGGTGACCAGGCAGCCCACGGGTTGCAGGGGTTGAGGCCACAACAGTCTGTCCAAATTGGGAATGGCTGGAGCCAAAGCAACAATTTAGGATGACAGGCTCCATTGGCGGGGGTCGGTGGGTGTGAGTAGTTACTTGAGAGCCAGAAGGGCAGGGATCATGTTCCAGGAGCTCCATCCAGATGGCAAAACCCCAGTACATCCATCAACAGGAAAAGCCAGAAGGATGCCAGGACCCTATCACACAGGCTGGAACAGAGGAGGACTCCAGTTCCAGAATGGTGGGAAGGGGGTTCTGGATATAGAACCGCCTTGTCCCAGAGGGAGGGGAACCACTGCCTTCCCAGGGACCGGCTGAGAAGGGAGTCCCCGGAGAGTAATGTCCCTCCCCCTCCCTAGGGTTCTCCTCTTCCTGGCTCCCTCCCACGGGGGGAAGAGTGGTCTGTCTGATAGAAGGAAGAGCCAGATGTCCACTTTGGCAGGAAGAGCCCAGCTCCCACCACTCTCCTTTGGTGGTCTCTGCTCACCTATGTGTGGGGCGGTCCTGATCAGCTTAGCAACTGGCTGGGCTAGTGTCCACTCCACCACATCTACAGGTGGTTACAGATGGCAGGAAACCCCGTGTTGGCCTCAAGCGCAAGCCCCCAGAGCTGGCCTTAATCAGAGAGCACTGATGAAGTTCCTCTCTAGACCCTATCCAGATCCTTGTCCTCATTTCTCAGCTGGTGGGAGCCCAAAGAGAGGCGCTGAGTCCCCAGCACCTGCAGAACCGGCTCTTTCCAGGAAGAGGGCAGTGTGGCCCGTCAGGGCTTTGTAAGGGGGCCAGCATCTCAGTCTCACCCCAAGGACTGGCTCAGTTTGAGGGAAACAGGAGTCTTTGCCCTGAGTCTGTGCGCCTGGTCCTGAGCCCTGTTGGCAGCAAAGATTTGGGCCCTACCTCTGAGGGAGCCAGCTGTGTGGACCTGGGGACAGCAGAGGCAAATGGAATAAGCCAGAAGGAAGGAGAGAGAGAGAGAGAGAGGGAGAGGGAGGGAGGGAGGGAGGGAGAAAGAGAGAGGGGAAGCCAACTGAGTTCATGGGTAGGGGATGGGGCTGCCTGTCAGGAAAAGAAGGCACCCCCCCTCCTCCGCCAGCTCCCACCTCGGTGCGGGCTGCCTGAGCCCATTTGCTGAGGGGTCCAGGAGGCTTTGTCTGAACCGCCATCACTACCGGTTTCACACGCTAAACTGCTGGTCCATCACAGGACCTGGCTGGAGGAGAAAGGGAGGAGCTGACACTTTTGATTGAAGTTGGAACTTTTTATTATTACATATATTCTAGACTAGATATTCGAATTTCTGAATTGAGACTGTGTTTGGGACTTAAAGTGACCACAGGACTTTTTATTATTCAAGTGTTAGCAGAAAATTCATGCACCATCCCAAGTTTTTACCCAGGAAAAGAACTTCCACAGCCTAACAAATTTTAAAAGGAGACTGGAATACAAATATAAAGATATCTCCTGGTTGTATCACAGGACCGCTTCTTATTCAATGTCCATTTATGACTATAGAGTTGTTCTTTAGGGTTGGAAGAGAGTTTCTTTTCGTGTTATTTGGGTTTGTACACTTTGAGGGGAGAATGGGGATGGGTGGAAGGTAAAGGCTCTAGGAGGTAAGAGAGAGGTTTCATTTTTTATTGAATCCTGCAGAAGTGCCTAGTTTGGCCTCATTTTTAAAAAATTACAACACCTTGAGGAAACTCCCTCGTGGGGGCATTCTAGGCTTTATCAGACTCTAAGAGGTAAGGGCTCAGTTATTCCCATTCAATAGAGAGACGCCTGACACCATGGGTGACCATCTCAAGAAGTCAGTCCACCTTAAGGGAACCACGATGGAGGAAGGAAGTAGAAGCCACCCGGGCCCCGCCCAGGTGTCAGTCCGCCAATGTGAGCACCAACAGGGTGGTGCTGCAGGGGCGGGGCAGGCTGCACGGAGCAGCTGCTCTGGGGACCATGGGGTCAGCTCAGGCCTGTGGTCCTGGAGGGGAGCCATCGGCCAACCCACCAGGCTGATTCTGAATCCAGCCCAGCTTTCCCAGAGCCCAGCAAACTGTACATGTCATGGGCCACTAAGACCTTCTCTCGTCCCTGCTGCCGGCCCGCACCGCCGAGGGCCATCCCAGCAGCCTCAGGGTGAGGCCAGCTCAAGTGCATGGAGTCCTGGCCGCTAGTTCTTCAGCTCAGCAGGGCCACTTCCTGCAACAACTCTCCCTTCTGTGCTGTGGCTGCACAAACAGAAAGAGAGGCTCCCTGAGAGACAGGGATTTGTTGATTTCAGACCTCCTCTCCACCGTTCTCTTCTCCAAGTGCAGCCAAAGGGGAGCTGGCAAGCCCTCGTGATCTGGCAGCCAGGCACCTTCTCGGGAAAGCACAGCCCCAATGGGCTCGAACCTGCAGCGGCGTTTGCCCATAGGAACCCTGAAAGCTGGAACTGGGCTCCCGGCAGGGGTTTGCGGGACACGGGGTAGAGATTTCTAAAGTCATAAGGGGCTCGCAGCAGGGGGTGGCCAGTAGGGCACAGTTCTCTGTAAATCCTAATGTAGAAAGTTTACAGAGTTGCACATCAAAGAGGGAATTATAGCTTAGTTTTGTGATACCATAATAGACATGGGACCCAGAGTCAATTCTCGCTCCCTCTCTCTGTCTCTGTCTCTGTCTCTGCCTCAACCCCTGCCCCCGCCAATTCAGTGTAAATAAATGTACATGGTTTTACAAGTCAAATGTTACTAAGGGCTAGTGATAGAAATCATCAGTGCCCTGCGTGTCCTTCATCCTCTCCCAAGCTCCCCCTCAGAAGCATGTCCTCTCAAATCATCTAGCTTTTCCCCTTGTTTTAACCTCATTTCTTTTTCCTTTTTTTTAAATTTTTTGGCCACCAGCACGGCATGTGGGATCCTAGCTCCCCGAGCAGGGATCAAACCCATGCCCCTTGCAGTGGAAAGACGGAGTCCTGACCACTGGACCACCAGGGAATTCCCATTTTTTATTTTATTTTTTTAACCACTTCATTTCTAAATAATCTGTCTACACTGCTGAATCCTAAATTGTCATTTGGAGACATTGCCCACTGACCCCATACTGTGGGAGCTGAAGACTTAGCTCTCCTGTTTTGTCTCAGCCCTCCTTCCCCACCTCTCCCAGAACGGTTATTGCACCATGTTTAATTAAGTCAATACACAGGATTTACGTGACTATGACTATAAAATATGATTCCCTCTTGAGCCAAAATGTTCATTATGTTCACACTTCCTCCTGCAATTCTTTCTTTTCTCCCGGAGTTAATCTTTGCTCTGTTTTTTCATTTGTCAAATTTTCTAGGTTCCCATAGTTACTTTTGCCCCCAAATAATCCAAAATCAGTAACAGTATTTATATACACTCAAGTACAGAGGTTCTGTTCTTGCTGGCGAATTCCTCCCAGAAAGCTCCGACCCCTGAGCCAGTGTGGAGGCTCCTACCCAAGACGTCCCCTGGCCGTTCCCATGTAAAATCATCTGTTACCTAGGTGACATGCCATCTTCCCCTTTCTTGATTAGTTTCCTTCCTCTGCTGAAGCACATATTCCTAAGGAAAGTGCATAGAAGGTAAAATATTTGAGCCTTTGGTTTTCTGAAAATGTCTTTCCCTTACAGTTTCTCTTGATTAATAGTTTGCCTGAGGATAGACTTGTGGCTGAAAGTCATTTTCCTGCAGAATATTGAAGGCATTTGTCGTTATCTTCTATCTTTCAGTTTTGCTATTCAGAAGTTCAACGCTATTCTGGTTGCAAATCCTTCATCACACACGCACTCATACACACACACTCACACGCCAGCCGCACCGGGAAGCGTTTAGAAGTTTTCTCTTTATTTCTGGTAATGCTACATGACAATGTGACACTTTTCTAGAAATTCATTACAGTGGGCCCTCTGTGTTCCACTTTCAACGTAAACTTCTGCCCCTCGATTCTGGAAGATGTTTTTTTAGTATCACAGCTTTGATAGTTTCCTCTCCACCAGCGTCTCTGTGCTTTCCTCCTATAGTTTCTCTTCATCAGATGTTGAAACTTCCAGACTTCGTCTCTAACGTCTCTTTTTCCACTTGCCAAGGGTTTGTTTTTGTTGTCCCTTGTCAATTCTTCAGAATATTTCAATACACAGGGTTTACGTGACTATAACTATAAAATATGATTCCCTCTTGAGCCAAAATGTTCATTATGTTCACACTTCCTCCTGCAATTATTTCTTTTCTTCCGGAGTTAATCTTTGCTCTGTTTTTTCATTTGTCAAATTTTCTAGGTTCCCATAGTTACTTTTGCCCCCAAATAATCCAAAATCAGTAACAGTATTTATATACTTTATCTTCCAGCCCTGTTAATGAGGTTTCTATATTCATATTCCATTTTTCAAACCCTAGTTTTAATTTCCATGAGGTATTTCGCAGCCCTTGGAGATATTAAGAATTTGGGGTTTGTTGTTGTAGGGTTCCACCTCCTGTATTATCAGTGTTTTCTCTGGACCCCTTTTTTCTATTGATTTCCCTTTTTTGCTCTCTTTGATATTGACGACTTCCCTCAAACATTGACTTCTATTAAAAATTCAGGTACCAAAAAGCTGACCGTAAGATGTGTATGTGTGGCGGGGCTTGGGCATAGGTCTGTCCACAAGGAGGGTAATGACAATCCATGTTTTCCAACGGAGGGGTCCCCAAGTGTCAGCCACTGTCTGCCTGGAGAGAGGTCTTTTCCTCTTCTCTCCTACCTAGAGATGGCAGGGGGAGCAGAGTGCAGACCCGACTGCCAGCCTTTGACAAGGAGCTGAGTGAGGGTCCACAGTTCGTTCTGCTTCCCCTACACCCCACCCTCCACTGCCCTCTCTGTCTGGGGTCCCCGGTCAGCTTTCCCAGATATAAATCCCCCATCTCTCCCTAGGTGGAGGGAGACTGGAGAGGAGGTGTGGGCATTTAACATGCTGTGTGCAAACTTCCTTGAAATCCCACTCCACACCTCACCCCTGTTTTCTGTGGGAATTTGCACTTTCCAAGTCCTGAGGCTTTTTCAGGACTTGGGCAAATCATTTCATTTTTCAAGTGTATAAGCAATCTTGTAAATATGTTCATTTCTTAAGTTCTGCCTTAGACACTCAAGCTAAGGCTTCTTTTAATCCACTGAGTCAGCAACTGCCCTGTTTTCCATCCTGAAAAAAAAATTTGTTGAAACTTAACAGCTCTTGCCTATTTTCCCAAACTCTTTTTTTTTCTTGTAGGTTGTACTTTTTCCTCCAGAGTTTTTGGATGATGAGGACATTGACTGTGGTTAGTCTGCTCTGTTTTCGGACTCTGTCCTGAGAATCAGTCAAGGCTCTGCTATTAATTAACAGTGGGGTCTTGGGCAAGTTATTTGCCACTCTAAGCCTCAGTTCCCTCATCTGTAAAACTGTGACCAATGCTTGTCATACACAGGTCACAGTTCTCTTCTGGTGATTAAATGAAATAATGTAAATGTATAAAAGTACTTTGCAAATCCAAGGAATTCACTAAAAAAACCTGTTAGAACCAATAAACAAGTTCAGCAAGATTGCAGAATACAAGATCAATATACAAAAATTTGTTTTATTTCTATACACTATTAACAAACCACTCTAAAATTAAGAAAACAACTTCATTCACAATAGCATGAAAAAGAATAGAAATATGAAGGATAAATTTGATAAAAAGAACTGCAAAACTTGTATACTGAAAACTACAGAACATTGTTGAAAGACGTTATCTAAATAGAGGAAAGAGCACGCCATGATCATAGGTTGGAAGTGCTGACATTGTTTAGATGGCAACACTCCCCAAATTGGTCTATAGATTCAACACAACCGCTATCAAAATCCCAACTGGAATTTTTTGTGAAAATTGACAAGTTGATCCTAAAATTTGTATGGAAATACAAAGGGATTCAGAATAACCAAAAACAGTAGTGCAAAAGAACAAGGTAGGAGGCCTTACACTTTCTGATTTCAAATTTTACTACAAAGCTACAATAACCAAGACTGAGGTACTGACATAATGATAGACATGCACATCAATGGGATAGAACTGAGAGTCTAGAAATAAATCTTTACATTTATGGTCAATTGATTTTTGACAAGGGTTCCAAGACCACTCAATGGGAAAAGAATAAACTTTCAATAGATAGTACAGGGACAGCTGTTTATCCACATGCAAAAGAATGAAGTTGTACCTCTTTCTCCCATAATTCACATAAATTAACTCAAAATGGATTATAGACCTAAAGGAAGAGTTAAAACCATTAAATTCTTAGGCGAAAATATAGGAGTAAATCTTTGTGACTGAGTTAGGCAGCAGTTTCTTAGATAAGATACCAAAAGCACAAGCAACAAAAGGAAACAGTAGGAAAAAAAAAAAAGAAAACAATAGATAAATTGAACTTCATAAAGATTAAAAACTCTGTGCTACAAAGAATAGCATCAAGAAAATGAACAGACAATCCATAGAATGGGGAAAGTTATTGGCAAGTCTATAAAGGACATGCATCCAGAATATACAAAGAACTCTTACCAAGCAATAATAAAAAGATAACTAACCCAATAAAAAATGAACAAAGGATCTAAATAGATAATTGTTCTAAAAAGGTATGCAAAAGACCAATAAGCATATGAAAAGATACTCAATATCATTAGTCATTAGGGAAATGCAAGTCAAAAGCACAATAAGGTACCACTTCACACCCACCAGGATGACTGTGGTAAGATTAAAAACTGTATATTTGGTCTTTGCCCTTGATTCTTGGCATAGGGTTCCTAAACTCTTTGGAATTTCTTGAGTGGTAGGGGTGTCTTTGTTATTCAAAATGAGCCCCTTTTGACCACATCTGAATCTATGTTAATAAGGTGGCTCTTTGTGGGCCCTTAGGTAGCTTCAGGATGGGGGCTTGCTGCCAGAGAAGCCAACCACATGATCAGAAACTTAGGACCATCAGCCCCAACACTGGTTCTCTAGGGAAGGGAGATGGAGATTGAGTTCAATCACCAATGGCCAATGATTTAATCAATCGTACCTAGTCAATGAAACTTTGATAAAAACACTGAAACAAAGAGGCTAAGAGAGCTCTGGACTGTGGACCATGTTAACACGCTGGGGGTGTAGCACACTTGGAGAGGGCAGGAAGCATTGCACCCCATCCCCACCCCTTGCCCTATGCGTCTCTTCCATTTGGCTGTTCCTAAGCTGGATCCTTTAAAATAAAACTGTAATCATAAGTATAAACTTCTCCTGAGTTCTGTGTTATTTTAGCCAATTATTGCACCTGAGGTGAGGTCATGGGAAACCCTGAATTTGTATTCAGCTGAACAGAAGTGCCAGTGGCCTGGAGGCCCCATTTGCAGCTGGTGTGTGAAGGGGAGGTGGTCTTATGGGACTGAGCCTTTAAACTTGTGGGGTCTGTGCTGACTCCAGGTACTTAGTGTCAGAACGGAATTGAATGGTAGTGAAACCGGGTGGGACCCTGTGGGGCTCCTGGGCATGGAAGCCTTTCTGTGTCCCCCATTTCTTGAGTACAGGAAATAGGTTTAATTCAGCCTCCATGACCTTCCCTGTGTTCCAAAGGGCAGGTTCAAACCATTGCTAATCAGGGAAGGAAGGGGATGCAGAGACAGGGAAGAGCAGTCAAGAAACAATAGTGCAGGCTTGGGGCAGGGTCTTGGTATCCCCTCAAGGGATTCACATAACAATATCGTAGAGCTGTTTTGCAGATAATGAAACCCTCACTAAATGGAAGATGTTAACTACTTGATGAAACATTCTTCACTCCAGAGAGAAGGTCACAGTTCAATAAACTCAAGAACCACAGAAGCCTACCACAACACCACCTGATGCCAGATGATCTCTGGATTGAAGGAATGGGGGCCCTGCATGTACCCTGATCCTTATCAGCAACCCTGCCTCTGGACTATAAGACTCCTCACAAAGCAGCTCCGCCTGGCTGGGTTGAGACACACAGTGTTGAGGGCATCAGCCTGCTGTAGCCCCCTTTGCCTGGTAAAGCAATAAAGCTATTCTTTTCTTTTCTTTTTTATGAGTTTATTTATTTTATTTATTTTTTACTGCATTGGGTCATCACTGCTGCGCACGGGTTTTTCTCTAGTTGCGGCCAGTGGGGGCTGCTCTTTGTTGCAGTGCACGGACCTCTCATTGCAGTGGCTCCTCTTGTTGCAGAGCATGGGGTCTAGGTGTGCGGGCTTCAGTAGTTGTGGCGCACGGGCTTCATTGCTCCAGGGCATGTGGGTTCCTCTGGGACCAGGGCTCGAACCTGTGTCCCCTGCATTGGCAGGCAGGTTCTTAAACACTGTGCCACCAGGGAAACCCAAGCTATTCTTTTCTACTTCACCCAAACTCTGTCTCTGAGATTCAATTCAGTGCCAGTGTAGAGGCCAATTTTCAGTATCAGTAGGACACCCAGTTGAAGTCAGAAAATTGGAGAATTGGTTTTTTGTTTGGAAAACAATGTCTATGATTTTAAAAAAGAATAGCAAGTGTTGGTGAGGGTGTGGAGAAATTAGAACATTTTACATTGCTGATGGGAACGTAAAATTGTGCAGCCACTTTGAAAAACAATCTGGCCGTTCCTCAAAATATTAAACACATTTATATATGACTCAACAATTCTGCTCCTGGGCATATGTCCAAGAAAAATGAAAATATAGATCTACCAAAAATCTTGTACATGAATGTTTGCAGCAGCATTATTCATAACAACCAAAAAGTAGAAACAACCCAAACGTTCATCAACTGATGAATGGACAAGTAAAATGTGGTCTATTCATTCAATGGACTATGATTCAGCAATAAAAAGGAATGAATAACTGACACGTGTTACAACATGGATAAATCTCAAAAGTGTTACGCACTTAAGTGAAAGAAGCCAGTTATAAAAGACCTTATACTGTATGATTCCATTTATATGTAATGTCCATAGAGATAGAAAGTAGGTTAGTGGGTATCTAAGTCGGGGGTTAGTGGGTACCTAAGTTGGGAGATGTGGGGTGATGGGAGCTGACTGCTAATAGGCATGGAGTTTATTTTGGGGGTGAAAAAATGTTCTAAAATTAGATTGGGCTGATGATTGCACAACTCAGAGAATATACAAAACCATTGAACTGTACACCTTAAATGGGTGAATTGTATGGTTATGTGAATTATATGTCAACAAAACTGCTTTTAAAAAGTAGTTTGCAAATTATAAAATTAAGTATAAAACCCAATTTTTTACTTAACATTATTATTATTAGTAAAACAGAATATAAACATTGGGAATCATTTCAGCCACTAGTCTTAATTATTATTTGACATTTATTTCTCAGCTGCCCTATAGGTCACTGTTCAGAACTTCAATTTCACAAATGAAAGCAACTACTCCTTAGGAAGCTGCTTCAAACTTTATGGATCTGCCTGGATGCAGAAAGGCTGTGACTGGGGGCGACCGACATTTAGGATCATCTGTGTATGTGGTCTCCAAAAAAAGCTCCTGTTTGAACCAAATTTGATGTCTTTAACGGTCAAGAAAACCCTCTACTGAGTAGAACAACGTTGCTTCACATCTCAGAAACCAAAGGCTCGAGTTCCAGTAAAAATGCTGTTCTCAGAGCCACTTGACATTAAACTTTCAGCTCAATTTCCTGAAGAATCATCAGAGTCACAGGATGGAGAAAGTAATCATTCTTCTAGAGTCACGGCAGTAATAGGCAGGAAGGGCTGCTGCTACTAAATTCACAAGCACGAGCCTGAAAGCATCTCGCAATAGCTCACCTGCTTGATGATTAAAATTTGAAGTGGAGTTGGATGGAGGAAAGGAGTGGGTCAGTGTGAGCTCGGGGCATTGCTGTTCTGCAACCTTGTAGGAAACGCAGGCAAGCAAAATGAGCAAAAGGCCACTTTCTTCACATGTGGCTGACTTGCTTCCCACATATATATGTGTATGTGCATGAAAGTATATCATTTTATAAAAATGAAATACTGTGGCAAATACAGTTCTGTAAGGGCTTTCCTGGTGGCGCAGTGGTTGAGAGTCCGCCTGCCGATGCAGGGGATGTGGGTTCGTGCCCCGGTCCGGGAAGATCCCACATGCCGCGGAGCGGCTGGGCCTGTGAGCCATGGCCGCTGAGCCTGCGTGTCCAGAGCCTGTGCTCCGCAACGGGAGAGGCCACAACAGTGAGAGGCCCACATACCGCAAAAAAAAAAAAAACAACAAAAAACAGTTCTGTAGCCTGTGTTATTCACTCAGCAGTATGTTATGAAAATCTACTGATATCATTTAAAAGGAGTCAGGTGGTTGCAATGCATTCCACCGTGTAACAGTACCTTCATTTTACCCATCTCCTCTGATCGGATATTTAAGATTGAAGCTGGGTTTGGTCATTTACTATGATAAACAGCTCTTTAGTGGAGTGCCCCAATATTCATTCTCACAGTGGTCCCTGGTGTCTTTTGGTAGCTGTTTTTACACCCTAGGAAGAAGGGTACAATTCTTCTTGCAGTGCTTAGCTGTAATAAAGTTTTCTGCTGGCATCAGACATAGAAACCTGGGCAGCTGGTCAGGAATTCAGGCAAGATGTCTAAGAAATAGGCACAGGATGACATTTATTGAGAGCCAAGCATATTTCAGACACTTTCTAAAAGGTCACATCCCAACCCCTCACTTTATAGAGGAGGAAACTGAGGCCCAAAGTAAACTGCAGAGCTTCTCGCTTTCTCTGACACCAAAGCTCAAGAAAGGATGAACATGTGAGAGCCCTGGGCAGGTGGGAGATGGACCGAGCCCCAAGGGCTAAAGGCAGCTGTGGCCAAGGAGGAGCCCCACGATTTGCCTGGAAAAGCTAGGCCACCAGCCCTCTCGAGAGCTCACGGGATTCCTGAGCCTTAGGCCCCTGCAAAGTGTTTACATGCTCATATGTTTGGGGAAAATTTTCCAAATTCACATAATTTTTGCTCCTTTTCTTAAGGAGACTCCCATCATTGTTTCTGCTTGAAGGCCCACAAACTCCATGGAGGTGCTGGAGTTGAAACTGTTCACCCAACAGCGAGCACGGCCCTCAGGCTGGGGCTGCAGGAGGGACCCCCGCAAAGAGGCGCTGCATTCACCCTGCTGGTCCACGTCACAGTCTGAGCTTGACTATCCCGTCCCCCTCAGCAAAGGGGCTACGGACTTTCAGGTTCTGTTTTTGGGTTTTTTTTTTTTGCGGTACGCAGGCCTCTCACTGCTGTGGCTTCTCCCGTTGTGGAGCACAGGCCCTGGACGCGCAGGCTCAGCGGCCATGGCTCGCGGGCCCAGCTGCTCCGCCGCATGTGGGCTCTTCCCGGACCGGGGCACGAACCTGTGTCCCCTGCATCGGCAGGCGGACTCTCAACCACTGCGCCACCAGGGAAGCCCCTAGGTTTTGGCTTTTTATCGATTCTCCTGGCAATTCACACCCAGCTGTAAGGACAGACTCCACACGCCTTTGAAAAAAGCCCAAACTGCCAGCGCATCATGGCTTCAAAGGGAGCTGAGCTCCTGATCCTGAATTCCAATTCAACAGTAAATTTCGGCAGAGAAAATGGGTTGAGAAGAAAAGAATTTTTTTTTTTTTTTTGTGGTACACGGGCCTCTCACTCCTGTGGCCTCTCCCGTCGCGGAGCACAGGCTCCGGACGCGCAGGCTCAGCGGCCATGGCTCACGGGCTTAGCCGCTCCGCGGCATGTGGGATCCTCCCGGACCGGGGCACAAACCCATGTCCCTGCATTGGCAGGCGGACTCTCAACCACTGCGCCAGCAGGGAAGCCCAGAAAAGAAATTTTAATGTCACGTTACCAAAACTCCTGGCTCCCAGATGGCTGATGCTCACAGGTAATGTCCATCCAGGTGGCTGCCTTGGAGGGTTCTTCCCTTGAGAAACACAGGACATCTCCATGGCACTCCTTAACTGGGCATGAAAAAGTTGCCCTTTTAGCTTCTTGTAATGAGAGATTGTCATAGGTTGTTTGAGAAAAACTTTAGCTGCAGTTGGCAAAGATTTCTGAATTCAAATGAAAGTAATCACAATCGATCCTTTTGAAGACAGAGATTTTATGTTTAACCAGTATGCTTTCCCTACCTTTTACGTCTCATAACCCTAATCAACCTCCGCTGTTTTAGCTCACACTCCCGTGTGGCAGAGCAGTAAGGCTGGGCGCTCAACAGCCCTGTACAGGCAATGCTTCTCTCCTTGCATCTGCAGGGTGTGGGCAAGTCATGGATGTCAGTGCTCCCTGAGGGTCACACAGGCAGAGCGTCTCTGCTCACGCCACAAAAATGGTGTTTGTGTAATAAACAAATTAGTTAATTAATTAGTTAAATTTAAAAGTTAAAAATTAAAAATTTTTTAAAATCCACAACATTGTAAATCAACTCTACTTCAATAAAAAAATGAGGGACTTCCCTGGTGGTCCAGTGGGTAAGACTCCGCGCTCCCACGGCAGGGGGTGTGGGTTCGATCCCTGGTTGAACCAAGAAACTAGATCCCACATGCCGCAACTAAGAGTCCACATGCCGCAACTAAGATTCTGCATGCCGCAACTAAGACCCAATGCAGCCAAAAACAAATAATGAAATAAATATATATATTTAAATTTTTTTTAATTTTTAAAAATAATATAATAAAATAAAACCCCACAACATTGTAAATCAACTATACTTCAATAAAAATAAATAAATTTAAAAAAAAGCTATTTGTGGAAGGATGGAAGTCAGAGTCGTCCGCCGAAGCAGCACAAAGGCAGTGCCTGGGGCACGTGCAGGTAGGAGCCAGGCCTCATGGTCCCTGTGTTCTCATGGGGCCTGGTGGCTGTACAGTCTGGGGGGTGGAGCCCTGAACTGGACCACAAGTGGCAGTGGGCTGGGCACAGGGCCAGGCCGCCCACACGTGGTTCCAATGGTGGCTCGGGGCAGCAGGGGTGGGTACATCGTGACATAGTGGGCTTTCCCACCGCGGGGATCAGGGGCCGGGTGGACCCATTCAGTGTATTGGCCCACTCAGCGGGGCAGTGAAGATGCATTCCCTGTATCACTGTGGATGGAGAAGTCTGAGCTCAGGGCCTCAGTGCTGGAAGCTGGGGCTAAGATTCAAACCAGTTCTGCATGATTCCAAAGGCTTGCCCTGTGGCCATCTCCGCCAGCCACACGAGGACTGTCCTCTCAGTGAGACCACAAGATTAACATGCATAAGCAACGGGAAACATTGACGCCCACAAGTGACAGGCCTCAGGGAAGGGAGAGCTGTGGGCCTGGATGCAGTGTGGAAGGGGTCATTCACGTGGGTTTGAATGAGCAGGAAAAAGCATTCTTTCCCCCATAAGAACACAGGTCTCCCTCAGCAGAGGAGCTGCAGACCCACCCTAGCTGCAAGAGTGTGGGTGGGATGTGTTTGGCTTGGTGTCTGGTGACAAGAAGGATGGAAAGGAAGGGGCAGAGACTGCCAGGCTCTGTGTGTTTGCTTCTTGGAGCTGCTGTAACAAAGCACCACACACCAGGGGCTCCACAACACACAGCTAGTGTCTCCCACCTCTGGAGGCTGGAAGTCCGAGATCAAGGTGTCGGCAGGGCCAGTTCCTCCTGAGACCTCTCTCCTTGGCGTGCACAAGGCTGTCTTCTCCCCATGTCCTCACACTGTCCCTCCTTTGTGCTTGTCTGTGTCCTAATCTCCTCTTCTTATAAGGATACCAGTCAGGTTGGATGAGGGTCCACTCTGATGGCCTCATTTTACCTTAATCACCTCTTTAACAACTCTGTCTCCCAACACAGTCCCATTCTGAGGTCCTGGGGCTTAGCACTGCAGCTTATGAATTTGGGGGACACTATTCTGCTGTAACACAAAGGACAGATGGGCTCCAGGAGTGGCTGATGGGGCACCAGTTCCAGTGGTCACTATCGTGGGGGACACCAAGGGCTGGAGCTCACCTGTTAACCCTTTCCTGACACAGGTGTTTGCAGCTGCACATGGTGTCCTGACCTCACAGGATGCATGGGGCAGCTTTGCAGAGGGGGCCTCGCCCTGAAGGTAAACAGGGTGATGCTCCATGCTCCAGACCTCGCTAGGCCCAGATACACCTTCCCCACCCAGCTTTCATAGGCTCCAGACTGCAGCAGAGAAGACCCAGCGATGCCCTTGGAACCTGGGCGTGGAGCCTCACCAGGCACTTGGCAGGTGTGTCTTCCATGGGAGCTAGTTTCACGAAAGTGGGAGGAAGCCAGGGCTTCCCAGGCCACAGACTGTCCGGTGCTGTAGCACTGGCTTTCTCACTGATTCTCAACATAGCCTGGAGAGTCAGGTCCGACCCCTGCCTTTACAGATGGGCCACGAGCACTCAGCACGGGGATTTGCCTGCAGTCACACAGCTCATAGGGCCAGAGCTAAACTACTAAGCTTTAATAAGCCTGACTACAAAGCCTGCATCTGTCCACCCTCGTACAGTAATTAGAGCAAATCCAAGGACAGGATCGAATCCAACTTTCGGAACTTCCTCCCTCTCCTCGCCAACTACGGAGACCTGCCACCCCGTGCCACTGGCCACTCCCGCCACCCGTGCTCGGCCGTGCTCCCCTCCCACACATTCTGTCCCCTCGTTTGCCACCTGCACCCCAGCTCCACTCAGGAGTCACCCCATCTGAGGCTTCCCACACTCTCCGTGGTCCCCCTACTCCTACAGTACTTTATTCAAACTTCTTGTCTGATGGAATCCATCCCATTGTAATGAAACCCTTGCACCTGGACTGTTGGTTTTGCTCACCTTTCTGTCATCAGAGTGTAGCCAGCGCCTGGCACATAGTAGGAGCTCAGAGAGTTTATGGAGCTAGTATGGATTGCAGAGCCCCTGCCTGGCTTGACCTCAGCCTTCCTGTCACCAGCCTCCCACTCAGCCTTCCTGAAGAGCTCAAGCAGGTCCTCAGGGTCCACCTCCGACACCAGGCCCCAGACTTGCCTTTGACCTTCTTTTCCATACTTGGCTGGGTTTTGAGGTCCCACCTTCCCTGGCTGATGCTGTTCCTGCCACCCTGGCCCATGCCTTCCACTTCTACGTCCTGGGCTCACTGAAGGGCCAGGGGAAACACTGATTTCAGGTTTATAGACGTCACAATTTGAGGTCTCCGAAGGAAAGCTCCATTCACAAACTAACTTCAAATAACAGCCACCCTGTTAGGGAAACAATGAGGGCTTTCCAAGTGGGTTTCCTCATCTGTGCGACATCCAACACAAATTACCACACTGCCAAGAAACAAGGCTGCAGGAGAGTTGCATGGAAAGGGCTTATAGTATAACGTCATGATAGAAGAGCAGGTTACACTACGACATATGAAGTGTGCTTCCATCTCTGTACACACACACACGCACACACACACCCATGGGAGCACACATATGCATGCAATAATGCTTGGAAAGTAACTACTCCAAAGCTTAATCATGGTTATTTCTCAGTGGTGGCATTTCAGTTCATAGTTAGCTTTTTAAAAACATAGCTGTTTAAGAGGATAGATTTGGTGAGTTCTCACAATAACATTTTTTAAAAAACATCTGGAAGATATGTATTATTTTGCAATGAGATATAAAACAATATAAAGTTACTTTTCAAATGCCCAAATAAGATTATTTTAATACATACATTTTATGGATATTGAAACTGACAGTGTTGAACGAGACTTATTATCACATTAGGATCTAAACAAGCTGCCCAAAATGTATGTACTCCTCTGACTCGACTCTAACCTAACCTCTTTTTTTTTTTTTTTTTTTTTGCGGTACACGGGCCTCTCACTGTTGTGACCTCTCCTGTTGAGGAGCACAGGCTCCAGACGCGCAGGCTCAGCGGCTATGGCTCACGGGCCCAGCCGCTCCGCGGCATGTGGGATCCTCCTGGACCGGGGCACGAACCCGTGTCCCCTGCATCAGCAGGCGGACTCTCAACCACTGCGCCACCAGGGAAGCCCTAACCTAACCTCTTTAAACTTTCTGCTTCTCAGAGTCAAGTTGAGTCATAGGAGTATATACATTTTGAGCAGCTTGTTTAGATCTTATTACATTTTGTCTAGGGTCATGCCATGGGTATCTGTAGGTGTCCCCGCTTTCTTTCTGTACCTGCCGTCTGGGAGGTGGCCCGTCTCACAGAAGGGGAACAGGTGACCCGAGGGCTGTCCTTCATGAATGAGGACAGCACTGCTGGGGAAGCTGATTTCTGAGCCAAGGGCCCACCCTCAGCAGGAATAGCAAATAGATGCTCCAAAGTCAGAGGCTCAAGCCATCTGACTCCTTGGCCACTCCCTGCTTCCAGCTCCTTGGATAAGGGTTCTGTCCAGAAAGATTGTAAATTGCTTTGAAAGTCCAAGACGTGTATTAATAACCCTGTAGTGCTCCCTGGAGCTATATAAATGCTAAGTAGAACAGAAATTACTCTGGAGGATTCTCTCACCCGAAAGATCGCCCAGATATAACTGCTTTTGATAAGTCATCAACACAACTTTTAAAATAAAGCAGCCTCAGCCCTTTCACTTCTGACCACGAGACAAAATGTATTGAACCACAGGTTAAACTCCAATTGATTCAGGGCTTTCTCTGGCTTTTCCCTCCTCTGGATCCTCTTTATTGCAGTGAATCAAGATGAGCCCCTGGGCGGCTTTTATTTAGGTGGTCATTGTGCTTGTTGGCACTGGCATCCGCCCCCCTACCTTGCACCCACCCCACTCCCCAGGTGAACAGCCTAGAATTGGCTTTTACCTACATGACTTGAAATGCCAACTGGGTGAATAAAATATAACCCTCACCCACGCACGTTGCCTCCCAGAGTAAATTTGGGGTCATGAAATGTTCCAGTGAAGTTTCCAGTTGACTAAATATAAGGGTCTTATTTTTCCAACTTTAGCTGGTCATGTATGGTCACTCTCTGGACTTCAGATGGTTGCATGCACGTGGCTGGAGCGATTTCAAGCTTGCTCACTGTATGGCAATTCCCCTCCCACCCCACATCCTTCCAGCAGCCTGCAGAGCAGATGAGCGTCTGCACAGAGTCCGTTTTGCCCTGGCCTTTCTTGTGCTCTCAACCTGGCGCTGCTCTTAACACTTCGTCCCCTTCCTTTTCACCTCGGTGAATCCTCCATCTCATGCCTTACGTTCCCTGGATACTTCTCTGTATTTCCATGGGGTCACAGATTGAAAGTGTAGCTGTTACCATGGCTCCAAGGTGCATCTTCTCTCTTGTTCTTTTGGTACCTCATCCTGAGTCTGCACTCTTTACAATGATATCAGACTCTTCATAGGCAAAATGGAATTTCCTTCTTATTTCTTTTTTTTCCATTCATCTCTCTCTCCTAAATTCTGTCTTGAATGGGAAGGGTAGTATCTTTAAACTTCATAAACTTAAAGAGAAGGAAGTTTGGAATCCCTTGGCTAGTCTGGTTTATAATTTTGTGTCTCTGGAAATTGAAGATGTGGTCAGACAAAAATGTTACCTGAGGCTTAAATCTAACCAACAAGAAAAATTGGGTAAATGAAATGGAAATGGTAAGAATCTTAAAAGCATATGATCATCTAATTTTTAATCAAAATAATGACTTTATTGTTTTTATGAAATAAACTTTGGGTTGTTATTAAAAATGAAAGCAATAAAGAAAATAGAAGAAAATAATGGATTACTCAAAATCGTAATACCCAGTAATAATCAGTGTTAACATTTGGTGGCATCATCCCATACACATCTGCTTATAAAAGAGACAGTTTGATGGATTGATAGACAGGTGGATGGATGGTTTGAAGATACTGTTTCCAAGATGTTAGTTCCTTAAATATCTCATCACGTTGAAGAAAAATGACTACAAAAATCGTTTAAAAAGTTAGTCTTTTTTTAAACTACATGTTTCAGTTTCAGACAATATTGATTACCTGCTATGAGAGATAAGACATGCAGTATTCGTAGGCTTTCCTCCAACACCCCTGGTCCCAGCCTCCCAAGATTTGTTCTGTGCATTATTATTGCTTGCAGAGGCCTAATGACATTCATGTTCTGATGTACAATTCTTACCCTCCAGTTGCTTGATCTTAGTTCTGCTGTTAAATGAATTCAACAGTCAGCATCAGGGTTTACCTGGTGAACACAGCTTTTCCATTTTATTTTATTATTTTATTTTTATTTTTTTTCACATCTTTATTGGAATATAATTGCTTTACAATGGTGTGTTAGTTTCTGCTGTATAACAAAGTGAATCAGCTATATGTCTACATAAATCCCCATATCCCCCCCTCTTTTTTTTTTTTTTTTTTTTTGCATTACGTGGGCTTCTCACTGCTGTGGCCTCTCCCGTTGCGGAGCACAGGCCGTGGACACGCAGGCCCAGCAGCCATGGCTCACAGGCCTGGCCGCCCCGCGGCATGTGGGATCTTCCCAGACCGGGGCACGAACCCGTGTCCCCTGCATCGGCAGGCGGACTCTCAACCACTGCGCCACCAGGGAAGCCCATCCCCTCCTCTTGAGCCTCCCTCCCACCTTCTCTATCCCACCCCTCTAGGTTCTCACAAAGCACCGAGCTGATCTCCCTGTGCTATGCAGCAGCTTCCCACTAGCCATCCATTTTACATTTGGTAGTGTATATATGTCCATGCCTCTCTCTCACTTTGTCCCAGCTTCCCCTTCCCACTCTGTGTGCTCAAGTCCATTCTCTACATCTGTGTCTTTATTCCTGTCCTGCCCCTAGGTTCATCAGAACCTTTTTTTTTTCTTAGATTCTATATATATGTGTTACCATATGGTATTTATTTTTCCCTTTCTGACTTATTTCACTCTGTATGACAGACTCTAGGTCCATCCACCTCACTACAAATAACTCAATTTCATTTCTTTTTATGCCTGAGTAATATTCCATTGTACATATGTGCCACATCTTCTTTGTCCATTCATCTGTCGATGGACACTTAGGCTGCTTCCATGTCCTAGCTATTGTAAATAGAGCTGCAGTGAACATTGTGGTGCATGACTCTCTTTGAATTATGGTTTTTTCCAGGTATATGCCCAGTAGTGGGATTGCTGGGTCGTATGGTAGTTCTATTTGTAGTTTTTTAAGGAACCTCCATACTGTTCTCCATAGTGGCTGTATCAATTTACATTCCCACCAACAGTGCAAGAGGCTTCCCTTTTCTCCACACCCTCTCCAGTATTTATTGTTTGTAGATTTTTTGATTATGGCCATTCTGACTGGTGTGAGGTGATACCTCATTGTAGCTTTGATTTGCATTTCTCTAATGATTAGTGATGTTGAGCATCTTTTCCTGTGTTTGTTGGCCATCTGTATGTCTTCTTTGGAGAAATTTCTATTTAGGTCTTCTGCCCATTTTTGGATTGGGTTGTTTGTTTTTTGGTTATTGAACTGCATGAGCTGCTTTTATATTTTGGAGATTAATCCTCATTGCTTCGTTTGCAAATATTTTCTCCCATTTTGAGGGTTGTCTTTTCATCTTGTTTATGGTTTCCTTTGCTGTGCAAAAGCTTTTAAGTTTCATTAGGTCCCATTTGTTGTTGTTGTTGTTGTTGTTGTTGTTGTTTTTCCATTACTCTAGGAGGTGGGTCAAAAAGGATCTTGCTGTGATTTATGTCATAGAGTGTTCTGCCTATGTTTTCCTCTAAGAGTTTTATAGTGTCTGGCCTTACATTTAAGTCTTTAATCCATTTTGAGTTTACTTTGTGTATGGTGTTAGGAAATGTTCTAATTTCATTCTTTTACCTGTAGCTGTCCATTTTCCCCAGCAACACTTATTGAAGAGGCTGTCTTTTTTCCATTGTATATTCTTGCCTCCTTTGTCAAAGATTAAGTGACCATATGTGTGTGGATTTATCTCTGGGCTTTCTATCCTGTTCCATTGATCTATATTTCTGTTTTTGTGCCAGTACCATACTGTCTGATTACTGTAGCTTTGTAGTATAATCTGAAATCAGGGAGTCTGATTCCTCCAACTCCATTTTTTTCCCTCAAGATTGCTTTGGCTATTTGGGGTCTTTTGTGTTTCTAAACAAAGTGTTAAATTTCTTGTTCTAGTTCTGTGAAAAATGACATTGGTAGTTTGATAGGGATTGCATTGTATCTGTAGATTGCTTTGGGTAGTATAGTCATTTTCACAATATTGATTCTTCCAATCCAAGAACATGATATATCTCTCCACCTGCTTGTGTCTTCTTCTTTCATCAGTGTCTTATAGTTTTCTGCATACAGGTCTTTTACCTGCTTAGGTAGGTTTCTTCCTAGGTATTTTATTCTTTTTGTTGCAATGGTAAATGGGAGTGTTTCCTTCATTTCTCTTTCTGATTTTTCGTTGTTAGTGTATAGGAATGCAAGAGACTTCTGTGCATTAATATTATATCCTGCTACTTTACCAAATTCATTGATTAGCTCTAGTAGTTTTCTGGTGGCATCTTTAGGATTATGTAGGTATAGTATCATGTTATCTGCAAACAGTGACAGTTTTACTTCTTCTTTTCCAATTTGTATTCCTTTTATTTCTTTTTCTTCTCTTATTTCTGTGGCTAAAACTTCCAAAACTATGTTGAGTGCTAGTGGTGAGAGGGGGCACCCTTGTCTTGTTCCTGATCTTAGAGGAAATGCTTTCAGTTTTTCAACATTAAGAATGATGTTGGCTGGGTTTGTCATATATGGCCTTTGTTATGTTGAGGTAGGTTCCCTCTATGCCCACTTTCTGGAGAGTTTTTACCATAAATTGGTGTTGGATTTTGTCAGAAGCTTTTTCTGCACCTATTGAGATTATCATATGGTTTTATCCTTCAGTTTGTTAATATGGTGTATCACATTGATTGATTTGTGTGTATTGAAGAATCCTTGCATTCCTGGGATAAACCCCACTTGGTCATGCTGTATGATCCTTTTAATGTGATGTTGGATTCTGTTTGCTAGTATTTTGTTGAGGATTTTTGCTTCTTTGTTCATCAGTGATACTGGCCTGTAATTTTCTTTTTTTGTGATATCTTTGTCTGGTTTTGGTATCAGGGTGTTGGTAGCCTTGTAGAATGAGTTTGGGAGAGTTCCTCCCTCTGCCGTATTTTGGAAGAGTTTGAGAAGGATAGGTGCTAGCTCTTCTCTAAATGTTTGATAGAATTCACCTGTGAGGCCATCTGGCCCTGGTCTTTTTTTTGTTGGAAGATTTTTAAGCACAGTTTTAATTTCAGTGCTTGTGATTGGTCTGTTCATGTTTTCTGTTTCTTCCTGATTCAGTCTTGGAAGGTTGTACTTTTCTAAGAATTTGTCAATTTCTTCCCAGTTGTCCATTTTATTGGCATATAGTTGCTTGTAGTAGTCTCTCATGATCCTTTGTATTTCTGTGGTGTCAGTTGTTACTTCTCCTTTTTCATGTCTAATTCTGTTGATTTGAGTCTTCTCCCTTTGTTTCCTGATGAGTCTCGCTAATGGTTTATCAATTTTGTTCATCTTCTCAAAGAACCAGGTTTTAGTTTTATTGATTTTTGCTATTGTTTCCATCATTTCTTTTTCATTTATTTCTGATCTGATCTTTATGATTTCTTTCCTACTGACTCTGGGGGTTTTGTTGTTGTTGTTGTTCTTCTTCTTTCTCTAATTGCTTTAGGTCTAAGGTTAGGTTGTTTTTTTGAAATCTTTCTTGTTTCTTGAGGTAGGATTTTATTGCTATAAACTTCAATCTTAGAACTGCTTTTACTGCATCCCATAGGTTTTGGGTCACCGTGTTTTCATTGTCATTTGTCTCTAGGTATTTTTGATTTCCTTTTTGATTTCTTCACTGATCCATTGGTGGTTTAGTAGCATACTGTTTAGCCTTCATGTGTTTGTATTTTTTACGATTTTTTTCCTGAAGTTGATATCTAATCTCATAGCGTTATGGTCAGAAAAGATGCTTGATATGATTTCAATTTTCTTAAATTTACCAAGCTTGATTTGTGACCCAAGATGTGATCTATCCTGGAGAATGTTCCATGTGCACTTGAAAAGAAAGTGTATTCTGTTGTTTTTGGATTGAATGTCCTATAAATATTGATTAAGCCCATCGGGTCAAATGTGTCATATAAAGCTTGTGTTTCCTTATTTATTTTCTGTTTGGATGATCTGTCCATTGGTGTAAGTGGGGTGTTAAAGTCCCCTACTATGATTGTGTTACTGTTGATTTCCCATTTTATGGCTGTTAGCATTTGCCTTATGTATTGAGGTGCTCCTATGCTGGGTACACAGATATTTACAATTGTTATATCTTCTTCTTGGATTGATCCTTTGATCATTATGTAGTGTCCTTCCTTGTCTCTTGTAATAGTTTTTATTTTAAAGTCTGTTGTGTCTGATATGAGTATTGCTACTCCAGCTCTCTTTTGATTTCCATTTGCATGGAATATCTTTTTCCATCCCCTCACCTTCAGTCTGTATGTGTCCCTAGGTCTTGAAGTGGGTCTCTTGTAGACAGGATATATATGGGTCTTGTTTTTGTATCCATTCAGCCAGTCTGTGTCTTTTGGTTGGAGCATTTACTCTATTTACATTTAAAGTAATTATTGATATGTATGTTCCTACTACTATTTTCTTAATTGTTTTGGGGTTGTTTTTGTAGGTCTTTTCCTTCTCTTGTGTTTCCTGCCTAGAGGAGTCCCTTTAGCATTTGTTGTAAAGCTGGTTTGGTGGTGCTGGATTCTCTTAACTTTTGCTTGTCTGTAAAGCTTTTGATTTCTCCATTGAATCTGAATGAGATCCTTGCTGGGTAGAGTGATCTTGGTTGTAGGTTTTTCCCTTTCATCACTTTAAATATATCCTGCCACTCCCTTCTGGCTTGCAGAGCTTCTGTTGAAAGATCAGCTGTTAACCTTATGGGGCTTCCCTTATATGTTATCTGTTGCTTTTCCCTTGCTGTTTTTAATTTAATTTTTTCTTTGTGTTTAAATTTTGTTAGTTTGATTAATATGTGTCTTGGCATGTTTCTCTTTGGGTTTATCCTGTATGGGACTCTCTGTGCTTCCTGGACTTGATTGACTATTTCCTTTCCCATGTTAAGGAAGTTTTCAACTATAATCTCTTCAAATATTTTCTCAGACACTTTCTTTTTTTCTTCTTCTTTGAGGACGCCTGTAATTCGAATGTTGGTGCACTTAATGTTGTCCCAGCGGTCTCTGAGACTGTCCTCCATTCTTTTCATTCTTTTTTATTTATTCTGCTCTGTGGCAGTTATTTCCACCATTCTATCTTCCAGCTAACTCATCTGTTCTTCTGCCTCAGTTATTCTGCTATTAATTCCTTCTAGAGTATTTTTAATTTCAGTTATTGTGTTGTTCATTACTGTTTGTTTGCTCTTTACTTCTTCTAGGTCCTTGTTAAACGTTTCTTGTATTTTCTCTATTCTATTTTCGAGATTTTGGATCATCTTTACTATCATTACTCTAAATTATTTTTCAGGTATTTTGCCTATTTCCTCTTCATTTATTTGGTCTTATGGGTTTTTATCTTGCTCCTCTGCCTGTAAGATATTTCTCTGTCTTCTCATTTTGTCTAATTTACAGTATTTGAGGTGTCCTTTCCCTAGGCTACAGGGTTGTAGTTCCTCTTGCTTCTGTTCTCTGCCTCCAGTGGTGGGGTTGGTCCAGTGTCTTGCTTAGGCTTCCTGATGGGAGGGACTGGTGCCTGCATTCTGGTGGGTGGAGCTGAGTCTTTTCCCTCTGATGAGCAGGGCCATGTCAGCTGGTGAGTTTTGGGGTGTCTGTGAGCTTAGTATGACTTTAGGTAGTCTGTATGCTGACGGGTGGGTTTGTGTTCCTGTCTTGTTTATTGTTTGGTGTTAGGTGTCCAGTGCTGGGAGTTGCAGGCAATTAGGTGGAGTCAAGTCTTGGATTCAGATAGAGGCCTCCATGAGAGCTCTCAGTGATTGATCTTCCCTGGGGTTGGGAATTCTCTAGTGGTCCAGCATCCTGGACTCAGTGCTCCCACCCCAGAACCTCAGGCCCGACTTCCAGTTGAGGAACCAAAACTCGCATCTCACTCATCCCAGCAATAAAGGAAATTGAAAAAAAAAAAGACTAATAAAACCCCAGATAAATGGTAAAAAGTAAAATCAAACAAACAAAAACAGAAACAAGGAAACACACACACACAAAAGAAACAAAAACAGAACCAAATAAAACAAAAACAAGAGAACAACCAAACAAAAGAACCCAAGAACGAAATCAAACAATTAAAATGAAAACTAACAAAAACACAAAACCAGAAAAGAAAACTGAAGCAGAGTGCCAACTGAAGAATGAAACAAAGAAAAGAAACAAACCAACAAAAAATGATTTAAAAAAAAAGAGAGAAAGGGCTTCCCTGGTGGTGCAGTGGTTGAGAGTCCGCCTGCCGATGCAGGGGACACAGGTTCGTGCCCCGGTCCGGGAAGATCCCACATGCCGCGGAGCGGCTGGGCCCGTGAGCCATGGCCGCTGAGCCTGCACGTCCGGAGCCTGTGCTCCGTAACGGGAGAGGCCACAACAGTGAAAGGCCCGCGTACCGCAAAAAAAAAAAAAAAAAGAGAGAGAAGGAAAGGGGAAAGAAGACAGAACAAAAGAAAAGCAACGTAGAAATAGAAATATTTTTTAAAATTAAAAATATATTAAAGAAAGAAGAAAACAAAACCAGAGAAAACCCCAGAAAAGTGGTAAAAACAAAATCAAACAAAAACAGAAACAAGGAAACACACACACACATAAAAGAAACAAAAACAGAACAAAATAAAAAGCAAGAGAGCAACCAGAGAAACAGAAGAACCCCAAAACAAAATCAAACAGTTAGAATCAGAACTAAGAAAAACAAAAAACTTAAAAATAAAACCAAAGCAGTGTGCCAACCAAAGGATAAAGCAAGGAAACAGAACAAACTAATAAAAATGATAAAATAAAATGGGAAAAAACACAGAACAGAAAAGCAAAGTAGAAATGGAAATTAAAATAAAAATTAAAAATATATTAAAGAAAAAGAAGAAGAAGAAAAAAATAAGGGAAAGGAGCACAGAACAACAGAAAAGCAAAGTAAAAATAGAAATATATTAAAAAATAAAAATAAAAAATATGTTATAAAACACTAAGATCCCAAAAGACTAAATTAAAAAAATTACTAAAACAACAACAGCAAACAAAGGAACAAAAAAAGCCAGAACCAACAACAGAATGAATCAAAACATAATAAAATTAATACTAATAATTATGTTTCCCTGGGTTTTTTTACGTTTATGAATGTCCACCTGCTGTCTCTATATTTAAATAACAACTGGGAACAGTATTCTCAAGTAGCTCTTTCCTTTAGAATTCTATGGATATTGCTCCATTTCCTCTCTATGCTCTTTATTAAAATGAGTTTATGTTCTTATTCACATGTAGTTTGAAACACTCATGAGGAAGATGCTTCTGGTTTAAGGATTATATTTTCTTCCAGGTTGGATTCTTCTTCTGTATTTTGAATGCAGTATAACGTTCCTCTTTTTTAGTCATGTGTGTGTGGTGGGGCATGTCTGCAGAGTTGCCAGGCTTTTTCTTGTCATCTAGTTCATACTGAACAAGGAGAGTTCTGTCTAAACCTTCTATTTCTTGGTACATTAAAAGTGAATTTTCTTTAGTACACATCTCACCTTATCTGGAACCAGTTTGTTCCTTCTTCCCCTCAGAGTTACAATTTCTGGATTGAGTATTGCATTCTACCCACCTTTCTGAAGCCTGAGGGCACAGGAGTGGGAGAGGGGAGAGGTTGCTTCTCGGGGTGGAGACTCTACTCTCTCTTTCGAGATCTGATGAAACACCCTGTATTAAATGCCCACTTCATTGAGTTAGAGACGTGTCCCATTTCTGTGAGCTCTGTTCATCCCTCCTACTCAGCCCAGGTCACTGGGAAATTTTTGAGCTCTGGCTGTCTGATCATATCATTTTACACGTGTTAAGTGAGGAGAATGTTAGGCATTTCAGACATGGACCCTAGACCTTTTCAGTCATATCTTCATACATTCAACAAACATTTATTAAGTATTTACTCTGTAAAAAGACTCCAATGGGCATGAGGAGGGTCCTCAGTTTCTCTGCTGCCTTCAACCCTAACCCCCTCTCCCCTTTTTCCCCTACATCCCCCACCCTGTGAACCTTGACTGACCAAAAAAGCTGCAAGGTTTGCAAAAACAGTTCTTTAAAGCGCTGTTATAACGGGTACCAGGATGGGACCACACAATCCTGAGCAAGATGCATGAAAACCAGGACAACCTCCAGGGGCAAGTTTCACAGCAGTGAAAGACAAAAACTTTTACCTGACCTGAATCACCAGGACATGCCCGCCTGTCTTTCCCTCACCCTACAGAGCTCCAGCCCTGCTGTGAATGGGGAGTTACTCAGTCTTCAGGTGTTCCCTGACCTGATGTGAACCAGCTGAATGAAACCTTTGACCTCGACTTGAGACCCTTGAATTATTTTCTTTGGACAACCCATGGGAGTCCTTAATGTGAGGCACTGGACATACAAACGTGCATAAGACATACTCTAGGTGAGGAATACAAACATCGGTGAATAAATACGATACAGAAATGAAATAAGTCTTTCCTTTTCTTTAAGAGTTGACATATGAATAAGCCAAATAATCAGGCAAATGTGACATATTCACAAAAGAATTTCCCAAACTCACAAACTACACAGGGAAAGACATCAGAGACAAGGCCTGTGATGCAGCTGGAATCTGGGCCAGGTGATAGGCCATCAGTGGGCTAAGTCTATGGCAACCATGTGTCCAGGCAAGGTCCCCTGAAGTGCTCCTGAATTCTGTAAGACAGTACTTCCTCATCATTAGAAGACATGATTCCTGTTTCTGTTGTGCACACAGTACACCGAGAGAGAGCTTCTCTATTAAATAGCATTTATTTCCAAGCTGTCATACTGAAGTGTCCTCAGAGAAGCAGCAGCGTTCTCCTTAGCAAGTCCATGGCCACACTTGCAGCAGGGTCTGCCATGGTGGTACACACCACTGTGCTCTTATAGGAATTATGTACTAAGCAAGAGAATGAGACAAGGTAGATTCTTCTGAAGACTTTGATGTATCCCAGCTGCTTATTTTATGTGTTGACTGGTTTGTTTAGTTGGATGGCTCTGCTAGTGGTTGCTTACTTAATCTGACACTGCTGAGATTTGCCAAAGGGAGTGATTGGCTCATAAGAGGAACATAGTCCTATTGTGTTTGCATTGCCATTGATCTCAATAGCCAGATGCCCAGAACAGGTTGAGAGGTGTGGTTGCTTTGGGCAAAGGAACAAAGTCGGATTTTCCTGTGGAGCAAGAAAATAAGTAGAATTTTACCCAAACCAACTCTCAACAAGCTCATAATAGAAGGAGCCATAATTGCTGCAAGAGAGGCTTAGAATTCAGTGGCACAACTAATGAGTGCTCCAGCAGAGAAGAGATGGGAGCAGAGGCTGCTTTTCTCTGGCAGGAGTAATGACTTTGGCCCAATTCCTTTTCATGCAAGAAAAATGGCAGCCATCCTAGAAATATTCGGAATAGCTGTGCTAACTAATCTGCCAATGCTGGTTTCAGATTGAAAGAAAGAAAACTTAAACACGAATGGAATTAGGACCAGCTTGTGGTTAGAGTTCAGCTGACTTCCTTTCAAAGCTAATCAGTAGCCCATCTTCATGCCTTTCAAATGCCATATAACCCACATATGTGAGGTCCCCTCATGATGAAATGAGCCCACATCCAGGAAGCCGACTCACAGAAGCTTCCAGCAAATGACTGCCTACTCTCATTTCCCTGGATAATTCCTTGCAAAATATTATTTATGGTGACAAACAGGGTGAAAAGGAGGTAAAAGGACTTCAGATGGGCATGTGTTGTCGGGGGCTGGTACCTCCCTGGGGCTCTTACATAGTTTGTCAACACCCAAGAGAGACCCTCCAGTTCCTCAACTCATTCCAGACATTGAGTGGAAATTCACCAACTAATTCACGTAAGGGGGGCAGGGGTGTCCTGGTGAAGACAAAGAGAGGGCTTGGTGGGGTCCTGTCAATATCAAGACCAGAGGGGTGTCCACATCCCCTCCAGCCCTATGACTACAAATTGCAATATATGGGTCATTGACAACATTTTGGAGTGTGGTGTCACAATCTATTCGCAGGGAAGTACTGCATTCTGTCTATGACCCCTTGAGATCCAGTGTCTATGGTGGGAAGGAGGGGAGAGATGTGAAGAAGTCCTATGTTTGGTGTGGGAGGATGAGCATCACATCTCTGAATGGAGAAGAATGCTGCTCTCTTTATGAGCTCTAGGGTGGGGAGTGACTTGCAGTGGAGTCCAGCTTGGAAATCTATCTGGTAAACTCAGAGATGCTCTGGTGTTTGCTCTTCTCTTGGTGGGAGATCCCTTTTATAGGCACCGTTCAAAAGTGCATTCTCCTAGACCTCTCATTTCTCTCTCTCTCTCTCTCTCTCTTTTTTTTCTCCTAGACCTCTGGTTTCCTTATCTTCTTTACTTCTCTACTTCTCCACTGTCAGAAATTATGTGCTTAGTTTTATAGGAGACACCAGAAAAATACAATACGTCACCCTTGTTCTTAATCGTCTTACATTCTGGTTTGGGAATCAAGAGGATAACACAACTGAATACATGATTGCATAATCAGTTCAGGGATTCAGCTCGAAGTACTACTAAATATTAGAGAAGGAAGAGGTCACCAGAAATCTGGCTGGATAAATCTGATCACCATTACATCGTAACTTGAGATGGGTACCTACTTACCAAGCAATTTACATGTGACAGGGACTCTGCTGGATACAATGTAATTTTTTAAAAATATAAATCCTCCCAACAGCATCTAGAAATAACTATTACGATCCTCATTTTAAAGATAAGAATATTGAGGCACATAGAGTGAGTGAACTCATCTTCGGCAAGATAGATTTTGCTTAGATAAGAGAGAAGGTGATGATTCCTAGTGGGGAAACTTCTGAGCACTGCACTTACACACACACACACACACACACACACACACACACACACACACACACGTACCCCCAGGGATCGAGGGAACTAGCCTAGCAGGCCAGCTCGTGGTTTGGAGCTCAGTGGTATTGAGTTAGGACATGGTACTGCATTAGAGAGAATCAGAGCAAAGGAACTAGAGTTAATCCCCAGGTGAAGCTCCCTGGGGACTGCTAAGGGATGAACTGGAAAGTGAAGGTCAGTTAATAAGCCCAATGTGTAAAAAAACTGGAGGAGAGACAGAAAGCAGATGTAAGCCAAGATGGGATCAGAGAAAACTGGAATGACACAGGGGTGAGGTGTAAGAGACTCAACCATGAAACTCTTCAAATAGAGCTGAGGGGCAGACGCTCACCATACAGGCCACTGGGGCGCAGTCTGCTTGGCTTGGACGTGAAGACAGCTGCAGGGAACCCAAAAGAGACAAAGACACTAGGCCAACCTGGACCTGCAGCAGACAGAATGGACTACCTGAGGTAACGTGCATGCCCACTGGGTGTGGGGACATAAAGTTAAAGGCAGGGACAGATTGGGAGGAGCCTCAAACACCGAGAGTTTGGATCCAAAGCACACAGCTATCAGAAGCCAATGGAGAGAAATACGGTTTTGGTTTCTCAACTCTAAAAAATTCATCCTGGACCTATATTTTTGACAAAGTAACCTCCAAATATGAAAACATTGCTAATACTTTCAGAATTAAGTTTGTTTTGTAATTTGATCAGTGACCATGAGAGACCATTTATAGCAGGAGTCCCCAACCCCTGGGCTGTGGACCAGTATTAGTCCATGGCCTGTTAGGAACGGGGCCACACAGCAGGAGGTGAGCAGTGGGCAAGTGAATGAAGCTTCATCTGTATTTATAGCCACTCCCCATCTTTCACATTACTGCCTGAACCATCCCCTCCTCCATCTGTGGAACAATTGTCTTCCACAAAACCAGACCCTGGTGCCAAAAAAGTTGGGGACTGCTGATTTATAGGCATCAAAACCCAGTTTCCCTGCGACTTACTTCCCCAAGGATTAGAGACAGTCGAGACCTGATATTCCGATGAGACTTCCACAGCCAATCCTCTCACTTTAAAACTAATTTACTCTTGAGTGGATAAAGCTATATATGTTTTTGGATAGGAATTTAAATTGTCAAATTCTCTTCTTGCGTAGTCACTCAAGAACTACTTGTTTCTAATTCCATGATGTGATCTCTAGTACTATGACCATATGCCTCAGATGTCCCTAACATCCTGTCCCATTGTCCATATACTATACTCAATGTAAGAATATAGAAAATATTAAATGATATTCTATCCAGGTCCTGGATGACAAATTGCAGAAAGCAAGATTATGTCCCTCGCCCAATTAACTGGCACTGTTAAGAGCTCAAAGCTACCTATTTTATGAGGAGTCAAAAATCTGTCCTAGGTCCCCTTGCAGAGCATTAAAGTGTATTAAGATTCATACCTTTGATCAGGAGATCTTTGGATTGTGAGAGATGTCCATGTTGGCTTACTGGAGGGAGAAATACTGCTTTGCTTCTTTTTCTCCCAAAAGAGAAATATGGAAATGTGGGCTTCATGACTGGCTGAGATCACATGGCCATTAAGCACACCAGTAACAAAGGTTCTGTGGCCCTGCGCTTCACAGCACCCTCGTCCCTACGTACAGGTCTCTTTCTTCTTCCCTTCAAAGCTTTTCTTAAAATGTAGGCTTTCCATAAATCCCTTATTTTCTCACCACTTCCTTGTCTTAATTCTATTCAGTCAGACTTTTGGCCAAGATTCAATTGTGCCTACAGAACTCATTAGGGACCTGTGGTAGCCATGTCACTGTGCTCCTTCCCTCCTCCTCCCCCTCCCTCCCCTCCCCCTCCCTGTCCCTCCCTTTCTTCCCCCTCCCCCTCCCCTTCCCCTTCCCACTTCCTCCCCTTTCCCCCTTCCCTCCTCTCTCTGCAGCATTTGTCACTGTTCACTGCTTCTCCTTCCTGGAGCTCTCACCTCTCCCAGCTTCCTGTACCCCCGTTTTCCCCTTGGTTCTCCTTGGGTATTCTCAATCCCACCATCCAAGGCTACTTTACGATCTCCTACCTTCTCCTGTTCTCATAATAGAGATGTTGCCCCAAAATTTATCTCCTTGTCCTTCTTCTCTTCTTACCCCAATATCGGTCTCTGAGTGACTGAACTCCTGCCACGCCTACAGTTACTTCCTTCCATGAAGATGTCTCCTAAATCAACATCACTCGCCACCCCCACTCTCAGCAGCTTCCTACTTCCTAACTGCCTGGCACACACCTCAATGTGATTGCCTGTGGAGCCTCACACTCATGACACTCAGCTTGGTCCTGGTTGCAAGATATGCAGGAAGCTCGCCTTTGGAGGAAGAAGAGCCCTTCCACAGCAACCATGGCGTGAGGGCTGGGAAGACGGGCCAGCTTAGGCAGGGATCATCCTCAGGGAGGGGAAGCAGTCTTAAACCAGATCAAAGCTGGCACAGAAGACTCAAGTCTCATCCAGACCTGGATTCCTAGCCGGGAAGCTCTGATGTAACAGATCAACATTTGGTCCATCCAGATCCTAAACCAGGGAGAATCATTTGGAATGAAGTGATGGACCCCAGAAGCAAAGCCCAGTTCAGGGGTAAAGGGAGAGACAGGAACTCCTCCAGAGGACCAGGACTCCATGGAGAGCCAGGGCAGAAGAGCCCCAGGTACTAGAGATGAAGCTCTGTGTTCACATAAGGACCTGGCACCCAGGCTCGGGGCGTGGGGGGACAGATCAATTCTTGACATGGCTTGCTGGAGAGGAGTGGCTTCAAACAGACACCAACCCACTATTGATTCTCATTGTTCCAGAGCCCAGGGAGGGCGAAGCCTGCAGGGAGCAGGCATTATTTGGGCAGCTGTGATTGGCAAGTTCTGGCAGAACTCACTCTGTCTTAAAATAGAACTCATTTCAGAGTCATTTCCAGACTGGCCTGCGTCCAGATTTTCTTTTCTCTAGTGAAGGCTTGGAACCATTCTGGACCCCAAAGTCACTCTTCATTCTGTCTGTTGTCAAGTCCAATTGGTTGTTAATCTATGTCTAATCCATGTATACTTCATGTCATTCCAAAGAGGATTTGAAGTAACTTGCAAAGGTGCATACATCGAAACAAGACTTAAAAACAAGTGAGAAAAGAGGGGAAAGAAAATGAGGACAAGAAAAATAAGATAAAGCCAGGATAGGACACAAAACGTGTGTGCCATGGTGCCCCACAATAAATTCAGTCTCCAAGTTTGGTTTCAAGATGTTCGATAGCTAATGCAAAGAGGAAGCAGTGCTCAGTATCACTAATCACAATGCCCCAAAGATGGAAACCAAGACTTGCTCAAGAGAAGTGCAGCCGTGCCTGGTACCAAGACTTAAGAGAGTACATGCACACAAAATTTTGGACTGAGAGCCTGTGAAGATGTGGGAAGAAATGGAAGAATCCCAAGGCTATGTCTCATGTCCCTCAGGGTGGGTGAGTGGTGTGAGACCAGAGAGCTGCAGTGCTCTCAGAGTCTTTCTTTAAATTGTCATTTGCCTCCACCTCTACTTTTCATGACTTTCTTCCTTAAACCAGCCCCATAGCCTCTCCCAAGCCTGTCCTGCACCAGCACCAACCAGCCCCTCCTGTCGCCCCCTTCACAAACCTTGTCCCATGAGGCATACCCTCCACCCTCTGCCTCTTCGCAGGCCTGGTCCACCTTCCCACCTGCTCCAGCCCCTGCACGGACCACTCACTTTCCCCAGCCATGCTCATGCTTTCCTGCCTTCACAAACTTACTCTCTGTGGTGGTTGATTTTATGTGTCAATGTGGCTGGGCCACAGTGCCCATAGATTTGGTCAAACATTATTCTGGATGTTTCTGTTAAAGAATTTTTTGGCTAAGATGTACATTTCAATCAGTGGACTTCGAGTAAAGCAGATTGCCCTCCATAATGTGGGTGGGCCTCCTCTAATCAGTTGAAGGCCTTAAGAAAAAGATAGGTCTCCCACTGAAGAGGGAATTCTGCAGTGGACGGCCTTTGGACATGAACTGCAGCTCCCCCTGGGTCTGCAGCCTGGCGGCCTGCCCTGCAGACTTTGGACTTGTCAGCTGCCACTGTCATATGAGCCACTTGCTGAAAATCAATCTTTCTCCATATATTTATGCACATCCTGTTGGTTCTGTTTCTGTTTCCTTCTTTCCCCAAGGCCCTCTTCCACCATTCCTACTGGTCAAAATCTGATCTATACTTCAAGGGCTTCTCTGTGGGGCACCGCAATTCCACACACGTGTGGCCAGCCCCTCTCCTCTCTCAAGCAGCAGCCACACCCTGCTGTCTTGTAGTTTTATCTGTTCTGGGATCACCACCTCGTTGGAGCATCAGCCCCATGAAGACAGAGATTCTTGGCCTGGACTTAAGCACCCAGTGAATATATAAAGACGCGGAGAATTTTCCCAGCTAGAGCCACTTCAAAATGTATCTTCCCAGAGTATACATCACTGTATCAGCCACAAATCTCCATTTTGTAAAGAAATTTAGAGTAAGATATGTACCTATAGTGAATCAGTCACAAAAATGAAGACGGGAGCAGAGTTTCTGATGTCTTTTTCTTTAGCACAGGGTCATTATACACGGGGGCATTTCTTTCTTCATCAATTCGTAAAAACCTATATACCAAGACAAAGAAAACCTGAGACAACCCACAGCTGACTGCTCCCACTGTCAGCCCCATCAAGGTCCTGGTGTGGTAATTATACCTCCTCGTGTGCAGCCTCCTAGTGGCCTGTGACCACCCAGGAGGGACCCTGGGAGCGCTTGTCAGGCTGTGCCCATCACATGCAGACCTTCTGCTGGAGGAGGGGAGCCGAGGCAACGCGCAGGCGCACAAGGCCCTGTGGGGCAGCGAGGCTACAGCGGAGCCACAGGTGGAGCCCCACGGATTCCTGCCCGGCTCCGCGCTCCTTTGGAAGCAATGACTCTGGCACTCGTGGAGTGCACGGCCTGCTGCTGAGGGCGTAAAATTAATAATGCACACTTAGCATTTAGGTACCACTGTCAGGTTGGCCCGATTAGTAGTCTTCACATTTTCTATTTCTTCCAGGAATTGCTTCCCAGAGAGATAATTGTTGCCTTGCTGATGGTGAAGCTACCGCTAAAGAGAAGTGGCAAGGCGTGGGTCACCCTCTTATCCGGGCTTGAGACCAAACTCCAGCAGAGGTTAGCCTCCAAGACACACAGGCATGGCAACCATCGAGGCACAGGGGCCAGGCAGAAGGCTGGCAGTTCTGGTCCAGCTGCCGCTGGTCTAGCATCCTTAGGCCAGTCATGTAGTCTAAGCAGGCCTCAGCTTCTTGTCTGCAGATGAAGAGAAAGGGCCATAGCATCTCCAAGTCCCTTCCAGGCTAAACATCCTATGCCAGGGGAAGTCCTTTTGGCTCAGGCAGAGGCTACCACGCTGGGGGACTGTTTTCCATTCCTGACCATCCTCAGCAGTGGGGTCGTCTTCTCTCTCAGGGATCTGTGTGCCCACATACAGGGGCGTGTAGAATTCTAGCACAGATGGGTGGCCTTGTACCCTTTAATTTGCTGTCGGCTTGGTAACAAAGTGAACCAACGGCTTTGGATGCTGGTCTAGTAAATGGACTCTCTTGATTCTTCATTCAGGTCACTGTGCATGTCTCAGCCCCTGATGCTGAGCATGGACAATTAGCTGCTGGAGACTAGTGGCACTGAGGTTCTTTGCAGAGGGGACCATCTGTGATGCCCCACCTGCCACTCAGGGTAAGGTCAGACTGCACTTGCAGCTTCCACCGCCTCCCAGTTTCCAGGTGGAAACATGGAGCACCCGTCTTTGACAGGTAAGACTCAGCAATCAATGTGAACACACGTAGGTGCACAGTCCCATTGGGAGAAGGTCTGTGGAGACCTCCCCATGCACCCCTTGCCATCTGCAGCAGAGAGAGAGAGACAGTCACTACACAACAGCCACCTCCCCGACAAAGTCGCACAGCATCAGGGCTGGCAGGACACCCAGCCAAAGGATGACGTGGCCAGGGCTCCCTCATCCGGTGAGGACCGTGGTGTGGCAGGGCCGTGGGACTAAGATCAAGGAAGTGAGACTTAAATGTGTTGAGAAGGCCTGCTGGGGAGGCTCCTTATAAGAGAGGCAGAGGGACAGGGAAGCTGCTTTGCCCTCTCCTCTCCCCCCGACCCCGAATGCTTATGGGATGCCGGAGGTCCGGAGACCACCTGGACCATGACGTGCCCTGAAGAAGGGGAGCGCCCGGTGAGATGGCGGAGCTGAAGTCGCCTGGGACCCCGTTGTTGGTGACCCGCCACACCAGCCCTGCTCTGTCCGCCCCTGGACTTCTGAGAGAGGAAAATAAACTACTTCTTTTCTCTTTGAGAAGATTCACGGTGCATTTGAGTCTTCTCTTAAATGTCAGCAGTGTAGCCCTACCCGCCAAGCCTCCCCAGACAGCAATCCCAGTTTGGGAGCCGTGAGCTGGTCCACATCTTCCGTGACCTGGAGTGAGTTTCAGAGGGCACATTCCGGGCTGGAGTCTGGGGACACCTTCATCCCCTCCTCACAGGCCAGCAGACGCTGAGCCGGAGCGGAGCCTGACCTTTGTGTTTTGTGTCTGTATTTTTCTCGCCAGGAGGGATGAGGGGGCTCTGCCAGCCCCTCCTACAGGCGCTGGGGTCAGAGCTGGGACCGAGGGGTCCCTGAGCTGAGTAAGGAGGCCGTGACAAGGGATGAAATTGATAAATAAAGCACAGAGGCCCTTTCAAAAAAAGGCACTTGCGAATGCCAGGGGGTCAAGACTGTCACCATGGCAATGCAGGGCTGAGACTGGGACAGCAGAGACGCTAGCTGTGAACAAGTGGCTGGAGGGCCCAGCAGCGGTGGGAAGTCCACCTCCGGCTTGGGTGCCTCTGACCTCCAAAGAGGGAGTAAGCCTTTCAAAGCCAAGCAGGGCACAGGACAGCCCTGACCTGGCCCCTCCAGACCACCTGCCCCTGGGACGCCTGCTCTGGAGCCCACTGTCTGGAATTAGGTCTCCCCCTCTGTGGCAGGCAGGGGAAAGGAATCACATTCTCCTGCCTTCCTTCGTCTCTTTCCACTTTAGTCTGTGCCAGAGCCCCTAATTAGGGAAGATTGTGTAACAGGGTGAAAACTCTCCACATCAACCCCAAGCTCTCTCGGCATATCAGTCAGGAATTCACTTGCCTCTAATGGAAACCTAGTTAAAGGGACTTAAAAAAACAAGTATTAATGGTTCTTACATATCATAGCATCTGAGTCCTAGCCGTCCAGTGCTGGAGCAGCTGTTCAACAATGCTATTGGAGACCAAGCCTCATTCTACCTTCCTGTTTCACCACACCCCACACACATTGACATTCATCCTTAAGCTTTCCCCTCTTAGTACAAGATGGCTGCAGCACCTCCAGACCTCACACCCATGTTTTGGACAGAAATATGAAAGAAGAAAAAGAGAAGGGGTGACATCCAAGTCAGGAAAGCAAATATTTCCAGAAACCCTCAAAAAAAAACTTTTTTTTTTTTTTTAACAAAAGAAACATTTTTATTTGGTCCATCGGAGCCTGAGTCTGGAAACCACCCACGGAGACTCGTCCTACAGGGAGGGGGACTGAAAATTGATGAAATAGTCACTCTCAGAAGAATAAAAAAGAAGAGCTGACCATATTTACAGGGTTAAAAATATTCACAGCTCAGAGTAAATGAGGATCTAAAAGGGGGGTCTCAGGTGGAGAGCGTAGTACTTCCTGGTGTTTTGCTAGCTGTAAAAACCCCCATAAGCCCCATGAGAAGTGAGGGGCCCTGGGCTGGGCCACTGGACCGAACTGTGTTGAGTGACTGTTTCTAAATGCGAGGAATTCTGAGAAGGCAAGTATTTCCAGCTGAGCACATCACTGCCCTGAACATAACTCTGGTTATGCAGTAAAAAGTGGGGGTGGGGTGGGTAGAGGGATGGGAATGAATACTGGGTAGGAACTAACATTTTCGTCCAGGCTGGGGGGTCAGGACAAGATATTTAAACTTTCTGGCCTCAGTTTCTTCAGTTATAAAATGGGTATTGGACTAGATATAAAAATTCCAAACTTTTTAATCTGAGAGTAAATGATAGCCAACTCCTATTCCCATTTTAGAGGCCCACAAGATTTCACTGAAGTCTCGTATTTAATCTTAAAAACTCAAGTTTTTCATGATAAGTCATACTATGTTTTGTTTCATATAATACCTTTTTTTAATCTACAGGTAAAATTCCTACATGTTTGTCCTGTGACTTTGCACACACCTGCTCCTCGGGGTATGTGTACCCCAGTTTGAGAAACTCATAAATTCAGTGCTAAGCTTGGCAGAATTTTCCAGTTTCCACCGCAGGAAGGACTTGCTGTGAGGTAGGCATTGCAGGACCAAGGCAGGACGGTGAGAGCAGTGGCTGGTCCCTCTGAGGCCTGAGCTAGAGCTTCCTTTAAAGAGAGGCCAGTTGCTCCCAATGGATGCACGCTGACAGACCACAGCTGTCCTCTGAGCCCTAGAACTTGGATCTCTGCCTCTTAACCACCATCACTTTGGCTAATGCGCTGTTGGTGGGGGACTTCTTGAGTTACCATAGCAAACAGCCATGGGCCAGGTCACTGGATGGTGTTGGAGGACCAAGGGGGTCCTAGGGCCTGTTCCTTCCCAATCTCCACGGGTGATGCCCAAGAAACAGACGTGCTCAGGGATCCTCAAGCCCAGGGTCAGACATGCCAGCCTGCAGCAGCGGCCTTGGCTGACCTGGCCCACTCTCCTTAGTTCCCTCCTCTTTATCCACATATAGGGGAAGAAGAGCTAGGAGCTATCTCAGGACAGAGGAGAATGTGCCCCTCCCCACCTGCATCCCTCACTGGGCATGGCTACATCAAAACTTTGTCCCCTTTCCCCAAGGCTAAGAGTTTTTGTGTGTGTGTGTGTGTGTTTAATTTTTGGCTGCATTAGGTCTTTGTTGCTGCGCACGGGCTTTCTCTAGTTGTGGTGAGCAGGGGCCACTCTTCGCTGCGGTGTGTGGGCCCCTCACTGCAGTGGCCTCTCCTGCTGCAGAGCACAGGCTCCAGGCATGTGGGCCTCAGTAGTTGCGGCTCGCAGGCTTCAGTGCACAGGCTCAGTAGTTGTGGCGCATGGGCTTAGTTGCTCCGTGGCATGTGGGATCTTCCCAGACCAGGGATCAAGCCTGTGTCCCCTGCAATGGCAGGCGGATTCTTAACCACTGTGCCACCAGAGAATTCCCAGGCTAAGAGTTTTTAAACACCCATTTTCTCTACTGGTGATGTTAGGAAACCATTGATTTTGAGAAGAGACGTGTCAATAGATAAATATTCCTCTAAACCTTGTTACACAGAACATTCTGGAGATGCTAAGTGGACGGTGGGGTGGGTGGGAGGTGCCCTGTGGAGAGAGGCAGCGTTCTGTGCCCCTCCCCAGGCAGACTCTTGGTGGGTCCTTTCTGGTTAAGACTGAGAATCCCAAAGGAAGGAGACCTATTTAACTGCATCAGGCCCAGAATCTCCTAAACACATGCATGTGGAACTGGTTTTCACTGCTTACCTGTTAACCACAAAAAGATGTTGTTTCCTGCAATGGAATTTGAGGAGATGCAGCCCAGACTGGCTGCCCGGTGGTCAGTAATGCAGACACGTCTACATGGGGCTCCCACGCAGGAAACCTCCTCCACTGTCTGAGATGCGACAGGAGGAGCCAGGGGATTCTGTGATTTATTCTCAGCAGATATTCTGCTCCATGTTGCCTTGTATAAGCTATGGCTTATTTTTCCCCATCTGCAAACAAGGATGGCAATACTTACCTGCCAAGAGCATGGTGGAAGTTACTTGTAAAGTGTTTTTAAGAAGAAAAAGCTGATCATTAATGCAAAGGACAGAGGGCATCTTGGTAGGGACAGGTCTTATTTCACTTAAACCTGTATTCTGGCTTGGACCTGACTGAAATGTAGAATGTTAAAATTTTAAAGATTTGATTTTAAATTATGTGATGTAACTGAAAATTAAGCCTGTCATTAGGAGAGAAAAAGAGAAAGAGAAGGAAAAGAAACATGAAGGGAGCAAAATTTAAAAAGCAGTGACCCAAAGAGGAGGAGGGGAAGAGCCAGAGAGGGGCTTCCCAAGGCTGTGGTCTCAGACACACAGGGCACGTGCAGTGGTGCATCCCTGGATGGTCCATTGCCCTCCTCCCCACGACAAAAATTAAATGTGGGTGGGTTTTAATGCCTTAAGCAAAAAGGAACTGAAGAGAATATCAAATGCTGATCCTGCTGTGTCAGGAAAGAGTCCCCCTAAAATCCCATCTAATTAGTTGGGTGAGGGACTGAGAACTAAAATGTGGCTGCCACATCAGTAAACAAAGGATACTGCAGCCATCAAGCCATCACATTACAGCTGCCCAGACGGTGAGCCCTGAGGAAACTCAGGATGAAGGCAGGATTTGCCCTCTTCCCCCCATCTAGCAGTCAGCTGCTGCAGCTACCCCCAAGGGTGCACCCTGAGGAAACTCTGGTTGAGAAAACACAGGACACTGGGCCCAGAGAGCTGAGGTGCACATCAAAGGAAAGATTTCAGTGAGCCCAGACTCTTGCACCTGCCCGTACATAGGAAAGCACTAAATTCCCTAACTTGAGATGTTTTCTTTAATGAACAATAACCTTCTGATGTTCTGACTTCCTGCTCTTCTGTCATGAAAAACTATATATCCTGTTTCCTCTCTGCCCTCTGGGGAGCAGTCTCCTGGAGTTATCTGAGGTGCTGTGTCCCGGGCTGAAGTCCTCAGTTTAGTCCACCGAATAAAACATAACTCTCAACTTTTAGGTTCTGCATTTTTTTTCAGTCGACAGGATGTTGTAAAAGAAGCACGTAGGGCCCAGCAGCGTGTGGGGTGTAAAGGCTGTGATGGGGGTGAGGCAGGAGACAGACGGACCCCAGGCCGCGCAGCTGGAGCCTGTCCCCTGTGGACAGGTACTCCAAGATGAAGGTAATGGCAACATCGAGGAGGACCTGAGTCCTGCTTGGGTAAAAGATAAAGAGACCACGTATTCCTCATTCTTGTGGTCAAGGAGACCTCCCCAACTGCACATGCCCAGAAAGGCTCCTCGGGGGTCAGAGGAGGGTGAGGGTGCCAGACCATAATATGCTCTTCTTCCCAGAAACCCTTGTGCTGGAATTCATCTTGGCTAAGAGATTGCACATGTCCACAGGGGAGGACCGTGAGGTAGACCAAATACGGACTCAGAGCCAGGCAAAGCAAGATGACTGGCCAGAGGAAACCCAGAAGAGATGCTCCGTATAAGTGATTTAACCACCCCTTTACTGCACTTCTCCTCGTTAGGGAGGACGCCCACACCCTTTCTCTCCGGGTGTGTATTTCTGCCTTGCTTCTGTCTTAAATAAACAAACTGTTTCTCTGTGTGCTCTCCCACATGTTGCACTGTCTCTAATTATATACTTTGTACCTGATTTTACAGTTTTTGCCGCTTTGAAACATTCTTGCTTTCACACGGGGCAAGAGCCAGGGGAGCTTTGTTTCTAGCCTCCAGCCCCTGGTGGACTGGTGGCTAGGATGCCTGGTTTTCATCCAGGCTATTCAGCTCCAGTTCCTGGGCAGGGAACTAAGATCCTGCTTCAAGCCACCACTCACTGTTCTCTCCCCGAGATCAGGGGAACAGGAAGGTGCGGGTGGGGGGGGGGAAGGGGAGCCAACGCAGGAGACAGAGACTCGGGTGATGCTGGTGGGTGGCTGCCCCCAGGAGCCCTGTTCTCCTTCCCGATTTGGGGGAAAAAAGAAAATAAGATGCTCTTGTTCATTAAATTTAAGATAGCGATATTCACCTCTGAGACCTTTCAAATCCTTTTCAAACAAAAAGGTGCGGGCTAAATAATTAAACAAAAAGAACAGAAGGAGATAGAATGGAAGGGCCTGGGACTCCAGATCAGAAGACCTGGATTCAAACTCGAATCCTGACAGCCAAATCTTTACGTGCCTGGGATCCCTGGGCTTCTCAGAGCCTCGACTTCATCATCTGTGCAAGGAGGGGCGTGCATTTCTCCCAGGCCTGTGACAAGCAGCTTCCGTCACACTGCACAGACTGTCCCCTGTCCGCCACAGTGGTAAGTGGGAGCAGAGAGCGCTCGGCACCTCAAGCACCGCTGCTCTTCACCCGATCGGGGTGACAAACCTCAGAGGGGCTTTCAACACGGTGCCCGACCAGGAGTAATAGTTCACATCACGGCAAACTACTCTCACCCTGCTACTAAGGGCTATAATCTTGATGTTTTTTCTGCTTTTAAACACAAATATTTTACAACAGGGAATATCACGGGCAGCCAGTTCTTTAAAACCTCTCACCTGAGGAATGCAGCTGGTAAGAGGTTGATGATGCACGAACTTGTGAGAAACATTGAAACGTGATGAAGTTACCAACAGCCTTTCATACTATATGAGCCTCTGATTTTTATACTTTTAGGTCTGGTGAATGACAGGTTTTGTTTGTTTGTTTGCTTTTAATTTTTATTTATATTGGAGCATAGTTGATTAACAATGTTGTGTTAGTTTCAGGTGTCCAGAAAAGTGATTCAGTTCAACATAGACATGTATCTATTCTTTTTCAAATTCTTTTCCCATTTGGCTTATTACAGAATATTGAGCAGCATTCCCTGTGCTATACAGTAGGTTCTTGTTCGTTACCTATTTTAAATATAGCAGTATGTCCATGAATGACAGGTTTATTTTTTTAGAAAAAAGCATTACCCATTTTCTTTTTTTTTAAAGATATCCTCATCTTATTTTATTTTATTTTTTATTTATTTTTTGCTTTATAACAAATTTAATCAGTTATACATATACATATGTTCCCATATCCCCTCCCTTTTGCTTCTCCCTCCCACCCTCCCTATCCCACCCCTCCAGGCGGTCACAAAGCACCGAGCTGATCTCCCTGTGCTATGCGGCTGCTTCCCACTAGCTATCTACCTTACGTTTGGTAATGTATATATGTCCATGCCGCTCTTTCACTTTGTCACAGCTTACCCTTCCCCCTCCCCATATCCTCAAGTCCATTCTCTAGTAGGTCTGTGTCTTTATTCCTGTCTTACCCCTACGTTCTTCATGACATTTTTTTTTCTTAAATTCCACATATATGTGTCAGCATACAGTATTTGTCTTTCTCTTTCTGACTTACTTCACTCTGTATGACAGACTCTAGGTCCATCCACCTCATTACAAATAGCTCAATTTCGTTTCTTTTTATGGCTGAGTAATATTCCATTGTATATATGTGCCACATCTTCTTTATCCATTCATCCGATGATGGACACTTAGGTTGTTTCCATCTCCGGGCTATTGTAAATAGGGCTGCTATGAACATTTTGGTACATGTCTCTTTTTGAATTATGGTTTTCTCAGTGTATATGCCCAGTAGTGGGATTGCAGGGTCATATGGTAGTTCTATTTGTAGTTTTTTAAGGAACCTCCATACCGTTCTCCATAGTGGCTGTACCAATTCACATTCCCACCAGCAGTGCAAGAGTGTTCCCTTTTTTCCACACCCTCTCCAGCATTTATTGTTTCTAGATTTTTTGATGATGGCTATTCTGACTGGTGTGAGATGATACCTCATTGTAGTTTTGATTTGCATTTCTCTAATGAGTAAAGATGTTGAGCATCCTTTCATGTGTTTGTTGGCAGTCTGTATATCTTCTGTGGAGAAATGTCTATTTAGGTCTTCTGCCCATTTTTGGATTGGGTTGTTTGTTTTTTTGTTATTGAGCTGCATGAGCTGCTTATAAATTTTGGAGATTAATCCTTTGTCAGTTGCTTCATTTGCAAATATTTTCTCCCATTCTGAGGGTTGTCTTTTGGTCTTGTTTATGGTTTCCTTTGCTGTGCAAAAGCTTTGAAGTTTCATTAGGTCCCATGTGTTTATTTTTGTCTTTATTTCCATTTCTCTAGGATGTGGGTCAAAAAGGATCTTGCTGTGATTTATGTCATAGAGTGTTCTGCCTATGTTTTCCTCTAAGAGTTTGATAGTGTCTGGCCTTACATTTAGGTCTTTAATCCATTTTGAGCTTATTTTTGTGTATGGTGTTAGGGAGTGATCTAATCTCATACTTTTACATGTCCCTGTCCAGTTTTCCCAGCACCACTTATTGAAGAGACTGTCCTTTCTCCACTGTACATTCCTCCCTCCTTTACCAAAGACAAGGTGAACATATGTACGTGGGTTTATCTCTGGGCTTTCTATCCTGTTCCATTGATCTATATTTCTGTTTTTGTGCCAGTACCATACTGTCTTGATTACTGTAGCTTTGTAGTATAGTCTGAAGTCAGGGAGCCTGATTCCTCCAGCTCCATTTATCGTTCTCAAGATTGCTTTGGCTATTCGGGGTCTTTTGTGTTTCCATACAAATTGTGCAATTTTTTGTTCTAGTTCTATGAAAAATGCCAGTGGTAGTTTGATAGGGGTTGCATTGAATCTGTAGATTGCTTTGGGTAGTAGAGTCATTTTCACAATGTTGATTCTTCCAACCCAAGAACATGGTACATCTCTCCATCTATTTGTATCATCTTTAATTTCTTTCATCAGTGTCTTATAATTTTCTGCATACAGGTCTTTTGTCTCCTTAGGTAGGTTTATTCCTAGATATTTTATTCTTTTTGTTGCAGTGGTAAATGGGAGTGTTTCCTTGATTTCACTTTCAGATTTTTCATCATTAGTATATAGGAATGCCAGAGATTTCTGTGCATTAATTTTGTATCCTGCTACTTTACCAAATTCATTGATTAGCTCTAGTAGTTTTCTGGTGGCATCTTTAGGATTCTCTATGTATAGTATCATGTCATCTGCAAACAGTGACAGCTTTACTTCTTCTTTTCCGATTTGGATTCCTTTTATTTCCTTTTCTTCTCTGATTGCTGTGGCTAAAACTTCCAAAACTATGTTGAATAAGAGTGGTGAGAGTGGGCAACCTTGTCTTGTTCCTGATCTTAGTGGAAATGGTTTCAGTTTTTCACCATTGAGGACGATGCTGGCTGTGGGTTTGTCATATATGGCCTTTATTATGTTGAGGAAAGTTCCCTCTATGCCTACTTTCTGCAGGGTTTTTTTCATAAATGGGCGTTGAATTTTGTCGAAAGCTTTCTCTGCATCTATTGAGATGATCATATGGTTTTTCTCCTTCAATTTGTTAATATGGTGTATCACGTTGATTGATTTGTGTATATTGAAGAATCCTTGCATTCCTGGAATAAACCCCACTTGATCATGGTGTATGATCCTTTTAATGTGCTGTTGGATTCTGTTTGCTAGTATTTTGTTGAGGATTTTTGCATCTATGTTCATCAGTGATATTGGCCTGTAGTTTTCTTTCTTTGTGACATCCTTGTCTGGTTTTGGTATCCAGGTGATGGTGGCCTCGTAGAATGAGTTTGGGAGTGTTCCTCCCTCTGCTATATTTTGGAAGAGTTTGAGAAGGATAGGTGTTAGCTCTTCTCTAAATGCTTGATAGAATTCGCCTGTGAAGCCATCTGGTCCTGGGCTTTTGTTTGTTGGAAGATTTTTTATCACAGTTTCAATTTCAGTGCTTGTGATTGGTCTGTTCATATTTTCTATTTCTTCCTGATTCAGTCTTGGCAGGTTGTGCATTTCTAAGAATTTGTCCATTTCTTCCAGGTTGTCCATTTTATTGGCATAGAGTTGCTTGTACTAATCTCTCATGATCTTTTGTATTGCTGCAGTGTCAGTTGTTACTTCTCCTTTTTCATTTCTAATTCTATTGATTTGAGTCTTCTCCCTTTTTTTCTTGATGAGTCTGGCTATTGGTTTATCAATTTTGTTTATCTTCTCAAAGAACCAGGTTTTAGTTTTATTGATCTTTGCTATCGTTTCCTTCATTTCTTTTTCATTTATTTCCGATCTGATTTTTATGATTTCTTTCCTTCTGCTAACTTTGGAATGTTTTTGTTCTTCTTTCTCTAATTGCTTTAGGTGCAAGGTTAGGTTGTTTATTCGAGATGTTTCCTGTTTCTTAAGGTAGGATTGTATTGCTATAAACTTCCCTCTTAGAACTGCTTTTGATGCATCTCATAGGTTTTGGGTCGTCGTGTCTCCATTGTCATTTGTTTCTAGGTATTTTTTAATTTCCTTTTTGATTCCTTCAGTGATCACTTCGTTATTAAGTAGTGTATTGTTTAGCCTCCATGTGTTTGTATTTTTTACAGCTCTTTTCCTGTAATTGATATCTAGTCTCATAGCATTGTGGTCAGAAAAGGTACTTGATACAATTTCAATTTTCTTAAATTCACCAAGGCTTGATTTGTGACCCAAGATATGATCTATCCTGAAGAATGTTCCATGAGCACTTGAGAAAAATATTTATTCTGTTGTTTTTGGATGGAATGTCCTATAAATATCAATTAAGTCCATCTTGTTTAATGTATCATTTAAAGCTTGTATTTCCTTATTTATTTTCACTTTGGATGATCTGTCCATTGGGAAAGTGGGGTGTTAAAGTCCCCTACTATGATTGTGTTACTGTCGATTTCTCCTTTTATGGCTGTTAGTATTTGCCTTATGTATTGAGGTGCTCCTATGTTTGGTGCATAAATATTTACAATTGTTATATCTTCTTCTTGGATTGATCCCTTGATCATTATGTAGTGTCCTTCTTTGTCTCTTCTAGTAGTCTTTATTTTAAAGTCTATTTTGCCTGATATGAGAATTGCAACTCCAGCTTTCTTTTGGTTTCCATTTGCATGGAATATCTTTTTCCATATCCTTACTTTCAGTCTGTATGTGTCCCTAGGTCTGAAGTGGGTCTCTTGTAGACAGCATATAGATGGGTCTTGTTTTTGTATCCATTCAGCCAATCTGTGTCTTTTGGTGGGAGCATCTAGTCCATTTACATTTAAGGTAATTATCGATATGTATGTTCCTATTCCCATTTTCTTAATTGTTTTGGGTTCGTTATTGTAGGTCTTTTCCTTCTCTTGTGTTTCTTGCCTAGAGAAGTTCCTTTAGCATTTGTTGTAAAGGTGGTTTGGTGGTGCTGAACTCTCTCAGCTTTTGCTTGTCTGTAAACGTTTTAATTTCTCCATCAAATCTGAATGAGATCCTTGCTGGGTAGAGTAATCTTGGTTGCAGGTTTTTCTCCTTCATCACTTTAATTATGTCCTGCCACTCCCTTCTGGCTTGTAGAGTTTCTGCTGAGAGATCAGCTGTTATCCTGATGGGGATTCCCTTGTGTGTTATTTGTTGTTTTTGCCTTGCTGCTTTTAATATGATTTCTTTGTGTTTAATTTTTGACAGTTTGATTAATATGTGTCTTGGCATATTTCTCCTTGGATTTATTCTGTATGGGACTCTCTGTGCCTCCTGGACTTGATTAATTATTTCCTTTCCCATATTAGGGAAGTTTTCAACTATAATCTCTTCAAATATTTTCTCAGTCCCTTTCTTTTTCTCTTCTTCTTCTGGAACACCTATAATTCGAATGTTGGTGCGTTTAATGTTGTCCCAGAGGTCTCTGAGACTGTCCTCTGTTCTTTTCATTCTTTTTTCTTTATTTTGCTCTGCAGCAGTTATTTCCACTATTTTATCTTCCAGGTCACCTATCCGTTGTTCTGCCTCAGTTATTCTGCTATTGACCCCATCTAGAGTATTTTTCATTTCATTTATTGAGTTTTTAATTGATGCTTGATTCATCTTTAGTTCTTCTAGGTCCTTGTTAACTGTTTCTTGCATTTTGTCTATTCTATTTCCAAGATTTTGGATCTTGGAAATAGAATCTTGGATCATCTTTACTATCATTATTCTGAATTCTTTTTCGGGTAGACTGCCTATTACCTCTTCATTTGTTAGGTCTGGTGGGTTTTTATCTTGCTCCTTCTCCTGCTGTGTGTTTTTCTGTCTTCTCATTTTGCTTATGTTACTGTGTTTGGGGTCTCCTTTTTACAGGCTGCAGGTTCGTAGTTCCCGTTGTTTTTGGTGTCTGTCCCCAGTGGCTAAGGTTGGTTTAGTGGGTTGTGTAGGCTTCCTGGTGGAGTGGACTAGTGCCTGTGTTCTGGTGGATGAGGCTGGATCTTGTCTTTCTGGTGGGCAGGTCCACGTCTGGTGGTGTGTTTTGGGGTGTCTGCGGACTTTTTATGATTTTAGGCAGTCTCTCTGCTAATGGGTGGCGTTGTGTTTCTGTCTTGCTAGTTGTTTGGCACAGGGTGTCCAGCACTGTAGCTTGCTGGTCGTTGAGTGAAGCTGGGTGCTGGTGTTGAGATGGAGATCTCTGGAAGATTTTTGCCATTTGATATTATGTGGAGCTGGGAGGTCTCTTGTGGACCAGTGTCCTGAAGTTGGCTCTCCCACCTCAGAGGCACAGCACTGACTCCTGGCTCCTCAATTTGGGATGATTTGTTGTCTATTCATGTATTCCACAGATGCAGGGTACATCAAGTTGATTGTGGAGCTTTAATCTGCTGCTTCTGAGGCTGCTGGGAGAGATTTCCCTTTCTCTTCTTTGTTCTCACAGCTCCCGGGTCTCAGCTTTGGATTTGGCCCCGCCTCTGCGTGTAGGTCGCCGGAGGGCATCTGTTCTTCGCTCAGACAGGACAGGGTTAAAGGAGCAGCCTCTTCGGGGACTCTGGCTCACTCAGGCCGGGCGTGAGGGAGGGGCACGGAGGGCGGGGCGAGCCTGCAGTGGCAGAGGCCGGCGTGATGTTGCACCAGCCCGAGGCGCGCCGTGCATTCTCCCAGGGAAGCCGTCCCTGGATCCTGGGACTCCGGCAGTGATGGGCTGCACAGGCTCCTGGAAGGGTGGCATGGACAGTGACCTGCGCTCACACACAGGTCTCTTGGCAGCGGCAGCAGCAGCCCCAGTGTCCCACGCCCATCTCCGGGCTCCGCGCTTTCAGCCGCGGCTCGCGCCCGTCTGTGGAGCGCCTTTAAGCAGCGCTCTTAATCCCCTCTCCTCGTGCACCAGGAAACCAAGAGGGAAGAAAAAGTCTCTTGCCTCTTCGGCAGCTCCAGAGTTTTCCCGGACTCCCTCCCGGCTAGCTGTGGCACATTAGCCCCCTTCAGGCTGAGTTCTCGCCGCCAGCCCCAGTCCTCTCCCTGCGCTCTGACCGAAGCCCGAGCCTCAGCTTCCAGTGCCGCCCGCCCCGGTGGGTGAGCAGACAAGCCTCTCGGGCTGGTGAGTGCCAGTCGGCACCGATCCTCTGTGCGGGAATCTCTCTGCTTTGCCCTACCCAGGTACGTGGGGAGTTTCTTGCCTTTTGGAAGGTCTGGGGTCTTCTGCCAGCGTTCAGTAGGTGTTCTGTAGGAGTTGTTCCACGTGTAGCTGTATTTCTGGTGTATCTGTGGGGAGGAAGGTGATCTCCGCGTCTTACTCTTCCCTACCTATTTTCAAAGATAACTAAGGTTAACATTTTGATGTGTTTCTCTTTAATCAAGAACTAAAGGAGGGGCTTCCCTGGTGACGCAGTGGTTGAGAGTACGCCTGCCGATGCAGGGGACACGGGTTCGTGCCCCGGTCCGGGAAGATCCCACATGCCGCAGAGCGGCTGGGCCCATGAGCCATGGCCGCTGAGCCTGCGCGTCTGGAGCCTGTGCTCCACAACAGGAGGTGCCACAGCAGTGAGAGACCCGCGTACCGCAAAAAAAAAAAAAAAAAAAAAAAAAACAAGAACTAAAGGAGTTGCCACCACTGTCCCCAGGGAGCCGGGCTCCACCTGGTCCCGAGGCCCAGGAACAACCTGCCCATCTAAGATCAGGACGTCTGTGTCAGGTGGGTACACTTGACAGCGTGTCTCCGTGGAGACCTGCTCTTCAGTGAGTCCTGGTCCCAGCCAACAACGCTGCCACCTGACCCCGCCTCCCCTTCTGGTGACCATTTCCTTCCTGCCCCACTCTCCCACTCTGTGGGCCATTTCTCCTGCGAGTCTGTCAGCTGACCCCATTGACTTGCAGCAGGGAAGGCTCCCCTGCCTTCCATTATCCTCCTGCCTTCCAAGCCACTGGGTTGGTCCTTGGTGTCACCTTGTTTATCCAGACACTTGCCTGCCTGACTCAGCCCAGAACCTGCTCCACTAGGCACATCATGCCTCCAGCATGGGCCAAGTCATCCCAGGCACTCAAAACACCTGTCGACTTATCAGGGAGCACACTTTCCTAGGACTCTCAGGAAGCAGCATTAAAGGATATGGTGCCTAGGGCCTCCCTGGTGGCGCAGTGGTTGAGAGTCCGCCTGCCGATGCAGGGGATGCGGGTTCGTGCCCCGGTCCGGGAGGATCCCATATGCCGCGGAGCGGCTGGGCCCGTGAGCCGTGGCCGCTGAGCCTGCGCGTCCGGAGCCTGTGCTCCGCAACAGGAGAGGCCACAACAGTGAGAGGCCCGCATACCGCAAAAAAAAAAAAAAAAGGATATGGTGCCTATAGCTAGGAAGGGAGTTGCTAGATGGAGAAGCAAGTCCATGCGTGACCAGAGTTAAAGAGCTGGCAGCCCAGGCTGATGGATCAAAGGTGAAGAGATCCCTTCCTCGAGAGAATCAGACTCCCTTTCCTTGGTTTTGCCCCAGTTTCTCTCTCCTCCTCCCCCTTTCCCTCCCTCTCTTTGATTCATCCCCCCCCTTTCCCTTCCAAAGCCTAAGCAGTGACAAGATTAGTTAGATTCACTGGAAGCCATCTACAAGTTAAAATGAAAGTTCTGGAGACAAGCTTTCACCCAAAAAAAAAAAAAAAAAAAAGAAAGAAAAAGAAAAGAAAGAAGGAAAGAAGTAAGGAAGAGAGAAAGAAAGACCCAGAAAAGATATGAGAAAGATTTTTTTTAATGTATCTACTGAAGCCAGGACTAGAATGAAATAAAAGCCATATGTCCAGCCATGGGCTTCAGTTACCACGAGTGTGCAGGTGATTCATGAGTTTACCTCTTCTGCCCCTCTTCTGAGCTCATCCTGTCCACCAGCTGCCACGTAAAGCCTCTATGATCTCAAATGACATGTCCAGAGTTACACTTTGTTCTTTCACCCCAAATTCTATCCTCCTTCTGGGTTTGATTTCGGATGCACGGAGGAATAAGAGGCAGCTTGCAGCAAGCAGCAGCGAGTGGTAGCTGGAAGCAGGATCTTGGTCCCCAGACCAGGAGTCCTAACTGCTAGACCACAGGGGCCAGCAACTAAACCCCCAGTTCTTGCCTGCCTTGTCAAGATGGAATTCAGGCAAGGAGGCAGAAGGTAAAGAGAAAAGGAAAAACTTTATGGGAAAAGCAAATTACCTGCAGAAAGACACACGGGCGAACTCAGATAGAGAGTCGTGCCTTTGGGAAATTTAAAAGCTTTATGCAGTTTTCCAGGTCTTTGTCTTCCTTCTGGTCAATCATCTTGCTTCCCCCCCGCCCCTGGCTAATTTGTCTCAGCACCCTCCTCTTCGGCTCACACACACCTCTCAGCCAAGATGGATCTCAAAACAAAGGAGTCTGGGGGAAGCAAGACTCAGTATGGCCTGGCATTGTCCCCTGACTTTTGACCCCCAAGGAGCCTTTCTGCGCATGTGCAGTGTCTCCTTTGCCCCAAGGAGGGGAAATATGTGACCTCTTGATCTTTTCCTCAAACAGGGTTTAGCCCCTCTCTGCTCCTGCCATGACTGTTACGTTAAAGCATCCACAGGAGACAAAGCCTGGCTATTTATCCTGTTTCTGTTGTTATTTCCATTTCGGAGAGCAAACAGGAGCCTGGCTGTAAATATCTAGGCTGGAGCCCATCTATCTCCTGTCTCAGGTTTCCATCCTCAGGTCATCCTCCTGTACATGCCAGAAATCAGAAAGTGCTTTTGGACCCCTTCCTCCCTTCCAGTGGGAAACATGTTCAACCTGCTACAAAATCTTGCTGAGTTGGTTGCCTAAATAGCTCTTAAAATAGCCCACCTCTCTCCACTCATACGTATTCCACCCGGCCGAAGTGGCAATCATTTCTCACAAGGACTGTTATAAAAGCCTCCTCCCCTTGTCTTTCTGCACCCACTGGGGCTGCCTTCCTTCCACAGTGGATAATGTAGCCACAGTCATCTGTTCAGAATGTACATCTGGTCCCATTTTACACACACACACACACACACAAAGAGCCTCCTTTTTAAAAAAATTGACATGTAATTGACATCTAACATTATACTAGTTTCAGATGTACAACATAATGATTTGATGTCTGTATACATTGTGAAAGGATCACCACGGCAAGTCTAGTTAACATCGGTCACCAGACATAGTCACAAAAAACCATTTTTTCTTGTGATGAGAATTTTCAAGATCTACCCTCTTAGCAATTTTTGAATGTACAATACAGTATCATTAACTATAGTCAACGTGCTGTGCATCACATCCCCAGGACTTATTTCATAACTGGAAGTTTGTACCTTTTGACTCTTCACCCATTTCACCTGCTTCTCTCCTCACCCCCATTCCCACCTCTGGCAACCACTAACCTTTCTCTGTATCTATAACTCGGTTTTTGGTTGGGTTTTTTTTTTTTTTTGGTTCCACATATAAGTGAGATTATATGGTATTTGCCTTCCTCTGTCTGACTTATTTCACTTAACACAATGCTCTTGAGGTCTATCCATGTTGATGCAATTTGGCAAGGTTTCATCTTAAGAGCCATCTTTATTCTAATAACAATAGCTTCCGATTATCGGAAAAATCCCTCACAGGGCCTGGAGAGTTCAGTCCCTGGGGGAACAGATTCCTTCCTTGGGGTCTCCCCATCACATCGTGCCCCTTGCCTTTTGCACTGCACACACTCTGAGCTCCTTTCAGCCCCTCTAGCCAGGCATGTCCCTTCTCACCTTGGGGTGTTCATGCCTGCTCCTTCCCTGCCTATACAGGGTTCTCCCCACCCTCCCACCCTTGACTGAGGCTGCTCTTTTGTCCTGTCTCAGCTTCATCCCCCCTCGTCCAGGAAGCCCTCCCCATCTCATGGAAGAGGTCAATCACCCCATTTTACTCTCTCCCAGCTCCTTGTACTTCCTTTGGTACCAATCACAGTTGTAATTCTGCACTTTACTTGAGTGTTTGTAACTAATGCCCATCTCCTCAATAGACTGTGAACTTCCCCAGGACAGAGGCCTGTGTCCTCCCTTTTTCTGACCTGCATTATATTCCTAGCACTTAGCATAGGCTGCCACAGGGCAACACCAAAGGCAAGTGTTTCCAAAGGGGTTGCATGGCCTTGGGAAGATGCCTGTAGCTGGGGCTTAGTTTTTCCTTCCATAAAATAGGCATGGTAATTGTGTTTCCTGGGAGACTGCAGTCATAAAAGATATGAGGGTCTGTTGTTAATATTTGCTTGCACAAAAGTTCACACAATGAATCTGAACCCTTTAAATATATTGCTCTTGTGTTCTGCATTCAGTGTCTTAACTATATATTTTTTCTTTTTTAGCCTCATCAGTATTTCTGAGTACCAACAGTGCACCTAGAATTGTCCAAGATGTAATGATCATGATCTGTATCCAGGGAACTTATCATTGTGTGTAACTGATATTAATCCTGATGGAATCAAATAACAATATAGGTTTTCTGAGGTGTGTACTCACTATTACCTCTCATGTTAAGGTCCCAACCTGGACAAGCAGCCTCCATTATCTCATCTCCCCTTTACAGATGGAGACCTGGAGGGAAAAAGATGCGGCATGACTTGCCCAAAGTCAGAGAGCCAGGAGCAAAGGAGGGAATGACAATCATAATGATTTGCATTTGTGAAGTGCTTTCCCTACTGAAAAATCCAAAGCTCTTAGCAATGCTCAGTTTAATTCATCATTTTAATAATGCTGTGAAGTTTAACAAAAAGTATTGATTTCTGTAAGAGGCAAATGTTTTGAAATATAGTTGTGTAGCTAACTTCATAACCATCCAGGTAGATTGGATTTAAAAACTCATATTTCATAACACCCAAATATAGATTATTGAGAACTTAGTGAGAGTTCCAGGGAAAAGCAAATTACCCAGGGCACGATTCTCCCAGCTGTATCTCTTGCTTCCTACTCCTCATGTTTAAACCAGAGCAGATGACACAGGGTGGACATTTAAGGGGATGAGTGTGAATCTGGAGTCCCTCAAACACGATTTTCATCTGTACTTAGCACTGTGACCTTAGGCAAGAGACTTAACCTTGAATAAGCCTGTTTTCTCATTAGTCAAATAGGGATAATAACTCAAATATACATGTAAATATTAAAAAGAAATCAGGTGCCCAGCATTGTGTCTGGACCAAATAGCTGTTTAATAGTGGTTGATATTAATATTTATATCTGTTAATAATAATAAATGGCTCCCTCATCTTTTAAAAGTTGTAAATAAGTGGCCAAATTAATTAGGCAAGAAATTTTGAAGACCAAACATGCACATAGAGTTTAGTTAAAAGTGAAGAGGGGGTTGGTCGAGACTGAATAGCAGGGTCCATCCTCCCTCTGGAGTCCCAATTTTTCACTCAAGGGTCTCCCCCTTCCCCACCCCAGCTCCTATAGGACTCATGCAGGTGGATCTGGGACCAAAGTTGAGGGGGGCTTTCTCCAGGTGGGACCTCATAGATGTGGAGCAAATGTGGAGAAAGATGGTGCCTGGGAGGATTTCTCCACCCAATCCACGAATAGATCAAAGAACAAAGCAAGAACAAGGCAAGCTCTAACCTTGGGGATCTGCAGGGGATACGCCTAAGGGAATATTCTTGGGAAGTAAGAAGAATGCTTTCCTGAGAACACCAAAACCAAACCTTCCTGGAAGACAACCAGGAAACTTGCATGCTGACCAAGGTGTGGTATGCTGTCTGAAAGTCCACCTATTAGGGAAACTCTTCTTAGGTAAACAGAATGCTTCCTCTAACTCAAGTAGACACTTGACAGTTTACTGCTTTCTGTGAAACGGTTCAGTCCCACTCTCTTGTACTAACATCCAGCTGAGAATGAAAGTTCCAGGAAGTCAAGTTCAGGAGGGAGAATCACTTTGGAAGTGACAGTGCCATTTGGTGGGAGTTGATGGAGTCTGTCCACTGGTAGCATGAAGGGGGGAGGTGGTGAAAGCCCAGAAGGCTGTGTCACAGGCCAAAGACTTCCTCAGAGCATGGAAGGCTTTCCACATAACACCTAAGCTGGAAATTGTTTTTTTCCAGAAGAATTAGACAAGAGAAAGAAATAAAAATCATCCAAATCAGAAAGGAAGAAGTTAAAATGATCTCTGTCCACAGATGTTATATACAGAAAACCCTAAAGACTACACACACACACAATCGTTATAACTCATAAATGAGTTCAGCAAAGTTGCAGGATACAAATCAATGCACAAAATCAGTTTCATTCTTATACATTAACAATGAACAATCAGAAAAAGAAATTCAGAAAAAATTCCATTTCTAATAGCATCAAAAAATAAAATACTTAGGAATAAACTTAAGCAAGGAGGCAAAAGATTTGTATGCTGAAAACTACAAAGTGTTGCTGACAAAAATTAAAGAAGGTACAAACAGATGGAAAGATATTCAGTATTCTTGTATTGGAAGACTTAACATTGTTAATACGGCAATACTAACTAAAGTGACCTAAAGATTCGAAGCAGTCACTATCAATATTCCAATGACAATTTTTGCAGATATACATAAACCCATCCTAAATTCATTTGGGATCACAAGGGTCAAAACAACCTTAAAAAATAAGAACAAAATTGGAGGTCTCACACTTCAAAACTTATTACAAAGCTACAGTAATCAAAACAGTGTGGTACTGGCATAAAGATAAACTCATAGATCAATGGAATGGAATAGAGAGCCCAGAAATAAACACCAGTATATATGGCCAAATGATTTTCAATAAGGGTGCCAAGACCATTCAGTGAGGAAAGGACAGTTGTTTCAACAAATGGCAGTGGGAAAACTGGATCTCCACATGCAAACAAATGAAGTAGGAGCCAAACCTTACACCATATACAAAACTTGACTCAAGATGGATCATAAATGATGAACTAAAACCATAAGACTCTTAGAAGAAAGCATAAGAGAAAGCTTCATGACATTGGATTTGGCAATGATTCCTTAGATATGACATCAAAAACAGGAGCAATGAAAGAAAAATAGATAAATTGGACTACACCAAAATTTAAAACTTCTGTGCATCAAAGAACACAATCAACAAAGTGAAAAGGCAACCTTCTGAACAGGAATAAATATTTGCAAATCATATATTTGAGAAGGGGTTAATATTCAGATATAGAGAATTCTACAATGTAACAACAAAAAAACATATAACCTGATTTAAAGATGGACAATGGAATTGAATCAATCACTCTTTCTCCAACAAAGATATACAAATGGTCAATAAACACATGAAAAGGTGATCAATGTCACTAATCACTAGGGAGAAGCAAATCAAAACTACAATGAGTTACCACTTCACACCCATTAGGATGGAGACTATTAAACACACACACACACACACACACACACACACACGGAAAATAAGTGTTGGTGAGGATGTGGAGAAATTGGAACCCTCATGTATTGCTGGTAAAAATGTAAAATGGTTCAGTCACTGTGGAAAACCATTTAGTGGTTCCTTAAAAAGTTAAACATAAAATTATCACATGATTCAGCAATTCCATTTCTGGATATATAACCAAAAGAAATGAAAGCAAGAACTTGAACAGATATTTGTACACACATATTCATAGCAGCATCCTTTACAATAGCCAAAATATGGAAGCAATCCAAGTGTCCACCAATGGAGGAATGGATAAACAAAATGTGGCATATCCATACAATGGAATATTATTCAGTCATGAAAAAGAAGGAAATGCTGACACCTGCTACAACATGGATGAAACTTGAGGACATTATGCTGAGTGAAATATGCCAGTCATGAAAGGACAAATACTGTATGATTCCACTGATATGAGATACCCAGAGGAGTCAAATTCATAGAAATGGAAAATAGAAAGGTGATTGCCAGGGGCTGGGGGGAGGGGGAAATGAGGAGCTATTTTCTAATGTGGACAGAGTTTCAGCGTGGGATGATTAAAAAGTTATCAAATTAGATAGTGGTAATAGTTACACAACATAGTGAGTGCCTTTGATGCCCAAAAATTATACACTTAAAAATGGTAAATTTTATACTATGTGTATCTTACCACAATATAAACAAATTTTTAATGAAACATTTACATGTAAATCTAACAAAACATGTACAGAACTTATATGTTGAAAACTACACAATGCTTATGAGAAGTTTTTTTAAGTTCTAAATAAATGGAGAAGTGATCTCTTATCTGGGCAGAGCGCAGCCTCCTCCATCATCCTGCTTTTATAGGAGTTTTAGCTATTATGGAGTTTCTGTCCACAGGGGAGAAACTGTTCAGCCTGGGGCCCATCTATCTCCTGCTTCAGTATTCTTGAGAAGGACATGCACTCACTTCCTCTTGCGAGAGCACCAGAATCACAACTAACTGCTGAAGACTCATTGACAGGAAGACACTGGAACCCACCAAAAAAATACCCCACATCCAAAGACAAAGGAGAAGCCACAATGAGATTGTGGGAGGGGCACAATCACAATAAAATCAAATCCCATAACTGCTGGGTGGGTGACTCACAAACTGGAGAACACTTATACCACAGAAGTCCACCAACTGGAGTGAAGGTTCTGAAACCCACATCAGGCTTCCCAAACTGGGGGTCTGGCAACAGGAGGAGGAATCGCCAGAGAATCAGACTTTGAAGGCTAGTGGAATTTGATTGCAGGACTTCAACAGGACTGAGGGAAACAGAGACTCCACTCTTGGAGGGCACACACAAAGTAGTGTGTGCATCAGGACCAAGGGGGAAGGAGCAGTGACCTCATAGGAGACTGAACCAGACCTACCTGCAAGTGTTGGAGGGCCTTCTGCAGAGGCAGGGTGGCTCTGTCTCACCGTGAGGACAAGGACACTGGCAGCAGAAGTTCTGGGAGGTACTCCTTGGTGTGAGCCGTCCCAGAGTGCACCATAGGCCAACCAAAGAGCCCAGGTAGGCTCCAGTGTTGCGTCACCTCAGGCCAAACAACCAACAGGGAGGGAACCCAGCCCCACCCATCAGCAGTCAAGCGGATTAAAGTTTTACTGAGCTGTGCCCACCAGAGCAACACCCAGCTCTACCCACCACCAGTCCCTCCCATCAGGAAGCCTGCACAAGCCTCTTAGATAGCCTCATCCACCAGAGGGCAGATAGCAGAAGCAAGAAGAACTACAATTCTGCAGCCTGTGGAACGAAAACCACATTCACAGAAAGATAGACAAAGTGAAAAGGCAGAGGACTATATACCAGATGAAGGAACAAGATAAAACCATAGAAAAACAACTAAATGAATTGGAGATAGGCAACCTTACAGAAAAAGAATTCAGAATAATGATAGTGAAGATGACCCAGAACCTTGGAAAAAGAATGGAGGCAAAGATCGAGAAGATGCAAGAAATGTTTAACAAAGACCTAGAAGATTTAAAGAACAAAAACCTAGATGATTTAAACAACAAGCAAACAGAGACGAACAATACAATAACTGAAATGAAAAATACACTTGAAGGAATCAAGAGCAGAATAACTGAGGCAGAAGAACGTTTAAGTGACCTGGAAGACAGAACGGTGGAATTCACAGCTGCAGAACAGAATAAAGAAAAAAGAATGAAAATAAATGAAGACAGCCTAAGAGACCTCTGGGACAACATTAAACGCACCAACATTCACATTAAAAGGGTCCCAGAAGGAGAAGAGAAAGAGAAAGGACACAAGAAAATATTTGAAGATATTATAGTTGAAAACTTCCCTAACATGGGAAAGGAAATAGCCACCCATGTCCAGGAAGTGCACAGAGTCCCAGGCAGGATAAACCCAAGGAGAAACATGCCTAGACACATAGTACTCAAACTGACAAAAATTAAAGACAAAGAAAAATTATTGAAAGCAACAAGGGAAGAAGGACAAATAATATACAAGGGAACTCCCATAAGGTTAACAGCTGATTTCTCAGCAGAAACTCTACAAGCCAGAAGGGAGTGGCACGATATATTTATAAGGATGAAAGGGAAGAACCTACAACCAAGTTTACTCTACCCAGCAAGAATCTCATTCAGAATAGACAGTGATCACAAGCTTTACAGACAAGCAAAAGCTAAGAGAATTCAGCACCACCAAACCAGCTCTACAACAAATGCTAAAGGAACTGCTCTAAGTGGGTAACACAAGAGAAGACAAGGACCTACACAAACAAACCCAAAACAATTAAGAAAATGGTAATAGGAACATACATACCGATAATTACCTTAAATGTGAATGGATTAAATGCTCCAACCAAAAGACACAGGCTCCTTGAATAGATACAAAAACAAGACCCATATATATGTTGTCTACAAGAGACCCACTTCAGACCTAGAGACACATAGAGACTGAAAGTGAGGGGATGGAAAAAGATATTTCATGCAAATGGAAGTCAAAAGAAAGCTGGAGTAGCAATACTCATTTCAGACAAAATAGACTTTAAAATAAAGAATGTTACAAGAGACAAGGAAGGACACTACATAATGATCAAGGGATCAATCCAAGAAGACATAACAATTATAAATATATGTGCACCCAACATAGGAGCACCTCAATACATAAGGCAAAGGCTAACAGCTATAAAAGAGGAAACTGACAGTAACACAGTAATAGTGGGGATCTTTAACACCTCACTCACACCAATGGACAGATCATCCAGACAGAAAATTAATAAGGAAACACAAGCTTTAAATGACACAGTAGACCAGATAGATTTAATTGATATTTATAGGACATCCCATCCAAAAACAGCAGATTACACTTTCTTCTCAAATGCACATGGAACATTCTCCAGGATAGATCACAAATAAAGCCTTGGTAAATTTAAGAAAATTGAAATCATATCAAGCATCATTTCCAACCACAATGCTATGAGATTAGAAATAAATTACAAGGAAAAAAATGTAAAAAACACAAACACATGGAGGCTAAACAATACGTTACTAAGTAACCAAGAGATCACTGAAGAAATCAAAGAGGAAGTCAAAAAATACCTACAGACAAATGACAATGAACACACAATTATCCAAAACCTATGGGATGCAGCAAAAGCAGTTCTAAAAGGGAAGGTTATAGCAATACAATCCTACCTCAAGAAACAAGAAAAATAAACAATCTAACCTTAGACCTAAAGGAACTAGAGAAAGAAGAACAAACAAAACACAAAGTTAGTAGAAGGAAAGAAATCATAAAGATCAGAGCAGAAATAAATGAAATAGAGATAAAGAAAACAATAGCAAAGATCAATAAAACTAAAAGCTGGTTCTTTGAGAAGATAAACAAAGTTGATAAACCTTTAACCAGACTCATCAAGAAAAAGAGGGAGAGGACTCAAATCAATAAAAGTTGAAATGAAAAAGGAGAAGTTACAAAGAACACCCTTTGACATAAATCACAGCAAGATCTTTACTGACCCACCTCCTAGAGTCATGGAAATAAAAACAAAAATAAACAAATGGGACCTAATGAAACTTCAAAGCTTTTGCACAGCAAAGAAAACTATAAACAAGACAAAAAGACAACCCTCAGAATGGGAGAAAATATTTGCAAGTGAATCAACAGACAAAGGATTAACCTCCAAAATATATAAACAGCTCATGCAGCTCAATATTAAAAAAACAAACAACCATCAAAAAATGGGCAGAAGACCTAAACAGACATTTCTCCAAAGAAGACATACAGATAGCCAAGAGGCACATGAAGATCTGCTCAACATCACTAATTATTAGAGAAATGCAAATCAAAACTACAATGAGGTATCACCTCACACCAGTTAGAATGGGCATCATCAGAATATCTACAAACAGCAAATGCTAGAGAGGGTTGGAGAAAAGGGAACCCTCCTGCACTGTTGGTGGGAATGTAAATTGATACAGCCACTATGGAGAATATGGAGTTTCCTTAAAAAACTAAAAACAGAATTACCATATGACCCAGCAATCCCACTACTGGGCATATACCCAGAGAAAACCATAATTCAAACAAACACATGCACCCCAATGTTCATTGCAGTACTATTTACAATAGCCAGGTCATGGAAGCAACCTAAATGCCCATCGACAGATGAATGGATAAAGAACTTGTGGTACCTATATACAATGGAATATTACTCAGCCATAAAAAGGAACAAAATTGGGTCATTTGTAGAGACATGGATGGACCTAGAGACTGTCATACAGAGTGAAGTAAGTCAGAAAGAGAAAAACAAATATTGTATATTAATGCATATACATGGAGTCTATAGAAATGGTACAGATGAACCAGTTTGCAAGGCAGAAATAGAAACACAGATGTAGAGCACAAACATATGGACACCAAGGGGGGCAAGCGGGGGCGGGGAGCAGTGGTGGTAGTGGTGGGATGGAATGGGAGACTGAGATTGACATATATACACTAATATGTATAAAATAGATAACTAATAAGAGCCTGCTGTATAAAATAAATTAATTAAATTAAATTTTAAAAAGTATTCTTACCTTAAAAAAACAATAATAAATAAATAAATAAGTAAATGGAGAGATATACTGTGTTCACAGATTGGAAGAATCAACATAGTAAAGATACCTGTTCCAAAATTGATATACAGATTTATCATAAGGCCTATTAAAATCCCAGCAAGATTTTTTTAAGTATAGACAAGGTTATTGTAAGCTTCATATGAAAAGGCATACAAACTTGAATAGCTAACACAATTTTGAAAAAGAAGAATAAAGTTGGAGGAGTAAGTCTACCCAACTTCAAGAATTACAGGGACTTCCCTGGTGATCCAGTGGTAAAGAATCCACTTTGGATTCTTAACCACAATGCAGGGGGCATGGGTTTGAGCCCTCTTCAGGGAAATAAGATCCCACATGCCTCGGGACAAGTAAGCCCACATGCCACAACTACTGAGCTCACATACCTCAACTAGAGAGGCTTTGTGCCACAAACTACAGACTGCATGAGCCCTGGAGCCTGTGCACCACAACTAGAGAAGAGAAAACCTGCATGCCACAACTAGAGAGAAACCCGTGCACCACAACCAAGAGCTCACGCTGCAATGAAAGATCCCACGTGCCTCAATGAAGATCCTGTGTGCTGCAACTAAGATCTGATGCAGCCAAAAATAAACAAAATAAATAAATAAATAATGAATTAATTTTTAAAAAGAGAATTACAATATAGCTACAGTAATCAAGACTCTGTGGTATTGGCAGAATAGACTTATAAACCAATGGAACAGGACAGAGAACCAGAAATAGACCCAGACAAATATACCCAAATGAGTTTTGAAAAAGGTGCAAAAGCAATTCAATGAGGAAAGACACCGTATTCAACAATGAATGCTTACAGCATTTGGACTATAAGCAAAAAAATGAACCTTAACCTAAGTCTCACACCTCATACAAAAATTAACTCAAAATGGAACACAGACTTACATGTAAAGCATAAAATGATAAAACTTTTAGAAAGAAATAAAAAACTCCTCAGGACCTAGGGCCAGGCAAAGAGTTCTCAGACTCAACTCTAAAAGCATGATCCATAAAAGGAAAAATTGATAATTTTAAAAAATTTTTCATCAAAATTAAAAACTTTTGCTCTGTGAAAGATCTTGTTATGAGGATAAAAAGATGAGCTACAGCTTGGGAGAAAATATTTGCAAACCACGCATCTGTTGAACAACCAATATCTAGAATATACAAAGAGCTCTCAAACTAAACAGTAAAAAATAAACAATTCAATTAGAAAGTGGTCAAAAAATATGAAGACATCTTTCACCAAAGAGGATACGTAGATGGCAAATAAGCACATGAAAAGATCTTCAACATCCTTAGCAACTGGAGAAGTACAAATCCAAACAATGTGCTATCATTCCCACATTCCCAATGTGCTAGTGACTTTGTGAAAAATAGTGATAACACCAAGTGATGGTGAGGATGTGGGGAAACTGAGTCACTCATCATTGCTGGCAAGAATGTAAAATGGCACAGCTACTCTGAAAAACAGCTGGACACTTCTCAACATCCCGGTGAGAAAAGAGTTGTCATTGGATATTGTGTGAGTGGATAGGTTAGGTTATGCTGCAGTGGCAAAAAAAAACACAGAAATGTCAGTGACTTAAACAACAAAGTAGGCTTCGTTCAAGGGAGTGAGTCAGGCACAGTGGCTGACAGAGGCCCTGTGTTAGCCCACGCTTTCCAGTCACCACGGCAAGACACTGAGGGCTCTGCAAACTACACGGACTCTGAAAGCCTCTGCCCTGAAGTGGCCCAAGTCACTGCTGCTCACATTTTTTGGGCCAAACAGGGATGTATCCAGCTACTTCAGGGAGGGGCACAGGAAATTTGGGATCAGAATTCAGGTCACCATGGTGTCATCGGGCACAATTGTCTCAGCTACAAAGGAGGGGAACCGGGCTTGAAGCTGTGACCAAGTCAGGCCCTCAGAGCTGAATCCTGGACCGCCCTGTCCTTGAGACCCATCTTCCCACAGGGAGGGTCTCCAAGATCAGATGTTTGAGTCCAAAGAAAGAACGCTAACTCCCTTGCAAAGGGCTGCAGAATGGCTCAGCTGATATCCGATTTTGAAACAAACTTGTCTTGACCAGGAAATGAAAGGACGTTGGGAAAATTCTTTTGCTTAATACCTGTCAGATATTTCTCAGTTTTGGGCTCCCTGCTTTAGAAAACAACCAATAAATTAGAGTCTGCCAAGGAGATGGGCGTCTTCTCTGACCAGCATCTTCCAAGATGGTCTGCATTCAAACACAGCAAAAGGCTTTAATTCTTTCTGCAAAACAGCTCTCCTAGCACCACATACAAGCAGATGCTTAGAAAGCACTTTCTGATGAAGTCAGTGACGAGAAAATGGTACAGTGGAGGGTGTGACCATACTGCTGCCCACGAAGACTAGCAATTTCCTAAACAACTGAATCCAGGAAGATAGAAGGCTGTTTCAGCTTGGTCAGATACTAAAAATAACAACCCTGGCGACTATTCACCCCCTGGAAGGATGCTGGCCCTGCCTGTAACTGTTGCTCAAGAAGCAGCCCCTCCATAGCCCCTCCTCCCTGCTTGGCCCCTCCCACTCTGGGGGCCACAGCTGAGAGGTCCAGGTGGGCACCACCCACCACAGCAATTCTTCAGGCCAGGCTTTAATCAGGAAAGAGGAGCTGGTTCCATCCCATCACTTGTCTCAGGAATCTGAATTAAGAAATGCTTAGGGGGCTTCCCTGGTGGCGCAGTGGTTGAGAGTCCGCCTGCCGATGCAGGGGACACGGGTTCATGCCCCGGTCCGGGAGGATCCCACGTGCCGCAGAGCGGCTGGGCCCGTGAGCCATGGCCGCTGAGCCTGCGCGTCTGGAGCCTGTGCTCCGCAACAGGAGAGACCACAACAGTGAGAGGCCCGTGTACCGCAAAAAAAAAAAAAAAAAAAAAAAAAAAGAAAGAAATGCTTAGGGAAAGAAGAAATTAGCAGAGGAAATAAAAACAAAAGGGTAAGGATGATGGAAGAGCTGGGGCAGCCAGAGCGGGCCATGAGCAAAGCCAACATTACTGGAGAATAAAATTCAGACAGAGCAGAGGAAGCAGGGGGGCGGGGTGGGGAGAGTGGAGCAGATGGGCCAGGAGGAGCGGGGCTGTGAGAGGGGCGCCCGGACCCCGGAGTTAGCGGGGAGCAAGCCGGCCCTGGGGCGGCCAGAGCAGCCTCACTGCCGGCCCACAGCCCCGGGCCCTCCTTCCACCTCTGCTGCTTTCTCATCACATCTTCCTAAGCAAAGTCAGTTCTCACCTAAGAGGAATCTGATGACAGCCGTGCACGTGCCTCTTTCTTACTCTGCTGCAAATTAAAGCACAGCCTACACTATGCCTCAGAGTCCACCAAAAGGATCTGAAATCTGTTCTGCCCACCTCCAAAGGGAACAAAAATCAATAGCCAGGGTCAGTTCAGCCTGATCCCAGAGCCCACAGCCCCTTCTGATGAAGACTGACGCCTGCTGTGATACACGGGAAGGTCTCCGTCACGTGCGCTGTGTCAGCAGACCACTGAGGCCTCACGGGTCTCAGCCCTCTCCCCCAGTGAGGCCCATGACCTCCGCACCACACACACCAGCCAGGACAAAGCAGGCCTGCCTGCAGCTCTGCCAGGGGCACAACCCCCCTAGGACTCCATGTTTTCATCAGCAAAGCAAGGGATGTGGACTAGAATAGCTGATCCGTACGAGGCACTGGGGGCCCACGGGGTTCTGTACGGTGGCCTGGAAACCTGCACGGAAGGCAGGAGGGAGCAGGGCTCCAGGCCTGCCTAGACCCCCATGTTTAATAGAAGCAGCTCACCTCTGACCCCTTCTTCCCGTGGGGCTGCATGTTCAGAATGCAGTTGAAGAAACACTCCTGTTGCTGAGAATGTTTGCAAACTATTCACCATCCATCCCATCCATAGCAAAACACCTGCTATTATTCCACGAGCAGCTGTGTCTGCAACACTTAGCAGACTTAGCAGACCCTGTGACTTCAAGTCAAAATTTATATCCAGGGGATCTACTCCCAGAGCTGAAGAGCAGGGAAAGGGATTTCCCCTGGCCTCAGGGATGCACACCCAGGTCAATGGCCGCCATGCCCTGCATGGTCCTTCTGCTGAGAGGAGGGCCCAGCCCGGGAATGGAGGTGGGGCTGCTAAGTTGGATTGGGCTGGTCTCACTCCAGAGACTGAGAGTTGGTTGTCTCTCCATGTGTATTGTCTTCTTTAACAGCGGAATCCCATTATGCAGCTCAGCACATGCCACCCGGAATGAAAGCCATTTCCCAGCCCCCTTGCAGCCACATGTGGACAAATGACCAAAGTCCAGACAATGAGACGGAAGCAGAAGTGCTGTCTGGGACTCTTGGGGAAGCTCTTTCGGCAGAGGACAGTGTCAGTAGCCATCGTATGTTATGAAGAGCCAGGCTAGAAGGGGGCCTGGGTCCCTGGTGACCTTGGAGCCACCATATCAGCCAGGACTGTACATCTAGATTCTCTCTGTGAGAGAAACATAAGCTGTTGTCTTGTTTAAACCACTGTTATTCTGAGTTTGAGGTCACGTTCTGTTTGATGCAACGTGGCGAATAATTGGTACCCTGAAGTGGCATGGTACAAGAGGCAGAGGCTAAAACGTGAGCTGTCATTAATGTGACATTAACAGATGGCAGGGGACAAGGGCTCAGACTCTAAGATGAGAAGTGGGTGAGCCTTGTTATGCAGTGACAAAACATTTGGTAAAACTGTCACCTATGGTCCCTTGGATGAGAGACCAGAAACTGAGATCTGGGCACAGAGACTTGGTGGGGAGAGTCAGGATGTTGGCAGGTGGTGACTGCAATGGCTTTGTAACGGTCGGCTTACCCAGGCCTGACTGCATCCCAGGACGCCCTTCCCTGCAGGTGCCCATTAGGTGGGTCACACGAGAGCTTCCTGGGAGACTCGGAGGCCGGTGGGAGCAACAGACTTTGTGTGGCTCCCCCATCACCCTCAGCATCACTTGACCTGCCGGCTCCCCTCTTTGGTGGGAAGCAGCAGTGGACCTGTCACCGCCCTGCATCCCCGCAGCCTCCTCCAGATGTGTGTCCCTGGCTGCACAGGTGTGCGGCCCATGCAGGATCCCACTTCCAACAACCCTGCCCTCGATGAACGCTCTGCTGTCGCCTTCTTGACATTCAGAATTTTGGAACAAGGGGCTTTGCATTTTCGTTTTGCACTGGGTCCAGAAGTTCAGGTAGGCAGCCCTGCCTAGTCGTTCACATCTCCATTAACAAAGTCCTATGTGAGAGAGAGAGAGAGAGCTTGAGCTCAGCACAGAGTGATCCAGCTCAAGGCAGAGAAGCAAAGGAGACAGCAGAGCTGAGAAGGGGATTGTGTGCCCACAGCCCCTGCTTTTGCACCCCAAGCAGAGCTAGAAAACTGCCATGTAGAGAAAACGAGATGGTGGTCTCCACATAAAGGCAGTGAGCCTGCTGGCAAGGAGGTTAACCTTCGGGACAAAGCCCATCGTTTAGATGGCGTCAGACAGAGGTGCTAAGTTGGAGACAAAGCAAACAGTAAAAGACAAGAGTCTTCAGGCTTAAAAACGATGTACAGACAAGATCCTTAATTGATTTTTTAAAACTTTTTATTTTATATTGGAGTATAGTGGATTTACAATGTTGTGTTAGTTTCAGGTGTACAGCCAAGTGATTTAGTTACACATATTCATATATCTATTCTTTTCCATTTTAGGTTATACAGAGTGCTGAGTAGAGTTCCCTGTGCTGTACAGTAGGTTCTTGTTGATTATCTATTTTATATATAGTAGTGTGTATCTGTTAATCCCAACCTCCTAACTTATCCCTCCCGCCCTTTCCTCTTTGCTAACCATAAGTTTGTTTTCTAAGTCTGTGAGTCTGTTTCTGTTTTGTAAGTAAGTTCGTTTGTATCATATTTTTTTAAGATCCACACATATGTGATATCATATGATATTTGTCTTTCTCGGTCTGACTTACTTCACTTAGTATGATGATCCTTAGTTGGCTGTTTACACAAAGAACTAGTTGAAAGAAGATAAACTAAAAGCCTACCAAGTTTTTCAGAGAAACATCATTCTAAAGAAATCCCAACCTGGCTGGCAACAGTGGGCAGGTTAAAACCCAAAAGCAGAGCGTTGGGCCACAGAAGAAAAGGGACGACGAAGAACCCCCAGAGGACAAAGTGGGTGCGAAAGCAGAAGCAGAGCTGCCTGAGGGGCTGAGGCAGGAAGCCTGGTACCCTGCCCCACAACCAACTTCAGACGCAAGATAGCTGCTGGCCTGCCGTGTGTTCCCCACTCCCCCCTTTTCTGAATACACATTTATGTTTTCCTGTTCCTTCTCCACAATTGTTGGTTTGACAAGGGCAGACACCTGTCTTTTCGTTTGTAGGCAACATTTCAAGCTGACAGAACAGACTGCACAGCAATCAGAGTCCCAGGGGAAGGAGCTTATGGGTCTGCAGGGCTGCATACCTCCCGGAGACCCATGCACACTGCGAACGAGGAGAGGCCTGTGGGCACTCCGTTAGCCCTTCAACCTCCTCTTCCTTGTTAGCAACGAAATCCCACTGCTGGCTTAGCGTACTGGGCCCAGAATACAAGATCTCCTTTGTCAGCTTTCTAGTGGGGAGGTGTGGCCATAGGACTGAAGCTGTGGGCAGTGATGTGCAAGAAGAAGGGCTGTGCGGGGACTGTGGTGTCAGTGCTCAAGCAGCCATTTTGCACCATGAGGACACAAGCTAGGTTGGAGGAACAGCAAAGCAGAAGGAGTGTGGGGACCTGGGGGCTGTGGAACCACCTCACTAGACCTGGACAGCTGAACTCGTGACTCTTTTGTGTGGGAGAAAGCTGCCTACCTGTTCAAATGACTGCTAGCTCCCAGCAGCCTGGGGTAGTCCTAGCTAATACAATCCCAGTGGCCCAGAATTCTAGCTGTTCACCAGAACCCAAGCCTTCCTTGTCTAGCACATAGCCAGACTCCATCTCCCTTGCAATTAGAGATGTTCGTGGGTGATGAATTCTAGCCAGTGAGAATCTGAGTGGCTTTTAGGACACGGCAGTGACTCTCCATTTTCTTGGTCCTCTCCCCCAGCTGAATATAGAAAATGATAACGCCCTAGATGGGGATGGAAACACGAGCTATAAGGAGCCAGAATCCCTGAATCACTGTAGGAGCAGAACCTCCTGACAACCAAAACCACCACTAGGCCTAATTATGTGAGGGAGAAATAAGCTTCTAATGTGCTTGATCTGTTGTGCATTTGGAATCTATTTGTTAAGGGGGTCTAGCCTACCCTATATAGGCCCACAGGGAGCAGGCTAAGATGCTAAGGTAGGGTGCCCTGGGCCCCAGGTGTGGGAACTTGCATTTTGAGCTCTAGTTCAAGCAGAGGAATTGGAAGAGGAGCTCTAATCAGGAAACATGACTCCAAATCCTGTCCTGCAGACATAGAATTTGCCCGGATTGGGGGTAAGTTCCATTCTAATGGACTTTTAGATAAGTATGAGTCCCATGTTGGATTGGAAATGAATAAACAGCCTCAGGGACTGTGTTTTGGGGGTTAAGCTAGAATAAACCTGTACCTACAGGTGGGGCCGCATTTGAGCACTAAGCATGGCCAATAAACAAATCAATATGGAAACCAGTCTACACACAACTTTTCCATTTAGAAACTTTTATATCAGAAACAAAAGCAACGTGTAGTGGTTAAGTCTCCAAACTAGCTGCCGCCGTTCCAATTCTGACCCTGTGACTCACCAGCAGGTAAGAAACCTCAGCCACACCACTTCAGTCCTCTGAGCTTTGGTTTCCTCATCTGTAAAATGGGGGTTATTACAGTACCTTCCTCAGACAGCTGATGGGTTAAAGGAAGTAATGCAGGTAAAGCACTAGCATGAGTCCAGGCACGTGGTAAGAACGCAGAAGCTGTTGCGTATTAATATCAGCAAAAACGCATCGACTCCACTGCCACTGTTGGGTGGCATTAACGTTGCTTGTGTCCTCTCATTTTGGACAAGGAGACCTACAGACAGCCTTTGAGACCCAAACTTTAGTAAGTAGAGTAACTTCTGGAATCTAGTTTACACTTGTTTACACAGAAGTATTTCAGATAAATCTGCATGTTATTGGATTATAAAATGCAAGTCCTTTAAAAACCAGAGTGGGGACTTCCCTGGTTGTCCAGTGGTTAAGACTTCATCTTCCAGCGCAGGGGGTGCGGGTTTGATTCCTGGTCGGGGAGCTAAGATCCCACATGCCTTGGGGCCAAAAAAACAAAACATAAAATAAAAGAAGCAGGGGCTTCCCTGGTGGCGCAGTGGTTGAGAGTCCGCCTGCCGATGCAGGGGACACAGGTTTGTGCCCTGGTCCTGGAGGATCCCACATGCTGCAGAGCGGCTGGGCCCGCGAGCCATGGCTGCTGGGCCTGCGTGTCCGGAGCCTGTGCTCCGCGACAGGAGAGGCCAGAGTAATGAGAGGCCCGCGTACTGCAAAAAAAAAAAAAAAGATGCAATATTGTAACAAATTCAATAAGGACTTTAAAAATGGTTCACATCAAAAAACCTTAAAAAAAAACCCAAAGTGAATTTATGATCACTTGGCATTACATTATTTCCTCAATTAATATTCATTCACTTATTCGACAGCTGTTTGTGAAGGCCCCATTAGGTGCCAGGCTCTGGGCTGGGCTCTGGGAACACAACGGAGAACAAGCCAGCAGGGCTCTTACCCTCCCAGAACTTGCATTCTAGTGGGAGCCCCAAAAGGGCCACTGCCACTGTCATGACAGGTTCCTGGACCATGTGTAGCAGTCCTGATGTTCAGAAAGTCAGAACTTTTTTATAGAAACTTTTTTCCCACCCCCTCGACTCTATCTTCCCATCAGACACTGACCAGTAATGGCCACTTGGCTCCTCAGACCATTTTTAATATCACTTTGTTTGCCTGAATCTAGATTTGGATGCTTCCTCCAAGGTACTCACCTGTCCTGGTATGAGGGAAACTTACCCCTCAGAATCTGCAGCTCACCCTGGCCTACTGATGCTTGCTCCATTGGACATACCTCTTCTTCTGAAAAACAAGAAAGTGAGATTGTCTGCAGACCTGTTGGATCTACAATTGTTTCTTTTTCCACACTCTCCTCCTTCCAGATAGGCAGGGTCCTGAGGGTGTCTACACATCTTGAGGTCATGTCCATCGCAGGGCTAAGTACTCAGTGAACTGGAGGAAACCACGAGGAAGAAGACATATGACATAGAAAACGGTTTTCCATATGTCAGAGCCAGGCAAAGTGGGAGCCAGCTATAGGGTGACATCGCGCCCTGAGTAATCAGACCATGTCACCAATTCAGCCAAGAGGTGATGATGACGATGCCAGTGTCAGAGGAACTGACATAGAGATTGTCACTTCGGGACCTCTACCTAAGGGTGAGGGAGTTCCACACAGAGCCAGTTTGCAAAGTAAAATTGATAGAAGCTAAAGGGTCAATGGCGCTTTGTACTGGGGAAACACAAAGCACTGACCCCCATAGGCCTCCAGTTAACTGCCCATCCTTAAGGTAAAGCTTTCTTGTTTGTTAGGTCATCTTCACTCATGTTGATCCTGCTGTTCCTGGAGCTCTTGGCATCTCCCCTTTCCAACTGTAGGGTCAGAGCTACTAATTACCTCCTACTGTGATGGTTGATGTGTGTGTGTGTGTGTGTGTGTGTGTGTGTGTGTGTGTGAGAGAGAGAGAGAGAGAGAGAGAGAGCGAGAGAGACATGGACAAACATCCACCTAATCTGTCTACTGACCCTGAATCATTAAATGACTCCACATCTTCGAGGAGCGGTCTGATTCATTTCTGGATCCCCCCACTGAGCACAGTTCTGTGTACCATGTAGCTGCCCAGTCAAGGCCGAGCCTCAGGGTGGCTCTCCATCAGATCTACCTACTCTTCCTCCTCTGCAGATGGGGTGTGGCTGGAGGGGACCTGGCAGCTTGTGGGGTCTGCCCCACCTCGTCAGGAGGGCTCAGGCTGTCCAGACTAAGGGTCTGAGGACCCCTCCTCTCCCAGCTAGCTGGGTATGGCCAGGACTCGCAGCAGCAGCAGCCAGGCAGAGGCTCCCAGCCTCTGGAAAACTGCAGTGCCATAAAGCAATCACACTATTTGTAATTCAGATATTACAGTTGTGCCTACATTTAAATTACTGCGTTGTAACCAACTTGCATTGTCTTGTTATGACTTAAAGCCTACAAACTTCAACTAATTAAAAAGACTGATGAGCTGAGGGAGGAATCCTCGTCACATGGCTCACATGTGCATGGCAGGATCAAATCTACACTTTCTCAGTGATGTGCATGGACACTCCAAGAGTCTGTGCTGTCCCAGAGTCCAGAGGGGTAGTTACCAGGCATTTCAGGTCACTACTGGGCAGTTATATGTGAGGAAACTGAAGGTCTTTTCCTTAATTACCAAGCATGTCCTCATCTACTCTGTATATTCCCAGCATAGCGCACACCCGGTGCCATGAAGAATGGGGTGACCTAATGAACTAGGAGATAGATGGGCCCCAGGTTGAGCAGCTACAACCCTTCTGCTGATGTTTCGACATAAGGTACCAGCAGGAGCATTGGGCCCTGATTGGGTGGAAGGCGAAGCTACCACAACGTCCTCATTCTTGTGGTCAAGGGGATTTCCCAGCCTGACATGTGCACAGAGAAGGTCTTCAGTCTGGGGAGGGGCCAAAGGAGCGAGGGGGCACCAGCCCATAATACGCCCAGCCAACCCCCCAGAAACCTTCATGCTGGAATCTATCTTGGCTGAGAGATACATGCACCCACCAGGAAGGACACTGAGTCAGACCAGATTATGGGCACAAACAAGATGATTGGCCAGAGACAACCTGGAAGACCACCCCCATATAAGTGACCTAACCCACCCCTATTGGATACAACTCACTCCAAGTTCAGCCATGTGCTCTTCCACAGGTACTTTGCTTCCAATAAACGTTTTATCTGCTTCACAATCTCAGTCTCTTTGCTGAATTCTTTCTTCAAAGAAGACAAGGACCGAGGTCCTGCTTCCAGCCATTCCACCTCCAAAGTCACTAAGACATGGGCCTTTGTCTCTAGGGCCTCCTAGACTGCTCAAGAGACCAAATAAATACAGATACAATGATATAAGTACTGAACTGCATGGAAATGACGGTAAATGTAGTAAAATCTGAAAACAGAGCAAAAATAATGTTTCGTGGAGAGATGTGAGAGGAAGGTGTTTGCCCACTTCACACCATTCTTTGTGGCAGAGATATCATTCCAACTCACAGCTCTTTGCAAATGGGAAATAGAAGTTAATATCAAACAAACCACCACAGAGCATGGATTCAGAGGTAGGTCTTCCGGCTCTAAGATCTCTGTCCTTTCCAATATATCAATTTCATAGATGTTAGACATTTAAATACTTGTTCTTCATTCTGTGTGTGAGGGGAAGAATGTTTCAGACTTCTTTGGCAGGATAGTTAGATTTATGGAATCCACATTTATTGGCCAAAAGGGTGGCCAAAGCTGGATTTGCTAACTTGTGTTAAGCAACGTCTTTGTCCACAGTGCACATTGCAGCCCCTGCTGCTTCATCTCCTTCACCCCTGGGGGTGTCCTGGGGAAGCAGCCGCTTTGCAACTCTAGAACTTCTCTGCAGTTTTTTTCTCCCCAGAGGAAACTTCCATGGGCTAGGTCCAGCAGTATGGGTTTCATCTTGTGTGTTCCACTTGGCCAACCACTGTATTCCTGTTTGCTCCCATTTCCTGCTGCTGCTCTGTCCCCTGGTTACCCAAAGACATTTAGATGACCGGTGGCAGGGGCTGCGCACTCAGCGGTGGACTGGGAACATGTGGGGAAGTTGGTTGATCCCTCTGGATCTTGCTGGAAATGCTTTCGGAATCTATGGTTGCAGGCCCTATTTTTCCCCAATGTTTTTCACCTTGTGACAGCTAAAATTTTTCCTTGCATCCAGGGTTTAAATAGAGACTGTAATTAAAACTGTTCTCACTATACAGTCAGACTTTCAACTGATTAACTTTTACAGAAGCTTATATCCAAGGGGCAATTCAAGATGTTGTGTTGGCATCGGCTCCGTGTCAGAGGCTGTCTCGTTTTCCCTTATGTGTGACATAAAAACTTTACACTACACGTTTGGAAGGGCAAAAAATAAATTACCCATAATAGGAAATTAAGAGGAATTGCCATGGAATTGCCATCATAAATTAGATAGGCCATCAGGAAAATATGACGGAAAGGGCTGCTATAGAAAGACTTCTTTGTCTGAGTGCATTTATTTTTCATGAGTTTTTACTATTCAGTAGCTTTAGATTCAATCTGTCATAGATGGCCAGGGTCTTTTCCAGGGAAGAAGAGGGGGAGGCTCCCCACTTATGTTCTTCCTGAAACCATGAAGGGACTTGTAGAGGAATGTTTCAAGAAACCAAGAAAGCATTTGCCTTCGAGGACCTGAATCAACCTCCCAATAAGCCCAGATGAAATTTGAAAACTTAACGAAAACTTACAGGAAGGCTGTCAATACAAACACTTTTGTTAGACCTCCACCACGAGGTGTTCTGGGTACTTTAGACTTCTAGATTATTCCAGGTACTTTAGATTTTAAACACCACCAGCAAAGTGTTAAACCAGGATCTGAAAAAATCCTGCCAAGCCAAATAGCTGTCCCTGAGTGAACTGTGCTCCCCTCGGCAACCGTAGCCTTGTGTCTCAAAGCCTGGAGAGGGAGGCAGACAGTGGGGGTCTTCTCTCGCTGGCTTGGCTGGATTCCTCTTATGTTTTCCTGTCTCTGAAAAAGTCTGTCCTGCTTGGGAGTCATGGCCACTGGGACTGGGTATCCTGTACTCAGGGAGGCTCTTCCCCTCATCTTATAGAAGAGCTATCATTCCCAGGTCAGAAGGACTGAAAGCAGAAGGCTAAAGATGGGAAAACAGGTTATCAGAGCATGACAACTCTTCCTCCTTTGATGGAAGCTGTCTAAATTACTGAGCTCATGGGAGCGGTTGTTCTCAAGTGACCTAACACCCTGATTTTCAAGATTTAAAAAAAATTTTATAGGGCCTTGTACCTGGTGGTATTGGGACAAAAATGATAATGTTGTCACTGCCTTTTTTTTAAACAAAATTTTTAAATTGAAGTACTTCAATTATATGATTATAATAGCTGCTGTCTTTTCCTTATCTTTTTTCCCATTAAAAACATAATACATGCTTAATAAATATTTAATAGTAAATATTTATTGAATGAATGAATGAATGGTTATGTCTGTTACTCCTTCTGTCATTCAGGACCCAACTCAAGGGCGGGTTTGAAATTTATGTATATGGAACATTAAAACCTCCCAGAAATTATCCCAAAATTGCAGAATGAACCACTCTAAGCCAGGCTGGGAGGCCTGTCATGGGTGTAGTTGGGACCAACTCGCAGCCCTCCTGCTTCCTAAGCCCAGTATTTCCACTCTTTTGCTCTGTCTAGTGTCATCAGGTAATTTTCCCAGGCTTAACCCACACATGAGATGCCCATACACCACAATGAAGCATAGCCCCTGCTCACCACAACTAGAGAAAACCTGCGCATAGCAGCGAAGACCCAATGCAGCCAAAAAAAAATAAATAAGTAAATTAATTTATTTTTAAAAAATAACTTCCTCAATTTTACATTTGTATTTCCTTTCAACCATGCCAAAAATCTCGATTCTCAACACCACTAGCACAATTACTTTTCCTATAATAATACACACAAAAGTCTCCAAATAACAATATCAACACTACTATCAACAGTATGAGTACTGAAGACAGTTTCATACCTTGGGGGTTTTCTTGTTTGGTTGAGTGGTTTGGTTTGTTTTGGTTTACATGCTAAGGGTGTATTCCTACAAGGGATATACAGTTAAATGATTCTGTTTTAAAGTCAATTAGAATAATTCTAAAGAAGAACTATGTCCCACCTAGGAACAGGTTCATTTGTTTTATTTTACTTTCAATTTTCAGGGACTGCTTTTAAAATTTTATTTAGCTTTGTTTTAGAATTCTCCATAGTATTTACATGATTCTGAAGTTAAATATAACAAATAATGTAGATTCAGGTTAAGTCTAATTTCTGTCTATGCTCCTTCTACGCTATTGCCTCCCTCCCCTATAGATAATCATTTTTTAATGCTTTATCCTTCCATCTTTTAAAAAGTATAAGCAAGTATGTATATTTTTTGTATTTCTCTCTCTCTCTCTTTTTTTTTTTTTTTGGTTGAATAGCCTTCTGCACATGTCCACAAGAGAGATATAGTAGGCAGTGCTTCCCAAAATTTGACCGTGAAACTCTTTTCCTATGGAGCATCCTGAAGGGTGAATATTGGGCAAAACACATTTGGAAAATGCTGCTATAATTCATAGAAGAAAAATAATCTATGGATTCTCAATAAGTTTACATTAGCTGAAACAGTTTTTTTCTCCACAAAGTGAAGGGGTCTCCTTGTTTTTTATTTAATCAAATCACCTCCTAAATTCATCAATCCTCTCCAAGAGTAAGATTTCTGTGACTCTTCTGAGCACACCCACCATGGAACTGTGATGGACAGTTTGCAACTGTGGTCGCAAAATCCTGCAACATTGGAGTCTCTTGACTCCCCACACAGCAGGTTTGTTCTTTCTTTAATGCCAGTCCCCTCTGAACAGGGTCACTTCCTGGCCCCGTGAGCTGTCTTCAATCACCAAAGATCACAAAATAGGCCACAAAGACATTTCCCTGTTGTTTTACCTCTGTTTTCACCTTCCTAGTGTCATTAATTAACATGAAAGTCCAATGCTTTCTCCTTGCTCAGGGGTCCAAGTGCACACCCCACTCTGTAGAAGCCACAGGGTGGGCCTGTTTGTCAGAGTATGCATTCTTTGTCCCCAAAGACTCCTCTTGTGTGGTCCCCTTATCTGTAGTTGAAAGAGTTCTCTGTTTGCTCTAAGCACTAGAGGTGGTTAGTGGGTTTTGCCAGAAGATAGGAAGATTTAACTCCTCACTGCTGATAGATCAAGAGAAAATTAATAAAGGATTTGGAGCAGCACTCAGTGAAGCTGAATTCTTAAATTCTTGCTGAGATAGGGCTTTTAGGAGCCCTGATGATGAGATAAACCCCACTTCCTCTGTTTGTACTCAGCTCTTCGATACAGCACTAAGGAAATTTGTCCTGTGTAACAACCTAGCATGAATCACTACAAAGCTAAAACCATGTCCCTAGAGAGCTCACAGAGATGGAGATTAGTGTCTCGTGAAAAAGGCCAGACCACTCCAGAGGTAAAGGGTTCATCTAAATCAGTGTTTGTAGTTGCCAGCAAAGCAAGGTTTTCTTGCTGCTTTGACTCTAGCCGTCTTCCTTCAGGGCTGCTCTTGTGTTTGAACCTTCCCGTGTGGGAGGCCTTCAGCCCCCTTTTCCTGAGGTGCACCTTCCATACACAATCTAGGCAGCCTGCCAAGGGAAAGCAATTCTGAGACCCAATACCCTTTCTCCTGCTCACACTCTCCCATCCCTTGACCTTCCATCTGGTCCTGAAGACAAGCTCCTTTCTTGTTGGCCCTTTGTCACCCCATTCTTTCTCCCCTTCTAGGCTTTTACCTGTGTAGAGGCCCTGCCCATGTGCCTGAGATGGAATTCTATAGGTTCACACCAGGATACCCCAACTGGGATCCTTAGCTGGTGTTTTTCCAAGAAAGATCCACAGACCACCTGCATCAGAATCACCATAGGGTGCCTGTTAAAAATACAAATCATGAGGTCCCACCCTAGACCTTCTGAACAGGATCTTTTGCAAGAAGCCTAGAATCTTCCCCATTAACACCCGAATGCTTCTCTTTGCATTAGTTTAAGAACCAGCCCTTGTAGATCTGGCTGTTTCTTTAGAATACCTTTTACCTATTTGCAGAGAAACCCCACCTGCCTCACACCCGTAGACTTATAGTATTGAACACATTGCTGTCTTTTCACTTTACCCCTCACTCTAAAAGTCCCATGAACTTAGCACTTCATATCTCTATAGTTTTTTTTAGTTCTCATCAAAAGAAAGGCATGAAAAAATAAGAGAGTCCAAAACTGCCTTCTACCATAAAAAAAAGAGTAGAAAACAGAACAAACTGCTTTCAGACAATGGACAGCAGGCAGTGCAGGACTGTAACTGCTGAGAGAAGGGGACAAGTGAAGTGAGTTATACAATCCTCCGGTCCTCCTGCCTGGAGGCAATTTCTGAACTGCCATTTGGGCTGAGGGAGAACTCTGATCCCAGCAGTCTCATCAAATTGAGATGACAGAGATCAGAGTTCAGGGAGGCCAAGCCAGCTAGAATTTAGGGCAGAGTACAGATAGGAGGAGATACATAGAGAAAGACCTCCAGAAATCTGAATGGGGTCTCCTTGCATGTTTGACTGAAAGACCAACTTCCACAGGGATAAAACTCCACAAGTGGGACAGAGAACATCCAAGAAAAGAGCATTACCAGGAGCTTCAAGCCAAAAAATTCCCAGAGCTTACACAAGGCTGGGAACCATTTGAGTATCCACCAGCCAGAGTAGAGGGACCTCACTGAATACATTCAGCATAGATCCCAGAGACAGTCACATCTTAGAAATGGGACTAAACTAACCCTAAAGTAAAGGGTACTCTACAACTACTCTATAAGAGCTTTAAAACAAGCTTTGAAAGGACCAAACTAATCTGCAAGGAATTTAATTGCCTGTCAACAAACAAACAAACAAAAACTCCAACAAACTTTAAAGGAATAAAATAATATCTAGCACTCAACAATGAAAAAAATGCAATGTCTTACATCCAATAAAATATTACTAGGTTTCCAAGAAGCAGAAAAATGTGACACATAACTAGTAGAAAAATCAGTCAATTAAAAAAGACCCAGGAAAATGTAAATTTGTGCAGCCTTTATGGAAAACAGTATGGAGGTTACTTTAAAAACTAAAATTAGAGTTACCATATGATCCAGCAATTCCACTCCTGGGCATATATCCAGAGAAAACTATAATTTAAAAAGATACATATACCCTAATGTTCACTGAAGAACTATTTACAATAGCTAGGACATGGAAACGACCTAAATATCTATTGACAGATGAATGGATAAAGAAGCTGTGGTATATATACAATGGAATATTACTCAGCCATAAAAAAGAATGAAATAATGCCATTTGCAGCAATATGAGTAGACCTAGATATTATCATACTAAGTGAACTAAGTCAGACAAAGACAAATATCATATGATACTGCTTATAAGTGGAATCTAAAAAAAAATTGTACAAATGAACTTATTTCCAAAACAGAAAGAGACACAGACATAGAAAACAAATTTATGGTAACCAAAGGGGAAACGGTGCGGGGGGGGAGGGATAAATTTGGAGTTTGGCATTAACAGATACACACTACTATATATAAAATAGATAAACGAAAATGATCGACTGTATAGCACAAGCAACTATATTCAATATCTTGTAATAACCTGTAATGGAAAATCATCTGGAAAAGAATATATATATAAGCATACATATATGTGTAACTGAATCACTTTGCTGTACACCTGAAACTAACACAGCATTGTAAATCAACTATATTTCAATAAAAATTTTTTAAATAAAATAAATGAAATGAAATGAAAATGTAATGTTCAAAGTAAATTCTAGTTGATTGTATATGTGCAATAAAAATGCAGGTATAAATTTTCCTCAAAAATTAACAGGACCTAGAAAAAATAGAGAAATGGAGTTATTAAAAAACCATAAAAATAGATATTATAAAGGTGTGATATGATCAAAGATTTAAAGGAAAACACATGAATAATGAGGAGAAAAGTGAAGTGTAAAAAAGAAGCAAATGAGAAGTACAACATTGAAAATGAAATTTTTACAGAGTAGAACTTACAGACTAGACATCTGAGAGTAAAAGCAATGAGCTTGAATTCAAAATGAAACACAAAAAGAAAAAAATTACAGAAAAAAGGAAAAGAACCTCAGTGATCTTTGGGACAATATCAAGTAGTCTAGCATAAATATAATTAGAATCCAAAGAAGAAAGAGAAGGAGGATAGAAAAAAAAACAAACTTGATGGGGCTTCCCTGGTGGCACAGTGGTTAAGAACCCTCCTGCCAATGCAGGGGACATGGGTTCGAGCCCTGGTCTGGGAAGATCCCACATGCCACGGAAAGACTAAGTCCGTGAGCTACAACTACTGAGCCTGAGCTCTAGAGCCCACAAGCCACAACTACTGAAGCCCGTGTGCCTAGAGCCCATGCTCTGCAACAAGAGAAGCCACTGCAATGAGAAGCCTGCACACTGCAATGAAGATCCAACACAGCCAAAAAAAAAAATAAAAAATAAAAACTTGAATAAATGATGCCTGAAATTTTTCCAAAACCAATGAAAACTCTAAACCCAAAGATCCAGATATTTCCTGGTGGTCCAGTGGTTAGGACTCCACCATTGCACTGCAGGGGGCACAGGTTTGATCCCTGGTCAGGGAACTAAGATCCCACAAGCTGTGCAGCATGACCAAAAAAATAATTTTTTTAACTAAAAAAAACCCCAAAGATCCAAGAATCTTAACAAACCCGAATTATCGCAATAACTAACAGGGAAAACTACACCAAGGAACATTATAATCAAACTGATGAAAACCTGTGATAAAGAGAAAAACCTTAAAAGTAGCCAGAGGAAAATGACACATTACAGACAAAGGAAGAAAGATATGAATTACTATGACCTTCTTGATGGAAATTATGCAAGCCTGAAGACAATGGAGTGCTGAAAGGAAAAAAAAAATTCTATGCCCAGTGTAAAACTAAAAGCAAAATAAAAACTTTCAGATGAGAAAAAGCTGAAAGAATTTCCCAGCAGCAGACTTGCCCTAAAAGAAATGTAATTCTGAGGGGTGTCCAGATAGCAGAGTAGGAAGATCCTGGCTCACCTCCTGCCACAGAAAACCAGAACTGCAACTATTTATGGAGCAACCATCAAGGAGAATCCACAACTGAAGGTATAAAGAAGGATCAACAACAAAAGGGGTAAGAGGGGCGTGTGTAGTCAAGAACCACACCCTCAGGCAAGCAAACCATAAACGGGAGGATAGTCACAATACTAGAGGTTCTCCAAGCCCCGAATCGGGTGCCTCAGCACCAGGAAGATGAGCCCCCAGAACATTTGGTTTTAAGGCCAGTGGGGCTTGTGCACAGAGGAGCCAAGGGCTGTAGGAAACAGAGATTCTGCTCTTAAAGGACACATGCAAAACCTCACACGCTCCAAGACCCAGAGCAGAGGCAGCAATTTTTAAGGAGCCTGGATCAGACCCACTTGCTGAACTTGGAGAGCTGCCCAGAGAGACAGGAGGAAGTTGGGACTCCCCCTGGGGATATAGACACTGGCGGCAGCCATTTTTGAAAGCTCATTCAACTGTGAAGACACTAGTGCTGAAAAGGGCCATTTTGGAGTCCTCCCTCTAGCTTACTAGCACCTGGGGTTTAACTGTCTACCAGCTGGTCAGTACCAGCCACAGACCACTTCCCCAGCCCTCCCAGCCAGCAGCCCTAAGGTCCAGCCCCAGCCATAGCAGGCCCAGGACCTGACCTTGCCCACAAGTATGTTGGAACCAGCTCCAGGACAGCCAAGGTCCCAGTCCCACCCATCAGTGGGCTAGCACCAGCCTCAAAGGCCCCAGACAACAATGTTAGCTACACCAGTACCCTGTCCTAGCCATCAGTAGCCAGCAGCCTCCACACAAGGCAGGGCCTGGCAGCCAACGGACCCCAGCTCTGTGAACCAGCATGCCCACAGTAGTTGGCCTGGCCACAACAGAAGGAACCATGCAGCCCACATAGGGGGCACCCCAAGAGCATACAGCTCTCATGACCAGCAAGGAGTGTGCTGCTGGGCCCCACAGGACATCTCTTACATAAGGCCACTTCTCCAAGATCAGGAAATGTAACTGACATACTGAATACTTAGAAATAAAAACTATGAGATTTAGGTAAAATGAGGCAATAGTGGAATAGTGGCAATGTTCCAAATGAAGGAACAAGATAAAACCCCCAAAGAACTAAGCAAAGTGGAGATAAGTTACCTACCTGATAGAGAGTTTAAGGCAATGATCATAAAGATGCTCAATGAGCTCAGAAGAATGGATGATCACAGTGAGAGCCCACACTTCCATGGTCAATTCATCTATGGCAAAGGAGGCAAGAATATACAATGGGTAAAAGACCACCTCTTCAATAAAGGGTGTTGGGAAAACTAGACAGCTACATGTAAAAGAATCAAACTGGAGGAGGAAGTTGCAAGGTGGAGGAGTAGAAGGACATGAGCTCACCCATTCTTACAAAAACACCAAAATCACAACTTAATGTTGAACAATCATTGACAAAAAAACCCTGGAAACTACCAAAAAAGATACCCTACATCCAAAGACAAATAAGAAGCCACAATGAGACAGTGGGGGGGGCACAATAACAATATATCAAATCCCATACCTGCCAGTTGGGTGACCCACAAACTGGAAAATAATTATACCACAGAAGTTCTCCCACAGGAGTGAAAGTCCTGAGCCACACATCAGACTTCCAAGCCTGGGGGTCTGGCAACAGGAGGAGGAGCCCCCAGAGAAACTGGCTTTGAAGGCCAGCAGGGTTTGATCACAGGAATTCCACAGGCTGGGGGAAACAGAAACTCCACTCTTGGAGGGTGCACACAGGTTCTCATGCACACTAGGACCCAGAAGAAAAAAGCAGTGACCTCATAAGAGACTGAACCAGACCTACCTGCTAGTATTAGAGGGTCTTCTGCAGGGACAGGGGCAGCTGTGGCTCACTGTGGGGACAAAGACATTGGCAACAGCAGTTCTGGAAGTACTCATTGGTGTGAGTCCTCCTGGAGGCTGCCATTTCCTCCCCAAGACCTAGCCCCCCACCCCAAACAGCCAGTAGGCTCCAGTGATGGGATGCCTCAGGCTGAAAACCAATAGGGCAGGAACACAGCCCCACCCATCAGCAGACAAACTGCTTAAAGTCTTCCTGAGCACAGCCCTGTCCACCAGAGGGACAAGACCCAGTTCCACCCACCAGTGGGCAAGAACCAGGAAGCCTGCACAGCCTCTTAGATAGCCTCATCCACCAGAGGACAGACAGCAGAAGCAAGAAAACTATAATCCTGCAGCTTACAGAAAGGAAACTGCAATCACAGAAAATTAGACAAAATGAGGCCGCAGAGGAATATGTCCCAGAGGAAGGAACAAGATAAAACCCCAGAAGAACAACTAAGAGAAGTGGAGATAGGCAACCTGCCAGAAAAAGAATTCACAGCAATGATCATGAAGATGATCCAAGATCTCAGAAAAAGAATGGAGGCACAGATCGAGAAGATACAAGAAATTTTTAACAAAGACCTAGAAGAACTAAAGAACAAACAAACAGAGATGAACAATAAAATAACTGAAATGAAAAATACACTAGAAGGAATCAACAGCAGAATAACTGAGGCAGAAGAACGAATAAGTGAGCTGGAAGACAGAATGGTGAAAGTTACTGCCACGAACAGAATAAAGAAAAAAGAATGAAAAGAAATGGGGACTGTCTCAGAGACCTCTGGGACAACATTAAATGCACCAATATTCACATTATAGGGGTCCCAGAAGAAGAAGAAAAACAGAAATGGCCTGAGAAAATATTTGAAGAGATAATAGCTGAAAACTTCCATAACATAGGAAAGGAAATAGTCACCCAAGTCCAGGAAGTGTTGAGAGTCCCAGGCAGGATAAACCCAAAGAGGAATACACTGAAAGACATAGTAATCAAACTGACAAAAATTAAAGACAAAGAAAAAAATATTAAAAGCAGCAAGGGAAAAGCAACAAATAACATACAAGGGAACTCCCATAATGTTATCAGCTGATTTCTCAGCAGAAACTCAGCAGACCAGAAGGGAGTGGCATGGTATATTTAAAGTGATGAAAGGGAAGAACCTACAACCAAGAATACTCTACTCAGCAATGCTCTCATTAAGATTCAACAGAGAAATCAAAAGTTTTACAGACAAGCAAAAGAGAATTCAGCACCACCGGACCTGTTTTGCAACAAATGCTAAAGGAACTTCTCTTAGAAGAAAAGAAAAGGCTACTGCTAGAAACAAGAAAATTACAAATGGAAAACGTCACCAGTAAAGGCAAACATACAATACAGGTAAGAAATCATCCACACACAAATATGATATCAAAACCAGCAATTGTGAGGAAAGAATAAATGCAGGATACTGGAAATGCATTTGAAATTAAAAGACCAGCAACTTAAAACAATCTTGTTTATATATAGACTGCTATATCAAAACCTCATGGTAATGGCAAACTGAAAATCTACAATACGTACACACACACAAAAGAAAAAAGAATCCAAACACAACACAAGTTAGTCATCAAATCACAAGAGAAGGGAATAAAAAAGGAAGGGAAGAAAAAGGACCTATAAAAACAAATATAAAACAATTAAGAAAATGGAAATAGGAACATACATATTGATATTTACCTTAAATGTAAGTGGATTAAATGCTCCAACCAAAAGACATAGACTGGCTGAATAGATACAAAAACAAGACCCCTATATATGCTGTCTACAAGAGATCCACTTCAGATCTAGGGACACATGCAGACTGAATGTTAGGGGATGGAAAAAGATGTTCCATGCAAATGGAAATCAAAAGAAACCTGGAGTAGCAGTACTCACATCACACAAAATAGATGTTAAAATAAAGACTGTTACAAGAGACAAAGAAGGACACTACATAATGATCAAGGGATCAATCCAAGAAGAAGATATAATAATTGTAAATATATATGCACCCAACATAGGAGCACCCCAATATATAAGACAAATACTAACAGCCATAAAAGGAGAAATCAACAGTAACACAATAATAGTGGGAGACTTTAATACCCCACTTTCATCAATGGACAGATCATCCAGACAGAAGTTCAGTAAGGAAACACAGGTCTTAAAAGACACATTAGGCTAGCTGGACTTCATTGATATTTATACAGCATTCCATCCCAAAGCACCAGAATACACATCCTTTTCAAACGCACATGGAACATTCTCCAGGATTGATCATATGCTGGGCCACAAAGCGAGCCTCCGTAAATTTAACAAAATTGAAATCATATCAAGCTTCTTTTCCAACCACAATGCTATGGGATTAGAAATCGACTACAAGAAATAAAACTGTAAAAAACACAAACACGTGGAGGCTAAACAATATGCTACTAAACAACCAATGGATTACTGAAGAAATCAAAGAGGAAATCAAAAAATACCTAGAGACAAATGAAAACAAAAGCATGATGATCCAAAAAGGGAACTCTCCTACACTGTTGGTATACAATTGGTACAGCCAATGTACATTGGTACATTGGTATAGTCACTATGGAGAACACTGGTACACTGTTACAGCCACTATGGAGAATAGTATGGAGGCTCTTTAAAAAACTAAAAATAGAGCTACCATATGATCCAACAATCCCACTCCTGGGCATTTATATATGGAGAAAACCATAATTCAAAAAGATACTTGCACCCCAGTGTTCATTGCAGCACTATTTATAATAGCCAGTTCATGGAAGCAACCTAAAGGTCCATCAACAGATGAATGGATAAAGAAGATGTAGTACATATACACAATGGAATATTACTCAGACATAATAAAATAATGAAAAAATGTCATTTGCAGCGCAATGGATGGACCTAGAGATTGTCATACTGAGTTAAGTAAGTCAGACAGAGAAAGACATATATGTGATATTACTTATATGTGGAATCTTAAAAAATGGTACAAATGATCTTATTTACAAGAAAGAAAAAGAGCAACAGATGTAGAAAACAAAATTATGGTTATGAAGGGGGAAGGGAGGGAGGAATAAACTGGGAGACTGGGATTGACATATACACTATATATAAAATAGATAACTAATAAGAACTTACCGTATAGCACAGGGAACTCTACTCAGTACTCTGTAATGACCTATTTAGGAAAAAGAATCTTAAAAAGAGTTCATATATGTATATGTATAACTGATTCACTTTATTGTACAGCAGAAACTAACACAACATTGTAAATCAACTATACTCCAATAAAAATTAATTTAAAAAACAAAACAAACAGAAAACCTAAACAAAAAGAAAAAAAAAAACTATGGGACATGGCAAAAGCAGTTCTAAGAGGGATGTTTATAGCAATACAATCTTACATCAGGAAACAAGAGAAATCACAAATAAACAACATAACCTTACAGCTAAAGCAGCTAGGGAGAGAAGAACAAACAAAACCCAGAGTTAGTAGAAGGAAAGAAATCAGAGCAGAAGTAAATGAAATAGAAATGAAGAAAACAATAGAAAAGATTAAAGAAACTGAAACATTGTTCTTTGAAAAGATAAACAAAATTGATAAATCTTTAGCCAGACTCATGAAGAAAAAAAAGGGAGAGGACTCAAATCAATAAAATTGGAAATGGAAAAGGAGACGTTACAACAGACACCACAGAAATACAAAGGATCATAAGAGACTACTACAAGCAACTGTATGCCAATAAAACAGACAACCTGGAAGAAATGGACACATTATTTGAAAGGTACAACCTTCCAAGACTGAACCAGGAAGAAATAGAAAATATGAACAGACCAATCACAAGTACTGAAATTGAAACTGTGATTTTAAAACTCTCAACAAACAAAAGTCCAGGACCAGATAGCTTCACAGGCAAATTCTACAAAACACTTAGAGAAGAGCTAACATTTATCCTTGTCAAACTTTTCCAAAAAATTGCAGAGGAAGGAATACTCCCAAACTCATTGTATGAGCCACCATCACCCTGATACCAAAAACAAAGATACCACATAAAAAGAAAATTACAGGCTAATATCACTAATGAACGTAGATGCAAAAATCCTCAATAAAATACTAGCAATCCGAATCCAACAATACATTAAAAGGATCATACACCATGATCAAGTGGGATTTATCCCAGAGACGCAAGGAATTTTTTAATATCCACAGATCAATCAGTGTGATACACCACATAAACAAATTGAAGAATAAAAATCATATGATCATCTCAATAGATGCAGAAGAAGCTTTTGACAAAATTCAACACCATTTATGATAAAAACTCTCCAGAAAGTGGGCATAGAGGGAACCCACCTCAACATAGTAAAGGCCATATACGAGAAACCCACAGCAAACATCATTCTCAATGGTGAAATACTGAAAGCATTTCCTCTAAGATCAGGAACAAGACAAGGATGTCCACTCTCACCACTATTATTCAACATAGTTTTGGAAGTCTTAGCCACAGCAATCAGAGAGGAAAAAGAAATAAGAGGAATACTAATTGGAAAGAAGAAGTGAAACTGTCACTGTTTGCAGATGACATGATACTACACGTACATAATCCTAAAGATGCCACCAGAAAATTACTAAAGCTAATCAATGAATGTGGTAAAGTTGCAGGATACAAAATTAATGCACAGAAATCTCTTGCATTCCTATACACTAACAGCGAAAGATCAGAAAGAGAAATTAAGGAAACAATCCCATTCACCACTGCGACAAAAAGAATAAAATACTTAGGAATAAACCTACCTAAGAAGGTAAAAGACCTGTACTCAGAAAACTATAAGACACTGATGAAGGAAATCAAAGATGACACAAACAGATAGAGAGATATACCATGTTCTTGGATTGGAAGAATCAATATTGTGAAAATGACTATACAACCCAAAGCGATCTACAGATTCAAAGCAATCCCTATCAAATTACCAATGGTATTTTTCACAGAACTAGAAAAAAAATCTTACAATGTGTATGGAGACACAAAAGACCCCTCTTGAGAAGAAAAAAGGAGCTGAAGGAATCAGGGTCCCTGACTTCAGACTATTCTATAAAGCTACATTAAACAAGATAGTACGGTACTGGAAAAAAAACACAGAAATATAGATCAATGGAACAGGATAGAAAGCCTAGAAATAAACCCATGTGCCTATGGTCAATTAATCTACAACAAAGGAGGTAAGACTATACAATGGAGGAAAGACAGTCTCTTCAATAAACAGTGCTGGGAAAACTGGACAGCTACATGTAAAAGAATGAAATTAGAACATTCTTTAACACCATACACAAAAATAAACTCAAAATGGATTAAAGACCTAAATGTAAGACCAGATATTATTAAACTCTTAGAGGAAAACACAGGCAGAACACACTTTGACATAAATCGCAGCAATATCTTTTTTGAGCTGTCGCTCACAGTAATGGAAATAAAAACAACAATAGACAAATGGGACCTAATTAAACTCAAAAGCTTTTGCACAGCAAAGGAAACCATAAACAAAATGAAAAGATAACCCGCAGAAAGAGAGAAAATATTTGCAAATTATGTGACCCGACAAGGGATTAGTCTCCAAAATTTACAAACAGCTCATGTGGCTCTATATCAAAAAGACAAAAAACCCAGTCAAAAAATGGGCAGAAGACCTAAATAGACATTTCTCCAAAGAAGACATACAGATGGCCAAGGGCACATGAAAAGATGCTCAACATCACGAATTATTAGAGAGTTGCAAATCAAAACTACAATGAGATATCACCTCAAACCAGTCAAAATAGCCATCATCAAAAAGTCTACAAACAGTGAACCCTGGACAGGGTGTGGAGGAAAGGAAACCCTCCTATACTGTTGGTGGGAATGTAAATTGGTACAGCCACTATGGAGAACAGTATGGAGGTTCCTTAAAAAACTAAAAATAGAGCTACCATATGATCCAGCAATCCCACTCCTGGGCGTTTATCTAGAGAAAAACATGGCTTGAAAGGATACATGCACCCCAGTGTTCATTGCAGCACTGTTTAAAATAGCCAAGACATGGAAGCAAGCTAAATGTCCATTGACAGATGAATGGATAAAGAAGATGTGGTAGATATATACAATGGAATATTAATCAGCCATTATAAAGAAAGAAATAATGCCATTTGCAGAAACATGGATGGACCTGGAGATTATCATACTAAGTGAAGTAAGTCAGTCAGAGAAAGACAAATATATGATATTGCTTATATGGGGAATCTAAAAAAAATGATACAAATGAACTTATTTAACAGAAACAGAAAAGACTCACAGACTTAGAGAACTAAACTTGGTTACCAGGGGGAAGGGGAACAGGGATAGACTGGGAGTTTGGGACTGACGTGTACACACTGCTGTATTTAAAATGGATAACCAACAAGGACCTACTGTACAGCACAGGGAACTCTGCTCAATATTCTGTAATAACGTAAATGGGAAAAGAATTTGAAAAAGAATAGATACATGTATATGTATAACTGAATCACTTTACTGTACACCTGAAGCTAACAAAACATTGTTAATCAACTATAGTTCAATATAAAATAAAAAAAAAATTTTAAAGAGAGAAACAGCAAGGACGCCAGTGCAACTGCAAGAGAATGAGAATGAAGAGAAGGAGATAGGACCAACGAGTAATGGAGGACAAGACTATATGGGACCTTCTAGGACATTATATGGACAATGGCTATCACTCTGAGTTCATTTGAGGTAGACAAGACTGAGACGGATTATTGAGAAAAAAAAAAAACTTTTGTTGGAGTCAAAGACAAAAGAGAGGGTTTCCCTGGTGGTGCAGTGGTTGAGAGTCCGCCTGCCGATGCAGGGGACGTGGGTTCATGCCCCGGTCCGGGAGGATCCCACATGCTGCGGAGCGGCTGGGCCCGTGAGCCATGGCCGCTGGGCCTGCGCGTCCGGAGCCTGTGCTCCGCAATAGGAGAGGCCACAACAGTGAGAGGCCCACTTACCACACACACACACACACAAAAAAAAAGACAAAAGAGAAAGAGAGAGAGATAAAATGATTAGGGATTTCAGAAAGAAGATGTGTCTACATCATCTGAGTAGAAAGGGTCACAGAGATCTGGCACTAATTTTGTATGGTTCTCTATATGTAACAGACCTTCTAATAGCACCTTGAGTTTTTAATATGTAAAAAAGAAAGAATGAAACTGGACTAGTTTCTCACATCATATGCAAAAATAAACCCAAAATGGATTAAAGACTTAAATATAAGAGCTGAAACCATAAAACTCATAGCAGAAAACCTAGGCAATAAGCTCTTTGACATCAGTCTTAGCGATATTTTTTGGATCTGTCTCCTCAGGCAAGGGAAATAAAAGCAAAAATAAACAAATGGGACTCCATCAAACTAAAAGGCTTTTGTGCAGCAAAGGAAACTATCAACAAAACGAAAAGGCTGCCTACTAAATGGGAGAAGATATTTGCAAACAATATATCTGATAAGGGGTTAATATCCAAAATAGACAAAGAATTTATATAACAACATCAAAAAAAAAACCTGATTAAAAACTGGGAAGAGGACCTGAATAGACATTTTTCCAAAGAAGACATACAGATGGCCAACAGACACATGAAAAGATGTTCAACATCACTAATCATTAAGGAAATGCAAATCAAAACCGCAATGAGATATCATCTCACACCCGTTCAAATGGCTGTTATCAAAAAGACAACAAATAACAAGCATTGGGGAGAATGTAGAGAGAAGGGAACCCCCCTGCACTGTGGTGGGAATGTAAACTGGTGCAGCCACTGTGGAAAACTGAATAGAGATTCCTCAAAAAATTAAAACTAGAACTACCATATGATCCAGTAATTTCACTTCTGGGTATTTTTCCAAAGGAAAAAAAAAACACTAAGTCAAAAAGATACATTGCAGCCCTATGGTTCTTGCAGCATTATTTACAACAGGCAAGATATGGAAGCAAACTAAGTGTCCATTGATGGATGAATAGATGAATAAGACATGAGTATATATATACATATATATGTATATGTGTATATATGTATACCTTTGCGTGTATATATGTGTATATGTGTATATATATATATATATATATATATATATATATATATATATACACACATAAACATTAGGATATCACTCAGCCATTAAAAAAAACTGAAATCTTGCCATTTGCAGTGATTGGACCTAGAGGGTATTATGCTTAGTGAAATAAATCAGACAGAGAAAGAAAAATACCATATGACTTCACTTATGTGTGGAATTTCTAAAACTAAACAAACATGCAGAAACAGACGCATAGATATACAGAACAAACAAGCGGTTCCTGGAGGAGAGGGGGTGGAAGGATGAGTAAAATAGGTGAGGGATATTGAGAGGTACAAACTTCCAGTTACAAAATAAATGAGTCAAGGGGATGAAATGTACAGCATGAGGCATGTAGTAAATAACATTGTAACATCTTTGTATGATGATAGATGGCAACTAGACTTATAGTGGTGATCATTTTGTAAGGTATAAAAATTTCAAACTGCTGTGTTGTACACATAGAACTGATATATTATACTTATAGGTCAATTATACTTCAATTTAAAAAAAAGAAATGTAATTCTTCGTGATGTTCTTCAGGAAGAAGGAAACACGATAAAACTTGTATCTACACACACAAAAATGAAAAATGCCAGAAAGGGTAATATGTAGGTAAATATAACACATTTTTCTCATTTTAAATTTCCTTAAAAGATAATTGACTATAGGGCTTTCCTGGTGGTGCAGTGGTTAAGAATCCACCTGCTAATGCAGGGGACACAGGTTCAAGCCCTGGTCCAGGAAGATCCCACATGCCGTGGAGCAACTAAGCCCATGCGCCACAACTATTGAGCCTGTGCTCTAGAGCCTGTGAGCCACAACTACTGAGCCTGCATGCCTAGAGCCTGTGCTCTGCAACAAGAGAAGCCACCACACTGAGAAGCCCGTGCACCACAACAAAGAGTAGCCCCCCGGGCTTCCCTGGTGGCACAGTGGTTGAGAGTCCGCCTGCCGATGCAGGGGACAGTGGTTCGTGCCCCGGTCCGGGAAGATCCCACATGCCGCAGGGCAGCTGGGCCCGTGAGCCATGGCCGCTGAGCCTGCGCGTCTGGAGCCTGTGCTCCGCAACGGGAGAGGCCACAACAGTGAGAGGCCCGCGTACAGCACAAAAAAAAAAAAAAAAAAAAAAAAAGAGTAGCCCCCACTTGCCACAACTAGAGAAAGCCCACGTGCAGCAATGAAGACCGAACGCAGCCAAAAATAAATAAATAAATTTATTTTTTTAAAAAAGATAATTGACTATAAAGGAAAATAGTAACAATGAATTATGTGTGACAAGATATAAAAGTAAAATCTATTAAAACAATAGCATAAAGGTTAAGAAAGGGTAAATGAAAGTACACTGTTTTTAGTTTCTTACACTATTACTTGAAGTAGTATAATATTATACGAAAGTAAAATGTGATTAGTTAAAAATGCATATTTTAAGCCTTAGAGCAACAATTAAAAAGTAAAGAAAACGGTGCTTGCTTAGGCAGCACATATAGTAAAAAGAAAAGAAAAGAAAACAAGATTAGCTAATAAGCCAATAGTAGAGACAAAATGGAATCCTAAAGCTATAACCAGTTAATCCAAAGAAAGCAGGAAAAGTAGAAAAGGAACAATATGGATAAAAAGGAAACAGATAACAACATGGTAGACTTAATTCCAATCATATCCATAACTGTATTATGGAATCTAAACATTACTATCAAAAGGCATATAGCCAGTTTAGATTTAAAAATCAAAACTGAATTATATACAGTCTATAAGATATTCACATTAAATATAAAGGCACAAGTTGGTTAGAAGAAAGATAAATCATTAAAACACTATCCCCCCAAAAGCTGGAAGAGTTATGTTAATACCAGAAAAGTAGCTCTCAGAACAAGAAATACTACCAAGAATAAAGAGGGACATTTTATATTGATAGAGGGGTGAATTCATCAGGAAGACACAACAATTCTAAATATATAAGCACCTAAAAACAAAGCTTCAAAAACATGAAGCAAACCTGATAGAACTGAAAGGAAAAATAGAAAAATCCACAATAATAGTTGGAGAGCCTTTCATTCTTGTCTCAGCAACGATACAAGTAGACAGAAAATCAGCAGAAATATATGAGACTTGAAGAGTACATGGAATAGGATGTTCAGTAAGACTACTGTCCTGGAACTGGCAATAAGGCCTATAGCTGAAAACAACAGGCTCTAAGTATTCCATATTCTAAAGAAAGCTGCCAAAAATTGAAGCCAGCACCTCTTTATTAAGTGATAGACAAATTAGCCCTACCAGCATTCCAACTAACATCCACCTGCCTCACCACAAGCCCATATGGGGAAACAATTGTCAAGGGGAAGGGTTAAAGTTGGAAGTCTTTGGCTTAGGGCAGAGTCCAAGATTCATATTAAAGAGGTTCCCCAGCCCAGTTTTGGGAGGGGGACCAAAGAAAATCCATTGTAGAGTCTGAGATTACTTGCCTGAAGGAGAGGTATCTCTCCACTGGCTGCATCCTTGGTGAGCTATAAGCCAGTAGGCCCATAATAATGCAGCCACCAGCATGGAGAGAAATAAGAGAATTATTGGGAGAGCTTGATCTGTAGCCCTGGGAGTTGTGCAGCACTTGTGAGTTTGACAAAGGCATTTTCTTCTCCCCTGGAAATTTCTGGAGGCAATCAGCCTATAGGAGCAGCTGAAGGCAGAGAGAAAAGAAAGTGCTATGATTCTCAAGAGGAAGATTCTCAGCATCCTCTCCCAGCTCACAGAGTCAGAGGGGGAGAACCCAAGTCCCTGCAGCCCCGAATGCAAAGAGCCCTGAGGGTGGAGGAGACAAAGAGACCAAAGCCAAGGTTATGGCCCAGCAGCCACCTGCCAAGCAGGGCACTCTCAAGTCAGGACCATAGGGTCCCTGCCCCTCCTCCTCTTCCAGTCCCCAACACCACAGGAATTAGACCTCGAAAATCAGTGGGAGTTGAACGACTAATAAGTCCAAAATCAGACCCCCACCTACAGTTTCCTTCTAAAATGCTGCAGAGGAGACAGTGACAGAGCAGCTCACACACCCTCCCTCTTAAGTGAGACCGGTGGGCTCTGCGGGGGAAGGGGATGAGCTCAGCCCCAAGTCACACCCAGGCCTGGAGTCTGAATAACTGAAAGCAACTGGAAACCGCTGTGGGACTGGCCGAAAATGCTGCCAAGGTAAAGGAGGGGGACTTGACGGAGTACAGTGATAGGGAAAACGTTAGACTATTTCAGGTCTATGTCCCACTGGGTTCCAAGAGCTTAACAAAACCAGGTAGAGTATTGCCGTGTATCTAAATAGTGCATGAATTTGTCAATCTCAATGACTTTTTGTCACATTTGTGTGTGTTGCGTTATATCTAGATGCAATGATGTGTCACTGAACATTTGGGTTCTTTCCATTTTTCCCCTTAGAAACAAGGTTGCTGTAAACATCTTGGGATACATCGCTCTATATTTCTTCTTAGCTCTGTCCGTTGGTGTATGCCAGAAGACTCCCTTCCATCCAGTCCCTTAGCTCACATCTACCCCTGTCAATCTACAGTGACATCCTATCAGTACAGCAAATGCATGGGTTGGTTTTCCTTCTGTGTAGGTGATGGCGTGCAACTCGGGCTGGCTTGTACACACAAGAGAACTTATTGACTCACACAGCTGAAAGTCCAAGGGCAGAGCTGACTACAGGCTCCCCCATCCGGAGCCTCCAAAGGCACCAGCCGGCTGTGTTCTGATCTCTTTGTTCTGTTTTCTCCAGGAGTGGACTTCATCCCCCACTGGACACTCCAGGGAACTGCGATGGCGGCAGCAGCTTCCAAGCCTCACACTTTCAGGAAATACAGGGAAAGAAAGTGTATCTTTCCCACAAGCCCCAGCAAACATCTGTATTCACCTCATTGGCTCCAAATGAGCTCTGTACCATCTCTGAACGAATTACTGTGGCCAGGGGGGTGAAATACAGCAGTAAAATTAAATTAGGGCCCACTGGGTGAGTGGTCAATCTATTCACATGGTAGAAATGAGGAGGAGATGTTTATAAAGAAGATTTAGACTCTTGTTGTCAGAAAGAGGGAGCATGGATTCTGGGCACCAAACCACATGTGTCCACTACACCCATGAATGTATCTCTTTCTCCCTGTAGGATTATAAACTCTGAGGGCAGGGGTTATCTTGACTTCACCACTGTGTCCACAGAACCCAGAACAGTGCCTGACACAGGAAAGGGAAATGATTAGTGACTATTTATTGAATGAAAAAATTCCCCAAAGTGCTATAACCAAGCCAGAGGAAATAAACATTTTTTAAAGATCTTATTACCTGTTGCCAGATTCTTCTCCAGAAAAAAAAAAAAAGTACCAATGTATAATAGAATTGTGGTAAAGAATAGTATAATGGTAATGTATGTTAGGATAGCTATTTCCCCAAAAAATTGCCAACATTTAGTTTTATTGTTTTGGTTCACTTCTGATAATACAATATGTGTTATCAGATTTTTAAGATGCTTTATTTTACATGCATTTAATCATTAACAAAGGTGATCATTTGCAGAGCTAAAATATTAAATATAAAGTTGGTCTATACATTTTTAAAAGCTATTCAGTAAGATTTTATAAATCTCCCTTTCCAAATTACTGCTTCCAGTATATTTCCATAGTGAGCTGTCTCTGAGGATTTTTTTTAATTGTAGTAAAATACACATAATATAAAATTTACCATCTTAGCCTTTTTTCAGTGTACAGTTCAGTAGTGTTAAGTACATACACATTGTTGTGAAACCAATCTCTGGAACTCTTTTTACCTTGTAAAAGTGAAATTTTATACCCATGAAACATCAACGCCCCATTTACCCCTTCAGCCAGCATCTGGCAACCACCATTCTGCTTTCTATCTCCATGAATTGGACTCCTCTACATATCTCCCATATATAGAATCACACAGTGTTGTCCTTCTGTGACTGACTTATTTCACTTAGCATGATGTCCTCAAGGTTCATGATGTTTTAACCTGTGTCAGAATTTCCTTCCTTTTTAAGGCTGAATAGTATTCCATTGTATGTGTATATCACATTGCTTTATCCATTCATCTATTGATGGACACGTGTTGTTTCCACTTTTTGGCTATTGTGACTAATGCTGCAATGGACATGCATGTACAGGTATCTGTCCAAGACCCTGTTTTCCACAGTGGCTACAGCGTTTTACACTCCCACCAACAGCACATAAGGGTTCCAGTTTCTCCACATCCTCACCAACATTTTTTATCTTCTGTTTTTTTTTTATAGTAGCCATCCTAATGGGTATGATCTGAGGATTTTACGTCCCATAAAGATGATACGGAACACAAGACGGGTAGTGTCGTGTTAAAGGGGTTGAAAGGGAGTTTCTTCCAAGAAAACAGGCAATGACAATCTCTCATTGGCAGCTAGTGTGGTCCCTGTCCCACATCTACATGTATATTTTGAAAAAAAAAAAAAAAAGAAACTTTCCATTTCTTGTTCTCAAGAACCAGAAAATTTTGGAGAAACATGGGTTGTTTCCTATTGTAATTATCTTCCTGGTGTCATTGTCAGGAAGCCAGACACTTCCTGAGGATAAAAAAGAATGGCAACTCTTAACATACGTAAGAGCAGCAAAAGAGAATAATTGGAAAAATATATAAAACAAGAGGATAAATGATAGGAAATATTATGCATTTCAAGGAATACAGACTGCAGTCAGGAGAAAAAGAGTAAAAGAAACCAAGTTTCCTGTGAATAAGAGGCTGCAAGTTCTCTGCAGGCCACCAGCTATAAGGACAGCAGGAGTGAGGTAGGAGGTAGAAGGGCTCCTGGGCTGGGCAGCTGGTGCTTGTCAAGTGGAGCAACACTGAAGCTCTGTTTTCCCTGGACGCTCCCAGGACCAAGTTTTTGGCAGGAGCTGAGCTCTGCTGGAGCAAAGAGATAAGATGATCACTCCTGGGGTCAAGGAGACCTCCCCTACTAAACATGCACAGAAAGACTCCTTGCTGGTCAAAAAGGAGGGGTCGCCACCCCATAGTAGGTGTTGTCAAACCTCCCATTAGCCTCTGCTCTGAAACCCATCTTGGCAAAAAGATGCGTACGCATATTGGAAAAGATCCTAGGGCAGGTCAGATGTGGGAAAAGAAGTGAGATAATTGTCCAAAGAACAAAGATGCGGAAGAACTGCACTATATAAATGATTTAACCGTCTCTTTACTGCACTTCTCCTCATTAGGGAGGACGCCCACACCCTTTCTCTCCGGGTGTGTATTTCTGTCTTGCTTCTGTCTTAAATAAACAAACTGTTTCTCTGTGTGCTTTCCCACATGTTGTGCTGTGTCTCTAATAATAAATTTTGTACCTGTTTTTGCTTCTTTGAGAAATTCATTTTTCAAACAGGGCAAGAGCCAGGGGAGTTTTTCTTCTAGCCTCTAGGCCCTGGTGGACTAGTGGCTAGGATTCCTGGTTTTCATCCAGGCTACCCAGGTGCAGTTCCTGGGCAGGGAACTAAGATCCAGCTTCAAGACCACTTGCCGCTGTCTCCTCGAGATGAGAAATACCAGCAGAAACATCTTGAGAGAAGTGAACAGAGGGTGATGGTGTCACTCGTTTATTTATTGAGCTTGTCTTATGTGTCAGGCACTTTTGGAGACACTGGAGATTACACCATTGAACAAAATAGACAAGTTCCACCTTCATGGCATTTCATTATACAGAAGGAGGCTGATGATTAGATAAATATATAGCATTTCAGATAGTGAGTCCTATGGAGAATGACACAGGGCAAGGGTAAAAGGAGTATGTTGGTGGGACCGCCATGTGTTCCCATGTTATATAGAAAGACCAGGAGAGGAGCCTCTATTACAGTGATATCTGAAGAGACACCTGGGGGAAGAGAGGGATCGAGAGGGAGTGAACCATGCAGATATCTGGGGGAGGAACATCCAGGCATGTGCAAAACACTCGAGCAGAAACAAGCCCAGGCATGTCAGAGGGGCAGTAAGGAAATCTGTGTGGCTTGAAGGGATGGATGACGGGAAAGTGATAGGAAATGGTGTCAAGAGTAGAAGGGTAGAAATCTAGACCCCGTGGTACTTGGTGACCCTGGCAGCAAAGTGGTGTTCCCTTTAACTTGAATTTGAACCATCTTAAAAAATATTGATTAATTATAGTTGCTATGAAATCATTTTATTCTGCATTATCATGTTTATAAAATTACATTGGTAATGAAGTAAAGGGGGCAAAATGTTAACAAGTAGCCAATTTAGGTAAAGGTGTGTAGGAATTTTTTGTTCTGCTTTTCTGACTTTTCTGTAAGTTTGAAATTATGTTAAAATTTTAAAGTTATATAAATTCCATTGACGACTTTTTTTTTTTTTTGGCTGCATTGGGTCTTTGTTGCTGCATGTGTTTTCTCTAGTTGCGGCAAGTGGGGGCTACTCTTCGTTGTGGTGCATGGGCTTCTCATCGCGGTGGCTTCTCTTGTTGTGGAGCATGGGCTCTAGGCACGTGGGCTTCAGTAGTTGTGGCTCGTGGGCTCAGTAGTTGTGGCACACGGGCTTAGCTGCTCCACGGCATGTGGGATATTCCCAGACCAGGGCTCGAACCCGTGTCCCCTGCATTGGCAGGCGGATTCTTAACCACTGCACCACCAGGGAAGTCCTGATTTCTGTTTTTAAAATATCATTCTGTCAGGGTATTTGGCAAGAAAAGGAAGCTGTCTAGGGCTGGGTTAAAAGCAGAGAAACCAGTTAGAAGGCACTTGCCATAACCCAGGACAGATGACAGTTGCTGGGATCAAGGTGGGAGTGATGGCTGTGGAAGGAAGCTGTCAAGGCTTAGCTGTATTTTGAAGGTTGAGCTGTCAACATTTGGTGATGGTTTGGACGTGGTGTATGAGAGAAAGAGAGGGTTAAAGTATGTTTGGACTTCAGCCTGAGCTACTGGTAGGGCTGGATTGCCATTTGCTGGGAAGAAGACCAGAGGAGGAGCAGATTTGGTGAGAGCCCAGGAGTTCAGGTTTGGACTGTTAGTCTGAGATGGTGCTTAGATGTGGAGCAGTTGAGGAGGTGGTTGAGTGTGACAGTTGGCAGCTCAGGGGAAAGTCAGGGCTAGAAAGGCAGCCAGAGATGTAGCCCAGCCACCTCCAACTGTGAATGTCACCAGCAGCCTGTGTGAGAAAGATTAGAGGCTGGAATATAACTCACATCCCTCACTTTCATATGTTATAAGGTATGGTAATGAGCTGCATAGGTCTAAAACCTAATAGAATTAGGTAACAGTAATATATATATAACAATATATTTTCAAGTAATATGCTCCAGTAATGACGACAGCCTCCCTGTGACTTGCATCCATTCATCCTGTCTCCCTGTTAGAGCCCTCCGTGTCCCCTTTCACCATGGGGCATTTGCACAAGCTTTCCCTCCACCCAGAGCCTCACCCGCCCCCCACCCACGACTACCCAGGAAACTCCTACTGCTCACCCTTCAGACCTCAGTTCCCACATCCCTTCCCTAGGAAGCCTCACCCACAGCTCAGACCCCTGGGCTCCAGCCATCCTACAAGTGCCAACCCTTCTTTCCAGTGGTAGTTTTTTTTTTTTTTTTTTTTTTTTGGCAGTACGTGGGCCTCTCACTGCTGTGGCCTCTCCCATTGTGGAGCACAGGCTCCGGACGCGCAGGGTCAGCGGCCATGGCTCATGGGCCCAGCTGCTCCGCGGCATGTGGGATCTTCCCGGACCGGGGCACAAACCCGTGTCCCCTGCATCAGCAGGCGGACTCTCAACCACTGCACCACCAGGGAAGCCCCTCCAGTGGTAGTTTTATATTTATTCTAGTGATTATTTGATTAACATCCCTCTCACTCATTAGAATGTAAGCCTAGTATAGAATTTTATTCACGATAGTTTCTCTGGGACCTAGCCAAAATCTGGCACAAATACTCAATCATTGTTGGATCAGTGAATAAACAGGAAGAAAATCAGACAATAAGATCCCTTAATGGTTTGAGAAACCTGAAGAACAAATGTGGTCGCTAAGGTCCAAGTCCTCTACATTAATATTAATGATCCCTGAAAACTATGCTAAAGTGAAAGGAAATTTTTAAATGTGCTTACATGTTATAAGAGGATCCTATTTCCCAAAGAGCTAAAACATTGTGAAATTGCTCCTCACACCAGGGCTTTTCATTTGATATCTGATGACATTTTCAGTGTTCTGTACACATTCCTTAATTCTGTACTTTTTCTTTCACAATTGAACACATTCTCAACGGGTTTAATTCTAAAGAACAGCCAAGTGAGGCTAAAGTTTCCACTGTCAGCATACCTAATGATTTGCATCATTGTTTTAATCAAATTAAGTTTATAAGATCTATACCTTTATCACTATTATTGGCACTTTCATTTTCCTTTCCCTTTTTTTTTTTTTTTTGCGCTACGCGGGCCTCTCACTGTTGTGGCCTCTCCCGTTGCAGAGCACAGGCTCCAGACGCGCAAGCTCAGCGGCCATGGCTCACGGGCCCAGCCACTCCGCGGCATGTGGGATCTTCCCGGACCGGGGCATGAACCCGCGTCCCCTGCATCGGCAGGCGGACTCTCAACCACTGCGCCACCAGGGAAGCCCTTCCTTTCACTTTTATAAAATAATAAGGGACAAATGCAATAAAATATTTAAATGCACACACTATTGTACAGATGGAAATGGTGACAGTGCCCAAGCACTGTTGTGGACTTCCAAGCCAAGACCCATTGAGCTGTAGATCAAAATACTCATCCATAATGCAGCATGGATTGCAAGCAGAAAAGATAAAATAAAGATACTTAGTAGTAACCTGGTGGTGGAGAAAGATGTATACAGAAATAATTTTAAAACAAAAACTGTGATAAAGTGTTATGGTATAGAAAGCCACAAGTGATATGGGGAAGGTGATTATAAGCTGGTTGATAATAAAATCCACTTGGGTTAAGTGGTATTTAAACAAGGTCTGGCAAGGAAAAGAGTTAACAAGCAGATAATAGCAGAAAGAGATCATGAAAGGAGTGACATTATAGAAGAAAGTAGAGTAGGAAGTTCCAGGAATCCATCCTTCCACCTAAACAATGATCGAACTGGTAGGAACTCTCTGAAGTAACTATTTTGGGACGCTGTAGTCTTGTTAAACACTTGCAGCATCCAGGGGAGACATTGATGAAGAGGCCAGTAAATGTCAGTGAATTTTAACTTGTTGCATGTTAGAGATTACCAGCCACCAGTCCCAAGCCCTGTGGCAGGCATCCATGGCGGTGGCTGCCTGCCTTCCTGGTGTGGCTTGCTGGAGCCAGGCTGGACAATAGGACCTTGTCTTCCAAATGTCAAGACTGTGTGTTGTGATTGTTGATTGCTGCCTTTGATCACTGAGGGACTGGCAGTCACTGTTCCAATCCCCATGGGCTGAAGTGGCTTCCAGGAAAGTTAAAAAGACTCCCCTTTTGGGAGTCAGACATTTAAGTAAATCTTTGTCAAGACATTGGCTGACCACAGAGGAAATGGAATAGAAACTTCAGCAACCACACACAATAAGGAATACACGCCTTGCAAAAATATTTTGGAAAAGTCACAAAGGATGGCTCCAGCTCTCAACAAGTAAGATTCACCAATCCCTGAGGAATGGGAGAATTATATTTTCAGAGTTACCATAATATCCAAAATGTCCAGCTTCTCAATAAAAAAATTATAAAACTTACAAAGAAATAGGAAAATATAGCCCATTCATGGGAAAAAAAGAATTGGACAGGAACCATCCCTGAGGAAGCCTAGACATTGAAATTATTACTTGAGATGTTAAATCAGCTGTCTTAAATACACTCGATGAGTTAAAGGAAACTACAGACAACAAACTAAAGGAAATCAGGGAAACAATGTATGATCAACATGAGAATATCAATAAAAAGATAGAAATTATAAAAAGAAACCAAACACACTGTGAGTTAAAAAGTATAGTAACTAAAATGAAAATTTTACTAGGGGAGTTCAATAGCAGATTTGAGCAGGTGGGAGAAAGGATCAGTGAATTTAAAGATAAGACCACTGATATTATCCAGTCTTTGGAGCAGGAAGAAAAAAGAATGGGGAAAATGAACAGAGCCTGAGATACCTATGGAGCACCATCAAATGTATCAACATTCACATTACAGGACTCCCACAGGAGAAGAAAGAAAAGAGCAGAAAAATAATTTGAGAAAAAAATGGCCCCAAACTTCCCAAATCTGAGGAAAGATATGAACATACACATCCAAGAATCTCAGTGAATTCCAATAAGGATAAATTCTAAAAAGACTCACACAGAGACACATTAGAACCAAACTGTTAAAACCCAAAGACAAAAAGAGAATCTTGAAAGCAGCAAGCAAGAAATGACTCATTATGGCCAAGGAATCCTCAATAAAATAAGCAGCTGATTTCTTCTCAGAAACTATAAATGCCAGAAGACAGCAGGATAACATATTTAAAGTCCTGAAAGAAAAATTATCAACCCCAAAGTCCATATCCAGCAAAACTGTTTTTCAAGAATGAGGGAGAAATTAAGACATTTCTAGATAAACAAAAGCTGAGAGAGTTATCACTAGTAGACCTGCTTTACAAGAAATTCAAAGGAAAATTCTTCAGGTTGAAATTAGAAGACACTAGAGAATAACTCAAAACCATAAGAAAGAATAAAGAGCACTGGTAAAGGTAACTACATAGGTTAATATAAAAGACCAATAAATATAAAAGCCAGTTTATTGTATTTTTGGTATGATTTGTAACTTCTCTCTTTCTCCTATGTGATTTAATAGGCAAACACAATAAACAATTATTATAAATCTATGTCTATAGAAGTACAATGTAGAAAGATATAATGTGTAACAATAACAATGTAAAGGGGGAGGGATAGAGGTGTGTAAGAGCAGAGTGTTTGTATTCTATAGAAACTAAGTTTATCTTATTCAAAATAGGTTGTTATAAATTTAAGATGTTAACTGTAATCCCCAAGGTAACCTCCAAGAAAATAACTAAAAAATGAACAGATAAGAAAGAGGATGGGAATCAACATGATGCACTACAAAAAAAAAAAAAAGATGAATATGAAAAAAGGAAGTAATATGAAAAAGAAGTAATGGAGGGATTGAACAACAAAAAATATGTGACATACAGAACACAAATACATAAATGGCAGAAGTAAATTCTTCTATATCAGTGATAACATTAAATGTAATTGATTAAATTCTCCTATTATAAGGCAGAGATTGGCAGATTGGGTTAAAAAAAAAGAAACTATCTATATGCTTTCTACAAGAGACTCACTTCAAATAAAAGGGCACAAAGAGGTTGAAAGTAAAAGGATGTAAAAATATACTCTATGCAAATAGTAACAAAAAGAGAGTTGAAGTGGCTATATTATTGTTAAAGTAGACTTTAAATCAAAAAAGTTTACAGGAGGGCTTCCCTGGTGGCGCAATGGTTGAGAGTCCACCTGCTAATGCAGGGGACACAGGTTCGTGCCCCAGTCCGGGAAGATCCCACATGCCGCTGAGCGGCTAGGCCCGTGAGCCATGGCTGCTGAGCCTGCACGTCCAGAGCCTGTGCTCTGCAACAGGAGAGGCCACAACAGTGAGAGGCCCGTGTACTACAAAAAAAAAAAAAAAAAAAAAAAAAAGTTACAGGAGACAAGAAGGACACTATATATGTTGGTAAAAGGTTTGAAACAGCAAGAAGATATAACATTTATAAACATATAAGGCAAGACAGTTCTGTAATAATAGCTGGATATTTCAATAATGGATAAAGCAACCAGACAGAAGGTCAGTGAGGAGATAGAGGGATTTAAAAGGCACAGTAAACCAATTAGACCTAAAAGATATCTACAGAACACTCCATCCAACAACAGCAACATATACATTCTTCTCAAGTGTACATGAAACATCCTCTAGAATAGACCATATGTTAGGACACAAAATGAGTCTTAATAAATTTTAAAAGATTGAAATAAAAATTATCTTTTTGACCAGCTACAAATAAATAATAGAAGTAAAACTGGAAATTTTGAAAATATGTGAAAATAAAAATATGAAAATATGTGAAAATAAAACAACACACTCAAACAATTAATAGGTAAAACATGAGATAATAAGGAAGATTATAAAATACTTTGAGGTAAATGAGGAATAAAAACACAATGTACAAACACTTATGGGATGCAGCAAAAATAGTACTAAGAGATAAGCTTACAGCTATAAATGCATTCATAAAAAAGATCTCAAATCAATAACCTAACTGTACACTTTAAGGAACTTGAAAAAGAAGAGCAAACTAAACCCAGAGCTAGCAAAAGGAGTGAAATGATAAAAATTTGAATGGAGATAAGTGAAATAGAGAATAGAAAAATAATAAAGGAAATCAATGAAACCAAAAGTTACATCTTTGAAAAGATCAACAAAACTGAAAAACTTTAGCTAGATTGACCAAGAAAAGAAAAGAGAAGATTCAAATTACTGAATCAGTAATTTGATTTTACTGATTAGGATATTACTAATTTTGATATTACAGAAATAAAAAGCATTACAAGGGAATGCTATAAATAATCATATGCCAACAAATTGGATAACTTAAATGGATAGAAAACCTGAATAGACAAGTAAGGAGATTGAATCAGCAATCAAAAACCTCTCAACAGGGCTTCCCTGGTGGCGCAGTGGTTGGGAATCTGCCTGCCAATGCAGGGGACACGGGTTCGAGCCCTGGTCTGGGAAGATCCCACATGCCACAGAGCAACTAAGTCTGCGAGCCACAACTACTGAGCCTGCACGTCTGGAGCCTGTGCTCCGCAATGGGAGAGGCTGCGACAGTGAGAGGCCCGCGCACCGCGGCCCCCGCTTGCCACAACTAGAGAAAGCCCTCGTGCAGAGACGAAGACCCAACACAGCCAAAAATAAATTAATTAATTAATTAAAAAAAAAAAAAGAAAGTTAGGTTTAAAAAAAAAAAACAGACCTCTCAACAGAGAAAAGCCTGAAGACCAGATGACTTCACTGGAGAATTATACCAAACGTCTAAGGAAAAGCTAATGTTCTTCCTCCTGAAACTCTGCCAATGAATTAAAGAGGAAGGAACACTTCCTAACTCATTCTATGAGGGCAGAACTACTCATATACCAAAGCCTGACAAAGGCACTACAAAAAAAAAATGAAACTACAAACCAATGTCTTACACATATTGATACAAATATTAGCAAACTGAATTCAGCATCATATTAAAAGTATTACACACCATGACCAAGTGCGATTCATTCCTGGAATGCAAAGGAGAGTTCAAAATATGAAAATCAATCAATATAATACACTACATTGACATAGTAAAGGGGGAAAGACACACAATCATTTCAATTGATGCAGAAAAAGCATTTGACAAACTTCATTTCATGATTAAAAAAAAATAAAGCGGGCTTCCCTGGGGGCGCTGTGGTTGGGAGTCCGCCTGCTGATGAGGGGGACGCAGGTTCGTGCCCCGGTCCCGGGGGATCCTGCATGCCGCGGAGCAGCTGGGGCCGTGAGCCATGGCCACTGAGCCTGCGCGTCCAGAGCCTGTGCTCCGCAACGGGAGAGGCCACAACAGTGAGAGGCCCGCACACCACAACAAAAAACAAACAAACAAACAAAAAAGCAACAAATTAGGAATAGGAGGAAACTTCCTTAAATAATAAAGGCCATATATGAAATACTCATACCTAACTTCACATTCAATTATAAAAGACTGAAAGTTTCTCCCCTAAGATCAGGAATAAGGATGCCTGCTTTTACGGCGATATTTAGCATAGTAACACAAGTTCTAGCAAGAGCAAATAGTCAAGAAAAAGGAATTAAAGACATCTAAATTGGAAAGGAAAAAGTAAAATTATCCCTGTTCACAGATGACATGACCTTATATGTAGAAAACCCTAAAGATTACACACACAGACACACACAACTGTTAGAGCTAATAAATCAATTCAGCAAAGTTGCAGGTACCCTCTCCACATTCATCATTTTATCACCAGTCCCTGACATATAGCAGACACTCAAAATGTATTTGTTGAATGAATGCTAGAAAGAAGTAGTTCTCAAACCATATCATAATGTATGATATCAGAATGTATCTGTATGCATCAGAATCCTTGGAGGCCTTGTCAGAGCACACATTGCTGAGCCCAGAGCTCCTGATTCAATAGATTGAGGATGAGCCTGAGAATTTGCATTTCTGACTGGTTTCCTGGTGACACTGATGCCACAGGTCTGGGACCACACATTGAGAACCACTGATTTAGAAGGAACAATCACCATTGTTGAAGGACCAGGTCCCTTCAACAAATGTCTAAGTAAATATGTAAACCCCTAGATTCTTTTTAAAATCCTAGGCTGGGGAGCTCAAAACATGACTGAATTTCTTGCCATACTAACTGGCAAATTAAATCTGAAAGCCAGATTTAATTAGATTGAAAGAAAAAGAAAGCAATATGACTTTTCGTGTATGTGACTGTTAAATTTTTACTCACTGAAACAGGTGAAGAAATCAGTTCCTGAAGGAAGTTAGTCCTTAATGAGATCCATATAGGCAAAACCAGAAATGGACTGAAATTCTGAGCCTGCTGCTCGCTAGCTGTGTGACTGTGGGTAAAATATCCAACCTCTCTGGACTTCAAATACTGTACCTTAAAATAGAGATGATAACAGCAAACTCATAGGGTAATCATAAGGATTGGATGAGACAGAGTAAATAAAACATAGGAGAAGCTCTCTTACCCAATTGCTACTCAACGAACTTGCCAGTTTAATTTCTCCATCTTCCTGACCTGGGCCTGCTGCGGATTCACAGTCTACGTGCCCTTGCCCGTACTTCCCATAGAATCAGCCCTCTGTATTCACGGAGGCAGGACACTGGGATGTGGAGGCTAACTGTACTCCACCATTTTATATAAGGGACTTGAGCATCTGTGGATTTTGGTACCCACGGGGGTCCTGGCACCAATCCCCATGGATACTGAGGGATACTTCAGCTCTCACCAGCGGAGTCAGAGGTGTTCCACATCAAGTGGGTCTATTATCAAGCCTGTTTGCTGGCTGTACTTCACAATGTAATTGTGTAATTTAACTCAATATTACTTAAACCGATGAAATATGAGTGCAAAAAGAAAGGACACAGACTTCCCTGGTGGCGCAGTGGTTGAGAGTCCGCCTGCCGATGCAGGGGACACGGGTTCGTGCCCCGGTCCGGGAAGATCCCACATGCCGTGGAGCGACTGGGCCCGTGAGCCTTGGCTGCTGAGCCTGCGCCTCTGGAGCCTGTGCTCTGCAACAGGAGAGGCCACAGCAGTGAGAGGCCTGCGTACCGCAAAAAAAAAAAAAAAAAAGAAAAAAAGGACACTATTGTTTCTATGAAAGACAACTTGAATGCATTGGAAAGTCTCCATAAAGGCCAGTTTTTTAAATAAATTACTATCAGATTACATGCACGTGAGACATCTGTGAAAGAGTAGGGAAAACAGTCAAAATCTAGAAAGATGCTTTGCTTGATTGGTCCACATACCTTCAGGTCCTTGCTACACTTTAGAGGATCTCACAATGGAAATCTTAGCTGAGGGAATCACAGATGTAGTTTATGCAAGAATAATGAGATGGAATACCAGTCAGCTCCTATCCTCAAAGAAAGAGTCTCGGCCTTAAATCAATAGATCAGCCCCAAAAATGAACAGATTCATGTCTTAAAGTAAAATGTTTAAGGTCTGAGTATATCGCTCTGTATGCTTCCCCACTTCGACTTGTTAACAGACCATAGCACCAGTCCAATCACATCAGATAAGAAGTGTTCACAATACTTGGCACTGCCTAAATGTTACTTCCTTCTCTCACCAACACCCCTGCCACCTTGAAAGATCCATTTGGTTTCACACCCAAATGCCACTCTTGTTCGTTAACATTTCATTGGTAGATACACACTGTTGAAGTGTGCTATTTGCAGAGAGCATTTGAGGCCCGGGACATTTCCATTTCACACATTCCAGAAGCCTCAGCCCCACAGCTCAGCAGGATCCAGGGAGGCTGGGGAAGGTGGCAGCGCAGAGATGCTCAGGAATAATCGTCCAGGCTTTAATAAAAATACAGAACCTCCCTTTACACAGCACACTACGATGGTGAGCCCTTGGAAGACACAGGTTAATCTCCTGTCACCCCTCGGAGCGGGGCCAGTGCTGCTCTCTTCCACTTAGACGGTTAGGGAGTGGGTCACAGAAAGGTTAATTGACTTGCTTAAGTCAGCACCACAAGTTAGCGGAAGAGATAGAGTCAGACGTCGGGTGGCTGAGGTTGCCTGCTGTCAGCCAGGTCTCGGGGTTTGGGTCTGGCTCCCTTCCCAAGAGCTTATGTGTGTTTGCTGAGCACAATAATGCCTTTATATAAAATACGTGTGTGCGTGTGCATATGCATGTATGTATATGTATCTTTCCTCCTTCATGAAAATGCCTGGAAAAGAAATAGTGTGTTTAATGTTTTGTCACACTTCACTTTGTTCTAGCCCCTCAATTGACTAGAAAGAGCCCAGCATGCCCCCTCCTCCCTCCCCATTTCTGCATTCCCTGACAACTTGTTTCTCAAAGAAAGAAGCAGATGCCAGGGCCACTGCGTACACCATCCCAGCTCATCCGCAGCAATGGGAAAAGTTGGAGGAACAGCCCAATCTGGGCAAAGGACTGCAGCCTGGAGATAAACTCCCCAGAAGACCAGGCTAAGCTGGCCCTCAACGAGTCCTAGAATTTGGAGACAGGCAGACTACCTAATTTAGAACAGCCTGCTGTATAAAAATAGGATTCCTTGGTACCTAGGAACATTCCTACCCACTCTTTCCCACACCCGTTGGTTGTGGCCATGTCACGGTTAGGACACTTAGAGAGGTCGGTCATAAACTGTGACAGCTGGCATGTAAGTTACTTGCATGGTATAAGGAGGAAGAGTTATGCAAATATGAGCTCAGTGTGAGGAGGAAATATAGGTGGACCACAGAGAATGTCAACAGGGAAGGTTGGTAAGATCCTGTTGTCTCTCCCAGGGCCAACCTGAGAGGCACTGGGACCAGCATTCATTCACTCGCAAAAGGCTATCAAGTGGCCGCTGTACACCAAGCACCAGGGGAGAGTCTGGGTGCTGGTGGTGGGGAGGAAACCCCACTCACCAGAGCAAGAGTGGGGCAGAGGGCAGGAACAGACTAGGAAAACGAACAAGGAGGAGATTGCGGTACTTATGGACTCAGTACAGTCTCTGCGGTTGCCTAGTAAATCCCAGACTCCACTCTGGGGCCAATGTCCCTTCTGCCTGCCCCCATGTCTCCTGTTTCCCTCCCTAGACTTTAGAGGTCCACAGAGGGTGATCATCTTGCCCCACGAGGATGGCCAGGGTCTGTGTCACATGGAACCAGCAGAACTATAATGGAATCCTTCATTCTGGTCTCGGTAGAGCAGGAAATTGGAAATGAAATGCAACTACTTTGCTTCTCAATTAACTCTGATTTTCAGGCCACACATGGGCCTAGAAACCCCTCAGGGTGTCATTCTCTACTGTACCTCAAGATGGGTTTAAAGTAAGTCATACTACTATTAACAAAAAAATGAGAGATTAACAAACATTGCTGAGGATGTGGAGAAAAGGGTTATTAACCCTTGTGCATGGTTGGAAGGAATGTAAACTGGTGCAGCTGCTATGGAAAACACTATGGAGGTTACTCAAAATTTTTAAATAGAGTTACCATATGATCCAGGAATTTCACTCTCAGGTATTTACTGGAAGAAAATGAAATCACTATCTTGAAGAGATATCGGCCCCCGCAACCCATGTTCACTGCAATGTTATTCACATCAGCTGAGACATGGACACAACCTAAGTGGATAAAGAAAATGTAATCTGTATCTATATCTATTTTATTTATATACCTATATTTACATCTATACACACAATGGAATATTATTCAGCCATAAAACAGAAAGCAATTCTGACATTTGCAACAACATGGATAGACCTTGAGGGCATTATGCTAAGTGAAACAAGTCAGACATAGAAAGATAAATACTGTATGATCTCACTTATATGTGGAACCTAAAAAAGCCAAATTCATAGAAATAGAGAGTAGATGGGTGGTTGCCAGGGGCCAGGGGCTGGTGGAAATGGGGAGATGTTCCAACAGCACGATCTTCACTGTAAGTTGAATAAGCTCTGGAGAACTAGTGGACAGCATGGTGACTATAGGTAGCAAGACTGTGTTATAACTGGAAAGTTGCTAAGAGAGCAGATCGTAAGGTGTTTTTAACACACGCATAGTAATTATGTGAGGTGGTAGAGATGTTAATTAACATTTTGGAAATGATTTCACAATATATACATATATCAAATCCACACGTTGAGCATCTTAAACTCACACAATGCTGTATATCATTTATATTTCAATAAAGCTAGAAAAAAGAGTAAGCCATATCACAGGAAAGTCAACATTTGCAAATGTGACCTCCCTTACTTTTTAAAAGATAACATGTTCTGAAGGTGTGAAACTGAAGGAGCACTGGCTATCCTGAAGTTTAAGAAGACCTGGCATCTCAGCTCGGTCACACATAAGTTCTGGGTCAGTCGCTTCGCAGCACTCAGACAGCTCAGGTCACCCATTTACCCCCATACTTAGGGTGTGCATTTCAGAAGGTATGTGGAGCCCATTGTTGTCTGGATCCTGCTTCATAGGAGAATTGAGGGCAGGTCCCTCATTCCTTACCTCTATAAAAGAGTAACCATTAGACTCTCTATATTTGCTTCATTATGCCACCAGAACCATTTTCTAAACTCTGCTCTGAACAGAAGTCCAGCAGTTGGTCAGGGGGTGAGGTCATGGCCCACCTTTACTCCTGGCCCATTCATTGAGAGGGGCAACAGCCCTGTGATGGAGCCCTGCCCACCCCCAGGCTCCAGCTCCAGGACCGAGGCTTCAGGAGGTTGGCTGCTGAGAGCCCCACCCAAGCTGCTCTTTGAGGTACCCCCTCACGTGGAGGGAATGCCAGGGCGCCAGGTTACTGTCCTCCCTGAGACTCCTCATAGTGTGGGGTCCAAAGGCGCAGCCCCCCAGCCTCATTTAACCCAACCCAGAGGGCTGCCCCTGCGTCAGAGTCCCTGGAAGATGAACCAGAGTCCCCCCACCAACTAACCCCCATACTCAGTCTCCAGCTCAGAGTTTGTCACTCGGCAAAGAAGCTAAGCTAACCTAGGACAGCTAACCACCCATGCCCACACTGGAGGGCCTGAAGCCTGGCTCACTCAGATGCTTTACAATGACAAAGGAACTCTTCCTCCTATACTTTTCAGTGAAAGGATGATTAACCAGGTGGTGTGTGTGTGTGTGTATGTGTTTGTGTGTGTGTGTACCCATTCCAGAAGAACTGAGAACAAACGGGGTGATGTCCTACATGGAACTGACTATGACATTCGATCAGGTTGGCTAATTAAGACACATTCACTGCCATCTCCTGAGATGGAAGCTAACATGGGGCTCGCATAGAAAACAATTAACCCCACTCAAGTTCAAGCAGCTTATGTGAGCTGAGAGAGCCCATTCCCCCTTCTGGAGCCATTAATAAATGAGTCTGTTTCTTCCCCCTCCCCATCCCTCATTACCATCATAACTTCTTTCACTGGTGGCATCAATTGTCATTCCGTGCAATTCCCCAACTGACAACACAAATGCAAATTTGGAGAGAAAATCACAGGGCAAGAGCACACTGTGCCTGGGGATATCAACATCTGTTTTGGTGGAGATGCTCCTTTTACTTGAAAGCGTATCACAGCCTGGCTCATGCAACGACCAGCAGTCTTGAGAGACATCAGCAAGAAACCCAGGGGCCCTGAAGATCCTCACTAATATAAATGAGTGTGGCTTCCATTTAGTAGGGAAATGGTGTGTTTTTAAATGAGAAGACCTGAAGTATTATCGGTAAAATGAGAGGCCTCTCTTCACAGGTTTGCATATGTACCACTCAGATCCTGGTGCTGGATGCTTGAGGCTCGGAATTACCCACATCCACAGTTCTTTTGAATGGACCTGGTTATTTGCCAACAAGGTTACTGACTGTCATTTTTAAATACACTGGTGCCAAAAGAGATGCACTGTTTTCTCACAGGGCCTTTTTTCCTTATGCCTGTGGTTGTGATCTTGGGTTTCTCCAGTGTTGTAATGAAAAGCAAGGAGAGAGGTGGGTTCAGCTAGAGGCTTCTTGGGCTTCTGCTGATCTCAGACCAGTCTCTAGGGGGATAAGTCTCACCAACCAAGACCACAGGAGACTGAGCTGTAAAGGAGAAGGCCACTGACGTACAGCCAGGGAATGAGAACATGATGTAACAGGAGGAGATGGGTGAGTGTGTACAGACAGAAACACTCAGAGTCACTGTTCAGGGCATCTCCTCACTAGGAAGTTACCTGAAGTAGTAATTGGAAGATTAAGCAGAGAATCAGAGCAAAAGGAGTTGGTAGGTTATTTTATCCAGTCTAGAGAAGACCATACAGAATGACCTCAGTGCTGCCTAGAGTTTACTGTTGAAGGAACTATAATATCTTACCTTTCTTTAAAATTCAGTCTCTTTTTCTCCCCATTAGACAGTGCTAGATAAACATAAACACTTTGCTTCCAAATGCTTCTTTTCCTAAGCTCCATGTAAATTACCACCCTACAGTTGGCATTTACCATAAAACTGTTGCAATTGCCAAGATTACTGTTTATCGTATAAAAACTAATAAATAGATTTTAGGTGACAGTATCTGTCCTGTTCTCCAGTGTAGGCGTTCACCAGTGTGGTGTTTCTCCACGCTCTTACTACACCCAGCTTCTTTTTCTAAACTGTGACATTGGGACCCTTATGGTGGTCTTTAGAGTTAGAAAGTACTATTAAAACTCAAATTGAGGAGCTAAGAAACAGAAAGAGATGACATAGTTAACAATAAGAAAGGGTGGTGGAGGAAGAATGGACAGATCGGTGATATATCATTGGGAAAATGAGCCAGGATTCACATTCACACATGTGAAAGGAATTTGAAAGACAGAATATCCCAAAAATGAATAAATCCCTGGTGTAGGGCAAAGGTGGCCAACCTGCTAGTTGTAATTAGTAACCCCAGGGTTTCTAAACTCAGAATGCCACCTGCTACATCAATGAATTCCCATGGGTTTCTTTAGAAGACAGTTCAAACTTATGCATCTTTTAGCCCCAAATCCCTATTTTATTACCTACCCTAGAGAACTGGGCTGTGAAAACTCCTTTAGCCCCTCTAGACTAAGAAACAATTTCTGGTTCCCTGTCTCCTTTCTCCAGGGAAAGGCCCTTGTTTCCACATGGTTTCTAAAGATGATGAGAAGAGAGGAAGCACTTCTGCAACAGCAGAGTAAGGACCTCCAAAATTCCTCTTCTCCATAGCAGCAGCTGTGACACTGGCAAAAAATTACCAAAGTTGATGTTTCAGAACTCTGGAAATTAACCAAAGGCTTGCAACAATCCAAAAAATATTTATTCAAGAAAAACAGCTGAATGTCAGTAAGAACAATGAGCTTTGTAATATTTTCACTTGTCCTAATTCCACTCCCCTTTTCCTAGCTCCACCTTAGCCTTGAAAACGAATAGCCTCACAAAACAGTGACTGTGAAAATCTTTAGCCTAACAACCACTGGATGGGGGACAATGGGTTTGGAACTCTTCCAAAACCTTGTCCCCAGAGACTTATCACTACCTAAACAGTTTGACAGCTGCCTGAAAAACTCCATTCTCTGAAATGGTCTTTATTTGACCTGACTCAGTGCAAGCAGTCCTATCCCCAGGGCATTTGTAAAAACAATCAGTAGCAATTATTTAACACCTCAGCTGCCTGAGGCAGAATACCAGTTGGGACTGACAACAGGCTGAACAAAACTCTTAAAAGGAAAAACTAGAGAATAAGGTATCTGTAAGGGGAATAATCCCATAGGTTGAAATTTTCCAACATAATCCTAAGACTCTAGAAGGCCACACATGTACAGAGTTATGTGCATGCCCAAGAAAGACTTGAGAAGCCCCTAATTTCCCTCTGGCTGACCTTCAAGCTTTGCACAAGCAAAAAGTGAAGACTATGAGGAAGAGTTGTAAACTGCCTGCCAGTACCATTGATGGCATACCTTAACACATACACACACACAGACATATTGATCCAAAGTATGTAAAGAAATCTCTGTCTAATCATTATCTGGCCACTATGTTAAACAAGTATAGATTTCAATGGCTGCAGATAACAAAGAATACAGATTTGACAGATGTAGTCCAGAGAAATCACTAAACAAACAGTGACAACAACTAATAGAAACAACAAACCCTGGAGAAGAGGGTGATCTTATTTCTACAATTACCATATTATATTATTTAATGTCCAGTTTCAAATAAAAAATTACAAGACATAAGGAGAAACAGGAAAGTATGGCACATCGATAGTTAAAATAAGCTATCATGATAAACTGTCCCTAAGGAAGCCTAAATATTGGGCTTACTAGAAAAAGATATTAGATGAGCTATTATAAATATGTTCAAAGAGCTAAAGAAAACTATGTCTAAGAAATAAAGGGACTCTTGAGAATGATGTCTCATCAAACAGAGAATATCTATAAATAGATAGAAATTATTTTTAAAGAACCAAATAGAAATTCTTGAGTTGAAAAGCACAAAAGTTGAAACAAAAAATTCACTGGATAAGCTCAACAAATATTTAAACTGGCAGAAGAAAGAATCAGCAAACTTGAAGACAGAGAAATTGAGATCATCTAGTCTGAGAAAAAGAAAAAAAATGAAGAAAAGTGAATAGAGCCTAAGAGACACCATCAAATATACTAACATACACATGAGAAAGAAAGAGAAAGGAGAGAAAGAATATTTGAAGAAATAATGGCCCAATTACTTCTCAAATTTGATGAAAAACATTAATCTGCAAATCTAAGAGGTTCAATAAAGCCCAAGTTGGATATATTAAAAATATCCACACCTAGACACACCATCATCAAATTCTCAAAAAACAAGACAGAGAAGTAACTCACCATATACAAATATATCCAATAAGATTAACAGCTGAATTCTCATCAGAAAACGTGGAGGCCAGAAGGCAATAGGATGACATATTCAAAGTGCTGATAGAAAAAGACAATCAATCAAGAATTCTATATCCAGCAAAATGATCTTTCATAAAACAAAGGAGAAATTAAGATATTTCCAGAAAAACAACAACTGAGAGAATTCATCACTAGCAGACTGGCCTTACAAGAAATAGTAAAGGGAGTCCTTCAGGCTGAAACTAAAGGACACTAGACAATAACTTGAATCCACAGGAAGAAATAAAGAGCAACAATAATAGTAACTACATAGGTGAATATGACAATATGAATGTATTTTGTTTGTAACTCTTTTATTCTCCTATTTGACTTTTTAAAAAGCTGCACAAAGCAATAATTATAAAACTGTGTTGATGGGCTTATAATGTATAAGGATTTAATTTGTATTATAAAAATAGTACAAAGGAGGGGGAGGACACAAAGCTTTATTGGAACAAAGTTTCTGTATATTATTTAAATGAAGCTAGTTTTAATATGAACCATATCATTTTAAGTTAAGTTGTTAATTGTAGGGCTTCCCTGGTGGTGCAGTGGTTAAGAATCTGCCTGCCAATGCATGGGACACAGTTTTGAGCCCTGTCCAGGAAGATCCCACATGCCGCGGAGCAACTAAGCCCATGCACACAACTACTGAGCCTGCACTCTAGAGCCCGTGAACCACAACTACTGAGCCCGCATGCCACAACTACTGAAGTCTGCGCGCCTATAGCCCATGCTCCGCAACAAGAGAAGCCACTGCATTGAGAAGCCTGTGAACCACAACGAAGAGTAGCTCCCACTCGCTGCAACTAGGAACAACCCGTGCGCAGCAACAAAGACCCAATGCAGCCAAAAATAAAATACATAAAATAAATAAATTTTTTTAAAAAGATGTTAATTGTAACTCCAGAGAAACCATTAAGAAAATAGCTAAAAATATAGTAAAAAAATAGCAAGGAAATAAGAATGATATGTTAGAAAATATCTAACTAAAAAGAAGGCAGTAACAAAGGAAGAGAAGATCAAATCAGACATAAAACATACCAAAAACAAACAGCAAAATGGCAGATGTAAACCCTACCTCATAAGTAATTACAATTAAATGTAAATGGAATAAACACTTTAACCAAAAGGTAGAGATGATTGGCAGCATGGTTTAAAAAAAAATGGTCCAACTATATACACTGTCTACAAGAGACAATTTAGATTCAAGGCATAACAGATTGAAAGTAAAAGGATGGAAAAAGACATATCATACTTTAGTACAATAGTACCCAAAAGAGAGCTGGAATGGCTATACAGACAAAACAGACTAAGACAAAAATTGTTACTAGAAGCAAAGGAGGACATTTTATAATGATAAGAGGAGCAATCCATCAGAAAGATATAACAATTATAAACCTGTATGCATGTAATACTAGAGTCCCAAAATACATGAAGGAAAAATGACAGAATTGAAAGGAGAAATATACAATTCAACAATAATAGTTGGAGATTTCAGTACCCTACATTCAATAATGGATAGAACAACTGGGCAGAAAATCAACAACAAAGAAATAAAGAGTATGAGAAGAGATATTTCTTTCCTGGTTGGAAGATAATCTAGGCCTACTTTATTGCTTACATTCCATTAGAAGGAAGAGAAAGAAGTAGTCCAAAGCAGAAGAAGGATCCAGGAACACCAAAAGAGGGGTGTTCCCAAAAGAATGCCTCCCTCTGAAGGAACAAAAGCTTTTAATCTCTTTGTTTTTCCTGGAGAAGGGTGCCCACACCCAGCAATTGACCCATTTGCTGGTCCTTGATCCAAATCAGTACTTCTCATCAGGGGGAGGAGTAGGGGGTGTGGAAATGGGTCCTCGATCCTCCCTTAAAAATTAGAAAGTGTCCTGTCCATATCTTTCTAAACAATATTAACTGCCTGTTATTTTGAGAGAAGGAGACACAGGAAAATGACATCAGCCTCCCAGCACTCCAAAAATGTCATGACAGAATTGTTCACCTGAGGAGGCAGGGAATACCTGGGAGTGATCATCAGGCTACCACCTTTTATTTAGAACTCTTGGTATGACATATACATTGAAAAATATATGAAAAAATGAGAGTATACAAAAATTAATCAGATACCAATAGAATAAAAATTTTAAATTTTAAAATTAATTTAAATTAAAGAATAACACATAACTATTTTTATTAACTAATAAAAGTTAAACAATTTTTGTCTCATTTGAAGAGACCTATATTTTTTCTATACCTGGAAAAAAATTTGGCACTTTTTCTTCCCTCAAAGATTATAAACATTTTGCTATGTCACCAGGCAAGCAATGATTAATTGATTTAAGTTCAACACTCCACTGTGGAATGCATTGCTGCATACATTAAAGCTGATTTTCTGTTACCTTGTAATTTATTGACTAATTCCTTCAATCAAGTCCATTTAAGGGCTTTACTAGATTTCTAGGGTAGTTTAATGATCTTTGCCAGTGCCCTCCTAGAATAGTACTTTTTTTTAAAGCATTCTTTTAAAGCTTTATAATCATTAATTAGTTAGTCTTCACAATACTCCAATGAAGTTATATGAGAATTACTCCATTTTTATGCAAGACTTAGTGGAGTGACTCTCATAAAAGAGTGCACATCAAAATCACCAAGGTTACTTGTTAAAAGTGAAGATTCTTGGGCCCCATCCCCTAGAAAACTTTGATTCCATAGGTCTGATTGAGACTTAATACCCTGTAGTTTAAGTAAACAGACCTGATTTAGATGGTAGAGAGCAACATTTTGAAAAATACTATCTTAACCCACAGATCTCTGGACAAGAACATCTATGGTTTTTCAAAATATGGCAGACTATCTACCTTGACTTCAACCTCACAAGATTACTTTCATGTTATATTGTAAAATAGCTTTAGTGCTGGCTAATACATAACACAACTTTTAAACACAGTAAGTCTGAGGAGAAGTTAAGCAATACCTAAAGGGCAGCACTCAAGAAAATGAGAACTGAAGAGGTAAATGAAGAACTGAAGCCAACATCCATCTTGAAAACCAGACCAGTGGATTTTGTTCTCAGTTTTCACACCCTCAGGGAACACAAGACCCAGAGACAAAAACCAGAGCCTACCTAAGGTGGGAAGTTTTTAAGAGACACCTCCCTTATGCTAGGATCTAAAGAGGCTATACTGTCAGTGCAAGGGTGAATCAGAAGTAAACCTGTCCTCACCCAGAGTGACTATGAGAAAAATCGCTGACTCACACTGGCTCTGGATGGAGAGGAGGGAAAAAACTACCCTGAAATTCATAACCACATGGTAGTTCTCACATGGATTTTCAGCCCAAATTCATACTACCTGTATAGTTTGAAAAATCTCAGACTTGGTCTTTTTTTTTTTTTTTTTTTTTTTTTCTTTTTGCGGTATGCGGGCCTCTCACTGTTGTGGCCTCTCCCACTGCGGAGCACAGGCTCCGGATGCGCAGGCCCAGCGGCCATGGCTCACGGGCCCAGCCGCTCCGCGGCATATGGGATCCTCCCAGACCGGGGCACGAACCCGCATCCCCTGCATCGGCAGGCGGACTCTCAACCACTGCGCCACCAGGGAGGCCCAGACTTGGTCTTTTTAAAAATTAGGTCCTAGGGTCAATCTAACAAGAGGATCCAGTACTTGTAAATATTTATGCACCCAACACAGGAGCACCTAAATATATAAAGTAAATATTAGCAGAACTAAAGGAAGAAATAGACAGCAATACAATAATAGTAGGGGATTTAGCACCTCACCTCTATCAAGGGGTAGAGCATCCAGACAGAAAATCAATAAGGAAACATCAGACACATTAGATCACGAGACTTAACACACATATACAGAACATTCCATCCAAAAGAAACAGAATACACATTCTTCTCAAATACACATGGGACATTCTCCAGGATAGATCATATATTAGCCAACAAAGCGTCTTAATAAATTAAGAAGACATATAAAATTAAGCATCTTTTCCAACTACAATGGTATAAAACCGGGAATCAGTTATAAGAAGAAAACTGGAAAATTGACAAATATGTAGAGATTAAACAACATGCTACTGAACAACCAGTGGGTCAAAGAAGAAATCAAAAGAGAATTAAAGAAATACCTTGAGACAAGTGAAAATGGAAATGCAGCATACCAAAACATGGGATGCAGCAAAAGCAGTTCTAAGAAGGAAGTTTATAGCAATAAATGCCTACATCAAGAACAAGGAAGATCTCAAATAAACAACCTAAATTGACACCTCAGGGAATTAGAAAAAGAGGAACAAACAAAGCCCAAATTTAGTAGTCATAAAGAAATAACAAACATCAAAGTAGAAATAAATTAAGACTAAAGACAATAGAAATGATCAATGAAAGTAAGAGATTTTTTTTGAAAAGATAAACAAAATAGACAAATCTTTAGCTAGAATCACCAAGAAAAAGAGAGGCCTCAAATAAATAAAATCAAAAATAAAAGAGGAGATGTTACAAGTGATACCACAGAAATGCAAAGTATTATAAGGCTACTACTAAGAACAATTATACACCAACAAATTGAACAACCTAAAATAAATGGATAAATTCCTAGAAACATACAACCTACCAAAAGTGAATCATGAAGATATAGAAAATCTGAACAGACTGTTTACTACTAAGGAGATTTAATCAGTAATCAAAAACTTCCCAAAAACAAAAGTCCAGGACCACACGGCTTCACTGGTGAATTCTGCCAAACATTTAAAGAAGAATTAATACCAATACTTCTCAAACTCTTCCAAAAAAATAGAAGAGGTGGAAACACTTCCAAATTCATTTTATGAGGCCAACATTACCCTGATACCAAAACCAGACAAGGACACTACAAGGAAAGACAATTATATACCAATATCCCTGGTGAACATAAATGCAAAAATCCTCAACAAAATATTAGCATATCAAATTCAACAATATATTAAAAGGATCACACACCATAATCAAGTGGGATTTATTCCAGAGATGCAAGGATGGTTCATATATGCAAACAAATAAATGTGATATACCACATTAACAAAATGAAGAATGAAAATCGTATGATTATCCCAGTAGATACAGAAAAAACATTTGACAAAATTTAACATCAATTTATGATTAAAAAAAAAAACCTCTTAACAAAGTGGGTATAGAGGTAACATACCTCACCAACATCAAAGGCCATTTATGAAGAGACCAGAACCAATATCCTGCTCAATGGTGAAAAGCTGAAAGCTTTTTCTTTAAGATCAGGAACAAGAAAAGGATGCCCACTTTAGCCACTTTTATTTAACATAGTATGGGAAGTCCTAGCCAGAGCATTTAGGCAAGAAGAAGAAATAAAGGCATCCAAATAAGAAAGGAAGAAGTAAATCTGTCTCTATTTATAGATGACATATTAAATATAGAAAACACTAAAGGCTCCATCAAAAAACTGTTAGAATAAACACATTCAGTAAGGTTGAAGCATACAAAATCACTATATAAAAATTGGTTGGGTTTCTATATGCTAATAATGAACTATCAGAAAGAGAAATTAAGAAGACAATCCCATTTACAATTGCATCAAAAGGAATAAAATACTGTAAGTCCCCTACATATGAACAAGTTCCCTTCTGAGAGCACATTAGCAAGTCCAATTTGTAAGTCCAACAAAGTTAGCCTAGGTAGCCAATTAACACAATCAGCCATATAGTACTGTACTGTAATAGGTTTATAATATTTTTCACACAAATTATACATAAAAAACAAACACAGAAAATAAAGAAAACATTTTTAATCTTACAGTACAGTCCCTTGAAAAGTACAGTAGAGCAGTACAACAGCTGGTGTCCAGGGGCTGGCATCGAGTGAACAGGCAAGAAGAGTTCCTGACTGGAGGAGGGAGAGGAGGTGGGAGATGGTAGAGCTGAAGGATCGTCAGCAATAGGAGATGGAGGGCAAGCTGCAATTTCACTCACGCCTGACGTGGATGGCACATGTTCTGGTTCCTTGATGGATTCAATTCTACCTACCCTCTTGAAGAAATGATCCAGTGATGTCTGGGTAGTAGCTCTTTTTTTCTTGTCATAGATGACATGGTAGCACTGGATTGCATTCTGAATGGTTGCATTTGTGTACTGTTCTACATTCAGGTCCTGTGCCTCAAAGACTAACAGTGCCTCCTCAAATAAAGAAAATGCCCTTGCCATTCCCTGTGTTGTGAATCTCTTCAGTTCTTCAGTTACTTCTTCTTCCTCTTGTCACTCCACTCTCTCAAAATTATTATTATTATTATTATTATTATTATTATTATTATTATTTTGGCTGCATTGGGTCTTCATTGCTATATGCAGGCTTTCTCTAGCTGTGGCGAGCAGGGACTACTCTTCATTGCAGTGCACAGGCTTCTCATTACAGTGGCTTCTCTTGCTGCAGAGCACAGGCCCTAGAGCAAGAGGGCTTCAGTAGTTGTGGCTCGAGGGCTCTAGAGCGCAGACTCAGTAGTTGTGGTGCAAGGGCCTAGTTGCTCCGTGGCATGTGGGATATTCCTGGACCAGGGATTGAACACATGTCCTCTGCATTCACAGGTGGATTCTCAACCACTGCGCCACCAGGGAAGTCCCCCACTCTCTCAATTATTTTCACTTTTGTTTCCATCATTATCACTTGGTACTTCTTAGCATAACAGTACCAACTACATCACCGCTGCTTTTATGCTTGCTTCCAGACATCCTGGGCTTGAAATAAAGATACTGTACTACTGTAGTCTGTACAGTACTCTACAGTAAAGTACACAAAAGCACAACCACTTGTAGAGGATGCACACATGTGACAAGGTACACCAGACACATGAACTAACATGTGATTGGACATGCAAATGCACGTTCGCATCTTTGAAAGTTTGAAACATGAAGGTTCGTATGAGGGGACTTACTGCACCTAGGAATATTTAATCAATGAGTTGAAAGCCCTTTACACTAAAAACTATAAGACATTGATGAAACAAATTGAAGAAGACACAAATAAATGGAAAGATACTCTTTGTTCATGGATTGGAAGAATTAATATTGTTAAAATGTCTATACTACCCAAAACAGTCTACAGATTCAATGCAATTCCTAACAAAATTTCAATGACATTTTTCATGGAAATAGAACAAACAATCCTAAAATTTGTATGGAACCACAAGAGACCCCAAATAGTGAAATCTTGAGAATCTTGAGATAGAAGAACAAAGCTGGAAACATGACACGTTCTGATTTCAAACTATATTACAAAGCTATAATAATCAAAACACTATAGTATTGACATACAGATACATAAATCAATGGAACAGAATTGGGTGCCCAGCATAGATGGACCTAGAGATGATCATACTAAGTGAAGTAAGCCAGACAGAGAAAGACAAATATTTTATGATATAGCTTATATGTGGAATCTGAAAAAAAAAGATACAGATGAACTTATTTACAGAACAGAAATAGACCCACAGACATAGAAAACAAACTTATAGTTACCAAAGGGGAAGGGGTGGGAGGGATAAATTAGGACAATGGTATTAACATATACAAACTACTATATATAAAATAGATAAACAGCAAGGGACTACATCAAACTAAAAAGTTTCTGCACAGCAAAGGAAATGATCAACAAAATGAAGAGGCAACCTACCAAATGGGGGAAACTATTTGCAAATCATATGTGTGATAAGTAGTTAATATCCAAAATACACACACACAAAACTCATACAACTTAATCTGACTTAGAAATGGGCAGAGGATCTGAACAGACATTTTTCCTAGAAGAAATACAAAGGGCCAGCGAGTATATGAAATGATGCTCAACATCATTAATCAGCAGGGAATTACAAATACAAACCACAGTGTTAGAATGGCTATTATCAAAAAGACAAGAAATAATAAGTGTTGGCAAAAATGTGGAGAAAAAGGAACACTTGTGCACTGTTGATGGGAATGTGAATTGGTGCAGCCACTATGGAAAACAGTATGGACTTTCCTCAAAAAATTAAAAATAGAGCTACCATATGATCCAGCAATTCTGCTACCGGGTATTTATCCAAAGGAAACAAAATCACTATTTTGCCAGATTTATGCCTCCCCCACCATGTTGACTGCAGCATTATCTACAATAGCCAAGACATGGAAGCAACCTGTGTCCATCAATGGATGGGTGAATGGATAAAGAAAATGTGAATATATATATATATATATATATATATATATATATATATATATATATATATATATACATACATACACACACACACACACACACACACACACACAACACATTCAGCCATAAAAAAGAAGGGAATCTTGCCATTCACAACAACATGGATGGACCTGGAAGGCATTATGCTAAGTGAAATCAGTCAGACAGAAAAAGACAAATGATGAATGGTCTCACATATGCAGAATCTACAGAAAAGCAAAAAACAAAACAAAACAAATTCATAGGTACAAAGAATAGACTGGTGGTTGTCAGAGGCAGGGGGTGAGAGGTGGGCAAAACGGGTGAAGGGGGTCAAAAGGTATAAACTTCCAGTTGTAAAATAAGTAAGTCCTGGGCACGTGATGTACAGCACAACCACTATAGTTAATAAGACTGTGCTGTGTATTTGAAAGCTGCTAAGAGATAGAAAACCTTTCATCACATGAAAAAAGAAATTTATAATTGTAGTGAAGGATGTTAACTAGACTTATTGTGGTGATCATTTCACAATATATATGCATACCAAATCATTATGTTGTCTACCTAAAACTAATATAATGTTATATGTCAATTATTTCTCAATTTAAAAGAAAAAAAAAGGTTCTGAGTTGATATCACCCCCAGGCAACTGACAGATACAAACCCTTCCTGGAGAAAACCACTTTCAAAGGAAGACTCAAAGAATTTCCACTGCTAAAATCCATCATTTATGAGGTCACAATAAAAATACCATTTAATACCAAGGAAATAATTCTCCATGAGACAGATCCAGGAAGAAAACAAATAGCAGGATCAGGTTCATAAAAACTTGTAAAATTGGAATTTTTATTAGACACAGAATATAAAAGCATATATATAATATGTTTAAAGAATAAATATTTTGTATGACCAAGGTTTAGAAAATCTAAAAATACAATAATTGAAATTTAAAACTCCATGTTGAGTTTAACAGCAGATGGGATACAGATGAAGAGGAAATTATAGAATGGAAAATAAACCTGAAGACAGTATGCAAAATGAGGTATAAAGAACAAATATAGAAAATTTAAAAGAAAGATTAAGAGAAAGGTTAAAAGAGTGAGAAGGACTGACAAATGTATATTGGAATTCCAGAAGAAGAAACAGAAATAGATTCAGAGGCAGTATTCAAAGTAACAGTAGCTGAGAATTTCTAAAACTTATAAAAGATAAAAATCCTTAGATTCAAGAATCCCAAAGAATCCTAAGCAGGATTCTTAGACATGTCATAGTAAAATTGCAAAATACCATATACTCAGGGTCAGCAAACTTTTTCTGAATAGGATTAGTTAGTAAAAATTTTAGGTTTTACAAGCCAAACTCTTGGTGTTACCACTATTCAATTCTGCTATTGTGGAGTGGAAGGAGCTACAGTACGTAAATGAGTGAGCCAGGCTGTGTTCCAATAAAACTTTATTTACAAAAACTACTGGTGTGTCAGATTTGGCATGCAGGCAGAGTTTGTTGACTCCTGACATAGACTAAAAGGTCTTAAAAGGAACTAGAGAGAAAAGACAAGTTGCCTACAAAGGAATGACAATTAGATTTGCATCTGACTTCTCAATAGCAAAAATGAAGACAGTGGAATAATGTCCTCAGCGTGCTGAGAGAAAAACCACCAACCCAAAATTATACCAGTCAAAATAACTTTCACAGATGGAAGAGGTAAAAATGTTATTTCTTACAAATAAAAATTGAAGTTAGTCACAAACAGACCCTTACTTCAGAAACAAATTCTGATGGATGTATTTCAAGCACCAGGAAAGTCATCCCAGATGGAAAGTCTAACAGAAAAAAAAAAGAAATGATGAGAAGCAAAGTTGAAAAAAAAAATGGTGAGCAGTATGATGAGATTTGTTAGATGGCTTAGCATATGATCTATTTTAACAAAATTTTCTCGGGCAATTGAAAAGAATTCATATTCTGCTTTTATTAGGTGGAGTAGGCTATATGCACAACCTAGGTCAAATCTTAGGTAGTTGTATTATATATTGTTGCATGACAAATTATCCCCCCAAAAATAAAGTTTCTGAGAATCAGGAATCTAGGAGTGGCTTAGCTAGGTAGTTCTGGCTGAGGGTCTCTTACGGGGTTGCAGCCAAGCTGTTGGCCAGTTTCTGAAGACTTGGTTGCAGCTGAAGGATTCAGTCCCGAGCTCCATCACAAGGCCATTGGCAGAAGGCCTCATTCCTTTCCATGCAGGTCTCTCTACAGGGCTGTTCACACACTGGCTTCCCTCAGGGCAAGTAGACCAAGAGAGGGAACGTGAGCCACAAGACAGAAGCCACAGTCTTTTATAACCTAACCTTAGACGTGACATGTCACCTCCTCTGCCATGTGACATAGGTCTCAGATCAACATTGCATGATGTGGATGGGGGCTACCCAGAGGTGTAAATACCAGAAAGCAGGGACCAGATCTCAGAATTGTGTTGTTCAAGTTTCCAGACCTGTACCATTTTGTTATGGTGGTGGTTGCTTGCTACTGGTTCTACCAATTACTGGGAGAGGAATGTTGGCATTTCCAACTATGATTGTGAATATGACTCTCTCTCCTTTCAGTTCTATCCTTTTTTGTTTTATGCATTTCGGAGCTGTGTTGTCAGATGCATACACACTTAGAACGATTACATCTTCTTAAGATACTGACCCCTTTGTTATTATAAAGTCTCTCCTTAACCCTGGTGAAACTCCTGGCTTGGGAATTGGCTTTGTCTGATAATAATATAATCACTCCTGGGCTTCCCTGGTGGCACAGTGGTTGAGAGTCCGCCTGTCGATGCAGGGGACACTGGTTCGTGCCCCGGTCCGGGAGGATCCCACGTGCTGCGGAGCAGCTGGGCCCGTGAGCCGTGGCCGCTGAGCCTGCGTGTCCGGAGCCTGTGCTCCACAACGGGAGCGGCCACAACAGAGAGAGGCCCACGTACAGCAAAAAAAAAAAAATATATATATATATATATATAATCACTCCTGCTTTCTTTTGTTGACTGTTCTTATCCATTGACTTTCATCCTAGAAATGACTTGATATTTAAAGTGGGGTCACCCACATTCCCTGGCTTGTGATCCCCTCCTCCGTTTTCAAACCCAGCAACAAGGGGCAGAGTCTCTCTCATGCTGCCATTTCTCTGCAGCCAGGAAAGGCTCTCCACGTTTATGGACTCGTGTGATTACACTGGGCCCACCTGGATAATCCAGCATCAGTCTCCCCATCGCAAGGCCCTTAACCCTGAGGACTTTCATCCCTTCAAGGAGCTTTTCGTGTGACTGATACTCTCACCTTCGATCTGTCTGAGGAACTAGCAAACAGTTGTACAGCTGCTGCCTCCATTTACCCACATTTGGAAGTCAACAGCCTCAGCTCTAGGTAGGCCTTTAAAAAGTTATAATGTTGCACATTATCTGGATTTTTCTCATGAGGGTAGGAGCAACGTGGTCTTGCAGCTTTCTGCATCCTAAGTAGCGGTGAAAACTCTACTTAACATTTAATAAAATATTTAACTAAATATTTAATAAAAACATTTTTAGGGAAACAAGGAAAAAAAAAGAAATGACATTACTGATGGTGAGATAAGCCAGGGTAAATGCTAATCACATAACTGAGAAGTTGGTTACAAGACATCCAAATGCATAAGGAAAAAAGATTAGACCTGCAGTAAATTTTTTTCTTTTGATTTAAACAATTTCAGGCTAATACACAAAGATATAATTTCTGGTTAAGCCATCCCAATGCCCTCTCAAAGACTGGCATATTTGATACCATCTAGTGAGCAAGATAAATGTTCTCTGGAGTACACTTAGCTCAGTGGACCTTCATTATCAGAATTAGCAATGGTATGATCATAGATTAACACACAGCACATCCTTCCACCCCCATCCCAAGGTGGGAGACAAAGTGACTTCAGCATTTACAATAAAGGACAATACATGCTGGCAGCCAGCCACATCTATCCTGATGGGAACCAAAGAACCTACCTCCCCTGAATCCTGATTCTTGCCCCTGAAAGCAGATAAAATATAACTTTATAACCTAGAAAGGGTAGATACTTCTGTCACAGAAATAGAGTTAGGAGGCACCCCAAATATAGCTCCCTCCCCCAAGCAAAGCCAGCATAAATTGGTTTGCAGACTTATCAAGACAGGGAACAGTGCTTTCTATACATACAGAAACAGTGAATTTGGCCCTCCTTTGAGTCTGGGATGAGTATGTGTGTGGGGAAAACTATTCATTTTTATGGCATCTTTTCCTGTTATTTTTCAACATATTTAATGGAAATAAGTAAGACTTCTATAAAAGATTTCAGTTATTACGTGACCTCAAGTCATTTCTACATGGTGGGGACTTTTTTCTTTTAGAACTTCTGAGACACTGTTGGGTCAAGACAAGGAACAAAGAAACAGCATAAAAAATTAAAGAGGGAGTTTAATCTCTTCCAAGCACACTTCTTTCATACAAGTCACAATCAGGGAGCCCAGCTGTCCTGAAACCCATAAGTGGTTCTCTCTCACTGGTGTGGAAATTGTTTATTTCCCTGGCATTTATGCTCCTGGAGAAACTATGTAGCAAAGTTCTCTGGGGGATAAGCGTTCTGAGCGTGTGTGTGTGTGTGTGTGTGTGTGTGTGTGTGTGTTTGTGTGCGCACGTTTACAAACTTGAGGTCAGCCAAGGATGGGGGTATTAGAGGTCATTTGTGTTTGTGCACAGTAATAATGGGAGGATGTGTTTGGTTCCACAGTTTTGCCTGTTGGTCTGGCCTTGCATGGGAGTCTCAGAGGAGCAAAAAAAAAAAAAAAAAAAGGCAAGAAGATACAAAAAACAACATTGCATCATTACATCCATGCGCTGCTGCTGTCCAGCGTGCTTTGCCTAAGCTATTTGACTCCCTGTGACGACCACGTGTGGTCCAGGGCTGTGGAAAGGATGTGTCCATGTGGATGAGTAAATGCAGGGTGCCAGAGCTGCCTGCTCCATGCCAGGCACCACGCAAGGTCCAGATGTGTCTGAACTGTATTCTAACTCAACCCAGCAAGAGTTACATTGTATCCCCACTGGATCAATGCAGAGGCCAGCTCAGAGAGGGTAAGTAACTTGTACAAGGTTGCACACCTAGTAAGCGGCCAAACCAGGATTCAACCCTGTTAAAGCCCTGCCTCCCTTCGAGGGCACCAAGTGCCTCCATCCTGAAGAAGTACATTTCCACTTGCACCCCAGGAAGCAGCTCTATCTGGCAGGGAGGAAAGCTGCATATAATCCTGGATCAGCCTCACTGGGCAGGCCAGATTTTGCCAGGGCTAGTTTTTGGGTTCTCTAATTATGGTCTTCATCTGCCCTGTTCGAGACACCCTGTCAGGCAATGATTCTTCAGAAGACGTGAAGTGCCAGCTTTGTCCAAACTCTCAATTAAGAAGTGAGGTTTGAATGCTTTGCCCAAGGTCACCCTGTTTTCACTGAGAGCCCTGCCTGGGACCGAGACACCTGAGCCCTCAACACAGCTCCTTCTGTGCACACGCGGCCCATCTGAGGACAGTCAGAGGCTCAGCGTGGGGCTGACTCCCAAAGGATGTTGAGTGTCCATCCCAGACTGAGTTAGAAAACAATGTCCCTTCCAACTGGAGACATTGCATGGTCCCCACTGGGAAGTTCTCCGCTGTGGTCGAGCTGCCTGGAGGCTGGGGTCAGGGGTGGCCAGAGCTGCCGACCCAGGACTGTGCCTCCCCTCTGGGAGTGGGGAGTGGGTGTGTCAGCGGCACCCATCTCCACAGCATGGACCAAACTCCGGGGCTGACTAGGGGAAGCCTCTCCCAGTCTCTCCACCTACCTGAATCCCGCCCCTCCTTCAAGGCCAGGGTCAAGTTTTGCCCCCTCCTGATGTCCTTGTGGATTAGCTGGGATTTTTCAGAGTGCATCCTCCGTCCTCTGAAATGGACACACCCTCCTGGTAGCTACCATCCATGTGACAATACATCAGGCCCTTCCGTGGTTGCCATGGCTCTGTTTCCATCATCTGAGACTGCTAGGTGGTCACAGCATCCCTTCTTTTTTTTTTTTTTTTTTTTAACGTCTTTATTGGAGTATAATTGCTTTACAATGGTGTGTTAGTTTCTGCTTTATAACAAAATCAGTTATACATATACATATGTTCCCATGTCTCTTCCCTCTTGCATCTCCCTCCCTCCCACCCTCCCTATCCCACCCCTCTAGGTGGTCACAAAGCACCGAGCTGATCTCCCTGTGCTATGCAGCTGCTTCCCACTAGCTATCTACCTTACGTTTGGTAGTATATATACGTCCATGCCTCTCTCTCACTTTGTCACAGCTTCCCCTTCCCCCTCCCCATATCCTCAAGTCCATTCTCTAGTAGGTCTGTGTCTAGTGAGGGTCACGGTTACGCATTTGGGCCCTGCCGTTCCTCACGCATGGCTCCCACGGGGAAGCCCTTGCTTACCAGCTCCTCACCATTTCACTTGGGCACCTAATCCAATACCTCAGCTCCCAAACATCAGGCGTAAGAGGAAGGGTGAACAGTGGCGTGAGGCTTTGGCGTGGCTCCCCCAGCTGAGGATCTGTTATGTCCTTAGAGCCAGTGGTTTGGCCAGGGCTTGGCCGGGTCGGGAGGGGCAGGGCATGGTGAGGATGATTCCAGCTCTGGCTCTCTGGCTGCACAACTTTGGGACAAGACCTCCTTTTCGTGTCCTCATGTGTAGGCTGTCGATACCCACATGCCCACCTAACAGGCCTTTCAGGGGTTGAAGGAGGTCACGCATGGACGTGACCTGCACAGAGCAGGTTAGCTGCTTTGATTTTCCTTCCTGGTACTTGTCATCATTTGCTGTTGAATATTCATGTGTGTGATTACTTCACTAAGAAGTGTCTGCTCCACTAAAAGACACGCTCGACGAAGCCAGAAGCTCTGTCTGTTCTGCTCGTCTCTGCACCTCAATGACTCCCAGCCCCCTCTATAGCACACAGCACATAACTGATAAATGTTTGGTGGATATGTGAATGTACAAGTGAATAGAAGGCATGGAATAAGGGTTTGTTGGATCATAAAAGAGCAAGGTGTGCCTGGACGGGCTGCTAATGTTGTTTCTTGACCTGGGTGCTGGTGACGTCTACTGGCAATAAACCCAAGTTTCAAAATGTAGGTTTTAGGGGGCTTCCCTGATGGCGCAGTTGTTGAGAGTCCACCTGCCGATGCAGGGGACACGGGTTCGTGCCCCGGTCCGGGAAGATCCCACATGCCGCGGAGCGGCTGGACCCGTGAGCCATGGCCGCGGAGCCTGCGCGTCCGGAGCCTGTGCTCCGCAACAGGAGAGGCCACAGCAGTGAGAGGCCCACGTACAGCAGAAAAAAAAATGTAGGTTTTCGTATCATTCAGATGCGGCCAATACAACAGATCAGGAGACGACTGCTATCGGAAAGATAGTTTGCTAGTCACAGTCCCAAGAGGAAAGAGCAGACTGTGCCATGGCGGGGGGCGGGGGCAGGCATGGGAGGAGGGCACCAGGGGGGTCAGGAGAGAGGGGGAAACGCAGGCAGGAGCCTGGATTGTGGCTTCCCTAAGAATGAACAGATGAGGTAGGGCCAACAGGATCAGGACTGGCCAGTCAGAGTAATTTCAGGGCTCTGGGTGTAGGGTCGTCCTTAGTTGTCTGGTACCTGACCCTGGGTCATTAGGGCAGGGGGACAGTGGCCCCAAGTGACAGCCCCATAGAGGAGGTGGTGGGATGTGGGCTCTGGGTTGATTGGTTCGTATACGAAAGGCAGGCTAGCAGACGAGTTGTTTCCTATCTTTAGGAATCAGCTAGTCCTGGGGCGGGGGCAGGCCCTCCAAGGTCATCAGGGCTCCAAGATGTCAAAACATCAGAAATATAGAAAATAAAAAGGCAGGATGGATATGACATACAATCTCGGCACCATCCTGCATGTATATTATACATCAATAAAAAGTGCACAACGTCAAATGAGTACGTTAGAGACTGTTTTTAAAGCCACTCTGACATCCTCCATTTCTCAGGATCCCAAATGCACCAACAGGGCCAGCAGGGCTGCAATTTCTAGAGGGGAGAGAAGGGCGCCCTCGGCAGGGCTGGTGGCTGAGGCCGAGGTGGGTCCTGGAGGGGGCTTCTCACTCCTTATCACAGGGAGGGGACCCCTTTGCTGCCTCTTCTACAGCTCCATTCTCCAGGCCCAGCCCCTCCATCCCCATACCTGCTCCCTGCCACTGCCATCTTCCTGAGCTGCCTGCTTTGAGGGGCTCCGTCTGGGAGTGTGGACATGGTTGGGGTGTTGACCTAAAGCTATGCCTTCTCTGGAGGATGCTCTTCCCAGCCAAGACCAAAGCCCACCTGCCTCTGGCCTGCAGGGGTCTGAGCCATGGGGGGCCTCTTTCACTTGGATGGGTTCCATAGGTGCCTTATCACGGTCGAATCTGGCAAGGGAGCTGCAGCATCGCATTGGGGCCATGCAGCCACAGCTGAAGTCCTGGCTCTGCTGTTTGACCTTAGGATGAGTTTACTAACCCTGCCATGACCCAGCCTCCTTATCTATAAGTGCAAGTTATGATATTAAAATTAATAAGGCCTACCTTATAGGGTTACTGTGAGTTTCAAAGGAGTTATTGTATCTAAAACATGTCCAGAATGTAGAAAAGGTGGTGGAAATGTTTGTTATGCTTGTACAGCCCTTTATTGTACTGCCTAATAATTAGGCAAAAATGACCATTAGTTAAAAAAACAATGGTTATAATTACTGTTAATTGTACACAAGCTGATCAGGTTCTTAGTTTTTCTTTCTTCCGTCTCAAACGTTCATCGTCAGACCCTTACTGAGCACCCCCCTCAGTGCCAGGACCTGAGCCAGTCTCTGGAGATTTCTAAACCAATGTGTCGGTAGGAGACAGCGGTGATCCTTCGTTGAAAGTTTGCTAAACGTCAGGTGGCATGTTAAACGCTTGGCACAGATGAGCTGACATAACCCTGCCACATCATCACAGGATGGATGTCACTGGTCCCATTTTACACACAAGGGACCTGGGGCTCGGGGGCGCCGCACTTGCCCACATCGGGAGCCATGTAGTCTGACAGACCGCTGACCTGGGAACACACAGCACGGTGAACCCAGACGGGGAGAGAGCACCTGCAAGGTTTCCAGGAAACATGACTCCTGACCTGATGTTTGAAGGCTGTGCAGCAGTTATCCCAGCCAGTGAGGATGAAGGTAGTCTGTGCAGAGAAGAACCATGCACACACAGTGGAAGTGCTGGGCAGGTGCACTCCTGGAAGACCCCAGTGTACCTGTGAGATGTGAGGGATGCTGCTGGAGAGGTGCCAGGGGCCAGGCCATTCTCTAGAAGGTTCCAGAAGAGTCTAGAATTCATTCTCAGAGGTCAAATTCTGTACACCCTGGCCATTTGAAATGGCCAAAGTTCCAACCACAAACACATGAGACAATTTCCCATCACCTGTCCTTTCAGGTACCAGGGGTCAGATCTTGAAATAAGGCCTGCCTTTGGCTTAATGGAAAAATCCAAAGTACTCTGTCTCTGTGGGACCAGTTGCTCATCAAATCTGACCGCCTCTCCCAGCTGCACTGCTCGCCAAGGGGCAGGGACAAAGGGAGGCAGGTGGCGGAGGTCACCCCGGCCCCCTCTCCTGCTGCAGATTAACCCAGGCATCACCACGCCTCTCACCGCCTGGGGCCGCCCCCAGCAGCCGCAGCCGGTTCGTCGGGATGGCACCTCTGTCCTCCTGGGGCCCCCCGGTGTAACCAGCAAAGGGGCAGATGAGCGTGTGTCTGTGCCCGCCGGACGCGGTGGCTGGTGCTGCCCCTTCTTCCAGCTCTGCCTCATCATCCGCCTGGAATTGACGAGGGCCTGCCTTCCCTGAGCAGCAGGAGAAAGGGCCCCAGACAAGCTCTCAGCCCTGGCCGCCCAGTGTATCCTGGGAACTTCTGATTCTGAGAGACTGGGTGAGCCGTGCCCCTGGGTGTGCAAAGCTCCACCGCAATTGGTAGCGCAGCCAAGACTGTGGTCCTGGACTCTCTCCAGCTGCCCTGTGCTTAGTCTCTGATAGGATGCCCAGGAGGGAAGCCAGCCCTTTCCAGCCCCTGTGAGCTAAATACAGCTCTTCACGTATCTCAGGATGACACACCTGGTAGAAAGCAAGGCCAATGACAGTGACCACATTTGCATACTGGTCTAGACACACTCTCTCTAGCCTAACTCCAAATCCTAGGAAGAGACATTTGAGGACATGTATTCACCCATAAATTCCTCAACTATGGCCTAAGTAAAGAACAGTAATTGGCCCGTATTAGCTGCCTTTCCCTGGTCCAGTAACTGTAACCAGGGAGACATGATCACATACAGCAGAGGTAGCTACAGGAGCCCACCATGGCTACTGTGTGGATTTGAGGGACAAAATAGCAAAAAAACAAGAGATATCTGCTATGGTGAGTGTGAAGCATCAGAATATAATCGATAACACAGTGTACTAATGGTCGGTGGTAAACACAGAGGGCTACAAGACCCTGTAAGAGGGGCCCTAGCATCTACATAGTAGGGACAGAGAGGGAGACACCATATTGAATAAAGCAGCTACACACAAGCTTGGGCTATATATATATATATATATATATATATATATATATATATATATATTTTTTTTTTTTGTGGTACACGGGCCCCTCACTGTTGTGGCCTCTCCCATTGCAGAGCACAGGCTCTGGATGCGCAGGCCCAGCGGCCATAGCTCACGGGCCCAGCCGCTCCGCAGCATGTGGGATCTTCCCAGACTGGGGCACGAACCCGTGTTCCCTGCATCGGCAGGCGGACTCTCAACCACTGCGCCACCAGGGAAGTGGGCTATATTTTTGTTAGTTTATTTTCTAAAGCCAAAACCAAGACAGTCTTAGCAAGGTGGTGATGGGAAACTCAGGAGCTGAGGGCAGTCCAAGGGAGCCAGAAAGATTCACAGTTCAAGTTCACAGAACTACTAACTTGCAGGTTGAGTTCTGAGGCCAAGTCTATCCAATTCCAAAGCCCATGCTCTTTCCCCTACTCATCTCTACAGCTGTTCGGGTAGAAAAATATTTTGCCAGTCTAAGCAACTATGAAAGAAAAAGCTCATAAAGTTATTCATTTGTTTGTTTGCTGATATAATGACTTGGTTTTATAAAGTTTCTGAGAGGCACATAAAAATACATAATTTTCAAAAATTACTTATTAAACATTTACCATGGGGCAAATACACACTAAAGTTTTTACCTAAACTATTGCATTTTATCTGCAATAACCCTTTACAGTAGGTAGTATTATTATCTCCATTTTGGGGGGTGAAAAAACTGGGATTTAGAGAGACTTCAATTTGCACAATGTGATACAGTTAGTATGTGGTAAAGCTAGAATTCAAATCAGGTCGGAGGCCTTAAGGTCTTAACCGTTAGGAGAAATAGCTGAGAAGTCAAGGTAAAGGAAAAACATGATTAAGAAATTACAGCCTGACTACCCCCTAGAATTATATTCCATATCAGCCTGATTGGAAGTCAGGAATGAGTCAAAAATACTAAAGGTTCCTAGCAGACAAAGCAAAAAAGAAGAATACTAATTATGAGTCACAATATGCTTAAGATAAAAACTGGGAACTCCCTGGTGGTCCAGTGGTTAGGACTCCACTGTAGAGGGCCCAGGTTCAATCCCCGGTTGGGGAACTAAAGATCCTATAAGCCACCTGACGTGGCCAAAAAAAAAAAAAAAAAAATTAGAATAGCCCCAGTTTTTCTGATACTGCGAATTTTACCTGTGAGTCTTCACAAAGAGAATAAAACTGTGTGAAATCATGGATAATGTCCTAACCACATCTTTACAATAAGTACAATGACAAGATTTATACGTCATACACTTGCAATTCACATGCTTCATCGCAATCAGAATAAAACAAAAGAATGTGTGAGTTTAAGAAATTCTTGGGCTTCCCTGGTGGCGCAGTGGTTGAGAGTCTGCCTGCCGATGCAGGGGACACGGGTTTGTGCCCCGGTCCGGGAGGATCCCGCATGCCGCGGAGCGGCTGGGCCCGTGAGCCATGGCCACTGGGCCTGCGTGTCCGGAGCCTGTGCTCCGCAACGGGAGAGGCCACAACAGTGAGAGGCCCGCGTACCGCAAAAAAAAAAAAAAAAAAAAGAAATTCTGCGTGAGGCCAAACAAATGCAGTCCAATTCACAGCTCTCTCAGCAACTGATCTGAGCCAGGGTATGTGTGTGTGTGTGTGTGTGTGTGTACAGACTGCATTTCATTCAGGGAATCCTCCATACATATTTGAATAGGAGTTATACAGGGAGCCCTAGTTGTCATTTCTGTTAAAATGGAGGAACTAAGAAAGGTTTACCTGGGTGGATGGTCACCCGATCTACATGGAATCATTTGATTTTGATCAATATTATCGCATAAATATTATTTTTCAATATCAATAGGCGGAATTCTATGAAATGCTATGTAAAACTATTCTAAGAACAATATGTGAAATACAAATTCATATGCCAATACTATTTTCTGTTCTCTCAATTGTTTTGAAAAGAAAAGCAATGATTCTTACTGTTTAATTCTAAATAGAAAAGGACTTTAATAATCAAATAAACAATGGCCAGTGTGCGCAGTTGGTTTATAGATGGAAGCAAAGGAGGGGGCTCCCTTTAAAGCACAGCTTTGATCATGTAGTAAAGAATTGTTGTTTGAAAGATTTTCCTCTCTTCTTTATAACGGAAATAAAGTGCCTTATAAATGAAGTTTTCATTAAGTATTGAAAGAAAGCAATGAGAACAGAAGGAACTTGGAATGAGCTGGAATTGGTGAGGAAGACGTATTAGTAGAAAGTACATCAAAATATATGAAGATGTCAAATAAAATATGACTTGGAATGTCAGCCAGGTAGTATTCAGCATACAGGTTAAAATTGGAAACAAAATATTCTGATGTTTCTATTTAAGTCTGGAATAAAATGAAAAACTAATAGGCCTAATACCATGAAGTGAAGAATTCACAATTTGGCTAATCAAAAAGGATTCTTGGATTTAAACATAAAAGAAAACTATTAAATTCACTTGAGAATCACCTGTGATAGTTTTTGCTCATGATGTGGTTTTCGTAACACAGACTGAAGTAAATGGTGGCTAAGATCCAGGGCCTCTGCAAAAAATGGATGGAGTGTAAATCTTAATGAGAAAAAAATGGGATGATGATTAGCGAAAATGGGCTAATGTCTTTATGACACCAGTTACAGAAACCAGAAGAAGTTCTCTGAAGAAAAATGTGGACCTGTACCAACTTTTTAAACATCTTTATTGCTGTGACATACAGTAAAGAAGTTATATGTGGATGTTTAAGTTAGGATGCAGATTTTAGGCAAATTCCTCAATTTTAGTTTTAACTAGAAGGAAAATAATTTGGTTAAAACACTTTCTTACAGCCTCACTCACATATGCCTTTGTGATCACAGCTGAATGGTACATTGCTGCCCGTTTGCATCACTGGGCAGACTTGTCTGTTCACTTCACTGTTATACCCGCAGCACCTAGAACAGTGTGGCACACAATTACTGCCCAAGAAGTATTTGTTAAAAGAATGAATGCTTTTGAATGAATGAATGAATGTCACTTAGACACAGAAGTAAATGCCCCCAAAACTTGGAAATAAAGTTGCTTCTGGGAATGAAATTAATAATAAGATATACTAAAATACCATAGCTGTAAAAATAACCCCAAATATTGCCTATACATGTGAGAATGAGGAGATTTGGGACTCCTAAGTATAATCAAGTTATGGGGTGTAGTATTAGGGAGTTATGATATAACGTGATCACAACCAAGAAAATAAAAGACATTTTTATACGTTTCTGGAAAAACCTAAGTAATAGAATGGGATCTGGGAAATAAGGGATCAATGATTAAGAATTTTTAATTTCTCTGACTCCCTTACTAGTGAGAAAATAAGCTCCATGGGGGCAGAGACTTTTTTCTTTTTTGGTTTGGATGGGTGGATGGATGGATGGATGCATGGATGGATGGATGATGGATGGATGGATGGATGGATGGATGAATGGGTGGATGGTGGGAAGGATGGATGCAGGGATGGATGGATGGGATGGATGGGTGGATGGATGGATGGATGGATGGATGGATGGATGGATGGATGGTTGAATGGGTGGATGGAAGGATGGATGAATGGGTGGATGGAGGGATGGATGGATGGATGAATGGGTGGATGGTGGGAAGGATGAATGCAGGGATGGATGGATGGGATGGATGGGTGGATGGATGGATGGATGGATGGATGAATGGATGTATGTGTGGATGGAAGGATGGATGGATGGATGGATGGATGGATGGATGGATGAATGGGTGGATGGAAGGATGGATGAATGGGTGGATGGAGGGATGGATGGATGGATGGGATGGATGGATGGATGGATGGATGGATGGATGGATGGATGGATAGATGTGTGGATGGAAGGATGGATGGATGGATGGATGGATGGATGAATGGGTGGATGGAAGGATGGTGGATGGGGTGGATGGGTGGATGGATGAATGGTTGGATGGATGGATGGGTGGATGGATGGATGGATGGATGAATGGGTGGATGGTGGGAAGGATGGATGCAGGGATGGATGGGTGGATGGATGGATGGATGGGTGGATGGATGGATGGATGGATGGGGTGGATGGGTGGATGGATGAATGGTTGGATGGATGGATGGATGGATGGGTGGGTTGATGAATGGGTGGATGGAGGGGTGGACAGATGATTCATTCATTCATTTATTCATGTAGTAAAGAATTGTCCGTGCTAATCCAAATGGTAAGTCTTAGACTCACTGCGTCTCAAGCCTCCTGTGGATCTGTTCCCCACACCTGTGTCTCCACCAGCTCCATCTGTGCCGGAGGAGAGACACAGAGGCTGGAAGGCTGAGCACAGATGTGTCTCGCTGCCAGGGAAAGGGGTGCACGAGGACGTGAGGTGAACTGTGACCCCTGGCTCTGCAAGCACAGATGGACACTCAAGTGCAGCACCTAGCTCTTCTGCCTGGTCACCTGCTGGCCCCAGAGTATTTGCCTTGTCTACGTGGCTGCACTCGGGCAGCAGGAAAAAGAACCCATTCCCTCTCCTCCTGGAGAACGACAGGGCAGATGTGCACTTGACTTCCACTCGTGCCCCACTAGCCACGTGGCCACACCAGGTAGGCTGGGAGGCATAGCCTTTATGCTCCGTGGCCACATTCCTGGTGAATCTCTTCCTCGTCAAGGGGAGGACAGACACTGAAGGACAGCGTCTGTCCTTTGCTGCTGTGGTGGGGTCATTTGTAAGGTATTTGGGGGGTAATCGGACACCAGTAAAAGTTAAAATATTGATGTTTGTAAATGAGCTGTTGCAGTTTGCAAATTATATCTCTCCTTGACTGTCTTTCATTTCAATACCACCCTGAGTGAAAAGCAAGGCACAGAGCTTCGTCGGGCACAACTGTGTACATGAGCATGGCTTTGGTGGCCCCCAGACTTCATCAGGCAAGCATGTCACAGGGGGTTGGGGAGAAAGGCACAGACCACAGTGTAATTAGGGAGCTGAGAGTGCAGCAGCCTGGGCTAGAAAGCCACGTGGGAGCCCTGCAGCAGCTCGGCATTGCCAGCATTTGAAGCTCGGGAGGAATGATGTGGAAAGACCCACGTGAAGCATCCTTAGAACCCTGCAGATCCCTTTACACAAACATCATCCTCACCAAACAAACCCTGATGAGAACCAGCTTCCCAAGGACTCTGAAACTGGGTAGGGCTTGGTGCCTTTGTTAACAGGTCAAATACGGCAGTCACCATCAATAGATCTTGTCCCCTGTAAACCTCTTTCAAGTTTGGGGATCATAACATTGTGAGTTAACTCAGAACCTAGCTGATGCTGGGCTCACTGATATGGTGAATGTTCCCAAACTAGTGCGTGAATGCATGTCACCAGAACACAGGGACCCTGGGTGAGGGACCCGGCCCATGGCGAGCACCCCCTCGGCGTTTCTGTCACCGCATGACTCATGGCAACACAATAAGCCCAACACCATGTATGTGGCGTCATGGCTTAAACATGCATGTTTACACCAGGATGACTGCCTGCCAACCAGAAGATGCAACAGGATGGCAGACCTGTCCCTACAGACACCCATGTGAGACACAGGTGCTACTCTAGCCACCAAGAATCACAGAAACTGTCAGGGCAAATAAGCACAGAAATCCCTAAATGCCTTTTTCCCAGCACTAAAAAAATTAGACCATTCCAGTATTTCTGATTTAACATGGCTGATTTGAGATTCATATACCAGGGAGAAAAAAGGGACAGATCGCTTGCCAACTGCTACAATGGAAATAAAATAGCAAAACTTTACAAAAAGCCCAAATCAGAAGTACATTGTAAATATAATCAAAGGTACATAATGCCCTGCCTATCAATTTGCGTAAGTGATCTTTTCATTTTCAGTGAAAATTATAGGCATAGCTATTCTCAATAAATGTGTAATTTGGATGGAGAAAAGCCCAGAGCAAGCGTAAAATTCATCTCTACCAGTGGGTGTTTAGCTGTTTCTAAAATGAAATAGAGCAGAAACAATCTCAAAGCTCCCAGAAAATGAGCGGGTCCAAAGAGGTAGCAAATAAAAAGGAAACACCTGCAAAGCCCACAGTGTCCAGCCACCTCGGAGGATGTTCTGATTCCAGTAGACTGGGTCCACTTTAGGAACCCAAATGTCTTTCTCTTTCTGTGTCAAAATATCCTTCATTGCCTAGAGCTAAGGATACCAATTCAAGTCTGTGACTCAAAAGGCAAGGACCACAAAGAGAATACTGGCTAAGGTCAAGGCTTTTCTTAAATTTCATTATGTATTTTACTTTTCTGGTTCTGTCATAAACCCCAATTTCTGATACTTCCGAGAGCAGCTTAAGTGTCCAAAAAGAAAACCCACCAAACCCTAACTTCACGCAAGGTGATCTCTCAACATAAAAGTCCTTTTCCTGTGCCTCTCTGTACCAGGGATGGGATGTATCTTGTCTGGTCACCTAGAGTTTCTCAAACCTCAGTATCTTAAAATGTCAGCATCCCAATTTCCAGTGGAATTCTGGAAGTGCCACATCTAGTAACAAGTGCCACATCTAGTAACAAACCCCTCTTAAGCTCCCTGAGTTGTCCTCATCAGAAAAAGAGCATGGGGCTTCCCTGGTGGCGCAGTGGTTGAGAGTCCGCCTGCCAATGCAGGGGACACGGGTTCGTGCCCCGGTCCAGGAAGATCCCACATGCCGCGGAGCGGCTGGGCCCGTGAGCCGTGGCCGCTGAGCCTGCGCATCCGGAGCCTGTGCTCCGCAACGGGAGTGGCCACAACAGTGAGAGGCCCGCATACAGCAAAAAAAAAAAAAAAAAAAAAAAAAAAGCATGCCCTTCAACATCTAGTTCTTGCTTATCTTTAATAATAACAGTTCCTAAGACTGTCTCTTATGACATTTTGTCTGGTGATGGGGGCAGAGAGCTGTTTGGTTGCTTTTGTTGTGAGACCCAAACCAGGTTCAAGGAGTGCTTGTTTTACCTCAGTAGTTTCCTAATCTAGAACATCCTCTCACCTTTTTCTTTTTTTCATGACATTGACTTTTTTGAAGAGTTTTCTAGAATGCATCAAATTCTTGTTTTATCAGATTGTTTCCTCGCAGTGTCATTTACGTTGTTCCTCCATTCCTCAACTTTCTGAAAGTTAGGTCCGATAGAAGTATGATGTGTGCCACATATGTGATTCTAAATTTTCTCATAGAAGCCCATGCACCGCAACAAAGACCAGCCCCCACTTGCCGCAACTAGAGAAAGCCCACACAGCAAAAAAAGACCCAACGCAGACAAAAATAAACAAGTTAATTAGTTAATTAATTAAAAAATAAAAAGTTAGTTAATTAAAAAAATAAATTTTCTCATAGGCACATGAAAACATTTTTTAAAACAGGTGAAGTTAGTGTTAATAACATACTTTATGTAACTCACTATACCTTAAATCTTATAATTTCAACACTTAATCGGTACTTTTTAAATTACTAATTAAATATTTCATATTATTTCTTCATATCAAGTCTTCAAAATTTGGAACATATTTTGTACTTAGAGCACATCTCAAGCACATACGGCTGGCTAGTGGCTACCATATTGAACAGTACAGGTCTGCAGGCTTGACTGATTACAGGTAGTCATTTTAGCACTTAGGTGAGCAGACCACTACGTAGTGGCAGTATGTTAACATGGCCAGATCTCTCTTTGGTAAAGATCCCTTCCTCCCTCTTTGTACTCAGCAAGTAGTCCTCGGGGTGATACTTTGGCATCATCAAATATTCTTCTTGGGATGACTGGAAAAATTTAAATATAGACTGACATTAAATGATTTTATGGAATTATTTTGACTTTTCTTAGGTGTGATAAGGGGATTGTGGTTATGTAGGAGAATGTCCTTATTATTAGGAGCAGGATAAAGTTTTAGGAGTGAAACATCGTGATGTTGGCAACTTCCTTTTACACTATATTAGCAAAAGTTTTATGTATGTAGATATATAGATAGATAGATTGATATATTTACAGAGATAAAGCAAATATGTCAAAATATTTACAAGTTTTTTACCCAGGTGCAGAGTATATGGGTGTTTATTGTGCTACATTTTCAATCATTCTATAATTTTGAAAATTTTTACAGTAAAAAGTTGAGGGGGAGTTTTTTTAAATAATAATAATGGCATTTATCCTCTTCCAGGGACTGTGCTAAAATGTACAATACTAAAAGGCTTTCATCCATTATCACATTTAATCCCTGAAACAACTAGACAAGGTACGTGCTATTATTCTCCCACTTTTCCTGACAGGAGAACCAAGGAACAGAGAGGTTAGGTGATTTGCACAGTCACTCAGATAGTTTAATAAATGACAAGGAATATTCGAATTGAGTACCTCTGACCTGGAGTCAATGTTCTGAATGAATCACAAAAGTGTATTGTCTCCTCAGAATTCAAAACAAAGAATCAAAGTTCAGAAAAGTCATTTTCCTAGGTTTTTATAAGCTCAATCTTTATTCTAAGGATCCAGCAGCAGTGGGATATGAACTCAGAGAAACTTGAAACTTGATTCAGGACCGTGACATTGACTGCAGCCAAGGGCAGACCTGCTCACAGGACTACACCTGCCGTGTCCTCTGACATCAACGGGCCTTTGCACTTGCTCGGTCTGTCGTCTCCAACAGCTATGATGATCTTCTCCAGTCACCCAGAGGCAAGGGCCAACACAAGTTAATTCAGACACTACTGGCTGTTCAGCAAGGTTAGATTTCAACTCATTTCTCTCTCATTGGTTATAGAATAATAATGATGAGAACAGCGACTGTTTATTGAATACTTGCTACGTGCCAGTCACTGTTCTAAATGCTCTCCATATGCTACCTAACTCAATCCTTCAATAGCTCTTTGAGGTGTGTTCTAGAAGGAAAATGAGGCACAGAAGCCACAGCAGTAAGTAGAGCCTTGCAGCATCATTCCAGAACATGTTTTTCACCACTGCAGAGCAGGGTGGGAGGTGCTGTACCCAGAGAGCTCATTACGTGGGAACAGGGTAAAGGCTGGGCTGGCTGTGAGCACCTTGGTGGCAGCCATGTCATCATATTGTCCTCTGGGGAGGAGAGGGAGGATTGGCAGGGGAGAACATCCACACCTGTTGAACTCCTTCTATGGCTGGTATTGGGTGAAGCCCTTTAAAATCCATTGCCTTGCTTAAAGGGCAGGACCCCTCTGGGGTAAATAATTATTATCTCCATGTCACAGATGAGAAAAATGAAACCTGGAAAATTAAGTCACTACCCCAGAATCTCACCACTAAGACATGGTTCCTGCTACATAGTCAAAGTTAACAAATGTTTGCTAAATGAAAGCAAGAATATATAGTTCCATAAGTGAAAAATAAAAATACAGAGGCTGTCAGCTTCCATAAGCAGATGTATTTGTTTGCCAGAGGACAACTATGGCCCAGTGCCCAAGGATCCTGACACGGGACACACTGAGGGCCTGGCTGAAGGAGGGGAAGGGCCCAGGGCCAAATCCTCACATCTGACCAGGCACAGGAAGCCCAAGGCAACACCAAATGCCTCTGGGAAGCAGGGTCTGGAACCAAACTCAGGGCAGGTGGGGGAGGGACCCCATGAGCAGTGAGCACAGAGTCTGCTCATGAGGGGGTGTCTGAGCTGGGGCATAGGCCACAGCGGCACAGGTGGCATGGGGGACCCCACTGGTCACTTTGGGAAAGCAGGTGAGCAGTATTCCCTCAGAGCTGAGAGAAAAAGGCATTTGCCTCTGGGCAGGCACAGGTCCCTAGACACAAGGCTCAGTAAACAGAGTTCAGATCAGGAACTTTTGGGCACTGCACAAACCGTACACCTGTACACGGCAGCCCTGAAGGTAAGCAGGTAGCTGGAGAATCTGTATCTGAACCTCTGGACACCAGACACTGCCTGTCTCCTGGTCCAGCTCCGTGTGGATTGTGACCTCCTGCCGACACAAGCAGGCCTCACCGAGCATCCTACCCCTCCACTTCCCTGGACAGAGGCCTCCTCCCCATCTCCCACCTGAAGCCTAAACAATGCAGGTGCAGCCCACTGGGCAGGAGCAGGACATACCCTCCTTTCTAGGAGCTCTCTCTTCTCTGCTTCACGGCCCTGCCCTCACTCCTCTCCCTGGACCGTATTCCAGAAATAAAATAAGATCACACGTGTCCTCTGTCTCACACTCTGCTTTCTGGGGAGCAGAGGTAGATAGCTAAGAGAATAAATGGAAGCCCCCTCCCCAGAAAAATGCACATGCCAACAAACTGAGGCATGGCATCTCCGTGGTTCGTGGCTCCCCTGAAGGCCAGGCTAAGACCTAGGTACGAGTTTCGGTTTTGAAGTAAATGCACATTGCTTTCTCTTATCTGTGAAGACACTCCAGCACCTCTAACCCCAGGAGAACTCAAGAGCTGGTGGTGAGGAGGGGAGCTCAACATAGCACAGAGCAGCCTCAACACAGTCGCCGGAAGTTAACACCGGATGGGGGTGAGGCAGCTCTCAGAGGCTCCTGGAGACCTGGATGGGGGTTTGAAGTGGATTGGAGACAGGACAGGGTGTTTCCACCGCACTGCTCTGGCCCTTGACCAACCTCAGCTCACATGGTCTTTTCCCAAAACTCCCTTGTATCTTAGCAAGTAGCATCAATGTTGTTCAATAAGATAAAAGGTTCATTACAAAACCTTCCATGGTCCAGAAGCCCACCGGGGGGAAGGGCTACCCACCCGGACCGCAGTTCCTCCAGCCCTGCTGCCGTGGCTGCCCCACGTGTGCAGACACCTGAACCACTGCACTGCTCCCCCCGACACCCCTACCACCTGGAATTTTGGTGAGTTTCTGTTTGCCAGAGACCTTGAAAGACCTGAAGGTTCTCCCTCGTCTCCTCTAAGGAGGGAAGAAGCAGCCCCCTGGCCACGTGCCTGCACCTATGAGGATGAGCTCTGAAGGGGTTGGAGGAAACCATTAGCCATTGCTGGACACACAGCCAATGCACCAGCCTTGGACACGCACGCTAATCGGTTTGACAACCTGTCAACTGAAACCCAGCAGTGGCATCCAAATGCCACCCAGAGAACCCCCGAGAGGCAGGTAGGCATTTAGGTCTGCCTAGCACCCCTACTCTGTGCAAAGGTGCTGCAGACAGACAGACAGGCTGGCTGCTTTTAACCCACTCCAGCTGCTCTGAATACTTCCTCCTCTTCACACCCCCATTGCAAAGGGAGCCACCAGTCCCTGCATTTCCAGCACTGCAAGCTGAGCCAGCACCAGCAGCAGTATGCGTGGCCAGGAGCATCCTCGGAATTCAAATCTGGTGGAGCTATCTTCTGCTTGGTCTCAAATCTGAAAGACGACCAAAACTAGGAGACTGGCAGACAGGTTCCCAAAATATCAGCCTCTGGTGTTAAAAGCTCCCTCCTGACATGTGCCAGATTAGGGATGATGGATCTGGAAACTGCTACAATCAGGAAGCTAAAAAAATATTACAATGCTAACATCACATTTCCAGTAAGCTGTGGGAGGGCGTTAAGTGGACGGAGGCCACAATAACACTTCCGCGTGGTAAACAGTGACCTCAGAGGCTCAGGCCACACGGCACTGGCCTACTCGCTTGTTCTCCTAAATATTTATTTTACGAAGACACATTCATTGACATTTGTGGAAGCAGGAGGGTGGAGAGCAGGTTTTCAAACTGCTCTGCTAAAAGCCCAGAGCTCCCAAGGGGCTTTCATTCAACGAGTATGAACCGAGCACCGACTACGTGCCGGCGCCGTTCCTGGTGCTGAAATACAGCAGCAAAGACTACAGTCCCTGTTCACATGGAGTTCAGCTTCTACTGGGAGGGAGGACACCAGACAAAATTAATAAGTAAAGTACATATAAATTGAGAGCAATAAATACTGAGGAAAAGGGAATAAAGCAGGGAAGGGGTTAGGACAGCCAAAGCAGGAGGCTGGGGCTTTGGGTTCCCAGGGAAGGCTTCCGGGAGAAAGGGACATTCAAGTAAGGCTGTGAGAGAAAAGGAGACCCTGGTGGTCCACCAGGGTAGGGAGGGGGGCGGGGTGGGGAGGAGGCAGAGCCAGGAACGTTGTAAGGGAGGTAAGAGCCCAGGGGAGGAAGGGGGAGGGGAAGAAAGAGCTGGAGAGGGATGGGGCCTGGCCCGGAAAAAGCCAGGATTAGGAAGGGGAGGGAGGGCAGAGCGGGCTGTACCGGGGGACCAGATGCTTCAATCATGGTAGCCCTATTTTCATCTGTTCAAAAAACACTGATGTTCTACATCAGATTTTGTTTCGGAAAATCACTCACTGCTAAAGTGGGGCTGGGGACAGTTTGAAAACGCCTTTCACCCGTGTGGTGTGAAAGGCTTTGGAATAAGGCAATGCTGGGTTTGATTCCCAGGTCGGTCACATGCGGCCTGTGTGTCCTGCAGCTCTGACTTGCAGCTGACCCTCCCTCTCTGCACTCCCAGCGCAAGCAAACTTGGGGAAAGAGCCCTTGGCACAGAGTCTGCAGCTTACCTGAGCTCAACGGACGGTTTCCCTGATTCTGTCTCCAGCACGGTCAGGCTGGGCTTGAGGGACACACAGGCTGGGACCCGCCTTCAAGGAACCACAGCCAGGAAGCAAGGTGAGATACTGCACACAGGACATAGTGAGAGGCAGCCTCAGGCCACAGCCGAGCTAGAGGTTTTACCTCCAGAAGCCACTGTTTTCAGCTACAGGGGCCAGGAGGAGGTGATTCGTTAGGGAGGACACTACAGGTGGAGGGGACGAGGCGCAGGCTTATCAAGCAGGGTGTGTTGGAGGATGCCAGGGAGACACTTTGGTGAAGGTCCATCCTTGACAGCTGGAAAGGCTGTCGAGGGACCATAGTCAGATCACAGAGAGCCTCCAGTGCCAGGATGAGAGGGTGGTTTTTAGAAGAAAATGGGTCCTTGGAGGTTTTAAAGGTGAGATACAACCATTAGGACCATTTAGACACAATGCATGGGATGGACGGCCAGAGGCAGCAGGAGACAGAGGGAAGACAGGGGCTGGGGTGCAATGCAGATGCAAGCGGCAGGAGCTCAGAGCCCTGGCGGGGCTTAGATAACAGTCTGGGCGGCCGACCGAGAAACCCGCCCTGTCCTCTCCTGTTGTCAACTCGAGAGACAAGGCCATTCGAGGCGTAGAAATTGGGAAGTTTAAGAGGGACTTTGCTCAGAGGTAACCGGTGATGTCAGAGGGAGAGGAGAGGAAGCAGGTCCAGAGACGACCGTCAGGGACTGACCCCTGGGGACACAGGGCCTGAGGGAGAGTGAGCTTCAGGGACACCCGGGACCCTGGAGATGGAAGAAGCAGAAAAGCCAAAGGTGCCTGGATACAAGGAAGATGGAGGGCCAACCCAATAGCCCCGAAGCTGGGTGGTTCAAACTGGCCCCAGGATCTTTCTGAGGGCAGCTTCAAGGGGGAGGATATCAAGGTAAATAGGAATGACAAACGTAGACTACTCATATCTGGTCGGCGGACAAGAGAAGGGGCTGGGGTGATTTGGGAGAACTATAGGATTGATATTCAAGTTTTTTTAGGTTAAAGATATTCTGTGTGCATCAGTAAACAGAAAGGAAAGTGATAGAGATTTGAGAGACCGAGGATGTGGTTAGAAGACTGGGAAAAGGCTATTTGACTCATTTAATCTGTGATAAAAGCCCAGAGGGTAGAGAAGATACCAGCACATGCCACCTGGCCAGAGAGCCAGGACACCAAGTGCTGTGTGCACCCACGTGTGCACAGACAAGGGCAATCACCCCAGTCCTGAAAGTGGCCTCGGTGGTCAGCTGAGTGTAGCCACATCCTGTACGCTGACTTGCGTGGCTGCCCTCCTGCTTCCTCTGGGGCTCATCACCACTGTGGCACCTGCCAGGCGCTCTCTACTGGGATCTTCATGGTTCTGTTTCTCCGAATGTGGTTCTCGTCCCGACGCCTGTGGAGCCTGGTCCTGCTGCCTGCAGCGTGGTTGAGGGCCCCCTGCTGAGTCGCACCCCTAGGCCCTCCTTTGTAACGAGAACCCTTTCCCACTTGTCTCAGTTGCATTCATGATGGAGCATTTTGCAAACCTTTCTCTCATCCGTAACATTTACATTCTACCATCAGCTATAACCTCATGTAAAATCATTACAACAATCCAATCACCACGAATTCATAGCACCTCAAAACCATGCTGCCTCGGCCATGCTTCTTCCTCTGAGGAAGAAAGAGATTTTCCTCCCCAGAGGTGGACCCAGCCGAGGAGCGAGAACAGGATTTTGTGGAGAACCATCGTGATTCTGTTACTTCTCCGGCCACAGAGCTTCCTGCCCAGCCCGGGCGCAGGATAACCAGAGCGTGACAAAGTGACAAGAGCCAAAGGAGGGGGATGCTCATGAGGCATGGCGGGCACGGTGTACGGAGGGACGAGGGGCAGGCCGAAACTGGGCAGTGCGGAGGGGAGGGGACACTGGGGAGGGCGTCTTGGAGCGAGCGGGCTCCCGCGGGAGGGCGAACGGCTAGCGGCTGGTGGCTGAGTGGGGACAGATGTGGGGACCGCGGGAAGGGGGCCAGGGGTGGGGCGGTCCTCGGCGTGGACGCCAAGGCTACAAAGAACGGAGGCAGGAAATGGGAGGGAACTGGACACAGAGCCACGGAACCAGCAAGCGGGAGGGGGCTGGGAGGCATGGGCAGGATGTCCACAGCGACACAGGTGATGAGAGTCCTCCGGCCCTGTGCCCAGGATGACACCTGTGACACCCATCAGGCCGGGGAGGAGACAGACAGAGGGGCTTGAGACCCTCCGAAAGGAAAGTGAAACGAGAAAGAGAAAAGAGAGCGCCAGGAACACACGGGAAGGAACGAAGAATCGAAAGTGACGCAACGGACGCCTCTGCAGGGATTTCGTGGGACTTGAAGCATAAAGGTTGAGAGCTGATTAGGCAAAAGAGGAAGGGGCGTAGTTGAATTATTTTGAAGACGAAATGAGAAACCAGGCAAATGAAAACCTTCAACCCGAATCCCTCCCAGGCACTCACGAGCCCTCCTTGGCCGGAGCCTGGGAAGCTGCGGAGAGGGAAGACAGGCCACGAAGGCCCGGCCGCTCTGGTCCATGGGGGGCGGTCAGGATGGCCAGGGCAGCCACCGCAGGCACAGCTCAGAGCCCCACATTAATTCTTCTCGCCCCCCAACTTCCAGCACATCTGTCCTGCCCTTCGGGTGCCCGTCCTTGGCCAAAACCAGGGTGACAAGCGATGTCCGTGCAGCCTGACTGAAGGCCCCTGGGGGCTCCTGGTCATCCGGGCAGGTCTCAGCTCAGATGTCACCTCTCCAAGGATGGCCTCGCCCTCGCCCAGCGCCTGCACTGGGGCCCCCTGCCATGATCCTGCTTACCTGGCGGCGGGTCACAGTCGGTGTCCCTGGCAGGAAGCCAGCTCCGCGAGGCCCAGCACCGCCCTGCACAGAGGGACTGATGTCAGCATGTCAGATGCAGGAACCACACAGGCCTCCAGTGCAGAGGCTGGGGCCACACACATCACAGGCGTCTGTCACCCCGGGACGCCCCACTGCCACGCGGAGAGCGGCCGGGGCCACCTCTCTGCCCGCAAGTTCTAGTCTGATAAAGTATTAAAAGTGAGCACTGCCGAGCTCCCATGATTACCACTAAAAAAATGGTTTCCTCTTCCCTATTAACCACCAAAACAGAGTGGAAAAATTATTCTCCCCTAGGAAGGTTCAGCGTTCAAGCAGAGATGTCTGCAGGGACGGCCCGGATCCACAGGCCCCTTGTCCCCTCCCTCCCAGGCTGCAGGCACCTGAGTCCTGAGCAAGGAGCGCAGCCCTGCAGTGCCACCACCAGGACGCCCGAGGAACTGCACCGGGCCTGCACCCCGGGAAGGGTCCCAAAGCAGGGGGATTCCTGAACTTCTGGCAGAGAAAAAAACAGGCGCAAATCTGTGAGGGCCTCAGAAACCAGTGACCCTCCTGTCGGGGCACTTGACCAAGAGGGTAAAGCTAAGAACATGGTTTTCATTCCAGCTTTGTTCACAATCTGCGTCTGTAAGGTCCCCTGCGGGCTCCAGCACAGCATCTCCAGGCGTGAAAAGGGGAGGATGCTGCAGGGAACTGGGCACAGGGACAGGATTCCGCCAACGCAGAGCATTAGGCAAAAGATGTCAGACCCCCGGATCCATTTCTGGTTACCAGAGTTTAGAAAGCTTCTACACACAAATGTCTAGACAGAGGGTAGGAAACGGATAAAACATGTAGAATGCAAAGCAGAACTATCTCCCAGACTCGGTCAGCCAATGCAAGAAATACAATCAAATCTTGAGGCATGAAAAATGGGGTATTTCTCTTAGGTTGCCAAAAAATCCATTTTATATTGTCTGCTACAATAACACGTGCTTGAAAAGTTAGGATTTAAAAAAAAAACACCTTTTGCTTAGGGATGATCCTTCAAACAATTTGCCTATATTTTGACTGACTAAAAAAGCGGTATCAAGAGAATTCCAACATAAATTCCACAAAGATAATAAGAAAAAAAGCAAATATCCCAATTGAGAAACAGGCTAATATTACATAAGAAACATAACTGTATAAACATAATTTTTATAAGAAATAAAAATGGTAAGTATAAAAAATGAAAAATCTCAGTAATTAGAGAAATTCAAAACAAAATAACATTTCTCTATCAAGGAGGCATTAAAACAAAGAAAATCAATAACATTAAAGTTGATTCCCTGGAAGGAAAGTAAATTTGTATACCTTCTGGAGGGCAATTTGGCAATATTTACATAAATCCTTAAAAACCGACAGGATTTTTTGACAAATAATACAACTTATGGGAATTTATCTTATAGAAATAATTATAGCAGGAAAGAGTTGGCTGCAAGCATCATCTGTAAAAGGAAATTTGTAAAGAATCTGATGTATACCACGAGGATTTATTAAATAAAACAGCTGTGTCTACCCAGCAGACAACTATGCAGCCATTACAGTGTCTAGTATCTGTACAGTCCCCAAGATGTTATTGAAATATTAGAGGAAAAAAAGTTGGGTAACTAAAACAAACAAAAAAATGCACTTATGATCCAATTTGGCAACTCTATATACATTTATTTAAATACTCATCTACATATATATATGCAAAGGGACAGAAACAAGGCCCTCCCAGATGACGGTGGCTGTCTGGACAGCTGAGACTGGGGGTATTTTTAAATTTTTTCCCTTTTATTTTCTGAGGTTGCTACAATGAAATATATTACTTAGGCAATACAAAAAAACAAGAGCATTTCTTAATATTAAATTAAATTTTAAAAAAGAATAAAATTCCAAAATGAACTCCCCAGAGTGGAAGCAGGGAGGAAGAGCAGGCAGGACACGGAGCCCCAGGCCCAGCACCTTCCCACCGAGCGTCCACCCGCTCAGCAGGGGCCACCATCCCCGCCCGGAGCGGCCATCCAGCCCACACAGAGTCCCCATGTTCTGACTTGCCCAGCTCCATCAGAAGATGCGCTCAGAGGGAGGGCAGAAAAGCGGTGTTTCAGAATACGTCCCATGTTTCTTGAAGAACGTAAAAGGCAAAGATATTTCAATTGGGCTCCATTACACACCCATGTACCTGAAGTGAAAAAAACAAGTTCTACATAGTTCCTAGTTGGGAGAGGGGACCCCAAACCACTGGACCGAGACAAGAACCACATTTGGAATGGCCACAAGGGAGATCTGGCAAATTTTATTGAATTCAGGATCTATTTTCAGGATTCTATTGCAATACTTACTGCATAAAAAAAATGTTAAGAAATAGTGTGAAAAAATAACTGTAAAATGCAATACATATTATACAAACTCCAAAGGATTTTCCACGTGTTTCAATGCCGCGAATTCAAGCATCTGAAGTCCCGCATCCTCCAGCTCTCTTGGACCTGGGGCCACGGCTGCACGTCCGTGCGCAGCTTAGACGGTGTATCTTCTCTCTCCCTCATGCTTTGCCTTGTGGTACTTCACGTAATCACTGTGCAGCTCCTTAAAGACGTCTCGCACCCCCGGCTGCAGCGAGGCCCGCAGGAACTGGATGTCGGACTCGATGCACAGGTCCAGGATGAGGTAGATGCCCTCCTGCAGGAGGTCTTTCACCGCCGGATACAAGGTGACCTGGGAGAGGGGGACACACTTCTCTGTGAGCACAAACAGGCAGGTGCCAGACCCCTGAGGCTCTGACGAGGGATTCCAGCTTCTGCCACCAACTTGAGAAAAGACATTCCTTTTAAAATGCCATTTTGCATGTAAGTTAAACAACTGACTATTCATAAACTTTTAAGTTTATATTTGGGGGAAACAGAGGCCAACTCAAGCAAACAAAAACCTGAGATGGAGTAAAACATTACAAAATCACAGGGGTAGCTTTGCTATTCAGTGAATGATGCCTCCGCACTTACCAGAGGCATTTAAAAACTTGAATCTTTAGATTTAAAAAATCTTATGGTAGCACTTCCCTGGTGGCACAGTGGTTTAGAACCCGCCTGCCAATGCAGGGGACACAAGTTCGAGCCCTGGTCCAGGAAGATTCCACATGCTGCGGAGCAACTAAGCCCGTGTGCCACAACTACTGAGCCTGTACTCTAGAGCCCACGAGCCACAAGTACTGAGCCCAAGTGCCACAACTACTGAGCCCACATACCACAACTACTGAAGCCCGCATGCCTAGAGCCTGTACTCCGTAACAAGAGAAGCCACCACAATAAGAAGCCCGCACACCGCAATGAAGGGTAGCCCCCGCTCACCGCAACTAGAGAAAGCCCCTGCGCAGCAACAAAGACCCAACACAGCCTAAATAAATAAATAAATAAATTCATGGGGGAAAAAAATCTTACAGTAAGAGCCACCTGAACACTGTGTCATATTTTTCCTCGTGGCCAATCACGTTGGAAGCTCTACTAACTATGGGATGAGGGCAGCAATGTTGCCACCTCCCCTCAGAGCAGGGCAGGTAGGCAGTGGCTCTGACGCTCTCCAATCGGATCCCTGATAGATCCCGTCACATGGCTCAGGGTCAGACGTGACTTATAATTACCACTTCATAGATATTTTTACTTCTTTCAACAATAACACAATGGGCCCTAAGTCCCTAACTGCCCCAGAATGGTTTAATCGGTCCCTGTGTCCAAAGATGCAAGCCTTCCTAAAAATCTGGGTTAACCAAAATCTGGGCCACAGCAGGAGGAGTGGCAGCCCAGCTCTGGCGTGGCTACATCGGCTACTGGCACAAACTTTCCAGATCAGAGATTCAGGCTGGTATGTGGACAAAGAGGCCAGGACAGCAGGCACTACTTACCCTGCCAGAGCTGTCCAGGCTTCAGCCGGACCTGGGCAGGGCAGAGTCTGCCCACTGCAGCAGCTGCAGCCAGAAAGCAGCAGCAAGGTTCCGGCCGACAGGCCTGGGGTGTGGCCAGTTCTTCACTAGCATCCTGATGACCTAGGAGTTCATGCCTCTCTGCAGACATGCAGCTTCTAGAGAGGATACATTTTATTAACTAGGAGAAGCATGATTCACCAAGGCAACCTCCAGGAGACAGAGTCCTAAAGAGGCAATTTGTTGCTGCCCCTAAGATGATGCTGTTGTTCACAGATATGGTTATTTTCACACAATAGCTCAAAAAGCATTTGACAGATGATCATCTTAATTAAATTTTACTGTTTTATAGATGATAAGAATATTCAAGGGCCACAGGAGGAATGGGCTGTCTGTGATTCCATACTAAGGTATTAGGAAGGGAAAGAAAAAACGGACAAACTGAAAACAGAAGAAGTCCTTAACCTCACTGGCTGGGTGAGGGCTTGCTCATTCATTCACTGAATCACCACTCACTAAACATATAGTTCCGTTTCCAAAGGCAAAAAGAGACGCAGTAATTTCCCCAGTGGCAGGACTGAGGTCTGAACTGGGCATCTGAGTCCAGATGTCACAGCCCTTTAGCTGGTGTGTCTCCTTGTGAAGTACAGCCCGGAGCATGGGGAGCGGGGAATGGGACAGCAAGGCGGGTGGGTGGTATCAGGACAACACAACCCCTCCGCATCTTTACGTTATAGACAGCTTATTTGGAAAACGGGGAAAAAGTCAATTTCTACAACGTTACGGTCACTGGCCAACGAATGGAAACATCTCTAAGTTAACCTAAAAGGACCTTAGACCAGGGGAGTAGTGCAAACTATTTACTCTAAGCTATTGATATAGAGGGACAGTTGTAAATCTGATCTACGGGTAAAAGAGAAGATAGAAGTGACCGTAACTTCCCTGACACGTCTCCAGGGTGACACATCTCTGCACAGAAGGAACAAGGTCTGGAGGAGCGGCTGCCCCTCCTGCCCGAGGCCGTCTCACTGTCATCGGCCCCAACCACCGAAAGACCTTTACCTACGCCGCCCGCTGCTGAAACACTTGCCATCTAGCCTGTAATTAAACTTCAACATGTCTTCCTGGTCTAGAAAGATTTATGGCTCTCTCAGTAGAAGCCTCTAATACATATGGAATACCTTCTTCATTCCCGATTTTAAAAACAAATAAGAGGGGGCTTCCCTGGTGGCGCAGTGGTTGAGAGTCCGCCTGCCGATGCAGGGGACACGGGTTCGTTCCCCGGTCTGGGAAGATCCCACATGCCGCGGAGCGGCTGGCCCCGTGAGCCATGGCCGCTGAGCCTGCGCGTCCGGAGCCTGTGCTCCGCAACGGGAGAGGCCACAACAGTGAGAGGCCCGCATACTGCAAAAAAAAAAAAAAAAAAAAAAAAAAAAAAAAAAAACAAATAAGAGTTAAAACGTAGACTGTCCTGCCAGTGGATTCTGGGATGCAACAGCCTCAGATAATTCCCAATGCCTTTGGCCTTCAAGATTAAAATTAAAAAATAACAGATAAGCATAAATTAGACACGAATAATGAGGCTGGCAAACCAGAGACTTTTCATAAAGTAAATCTCAGAAGAATAGTCAGTGACTTCAGGGTTCAAATCACAGCCTCCGCTCTTGGCCCTTGGGTAAGTGATATTGCTGTGTCTCATTTTGTTCTTCAGTGAAACAAAAAATCATGCCAGCTCGGACTTCCCTGGTGGCGCAGTGGTTAAGAATCCGCCTGCCAATGCAGGGGACATGGGTTCGAGCCCTGGTCCGGGAAGATCCCACATGCTGTGGAGCAACTAAGCCCGTGCGCCACAACTACTGAGCCTGTATGCCACAACTACTGAAGCCCGTGTACCTAGAGCCTGTGCTCCACAGCAAGAGAAGCCACCACGAGAAGCCCACGCACTGCAGTGAAGAGTAGTCCCCGTTCACCACAACTAGAGAAAGCCTGTGCACAGCAAAGACCCAACCAGCCATAAATAAATTAAATTTATTAAAAAAAATCATGCCAGCTCATAGTCCAGCAAAAGCTCACACATTACTGACCTGACTGCTTGGGAAACAACAAGATTTTATAAAAATGTTAAATAATTACAAGGAAACCAACCCCCAAGCCCATATCTCATTCAAAGGATGACCTGCAGGGGCCCTTGTATGCGGCACCAGCTCCTACACACCCGCCCCCCGACCCGGCCAACCGTCTGCCCACGTGACGGGCATCTCCACTGGCTAAGGGATTGGGGCCGGGGCTGTGGAAACAACCTGAAGCGGAGTCAGGATGGAAGCTGAGGCCACACCAGGCTTTCTAAGGAAGCCCATTCAGACGACCCTCCCTTGAGAAACGCCAGCACCTCTAATGGAACACATTTAACCAGTGGCTCACCACTATTCTTACGAGATTTACAAAGGGGGGTATTCTATTGAGAGCAAGATAAATGATGTAACTGTATATCTATACCTGCACAGGAGGCAGATAATACACCTGAACACACTACTTTAAGAGTGTGACATTCCATTTAAACAAGTAAGACATGAAGTCTTGTAACGAACTTACTACACAGGTCACGCGGGGTCTTGCGGAATTGTGAAAATAGTACACTGACACTCTGAAGTGAGATCACTGTTGAAGAATGAATGAATTATCCAGAATACTAAGGCCAAAAGTCAGATTAATTGGGACCAGAGCGTTTAATCCAGTTGAACAGGTCCACCGGGATCTCCCCCAGGCCATCCGCCTGAGCGTCAGAGAGTGGCCCCACGAGCCCCTGCACTGAGGGACCCCGGGATCCCTCTTTCTGCCTCCTGCTCTTGGACCGGGGTAACATTTCACCTCCCTCATGACCCCAGAGACTGAGCAAAACAGGCCCAGGGTTTGTACCAGTGCAAGAAGAGACCTACTGGTGGCTGAGAGCCCCCGCGACCCAGGCACCGCCAGCGCCCTGCACCTTCGTGCAGCCTGCACGGGGACCCTGCAGGGGCTACAGCACATGCGGGACAGCCGCCACCACACAGGACCGCCAGGTCCCACGGGTCGCTGGCCGCACAGCTGGGGGACCCTGCGACCGAGGACTGTGGGCTTACCTTCTGAGCCTCCATCACATACTGGGCCACCATAAAGGGGGAAAACACCCTGAACTCCTCGGCCCGCAGTGCCATGTGGCTGTACATCCTTTCCACGAGGCGGGCGCACTCCAGCACCACTGGCAGGTCCTCTGCGCTTCCTACAGAAGCAAAGAGTTTCCAAACCGATTAGCTCAAAAGTCGTGCGTTTTAACCCTTCCAATTTTACACTTTCAACATAGCCCCAATTATTCAAACCTTCCGTTATTTTTTTCCCCCAGACTCTTTCATTGGCTCAACTTGAAGACAGAATTAGGGAGACAGGATGTGTCCAAATATTGATCTATATTACAGAAGGAAGGGCACTTACAATCCTCAACAGTCCATGGTTTTTTTAAGGGTCGGACCAGAATAACCAAGATTTTAGGGTGAAATCTAGGATTGCTATTGTATTTAGAAAGGAAAATATGATTCTAAAGATAAGATGGCCTAATTATGTCTTTGCCTCGTTAAGTTTCAGAAATCATCTAGGATTTCTCCTTTATAGACAGGTATGAGACTCAACTATCATTACTATAGCTCTTGCTGCTTCCCAGGTTTATTTCTGACTCCTAGTTCCTCCCACCCTAAAGTGCCAGGATCATCCAGGCCTTAACACACGCCTCTCCCAGGGATTCTAACAGCCTGAAGTATCCCCGCAACCCAGGTTACATGCACCCCGGCCCCCTCCAGCCAGGCCGTCAAAGCAGTTGGGGAGGGACCCCAACTCAGCAAAGCAACCTCCCCGGTTTTCACTCAGCATAGTAATACACCGTTTTTATAAAATTCTAGAAAATGCAAACAAGCCTACGTTGACAAAAAACACATCAGTGGCTCCCTGGGGCTGGGGCTGGACCCCAAGAGGGCTCTTTCGGGGATGATGCAAATGCTCTGTGTTTTGACTGTTGGTGGTGCTTCCCCGCACGAATTTACCCATCAAAACTCATTAAAGTATATACTTTAAACAGATGCAGTTTGTTACACATACATTAGGCGTCAATGAACTTGACTTTTGGAATGCACAGTATAATATGCAAATTTCTAAATAATGAGACTCTCCCGCGAATTAGAAATTTAGCAAGAATCAATAAACCTCCAGGCTGGAAAACAAGCTGTACACATAATTTATGTGATTGTCATATGGCAGCTTGCTTCATTGGTAAACAAACACAACCTTGCTGAGATGCAGCAGGAACAGTGAGCTGCAGGAACTCTGCCCCCGTATACGATGAGCAATAAGCTGGCTCTACCACTGCCTGTTCCTCCTTAATCTCCCTATTAAACTATGAGCTCTGTAAGGGCAAGAATGGAATTGTAGACGCTTTTATATCCCCAGTAAATGAGAGTAAATATTTCCTGAATCTAGATACTTTTTTTTCTCCAGAAAAGAACTATTTCAATTAGGGGATGTCAAATGCATTCACTGCTGTGGATATAGTTAAAAAATGTCACAGTCTGAAAATTTTTAAATTGTTTTACGTGTTCATTTGATGAACACTCAACTGTGTGGTTTTATCTTCTGTAACATAAGTGGCCAGAGACACATGTAAAATAAACACATTTGAAATCTGTATCTGATACTGTTACTCTGAATTACCTTTGTCTTTCTGCCGCCCTTCGCGTATAACTGAACACACCAATCTATGAAAACAGTTCAAGAAAGAAGGGATGGCTTTCAGCATTACCTGCAATGATAGAAAAAAGAATATGAAAACATGTAGGCAACTGTTTATGTCAAGATCTACTTTAAAGGAGTTCATATTTATTTCCTTCTTAACCGTATCTACCAGGACACTCAAAACAGTGTGGCAACTCCTCTTTGCCAGGATTTTCTAGGGAAATGCTCACCCTACTCACTTAACTCTTTTACATCCGTTTTCATGGTTCGGGGTGGGGCTTCCATGCTGCATAACTTTAGGAATCTAATGAAGCAATCCTAGTTTAGAATTTGCTGAATCTGTCTTTTACTCTGTTAATGGTGCATTCTGGAAATGGGTAGAAATAAATAACAAAACGTACAGTAGCCAGTGTATTCAAGTATAATTGCCACTAGAGAAAAAGATTACATAAAGCAAATCCATTTAAAATGAGAAACAAAACTTCTCATTTTTTAGCAATGAAAAGGTCTGGCTGAGACTTTATCTTGAAAAATGATATGAAAGTTATAAAACAGGCTTCTTTTTTTTTTTTTTTTTTTGCGGTACGCGGGCCTCTCACTGTCGTGGCCTCTCCTGTTGCGGAGCACAGGCTCCAGACACACAGGCTCAGCGACCATGGCTCATAGGCCCAGCCGCTCCGCGGCATGTGGGATCCTCCCGGACCGGGGCACGAACCCGTGTCCCCTGCATCGGTAGGTGGACTCTCAACCACTGTGCCATCAGGGAAGCCCAAACAGGCTTCTTTTACACTCAACCATTCTCAGATCATGATCAAAGCAATGCCCTGTCCAATAAGGCAGCCATGAGCCACATGTGGCCACTGAAATGTTAATTAATTAAAGTTAAAATTCAGTTCCTAGTCATACAATTCCACATTTTACGTAGTCAAGACACGTGTGGCCAACGGTTCCTGTGCTGGGTGGTGCAGATACGGAACATGCCTGGCCCAGGAGAAGTTCTACTGGGCGGCACTGCTCTAAGGCTTAGGGTGAACGAGGAGTGAATCAAGTGTTGGGACTCTTTTCTTTGGTACAGTTTATCCAAGCAAAGCCTGGAGAGCATAACACCACATTCTTTATGTCAAGTTATCAGCTTCAGCAACATGTTCAGAAAGAGGTCATTTTTGCCAAAGTATTCCAGGGCGTCATCACAATTCCAGAGGCCCCGTCTTCCTCCTCTGCTATCACAGTGATTAAATGCACACAAATCCAGGGCCAGCCCATCTGAGTTCACACCCTGGCTTAATATGCAATCCCGGACAGAACACTGAACCTTTCTGTGCCTACTTCCTCATTTGCAAAGTGAGGATATTAACAGGTTGTCGTGAGGGTTAAATAAGTTAAAACATGTCAAGAGCTCAGAATGGCACCAGCTGCGGATCGATCGCCCTGCCGGGGACCCTGGCTGACTTCACTCTGTGCTGCTCCCTTCACATTTACCCAAGCCGATTCCAGCCGGGGGCCCGTATCAACCCCCATCCACCGCCCACACGGCCCAACGCGTGGGCCCCGCTCCCCTGAGTCTGCCCCGCGGGCAGTGAGTGTGAGCTGCCGTCGTAAGTCACATCCTTCTTTACTGCAATACCATGTCATAATCCTTATCAATTCTCTCCTTTCATTAGATGGTCTAATTCTGCTCAATGGTCATTCCTCACTGGTTTTGCAGGAGATGCACACAGTTTTCCGTCACTTTCATCAACTGCATGAAATCCTGAATCTTTTGCAAGATCTGCGGTATCAGTTTATAATTGATTGGTATTGCATTTACATTCTACGGTCACACAAAAATCTAAGAATCAGCAGAGATCTAACAACAAAGAACCTCACAAGATAGGCAGGGCCGAAGGCGATTCTTAAGTGGGGAGGACATCGGATGGAATGCTTAGTTTACCAGAGAATAAATTTTTTAAAAACTGCACTGCTGACAGGTCTCCAACCTTAGAACGTTAAAACACTTAAAAATATTTGAACGTGCCTATGTATATGTGTATCTGTCCTATTTATAAGTTCCCACGCTTCACACGTCTAGCAGAGGCACAAATGAACACGTGCCAAGGAAATCCAGTCTTGTAGCTAAAATTCAGACTCAGCTGGGTGACACTGGTCAAATCATTCAGCAGCTCTGAGCGTCAGTTTCTCTACCAATGAAACGGGATTGCCGCCGACTACACAGACTTGCTGTAGGGGTGAAAGGAGACACACAGCAAACGTTCAATAAATGGTGGCTAAACTGGAATCTTTTCTATGGGGCATTTGCTCCTAGTCTTATTTTATTTAAAAAGCAGCACACTGTAAAACCGGAACTCAGGATGGCTCACTCCCTATATGCAACTGAATTATAAACCCGAGAAGAGATCTAAGCCAGTGAGTGACATTTAAATATATGATCTGCAAAAACAGAATAATTTCTAATGGGCTTCCAGAAACACCCAGTACACAGGTATGTTCAAAGTGTCAGATCCAACACAACCTGATGTGAAGGTCACATACTTCTATACTTGAGAAACCACCTGGGCCCTAGAAATTACTTGAAGCCAAAAGTTTGTTTCGCAAATCATTGTTTTTCCCACACCGCTGCTCTTCTGAAGGATGCGTTTCCCTGCCCAGCAGGCGCCCTGCCCTCCTCACCTTCGGGTGACACTGCAGGATTGAGAAGAGCACGTTGTGGACCCGCGGGAAGATGCGCCCATACTCGGGGGGCCTCAGGGCATCCAAGGGCACGGCCAGCAGGACACCGAAGGCCAGGCCAACGTGGTGTGGGTTGCTGATGGTCCCCTCCCCCTGCCTCAGCAGCGCAGCCAGGACGTCCAAGACGGGCCCGACCAGTGCCGGCGCCACGGGCTGTTCCCGACAAGCCTCTCGGGTCTGCAGCTACAGAGCGAGGAACGAGGGACAGAAGATGAAGGCGATTCTCCAGAGAAACAGCCCCAAACCCAAAATGACAGAGGGAAGAACGTCCAGACTCCAAAATGACCTGAGTGGTCACTGGGCAGTTCAAAGAGACAAGGAGACCAGCGTTCAACCCCCTGGGGGGGCACCTACTAGGGACGTTGCCGTCTTGGTCCACACCCTCTGACAGATGCGCCTACCATGAAGAGAAGTAATTTCTCATAGAAGAGTTGATTCATCTACTTTCTCAGAATAAAAAAACTTCACATCACACACGTAACAATATTCTCCCAAAAAGATCCTTGGTTCTAAAATGTCTATAATTCTACTCCATTTGTTACATTTCATAAAGAACAGCTCTAGTTCAAGACATTCAATTATTGTTCTAAAGAATAAAGAGAAGAGACTGAAGTTGAGGGGTGGCCCGAAGTCTTACCCGGGTACCCTGGGCGAGCCCACCTGTGACAGCCCTCCTCACATGGCCAGCTGTAAACAGCACCCCAGCTGAGGCCGTCTGGGGCCTCTCACAGTGATCATCTTTTCTGGGTGCCCTGGCTGTGCTGACGCTGTGCTATCCCCTTTAGAGCGACCTAAACGCCTAGCCTGGTGTTTATATCCACGTGGCCCTACTATGCGCTCGGCCAACACTGACCAGGCACTGCTCTGGGCCCTATTCCCCCCTCCCCACCCTTCCTCCTGATGTTCCCCCTACACACCTAAGTACAAATGGGCTTCGTCCACTAATGCAGATTCCCAGGGAAACAACAAAGCAACAAAACAAAAGATCAGAGAAGAAAGCAGTGTCTATTCTCTAGACCCTTTTGCCCTGAGAATATGCTAACCCAAGGCAATGCTCTCACGTAGCACAAGCTATAATCAGGGTTGATAATGATGGTCAAATAGGCACTGCTCTTCCGAACCCAAGTCTGGGAATACAGACACCAGACTTTTTTTTTGTGTGGTATGCAGGCCTCTAACTGCTGTGGCCTCTCCCGTTGTGGAGCACAGGCTCCAGACGCGCAGACTCAGTGGCCATGGCTCACGGGCCCAGCCGCTCTGCGGCATGTGGGATCTTCCCGGACTGGGGCACAAACCCGTGTCGCCTGCATCGGCAGGCGGACTCTCAACCACTGCGCCACCAGGGAAGACCCCCCCCCCCTTTTTTTTTGACACCAGACTCTTTTGAGGGCAGGAACACAGACAGTGCCCACAGGAACCAAGCTTTTGTTCTAATGAAACAAAAAGTCACGTGACCACTGTGTATGTGCACACGTGCCAAAATTTAACGTCTGCATGGGATTAACAATCGTCTATCTGCAACGTTACTATCCTAGACCCATTTTTTTTCTCACTGAATCGTCACTTAAACACACATATTCCTACACGTGAATGAATGCACTAAACTGCCCGCAGAATTTCATGTGGACACAGAGAGGCCTGGGACTCCTTCTCCTGGCACCTAATTAAAATGGAAGCCTGCTGTGGGCACCACGTTTCTTCCATTACGGACCACGAATGCTTTCTGACACCCAAGGGCCTTCATATCACATCTACTGATGACACTACGTGTGCAGCCAGACAGAGGTGCTGCCTGGACACCCAGACAGAACAGCAATGTGGTTACAGCCGTCTTCAGGACACGGCCCCCGGAAACACACTCTGCATAATCAAACCAGAGCGTGACAGAAGCAGAAGTGCTGCCCCGTCGGCACGTGAAAGGCAGGGGCAGGGGGACGCACAACCCAGAGGTACTCACCATTAGAGCCACGACCATCTGTGGGCACGCACGCCAGAACAAACTGGCCTTCTCGCCACCAAATGGGCAGTTCAAGAGCAACTTGACCAACGTCACAGCCGACAAAACAGCCTAGGGGACAAGGGAAAACACTCAACAGCGAGAGGAACCAGCTGTCTCGGGAAGCCCAGCTCGGGAAGCAGGCTAGTCACTGGTGCTGCGACAAAGCAGAGCCCGTTAGAGCCCCGTGCTGGGGCAGGGACAAGGCCCAGCTTGGGACAAGTCCCGAGGGTGGTGCCCTTCACGTCACCTGCGGGAAGAAATGAGCAAGGTGAGCAGACTGCGGCAAAGGAGGGGCCTTCTCTGTAGTGTCTCACTAAGCCGAACACGTAAATGTGCCAGGATGGTGAAACACAAGAGGCCACAGCGATCTAATCAGAGGCCCATCTTGTCAAGGTGGCATCGCAAGAGGAGGATGCTGTAACTCACCCGTGAGAACCGCACGTGCGTAGGGGTGAAAGGAAACACGGACAACGTGCAACAATTAGACCGGGTGCCGGGATGACAGGTGACGGTTTCCGACCATGGCAAGGGAGGGGAAGGGACTCAGTGACCCGTGCTGGGCATCTCTCAGCATCCGCTTCATCCACCGGCCCCTTCCTCCTGCCCCTAACGCTGCAGAGCCCACACCACGAAATCCTGGCTTCTGCCCTTTGCTCCCTCTGACCACACCCCCCACCCTCAGCCGGAGCTCCGTGAGCTCCGTGAGTCTCCCAACCGAGGGTCTGCTGGCTGGCGCCCCCATCCCCCCATCTCCTGGCACTCACCTGCGCTTGCGCTGTGCACGCACTACCCCCTCCCTGTCCACCCAAAGCCTTTCCACCTCTGACCTCAGCTCAGCCTCACCACCTCCACGACTCTCCTCTGACCATCTGATGGCTTACGTAGAAGTTTATGGTTCGTCTCCCCTGGCTTGCTGAAGGGAAGCCCAGAGGCCTTCTCGAAGCTGAGCCCATCGTGCTGCACACGCACAGTGAAAACTTCCAGAGGCAGGAGGACGGCAGCAGAGATGGGCCTCGTGCTCACAGAGATGTGAGTCCTCCCTGCTGCCCCCAATCTGCCCTCTCCAGCTCTCCTCCCACCCAAAGCAAAACCCAGCTCCTGGGTGCCGATATTTACCAGCAATCAAGAAGCCACGCATATGGCAGAGAAAGCTCAGAACCAAAAGGCCTGGGCCACCACCCTGGGCCCAGACAGTGAGCTCCCAGCCTTCCTCCACCTGTGCAAGCAGGGACAGCCTCTGGCCGGTCCGGCATTCAAGGCCGTTCAGGGGACCAAACTCGAGCACATCAGCTCTGCACAGAGGCTCCCAGACACACAGGCCGAGTGACAGTGAGGGGCTTCGTTAGCAACTACCAAACAGACTAGGAGGCTAAGGACCAAAGGGCAGCTCGTCACCCTGAAAGAGCCTCAAATGGGACCCAGGCTATGTGACCAAACCAAGTAAAATCAGAAGTACGACGTGAGAGGTCTCACACAATGGATGTGAATGTAATTTTTTACGTGTCAGTATACGAGTACGGATTGATTTTGCACGTTTGTTTAGTTTCAGCGCTGACACCGCATGGCAAGTAACTTTTCCCATTGAAGCCCATATCACTTACGTGCTGCCACGCAAGAGAGAAAGGAGCAACCCACCTGCAGATCTGCTCTCCACATGTTACTGACGTCCAGTCCCTGGAGGATACTCTGCAGCGCCATCCGGAAGTCCTCTGTCGTCCCAACCTCTAACATTTGGGTGAACAAGGCTACCAAATGAGGCTCTATCTCCTCAACTACCTGAACCGGAATCGCAGGATCTGCAAGGAAAACAAAACTGCTCTGATAGACAAGGGGCAGGTGAAATGGTGTGCGGCTGCTAAAGGTCAGCATCTCAGGGACGCAGAAACGGTGATGGTGCAGGTCAAAACTGCAGGGCACATTCACAGCATGCATGACACCACCCTCTCACACCCAGCACCTGTGCCCTGCCCGCGGCACCTGTGCCCTGCCTGCGGCAACTGTGCCCTGCCCATGGCACCTGTGCCCTGCCTGCGGTACCTGTACCCTGCCCGTGGCACCCGTGCCCTGCACCCAGCACCTGTGCCCAGCCCACGGCACCTGTGCCCCGCACCCAGCCCGGAGAAAAGCCCGAGAGAATGAGGAGGAGGACGACGATGTCTATCAGGGCTTATCTCTGGACCATGGGAGACAGGTGACTGGCACTTTCTTTATACTCTTTTTCTACTTTGCTTATATTCTTTTATAAAATCGATAGGGGCACAGGGGTGGGGTGGTGCTTTTACACAGATGGGGATGTTCAAGAGATGGAAAGAACCCCAAGCTTGCGGGGACTGCCCGCTGCAGTCACCCAGCTGTTCCCACTTAATGCAGGACAGCCTTCTGAAGTAAGCCCAGTGTCCCCAGGTTTCATCAGAGAGCCCACGGTTAGGGAGTTCAAGTCCCTTTACAATCTGACTCCAGAGTAACTTTCCAGCCCCGTTCCAGCCAGCAGACTATCCCACACTGCAGAAAACACTCCTACGCCCCAGTCTTTGCTTACGGGGGGCGGGTGGGACCAAGGTTTCGAGAGAGAACATCTAGGTCCAAGTGTTCCACAAACTGTAAGATCCTGGATGCAGGACCTCTCTGGGCCTCAACTCCCTCATCCGTGAAATGGGTAGAACAGCACCAACTCCTGTGGTTGGCAAATCAAAGAAAGGGCACCGCAGACTCCCAGCCCTGGAAAGCTGAGCGTCAGCACTGCCACCTAACCCGCCCTCCCTCCACCCACCTCCCATGGCCGAAGCCTCGCCTGCCTGCACGATCCACTGTTCTGGTCATTTCAGAGCCTTTCCTCACCCTGTGACTCAGGTAACTTGTGTGAATGTCTGTTTACTAAATTAGACAAGTCCAAATCAACAGCTCATTCATCTCCAGAGGAGGACGCAGTTCCACATATACACGAAGCGCTTTTAAAACTGATGGGTTCTTATAAGTGAACTGAGGCAGCTGATTCTCCTGTCAGAGAGCATTTCTTACAAATGCTCATTCTTCTGAGCTGAAACCTACCTGCATCACCCCCGAGGACCCAGGTGGTCACCTTAACCCTCCCTCTCCCAGCCCAAAGCCTTGGGCCACTCCCCCCTTGGCCTTTGCTCCAGACCTCCCACCACCCTGGTCCCTTCTCTAGGCCCAGTCTAGCAGCTCAGGTGCCTGAGGCCTGGGCCCTGGGGCAGTGCTCAGGCCTGCGGTCTCGGGGAGCAGTGGGGTGGCTGGCCTCACCCCCGACCGTGGCTCTGCCCCCAAAGTCAAAGGTACCACCAGTCCAAGGACACACAGTTAGGACTCAGGGGCCACCTGCACTGCAGGGATAAAGGCAGACACTGCATTCTGTCTAACGAAGGGGCAGGGGGGTCAGAGCTTCGGACCACCAGGGGCCATATCTCAGGACGTTCGTTTAGGATGCTCTAACCAGTGTTAACAGAGGACTGAATTTCAGCCCCCGTTACGAAGGTGACGCCATTCCCTAAGACAGCAGCTGACAGGGTGAGACAGAACACGTGAGACCGAAGCCTTTCAGTCAATCCACAACCAGGGCTGATCAGAAAGGGGGGCAGCAGAGTGTCCTTTGGGCTACAGCACCCCAGCCCTGGCCTTGGCCCAGGCGGCCTTGCTTCCTACAGGAGCCCAGTGAACACCTGTGTGTGCTGTGATGGCTGGGCTAGGCTGGCAGACTCCCCAGCCCCACCTCAGAGGACTACCCTAACTAGCCTCCACCTCAGTACCAACCAGACAAGAATAAAATGGACCCATGCCAACTGGGAACAGTGCCACCTTGATGAGCTCAAGTTAGGGACGGACCCTAGCCTGCTAACCTCTGACCTCAGGGACAGCAGGTAGTGACTGTCCTGCTGGAGAAAATGAAGATGCCAGCTGGGTTTTCAGTCCTGATGAGCTGGCCTGCAAGGGTGACATCCGAGTACAACACTGCAATGACATCACAGGCTGAGCCTCTGTCCAATCAGCACCCACAGCCCCACGACGCCCCGTACCACTGACACCTGCAGGACGATGTCCTGCCTTCAAGGAACTTTATGAGGTTCCCTATAAGTTAAGTCACTCGGAGTTTTGAAAAGTTGGCAGATTTTCAAAACTACAATGAGATATCATCTCACACCAGTCAGAATGGCCATCATCAAGAAATCTAGAAACAATAAATGCTGGAGAGGGTGTGGAGAAAAGGGAACACTCTTGCACTGCTGGTGGGAATGTGAATTGGTACAGCCACTATGGAGAACAGTATGGAGGTTCCTTAAAAAACTAAAAATAGAACTACCATATGACCCAGCAATCCCACTACTAGGCATATACCCTGAGAAAACCATAATTCAAAAAGAGACATGTACCAAAATGTTCATTGCAGCTCTATTCACAATAGCCCGGAGATGGAAACAACCTAAGTGTCCATCATCGGATGAATGGATAAAGAAGATGTGGCACATATATACAATGGAATATTACTCAGCCATAAAAAGAAACGAAACTGAGCTATTTGTAATGAGGTGGATACACCTAGAGTCTGTCATACAGAGTGAAGTAAGTCAGAAAGAGAAAGACAAATACCGTATGCTAACACATATATACGGAATTAAAAAAAAAAAGTCATGAAGAACCTAGGGGTAAAACGGGAATAAAGACATAGACCTACTTGAGAATGGACTTGAGGATATGGGGAGGGGGAAGGGTAAGCTGTGACAAAGCGAAAGAGAGGCATGGACATATATACACTACCAAACGTAAGGTAGATAGATAGTGGGAAGCAGCCGCAGAGCACAGGGAGATCAGCTCGGTGCTTTGTGACCGCCTGGAGGGGTGGGATGGGGAGGGTGGGAGGGAGGGAGATGCATGAGGGAAGGGATGTGGGAACAGATGTATATGTATGACTGATTCACTTTGTTATAAAGCAGAAACTAATAAAAAAAAAAAAAAAGAAAAGTTGGCAGATTTTATCTTTCTGAAGTCCACTGATGGCGCTGAAGACCTGATACTGAAGGGCCTACGAATAAAGATGAAACTATCTATGTTGACCTCTGGGGCCAGGACAGAAAAAGGCTAAAACAGAGAGGAGTGGTTCAAAACTATAAACTAGAACAATCTCCAAAATAAGTGACAAACTGAAGTGCAAAACAATATACCTAGAAGGCTGCTGTTTGTCTAAAAAGCAGGTAAAACAACTGTGAAGGTAACTGCTTACAGGTGCAGAGAAGGCAGACGCCGGAAACGAACTCCGGGGAGGGAGAGTTTCTCCCAGCTCATCGTGTGGTACCTTCGGAAATGCAGACCTGCTCCAAAAAGGAGAGGGGGAGCAACTCACCTGGCTGCCGCTTAGCGACCTCTCACCAAAAGCTCTACAGTACAGAACTAGCTCAAGAGAAAACGTCTCACCTGCAAGGACTTTTCTCACAGATTGAAACACGGAGGTAAACACAGACTCCTTCTGGGGGTGCAGTTCTGGGGCTAACAAGAACAGAGTCAAAAACTGCACAGCTGCCTGGAGAGATGGGGTGTCTCCTGCTAGAGCCGGGAACTCCGACAGGATCTGAGAGTAGACAGCCTGGTAGAGGGCGGCATGGGGCAGCAGCATGTGGTCCTTCCCTCCGGGAACTTCCGTCCCGCCATGCCCGGAGCACAGGGCCACCTCGGCCTCCAAGAGCGAGGCGACCGACGAGAGGATGAGGGGCGGGAGGCGGCGGCCCCGGGCCCTGCAGAGCTGGAGCACGGCCCCCGCCTGCAGCACGGCTGCCTGCAACAGCTCGCGCGGTGCTTCCGGGGCCTCGTGCTGCTTCTGCTCCTTGACCAAAGGCCCCAGCACTTGGCACAGCTTGGTTAAGGACACCAGAAGGAGCTGCTGGCCCAGAGGTGTCTCATCTTCCCACCGTCTGCCTGGAGTTGCTTCAGGGCGCGGTTGGGACCTCGAGAGGAATGCGAGGATTTTCCCAAAATTGAGCCCCGGGCTGAGATTCCTCTGGAGGAGCATCTGCAGCGGCTGTTCTAAGAACGTCCCCACCACCTGGAGGAATTCCAGCCAAGAGGGGTCATCCACATCCACAAGAAACCTCCTACTGGCTTTGAACAAAGAGGTCAGCGTGATCTCAAAGATGTCGCTAACGTACATGACCCTGAGCACCGACTGGGCGCTCTTCCCTCTCTGCAGGTAACCGAGAAGCCGGTAGCACGTCATCAAGAACCTGAGGGTCAGCGAGGGGGAGCAAGAACTGCCCAGCATGGTGCTGGCCAGGGACAGCAGCAGGAGAACACAATGCACGTGGTAGGGGGGCGGGAGGCTGTCCAGCTGCAGAGCAGAAAGAACCTCCAAAAGCCGAAGAATGCTCTCCAGCTGCTCTCCTTCCAGCTGGACGAGGGAGTCCCCCCCGGCCAAGGAGAGGAAGTTTTGGGCGATTCCTCCCCTTGGCTCTACACCTTCAGATCCGACCTCTGGAAATCTGCTTTCCCCGTGAGCCACGACCACATCATCCCCTTCAAAAAGCCAGGGCAGCTGCTGGCGGAGAAGCGCAGGGCCCCTCTGGGCGCCAGCACACAGGATGCCGGCGCAGCTCGTGGTCACACACAGTAAGAGCGCAGAGTGGAGGGACTGCATTTCGGGGAGGACAGGGCTGTGCAGGACGGCCTTCGATATTTCTTCAAGTGTGATGTCTGGCTCCTCCGCCGCCGGGCCTTCCTGGGCTTTGCTCATTGGCAAAGTTCTCAGCAGGACGCCGGCCAGGTACCGCAGGTCGTCTGGACAAAGATAGGATGCTAAGATCGTGAGATTGGACACGACCAAGTGCCAGTGGGCGACGGGGTAGGTGAGCGCACTCACTGTCCCCACCTGGCCGTCCCAGGAGGCCGTCGTCCCCCGGGTCAGGCTCGCTCTCCCGGAGCCCAGGATGTAGGCGGCATCGCGCCTCAGAGCGAGGAGGGCTTCTTCAGACTGGACGCTCACTTGCAGCAAGGTGTTTTTCATCCTCTGCAGGTGGAGCTGCTCCAAGCAGTACCTGCCGAGGGAGTCGGACTGAGTGGCAAACTCCTCTATCTCCTTCCATTGCCTGGCCTCCACGCCCGGGAGCAGCGGGGGGAGGCTCGAGGTCTCCAGGGCGGTGCCCGCGAGGGCCCCGGGCTCAGAGCGATACAGTTCGTAGCTCAAGCCCAGCACGGTGTCCACCTGGGCCCAGGTGTGGGCGAGCAGGAGAGCAGAGTCACTGACCCTCTGTCGCCAGGGCTCGGGCACCGAGGGCTGGGGCTTGCAGAGGAGGTCCAGCAGGGGCTTCACGAGGCCCCGCAGCGTCTCGTCCATGGTGCGCCGCGTGCGCCTGACCACGGGCAGGGGCGAGTCGCCATCCAGGCTCCGCGCGTGGACCATGACGCAGTGCAGCAGTGAGCTCAGTGACAGGGACTTCAGGGCCATGTCCATGTCACCCCGCAAATCAGGCAGGACCAGAGACTGGAACCTCTCCAGGATGAGGGCCCAGGCGTCCAGGACCTGGTTCGGGGGCAGATCCGGGAGGCACTCGCGGAGCACAGCAGCGGGGCCCGCAGACAGCACGGGCAGTCTGAGCGCCTCGGCCGCGGGGCGACAGATCACCTCCAGCACCTCCTTGAACAGCCGGGGCACCTGCCGGAGCTTGGCAAATGTCTGGAAGAGCGTGTGGATCAGCGCCTCCTGGGCTTTCTGGGTCCGCAACTCTGTGACTTCTGCATCGATCCAAGCTGAAGCCAACAGGTCATCCAGGTCTGGCTCCAGAATCAAATGGTTCAGAGACAGCAAAACCTTCAGGCAGCGGAACCAGGCTGGCACGGGGGCCTGCGGATGGTTTAGCAGCATCTCGGCCAGACGGCGGTAGAAGTGGAACTGAGTCTCCCCGTGGCGAATTCGGTCAGTGGCAATGTTGTAGATGGTACTACCGGCCACTGAATTTAGCAGCTGTTCCAAGGCCAGGAGTTCCATGGTCCAGTCAGACGCAGAGAGGGCCTGCAGCTGCTCCTCTCGCAGGTGGGAAATCCTTAAGCAACCAAACAGCCGAGGGAGCACCTTGAAGCAGAGCAGCCGGTTCCCCTCCTTGAGGTAAGAATCTACAAAGAGCTTGTACAGCAAGGCCACGGAGTTGGCCACCACAGCAGCCTGAAGGGACGGTTCACAGTAGCCGGCATCCACCAGCCTGGCCATCACGGTGCCCAGGGGCGCTAGGAGATTCTTCATGGCCCCCATCTTCGTGTCACCTTGCTGCTGGTCCAAGAGCTCCTCTTTGTAGGAAGGGAGCAGCTCGGCCTGAAAAGCTCCACCTCGAAGCACGGCCTCAATCTGACTCCTAATGTCCCGGCTTAGCACCGGCCGCAGCTGGCCCTGGCCAGCCTGGGTCCATGTGCCTGCCAAGAGTAAGTGTCTCAGGACCAGGCAGGGCTGGAGCAAGTGTGTGGTCACCTCCCCAAAGGCGCGTCTCGGGTTGACCTGCTGCCGCTGAATCGAGAGGTAAAGGCCGAGGGTCAGGTGAAGAACCTCGAACAACTGGGGCATCACGGCTCCCGGCTGCCTACAGGCTGACCAGCACAGCTGGCTCAGCAGGTCGACCGTCAACTCCTGCCTGGCCGTGTACATGACAGCAAGGGCGGGCGTCGAGAGGATACCCTGGCAGCAGCTCAGCACAACACAGATGCTCCTCTGAGATCCCAAGAGAGCGAACTCAGCCATCCTCTCATTGATGATCTGAGCATTAAGAAAGAAAGAAAACTCATCACTGACCCTAAACCCACACGTACACACAAAAAATACAACACAATCAGTGAACTCACTCCTTGCCCTCATCTGAATGAGAAAGAAATGCCCAGATTCACACATTTAAATGAACTTGGCATTTCCTTAGCGCACCAAAGGAAGGCAGAGGACCTGTCTTAACTCCTACACACATCCATCTCCTACCAGTATAAACTTGGAAGGGGCTCAGTGCCTTTGTAAATTTGCTGTCCCTTTTTAAAGAGCAGAGTTTTATAAGGCTTAAACTCCAAAGATTTCATTTTTTCTTAGATCCTAAACCTATAATTCAACTTAGATGCTACAGGTAGATGGACAGTGGCCTTGGGTTATGATCCTGTGGTCCAAAACACATTTTTATAATCAGTCATACTGTTTGTATTTAAAAAGCCAAAGCAAAAGGCATTCTTAAAAGAGGTAAATAAACGCTGCCAGCTACTACTTAACATACAGCAAACCCACAGTCTATTGCTTCCAAAATTCTGAAATTCACAAACACCAGAAATTATGAGGGCCAGACAGGTTTCAAAGTTCACTTATAGGCTAAGTGACTTGCTCCCAGCCTTACGGCATCTGAGAATCAAATTTATCCTAGGTGTTAAGTTAGCAGTAGCCCAAGGACACAGGTGTGTTTATTTCCATCCGAGTAACTGCTGGCTCTGGAAAAGCCGAAACAAAGATATCACACACTTAAATGCCAGCACACTTACTACAGTGATCTCCAAATTTTTCTGATTATACAACTTTTCCCACACTTATACCTGATAAGGTTATCAATTATATGTATGCACTATAGTACTAGTATCTTATATAATTATAAAGCATACATAGAAATTAAAGTGACTTTTTAAAAAACATATAGAGATGTAAGATTTTCTTCCCACACTCCCAAAGAACCATTCAGAATAACCCACTTTGGTGACCACTGGTCTATCATTTTAAAAAGTGACATAATTTAGAGCATAATTTCAAGAACCACTAAAGCCTATAAACCATCAGGCATCAACCATTTAATTCTTCTGTTCCCAGCCTCTACTGCTTTTCTCCTCCTGCCCACACGCTCGTGTGGGTGAGGCTGCAGCATAGAGCGCAGGCTCTGCCATCAGACAGATGGAGGTTCAAATCCCAGTTCTGCCACGTACTTGTTGTGTGACTTTCGGCAGGTTACCTGGCCCACGCTCAGTGCTCATTATTCATGCTTTTTATTGTCACCAGCTATTCTCACAGTATTTCAAAATACTCAGTATTGACAGTGAAGTTCAAAATCCCGACCTGAGACTTCAAAATCACTGAGTCAAAAACCTTTGAGGAAATTCTCATCCAGATTCTGGCCTTTGACCTTCCCCCAGTCCAGCAGAACGGTGAAAAAAAAAAAGTCATAAAGTAGCATCATTTGCTGGCTACCTTTTCCAACTAAAAAGGTAATTAACCACTTTACGAAAAAGTTCTAAGCTTTTCATAATATAAAGTGCTTACCATGGTGTAGAGCATACGATATGCATTCAATAAATATCAGTCATTATTATAACTCTAAAAATACTATTTCTTTCTCCTCCCCTACCTTGATATTTTCTGTATTTTCATATAATTAACCATAAGACAAATAAGCCTCCAGCATTAACAGGAAATCAATAGAGATACATGCAACACTTATAGGATAACACAGGAAACTGTTAATTACCTTGATGAGGGAAATCTGAAGGTTAATTGTCTTTCCATTCTTGAGGAGATTCTGCAATTTTCTGCTATGTAGAATGTTATCCATATAGATCCAAAGCCTTTCAACAATGTCTTCCTTCAGTTCAAGTTTTTTCTTATAAAACGCAACCAATGACTGTCGTGCCCAATCAAGTAATACCTGAATTTGGAATATACTTTAAAAATAAACGAATTTCTTTACCAAGAAAGAAAGACACTGGACATTTATAGGGACATCCCATGCATAACCAAATACAATTGCCAGGGGGGGAAAACTCTCCTTTAAAACTTATCTTTGGTAACATTATATTACGTTTTGGTGTCTTAAAATATTTATTATTAAAGAATCAATCACAAAAACTAAGCGTGTCTTCATCTGGGGCCAATAAAAAGCTTCAAGAGAAACGGTTTCTTCTAACTAATTGCTTCTAAAATTTAGAAGTTAAAAGCACAACAACAATTGCTCAGAATGGCCACAAAAGGAATGACACACAAAAGCAAAAATGCAGAGTCAGAAGACCAGGGTTTGTGTCCTGGCTTCTCGAGTTAACTGCAGCTTCATCCCTAAACCTATCTACCCTGTTCAGAAGACAGAGAGTCTTCTATGAAATGATTCACAAGTGCTGTATTAAAAGGAGGGCTGGACATAAACAGTTTCCATTATTGTGACGTGTTTCCTTATTCATAAACACAAGGAAAGATGGTGAGGCTTCAGCTCAGGACACCAGAACTGTCAACAGCAGCATGAATAGTGACAAATGTTAAAAGGAAAAAACTCTCTCTGGAGAAGGGTAGTGGAAACCTTGATGAAATTGCCTGCCACGGCTGCCAGGTCAAGCAGCCAAAATGATTCTCAGGTGCAGCCAGATTGAGAAACTACTCGCTCTGCTAGTGCTCTATATACTGGATCTCATCATTTCAATGGCTGTAATCCACCTGACACATTTTGTGCTGCTTAATACTAGCAAATGAGTGTCTAACTGCATGAGCTCATCGTCCTGGTGTCTCCATTGTATTAACTGTTTTTCTTACTCAGATAAGCTTGAGAAATGTTAACAAAGAGCTATGTCTTTCTCGGTTCCTAATCTGTTTCTAATCTATCGGTTTCTAATCTATTTCCCCTCAGTTTATTACAAATGCCAAAGCTTCTCTACTTCCAGCCTTCGATTCATCAAGTTCCAAAGACGTTTAACAAAGCACCAACAAGAATTGCTTATGGAGCATCACTTAGGATTTACAAACAAATGAAGCTGCCAACAGACTCAGAACTTAACTTCTGTAACCTAAATCCTAATTTGCTCACTGATGCACATACTTAATTCGGAATATAAGAGATGTCTCCAAACATAAAGGAAATGCTGAGGTTTTGTAACAGAAAAACTTTGTTAATGTAATACCTAACTACATACTTTTTCTCACTGATAGGACTTTTAACTTTCTAACCATGTTTCCTTCCCCAACCTTTTCTCTAATCTTTTAAAATTTTAACTAAATGTCAATATGCAATTTACATAAGTGATCATTAGTTTAGGTTGTAGAAATGTAACTTTCACATTAAACTTACTTGTTCTTTATTTGGAAGAACACACTGATGGGAAATCCAAGCAAAGTGAGCTAGTTTTAGTTTATCTTCCCAGGAAGTTGTCTTGCTTTTAAGTTTTAGAGAAATGCCAGAATAAACAGCAGCCATTGCTGCACTTTACCTACAATTTAAAGCAATGGAAAAAATTTATATTTTTTTAATATAAAGGACCAAAATATTAAGGTCAAACTTAATAGGCAGCAAAAAATGAACACTATGTACCTTATTGTCTACATAACTTATACTCCTTTAAAAATATTTTTCTAATGAATTAAACACTGTTGGGCAGAAGTTTATACATAAGATGCTTGAGTCCATGAGTTTCTTGGAGGAAATTCAAACAGAAGATGGATTACACACACACGTACAAGTATTCCTGCTGTGATCAAACATCACATCCTCAGAGGTCAGTGCGCAAGAATTCAATGGAACAAAACCCAAAGTGTTCAAATTACTTGTGAAAAGGTTCGTTCACACATGGTTTTAGATTGAAAGAGTTGTTTCTGCAAAAATATTCTAATACATACTATAGAGTATATACTAGGACCCACCCCCACTGAACAGTTTAAAAAGATAAACAGGGTTTCCCTGGTGGCGCAGTGGTTGAGAATCTGCCTGCTAATGCAGGGGACATGGGTTCGAGCCCTGGTCTGGAAGGATCCCACATGCCGCGGAGCAACTAGGCCCATGAGCCACAACTACTGAGCCTCCGTCTGGAGCCTGTGCTCCGCAACAAGAGAGGCCGCGATAGTGAGAGGCCCGCGCACCACGATGAAGAGTGGCCCCCGCTTGCCACAACTAGAGAAAGCCCTTTTACAGAAACGAAGACCCAACACAGCAAAAATAAATTAATTAATTAATAAACTCCTACCCCAACAACTTCTTTAAAAAAGATAAATAAGCAGTATTTGGAAACAGTAATATTTCTCCAAGTACAAAAGAAATACAGTATAAACCCAGTCCCAGCAGATACAATGTTTTTTCAGCTGCAACAGTAACTTCATAAACTTACCAACACACACTGCTTCTAAGACTCTACAGAATATAGTTACACGATTAACGCTGATAGAATACAATTACGAATAAAGAAGGAACACAAACATACCAACCACCTATAATCCTATAAAACTGAGGTAAATGTAGCTTTGAGTTTCCTAAAAGCCATAGTAAAAAGGGGAGAACATATCAGGTTAAGTCATTTTCATTACATAAAAGTAAACAAGTCAGTTCCTCAAGAGAGAAAGTTTTTCATGATACTTAACACTGAAATAAAATTATAGTAAATAACAACAAAATAGGACCGATGAAATACCGAGAAAAGATCGCAGCCCCGTGATTCCAATTTAAATACTGTCAAACCAAAACAATTTGCTATCCTGAGAACTGGATCGCTGGATTTTTAAAATCTAAGGGTTCTGAAATCCTACAGACCTACCCTCAGAACTAATTCTCAATAGGGATCTTTACAGGGAATGAGCGAACATCGGATGAAAGACAGTTAGGTTCCGCACGGTACCCTTCACTCCATTACAGAGGCCAGAACAGTCAAATGCTGTCAGTCTTCCTCTTTGTCAAAACGTCCAATATCCATTCAACAGCTACTAATTTAACTTCTAAATTCAATGTTATACACCCATCGCGACAGCGACAAACTACTTTAAAAGTATCTGCAGAACTGGCTACAAAGACGCCCCATACACCCTCCCGGATCTGTCAACCTTGGGCCCTCGGTGCCCGCAGCGATCCCTGCGAGCGGGCGTGGAAAGCCCGGTGCGGACCGCAAAGCCGCGTCCGTCCTCGCGCGGCCACGCTAAACCCTGCGCAACAGAAGGAGGCGAGCAGCCAGGAGCGAAGCGAGAGGCCGCCGGAGGAGCAAGCCAGCGTGGGAGGGCCGTGCCCAGGTAGGGAGCTCACCTGGAGGTACCTGGTCACCTGGGAGGGACCGCGGGCGGGGCGGAGGGCCGGCTGGGAGGGGGCTCACCTGCAGGCCGCCCCCAGGTGAGGAATTCACGCAGACCCCGCCGTGAGGGGCGGCGGGCGGGGCGCAGGGCAGTCACCAGGTGGGGAGCTCTCCCGGCGGCCAGCCCCGGATGGGGACCGCGCGGGGACGAAAGGCCGCAGCGGCGGCGGGACCGACTCCGGGGCCACCACGTGGGGGTTCGCTCTCCTTTCTCCGGACTCCGGCTGCGCGGGGAGCTGCGGGGCGGCGCTGGACCCGGGCGGAAGGAACGTGGGGCGGGGCGGCTCGCACGCCAGGCATCGCCAGCCGAGCGCCGAGGCGCCGCGCCCATTGGCGGAGACGGTCGCGCGTCGAGGCACGAGCGGCCCGGCCCAGCCCGCGGCGGCTCCGCGTCAATCAGTCATGGGGCTGCAGCCCAGAGCCGCCGCGGGGGCGGCGGGGCACTGGGCGCGGGGGCCCGGCTGAGCCGGCCGCGGAGCGCGAGCCTGCCGCGGAGACGACGGAGGCGGACGCGGGGCGACCCCGGCGGCGGCGGGGGGAGCGGGAGCCGCCTGGGATGTTCAGTGAGTGCGGGCGGCGGGCCGAGGGCGCGGGCGGCAGCGCGGGCGGCAGCGCGGCCTGGGCGGTGGGGGCGGGGCGAGCGGGCGGCACCGCCTGGAGGCCCGGAGCGCGGGCCCGGCCTCTCCTTCATTTACGGGAGAGGGAAGTGTCTGTGGGCCGAAGTCGGGATGAAACTTGGCACCTGGTGGCGGGGAGGACGCGGGCGAGCGCGACGATGCCCACCTGCAAGGGCGCCCGCGAGGCGGCCGCGCCCCTGACAGCCGCGTACGGGGTGCGCGCCGCGGAGCCCCGAGGCCCTGAGCGCCCGGGCGCAACGTGGGCGGGGAGCCGAGGGTGAGGGACCGGGTGTCCTCGGAGGCTCAGCGGAAGTGCTGCCCTCCCGACAGCGGTGAGAGCGCCCTGGGCCCGTGCCCCGCGGCGGCAGGCTGGAAACGCTGATCTCTGACCTTGCAGGTGGAGGTCTAGGAAGGGAGACCCGGCTGGCAGGAATCGGGGCTGCGCTGGGAGGGGCGCGCGGGCGGGGGCCGTCTACTCTTAGGTGACCTAGCGCTGCGGGGTCGGGCGGACATGGTGGCCGCCCCGGTCTGGGTCCCAGCTCTGCTTGAGGGTGGGAGTAGGAAGAGGAGTTTGGGGCCGTAGCTTTACACTCGGAAAAGCTTCATGCAGCGGAGGGGGCTTGGTGACTACATCGGCCTCAGGTCGAAACCATGTAATTATCTGTAACCTCTCGGAGCCTTCGTTTCCTCTTCTGTAAAATGCGGTAATGACTGACAAACTGGACCTTTTAAAGGATACCCACAAAAGGATTAATGAATGTGAAAATGCCTGACAAATGGGCAGTGTTCTGTAAATACTAGTTATCAGCTATTACAATTTCTTTTTTTGGCAGAGAATACTTTCTAGGTTCCTCGTAGGCCTAAATTTTTTGCGTTAAATGTAATTTTGATTTTTGTCAATTATAAATCATTCCTGCCTTAAAGATCAGTGTTAAATTGGCAAACCAAAAAATGGGCTTGCCTTGACCATTTTTTTGTTTGTTTTCTGTCATCAACAGTAAAGCAGATTCGTGTGTTTTGGAATAGTTTTGTTGCTTCTCCCTCTGAATGTGTGAAGTTTGTTTGGTTCTATCACTGTGGAACTAGGTAAAGGCCCCTCTTAACTATTCAGTCACTGGTTTTTTGGTTTTACTTCCGCAAACAGATGTCCTTCATAGTACCTATGAAGGATATCTCTGGAGAAAGGGTTGTTGTTTGTTTGTTTTGTTTATTTGATGATTCGTTTTAGCTGGAAGGGAGCCCCAGGGGCGCTCTGTTAAACCAGCATTACCCAGTGGACAGTGCTAGAAACGGTTTCTAGCCTCTCCATGTGACAGACAGCCAGCTTCTCAGGTAGTAACTGTTGTGATCACTCTCTCAGCAAGGATTTGGTAAGCTTTCACTGTTGTGTTTCCCAAGAGAAGCCTTTGAGCAGCAAGACACTGTAAAGGGTAAGAGTTCACACCATACAGCCAGGTGGTCCAAGCTCCCCTCCTGGCACTGTGGACCCTTGGGCACCTGTCTGACTTCTCTGAGCCTCAGCTTTCTTATCTGAAGAATGCTCCCTAGCTTATAGGGTTCTCGGGAGGCATAAACGAGATAGTCTACATAAAGCACTTAAAATAGTATCTTACCTGTGATGTACACTCAGTAAGTGCCAGTTATTAGTAGTGATGGTGTAGGAAACAAATAGTATGGTGATTCCTGTGATAGAGGTTTGTTCCTGGGTTTGGTGAGTGGAAGGAATCAGGCTCAAGGAAGCTTTGGGGAGGAAGAAGTGGCCAAGCTAGGCTGTGAAGCATGAGTGGGAGTTAGCTAAACCAGCTAGGAGTGCCATTTGGGGTGTTTCTACAGTTAATGGAGCAGCCTTGACCAAAGCCCCTAAGGCGAGAAGGGCTTGTGGTACCCACCTGTTTTGTAAACAAAGGCAGATAAGAGTACCCTCAAGGTGACACAGTGGAGACTGGATTTTTTTTTTTATCCTCCACACTGGTGAAGGAAGGAGAAAGTTTTTAAGCTGAGCACAGATGGCATCAGATTAGCTGTTTGGAAAGATTGTGCCTGTAGTGGTGTGGGATTAAAAGTAGGGAAGGCCCAGCCACTTGTCCTGGCAGCTTTGTGTCTGCCTGTGACTCCAAAAGGAAAATGACTGCTTAGCAGAGGCAGGCATTTTAATCCAAATCTGGCCAGCCTAAAGAGCACTTTGAGAAGGCATGAAGAAACCAGATCATTCCAGGCAACCTTTTCTCTTAAAAAGCATCTTCAAGGATGTACTGTATATGCCTGACTACAAGGCAGGATTCCCCCCAATGTATCCCTCTGAAAAGAGGGTGGTACCACATGTTTAAGTCTCTCCTATTACAGGCACTGTAATTACCCTTTCCAACAACAAGGTGCCATTTGGGAAATACATGTTGGACTGAAACAATCTCAGTCGTTGCTAGTTTGGGATATTTATACGACCAATATGTCAACAGTAAGTGATAAATTTAAAAAGTTCTGCCCACCTGAATGGGTATTGATGGCTTGCGTTGAGGTTTCCAGCGAGAGCATCAAGTGCTATATCATAGATGATTTGGTAGGTGCGAAGGTGGTGTCTTCTGGAAAATGGAACTTGATGATTCAGAGTGGCTTAAGTGACTACAGAGACGCTGATGTTGAAGATGTAAGTGAATAGTTGGCGTAAAATTGTTTCATGAATTAACGTGTTGCCTTCTATATTTTAAAATACATGGAAGTTAATAAATGAAAGATTATAAGCAGACATTTGACTAATTGATCTACAGTCCTAAAGGTTTTTTTTCTAGTTTAAGTTAACCACAAATTTTTCTTTTTTAATTTTCTCATTGCAGGGGTAAAGTTGTCTTAGGTTCGAGCTTGCCTTTTATGTGAACGCTTTACAGAAAGTAACTGCTGCTCTGTTTGTCAACTGAAACAGATTCCTTTTTCCCGTCTCATTTTTTAACTTTAAGAAGGTTTCAAGAATGTTGTGTACTGGCAAGTTTTAGAAAACACTATAGAAAACTTCCATTCATAAATCTTTGTTTAGCAGTCAAATAAGATATCTTTCTGGTATGATGTATGTAAATGTATATGTATCTTAGTAACCTTACAGTGTTTGATAGTAATAAAAAGGTAGCTCCATTTTTACTAACAAAATACTAATTTTTGGAGATTTGGCAATTTAGGAATCAGAAGTGTTTTGCAAGACTTTGTGCATTGCCATTTTTAAGTCAAGGCGCTGCTGCTTTAGCTTCACAGAGTAATGCCATGCTCTGGAATTGTGTTGTCCGATACAGAAAGCACGGGCCATGTGTGCTTGCTTACATTTAACTTGATGAAAATTAAAAATTCAGTTCTTCAGCTGCGTTAGCCACATTTTAATTGCTAGATAGCCCTTTGTGGCTGGTGGCTACCACACTGAACAGTGCAGACCTAGAACATTTCCGTCATTGCAGGAAGTCCTATGGGCAGTACTACTCTAGAATAAAAAGTGATTCGGCTGCTCTCTGAGACACACACACACACAAAGGATTCAGTGTCATTAAAGCATCTCCAAAACCTCACTTGCTGCATTTGAATTCCATTTCAGGGAGAATGATAAACATAGGAAACCATATCCCCCTTATTCTGAGAGCACAACATCCTGTTTCTTCTGTCTACAGCGGTTGTAAATGGAGCACACGTGAAAGGTGTTCTTTATGACGTAAGACACAGTAAACGTAGGTAGCCGTTCTATAAATTGTGCCATACCTTCCATGTTAACAAGGTTTTGTATAGAAATAATTTTTCTGAGTCCTAAAATAGTTTTGAAGTAAGCATCAAATATTTGTGGCTTTCTTGGTTCATAAAAATCCAGAGAAATCTTGTGCCTAAAGTAAACCGTCAAGAATTCCAAGCAGAAGCTAGATGACACTCTCTTTACTTTTAATGTGAATTTCAAAGATAAAAGCCCTGTTCTAGGGAACTCTCCATCTGCGGGGGGAACTAAAGAACAGTGATGGCAGGAGTAGGCAGTCTGCATGGGGTGCAGAGGACGATCTTAAGCATGGGAGTAGCATAGTCAGTCTTTTTGTCTGGCTGCATTCAAAGGGGTGTTTGAGGTTGGCCTAGAGTAGTAGAAGGACAGTGGGATAGTCCAAGTGAGGAGTGCTTTGTGCCGTCAGATCGCAGCAGTGAGGATATGGTAGCACAATGGCTCCAAGAGAGTCCTGTTTAGAGTAAAGGGTTGATGGCCATTTAGAAGTGAGGGGGAGGGAGACAGAGGAAAGCATCTTAAGATGACTAGTTTTCATTTGATTGGTTGGTTTTGGTTGTGGTTTTTTTCTCTGTTGGTGGATGGTGACACCATTAAGCTGGCTGGGAAAACTAGGAAAAGGAAGAAGTATGGAAGGAAGAGAATTTGGGCACATCGAATTTCAGATGTTTGCAGCGTCCAGGTAGAGAAGTCTTTTAGACTTGAGCTCAGGAAGGTCTGACTAGAGACGGCACGAGTCTTGTGTCAGCAGGGAATGTGAAGGATGGCAGAGGGGAGCCAGACACCCGCCTGCAGGGGAGGTGGCGTGTTCAGCAGCCTAGAAGCCATGTAAGAGAGTGGGGAAAAGTGACTTAGATTTGACAAGAGTTGAGGAATCTCAAGTCTTAGTAAATAGCCCGCTGACATAGGAAACAGGGTCGCCTGGCTGAGTAAGGAGACTGGAGCAGATATGGGGGTGGCTGCAGGTAGGAAGCTACAGGGAAAGGAAGTAGTTGACAAGAAAAGACTTCTGGGACTTTATGGAGGTCCCAGCTGATGTTAGTCAAGTTCTAAGGGCATCTGTCTGCCTGGCTGTATGATTTCTGCTCCACCCCCAACCCTCCTACCCAAATTAAACCCCCAGATTCTACATTGCATCCTGAGCCCCCAGCTGTGAGCCTTGTTCGTGTGCCGTTTATTTCTTAGGACACCACGGGAAAGAGCACAGGTTTTAGTTCAAGTGTATTCATGTTACGTCTGTGTCTGAGCAAAGCCTGAATATGAAAGGCCAACCTAACTTAAAAATTATATCATGTATGACTGAAACCGAGTTCATTTATTTTTCAGCTACGATTTTTATTTTCACAAGCATTTTATCACAGTGATTAATGCAAAAGCTTATTAGGTTTGTAGGTGCTACTTAGAATGACCTTTTGATGGATTTTATAAGCCCTTAGAATACTGCAAGGAAAGAGAAGAGAACTGATATATGAGCACCTAGTAAGCACTTTACATGACCTCTCAGTTAAGAAAAAATACAAAATAATTTTTATCTGTTTTTAAGCATAAATTTATAATTGGAAAAAATACACTTACTTTAAAAAACAACAACAGAAACACCTAACTACTGTCCGTATACTCAGTTGGGGAACTGATTTGAGGATAGTGGTGGTGAGTGTGCCTGGATTTGTTTTGCACTCATTCATCCTCAAAGCTGACACCTTATATCTGAGGGGCAGGGGGAGACACACTGTTCATATAGTACTCTATTGGCAGCTCATGGAATTGGGTAACGCTTAGCCCATGAAGTGCTGGGCTGGGGGTGTCTCTCTGAGCACCCCTCCACCAACCACACACATTTGAACATAAGTGGGTGGGGTTAGGCTGCAGCGAAGAGTATTAAGAGAGTGGTTCTTCCTGCACAGTTGTTACTTTAAGGCAGGAAAGTGATCATGTCCTGATTTTCTGTAGCAACTTTGGTAAAGTATTAAACAGTAGGCAACTATTAATGTATGAGAAATAGACACATATTGTGTCGGAATCCTCATGTTAATTTCCAGAAATACTAATAATGTGACATGAAAAGAAAGGTATGTGATCATCTATTTTTAACTTTAAAGTTAAAATATTTTCTGTCAATTGAAAATTAAGGGAAAACCTGAAATTTTAAACAAAGATGTAATTAGATTGAAGCTCAATTTAAATTTAAAAGATTTTATAATTACGGGAAAAGATAAACAGGTAACTTAGAATTGCAGTGTTAGTCTCATGTCTGAGTCTCTCAAAAGACAGGTCTGTTTTTAAGGAGGTTTGTGGGTTTTTTTTCCCATTCATGTGTCCATTTATGGGTATTAGTACTGTGGAAATCAGTCAAGGGAGGGGGACTGATTTCTCTGCAGAACTCTTTTCATTTATTATTTATTTCACTTGAAATATGTGTGCCCTGGAATCAGGGCAGTCAGTTGGATAATGTCTCTGGTATTTCAGTTGAGTGTGGCTGTAAAAGAGACTAATGCCCGCGTTCCTCCCCCTCAGACTCTTGGCCCTGCAGTTGGCTCACAGCCCACCCTCAGGGAAGGTCCTTGTCCTACATGGTGGTTTGGAACCAGAAACTGCTGTTCCAGACAGCTAATTTGGGCAAATTCATTAGAATCAGTATTTACCAGCTAGTTTCTAGTAATCCCCAATATGGCCAGTTTTTTACTATTGTTCATTCTCACTGCTTTCTGTTCGCTCTCTCTTTTCCCCTCCTCTTCAGACATGCATATATACATTGTCCCACCTTGGGGACACTTGTCACTGCAGGGTCTGCTGTGTCAGTTTTCCCATGTCTTTTCCTATGCACATTTTTTTTTCCTGTTAGAGAGATGACCTCTTACTCCCATCTTATCTGAAACACTGAGGGACACACATTGATACAAGCATGCACCCCCATGGCAACAAGAGATGGGCAGTAGGAAGTCTGGAAAAGTTTTAGTCCCAGCCAAAATACAAGGCATCAGGCTGCTTTGGAAGAGTTTGGAGACTAAGAACTCTTGAAGTTAGATTGAAAGCATCTTTAGCAAGCGGCGTAGGGTCGTGTGGTGGCGGGGCCGGGGGTGGGAGCCTGGTGGATTGCCTGCTTCTGACTTGGGTCCAAACTGGCAAAGGGTAGTACTCTCACAGTCTCTGTGTGCACTTAAATTTTTTTTCTCTAAATATAGCATTGAATCAGAATCTCCAAGGCTGAAATTATTTATACACACACTCGCAGGAGATTCTTATGTGTAACCAGGTTAGAAAACCATAGAGAATCACTGAAATAGTCAAACTGGTACAAGAATGCTTATTAGTAACCACAAAGAAACAATTATCTGTCTTCATCAATGGACAGATGAATACTTAGAGCAGTGATCCCCACTCTCAAAGTCTCAGAATTCTTGTATGAGCAATAGAAAAAAAATCTTAATTAAAAAATAATCTGGGGACTTCTCTGGTGGTGCAGTGGCTAAGAATCCACCTGCCACTGCAGGGGACATGGGTTCGAGTCCTGGTCCGGGAAGATCCCACATGCTGCGGAGCAACTAAGCCTGTGCACCACAACTACTGAGCCTGCGCTCTAGAACCCACGAGCCACAACTACTGAGCCCATGTGCCACAACTACTGAAGCCCGTGCGCCTAGAGCCCGTGCTCCGCAACAAGAGAAGCCACCACAATGAAAAGCCCGCCTGCCTCAACGAAGAGTAGCCCCCACTTGCTGCAACTAGAGAAAGCCCACGCGCAGCAATGAAGACCCAACGTAGCCAAAAATTAAAAAAAAAAAAAAATCTGAGTTGTCATACAGTGAAAGACTAACATACCATAACCAAGTGAGGCAAATTCCATAGTGAAAGGTGGTTCAGTATGAGGAAATTTATTACTGTTTCATTGTATCACTGAATCTCAGTCATTTCAGACCCAGTGCCCCTCCTTTCTAACAAATATTTGATACTGTCTTTGGTAATCCAGAAATGAAATGCATAGATAATATAATCATTCTTTACACCTGGTTTAAAATAATATATTTATGATATCTTAACATTTTATATTTGTATATAAATATATGTGTTTTTGTGTGTACATGTCTCCAGCCTTCACTGTTTGCTCTGTTGTGTGACTTTTAGGCAATTGAAAAGTCGATCTTCAGATTGTGTTTTGAAAGAGTTAGTATGAATCACTTTGGAAGGATTATTTATTTGCAGATGATTTTGGAACAACTTGTTTGCTGCAGTATCTGGGTAAAATAGTTGGTTATTCACCACATATTGTACACTGAAAGAAATTGCAATGGATAAAAATTAGATACAGATAAACTTTTTTTTAGTATTTAAAGAAAAAATAAATAACAGGTTTTTGGAATGGGGGGAATTTTAAATCTTAAAAACGAATGGAGGAAATCACAAAGGAGAAGGCCAGTGCATGTAATTGAAACTGAAAATTTAAACACATCCAAATAAATTATCAAAAACACATCTTCTACACACAAAAAAATTAGAAGTCCTTGATTTAGAGAAAGTTACCCTGGTGGGGACCATCACATGTGTATGGATAATGTTGCATGCATTCCAAAATGGACACGATATTTTGATCCTGAAGAAGAAAATATTTTTTACATCACAGAAGTGAACCTAGAAAATTCATTCAGCTGTCACTGGTCATCTGGACTGCAGTATTCTTTACTCCAGGCAAAGGAGTGTTTGAAGCCCTTGGCAGTATCAGGGGTTCCTGTCATTCTTGATAATAAATTTAGCAGTCAGGGTAAATAGTCCTTTTGGAGGGGGAACCCCCAACTTAGCTTGAGTTATCAGAAGTTATTTACCCCTGTTGAGTGCATTTCCTTCCATATAAGAATTCATGAGACATTTTCTAACACATATACCTACCCTCTTACAATTCTGATGCTTTTCTGTACCTGGCATTACAAATAAAGTGTGAAAGAGGTAAACAGTATGATTGACATGAAAACACACTGCTCAAATCCTTGACTCAGCGGCCAGCAGCCTTTTCCTGACTGCTAAGAAAAAGCATAGCTCTCCCTTTCCCCATTATTAACTTCTCACTTTCTAACACCTCGTTACCTGGTTTCTGAATGTCTCAGAGCTCTGCTTTCGTGCTGCCTCCTGCCTGCTTTCTGGCTGGCTCCCTGCTCCCTGACCCCTCTCCCTGAGCGAGGGGCGGCCGGGAACATGGGGCCCTGGAATTCCTCGGGGCAGATTGAAATCATGGTCCTAGATGGAGTTTGTCGGGGGTCTGTGGAGCTTTTTTTTTTTTTTTGGGCCGCACCTTGCAACACGTAGGCATGTGAGATCTTAGTTCCCCAACCAGGGATCAACCCCATGTCCCCTACCGTGGAAGCACAGAGTGTTAACACTGGACTGCCAGGGAAGTCCCATGGGGCTTTATTATCTAGGCTATTCCCGTTTTCCATCATTGAAGTTGGCCGTGTTTTCATTGGGACAGTACATAAAGTGGAAGAGAAGGTGAGGTTGGTCTTAAGGCTCTCAAGTCAGCCAGGAGACTGGCCGCGTGGCCTCTACCCGCGCGTGACGTCGGCTGTCCCTGTGGTTCCCCCTCAGGTCATGAAACGGGTGCGCACCGAGCAGATTCAGATGGCCGTGTCCTGCTACCTCAAACGCCGGCAGTACGGGGACGCAGACGGCCCACTGAAGCAAGGCCTGCGGCTGTCGCAGAGCGCCGAGGAGATGGCCACCAGCCTCGCAGGTACCACCCACCCCCGGTCCCGGAGGCATCCAGCCCAAGTGCCTTTCTGAAAACCCCCCGCCCAACACGTCCTCCCGCAGGATCCCGGGGGCTGTGAGCTGAACCTGATGTCGTGTGCGACTTTCTCCTTCCGTGAGCTAGGGCCAGGCTCTCTGTCCCCCTCTTGCACGTGTCCCCTCCCCTGTTGCCTGGGCCTCACCGTGGAAGGCATGTTCTCCAGGTGGATGTGTCCTTTGGGATCCGTGGGTGGAAATGTTGGCATCATATACGTGTTCCTGAGACTTTTAACATTTCTTTTTGCTTTTGCTGTTAGTTTTGAAATTGGATTTGGATTCTTTTTTAGAAAAACTTTGTAGAAATTTTTCTTGCCGTGCTGTCAGGGTGGTTATGAGCGTCTTTAAATGGCCGGGTGTGGGGAGCTTAAGGTTGTAGTGCCTTCTCCAGCTCAGCCCGGCTCCTCAGGGGAAGCCTCCTTCCCTTCAGTGTCAGACCCACTCATTCTCCCTCGCCTTCAGACTCTGCTGGGTTCCCCGACAAGGACAGGGCCAGGCGATGAACTTGGAATCGATTCATGAAAGCCTTAATGTTTCTAGTAGGACGGCCAGTGTACAGGACCAGAGTAATTCCTTCTAAACTCGCCGTCACAGCCTTTGATAAGCTCCCGCTGCCCTGTGTTCGTTGGAACCTGTGCTGTTGCTGATAGACAGTAGGGCAAGCACTATTAAATTTGTGTTCTCAGTTGTCTTCTTTTCGATATGATGGCGTATTAGGAGAGTCAGTGTTCCTGGAAAACCACCAGGAAAAGCGAGAAGCTTCTAAAATGTGATTATTGTAAGATTTTGTCCTAGGTTTTTCTGTTGATTGAGTGATCTGAATACTTATATCTGCATTCAGCAGATGGTCGTGAGGTCTGCTGGTGGCCAGGTGCTGAGAAGTTCTCGAGAGAGCTAAGACTTGATTCTGGCTCCCGAGGAGCTCTGTTACAGTCAGGAGGTGAGGCAGGCAGGTCAGCACACGTGGGCGGGCGTGACATAGTGAGTCCTGTGAGGGGTGCTCAGCCTCCATACAAACATAGAAGATGGTGCTCTCAGGTCAGCCGGCAGGTCAGAAGGGCTTCCCAGAAGGTCTCATGGTTCCCAGCATATAGTCAGGGGTCAGTAAATCGTAGAAGGCATGAGCTGAGTTTCCAAAGAACCGTTAGGAGCTTATCGGGGGGCAAAGCTGGGGGAGGGTGTCCAGGTTATCAGATATGGGTCTTAGCAGGATGGCCGTGGTGGCTGTGTTGACGGGGGAAGGCCCGGATTGGCACCAGGGGAGCTAGTCAGAAGGCCGCAGTGTGATCCAGTGAGAGGTGAGGACAGCCTGAGCTAAAGGGTTGTCATCGGAATGGCAAGGGGAGGATGCCTGTGAGGGCTTGTGACTGTAGGACTCGAGACTGGTTCCCTCACGGCGGGGCAGCAGGAGAGCCTGTTCGTGCGTGTGCAGCCTTCCAGCGTGTGTCCGAGTTCCCGGAGGGGCGCTGACTCTCTTCCCATCTGTCTCCCTGCCTCTCGATGCTCTCCGTTGCGTCTCCTTGGCCCTGCTGCATTAATTACATTCCTGCTTCCTCCTTCTCACGTGCGTCCCACGCACGTCGGTGTTCGTCCGGATTGTTGTTGAAGACGGCTTGTCAGTCCCCTGCCGCCTCTCCCCAGTTGTGAGGTCCCCCACCCCACCCCCAGCAGAAAGGCTAGGAGAATTTTGCTTTTCTTGTTAGAAAGCATGAACTCACAGAATGGCGATGAAGCGCATGTTTACATCCTGAGTATTGAGACTCCAGCCTCCTTCCTCCTCTCGCTGCCAAGAACACTGCCATCCAGGCACCTGCTGTCCAGGAAGGTGATTAAAAGCCTCGCCCCTGGTGAATCTGCCCTAACAAGAATGGACCTAAAGACATCGCCAGCGGGAAATTGCCCATCCAGGTCCTCTTGGATGATAAGCGCATGCCCAGAGTTCTCATCAACTCTGTGGTGCCTCACTTTCAGATAACTAGGGACTGTCAGACCCTGGAAGGAACTGATCTGCTTCATATGAAAAATGGAAGGAAACAGTGAGAAGCAACTTGAAGGAAGCAAACAGCAGAGGGAAGAAAAACTTTAAAAATACCATCATTGATAGCCTTGAAACAAGAAGAGACTGCTATTTTAAGAGAAGAAAACATTCAGATAAATACATGACAGTGAAGCTGAAAAATCATCCGGAGGGTTGAAAGTTGAGGCAGCCTCCCAGAAAGTAGAGCAGAAAGACAAAAAATGGAATCTGGGAGACATTCAAGGATCAGTTCCGGAGACCTACCACGAAATTGTCGGCGTCCCAGAAAGAGAACACAGGAGAGAAAGCAAAAAAATGATTCAAGAAAATTTCTCAGAACTGCAAGACGTGAATTTCCAGATTGAAATGGCCCACTGAATGCCCAGCACGGGGGTTGAAGATGGACCCATCCCAAGGCACACGATGATACAGTGTCAGGTCCTGGGGTCAGATGCGTCCAGAGGAGTCTCTCGTGAGCCTGTGTGCCTCTCCTCTCTCATCCAGCTCGTGTACCCTGTGCTTTATACACCTTTCGTTCCTCTGCTCTCACGTCACTGGGTGTCAGGAGTTGGTGGGGTAGGCATGTCGGTCATATTTAACCAGAAGCCCTAACGTACTTTGAACACGGGCTGAGATGTCAGATGCTACTGCTGCGCCTCCTTCCATCCAACCTGCCACGTTTCGGGCTGGCGATTGTCTTTGCCGTCCCATCTTATGTATCTTTTCCTCCTTAGTCCAATCAGAATCTGGTTGTGCCAACATAGTGTCTGCGGCCCCTTGCCAGGCAGAGCCCCAGCAATATGAAGTGCAGTTCGGACGGCTGCGGAATTTCCTCACCGGTAAGTACTCCGCACAACCCCCTTCTCTTGTTAAAAAAGGGCGCTGCGAATTTCCCTCAGAACCATCTGTGTTCCAGCTCTGGTGTTAGGTACCAGGGATTCAAAGGTGGTTGAAAGCAGGCCTTGCATTCACGCTTACGGTCTATTGGAACTCCCAAGAGAGTCAAATCAGGAGATTAAAGTGTGCAAGGGCAGTGCTCTGGGTGCGTTACTCACTGTTTTGTCCGTTGCCTTCAGCACAGTGACTGTGGCTTGTGTTGAATAAGTAGAAGCTCAGTCAGCCGTGTAGGGAAACCTCCTTAAATGCAGCAGGTGTGAAATGGACGTTGATATCACTACCAGTGATACAGTACATCTCAAAATGCTTTTTTCCCCTTGTTTCCAAAAATTCAAGACAGTAATCCTCACGAATCAGCAACACCAAAACATTAGAAGTTGTAATTTGGTCCAGTTTGTGGGTGCTGTGAGAACCACAGACACACTGAATCAGTAGATGTGAGTTCTAATGAGTTTTCCTAATTCATTGTATGACTTTTTAAATTAATCACTCTAAAAATTGTAGTCATGTAGCTTTTCTGGGGCCTTTAGTTCCTCATATGTAAAGTGAAGAAGGCTCTTCAAAGGCAAAACCAAGTGATTTCGTCTAGTCCTAAGATGACTGATTATAATTTTAATGTTGAAAAGATGGTTACAATAAGCGAGACCATGTTGATTCTGGTTATTAATCAAAGTCTTTTGTTGAGTACTTTATACAAAACACCTTGAGGTACAAGAAATACAAAACTTTCTCTGTCCTCAAAGGATGAAGAGTTATTAGCATGTATTGGTTAGTAGAAAATTATAGTTAAAATACTTTGAAGTTGTTTTATTTTTTTTCCCTTATTTGAACAACACTCAGGTTAATAATTTTTAATGGTAAAGAGGCATAGTAAGTGATCAATATATAAACCAAAATAATATACCTAATTTTGCACACTGAGAGTTGTCCTAATTTTACTTCACCCTTATAATGGTTAGTATTTTAAAGGAAAGAATCCACATTTCCTATATTCTGTAGTCTAGCAAAATGACCAAAATGTTACAGGAAATAAAGATTACAAAATAAAACCCTAAAGAGGGTCATCTTATCAGTCTCACAGTTGTTGAGTGATGGGATTCATTCTGTTAAATTGCTACAAAGATGAAAAAATTGCGAAGACTAAGGGTCTAATAAAAAGAGTCTATTATGTTTAAAGTGGAAAGAAAGAAACTCCATTAAGATCCTCATATCATATAAATGTTAAATGTCTCAGAACAGTGATCAGCTGCTTTCCATGTCCACTAAAGATAAAAAAGAAAAATTGGATTTATAAGAAGGATTTCATTCAGAGGTAAGCAAGAACTTGGAGATAATCAAGTTATTTTTCATTATTGGCATTGGTTTTTGAGGCTTTGAGCAATTTTTAAATTTTTAAAAATCAGTTTTTAGGCAGTTATTTTACTCGGTTTTTTAAATACGGTTATGATTTCTCCCTGAGAGACTTCTCTCATCAACCTAGTGGTGAGGAAGCTGGTTTAGAAAGAAGTGCCTGGCGTCTTTCAGCCCTCCTCTTTCATTCATTCAGCCTGTACTTATGTGAGGCTCTGACTGTCCTGGGCTAGGTATTGCAGGGGAGTGTATTGGTGGGGGCCCGCCCTCTGAGGAGGGAGCCAGGCAACGCGGAAGCTCCGAATCTGTCACTGTAATAGTCTCCATCAGCCTTTTCCTACGCAATTTCTCGTCTTGTTTCAAAACTGAGAAGGCTGTCTGTTACCTTGTCTGTAATTTAATTCTTTTTTAAAATTTTTTTTTTATTTTTGCGGTACGCGGGCCTCTCACTGTTGTGGCCTCTCCCGTTGCGGAGCACAGGCTCCGGACGCACAGGCTCAGCGGCCATGGCTCACGGGCCCAGCCTCTCCACGGCATGTGGGATCTTCCTGGACCGGGGCACGAACCCGTGTCCCCTGCATCGGCAGGCAGACTCTCAACCACTGCGCCACCAGGGAAGCCCTGTAATTTAATTCTTTAATCCTTGGTCACAGGTTATTTTGAGGGGGTGAGTATATGTGTTTTTCCTCACAGACTGCTTTTCCTGGAACATTTTTCTCCACCTTCAGGGCTCTGAAGAGCAGTCAACCAAATCAAATGAATAGTTATTTCCTGAGCACCAAGATGAAATATAACATGTAGTCATTAATCTGAACTGAAAGTTAACCCTAACGTAAGAGGGCTAAAAGTCACAGTTTTGCATGAGATGTGACTGGGGGAGTGTTTTCATAGGCCAAGACGGAGCCAGTCACTGGGTGTTCGTGGGAGCTGAATTTGGAGTGAAGGGAGGGGCTGGCGTGGGGTGGTCAGAGGCAGCCTTCCTGAGGAGGGTTGGGTCGACATTAGCACTTGCATGTCGGGCATCTGTGCCAGAGTAGGAGGATCCGGCCTACGTGCAAAGGCATGAGCAAAGGGGCAGAGACGGGATTATTTTTTCAGGAACAGCGAAGGAGCCGGCTTTGTTGAAAATGGGCTTTCGGGGAGGGATAAACTGGGAGATTGGGATTGACATATACACACTATTATATGAAAAATAGATAACTAATAAGGACCTACTGTACAACACAGGGAACTCTACTCAATACTCTGTAATGACCTATATGGGAAAAGAATCTAAAAAAGAGTGGATAGATGTATGTGTGTAGCTGACTCACTTTGCTGTACAGCAGAAACTAACACAACATGGTAAGTCAACTATACTCCAATAAAAAAAAATTTTTTTTTAAAGAGAAAAAAGAAAAAGAAAATGGGCTTTCAGATTGGAGATAAAGACAGACAAAATGGAGGCAAGATCTGACCACGGGTAGAAGTGTGACCCTCATCCTGTGTGATGGAGACAAGCCCGGGCGTGAATGTGGGTGTGGAAGCAGTGGACGAGAGTGTTTGTGGGTGGGGCGATGGGAGGCCAGCCTGAGTCCACTGTGGTCCCTGAGGAGTGAGACAGGGCTGTGGATGCCGAAAGTGGGGTCTTCAGTTCACAGTTACATTGTCAAGGTAGGATCTCCAGGGCTAAGGAGTAAAGAAGGGAGAAGATCTAAGGATGCCTCAGGCTCTTTGCGGGGGGCGGGGTATACTGAACAGAAATGAGTCAGGTTTTATTTTTTACGTTGTTATGATGATAGCATCCTGCTATGTAACACAGAAGATACAGACTGTGATACAGAACTCAGCATCAGCCCTGGGGAGGTACAAAGTAAAGTCTAGGAGATGGTAACTCTGGAAGGAGATAACAGAGAAAGGTAAGAGGTTCTAAGGCTGTAGCTGCCTCCAGTATTTCTCCTCCAGAAGCTGTGGGGCTGAGAGCTGCCGTGAGCTCGCCTGTTGCTCCAGGGCCTTTCCTACGGGACATGTAGTGGGAAGAGCATAGCCTATGGGGTCAGTCACTCTGGATCTGAATCTGGGGACAGCTGTGACTCCTAGACACAATGTGGATGTAAGTGCCTGGCTCATGGGAGGCACACATGCAGGGGTAGCTCCTCAGAGTGAGGTGAGCCTTCAAGGAACAAGGGAAGAAGAGGAGCCCCCAGGCAGGGACACGAAGGCGCAGGCCAGCTGGTGCTGTTTCAGAGCTGAGGACGGCGTGCAGAGAAGGGCCGGGGAATGAGGACCAACAAGCTCGGTGTTCATTTAACTTAGTGTCCTTTCAGTAAAATACGAGGTGTATGTTATGATTTCAAGGGAACAAGATTAAAATTGAGTTAAGACTTAATGTTAGTCTCACCTTGTTCCACATATAGGATATGTTGATTGGAACTTTTATACCTAATATACTGTTCTCTTCAGGCAAGAAAGAACAATTAAGCAGCTTTGCAACTATGGGCTGAAACAGCAGTGAATTTCAGTAAGTTTTAAAGTACTACATCCCTATTTCTAGATGGCTAGTTTTTTTTTAATCCTGGACTTAGTAAATTAAAATGCCTCTCATTTTCAAAAATAAGCCTGAAACTAAGATTATAAGGAGTTGAAAACAGCCCTTCGTCCCAGTAGAATATATTGGACGTCTAATTGGTAAGGCTTGAATCTTTTTGTTTGTTTTAATTAGTATTTTGGGAAAGAAATATTCCAGAGGTCTTCTAAAGAATTACAGTATTTAAAGAAATATTGAAATCTGTATTAGGGTTCTCCAGAGAAACAGAACCAACAAAATGTATATGTATAGAGAGATTTATCTTAAGGAATTGGCTCACGTGATTGTGGAGACTGACGAGTCCAAAATCTGTGGGGCAAACCCGCAGGCTGGGACCCAGGAGAGCTGCAGTTCATGTCCACAGGCCACCTGCTGGCCGATTCCTTCTCCCCCCCAGGGAGGTCAGTCTTTGTTCTCCTAAGGCCTTCAACTGATTAGATGAGGCCCACCCACATGTGGAGGGTAATCCAGTGTACTTAGTCTACTGATTTAAATGTTCATCTCATCTAAAAAAATGCCTTCACAGAAATATCTAGAATAATGTGTGAACAAGTTTCTGGGCACTGTGGCCCAGCCAAGTTGACACATAAAATTAACCATCACAAGTCCACCACCTGTGGACTTGCGATGGCACCCTTACCCATCTCCTTAAACCATAATTAACCTGCAAATAAAGGTGATTAACAAGGTCATAATTCTACTTAACATGGTACAGCTATCCCAAGTACAACCAAGAATGCCCTAATGCCTTCCTCAGCAGAGGAAGCAAAGTCCACAGGTGATGTTTACTCTTCTCCTTGAGATCCCATAATTTAAATACTGTGACGTAAAGTTAACAATACTTAAACACTATGATATAGGGAATTCCCTGGTGGTCCAGTGGTTAGGATTCCACGTTTCCACTGAAGGGGGCCGGGGTTTGATCACTGGTCGGGGAACTAAAATCCCACATGCTACACAGCACGGCCAAAAGAAAAAAAAAAAGAATAAATACTATGATACAAAGTCAGTATAACTTATGTTCCATGGTAAGGGGATAAGAAAGGAAAGAAAACAAAGATATTTGCTTACGTATAGATATACACACACACAAACATGTTCATAACAAAATAAGGAGGAATACTCATGACAGGTCCAGTCCTGGGGTCTGTCACTGGTCACATGGTCATAGCTGGTCTTCACCTTCCTCTGCTGCCTATTCTGTATTCCCTTTGCCTTCAGTTAGCACTTCAGCTGTTCCTGGTTCTTTACCTGGTGGGATGATACAGACCTTCGTTTCTGAAGGGCCTGGGCCACTACTAGTCCTGCCTGGATTGGATTGTTGCATATTTCCACTCACCTTAACCTCAGGGACGGTAATACTAAGAGATGCCCTAAGGGACCTCCTGTGTCCCAGACACACTCTCCTCAGCTCCCTGTGGAGCATAGTCCAGTTTCCCCTCAGCATTCAGGGTCACTCACCACAGCCAGCACCAGAGCTCCCTGTGCCTGTTGGTACAGAGGCAGGAGCCCTAACTTCAGTTCAGCGGGATCAGTGCAATTGAAGTTCACCTTCTAAGAATGCATTTGAGTGGGGGCATGTTGATCCTCAAATGCACCTACTATGCAATTAATTCACCTGTGATGAGTGAAATACAGCATCAAGCAGAGATAGCGTGCAGGGATCATCTCCCTTCCAATTAGGGAGATAAGATTCCCTAATGCAGTGTTCCTGAATCTTGAGCCAGGTATGGATTCCTTTTCAGGAAAGAAAAAAAAAAGAAGAAAGAAAGAAAATGCTAGCGGAAGTGCTAAGAGCTGACTTAAAGCATTTTTATATTAATTACTTAGGTACATACAGACATTACACTTGAAACCTTTATGCTTTATTTTGTATAAAAGCTAAACTCATTTACATATAAAGTACAAGCAAAACCACAAAAATAAACTTCAAATTAACAGCAAGTGAAAGTAACAGATGGATTTTGCCAGTCATAACTCTCTACTCTAACGGGCCTAGGGCTGGTGTCACCCAGCTTCCCTGAGGTGCTGGTGCCTGCGATGGCCCTGCTCGCTGGCCGCTCGCCTCCGTCCAGATGGATGTGGAACCTTCGCTCCGTTACAGCTCTCTCTGCCCTCCCTCACTTAGGTGTCACACACACTTCTGTGCTTTTCTCATTAGCCTGTGACAAAGCTGTACACTTTTTTGAACATTCTTTGTCATGTACTTTCATGGTGTTAAAGTCTCAGATTAGTAAATGATTTAGTCTTAATGACATGAAAGTGTTCCACTTGTAAATTATCACTGCAAAAGAGAAGTTGTACTTTTTAACCAACAAAATCAAAATGAGTACACTGACAGATGTGGGACAATTACAGATGAACGATGTCATGTTGGCATTGAGACATGCCAGCCAGGGGGGCTAGACATGTTAATGAACCCACTAAAATAAGAACTTGATGTTACTGCAGGTGATGGGGCCAAGAGGAATCAGAACAAAATAGAGCACTAAAACTGTATGATAGTACTTACTTGCTAAAGGCCATCCAGATAATTCTGAATTTACCTGTGTTAATTGTTTTTTAAATTATCAAGTTAAAGTTTCTATGAAGAACTCAGTCTCCCGAGACTGCATCTAAGGTCTCTCCAAGGTCTCAGGTCCCAGTTGGAGCAACACTAATGTGCTGGGGAAAACACTAACCCTTGAAGACCTGGTACGAGTTACTGAATGCATGTGAGAACAGGCACATCGCTTAACCTCTGGGCATCGAATTCCGGGTTTACGGCTGACTTCGGGCTGTGTTTGCTGGCCTTCAGGGTCCATGCCCTTCTTTCCTCAGTCCCGGCTTGGACTTTGAGTGTCCAGAATTCTGTGTTGGGCTTATACTTCAATCCATAGCCTCAGAAAGTAGGGTTGTGGCCAGAAGAGGCCATGTGACGGCGGGCTCCCCAGGAGACTCTGCCGACTGTAAAGGCCTTGCTTCTCTTTCATTGCAGATTCTGAATCCCAGCATAGCCATGAAGTGATGCCTCTCCTGTACCCCCTCTTTGTCTACCTCCACCTCAACCTGGTCCAGAACAGTCCCAAGAGCACAGTGGAAAGCTTTTACAGCCGCTTCCATGGAATGTTTCTGCAGAATGCCAGCCAGAAGGACGTCATCGAGCAGCTGCAGACCACCCAGACCATCCAGGACATCCTGTCTAACTTCCGGCTGCGGGCCTTCCTGGACAACAAGTATGTGGTCCGCCTGCAGGAAGACAGCTACAACTACCTTCTCCGCTACCTCCAGAGTGACAATAACACCGCGCTGTGCAGAGTCCTCACCTGGCACATCCACCTGGACGTGCAGCCCGCCAAGAGGACGGACTACCAGCTCTATGCCAGCGGCGGCCCCTCCCGGGGCGAGGGCGGCGGCCTGGAGCCTGCCGACGTGCCTGCGCCCATCCTGCAGAACGAGGCCGCGCTGGAGGTCCTGCAGGAGAGCATCAAGCGTGTCAAGGACGGCCCCCCCTCTCTCACCACCATCTGCTTCTACGCCTTCTACAACACGGAGCAGCTGCTGAACACGGCGGAGGTCTCCCCGGACAGCAAGCTGCTTGCCGCTGGCTTTGACAACTCCTGTATAAAACTGTGGAGTCTGCGTTCCAAGAAGTTAAAATCCGAACCGCATCAAGTAGACGTGTCCCGCATCCACTTGGCCTGTGATATCTTGGAGAAGGAGGTAGGAATGTCGGTCTTTCTTCCCTGCGTCTGCCTTACTTATCAGCTTGGAATATTCCGACCAAACATGACAGATCTTATGGCAAACGCACTTCCTTATTTCCCGCATCATATAGCTAACGCCAGACTCATGCCTCGTAACCTGTAGCCAGTGACTCCCTGCTAATGCCCAGCCTTGGCGGAGACAATAAGCAATTAGACATAGGATCACTGGGTCCTCTGTCTGCGTTTTAAAGTGTGGTATTGCCGTCTCCCAATGCCATCAGCAGTAAACGAGGACACTGGTTTCTCTCCACCCTCGCCCCCCCTGGCTGCTCTCAGCCTTTCGAGGGCAGTACAAGTCCTCTGGCGTCACCCAGGGTGCCCCCATTTCGTCCAGCAGTTGGTGTGACGAGCTGGTTCGCTCTGTTTGCGGGTGGTAGTTGAAAAGCACAGGCCCAGTGGCCTGAGTTTCAGGTCACCGAGAGTCATTGCCTCGAAAACAGCGTGGGCAAAGGGAGGTGGAAATTGAACTTCACAGAGTTCACCTTCCCTGAGCGTGGCGCCACGGAAGTTGTGGGTAGGAGAGCGCTGTCGTATCACCACTGAAATTCAGGAGCTCGGCCTCAAGTTACTTTGGATGGAAAACCTTTGCACCAGGTTGAAAAGTTAATGAGTAAAAAAAAAAAATCACTCGAGTTAATTTCCAGTTACTGATGAGGGTATCAAGAATATTGGGTGTACAAATTAAGCCCCTTTTCTACCTGTTCCTGTTTTCTTAGTCACCTTCCAGTTAGTATGGCCTTTGAGTCTTTGCTTCTTGCAGTTAAGACAATATAATTAGAGGAGTTTGTTAGGATGAGTAAAGGGTCTAAATGCCGATGCACAAACTTAGATTTCTAGAATTCTGTAGTGCCCTCCAGAATAGTTTTCAATGCACAAGTTTATCTTCCTTGGAGACAGCTCCAGCTTCTTGGGGGTTCTTCACGTACAGTGAGGGATACTGCCCTCATTTACTCTCAGTTTTTTACCTAAAAAAATTATTCCTACCGACCTTATTAGCTTTGATGATACTGAGTTTGGGGATTGTTCTAGGCATTAAAAAATAATATAAAGGAAGATAGCAAAGGTAGAAAGATAGTTGCAAAAATGGAAAGAACATTAGCCTAAAATTTAAAAATCTAAGATTCTACTGTGGCTACCGCTGAATTTTGTAACATGTGAATTATATCTCATTTTTTTAAAAAATCAAAAACAGTAACCAAAAGCTCATGTGTAAGCATAAAATTATCCCAAATACAACTGGATTTACAGCCCCGCCCTCCGGCTTCTGTTGTCTCCACGTGAAGAGAAGCTAGATTAGCCTCGGAAACGTGTTCACTGGACCCGCAGTGCTGCTCCCGTCACCTGGTACCAGCAGCCTTGGAATGGGGAGTGGGCCTGCCCTCCCTCCCCCACTTCGCTGCACACCAGATGGAGGTAGCTTGTCGATTGGCAGCTGTGTGTTTTTAATATTGCACAGCATGGCAAAACCACAGGTCCCCAGTGGAGGGCTTGCCCTTCTTTCCAGTTATGTGGACAGGACAGGACAGGACCACCCTCATCACCACCAGCCTCCCCACCCTCAGCCCGGCAGTGCAGCACCTGTGTTCAGTTCATTTAACGTCTGGTCATTCTGTTCCCAATCTGGTCATCTTTACGTTTGAAAAATGAAGTCGGTGTTGTCAGTAATACTCAGTTCTGTAACTTGTGTATAAAACTGTCATTTAGATCTGGCCAATAGGAATATAATGTGAGCCATATATGTAACTTAAGTCGTCCTAGTAGTCACATTACAAAAGTAAAAAGAAGTAGTCAAAATTAATTTTAGTAATGTATTTTCAATGCAATATGGCCAAAATATTGTCATTTCTACACATAAGCAGTATTTTTTAAATATTAATGAAGTCTGTTATATTCTCCCTTTTTGTCCTAAGCCTTGGAAATCTGTTGTGTGTTTACACGTAGAGCACACGTCCGTTCACACTAGCCAGCAGCCACCTTTTCTCTCCTAGGTCAGGCTGCTGCCATCTCTCACACAGATAGCCGTGTCTCACTTGCTTCCAAGTCTCACCCACTCCCAAGCCCAGCCATATTTAATTTCTTTCGGCTCCATCAGTAGCTAATTGGAGAACAGCCCAGGGCTGACTTTCAGACCCCAAAGTACCCTGATCTAGGAATGACCACACTGTGAGCTGGGCCACTTGGAACGTCCTAGTCCAGAAGCGGATGGAGGGACTCCATGGCCTAAAGCAGGGTCAGCAGACTATAGTATTTGAAGATGTTATTTTTCTTATTCTTTGAAAATTTCTAGTTTAAGCATGTCTCATCGTGTACATAATATAGCTTATTATTACATGAAAGTACTTTACAAATTAGAAATTCCTATTTGGGATGCATCTGGGGTGGAATTTACTGTGAGGGTTTAGACAGTGGCAGGGCATTTGGGGTGCTGTTCTGTTAGCATGGAAGGTTCCGTGAGGCCAGGCACGTGTGACCCACTGCCTGTTCAGGGTTTCAGCTCGACTGTGCTGAGGTCCTCATGGGGATGGGTTGAGCCACAGAAAAAAATGTGGCCGGACTATTTTAAGCTGTGGTCCTGGCAGGGAGCTGATAGGGATGGCCAGCAGTTCTGTTTTGGCTTCCCCATTTCTTGGTTTGTAGAGTCAGCCAGGCACTTTTCCACAGGCTTAGGACAATGGTTGGGCCCCTGGGGAGTCCAGCTTGACTCCGGTATGTCCTCCTCTCTGCCCGTAAGCACACAGAGGGGAGACCCACTTCCATGACTGCCTGCTCCAAATGAAGACCTCTTAAGCCTCGGAGACAGTACTGTGTGCCCGGGTGGGCCGCTAGCTTTCAGAGGCCCTCTGTGTAACTCACCCAGGCTCGTTTCTTGCCCCCACAGCTCTGACACAAACTCTCCGGTGCAGAGCAGAAACTTTAAAGTGTTGTTGTAATCTCTTCAGAAAGGAAAATTACTAATATGCTTGGTAACGCTCAGTGGAACCTCAAGCTCTCAAACGCTTAAGTGCTTTTAATGTTGAGTATCTGGAAGAGCCATTTTGAATCTTCATGGACATCAGTGTTTATTTTCTCTTAACTTTTCTCCAATACATAAACACTGGAGGCATTCATTCCATTTTGAATTTAATAGTTTTCAGATTAAAAGGATGCCCTTTTTCTGTCCAAAGGCTCATGAGGCAAGCTGGTTCAAGAAGCTTCATCCTACCCCCTGCTCTTCCAGTGAGGTCACTTGACTTTATGAATTCCAGGGTGAGGACGGCTGCAGTTTTAAGGAGCTTGTCCACGAGAGAATGAACGGAGAGTGGGTTTGAACAGAGAGAGTGTGCTTGTGGGGCAGAGGATGAGGAGAGGGGCTCTCCCCCCACAGCACGAGTCTTTTCTGTCGCCACACGTAAGGATTCATTTCCAAGACTCACACGAGTCACTTGGCTTTATTTAGAGCAATTCTGACTCCACGCCTCGTTTGTTACTTTGGGAAAATATTTGAGACCCTCCAGAAAGTCACGGTTTCAAAACTGTTCTTTCCTTTTGGACACCAGCCATTCATGCCTGGTCACAGGGTGTGAGCATAATTTACTGATGGCTGCACCTTCCTGGCCTACTGTTATTTCTGTGGTATGTCCAGGTTTTATTTTTGGCTGAACTCCCACAGCGGTTCTGTATAAAAATCTCGAAGTGAAACCACGCCTGCCTCCATCACTGGCCCCAGGCGTAGTAGTAACAGGCACGTGGGGATTTTTCTAAATGGACTAGAGACAGGGAGCAGCATGGCCTACAAAGCAGCTGAGACTGACAGGCGAAGACATGCCAGTAGAATAAAAGCATCTAAGGACATACGTTCAAAAGTACATCTTTTCGAGTGATCGGCTCTTGAAATCGGTTCTCCTCAACCTAAGAGTAAGGTCCACAGTCATCGCTCTGCACTAATAGCCTTGCTGTAGTCTTAGCTGCGAGGTGAATTTAAGGAAGGCAATTTGTAAGTTGTAGGAGACTTTTTATTCAGTTATGCAATTAAGAGTTCTTCTCCTGGAGTCACCCTAAAGAGCAGGGTCATTTACTGAGTATATGCTGTTTCCCAAGCAGGTCTGTTTTTAGACGTTTGTTTTCCATGACAGACCACTAAACACTCTTTTCTTTGTGTGTGTGTGTGTGTGTGTGTGTGTGTGCGTGTGCGTGCATGCATGCGTGTGTCCCCACAGGATGACGAGGACGATAACGCAGGCACGGAGATGAAGGTCCTGCGGGGACACTGCGGGCCAGTGTACAGCACCAGGTTCCTTGCGGACAGCTCAGGGCTGCTCTCCTGCTCTGAGGACATGTCCATCAGGTACTGGGACCTCGGCAGCTTCACCAACACCGTGCTGTACCAGGGCCACGCCTACCCCGTGTGGGACCTGGACATCAGCCCACATAGCCTGTACTTCGCCAGTGGGTCCCACGACCGCACGGCCAGGCTGTGGTCGTTTGATCGGACGCACCCGCTACGCATCTACGCCGGGCACCTGGCAGACGTGGACTGTGTCAAGTTCCACCCCAATTCAAACTACTTAGCCACGGGCTCGACCGACAAGACAGTCCGGCTGTGGAGCACCCAGCAGGGGAACTCGGTGAGGCTCTTCACGGGCCACCGCGGCCCCGTGCTCTCTCTGGCCTTTTCCCCCAACGGTAAGTACTTGGCGTCGGCAGGCGAGGACCAGCGGCTGAAGCTGTGGGACTTGGCGTCCGGGACCCTCTACAAAGAGCTTCGGGGCCACACGGACAACATCACCAGCCTCACCTTCAGCCCGGACAGCAGCCTGATCGCGTCGGCGTCCATGGACAACTCGGTGCGCATCTGGGACATCAGGAGCGCGCACTGCAGCGCACCCGCCGACGGCTCGTCCAGCGAGCTCGTGGGCGTCTACACGGGCCAGATGAGCAACGTGCTGAGCGTGCAGTTCATGGCCTGCAACCTCCTGCTGGTGACCGGAATCACACAAGAAAATCAGGAACATTGATTTGTATCTTTGATGTAACGACTGGGGCGTGTGAAGGGCTCCAGATGGCAAGTCTTAGGACAGACGGATGGAATCACTGACTGTGAAGGACTCCCCGCGTCCCCACGCATCCCCCCTCGCGCCCCCTCGTCCCGCGGACATCCCAAGCCCGCCGCCCTTCGCTGAGCCCCCAAGTGTGGAAGGACGGGGAGGAAGGGCAGTGACGGGGAACGAACGTGAGATCAAGAATCACGGAGATCCCGCTGTGTCCTCCTGCCGGCCCCTTCCTGTCTCTGGAGCCAAGATGCCCTCACCTCGCCGGGGCTGCACTTGGCCAGAGGAGGTTTGCTGGGCGCCCTCCCCAGGAGCAGTGCTGCAGGGTCACTGGGTGGAAGGGACTCTATCTGGGTAGAATTCGGGGGCGGGAACTAGGAAAGGGGGCGGGGTCATCCTGGCAAATGTCTTTCCTTTTGCGTGATTACAGAGAACCAGGATTTTTTTGTTATTATAATTATTATTATTAATGAGAAGAGGAAACCTAGCACTGGCAGAGGGGGCCTTCTCTGCTCTCATCTTTCAGGTTTTACTCCTGGCACTGGCTGTGATACTTGGAATTTTGAGGTTCAGGGAATTCAGAGAATGTGGTCGCACAGTGTATTGGGAGAAAGGGAAGATTTCTGGGGGACAGATTGATCACTCCAGCTGACCTGTTTCTAGAAGTGGGTGGGTGGATTTGATTGAGAAAGTCTTGGGCTCTTGCAGTGATGGTGGGATAGATTCTTTTCGTGACTGCACTTCTATTAACAATTCTGTCCCCTGAAAGGACAGATTGTAGTAAAGAAATGAAAATAATTGGAAGTGAGAAGTCAAAAGATAGAATTAGAAAATGTTGAATTTCCAAATGATTCCGAGGTGTGGCTTTTCCAGCGTCTTTTCCCCCTGAGATCGTGCCTCCCACCTCCTGCTTTGCAATAGCAGTTTAATGAACAGTCTGTGAAACAAATCTTAAGTACGAACACACACGTCGAAAACTACGCTCTGAGGATAAAGCAACTTCTAATTTGTGGAAAAAGGATTAAATATTTCTGTTTTCTGAAAAGAGTTATTTTGTATTTTGTTTTCTATTAAAATGTATTTAGTTTCAAAAAACAAAAAGCGTTGGCATCTCTTTTAAACTGAGGACAGGCGGGGGTGTGGGCTGTTCTGGGGACACAGCTCAGCTTTCTGCAAGGTGGCAGCCAGTTACGTAGCCCGGACTCCCCGGGGAGCTGCTCTCCTGTCTCTTGTATTCTGTCCAGCTTGCTTCAAATCATTCCTCTTGGCATTCACGTGGATTATTGATAGCATACAATACTTTTTTTTTTTTTTTTTTTGCGGTACGAGGGCCTCTCAGTGTTGTAGCTTCTCCGGTTGTGGAGCACAGGCTCTGAACACGCAGGCTCAGCAGCCATGGCTCACAGGACCAGCCGCTCCACGGCATGTGGGATCTTCCCGGACTGGGGCCCGAACCCGTGTCCCCTGCATTGGCAGGCAGACTCTCAACCACTGCGCCACCAGGGAAGCCCACAATACTTTTTATATATCCAAACTTGCCAGTTGCTCGCCAGAGACAGCATACATTTTTCTCTCTAGAGTTTTTTGGTGAGATCCTACTTCAGTTTTCTTTAAAGACCCCATTGTAAAATCTCTAAGGGGCATAAGGACGTTGTCATTTAATTAACTTAGACCATTTATTGAACCATTCCAGATAAAGGACTCATTCAAAGATGTAAATGATGCAAGAATTTTGTAAATGTACTTTAAAACATAATTTTCTGGCAAGGACACCAAGATGTATCACGAAATTAAATGGGAAGACTAGAATTCTAGGCCAAAAAAATTTTTTTACTTGAGCCTAAGGTCCTAATTAACAGGAAATGTTCCTTACTCATAAAAATCCATATATTTGAGATATTGTAAGAAAGAATATTTGGCAGCTTACCCAGGCAGCATCACCTTTCATGTGGTCTGCTGGTAGAGCCTAGAATTCAAGCACGTTCTTATCTGTAATAAGTGAACTCTTAAGTTAGATTGTGTGGTATATTGCTAGAACCAATGAAATCCCTAAATTGGGCTGAATCTTTCTCAGAAGTGAAAGTACCACCGATTTTAGGTTTCATGTTTGTGTTTTAATGCAGAATTTCTCTGATTAAACACAAAAATGCATTAGGTTGGTCGGCCATCACACTACCGATCACATATACACTTTGTGATTTCAGTTCAAGCTCTCAGTGGTCTGCATATTTGGCCTTTTGTGAACTAATCTTTTGTGGGATATAGTTAAATTACCCCACATTACTTCCCCAAAATCTTAGAAATATTATAAGGGTGTGTATGTGTCCTTATGTCCACAATGGTGCATGAGAACATGGTTACACTCTTCAGGTTGCTTTCTTGTACTGCTTTATTTTATCTTCAGAGCAATCCTGTGAGGCAGACAGGACTAGAAATATTACCATTTTGTAGGTGAAATACCTAAAATACCCAGAAAAGCTGTAGTATCTATCTGTACCCAACATGGAATAGTCAACATGTCTCAAGTGTGTTATGTAGACGATCTATATTCCAAATCCTCAAATTCTAGCTAGAGGGTATAGTCCTGAAGATAGAAGAGCTTTAAAAAAAAAAAAACTCTTCAAAAAGGAAATATGAGTATAAATAAGTTATTTAACAAGCATATGTATATAGTGCTTACTCTCTACCAGAAACTGCTCCAAGAGTTTTATGAAAAGTAACTTACGTTATCTCCATAACAACTCTGTGAGTTAAGTGCTGCTTTTAATCTCCATTTTACAGGCGAGGAATCTGAGGCAGTGATGGATTAAGTCACGTGCCAAGCATCATCAATTACAGCTAGTAACTGATGAAGCCAGCGTTTGAAGTGGGCAGTCTGCCTCAGGGTCCATGCTTCATCCATGCTGTTGTCTCCCTTCATTCCCCCAGAACCAGGTAAAGAGTGACCTGAGGTCTCTAGTAACAGTGTTCCTGGCAGTAGTTACAAGACTCATGCTTCCCTTTGCCAAATAAATCAGTAGAAACCAGCAGGATCAGGAACTGCTAGTAAGAAAAAGCTTAATATATAGCTAAAAGAAACCTCAGAATATTCACTTATTTTGAAGCACAATGGTAACTCTCTGCAGTGTGTTTAAGGTGGGGGATGGGGGAACAGCTGAAATTTCTTAGACTGACAGGCTCAGAAAATCTGACTGTAATTTAGCAATATACACTAGCCAAAAGAGAGAAAATTAGGATAAAGGAAAGTAATGAAAGACATAAAACAGGAAAAATTTAAAGCTTTTATGTTCAAGATCCAGCTTCTAAGGGTATCCATGATTTCTAGTTTTTCATTTTATTCCTGTATTTAAAATGTCTTGGTTGTATTAAAAAAAAAATCTGTTGCACATGTAGGCTTCTGATTTTGCTATCGCCCAGATTGGTATTAAGTACATGGATTAAAAGATTAGTCTGTACTTCAACTTGTCTTTCAGTTGCACGTTTTAGAGAAGTGTCCATTATATCTATGCCCGGCCCACACCAAAAATTCACATTATTGCCACCTGCATAGTAGCCAAGTGACTCAAACTGCTTTGTGGGGAACAGAAAATCTTCACTGAGGAGCTTAAGGAATGCAAATGTTCCCTGTCAATTTCACACGTTGAAGGACACTTAAATACTCTCCTATGATTGAAGTTCAAAAAAAATTTTTTTATGTTAATATGTGAGTGTCTGTTACAATCAGATATCATGTTAGTGCGTGGAAATACAGTGGTAAGCAAAACTGATACAGTCCCTGGCTTGACTTTAGAGAGGGAGGCAAATATTGATCAAATGATGCCATAAATATATACATACATGATTTCAGTCTAGCGCGTGCTGTACTGGCTGCGGTGGAAGAAGAAACCCAGGGATCTGAAGAAGTCGTAATTAAGCCGAGGCCTGTAGGATAGGTGAGAGTTATCCAGGCAGAGTCAGGAGAGAACCGGGCACACTCAGGGAAGTCCAGGGGGGCAGGTAAGGAATGCCACAGCGTGACGTGAGCTGGGGTAACTGGCCTGGCATCAGGCACCAGCAGGCGTTTGGGATGGAAGCCACTGAAGCGTGTAGAACAGGGAAAGGATGCAGCCCGGTTTCCACCTTAATACTGCTGGCAACAGGAAGGCATACAGACACATGTTTACAACTGGAACTCACTTCAACGTCAGGATAACTAGGCATCAATTACTGAACCCAGGCTGCCAGGCACTGCGGGACACAGCTGAGTGCTGGAAGCCAGCTGCCCTGCTGAGCGGCCCCTGGGGCAGTGAACTGAGAGCAGCCTCCAACCCAGAGCTGGTGAGGACCTAATTCTGCCAAAGGCCACACGGGTGAGCTTGGGTGCAGATCCTGCCTGGCTGAGCCTCAGATAAGACCGCTCCTGACCAACCTGGAAGCAGAGGCATTCAGTAAGTGCCCAGATCCCCACCTCACACTGGCGTGAAAGAATTACTGATTTAAAAAGAAATCACTGGCAGCTGTAAGGAACACAGAGTGGGGGCAGGGTGGTGGGCAGTTAGGGTCACGGCAGTCGTGCAGGGGAGAGAGGCGGGCGGCGTGGGCCAGAGTGGCTACAGTGGGCAAGGAGAGAAGGGGACAAATCCAGTGAGTATTTCAGAGCTGGATTTGGCTGGACTTTGTCCTGGGTTGGATGGGAGAAAAGAAGAAAGGAATAATGGATGACCCCAGTGTTCCTGGCAAGAGCAATTTCATAGCTGGTATTGCCACTTACTCTGATGAAAATACTAGAGGAAGAGGAGGTTGGGGAAGAGATAAAGAGTTCACTTTTGGGCCTCTTACGTTTGAGGTGATTATGAGAGAACCAAGTGAAGACGTCAGACTGGCCTTTAGAGAGGGACAGACACCTGGCGCTCAGGAGACATCGGGCCTCGACCTGCTACTTCGGGAGTTGTCTTCATTACAGTGCTTTCTACCACGCGGGACAGAAATAGGACTCCAAGTGGCTTTAAAAATAACGAATCTTACTGGTTCACATAACAAAGTCTAAAGGTCAGGTGGGTCTCCTGTGCAGAGCGCTACCGACAGCAACGAGGGCCAGACATTCATGTCCAGTGGGAATGTGGCCTTACTTTCCATTCCTTGCTCTTAAGAACAAGGAAAAGAATTTCTGGAAGCACCATCAAACCTCTCCGATTTGGATTAGGCCTGCTAATCACTGAATCAGTCCCTGACAGGGCAAGAATCCTTGGCATAGAGTTGGAATTGGAAACCTTGCAAATAGATGAGATGACCAAGGATAACCAGGAGGAGATCAGGGGTTAGGACTACGTCTTGATGTTCCCTGACATTTAAAGGTCAGGAAGGAGTTACAGCCAACAAAGGAAGAAAAACAGAGAGGGTACCGTTCCAGAAGCCTAGGGGAGGAAATACTTCAAAATCGGAATGGTCAGCTGTGCTACTGAGAATTCACAAAAGATAAGGATTCAAAATTATCCATTAGATATGGTGGGGAGGGGTGGTGGGGACTCACAATCTGAGCACTAGAAGTTAGGGTTGAGTAATGGACATTGAAAGACCGTTGAAACCGATTGAAAAGAGGAAAGGTAATAGGAAACAAATATGAAACTGTGAAGGTGACACACAGCAAGGGAGGAAGGAGAGATTTTGTACTACAGTGCTAAGACAACTGGCAATCGACAGGGAAAAAAATAAAATTAGACCCATAATTCCCTATGCATGAAAATCAACTCCAAGTAAATTAAAGCCTAAATGTGAAAGGCAGAAATCTAAAGCATTTAAAAGAATATCCTTATGACCTAGAAATAGGAAGGAATTTCTAAAGACACAAAAGCCCCTCAATAAAAAAAAAGAGAAGATTGATTAAATTCAAAAACATCCATTCATCAAAAGAACCAAAAAAGAAAAAGTGAACAGGCTATAAATAGAAGGACGGACTAGTAACATGTGACGGACATAGACAAACATCTGGAACCGCACTGGACAGTAGAATCAGCTGTGAGGATGGGAATGTTCTCAGGTTCTGTCCTGTGGAACGTTCTTTGAAGAGGGGAATATTATCTAGCCCTGTCCTGTAGAACGTTCAGAGACTGAGGGGAATGTTCTCAGGTTCCATCCTGTGGAACGTTCTGTGAGGAAGGGAATGTTCTCTACTCCTGTCCTGTCCTGTCCTGTAGAACGTTTTGAGAGCTGGGGAATGTTGTCAAGTTCTGTCCTGTGAACGCCCTGTGAGGAAGGGAATGTTCTCTGATTCTGTCCTGTGGAATGTTCTCTGAGGAGGGGAATGTCTCTAGTCCTGTCCTGTCTTGTAGAACGTTCTGAGAGAAGGGAAAGGTACTCAGGTTCTTTCCTATGGAACGTTCTGGGAGGAGTGGAATGTTCTCCAGTCCTGTCCTGTCCTGTAGAACGTTCTGACAGGAGGGGAATGATATCTGATTATGTACTTGCGAACGTTCTGTGAGGAAGGGAATATTCTCTAGTCCTGTCCTGTCCTGTCATGTAGAACATTCTGTGAGGAGGGGAAGGTTCTCAGTTTCTGTCCTGTGGAACATTCTGTGAGGAAGGAAATATCCTCTTGTCCTTTGGAACATTCTGTGAGGAGGGGAATGTTTTCTAGTCCTTTTGTGTCCGGTAGATCGTTCTTAGATGAGGTGAATGTCCTCTAGTGCTGTGTGTGGAACATTGTATGAGGAGGGGAATGTTCTCTAGTCCTGTCTTTTCCTATGGAAAGTTCTGTGGGAGACGAATGTTCTCTAGTCCTGTCCTGTCCTGTGGAACATCTGTGAGTAGGGGAGTGTACTCTACTCCTGCCCTGTGGAATGGACTGTAAGGAGGGGAATGTCTTCTAGTCCTCTCCTGTGGAACGTTCTGAGAGGAGGAGAATGTTCTTAGGTTCTGTCCTGTGTATGTTCTGTGTGGAGGGGAATGTTCTCAGATTCTGTCCTGTTGAATGTTTTGTGAGCAGGGAATGTTCTCTGGTTCTGTCCTGTGGAATGTTCTCTGGTTGCCCTGTGGTAAGTTCTCTGAAGGAGGGAATGTTTTCTAGTCCTGCCTTTTCCTGTAGAACATTCTGAGAGGGGAATATTCTCACGTTCTGTCGTGTGGAACGTTCTGTGAGGAGGGGAATGTTATCTAGTCCTGTCCTGTAGAACGTTCTGAGAGGAGGGGAATGTTGTCTGGTTCTTTCCTGTGGAACGTTCTGGGAGGAGGGGAATGTTCTCTATCCCTGTCCTATAGAACGTTTGGAGAGGAGGGGAATGTTATCTGGTTCTCTCTTGTGGAACGTTCTGGGAGGAGGGGAATGTTCTCTAGTCCTGTCCTATCCTTTCCTGTAGAACGTTCAGTGAGGAGGGGAATGTTCCATAGTCCTGTCCTGTGGAATGTTCTGTGAGGAGGGGAATGATCTCGGGTTTTGTCCTGTGGAATGTTCTGTGAGGAGCGGAATGTTTACTAGTCCTGTCCTGTCCTGTAGAATGTTCTGTGAGGAGGGGAATGTTCTCTGCTTCTGTCGTGTGGAACGGTTTGTGAGGAGCGGAAGATTCTTTAGTCCTGGCCTGGCCTGTAGAACGTTGTGAGAGCCGGGGAATATTCTCAGGTTCTGTTGTAAGGAACGTTTGTGAGGAGGGGAATGTTCTCTAGCCCTGTCCAGTAGCACATTCTGAGAGGAGGGGATTGTTCTCTACTTCTCTCCTGTGGAACGTTCTGTGAGGAGGGGTATGCTGTCTGCTTCTGTCCTGTGGAACGTTCTGTGAGCAAGGGAATGTCCTCTAATCCTGTCCTGTCCTGTAGAACGTTCTGAGAAGAGGGGAATATTCTCTGGTTCTGTCCTGTGGAATGTTCTGAGAGGAGAGAAATATTCTCTATTCCTGTCCTGTCTTACAGAACGTTCTGAGGGGAATGTTCTAAGGTTCTGTCCTGTGGAATGTTCTGAGAGGAGGGGAATGTCCTCAGATTCTGTTCTGGAATGTTCTCTGAGGAGGGGTATGTTCTCTGGTTCTGTCCTGTGGAACGTTCTGTGAGGAGCGGAATGTTCTCTATTCCTGTCCTGTGGAATGTTCTGTGAGGAGGGGAATATACTCTCGTCCTGTCCTGTGAACGTTCTGTGAGGAGGGGAATGTCCTCTAGACCTGTGTGTGGAACATTCTATGTGGAGGGGAATGTTCTCTAGTTCTGTCCTGTGGAACATTCTGTGATGGGGAGAATGCTCTCTAGTCCTGTCCTGTCCTATGGAACGTTCTGTGAGGTGGGGAATATTCTCTAGTCCTGTCCTGTCCTCTGGAATATTATGTGAGATTGGGAATATTCTCAGGTTTTGTCCTGTGGAATGTTCTGTGAGGGCGGGAATGTTGTCTAGTTCTCTGCTTTCCAGTAAAGTAGCTGGAAGCCACATGTAGCTATTGAGCAGTTGAAATTTGGATAGTATAACTGAGGAACTTTTTTAAAATTTAATGACTTTAACCACATGAGGCTACTCACTACCATATTAGTCTGCAGAATTCTATATTATGAAGAAATCCGACCTATTAGTGAGGAAAAAAAGCCTATAGTCAGTGAGGAAGAAAAGCAAAAGTCTTAACAGGAAACACTTCACAAAAGAAACTCAAATGGCCAAGAACAAATTCAAAATTACTCATCCTTGTATTACTCAGGGAAATGCAAATTTAAAACATTAGGTTCCAGCATAGACACATCAGGCTAAGAACTTTGTAAAAGCCTGTCAGTGCTAAGTTTGGTGTGTTGGGACCCTTGTAACACAGGTGGGAATGGAGGTGCCTTTTGTCTTTGAGACACAGTCTGGAATTACAGAAGGAAGCTGAAGAAAGGCAGACTCTGTCATCCCAGCCATCCCAACTTTTGAGTCAGTCCTCAGTCCAACTTTTGAGTCAGTCCTCAGTATCTAAGTCTTCCCCTCTGTGCCCTCAAATACACCGTGGTTGGAGCACCTTAGGAGAAGGCAGCCTGTTGTCCCCAGGATTTCATTCCAGGCCATTGACACCCGTCCTGCAAGGCTTGATGTCAGCACCTTCATTATCCTGGCGTCAACAGAAGCTTTCAGAAAACAACCAAGCTTCTTATTCCTTCCTAAATCGTCCTTAAATATTTTGCTGACAGAAATGAGTGGCTGCAGCGATGTGGGCTTGGCAACTGGACAAACCACCCACTCTACGTGTCAAAACCATCACCTGGCCGAGGGTAGGTAAGGTGCCATCCAGTTGTGAGGCCCATTTTCTCCTGAGTCCAGAAATGTTCAAAAATGTGTCTTGGACTCCACAGAGTACAACACATAGAAAACCATTTCCATGTGTGATGTACTGTGAGATACAACGTTTAATACTGGTCACAACCCACACATTAAGTTCATGGCCCACGAGGGACATCCCTGGCGGTCCAATGATCGGGACCCCGAGCTTCCACTGCAGGTGACACGGGTTGGATCCCTGGTCGGGGAACTAAAATCCCACCTGCTGTGCAGCGTAGCCAAAAAAAAAAAAGAAAAGAAAAGTTCATGACCCACAAGCCAGGCCATCACAGGCAGATGGGAGGATGCTGCCCTGGACTCCCCAAAGGCTGGCAAGAGGAGCCCAGGGTAGGGAGGGGCGGGCAGGAGAGGAGAAGGTGGGAGGGCTGGGTCGGGGCGCACAGGCGGGACAAGGAAAGGAAGGGGAGAGGGAGGGGCGTTGTAAATAAAAGAATGAGCTTCTGAACCCACATATGTTGGATCACTGGGGTTATTTCTGCATTAGGTTTTGTTTACATCACTCAGCTTTGACGACAGATACACTGCCCGGAGCAAGAAGCTTAGCCTCTCTGAACTTGAGATTGTTTTTCAAAACACAAAGGAAAAAAACAAACAAAAAAAAACTAGAGAGTTGCCGTAATGCTGGCGGTCTTGTCTGGGTACGGTCTCAGTGACGGTGGCGCCTTCAGCCTGGACTTGAGCCTCCCATAGCCCCGTCACACTGCTTTCCTCTGGTTTCCAGGAGAAGTGGCAGGATGTACAGTCTACCCCCCTGTGGCAGTGCAGACCGAAATTCAGGTGCTTTGAAATGCACGTACCTGTAAGAAAGAAATCTGGGCTTTAGGGGGGTTGTAGGGAGAAGGGTATTTAATCAGCTTGCTTGGTTTGAGCTGGTGCAGGGCTGGGGCCCGGGGTCTCTTTGCAGAAGGAACGCTGAGGCCTGAAAAGATAAGTGTGCTGCTGAACCCCAGCGCCAGTGAGCTGTGCTATGGCCCTGGGGCTGTCACTTGGCTTCTCTGAGCCTGTTGACTCATCTCTGAATGCGGAAAAAAGGAACTGAAGTAGCAGTGAAGACACAAATTTTAACAGTCAAAGGATGCCATAATATGTACTCAGAAATATGGAGTGAAAAATCTAGCATATCTCTTACCAACGTATGGAAAAGCCAACCAGCACGCCTAGAGAAAGCAAAGTTCAACTCAGAAGGTAACATGAGATGATGAAAATTGTGGTGTGCTACTCTGAATATACAAAACACCATCGGGTTGTACACTTTAAAGGGGTGAATTAAATCTCAATAAAGCTGTTAGCCCAAAAATTCAGAAGGAAGATCCTGCCTCCAAATGATGTAAGTGCCCTGTAATCCGCACACAAAGGTTTCCTGAAGCAGGGTAGGATGCCTCACGGCAAGGACAGCTGCACAGTCCGGGGAGACAGCAGGCAGGCCCTTGACTTTGAGGAGATTTCAGCTCCACTTCCTGCAGGACACCAAGGGCTGACCTCTCCGATGGAAAGATTAACTCAAGGCCTCGAGTTTTGTGTGGTGAATCATTCTAGTTTCTTCTGCTATTTTTTTTTTTTAAGTCTTTTGCCCACACCGCGCAGCATGTGGGATCTTAGTTCCCTGACCAGAGATCGAACCCACGCCCCCTGCAGTGGAAGCACAGAGTCTTAACCACTGGACCATCTGGGAAGTCCCTCTTCTGCTATTTTTTTTAAATGGGATTTATGCTTCCTAACAGTGTCTCTCAATTTTTTTAAAATACATTTCTTGTTTAAGCCAACATTCCTGAGTTTACCAATGTTTCTAAGTTTCCCTCTATTTATAGATAAAGTCCAAACTTGACTTAACCCACAAGTTGATCTGATGGCTCATTGAGTTTGTTGGTAAAATCCTTTGGCCTCTCAGAATGAAACCACAGGTATGTCCAACAAGGGACCAGAAGTGAAGAAGAATAAAATACAGCTCCTTCTACTGGAGTGAAGAAGAATAAAACACAGCAATCCGGGCGCCATCAAGCTATATTTCAAGTCCCAGGAAGGCACCACAGTGAGCCCTTGGATTAACCTCCTTCACAACTGTCATCTTTGTTAAGGGCTAGTTATAAAAAACTGAGAAGTCAAAAGCCTACCTCTTAAAGGACAGAAAATGAATGTCTCCTTAATTAGAAATACTTCTCTTTAACTTTAAACTTTTTAATCCTCAAATAAGAGTGAGATCCCGGGACTTCCCTGGTGGCGCAGTGGTTAAGAATCCGCCTGCCAATGCAGGGGACACGGGTTCGAGCCCTGGTCTGGGAGGATCCCACATGCCGCAGAGCAACTAAGCCTGTGTGCCACAACTACTGAACCCGCTCTCTAGAGCCTGTGAGCCACAACTACTGCAACTACTGAAGCCCACGTGCCCTACAGCCCGTGCTCCCCAACAAGAGAAGCCACTGCATTGAGAAGCTCGAGCACCACAACGAAGAGTAGCCCCCGCTCACCGCAACTAGAGAAAGCCCGTGCGCAGCAACGAAGACCTAACGCAGCCAGAAATAAATAAATAAATAAAAAATTTAAAAAACAACAACTACCACTTATAGACTATATGATTTGTGCCAGGCATTGTGCTAGATGCCAGAGACTCTGTGATAAATCAGATGGCACCGCCACCTTCCAGTTACCAGAGAGGCCTTGTCTCAAGCAGCTACTCAGACATCATGAACTGAAATGTTTGAGGGTCAGCAGCTTAAGATCTATCTGCTTCTTGTAAGTGTGCGCAACAGTTCAAGAAATTCCTGTGAGCAGTGATACCATGGATCTGGCCTATTAACAAAAACAAACACCTAAAAGACTTCCAGCTAGTCAGCGGGGGTGATGCAGCCCAGGGCTCTGTCTACTGATGTGGTATCCTGCAAGTTCAAAGAGGGTAATGCTGTGTGTCTGGGAAATTGAAGATTATGTAAGAAATTTATTACACTTAGAACTACATCAACTAAGCCCTTTAAATATTTGTAGGTGGCACCCACTTCTAGACAAAGTTATCGAGACTGTGTGATGTAGGGTGAATATTTCGTGCTTCCAGATTTGCTCAACTGGTATCTCCATTTTTCAGTTAACAGAGAGGTCAGCCTTGTGACTAGTAGGTACTCAGACACCTGAAATGTTTGCATGTAGGTTGAACACTAACAACGTTTGCTAAGCCTGCCCAGTAAGTTGTCTTTTTTTTTTTCTTGATAAGTGTACCCAACTGTTCAAGGAATTCCTATGAACATGAATGCCCTAGATCTAGCTTATTAAGGAAAAACAAATTTCTTCTTTCTTAAAGTCAATTGATTTAAAGCAGTGTTTGATGGCAAATTTCAACACTGTAAAACTTAACTCATTTTTGTCATGTTACATGTTATCTGACCTGATGATTTGGTCCCCCAAAAAGCAGAAAATTGGCAAACTATTTGCCTTAATCATTTTTTGGGGGGTTTCTTTTTTTCTGGCCTTGTAGCATGCGGGATCTTAGTTCTCCAACCAGGTATTGAACCGGTTCCCCCGGCAAGTGGAAGTGCAGAATCCTAACCACTGGACCACTAGGGAATTCCTCCTTAATCATTCTTGTACTGCTTTAGGACCACATATTTTTATATTGGAGATGTGTGTCATGTTTTTCTACCAATTTATGTGCCTGACCCAACCCATGAGAAAGTAGCCAAACTTTCCAGGTACGTACAACATACAGTGCTGGCGTCAAGCTGGTCCAGCTGGACAAGCAAGCACGCTGGAGGCTTGATAAGACACAGAGATAATCCTCACAAAGATTCAGAGGCTTGCAAGCCCCCCCAGCCGGGTGCCTCGGGGTATGATGGTCAGGGGTGTGCTGGGACACACATGCTATGTAAAAGACTGATTGCAACTCCTGGCATCCCTCACCACAGAGAAAGAAGCCTCTTTGGATTCTGGTGATGCATCCCACCCTCAGGACAACCCCTCCAGTCCATATACCAGGTGACCCAAAGGCACCCCTTCGCATGGGGCCTGGAGCAGGAAAGAAGTCTTCACTGGGCCCAGGCTACAGGCAAAGCAGTTCTGCTCGGGCCACATGATCCAAAGAGCCTGAAGCTAGTGGAAGTGATGCTGTGAGGAGCCATCGGCCAGCTCAAGGGAGAGGCAAGTGCAGGCCCAGCTCTGCTCTGTGGAAAATAGCCCCTGATTATGCTACAGGGCTCTGGAAGGGACTGAATGTCTGACCATGGACACCAAGTGGCCACACAGCAGCACTGCCCGTCATGACCTGGGTTCTATCAGACTCATAGGACCAGGGGAGCCCAGAGACAACCCATAACAAGATGGTGCATCCAGGCTGAGCCCAAGCAGGACAAGAGGGCACACGTGAGCCATGTGAGCAGTAACCAGACCCCTGCCCCCACCACGGCTGCACTTGTCACACCTCTCCCCACCTCAACTGACATGAATAGCTACATGGTGGTGGGGGTCCCGTAAAACCAGATGAAGCAGGAAGCAAGTGTCCACACTTGATTATGAGGGGTTGGCTCAGTGAGAGAATTCAAGCCAGAAAATGGATGGCAGCTTCATTGTAGCCACACTCAGGAATTACCTTGAAAGGCAGTGGCATGGGGAAATCTTCCCGATGAGCAGTGTACCTGACTGCATGTGCTGAGTGAAAGGAAAAGCAGCCCAGGATAAAAATATATATGGATTCACGGGCAGTGGTGGATGACCTGGCTGGCTATTTTGGGCACCTGAAAGACAAAGGATGAGGAGGTCTGGGATGGAGGACCCCTATGTGGATGGACATGAGGGTGTGGGCTCAGGGTGGGAAGACCTGGAGAATGCACCCCATGCTCAGCAGAAAGCATCCACCACAGAAGGGGCGCCCACCAGTCAGCTGCATCGACAGACGGACTAAGCCTGTGCACATCAGCCAGCCTTTGTCATCTGCCACCCCAGCACTGGAAAGGCCACAAAAATGGAGTGGCCGTAGTGCCAGAGATGGACAGCTGACGTGAGCCCCATGGCGTGGACTCCTACTTGCCAAGACTGATCTAGCTACCTCTGTCTCTGAACGTCCAACCTCCCAGCGACTGAAACCATCCCAGAGCCACCGCAGTGGCACTATTTTCTGATAGAACCAACCAGCCACTTAGCGGCAAGTTTACAGTATCCTGGGAAGGTGCACAACTTGTCCTACAGGAATAAGCTCTTACTCCAGGCCGGATTGCCCTTCCTGTCCACAGAACCTCAGCCAGCACCACACTTGGGGGCTGTGAAGTGTCTGACCCACCTAGCATCCACCCTAGAGACCTCCTTCAGCATCCTGCACATCCCAGCCCCGGCGGGACCCAGCACAGCGGAGGGGCCCGTTTGGAAACAGCCCTCTGCCGCCAGGATGAGATGCCATCTTCCAGGTCGTGTGCTCTGAGCCTGAGGCCTCCGCAGCGGCGTCTCCAGTAGAGAGGAAGCAAGGGTCCGAGAACCAAAGGGCAGAAGTGGGAGCATCCTGCTTACCATCCTTCTCCAGGGCCCACTGGGGGCCTTCCTGCTGGTCATCCCTCCCCCTCTTCACTCTGGAAAGCCAGGGGACACAACGAAGTTCCCACCGAGCTTCAGGATACGGCTGCTTTGTGCCCGTGTGTCCAGAGACCCAGAGGTAAGGGGACAAGCCCCACCTTGGCAGGGGTAATTGGCTCTGAGCACCACTAGGGGTAGAGCTGCCACCCCACAGCAAGGGCAGCGGTCACTGCAGTGATCCACTTGGGACCATTGTGACCAAGAACGGTCAAGTGCAGCAACACCAACCCGAGAAGAGGATCGGATCTTCAGAAATGAGGGCTGGGGTCACACCACCAAGCCAGCCACCAGGACTAGCAGGACAGACAGAGGAGGGCAGGAGGAACTGAACGGACGGTGGCAGAGGGGCCAGTGCGCATCGTCATGGCCCTGAGTCCTTGAGCAGCAACAGACCGTAGTTCGTCCCACTGCCCAGGGGCCCTGGAGCGGCTGAGCGGAGCCCTGTGGCAGGCGGCGGACGGGGCTGCCAGGGTGGGTGTGCTTGAACATCCCTCCAAGACAGAGCCCACTGCCAGTGACACTGTAGCCACAGCGTCTGGGGGCTCCATCCAGCTTTCAATCCGCGGCCATGCCCTTCCAGGCAGCCCCCAGCCAAGGACTGGCCAGGACCGTGTTTGCCCAAAGTGGGACTCCTTTAAGGGACAGCCTGGACCCTGGCCCTCCCGTTGAGCTGACCAAGGCTTCGCCAGATTGCCAGCCTAGGCGAGGGCCCTCCGTGCCCGGCCCTGCGGCTTTCCTCTGTCCCTTCCACACGCATGCGTCAGGCCCACATTGTGACCTACGAGCTTTTCCTGCTCAGTTTTGCTTCCTCTCCTTGGGTCTTTCGCAAGCTTTCCCCCGCCCCATGCATCTCCTATCACTGCCAGAACGTGTTACCACAAACTGGGTGGCTGCACACAACAGCAGTTTGTTGTCTCACAGTTCTGGGGGCTAGAAGTCTGAAATCGAGGTGTCAGTAGAGCCGCGCTCCCCCTGAGGACCAAGGGAGGAATCGGTCCCAGCTTCTGGGGGCCCCTAGCCCTTGGGGCGCCCCTTGGCTCGTAGCCATGTCACCCGTCTCCACCTCCGTCCTGAACGTGGCACTCTGTCCTGTGTGTCTGCTTCTCTTCTCATGAGGACACCGGTCATGTCGGACTAAAGGCCCACCCTGCTCCAGGGTGACCGCCTCCCAGCTTACATTTTGATCACATTTGCAAAGATCCTCTTTCTAAATAAAGTCACGTTCACAGCTACCAGGGGTTAGGATTCCAACATATCTTTTTTTCTTGGGGGCAGGACCCAATTCAAACCACATGCCCCCACCAGCCCACTCGCATTCACTGTCTGCTTCCAGAGGCCCCAACTGACACAAAAGGTAAAAAGGTGGTTGACGTGTCAATTCAGTTTACATAGAGAATTAATTATTCAGTCATCTAGTGGAATGCACCAAGTTTGACTTTATTTATCATTTCCTTAAAGCCCAGATACTGTGAAGCCTACTGTGATATGTAGATTTCTATCAGATAGAAAAGGTCAGCCCAGAGGTCATTGCCCTATAGGACATTAACCCATTTTGTCTCTATTAGCCAATTCATTTCATTGTTCCCGGGACTGACTATATAAATCTCTGTTCCTCAAATTCCCTTTTGAACCAGACTTGTTATCTTACTGGTTTCCCCATTAATTACAAGTTGAATAAAATCTTTGACAGGTGTTCCTTTTGTACATATTTGAGAGTCATACTGCAAACTTGCTGACATTGTGCTTCAACAGCACCTTGGACCTCCCTGTGACCATGAACTCACCCCCCTGCATCCCTCCTCCCGGGAGCCCTGGGCAACCCCCTGAAAGAACAAATTTCTGTGGGCCAGCCTTGCAGAAAAACCACGAGCCCATAATCTTGACACCATAAATGCTTAATGCTCAAAGGTGACAAATTTTCATTGCGTTTTATCACCTGATAAATCTATGAAGTTGGTGACTAATAGGAAATTGAAGAAGGCCATTTACAGAGTTGTTCAAATTCAGATTTTGCATGCTAGAATAACGTACTGCCGACAGTTTGATAGGGCTCTGCTACCTAATTCAAACCTCACTATGAGCGATATTACACACATTTTTACAGATGAGAAAATTGAGTCTCAAGGGAATGTAAGCAATCGGTCCGTCTCAGGCACTGCAGGAAGTCAAGTCCACATTTCCAGCCTCTACACCAGCCTTCCTCACGTCTAAACTGCTGAAGAGGGTTCTCTTCCTAAAAGTTACATCACATGTGTTTTACCTAAATACGTGTGAATCTATTAATTATGCACACACAGAAAATAATGGGACATCTACCAGGAATTTCTAAAGTAAATACCACCATTATTTCTCTGTATCTTAGCACAATTTAAATCATTACAAACTCAGAAGTGAATCCAAACTCTAAAGTGAATCATGTTTATTCTTTCTTTTTTCTTTATTTTGTTGAAGTATACTTGATTTAGAATGTCATGTTAGTTTCAGGTATATAGCACAGTGTGTGTATGTATGTGTGTGTGTGTGTGTATATATATATATATATATATATATATATATATATATATTCTTTTTCAGATTCTTTTCCCTTTTAGGTTATTACAAAATATCGAGTAGAGTTCCCTGTGCTGTACAGTAGATCCTTGCTGATTATCTATTTTATATACAGTAGTGTGTATATGTTGATCCCAACCTCCCTCCACCCCCTTTCCCCTTCGGTAACCATAAATTACTTTTCTATGTCTGTGAGTCTACTTGTTTTGTAAATAAGTTCATCATTTTTTTTAGATTCCATATGTGATATCATATGATACTTGTCTTTCTCTGTGTAACTTACTTCACTTAATATGATAATCCCTAGGTCCATCCATGTTGCTGCAAATGGCATTATTTCATTCTTTTTTATGGCTGAGTAATATTATACTGTATATATATATATATACACCACATCTTCCTTATCTATTCATCTCTCGATGGACATTTAGGTTGCTTCCATGTCTTGGCTATTGTAAATAGTGCTGCTATGAACATTGGGATGCATGTATCTTTTCAAATTACAGTTTTCTCCAGATATATGCCCAGGAGTGGGAATGCAGGATCATATAGTAACTCTATTTTTAGTTTTTTAAGGAGCCTCCATACTGTTCTCCATAGTGGCTGCACCAATTTACATTCCCACCAACAGTGTAGGAGGGTTCCCTTTTTCTCCACACCCTCTCCAGCATTTATTATTTGTAGACTTTTCCATGATGGCCACTCCGAAGGGAGTGAGGTGATACCTCATTGTAGTTTTGATTTGCATTTCTCTAATCATTAGCAATGCTGAGCACTTTTTCATGTGCCTGTTGGCCATCTGTATGTCTTCTTTGGAGAAATGTCTATTTAGATCTTCTGCCCATTTTTTGATTGGGTTGTTTGGTTTTTTTTTGATATTGAGTTGTATGAGCTGTTTACATATTTTGGGAATTAATCCCTTGTCAGTCACATCATGTGCAAATATTTTCTCCCATTCTGTGGGCTGTCTTTTTTTTAAATGGTTTCCTTTGCTCTGCAAAACTTTTAAGTTTAATTAGGTCCCATTTGTTTATTTTTGTTTTTATTTTCATTACTCTAGGAGACGGATCCAAAAAGATATTGTTGTGATTTATGTGGAAGAGTGCTGTGCCTATGTCTTCCTCTAGGACTTTTATAGTATACAGTCTTACATTTGAATTATGTTTCTTTAACACAAGGGTAACATATTCCCCTAACACCTCAGTCTGTGAGTATGTGGTGTGGCAGTTATCAAGCCTGGAAAGCATATCCTGAAATTGGAGACATAGAAGACCAGTGCTTGATTCAACCTAAGATGCTCAAGTGGGCTGTGTGCACAGGACGAGGGTGGCTGTGCTGGGATCAGCCTACACTCCCACCATGTGTCAGGATGGGATACACAAACGCTTCCTGAAGACCAGATGTGGGTCATGCAGAGAGCGCTATCATGTGGTCATCTTGTGCCCTACAGATGCTCTGCAAAGCCCGAGGGGACCCAATAGCAAGATGCTGGAGGCCAAGGCTAAATTCTTAGGGGCTGAGGAAGGAGGACCAAATGAGCATCCCGAAGAGTGATGCATCGGCCTGGATCAGGGGAACAAGGGTCCCCAACAGTTGGACTCTTCTGGGATCCTGTGGTATCACCTGCAGAAGGCAACTGACTCACTAGTCAGTTTCAAATATCTACCCTGCCGGAGAGCATCCTGGACCGTGCCAGTTCAAAGAGGGGCTTTCCTATGCTATACGGCCCTCTGCCCCGACCCTTTTCCAACACTGGAGTGGGTCCAAGAAACTGGACGGGATGCAGGAGCAGGAAGACGGGGAGTGAAGAAGAGGCTCTGAGGGCAAAAGATGGGGAGCGAGCGAAGAAGCCAGCCACCTGCCCCGGCCCGCACTGCAGAAGGGAAGGAGATCTGGTGCAGAATTAGAACTGACTCTTACCTCAGAATAGCGGGAAATCCTTGTGCCTGCCTGACTTTTCTTCCAGGAACAAGGGAAGATTACCTCTACTCAATAACCTTCGTATGGACTGTAGGAGACAAAAGTAAAACTGAATTTCCTGTATGTTACAAATACTGCTTGTTTCACATACCAGCTATATGCATATTAGCGCCCAGTAGGAAGGAAACCTGTTTAGCTTTAGCTTAATGAGTTTATTAAGAAAATGTATCCAAATTTTGGAAAGAGGAAAAAGGGATTATGAGTTGTTGTTTCAGTGTCCAGCTCAAAGTTTCTAACAAGCTTGGTAGAAAAACCTTCTTCTGACTTGCTACTTAGTATTGGTTAGGATGTTTTAAAATTCTAAAGGAGATTAACTTGAAGAAAACTGATAGCACAGCAACTGATATTTGTCTTAGAGTAGAGCTAACCCCCAAAAGTATCATTTATTGCTCTGTGGGAAATTAGCCACGTTTGTAGTAATGCAGTAATCTCATTATACATTTAAAAAACAAGTCTTTCCTGATTAACAAACGGACTCTTGTTCCTCAAATGCTCCTGGAGGCTTTACCATCCTGCTGGTCCTCTCATTAATGACTTAATCAATCCTTGACACATTTTGACTTTATATTTGTATGAGATAGTCATGCTTTGTAACTTTTTGAAAATTAAACTTTACAACTGTTTCCAAAACTTACTTAGCTGCCAAAACACTACTAGCTTTTTTTCCTAATCTCATTAAGCCCACTGACATCCCTGGGAACCATATCTCAAGGAATCTGCTTTGGAAATTGCCACAAAGGCAGTCTGTCAGCCAGGAGAACAAAGGAAGTGCCTGGTTTGTAAATAGGCATGATGACCCTTGTTGATTAAACCAAAGGAAGATTTCAGGCCATCCACAAAAAACTAAAAATCGAGACAGCGTCCCAATTCACACACTCCTCTCATCCCCTAATCATCCCTGAGAGTAAAGTGAGGTACTGCTGTTTAGGAAAATGCAACTAACATAAACATCCTCATGTCAAATATTTAATTAGGTATTTGAACTTTGGTATAGATACATGTAGGAACATATGAGGTTGTTTTTTAATTAAAAGAGAGTTCTTTTTTATTGAAGGCTACTTGGAAAAGACCAATAATCACAAAAGTAAATATTAGAATTACAGGTAACTACACCTTCAGAGAGAATTGAGCCATGTTCAGCTGTTTAATCAATTGTTTTCATTTGCAGAATCAGGATGAAACCTAAGATGCTATTAATGTCATCTCCTTTCTTCATTTAACAGTGTCATAAATATTGTCATTAAATATTGTTCTGCATGATTTTTAATGGCCTCAAAGTCGTCCATTGTAGGGAGGTACCAAAATTTGTTTTATGAATCTTGAACTCTGGACCATTCAGTTTGCTACAAATTCCTAACAATTTCTTTAGATTAAGTTCCTAGAAGTGGAACATTAAAATGAAGTGTATTAAAAAAAAATGAAGTGTATTTGTCGAGTTTTTTTTTAACATGTTGCCAAATAGTCCTCCCAAAAGATTGTACAATTAAGAATTCCACCAAAAGGTGTATGAGTGTGCTGTTTGCTTACATTCTCCACAATACTTGGTATGGTACTTTTAAATATTTTGCTTAATTTTTAAAATTGAATTATAGTTGATTGACAATATTGTGCTAGTTTTCAGTGTACAACAAAGTGATTCAGTTTTATATATATAAAACATTATATATATATATATGTTCTTTTAAAATTATAAAATTTTAAAAATTCTAAAATTATAATTAAAAAATTTTAATTAAAATTAAATTTTTTTAAATTATAATTTAAATTTTTTAATTAAAAATTTTTTTCATTAAAAAATTTTTAAATCTTAAAAATTTTAGGGGGAGGAGCTTCAAGATGGTGGAAGAGTAAGACCACCTTCCTCCCCACAAACACATCAGAAATACATCTACATGTGGAACAGTTCTTACAGAACACCTACTGAACGCTGGCAGAAGACCTCAGACTTCCCAAAAGGCAAGAAACTCCCCACGTACCTGGGTAGGGCAAAAAAAAAAAGGAAAAACAGAGACAAAAGGATAGGGACGGTACCTGCACCAGTGGGAGGGAGCCGTGAAGGAGGAAAGGTTTCCACACACTAGAAGCCCCTTCGCGGGCGGGGCTGCGGGTGGCGGCGGGGGAGGGGGGAGCTTCGGAGCCGCGGAGGAGAGCGCAGCAACAGGGGTGCGGAGGGCAAAGCAGAGAGATTCCCGCACAGAGGATTGGTGCCGACCGGCACTCACCAGCCTGAGAGGCTTGTCTGCTTGACTGCCGGGGCGGGCGGGGCTGGGAGCTGAGGCTCGGGCTGCGGTCGGAGCGCAGGGAGAGGACTGGGGTTGGCGGCATGAACACAGCCTGAAGGGGGTTAGTGCGCCACGGCTGGCCGGGAGGGAGTCCGGGAAAAGTCTGGACCTGCCAAAGAGGCAAGTGGTGCGCGAGGAGAGGGGATTAAGAGCACTGCTTAAAGGAGCTCCAGAGACGGGCGCGAGCCGCGGCTATCAGTGTGGACCCCAGAGACGGGAATGAGACGCTAAGGCTGCTGCTGCCGCCACCAAGAAGCCTGTGTGCGAGCACAGGTCACCATCCACACCTCCCCTCCCGGGAGCCTGTGCAGCCCGCCACTGCCAGGCTCCTGGGATCCAGGGACAACTTCCCCGGGAGAACGCATGGCATGCCTCAGGCTGGTGCAACGTCATGCCGGCCTCTGCCGCCGCAGGCTCGCCCGGCACTCCGTACCACTCCCTCCCCCCAGCCTGAGTGAGCCAGACATCATGAATCAGCTGCTCCTTTAACCCCGTCCTGTCTGACCGAAGAACAGAGGCCCTCCGGCGACCTTCATGCAGAGGCGGGGCCAAATCCAAAGCTGAACCCCCGGGAGCTGTGCGAACAAAGAAGAGAAAGGGAAATTTCTCCCAGCAGCCTCAGGAGCAGCGGATTAAATCTCCACAATCAACTTGATGTACCCTGCATCTGTGGAATACCTGAATAGACAACAAATCATCCCAAATTGAGGAGGTGGACTTTGGGAGCAAGATAGATTATTTTTTCCCCTTCTCCTCTTTTTGTGAGTGTGTACATGTATGCTTCTGTGAGAGATTTTGTCTGTTTAGCTTTGCTTTCACCATTTGTCCTAGGGTCTGTCCGTCCTTTTTTTTTTTTTTTTTTACTTTTTAAATTTTTTTTCTTAATAATTATTTTTTATTTTAATAACTTTATTTTATTTTATTCTCTTTCTTTCTATTTTTTTCTCCCTTTTATTCTTAGCTGTGTGGAGGACAGGCTCTTGGTGCTCCAGCCAGGAGTCAGTGCTGCTGTGCCACTGAGGTGGGAGAGCCAACTTCAGGACACTGGTCCACAAGAGACCTACCAGCTCCACGTGATATCAAACAGCGAAAATCTCCCAGAGATCTCCATCTCAACACCAACACCAACACCCAGCTTCACTCAACGACCAGCAAGCTACAGTGCTGGACACCCTATGCCAAACAACTAGCAGGACAGGAACACAACCCCATCCATTAGCACAGAGGCTACCTAAGGTCATAATAAGGTCACAGACACCCCAAAACACACAACCAGACATGGACCTGCCCACCAAGAAGACAAGATGCAACCTCATCCACCAGAACACGGGCATTAGTCCCCTCCACCAGGAAGCCTACACAACCCACTGAACCAACCTTAGCCACTGGGGACAGACACCAAAAACAACGGGAACTACGAACCTGCAGCCTGCGAAAAGGAGACCCCAAACACAGTAAGATAAGCAAAATAAGAAGACAGAGCAACACACAGCAGATGAAGGAGCAAGGTAAAAACCCACCAGGCCTAACAAATGAAGAGGAAATAGTCTACCTGAAAAAGAATTCAGAATAATGATAGTAAAGATGATCCAAAATATTGGAAATAGAATAGTGAAAATGCAAGAAACATTTAACAAGGACCTACAAGAACTAAAGAGCTAACAAACAGTGATGAACAACACAATAAATGAAATTAAAAATTCTCTAGAAGGGATCAATAGCAGAATAACTGAGGCAGAAGAACGGAAAAGTGACCTGGAAGATAAAATAGTGGAAATAACTACTTCAGAGCAGAATAAAGAAAAAAGAATGAAAAGAATTGAGGCCAGTCTCAGAGACCTCTGGGACAATATTAAACACACCAACGTTCAAATTATAGGGGTCTCAGAAAATGAAGAGAAAAAGAAAGGGACTGAGAAAATATTTGAAGAGATTATAGTTGAAAACTTCCCTAATATGGGAAAGGAAATAGTTAATCAAGTCCAGGAAGCGCAGAGAGTCCCATACAAAATAAATCCAAGGAGAAACACAACAAGACACATATTAATCAAACTATCAAAAATTAAATACAAAGAACAAATATTAAAAGCAGCAAGGGAAAACAACACATAAGGGAATCCCCATAAGGTTAACAGCTGATCTTTCAGCAGAAACTCTGCAAGCCAGAGGGGACTGGCAGGACATATTTAAAGTGATGAAGGAGAAAAACCTACAACCAAGATTACTCTACCTAGCAAGGATCTCATTTAGATTTGACGGAGAAATTAAAAGCTTCACAGACAAGCAAAAGCTAAGAGAATTCAGCACCACCAAACCAGCTTTACAAAAAATGCTAAAGGAACTTCTCTAGGCAGGAAACACAAGAGAAGGAAAAGACCTACAATAATAAACCCAAAACAATTAAGAAAATGGTAATAGGAACATACATATTGATAATTACCTTAAATGTAAATGGATTAAATGCTCCAACCAAAAGACACAGACTGGCTGAATGGATACAATAACAAGACCCGTATATGTGCTGTCTACAAGACACCCGCTTCACACCTAGGGACACATACAGACTGAAAGTGAGGGGATGGAAAAAGATATTCCATGCAAATGGAAATCAAAAGAAAGGTGGAGGAGCAATTCTCATATCAGACAAAATAGACTTTAAAGACTATTACAAGAGACAAACAAGGACACTACATAATGATCAAGGGATCAATCCAAGAAGAAGATATAACAATTGTAAATATTTATGCACCCAACATAGGAGCACCTCAATACATAAGGCAAATGCTAACAGCCATAAAAGGGGAAATTGACAGTAACACAGTCATAGTAGGGGACTTTAACACCCAACTTTCACCAATGGACACATCATCCAAAATGAAAATAAATAAGGAAACACAAGCTTTAAAGGATAAATTAAACAAGATGGACTTAATTGATATTTATAGGACATTCCATCCAAAAACAACAGAATACACATTCTTCTCAAGTGCTCATGGAACATTCTCCAGGATAGATCACACCTTGGGTCACAAATCAAGCCTTGGTAAATTTAAGAAAACTGAAATCATATCAAGTATCTTTTCCGACCACAACGCTATGAGACTAGATATCAATTACAGGAAAAAATCTGTAAGAAATACAAACACATGGAGGCTAAAGAACACACTACTTAATAACCACGAGTTCACTGAAGAAATCAAACAGGAAATCAAAAAATACCTAGAAACAAATGACAATGAAAACACGACGACCCAAAACCTATGGGATGCAGCAAAAGCAATTCTAAGAGGGAAGTTTATAGCAATATAATATAGCAAACATCTCAAAAAAACAACCTAACCTAACACCTAAAGCAATTAGAGAAAGAAGAACAAAAAAATCCCCAAAGTTAGCAGAAGGAAAGAAATCATAAAGATCAGATCAGAAATAAATGAAAAAGAAATGAAGGAAACGATAGCAAAGAGCAATAAAACTAAAAGCTGGTTCTTTGAGAAGATAAACAAAATTGATAAACCATTAGCCAGACTTCTCAAGAAAAAAAGGGAGAAGACTCAAGTCAATAGAATTAGAAATGAAAAAGGAGAAGTAACAACTGACACTGCAGAAATACAAAGGATCATAAGAGATTACTACAAGCAGCTATATGCTAATAAAATGGACAACCTGGAAGAAATGGACAAATTCTTAGAAATGCACGACCTTCCAGACTGAACCAGGAAGAAAAAGAAAATATGAAGAGACCAATCACAAGCACTGAAATTGAAACTGTGATTAAAAATCTTCCAACAATCATTTTGTAATGTATAGAAATATCAAATTACTATGTTGTATACCTGGAACTAACAGTGCTGTAAGTCAATTATACTTTAATTAAAAAAAAATAAAGAAACCAACATTGTTACATTAAAAAAAAGAAATCTTCCAACAAACAAAAGCCCAGGACCAGATGGCTTCACAGGTGAATTCTATCAAACATTTAGAGAAGAGCTAACACCTATCCTTCTCAAACTCTTCCAAAATATAGCAGACGGAGGAACACACCTAAACTCATTCTACGAGGCCACCGTCACTCTGATGCCAAAACCAGACAAAGATGTCACAAAGAAAGAAGACTACAGGCCAATATCACTGATGAACACAGATGCAAAAATCCTCGACAAAATACTAGCAAACAAAATCCAACAGCACATTAAAAGGATCATACACCATGATCAAGTGGGGTTTATCCCAGGAATGCAGGGTTCTTCAATATATGCAAATCAATCAATGTGATACACCATATTAACAAATTGAAGAAGAAAAACCATATGATCATCTCAATAGATGCAGAGAAAGCTTTTGATAAAATTCAACACCCATTTATGATAAAAGCCCTCCAGACAGTAGCCATAGATGGAACTTTCCTCAACATAATAAAGGCCATATATGACAAACCCACAGCCAACATCGTCCTCAATGGGGAAAAACTGAAACCATTTCCACTAAGATCAGGAACAAGACAAGGTTGCCCACTCTCACCACTCTTATTCAACATAGATTTGGAAGTTTTAGCCACAGCAATCAGAGAAGAAAAAGAAATAAGAGGAATCCAAATCGGAAAAGAAGAAGTAAAGCTGTCACTGTTTGCAGATGACATGATACTACACATAGAGAATCCTAAAGATGCTACCAGAAAACTACTAGAGCTAATCAATGAATTTGGTAAAGTAGCAGGATACAAAATTAATGCACAGAAATCTCTGGCATTCCTATATACTAATGATGAAAAATCTGAAAGTGAAATCAAGAAAACACTCCCATTTACCACTGCAACAAAAAGAATAAAATATGTAGGAATAAATCTACCTAAGGAGACAAAAGACCTGTATGCAGAAAATTATAAGACACTGATGAAAGAAATTAAAGATGATACAAATAGATGGAGAGATATACCATGTTCTTGGATTGGAAGAATCAACATTGTGAAAATGACTCTACTACCCAAAGCAATCTACAGATTCAATGCAATCCCTATCAAACTACCACTGGCATTTTTCATAGAACTAGAACAAAAAATTTCACAATTTGTATGGAAACACAAAAGACCCCGAATAGCCAAAACAATCTTGAGAACGAAAAACAGAGCTGGAGGAATCAGGCTCCGTGACTTCAGACTATACTACAAAGCTACAGTAATCAAGACGGTATGGTACTGGCACAAAAACAGAAATATAGATCAATGGAACAGGATAGAAAGCCCAGAGATAAACCCACGCACATATGGTCACTTTATCTTTGATAAGGGAGGCAGGAATGTACAGTGGAGAAAGGACAGCCTCTTCAATAAGTGGTGCTGAGAAAACTGGACAGGGACATGTAAAATATGAGGTTAGATCACTCCCTAACACCATACACAAAAACAAGCTCAAAATGGATTTAAGACCTAAATGTAAGGCCAGAAACTATCAAACTCTTAGAGGAAAACATAGGCAGAACACTCTATGACATAAATCACAGCAAGATCCTTTTTGACCCACCTCCTAGAGAAATGGAAATAAAGACAAAAATAAACACATGGGACCAAATGAAACTTCAAAGCTTTTGCACAGCAAAGGAAACCATAAACAAGACCAAAAGACAACCCTCAGAATGGGAGAAAATATTTGCAAATGAAGCAACTGACAAAGGATTAATGTCCAAAATTTACCAGCAGCTCAATATCAAAAAAACAAGCAACCCAATCCAAAAATGGGCAGAAGACCTAAACAGGCATTTCTCCAAAGAAGATATACAGACTGCCAACAAACACATGAAAGAATGCTCAACATCATTAATCATTAGAGAAATGCAACTCAAAACTACAATGAGATATCATCTCACACCAGTCGGAATGGCCATCATCAAGAAATCTAGAAACAATAAATGCTGGAGAGGGTGTGGAGAAAAGGGAACACTCTTGCACTGCTGGTGGGAATGTGAATTGGTACAGCCACTATGGAGAACAGTATGGAGGTTCCTTAAAAAACTAAAAATAGAACTACCATATGATCCAGCAATCCCACTACTAGGCATATACCCTGAGAAAACCATAATTCAAAAAGAGACATGTACCAAAATGTTCACTGCAGCTCTATTCACAATAGCCCGGAGCTGGAAACAACCTTAGTGTCCATCATCGGATGAATGGATAAAGAAGATGTGGCACATATATACAATGGAATATTACTCAGCCATAAAAAGAAACGAAACTGAGCTATTTGTAATGAGGTGGATACACCTAGAGTCTGTCATACAGAGTGAAGTAAGTCAGAAAGAGAAAGACAAATACCATATGCTAACACATATATATGGAATTTTAAAAAAAATGTCATGAAGAACCTAGGGGTAAAACGGGAATAAAGACCCAGACCTACTTGAGAATGGACTTGAGGATATGGGGAGGGGGAAGGGTAAGCTGTGACAAAACGAAAGAGAGGCATGGACATATATACACTACCAAACGTAAGGTAGATAGATAGTGGGAAGCAGCCGCAGAGCACAGGGAGATCAGCTCGGTGCTTTGTGACCGCCTGGAGGGGTGGGATGGGGAGGGTGGGAGGGAGGGAGATGCATGAGGGAAGGGATGTGGGAACAGATGTATATGTATGACTGATTCACTTTGTTATAAAGCAGAAACTAATAAAAAATAAAAAAATAAAATAAAAAATAAAAAATAAAAAAAGAATGCTCAACATCATTAATCATTAGAGAAATGCAAATCAAAACTACAATGAGATATCATCTCACACCAGTCAGAATGGCCATCATCAAAAAATCTAGAAACAATAAATGCTGGAGAGGGTGTGGAGAAAAGGGAACCCTCTTGCACTGCTGGTGGGAATGCAAATTGATACAGCCACTATGGAGAACAGTATGGAGGTTCCTTAAAAAACTAAAAATAAAACTACGATACGACCCAGCAATCCCACTACTGGGCATATACCCTGAGAAAACCATAATTCAAAAAGAGTCATGTACCAAAATGTTCATTGCAGCTCTATTTACAATAGCCAGGACATGGAAGCAACCGAAGTATCCATCAACAGATGAATGGATAAAGAAGATGAGGCACATATATATAATGGAATATTTCTCAGCCATAAAAAGGAACAAAACTGAGTTATTTGTAGTGAGGTGGATGGACCTAGAGACCGTCATACAGAGTGAAGTAAGTCAGAAAGAGAAAAACAAATACTGTATGCTAACACATATATATGGAATCTAAAAAAGTTGTCATGAAGAACCTAGGGGCAAGACGAGAATAAAGATGCAGACCTCGTAGAGAACGGACTTGAGAGTACGGGGAGGGGGAAGGGTAAGCTGGGACAAAGTGAGAGAGTGGCATGGACATATATACACTACCAAACGTAAAACAGATAGCTAGTGGGAAGGAGCCGCATAGCACAGGGAGATCAGCTCGGTGCTTTGTGACCACCTAGAGGGGTGGGATAGGGAGGGTGGGAGGGAGGGAGATGCAAGAGGGAAGAGGTATGTGGACATATGTATATGTATAACTGATTCACTTTGTTATAAAGCAGAAACTAACACACCATTGTAAAGCAATTATACTCCAATAAAGATGTTAAAAAAAAGAAAAAAATTTTTTAATTAAAAAAATTTTTTTAATTCTGAAATTTTAAAAGATTAAAAATTTAAAACATTAAAACATTATATATATAAATGTTGTTTTTCAGATTCTTTTCCATTATAGGTTATTACAAGATACTGAATATAGTTCCCTGTGCTATACAGTAAATACTTGTTTTAAATATCTGGGTTCATTTAATATAGTGGTGAATGCAACTGGTTAATTTAGTAGGGAGAGACTGGTATCTCATGGCTTTAATTAGCACTTAATTACTAGGCAAGGTCCATACTTTTTCATATATTTTGGCCATGTTTTCCTAGTTGTATGTTTATTTTTCTACATGAACTTCAGTATCAAATAGATTGGGTCCTAGAAAAGATTTATTGGTATTTTTATTGAGGTCATGTTAAATTCATAAATTAACTTATAGAGAACTAATGTGTTTATGATACTGAGATGTTCTATCTAAGAACACTGGATGTTTTTCCATTTGTTTAAAATTCACTGTTGTATCTTTTAGAAGTGTTTCCCCATATAAATTTTGCACATTTGTTTTTATGTTTATTCCTAAATACATTTTCTATATTATATTGTCTACATGGCAATTGTGTATCTGAAGCCTCTTTTTCTTTTAAGAAATTTCTTTCTTTTATTTATTTATTTTTGGCTGCGACGGGTCTCCGTTGCTGCGCGCGGGCTTTCTCCAGTTGTGGCGAGCGGGGCTACTCTCCGTTGCATGCGTATGCTTCTCATTGCGGTGGCTTCTCTTGTTGCAGAGCACGGGCTCTAGGCACGCAGGCTTCAGTAGTTGTGGCACAAGGGCTCAGTAGTTGTGGCTCGTGGGCTCTAGAGTGCAGGCTCAGTAGTTGTGGCGCACGGGCTTAGTTGTTCCGTGGCATGTGGGATCTTCCCGGACCAGGGCTCGAACCCGTGTTTCCTGCATTGGCAGGCAGATTCTTAACCACTGCGCCACCAGGGAAGTCCGTCTTATTTGTTGTATGCTGATATTGTACAATATTTTGCTATCTTAATGAAACTTTTTGTTGAGTCAGCTTTAATTTTGATTCTCTGAGGCTATTTAGGGTTACTATCATATCATCTGCATTTTCTTTTCTTTCTTTTTTTTTTTTTTTACCAATTCTCCTGTCTCCTTTTATAATTAGCATTGGTTAATATCTCTAGTATCAATACAATGTTAAGTAGTAATGTACATAATGGGCATCCTTTTCCTGTTCCTGATCTTAATAGAAATGCCTCTAGTATTTCCCCTCTAAGTAGATGGTGGTTTAGACCTAAGATATATGATATATATATGAATAGGAATAAGAGTTGAATTTTGTCAATGATTTTTCAAAATCTAGGGAGATGATGTTATTTTTCTCCTTAAATGTGTTAATATGGTATATACAGTTGACCCTTGAACAACATGGGTTTGAACTGTGTGGGTCCACTTATACTCAAATTGTTTTCAATAGTAAATACTATAGTACTGCACAATCCACGATTGGTTGAATCCTCAAATGTAGAGCTGGGGATACAGAGGATCTTCAGATAATGGAGAAACTGTGTATACCAAGGGCCAACTATAAATTATTCTTGGATTTTTTTAACTGCACAGAGGGTCGGTGCCCCTAACCTGCATGTTATTCAAGGGTCAATTGTACTATATTAATGAATTTCCAAATATTGAACCAACCTTGTATTTTAGGATTAAAATGTACTTGGACATGATGCATTATTTCCTTAATGTGGTGGTACATTCTGTTTACTAATATTTTGTTTAGTATCTGTCTGCTGAATTGTGTCTACCTAAAATGTTGAAGTCCTAAGCTACAGTACCTCAGAATGTGACTGTGTTTGGAGATAGGGTCTTTAAAGAGGTAATTAAGTTAAAATGAGGTCTTTAGGGTGGGTCTTAATCCAATGTGACTGGTTTTCTTATAAGAAGAAGACATTTGGACCAAGACAGGCATGCATACAAAAGAAAGGCCGTGTGCAGACTCAAGGAGAAGGTGGCCATCTGCAAGCCAAGGAGAGAGGCCTCAGAAGAAACAAAACCTGCTGTCACCTTATCTTGGACTTTCAGCCTCCAGGACTGTGAGAAAATAAATTTCTGCTGTTTAAGCCACCCAGTCTGTAATATTTTGTTCAGGCAGCCCTAACATATAATAAAGTATCTTAGTCTTCATAATCATAAGTGACATCAGTCTGTAATTGTTTCTGTATTATTTTAAACAGGAATCAGTATCAATATTATACTGGCTTTATAAAAGTTTTCCCCAACATCACTTAGTTGAAGTTCATCCTCTAATAGACTCTTCAAGTGGGGCTCATAAACTCTGTTTTTCCCAAGCTTCTGCATGTTCAAATCAATTTTTCTATAGTGTTGATACTTGAAGGAGAATATAGTGGGTTGAATAGTGTCCCACAAAGAGAGATGTTCAAGGGACTTCCTTGGTCCAGTGACTAAGACTCTGCCCTCCCAGTGCAGGGGGCCCAGGTTTGATCCCTGGCCAGGGAACTAGATCCCACATGCCACAACTAAGAGTTCACATGCCACAACTAAAGACCCCACGTGCTGCAACTAAGACCCAGTACAGCCAAATAAATAAATTAACATTAAAAAAAGAGAGAGAGATATTCAAGTCCTAACCCCTGGTACTTGTGCATCAACTTATTTGGAAATTGGGTTTTTGCAGATATAATTATCTGCAAATCTTGGGATGAGAGTATCCTTGATTTAGGATGGACCTGAAATGCAATGACTGGTGTTCTTCTAGAGAAAAGAGGGTGAGATTTTAAACAGAGACACAGAGGGGAAGACCATGTGAAGACAGAGACAGAGATTGCAGTTATGCAGCTACAAGCCAAGAATGTCGAGAGTTGCTGGCACCCACTGGCAGCTAGGAGTGAGGCATGGAACAACAGATTGTCCCTCAGAGCCACCAGAAGAAACCAATTCTGCCAACACCCTGATTTCAGACTTCTGGCCTCCAGAACTCTGAGAGAATAAATGTCCATTGTTTTAAGCCACCAAGTTTGGTAATTTGTTATGATAGCCCTAGGCAACTAATACAGACTAAAATCTTTAGTTCATACTTTTCTTTTCAGAGCTGCTCCATGGTTGCCTTACTTTGTGTGTTACTTTGGAGAAGTCTGAAGTCTGAAGGCTGTCTAGTTCTCTTGCCCTTGCAAGTTATTTAACCCTTTTGCCTGGAGGCTTTGAGAACTTTTTCTGTATCTTGAAGGTCTAATCTACCACAATGTCTCAGAATTGACCATTCTCTGTTAATTTTCTCAAGTGGCTGCGGGTTCTTTTTATCTATTTTTATAGACAATGATGGAGATCGGTATTTTTATTTATTTATTTATTTATTTATTTATTTATGGCCACACCGCATGGCTTGCGGGATCTCAGTTCCTCAACCAGGGACTGAACCCTGGCCACGGCAGTGAAAGCACCAAATCCTAACCACTAGACCACCAGGGAACTCCCCCATATTTTGGTTTTAGGTAATCTTTTGCTATCTTAAAAAATTTCTTCTTCTTTTTCTTATCTTTGTTTTCTTAGTTGTTTGTCAATAGTATTAACTGATTTTTAAATAATGGTGAAAAATCCAAAAGTTACAGAAGGACACCTACCCTTATACCCCATTCACTTCTCCCCAGAGGCAACCACTGTTCCTTGTGTATCCTTCCAAATATATTCTATGAATATATGAATATTAGTGCCTGTCAGTGTATTTATATTTTTTACTTTTTACACAAATACACTATATTATACATGCAGCCCTGCACCTTGCTGTTTTCATTGTACATCTAGGGTATGGTTCCAAATTGGTGCATATAGAGCTGCCTCATTTTTTTGAAGATTGCATGGTCTTCCATTGCATGAATGTACCTGAATTTATTTAACCAATGCCCTAATGCTGGACTGCAATTTACAGTCTTGCTATTATAAACAACACTGTAATAAATATTTGGTACATATTTATCATTCCACACATGTGGGAGTATATATATAGCCTAAATTCCTAGAAGTGACACACCTATTAGAATGGCTAAAATGCAAAACAGTTACAACACCAAATGCTGACAAGGATATGGAGCAACAGGAACTCCCATTCATTGTTGGTGGGAATGCAAAATATACAGACACTTCGGAAGGAAGTTTGGCAGTTTCTTACAAAACTAAACATACTCTAATGGTATGATCCAACAGTGGTGCTCCTTTGTGTTTACCCAAAGGACTTGAAAACTTACATACACACAAAAAACTGCCCACAGATGCTTATAGCAGCTTTATTCATAATTGTCAAAATTGGGAAGCAACCAAGATGTCCTTCACTAGGTGAATAGATTAATAAACAGTGGTATATCCAGGCAATGGAATATTAGTCAATAATAAAAAGAAATGAACTATCAAGCCATGAAAAGTCATGGAGGAAACTTAAATGTATATTATAAGTGAAAGAAGATAATCTGAAATGCTACATGCTGTATGATTCCAACTATATTATATGGAATTCTGGAAAAGGCAAAACTATGGAGACAGTAAAAAGATCAGTGGTTGTAGGGGGTTGGGAGGAGGGAGGGATGAATAGGCAAAGCACAGGGGATTTTCAGAGCACTGAAAATACTCTCTATGATACTATTATGGTGGATACATGTCATTATACACTTGTTAAAATCCATAGCATGTACAGCAGCAAAAGCGAACCCTAATGTATGCTATGGACTCTGAGTGATGATGATGCATCAATGTAGGTTCATCCATTGTAACAAATGTCCCGTCTGGTGGGGGTGTGGTGGTTTGGGGGCTGTGCTGTGTGTGGGAAAAAGGAGTCCATGGGAACTCTCTGTATTTTCCACTCAATTTTGCTGTGAACATAAAACTGCTCTAGGAAAATAAAGTCTATTTTTTAAAATCCTGGGGGCGTTTGCAGGATCAAAGGATATATGCATTTAAATTTTTAATAGATATAAGAGCTTTCCAGAACTACTGTGGCAATTTACATCAGCCTTGTCTATTTTTATACCTCACTCTCATCAATATAATATAGTTGAACTTTTTGATCGTCACTAAATTGTTAAAGGAATAGGGTATCTGCTTGTCATTTTAATTTTCGTGTCTCATTATAAATTAGATAGAACACCTTTTTTTTCTTTTTTTTTTAATATGTCTGAGCCATCTGAATTTCCTTTTGGGTGAAATGCCTGTTCATTTTCTTTGCCCATTTTTCTATTAGGTCTGCACCTAATTTTATAGTTAGAAATCTACAAATTGGAATGAGAATGATGGTGTTAAGATCTTATATTTTGGATTGAAAAATATAGTTATCATATACCCTGCAGTCAACCTTGCATCTTTAAGCATGAGGTGAAACTAGAACTGAATGAGAAAAGTAATAGGGTATGGGTACTTTTTCTGTATATCTGGGTACAACCTCAGCCTCTTAACATAAGAAAAAATACCATACCTAAATGTTATAAAGAGCATAGAATCAGGTGCACCGTCTAGTTTCATTTATGCTATCTTTTGTGGAACAGTCCCAAGCTACATTTCATTAGATCATGCAAGGTTCTTTGTGTAGCCTGAAATCTGGACAGCTGCTGAACATACTTTTTGGTAAAATAAAGTTAAGCATTGTACCAGTTGAGATCTGCAAACTGACTATTTAAAGTAGCCTGAATAGGGACTTCCCTGGTGGCACAGTCGTTAGGACTCTGTTCTCCCAATGCAGGGGGGCCCGGGTTCCATCCATTGTTAGGGAACTAGATCCCACATGCATGCCGCAACTAAGAGTTTGCATGCCACAACTAAGGAGCCCACGTGCCACAACTAAGACCCAGTGCAACCAAATAAATAAATAGATAAATATTTTTTAAAAATAAATAAATAAAGTAGCCTGAATAACTCAGTTGCTTTTTTGGCCAAACATGAGTAAGTGGACAAATAGTGAGCATGTGTTGCAGTATCAGACGAGATACTGACCTTTGTACTACTTTCCTAGAGCTACCTTAATAAAACAAAAACAAACTGGTGGCTTAAAACAAATTTATTGTCTCATGGTTCTAGAGGGTAGAATTCTGAAATCAAGGTTTTGGAGGGCCATGCTCCCTTTGACACTTGTAGGAGAATCACTCCTTGCCTATTGGCAGTTTCTGCTGATTTGTTGGCCATCTTTGGTGTTCCTTGGCTTGCAGCTGTATAACTGCCATCTCTGCCTTTGTCACCACGTGGCATTTTCCCCGTGTGTCTCTGTCTTCACATGGCCACCTTCTTATAAGGACACCCTACTCCATCTCCAAAATGACCTCATCTGAACTATATCTGCAATAACTCTATTTCCAAGTAAGATCCCATTCTGAAGTACTGGGGTTTAGGATTTCAACATACCTTTTTTGGAGGGACACAATTTAACCCATAACAACCTTTCTCTAGAATCTTCTGGGAGAAGGTGAGAGAGACAAGGTAAAAGCCAAAGAGGCTGACACCTTCTACATACATTGCATTCAGCCTGCCTGAGCCATATCGGCATTTGCTGTAAGCACACAGTGTGGATGACTTACCAAAAGCTTAATTTCAGAGGAACTTACAAAGCACTTCTGCCCCACGTGGATCCTAGTCCTTTCGTTTGTGATTCACTGAACTGCATGCTCCACCTTCAGCCATCACCCTGCCACCCTGTCCCTGACAGGACAAGCTGCAAGCTGCAGAGAAAAAGAAATGAACTAAGAAGGGTCAAATGATCCCCCATTAGATCACAGATCAGACGGCAGGCCGGGGAGACTTCTGTCTGCTTTCCATGCTATTGTGCTCCGAGTGGGGCCCCCCTCCTGTTGTCCACCTTGTCGTCCTTTGAGAGCGACAAGGACCCACACGTGGAGCTGTTCCTGAAGTAGTCTCAACTGATCTCAAGTTTCAGCCAAAAGACATCCTTTTTGAATTCGACACCTATTGGCCGCCTAACCTATTAAGCATCTATTCACCAAGGGCCAGATTTTACTACTTGGTTCAATCACCCCTCTGCCGAGAGCCCTTTCTGTCTCGCTGTGGGTAGCATCTGAACTTCTGCTTGTTGTCTCAGAATTAATGTGCAGCCTTTCCTTGCTTTCCTGAGGAATTTTGTACTACTAATCCACTCACATCTAAGTGGTTTTTTTCCTTCTTTCCCAAACTCACCTTAGAGCATTTCTTGCCCTTTTCAGTGGCCAAGGAATTTTATCCTAACTTCTAAAAAGGCAGTGAGAAGTTATCCTTATTTTAAAATGGGAATATATATACATATATATATATATAAAATTGCCAATATATATTTAATATATATATCTAGAGCAGGCCACACTTTGTTTTTTTTTTTTTTTTTTGGTGTGATGACTATATAAGTCCAGATGAGCCTTCAGCCAATTATTATTCCCTGCTCCATTCCCCCATTGTATTTTTTTTTAAAGAGCCATGGACGCTTTCTTTAGATTCTTTGCTAGTAAATAAAAAATTTCTTGCCTTGAATATCATATGATAGCTGGGTGGGGGGGGTTTGTTTTGTTTTTTTTAAGCATGACAGTTTTGTCAGGGATAATTTTCAGATTATCAACTGACTAATTGTTAGAAATGCAAGCAACACAGAGAGTTTTGGTTTTTTCATCAGCTACACTTCAGGTATTTTTCTTTTGACTCCAGGCCCCAGAGATTGCTGGCTGAAAAGGCCTGGCGGACTTCATTCCAGGGAAGGCAGAAAGCAAAGGCCAGTCCTGCTTTCCCCAGTGAGCAGCAGCAGCAGCAGCAGCAGTTTTCTGGAAAGTAGGAAACAGAAAAGAAGAGGAAGATTAGATGTGAGTTACAACTGTCACTTTCTCTCCAACTGGGAGAAGGTCATTCTCTGACATGATGTGGGGTATGAGGCACTGTATCTCCCTTGTTTGCAGAAGTCACCTAACAAAATCTTTCCCAGTAGGACATACCTACTCATAAATCAGCAGCGTCAGCTTCAATCACAGCTTGCATTCTAGAATGTAGACACCAGGGAGAGGCTGACCTAAGGTAACCTGGGGGGACTCCATGCCCCCCTGGTCTCAGAGGTTGGAATTTAGAGGATGGCATGCTTCCTGCTGTCTTCACAGGAGCATTTAGAGTGCGATTTAATCCCGCATTATCTTTCCATTATGGGTACTTCTCCTCAAAAATCCTACATTCCTTATCTACCAGGGCCCCAAGTAGGGGGAGGTAAGTGAGGCACTTTCCTAGGGCCAAAATTTAGGGGAACCCTAAATAGCCCCAGTAATCAAGATAAACGGTATTTTAACGCAAAAAAATTAAACAAACAAATTGGCAAACAAAGCTGCTAACTGCTTGATGTTGGAAATAAAGCTCCCAGGGCTGGGATCAGGGTGAGGAGAGAGAGGTGGGCTCGTACAAGTGCGGGGGCAGATCCTACATTTGAAATTTTGATATATTGTTCATTATGGGGTTTTTTTGCATTAATTTTGGCCTTTAAAAAATTTTTAACTAAAATACTTATCTTGATTATTGACTTTTTTTTTCGAATCCATAAATACTGCAGCTGAGGCAATTGCCTCTCACTGGCCTCACCCGAGTCCCGGACTATAAAATACTGACGAGTCAACAAAAAGCTATCCACCTTCCCGAACCAGGACTCATCTTTAGATAAGGACCAGGCTCCGCGGTACAGACGCCCTGCCGTGAAGTCTCCGCGTCCCGGTGGGTTTAGACCCTCCCCTCCGCCTTTCCGCGCTCGGGTATTAAAACACTGAGCGTTCTGCCTGGCCTTACTCGGAGCGGCCGGCGAGCCCGGACCACGTCCGCTTCCGCACGTCTGTCCACGTTATGAGATGACCCCTTCCCTCTCAGAGACCCAAGTTTCACTCACCGCCAAGCCCGTCCCGCACAGCGGTCCCCAGGCCTGCGCACTGCCGCAGCGAACTACCCGCCCGCCTCTTTCAGGCGCCGGGCCCGTATGATCGCGCCTGCGCGCTCCGCCGTGCGCGGGCGTGAGAAAGGGCCCGCGCCGCTCCCAGGTTCTTCCGGAGGGGCAGAGGAGGGCGAAACTGCTCCCCGCGCGGCAGTGAGCAGGCGCAGCGGCGCGCGGCGCTTTCTTCAGCCTCAGCCACCGCGGCTCCGGCGGCGCGCCAGTCGCTGGGCCGCCCGGTGGGGGGCGCTGCGGGCCGGGGCGCCCGGGGTGGTCGGGGCCGGGCTCGCCGCCCCGGGGCGGGGCCGCTCGGGCCGGGATGGGGCGGGCGCCCGGGCGGTGGTCCAAGCCGGCTAGCGGCGGCGGCGGGCACAGGAGAGGCTGCGGACCGAGGACGCGGCGCCATGCGTGGCCCCCCGGCCTGGCCGCTGCGGCTGCTCCTGAGGCGGGGCCTAGCCGCCCGCGCCCCCGGGACCCGGCCGCAGCCGACGCTCCTGGCGCCGGCGCGGCTTGGGGACGCGGGGCCAGCGCTCCTCGAGGGTGGCGAAGCCGCGCGAGGCCCGCGGTGCCGGGCGGGCCGCTGCCCGGGCGGGGGTCCCGGCAGCCCCGCCGGCGGCGCGGGCCTGGCGCGGCTCCTGGCCCTGTGGGCGCGGCCCTCCGGGCCCTCCAGGTGCGGGGCGCTCGCCGGGCCCGGCGTCCCGCGGCTCCCGCGCGCCGCGCTCCCCGGCGGCCCAGCGGCGTTCGCGCGGGCTGGGGGCGAGGCTTGGCTGCGGGAGCCGGCCTTGCCTGCGGCCGCGGCGACCCCCGGACACAACCCGCTGCAGCGGCCCGTGGCTGCCGGGCGCTCGGAGGCCCAGAAGCTCCTAAGGCTGGCGCAGCCCGAGCGCCGGAGGCTGGCAGGTAGGGCCCCCGTCCCCTCCCCTCGGTCACCGCGACCTTACACACGCGAGGTCCGGGGCCGCCGAGAGAGGCACTGCGGGGGCGGCAGGGGGACCTGGGGCCACTGGAAACGGTGAGGAGGACGGGGTGCCTCTACCTGGGCGTCCCCACCTGGAGTACGGACCGAGCGCGCCTGCTGTAGCGGTGTGGAGCCGGCAGGCCCGCCGGGAATCCGCTCCCAGAGCTAAAGTTTGTTTTCTTATCTTGATACATATTATACAAGTGGGGCGGCATCTCAGTGTTGAAGTGTTCGGGTCTGTTCCGTTTTTACTTTGCTGGCGTTCTCAGAATGACCTGGGTTTTTTTCCCGTATCTTTGTAAAATTAATCCTAGCCCCAAATAAACCTATGTTGTCATATGTGCGTGCTTCAGGCAAGTTTATTAAGCAGCCAACAATATTTTTACTCTGTGAAGCAAAACAGCGTAAACTTTTCAGGTTTGTCCCCTGCTTTTGTCTCCTGGGTGGTAGGCAGGAAGTTACTAAGTTCTTTTTAGAAGAGTCAACATTGGCCATGATCAGTAATCTGTAAACTCGAGAAGTGTTGAGAAACTGTGAATCATAACCCAACTAAATCATAATTAAGTAATTTTTAAAAAGAAGTCAAAATGAATATTTTTAGGGCTTCCCTGGTGGCGCAGTGGTTGAGAGTCCGCCTGCCGATGCAGGGGACACGGGTTCGTGCCCCGGTCCGGGAAGATCCCACATGCCGCGGAGCGGCTGGGCCCGTGAGCCATGGCCGCTGAACCTGCGCGTCCGGAGCCTGTGCTCCGCAACGGGAGAGGCCACAGCAGTGAGAGGACCGAGTACCGAAAAAAAAAAAAAGAATATTTTTAGAAACAAAATCCAGATAAACAGATTTTTGTATAGCTTCTCATTTTAGCCATAAATGAAGAAATGTTTAAATGCAAGGGCCTTGTAAGATCTCAAAGGTTTTGAGACTTCTCCAAGTCTTCGTTTCTTTCATAAATATTGAGTCTCATTGTGTGCTAGGCCCTTGGGTTCCACTGATGAGCAGGAAGAAGCATGGTTCCCGCTCCTGCTGGGGCTTGCAGCTTAGTGGGGGAGAAACATTGATGAAAAGATATGTGACTGGAGATAAAACTGCACATGTCATGAGGGCTTGCAAAGAGGGCTTGTGAGGTTCTTAGGCTTGAAAGAGGTGAGAATCCCACCTTTTTTTGTTACAAGTCCATTGCTTTAGGAAGGATAGTCCTAGAGAGCTATTTGTGATGTAGGGCAGGTTGGTGCCGAGGAGGAGGGCAGTAGAGTGGGAACATTTATACCTCTCACTGACTGTTACAGTTTAGGGGGGTTCTTGGTATTACTGAGGTATAAAGAGAACTATCTCGTCGCTCAGTTGGTTGTGCGTGTGTTTTGATGGAAATAAAGTTTTTTTCCTTTTTCCTCTTTTAAAAGAAAATTTTGAGGCTAGGAGCTCTCACTGGCCTGTGAGCTGCTTGGGAAAGGGGCTGTGTCTGCCTCATCTTTCTGTGTCTAGTTCTTAGCCTGTGTGTGTGGTACAGAGCGGGGCTCAGGGAGCCTTCAAAGAAGGAATAAGTGATAGTCCAACCAGGCCCAGAGGGAGGCCTGAGTTTAGAAACCCTGAGCACTGAGGGGTGTGTCCATCATTCCCGTATGTAACTAAAAGTAAGCGTAAGGAAATCCAGTTTTGTTTTGTTTCTGAAATTTTAGATGTCAAGAAGGTTTTTAGGTGTCGGGCCCTGTGGCACCCGCACATGCTGGCCACAGTGGGTGGCCCAGCCCTGCCTCTCCTGTGATCACCATCCCTGTACCCTCCTGCCCTGTCCCACGTGTCCTGCCTGCTAGCATGCTGAGAAGACAGCCTTAAACAGGAGAGGAGCTGTATCTCCTTTTATTTTAAGAAGGGGAGCTATTTAGATCTGCTGCATTGAATCATTGTGAATGTATAATTTGAGGAAATAAGTCTGGGGTTGGTACGTTAATTTTTTCCCACCTTTTAAGCAGATAGTAAATACCTATTGTATTTAATATGATGAAAGCGCCTTATTAGGACGTACGGTTTCCTCAGAAGTTATTATATGTAATATATTGCAGCCCCTCTGGATGTTGGCATTTGAAAGATTGAGAGAACGTTGAGGGGGTCACCGTTAATTTGTAACTTGTCGTTGTAAGAGCAGCCTCAGAAGTCGGCACACCTCTTTGCAACTGGAAATAAAGAGCAAGGGTGTGTGTGTGTGTGTGTACTTTTAAATCAAGAGGCCAAAAAAAGCTGAGTTGAAGAGAAGGAATTCCAATGTTAATTTGTTAATTTTTAGGAAAAAGAATACAAAAATCCTTTTTCAAAAATTCAGCTGTGCATTTGAATAACAGTGTTTTCATCTGTGTTCAGTAGTTTGGTGAGCATGCTACCTGAACTGTGACCAGAAAACTTTGATCTTAAGTGATTTGTGTCAGAAACTTTAAACAGGGGCCACCATTTGAAATGTTTATAGGTATCTGCTGAGAACAGTCATTTCCATTTCTCTGCTAAAGGAACCACAGTCCTCGATGCTCTCCGCGGCCCCTCCTCCCTGTGTCTCACTTTATGTAGGAATTTGCAGATATCTTCCAACAGCTGTGGCCTACAAGGTTGCTCTGCAGTCTTTTTTCACTGATAATTCTTCATCTTATCACCTTGGTCACAGGAGTCTTAAAAGATGGAGGAGCTCACTGCGGAGCCCCTGTGGGCTGATGGGATAAGAGGTAACTGGTCAGAGCCGTCCTGCTGGGCCTGGCAGATAGAAGTGGCTGCTGGGGCTCCCAGGGAGTTAGAGGCGGGCTGCGCCCTGCGTGGAGTTGGGAGTTAGGAGGGGGCCGTGAGATGCCGATGGAGGGTCTCTGTGTGGCGGGCCCGGTGCGGAGGAGCTTGTCTTGCTCACGCTTTGCAGGCAGGTCCCTGGCCAGATGTGGCAGGTGCACGTCCAGCCCTCCATCCCCAGGGTGTTCACTTAAACGCTGATAAGGGCTTGTGTGGTTTGAGAAGAGGACAGTTCTCAGAACCTGACGCCCGCCAGGAGCTTTTGCTGCATTTGTAGTTACATTTTATGGAGATAGACCATGATGTGACCAAAATGAACAGAGTGGTGAAACCAGTGGGTGCGGTAAGCAAGGAGAGGGCGAAGCATGTTTCCTGCAGCCCAAGTCGGCACAGAGGGTCTGACAAGGACAGCACTGGTGGGGCAGTGAGGCTGAGCCTCCGCAGTGGAGACCGCTCCAGAAAGCCCTACGGAAGTACCACGTTGCAGAGAAAACATGAGCATTCTGTATCTGTGCTGCGAAACGTGCTAGTCGGAGTTGATTCAAGATGGAAATACACACCAGATTTTGAAAGAACTTAGTATGGAAAAAAAAAAAGTGAACTTTCTTTACTTTTTAATGTTCATCGCATGTTGATTAATATTTTGGATATATTGGATCAAATAAAATATGGTATTAAAATTAATTTTACCAGTTTCTTTTAAATGTAGCAGCTGGAAGATTTTAAGTTCTGTGGGCGGCGCCCGTCGCATGTCTGCTGGACAGGAGCACTGCGTCACAGGCAGCCCCGATGCTCTGGCCTTGCCCAGACCTTTGTTCTCCAGGTCACTCCACAAGCCTGTGAGGCTTCCTCACCCTCCACTTCCTGCTGGCTGTCAGCCCCCTTCACCTCCTGCCCAGACCAGCTTAGCTAGATGCCAGGCTCCTTCACCTCAGTCTCCAACCTGCACCGGGCCTCCACTCCTTTGTTCCCTGTAGACACAGAAAACTCCTTTCCTCCCCTGTCCCTCCCGTCAGAGAGTGGAGCTACCTGCAGGGACATGGGTCATTCCTAATGCCTTGCGGTGACATCTGTAATATAGATAATAGCAGATACTTACTGTTTACTAGATACTGGGCACTGGGCCAGAGGCTTTACGTGTGTGTGTGTGTGTGTGTGTGTGTGTGTGTGTGTAATTTCTCCTCACAACATTTCTGTGAGGGAGGGGTTCTTTTTATTGCTATTTGACAGATGAAGAAACTGAGGCACAGAGAGTTTGAGTGACCCACTCAAGGTCAAACAACTGGATGGCAGAACTAGGGCACTGACCCTGTCAGTCCCAACTTCAGAACTGACCTTCCCAACATGCTTCCCAAATCTGAAATTCTCAGGTCCTGTAGAATCTAGTTCTTAAAAATATCTGCAGTCCTTGTCACCGTCCGTATCCCCTCTGCCCCTCCCCGTTTCACCCCAGTTCCCCTCTCACCTGGATCAGGGGAGCCTCAGGTCCTTTCTTTTCACTCTGCTGCCAGAGTGGATCATGTAAAATGCAAATCTGACTGTCTCACTCCCCAGCCCGAGGCCCTTTTAGGCCTGCCTTGCTGCAGAGTCCCTGTTCTACTTTAGAACTCAGAGCCTCGTATGCCTCCACTTTATTTCTCAGTACTTCTCTGCACCAGAGCCCCTGTTCCAGCTTTATCCTGCAGCTTTTCTGCTCCCTGCCTGCTCTCACCCCCAGGCGAGACCCCTGCTGTGTTCTTGGCTTGGAATGTGAGAAGATGAAGGAGACAAGCTTTGTCTCAGAATGTGGTTCTGCAGTGTATGAACTGGGTGACCTTGGGCAAGCTCCCTCACCTCTCTGTGCTTGAGTTTCTTCTCTGGAAAAAAAAATGGGGGTGATAAAAGCGTTGTTGGAGAGAGTGCATATCAAATGCTTCAGAGAGTGGTGGGTGGTTGGTGCCTTAGTACTTGAGTGACATGGGGGTAGCTGCACCTGCCCAGCAAAGCGAGCAGACGAGTCATTAAAAGATCCATCCCGTATCCAGTGGTGATAGACATGCTTGAGAGCCTCCTCTGCCCCCCAGACCTGTCCATCCAGGAGCTGTCTACCAGCCACAGCCCTTCTCCCAACAGCCTCCGTTTCAGGTTTTCCATCCCCTTTCTTTTGGAGGAGATTTCTCTCATTCTTTGAATGCTGTGATGCAGTAGAGTGAGGGTAACGGAAAGATACTTGAAGATACCTGTCAAGAGACAGATAACAGTTGCTTGGGTCCCGTCAAGCAAGGATAGGAGCAAGCAAGATGTTTAACCATGGAGAAAAGGTGGAGAAGAGTTTCTAGAAGGATTATGGTATACTTGGCTTGTCAGGTTTGGGGAGGAATCAGAGATGATAGTTGTGGCGCAAATCTACATGATTCATGAATGTCTGAGATGGTGCTATGTAGTAAAACCTTAATTAACAGGAATCCAGCTAATCCAACGCTGAAAAAAAAATTTAACTTTTGTATACATTCAACTTGTAGAAGAAAGAGGCAAATGGCAATAAAGACAAGCTGTCAATTGTTCTTTGTTTTTTTAATTAAAAGGAAAGAGAGGGGAGATCCTGGAACGACTTTTGATTCAGCCAAATTCCTTTCCCTTTGTAATCATTATCGTTACTGTGTAGGAACTAGTGTGTGTCCATGATATACAGGTTCTTATTTTGGAATTGTAACTTTGAGTTTGAAAACTAGAGGCGGGAGGGAGAGATGGACCTTGATGGCACTCTGCATACATAACACTTACGGAAGTATTTGCCAAAGGGAAGAAACAGACCAGAGAAGCTGGCTGCTGATGAGGGATGAAACAGGCCTTTCGGGTTAACCCCCCGCTCGCCAGGCCACTCACTGCCTTCTGGAGCAGCCCGTTTGCCGTGGCCGTGCCCTGCAGAACCCGAGCTACACTTGCCTCCTACACCCTTCGGGCTTCCAGTCCCTCTGAGCGTCGTTTTGAAACAAGACCCCGGGTCTTAAAGCAGAAGGAAATGGCCCTTGGCCAGGTTCACATTATGCAGTTAGGTTGTGATAAAGGGGTTTTCAGCCAGTCACATGGGCTTTCTGGCTCCGGTAAAGAAGTCATTGCCACACGGACTTCCTGAGCCACCAGATCTTACGGTTCTCTTTAGGCTGTTGTCGAACTGTGATACGCTTTCATGCCTCCTTTGCCAAAGTTCAGTTTATTTGTTCATTCATCCAACAAATATTTATTGAGCTTTTCCTATATACCTGTCCCTGTAGGCAGTGGGGATATAACAGTGAACAAAACAGACAGAAATCTTTTATCCTACTGGAGAGAGTAGACAAGTGAAGCGTTGGGAAGCGCTCGGAGGGGAACGGAGGGCGAGGCTGCTGTGTGTGGGTCTGTGTTAACAGATAGGGCTGCAGAGCGGGCCTCCTTGAGGGGAGAGAGTGTGTGCAATGTTCCCGACTTAAGTCAGGCTCACGTTCCTCCTGGAGCTCTGTTTGCCAACTGAACAACTGGTTTACACTGAGTTCGCTCTCTACTCTTTTTATTAAGGTTTCGTGAAAGTAAAGCCTTTCACTGAAGTGAGCATCAGGCAAGACACAGATAGAGAAGCTGTTTGCAGGGTGTTGGGAGTGCCCATTCCCCAGGGTTCAACCCACATTGTGTCCACTTGGGGTTCTCACCGTTGATTCTCCTGTGATGGCGCTAGCTGGGCCCCTAGCGGGACCAAACTCAGAAGGTGCACAGTGGCACGTGCCCTGTCCCAGTCACTCGATGCCACTCTTCAGAAGGAATCTCTGTTACTTGTTTCTTGTTACTCTCCTGGAGGTATTCTGTGCATTCATGAACTTGAAAACCAACAAGCAAAAAAGTCCCACGGATGTTAACATCTGTGTCCTGGCCTTTTTCACTAACAGTGTATCTTGGTGGATGGCTTCATGTCGCTTCCTATAGACTCACCTCGTTCTCTTTAACAACTGCATAGTATATATAAAATAAATGCTCCATAATTGATTTAACTTTTCTCCATTAATGAACGTTTAGGATATTTTGAATCTTTTGCTGGTATAAGCAATGTCATAATGAACACCCTTGAGTGTACATGTTTTGCATACACATATGGGAGCATATCTGTAAGTTAGAATCTTAGAGACAGAATTGGTGGATGAAAGGGAATGTGCATTTACGTTTTGATTGATAAGATCACATCGCTCTGCCATTGCAAACTTACCAGTTTGCACACCCACTAACAGTGTAAATGCTTCTTTTCTCACAGCTTTACCAACACCGTGCTGTCAAAATCTTTGATCTTTGCCAATCATTAGATGAAAACTGATACATCTTTGTAGCGTAAATTTGCATTCCTCTTATTAGGAATGTTGTTATCTGATACATGTTGTTCCTAATTGGATTTTCTTGATATTTTCTTTTCTGAAAAGATACTGTGCCCTGTGTCTTTTTTTTTTTTAAGGAGTGTGAACAGTTGTGTTCTTACATATTTTATTATCATGCTCTCATTCTGGTACTTTATTTCCCAGAGCAATAATATTAAGAAGGAATGTATCACATGTGTAATGGCTGCCCATTAACTGCTTTCCAAAGGTTCAAGTGTTTTGAAATATTAGACATAATCAAGAGCTTTACCTGCATAGTTTGATCTTCAAGCTAAGATACAGTTAGATGCCAGGGAATAACAATGTATAGCACGAATGTAGGAAAAATACCATCTTGGGAGGGAGGCCAGAACGAATTTTTGTGGTTAGCTGTCAGTTACTCCTGGGGAAGAAGAGAGCAGCAGACCAGGGTAAAGCAAAAGCCGTCTTGTCTGGGTACTTGGGGACGATCAGTGAGGGCCCTTACAGTCATCCTGCCTGATCTGGCCCCAGAACCTACTCGGTTCTTCCCTTTAGTCGGGTCCAGGAGCTAAAGGGAGGAGACTCCCAGCATCTGAGAGCATCACATGCTCTGAAAAGTTTATTCGGGAAAGAAGCGTGATGAACTCAGCACCCTGCCCCTTGGCCGAAGCACCGATGAACCGGAGAGTTGCTTGTGTTTTCCAGCTGCAGTTGGGTTTCTGACGGTGTCCAGTGTCATCACCATGTCCGCCCCCTTCTTTCTGGGGAAGATAATCGACGTCATTTACACAAACCCCTCTGCGGACTACAGCTCCAGCCTGACCCGCCTCTGCCTGGCACTCGGCGGCGTGTTCCTGTGCGGCGCCGCGGCCAACGCCGTCCGCGTCTACCTCATGCAGACGTCAGGTGCCACGACCCACCTCCTGGGCTACGTGGGGTGGGGGGGCGGATCTCATGGGTTCCCCGTGCTCCGGTCCCCATGTTGTCCTCTCTTCCTCCACCGCGCGGGGGACAGGGCCAACACCGGGCTGGGGATTGTTGTAGATCACGTGCTCTGTGCTCAACCCGCCTCTCCTGTGAATTGCAGCGCAGTGGCCTGTGTGCCTTCCGGGAGGTTTGAGTGAGGCGGCCGCAGAAGCCGGGAGGTGCCCCGCGCTGTGCCGCCCCTGCAGGCGGGGCCGGGCGATAGTGGTCGGTGTCACTGTGAGGCCTGCTTGTTAGTAGGCGGTGACACCACAGTGATGCTAGAGCCCGGAACACCCGACTCCGAGTCGGTTGCTGGCCATTTAGCTGATGAAATACTCTGTAGATAATTAACCAGTTCTTGCCATTTGAAGTTCAATCCAGGAAAGGATTGCGAAGGAGAAGCAAAATTAGCTTTTGAGGAGTTAACGTCGTAAAACTTCTCTGTAAGTTATACTTTACAAAAGTTTCTTGGTCACATTCCGGTTACCGCTATATCCTGTCCTCAGGCTGTGGGCACCGAGAGGAGGTCGGTGCTGGTCACCAGCGCGTGCCGGGCACCGCGCCCGGGCTCCCACAGCACCCGAGCCGGCGCAGACAGGCCTCCGGGGCTGCGGCTCAGGAGAGGCGCCGACCTCGGGCCGCGTGGCTGCGTGTTAGCGGCTGAGCCCAAGCCGACGCCAGTGCTCTTTGCCTTGCAGGTCAGCGCATCGTGAATAGATTGAGAGCTTCGCTCTTTTCCTCGGTTCTGAGGCAGGAGGTCGCTTTCTTTGACAAGACGCGCACCGGAGAGCTGATCAACCGCCTGTCCTCGGACGCGGCCCTGCTGGGGCGGTCGGTGACCGAGAACCTCTCGGACGGGCTCAGGGCCGGAGCCCAGGCTACCATTGGCATTGGCATGATGGTATGTCGGCCCGGCTGCCGGAGCGCCCTGCGGCCGGGGCTCGGCCCGCGCCCTCTTCTCAGGCGTGAGGTGCGCTCCGGTGAGCTGTTCTCATCGCTGTCGCAGAGGCCGCGGGGACCTGGAGCAGCTGCTTCCTTGGTGGCACCTGCGCCTTCGCTTCTCCGCAATGAATTCCTGTCTGGAGAACGGACCGTTGCATTTAGAAAAAATTACCTTGTTGCCTGAGTTTTCCGAGAACGTGTGAAGGTGGTGGGAGGGCCCTTGGGTCCTGAGCGTGGGTCAGAGGAGGGGTGTCAGTTCCATCCCCAACGGCAGGAAGCTGCCACTGCCGTCTGGATGGGACGGAGGCCTCGTTTCCTCTCCTCCTCCTGTCAGGAGCAGGTCCCCTCCTGCACGCAGGCAGCTCTGCCCTCCCTTAGGGGAGCCCGCTCCACCCAGGCCCGTGTCCCTACCTTAGCTGGGGGCTTGAGCCCAGCTCCCTTCTTCACACTAGGGGTCTCTTCAGACCTTCGCGGCTGGCCAGTAGGAATGTAGTGCAGGCCACGTGTGCCTACATTTTCTAGTAGCCACGTTCTAAAAAGCAAAAAGAGGGAATTACCTGGCGGTCCAGTGGTTAAAACTCGGTGCTTTCACTGCTGTGGGCCCGGATTCAATCCCTGGTCGCAGAACTGGAACTAAGATCTCACAAGCTGCGTGGCTTGGCCAAAAAAAATTAAAAAAAAAACAAAAACGAAAAGAAAGGTGAGATGAGATTAATCTTAATAATTTTACTTAATATAAACAAAAATCAATTCAACATGTGTTTAATATAAAAATTGTTAAGTCAGATATTTCAAATTATTTTTTCATATTAAGATTTCAAAATATAGTGTGTTTCTTTTATAAATTTATTTATTTATTTAATTTTTGGGTCTTAGTTGCTTAGCGCGGGTAGTTGCGGCGAGTGGGGGCTGCTCTTTGTTGCGGTGCACGGGATTCTCATGGCGGTGGCTTCTCTTGTTGTGGAGCATGGGCTCTAGGCGTGTGGGCTTCAGTAGTTGTGGCTCGCGGGCTCAGCATTTGTGGCTCGTGGGCTCTAGAGCGCAGGCTCAGTAGTTGTGGCACACGGGCTTAGCTGCTCCGCGGCATGTGGGATCTTCCCAGACCAGGGCTTGGACCCTTGTCCCCTGCGTTGACAGGTGGATTCTTAACCACTACGCCACCAGGGAGGCCCCCAAAATATAGTGTGTATTTTATACTTATGGAACATCTAAATCTGGATGTTAAATTTTCATGGGGAATACCTGATCTGTATTTAGATTTCATAAAATTTGTGGTTGAAAAAATATATTAACATACCCAAATTCCCAGACATACTTAAAACTTTACCAATAACAATAGAAATAGAGTATCAGTTTTTAAATTTAAATTTTAATTAAAACTAAATAAAATGCAAGATTTAGTTCCCCAGCACACTGGCCACATTTCAGGTGCTCAGTAGCTGTGAGAGGCTGTCATCTTAGTGCACTTCTAGACCCCTAGAATGAGGACGGTGACTGATCTTTTCTCACAGGTGGAAAAGCTTGGTTTTCTGTCCTGTGTCCCACAGGGCATTCAGTCCAGAGCAGAAGGATATGTTGAGCCTGTAAGATCTGATGTACAGAATGGAAGACAGCTTTGAAATCTTATGTATGCCCAGCCAAGAGAGAAGCAAAACTCTGGGAGAAGGGCCCTCCTGAACTAAAGCACCATTTCCAGATATTAATAGTCTAGGGCTCAGGAAGAGCTGGGAACCTCTTTCTGTAGCAGGTGAAGAGAGTCCCAGTGTAGGGCAGGTGGCTCATCAGAGGGAGGGAGCCTTAGTACCTTGAGCTGCATAGCAGAGTACCACATCTGGGGGCTCAAACAACAGAAGTTTATTTCCCGTGGTTCTGGAGTCTGGGAATCCCAGATCAAGGTGCTGTCAACGTAGGTTCATTCTGAGGCCTCTTCTCTTGGCTTGTGGGCAGCCATGCTCTCGCTGTGTGCTCTGCTCACAAGGCCTTTCCTCCATGCTTGTGGGGAGAGAGCTGACTCACTGGTGTCTCCTCTCTTAAGGACCCGAATCCTATCAGATCAGGGCCCCCGCCCTTATAACCTCATTTTACCTTAACTCCTTCCTTAGAGGCTCCATCTCCAAGTCCAGCCCCATGGAGGCTTAAAGCATATGAATTTTGGGGGGACGGAAATACTCAGCTCATAGCAGGGCCTCACAAGGGGGCATCCCCTGGGACCTGGCCTTTAGCTCTGGAGGTCAGAAGTGTGCTTTGTTTCTCATGGGCTCCCTGGACCCGACTGTGGTAAGCCTGCTCCCAAGAACCTAATGATGTCTGTACCATACTGCCAGTTTGGTAATTGACGTTTGGGGGTCTTCCTCCCACCATTAAGAAGTGAGTTCTGATACTCCAGCGCTCCTTGCATGACAGCACCCCGCGATATTCTTCAGAAGGTTATTTCTAAGCGTGGAACCGGAGCACAGGGAGGGAGGGTTCTGAGCCCGTCCCCAGGGCCTGGGGGCCACCGAGGGATGCTCCTGCCCCCCGTGCAGAGGGCTTGCTTGGGCTGTGCTGTGTCGAGACCTGCCTGGGTGCCTCGCTGCCCCTGCATGTGTCCTGTGGCCACTGCCATCCCAGCGTCTGCTTGTCTGCTCAGGGTGGGTCGTCCCATAGATCAAGGTGCTGAGCTCATTGCTGCCTCAGGGCCTCGGTGTACTTGCTCTTCCAAGACCACATGACCCTGTGGTTTCTCTCTCTTTCTCTCACCTTTGCTGTCCCCTTGGAGGAAGCTCCACGTGGGTCAGTTATCTCCCAGGTGCCTAGAATAGTGTTCGCTGCATGAAGGCATTAGGCAACCAATGAGTAAACAAGTGAATGATTGCGTGCTTCATCCTTTACTTTACATTTCAGTCTGCAGCTTTTCCTCAGCATTTTAGGAGAGCCTTGTACTGATGATACTATTTTATAATTAATAATTTGTTGAAGAGATGCTATAGTACCACTTAAAATACAATCACCTAATTGCAGGGTTGGCTACGGGAAAACCACAGTGTTACTTCCCCTTTGAGCAACTCCAGTTGTTAGGAGACTCCTCCTTTTGTTGAGTCTAGATCCATCCGACTGAGATTCCAGTCCTCTGAGCTGCGGAAACAGCTCTAACTTGGTTGTTACACCCCCTGCCAAGTGCTCTTTCAACTCTGTCATATGATGTGGGTATTTTTGGTCTTGCTGCCACCTGAGTCATTTCAGTGAGATATTGCTCAGGTTGTTCAGAGCCCTTGATCTGGACCTGAATGCAGAACTCCTGGTGTGGTCTGGCCAACGTGGAGCAGAAGGCGGCCTCCTTCCTCTGCTCGTGTCCTGCCCCCCTTCTCTGTCGTGGAACAGCGCGGCCTGATTTACACAGCCCTGCTCCTGCGCTCTGCCAGTAGTGGTGCAGCAGTGGAGGGTAAAAGAGCCCCACCCTTGCTTCAGCAGCTCTCTGTCGCGTCACTCCTGTGTGGCAGGCTGAATATTCATGGGGCTTTGTGAAGACTGAAAATGTTTGAAAAGTTCTACCAAAACCGGATGTACGATTTTGAGACAGCACCTTTAAGCCTGCCTGTTAATTTCAACACACACACACTCAGAGCGGGCAGTGAGAATGTCCTGCTACTCTGTGTAACATAATACCTTTTGGCTTTTGTTTTTGACAGTTTTTTGTCTCCCCTAATCTGGCCACTTTTGTTTTGAGTGTGGTGCCTCCAATATCCATCCTTGCTGTGCTTTATGGCCGATACCTACGGAAACTGACCAAAGTCACTCAGGACTCCCTGGCACAAGCCACTCAGGTAAAGGCCCCTCCCTGGTGTGGTCTCCACTTGAATGAACTCAGAGCCAGGGTATCGGTGGGCAGACCCTAAGGGATGTGCTGAACCTTTTCAAAAAAGTACTTCCTTTTCCTTACACTAGCCCCCCGGATCTTAGCAACACAAAGTACTACTCTGCCTTCTAGACTAGATTACTACCCACACCTCAGCGTTGAGCCCACTTGACTGCACATTGTGTGAACTTCTTACTGTCACTATTTCTTATAGGACGAAAAAGCTAATTATATTCTGAAAATAGTTTCTGGATGATACTCTGTCCTTCATTAATTAATAAAGGTAGCTTTGTAATGCTATCCAGTATTGTCTTTTTTAAAACTTAAAAATAACTTATATTTTCATGTTACAAAGCCATGCATATTTATGAAACTAAAATTTTGAGAATATAAAGAGAAAAAATAACATGCATAATTCTAGCTCTCAGAATGCATGTTATTAACATTTTGGAGTCTATCCTTTTCATCTATCTTTTTCACTACATAAAATATATTTCTTTATCTATGTACCTACCTTCCCATTTATCTATTTACCTATATATATGATGTGTCTATGTATAGATATATATTTGTTTACAAAAACAGGATTGTTTATCATATACTCTGCTTTGAAATCTATTTTTGACATAGTTGCATATCATGAGCAGCTTTCTGTTGATAGTATTTTAAAAATGAGAACCACATTTTAATTTTGCCTCCCTCGAAATATATGTATTATTTCTCCCAGCTAGCTGAGGAACGTATTGGAAATATAAGAACTGTTCGAGCTTTTGGGAAAGAAATGACTGAAATAGAGAAATACACCAGCAAAGTGGACCATGTGATGCAGTTAGCAAGGAAAGAGGCATTTGCTCGGGCTGGTTTCTTTGGAGCAGTAAGTAGATCATTTTGGAAAGAGTGAAAAGGGTAGACGTTGGGATTGGGAGGGGTTTTTATTCTGTGAATCTTGCCATACATAGAAAATACTTCTCCCTCAAGAGTAAGAATTACCATCCTTAAAATATTTTTGTGAAGGAGGAGGAAAACAAGTAAATGTAATTAAAGGAAAGGTGGTGAGACCAAGACAGTGTGGGATTGGGCACTGATCCTCAGAGTGTGGTCCGGACCAGGCATGTCAGCTTCACCTGGGAACTGGTTAGGCACGCAGATTCTCAGCTCCACTCTGGATGTCCTGAATGGGGAACTCTTGGGATGGGGCTGGCAATCTGTGTTTTAGTCCCAGGTCATTCTGATGCAGGCAGTTTGAGACCCACTGAGGATTAACCAAAGTAATCTCAGTGTATTTCAAGAAGGAAGTATAAGAAAATTGATCACGTTGACCACAAGCACTTGGGTAGGACACCGAACTAGAAAATCACCATGATGGCAAATTCATAATATGTTCAAACTGGAAAGAACGTTAGAGGTGATTCAGTAACGGCCGTGACTTAACGGATGGGGAGGCCCAAGGAGGCAGCGCTTACAGCGACCATGACCACGCACCTAACTCAGGTCAGGGCAGGTGAGCGGATGCAGGGCTCTAGCTTCTCAGTGCGGCCTGCCCGGCCCATCACCGTCTAGTGTGTTGATTCCCTCCAGTTAGGGAAGGCCTCCTTACTATCATTCTTCTCCTTTGCAAATTGATTAGATTGAGTAAAATAGGAATCTGACGGGTGGCTTAGTGTTTAGGTTTCTGTGTTAATGAGATTATTTCCTTCAATATTGTGATATTTCAAAAGTAGTTTTAAATTCAGATTAAAACTTATTTAGTATTTTGGAAAAATCTTGCTTGATGGTGAAATGCATAAAGGGAATTATAGGCCATGTGAATGCTTTTTGCATTTGGCGACTGTGGTTCCCACCTGACCTCTGTGTTTTCTTCCCTTGACAGACCGGGCTCTCTGGGAACCTGATCGTGCTTTCTGTCCTGTACAAAGGAGGACTGCTGATGGGTAGTGCCCACATGACAGTGGGTGAACTCTCTTCCTTCCTCATGTATGCTTTCTGGGTTGGATTAAGCATTGGAGGTATATAATTTAAATAGGCTTGGGGAATTACAAATCAAAAATAGGGTTACAGTTTCTGAAATGAAAACTTAACTTTCCCATTACTCCACCTCTCATCAATTAACTAACTTCAAAAACCTCTCCTAGAATGTTACTCCAACTTGACTTTGAAAGAAAGAGCAAAGATACAAGTGGGATCCTCCCCGGGGTCAGGAATTTCCAGGGTTTTGCAGGCCCCCCGTAGCTGGTGGAGCTCCGGGTCTCACTGGAGCTCTTTCCAGCTGCATGTAGGACAGCCTGTTCCCTTTCACCGTAGGATGGATGCTGGGGAGGAAGGGTGGTGTGAACAGGCATGTACAGGAACCCCCGTCCTCTGGTGGTGATGCTTCCATGATGGGCAAGTCACTGGTGGGGAGTAAAGTTCTTTCTGTACAAAGTCAGCCATGTTCAAAACTAGTGAACAATCACAAATATAAACGAGAGAGTACATGAAGCACAGTTGCTTGCTTTTGTCAAGAATCTGTCAGAGATGAGCTTTCATTGTCTACTGAGTGAAGGGAAGCAAGATCCATGGAGTCTGTGAGGTTTTCTCTTCCGTAGCTTTCCTGAGGCCCCAGCCAACCGGGAGCAGATGATTTCCTGCTTTTTGTTTTCCTTCTTCTCTTTGAAAAGAGATGGAAAGGTTAGATAAACATTGAAGTCTGGTTCAAGGAGCTCAGGTATCCCATGGGGGTCACCTCTTTCGACACTCTTGTTTTCAGGGTTTTCTACTGGTTAAAGGTATAGGCTTTTCCTTAGACATCTGCAGTCAGCAAGTGAGGATATTTTCTGGACTGAGATTTCCAGAGACCTCTTTAAAAATAGCATTTTAGTTCCTCTGGCTGGTCTTGAAGACAAAACTGATCAAGACACTTACGGGTGCTGAGTGACTTGGGAAGCAAGAGGGCCAGTTCAGGAGGACAGAGCGATGACCGTGTTGCTCTTTTCTCTCCGTCTCTTGGTTTGGGCCTGTCGGGCTGTAGGCTCGCACACCTGTGTGGGTGGGTTCCTTTCAGCCTTCTGTCCGACCTCAGAGCGGACTTGTCTGCCGCCACCTTCCCTCTCTGTGGCCTTCCTGTGCACGGTCCACGCTTGACTGCTGTCAGCTTTCCTCCTGCCCCCGCCCCAATCTGGCGTTTTCTGCCACATTTGTCTTGATCTTTCTTAGTCCCTCTGCTGACACCTCCTTTTTTCCATAGTACTTGACCTGATAGACACTACCTCTGTTTTGGGGTGTTCTGCTGCCCTACCTTTTGTCCCAAGTTCATAGCTGTGTCTTGCACAGAAATTGGTTGGAAACACAGTTCCCATCCCCTGGGAGTCAGTTACCTCCCCTGGTCACAGATGTGCTGCTGAGGCTTTATCTGTGCTTGAGATTTCGGGAGGCTCGGCCTCCTGAGCCACAGGCCACCGCACAGCTCTGGTTGATGGTTCCTGCCATCTGGTGGTGGAGAGAGGAGTGAAGTGTGGGCAGGACTGTAGGGACCTGTTACAGGTTGAGTTGGGTTTTAAATGTTTTTGTGAAGCTCACTGTTTAGAGTGATTCTGTAATGAATCTGCAATCAAGAAATCCTGTTTTATTTATTAAATAAATCAGAATTTTTATATGTTGGTTCCTGCTTACAATAGATTTTACTGAAAAAAAAAACCCACAGTAAATTCTACATTTATTTTCTGTTGTGAGAGGGTCAGAGGTGCTATTTGAAGGAAAATATGCTTGTTTATTTTATACCAGAGAAAGCTCTTACATCTTCCTATCGAACCCAATATCTTTTTTTCTTACATTTTTATTGAGGTGAAATTCATGTAACACAAACATAATCATTTTTAAATGTGCAGCTCAGTGGCATTTAGTACATTCACAGTGTTGTGCAACCACTACCTCTGTTTAGTTCCAAAATATTTTCCTCACCTCGAAGAAAAGCCCATACTCATCAAGCAGTCTATACCCCCCTCCCCAGCCCCTAGCAACCAGTTTGCTTCCTATCTGTATGTATTTACTTATTCCGGATATTTCACGTGAATGGAATCATATAGTTTGTGAACTTGTGTGTTTGGCTTCGTTCCCTTCGCATGTTTTCAAAGTTCACCCACATTGTAGCATGTACTTCATTCCTTTTTGTGGTTGAATAATATTCGATTGTATGGATAGACCACATTTTGTTTATCCAGGGCCATTTTGTCTTTGTTTCTGTTTTCCAGAGTCTAAACTCTTTACTATGTTGTGAACTACTTCCGACTCTTTCCCTTGACTTTCCCTTCCTTCCTTCCTTCCTTCCTTCCTTCCTTCCTTCCTTCCTTCCTTCCAATTAATAGACTTCTTAAAAGAGCAGTTTTAGGGGCTTCCCTGGTGGCACAGTGGTTAAGAACCCGCCTGCCAGTGCAGGGGACACGGGTTCGAGCCCTGGTCCGGGAAGATCCCACATGCCACGGAGCAACTAAGCCCGTGAGCCACAACTCCTGAGCCTGCGCTCTAGAGCCCGTGAGCCACAACTACTGAGCCTGAGCTCTAGAGCCCATGCTCTGCAACAAGAGAAGCCACCGCAATGAGAAGCCCGCGCACCACAACCAAGAGTAGCCCCCACTCGCCGCAACTAGAGAAAGCCTGCGTGCAGCAACGAAGACCCAACGCAGCCAAAAAAAAGGAGCAGTTTTAGGTTCACAACAAAGTTGAGCAGAAAGTACAGAGAGTCCCATAGACCCCCCCACCTCCCATGCACAGACTCCCCCATTTATCAGCATCCCCCACCAGATGGTGCATTTGTTATAATTGATGAATATACACCGACACGTTACCTAAGTCCAGAGTCTACCTTAGGGGGTCACTCGTAGTGGTGTACATTCTGTGGGTCTGGACAAATGTATAATGGCATGTATCCACTACAGAGTAGTGTCACTACCCTAAAAATCCTCTGTGCTCTGCCTATTCATCCTTCCTTCCCGCCAACCCCTGGCAACCACTGATTTTTTTACTGTCTCCACAGTTTTGCCTTTTCCAGATGTCGTATTGTTGAAATCATGCAGTGTGGAGCCTTTTACCTTAGCTTCCTTCACTTAGTAGTAGGCATTGAAGGTCCCTCCATGTCTTCTCATGGCTCAGTAGCTCTTTTCTTTTTAATGTTGTCTGGATGGACCGCAGTTTATCCATTAAAAGGACATCTTTGTTGCTTCCAAGTTCTGGCAGTTATGAATAAAGCTGCTGTAAACATTTGTGTGCAGGTTTTTGTGTGGATATAAGTTTTCATCTCCTTTGGGTAAACACAAAGGAGCACGATTGCTAGATTGCATATGGTAACAGTATGTTTAGTGTTGTAAGAAATCACCAAACATTCTTCCAAAGTGGTTGCACCATTTTGCACTCCCACCAGCCCTGAATAAGAGTTCCTGTTGCTCCACATCCTCACCAGCATTTGGTGGTGTTAGAATTTTGGATTTTTGCTGTTCTGATAGGTTCGTTGTCATAATTTGCTTTTTTCCCTGGTGATGTGATGCAGAGTATCCTTTTATATATTTATTTGCCATGGGTGTATCTTCTTTGGTGAGATGTCTGTTTGTCCATTTTTTAATTGGCTGTTTGTTTTCTTATTGTTGAGTTTTAAGAATTCTTTGTATACAATAGTCTCCCCTTATCCTCGGTTTCACTTTCTGTAGTTTCAGTTTCTTGTGGTCAACTGCAGTCTGAAAATATTAAATGGAAAATTCCAGAAATAAGTCATAAATTTTAAATTGCACACCATTCGGAGTAGCGTGATGAAATCTCATGCCGTCCTGCCTGGGACGTGGGCCATCCCTTTGTCCAGCGCAGCCCACCCGTTAGTCTTTGGGTAGCCGTCTCGGTGACCAGATGCATTGTGTAGTCCTGCAGTGCTTGTATTGATGTGACCCTTGTTTCACTTAATAATGGCCCCAAATCGCAAGAGTGGTGATGCTGGCAATTCAGATATGCCAAAGAGAAGCCATGAAGTGCTTCCTTTAAGTGAAAGGGTGAAGGTTCTTGATTTCATAAAGAAAGAGAAAACATCATATGCTGAGGTTCCTGAGATCTATGGTAAGAATGAGTCTTCTGGTCATGAAATTGTGAAGAAGGAAAAAGAAATTTGTGCTGGTGTTGCTGTCGCACCTCAGACTGCAAAAGTTACCCCACACTGCTTAGTTAAGATGGAAGAGGCATTTAATTTGTACAGGGTACTTTGAGAGAGACCACATTCACATGACTTGTTACAGTATATTGTTATAATTCTATTTTACTATTAATGTTACTCTCTTTATAAATTAAACTTTATCTTAAGTATATGTATGTAGGAAAAAAATAGAGTTGACCCTTGAACAACACGGGTTTGAACTGTGAGGGTCCACTTATACAGAATTTTTTTTCAATAGATACGTACTGTAGTACTACAGAATCCATGGATGCAGTTACAGAGGGCCTACTACAGAGTTATACATGGATTTTCACATGCGAGGGGGTTGGCGCCCCTAACCCCTGTGTTGCTCAAGGGTCAGCTGTAGTATATATGGGGCACCACGGTTTCAGGCATCCACGGGGGTTTTGGAACGTATCCCCCGCGGATTAGGGGGAACTGCTGTATTTTGGATACCAGTCCTTTGTCGATGTGTCTTTTTCAAATAATTTCTCCCAGACTGTGACCCGTCTTCTCATTCTCTTGACAGTGTCTTTCACAGAGCAGAAGTTTTTAATTCTAATGAACTCTAACTTCCTTAAGTTTTTCTTTCGTGGATTGTGCTTTTGATATGATACTTAAAAAGTCATTGCTGAACACAAGGTCATATATGTTTTTCTCTTATGTTATCTTCTCAGAGTTTTCTAGTTTGGCGTTTTACGTTTAGACCACTTTGAGTTAATTTTTGTGAAAGGGGTAAGGTCTGTGTCCTGAATCATTTTTTGCACATGGATGTCTGGTTGTTCCAGCACCATTTGTTGAAAAGTCTACCCTTTCTTCATTGAATTGCATTTGCTCATTTGTCAAAGATCAACTGACTATATGTATGTGGCTCTGTTTCTGACCAATGCATTCTTAATTTAACCTGAAGGTTTTAATCCACCGTATCTTGTATAAATAACCGTATACCTTAGACAGAATACTTGAATTGCATTTTTTCAGCATCCTTACTGAGGGAAAGTGTTACAAGTATATGTTCTGGCAGTTGACATGGAGTGTACTTGGAGTTTAAATCATTAATTAAATCATAGTTCAAAGGTGGCTTTAAGAAGAGGTTGGGGGCTTCCCTGGTGGCGCAGTGGTTGAGAGGCCGCCTGCCAATGCAGGGGACACAAGTTCGTGCCCCGGTCCGGGAGGATCCCACATGCCGCAGAGCGGCTAGGCCCGTGAGCCATGGCCACTGAGCCTGCGTGTCAGGAGCCTGTGCTCCGCAACGGGAGAGGCCACAACAGTGAGAGGCCCGCGTACGGCAAAAAAAAAAAAAAAAAAAAAAGGAGAGGTTGGAGTATTTAACATTGCCAAATTTCTTTTCAGTTTTTAGCCTGGTAAAAGTTTATTTGTTGAGTGTCTGAAAGGAGGGTTTGATTATGTGGATATGTCTTTTAAATGAATATTGGGGTACCTTAAATTCCTTATAAGTATGGGATAAGCATTATATTTTATTTATATTGCTATGTTTTTGAGTAGGTAGACTTTTATGTAACATTGTGATTTTAATTCAGTGGTTGATTAGTATGCCTATATGTATTTATAAATTCCCTGATCTGACCAAACATTAAATCCTTATTAGAAATAATGAAATTGGAGGAGGAGAAACTGAAGGAACACAAGGGTATGAGACTGAGGGAACTCTGATGGATTCCCAGGTAGCTGCTTCTAATCAGATTCTATATTAACAGCAGGTTGTGATCACTGTTCCCAGGGGGGCGGGAGTAGCAGAGGGCTGTTTGCTGGTACCCGTGATAGACGTGTGCCTTTGCTTCTCGTCCTCAGGGCTGAGCTCCTTCTACTCAGAGCTGATGAAGGGCCTGGGTGCCGGGGGCCGCCTCTGGGAGCTCCTCGAGAGAGAACCGGAGCTTCCTTTCAATGGTGGGTCTGAAATGGGTTTGCTCCTCTTTGCTGGGATTAAACAAATGTGGTTTCGGACTGTGACACCAGCTTCCTGCTCGCCTTGGGATGGACGAACTTGAACGGGATGCTGTCCCTTGCACGCGGCAGGGACAGGGCCATCAATGGGGTGGGCGGTGAGGCAGGACAGCTGCTGGGCGCTGTCACGGGGCCCCAGGGCGTCCCTGGAGGCGTGGGGACTGACCACAAAGTGGGCAGCCACTGTTTACCTCCCTGCAGGCGATTTGCTGCCACAGACAGCAGGGTGGAAGTGAGTGCAGCTCAGGGGTGCAGATAGGAAGGGCCCGGCCAGTGCCCAGACTTGTCTTCCTTGGTGCTTTTGACGTTTGTGTGGGCAGGGGGAGGGAGGACAGGAAGAGGGATCACACGTATAAAAGCCTCTGAGATGCCTAGCTTCGGGGGTGGGGTGGAGGGTGCTGGTGCTAATTGGCTGGAGCTGTCTCCTTAGTCAGCTGCTTCCCGGGAAGCCGGCACTCAGGGCAGCTGTGCGGCCTGGGCCAGCCAGCCAAGGGCTCGGGGGATGGGGCTGTGAGCGGCAACCGCTGCCAGCTGCTCGCTGATCCCTAGGTACTGGCGGTTGGCCCCAGGTCAGTAGTGAACGCCCGGTATTCTCCACTATGACAGGCTGGGAGAGATTGAGCCCCTGCTCCCAAGTCAGGAGCAAGGTTACACAGGACAGAGCAGACCTCTGACCCCCTCTAGCTCTGGGGCTGTTGTGCAGCGCTTGCCTGTTCATCATCATCCTCTCAAAACATTGATTTAGAGAAGGTGAGGTAAACCCTAGACAAGGGAACCGCAGAGGCAGCATACAGGGGGAAGGCCACTGGGCTCGCCCGCATGGCTCCCGGGCTGGAAGCTCCATCCACGGCTCGGTTGGCACGGCCAGGCTGGCTCCTCTTCACTTTTGCGTCCCGTCAGTAAGGCTGGGATGGGGACTTCTACCTCTCAGGGCTGTGAGACTCCAGCCAAGTGGCGGGCGTATGGTTGTACTGCCCGTGCAGAGCGGGTTCAGGGAAGCGCTGGTCGGAAGCCTCCCGACTTGCCCGGGAAGAGCCCAGACTCCAGGACTCGCCATGCTGGGCCGCGTCTGCAGTCAGACAGGCGGGCACTGGGCTCCACTGTGAGCCTGAGCTTTGCCCTGAGTGATTGGAGCTCCATCTTCCCTTGCAGAGGGGGCCATTTTAAACGAGAAGAGCTTCCAGGGCGCTTTGGAGTTCAAGAACGTGCATTTCGCCTATCCAGCTCGCCCAGAGGTTCCCATATTCCAGGATTTCAGCCTTTCTATCCCAGCAGGATCCATCACAGCGCTGGTTGGCCCAAGTGGTTCTGGCAAATCAACAGTGATTTCTCTCCTGCTGAGGTTGTACGACCCCAGCGCTGGTGAGTGGCTGAGCACGTTGTAGGACGGGAGGCCTCTCCTGAGCCCCCAGAGGGTCAGATTACGCAGGGGCCGTGCAGTGTGCGAGTTCTGAACGTAGAGGGTTTGTTCCCAGCAAGGAAATCCCAGACAGAGGATTCACTTTTCGGGCTATGGCAGCTAGTACAGAGGGCCCGTCGGGCACATTGTATATCTTGTGTTCGCCACTCAGGTCCAGAGTGACTTCCTGAACCCCACCTCCTCGTCTCCCGTGTGGTGCTTCCTCCACTGGGAGAGGGGCTCCAAGAAGGTGCCTCGGGGCTGCTCAGCACCACCGGCCACGGCAGCACCATGAGTAAGTGCCACTCTGTGCCGGCCCTGGGCTTGTGCAGGAGCCCGGGCTCTCCCTGCAGCCCTCCGGTCCTCCTGCCTGGGGCTGGTGTGCAGACAGGGCACGTGGCCATCACTGATTTGCTTCTGGGCCGCTGCTCCGTTGAAGCTTTCTTGTGGTAGTAGAGATTTTCTTATGGATTTTTCTCATTCAGGTTTTTTTTTTTTTTAATTTTAACTGGATTATAGCAGCTTTCAGAGCAGAGAACACATTATTTTACTTTTTTATATCTTTTTAAAATATACAGTTGACATACAACATATTAGTTTTAGGTGTTGTAGAGCATAATGATTCCATACATGTATATACTGTGAAACGGTCACCTCAGCGTGTCGAGTTAACATCCATCACCACACACAGTTACAGAGTTGATATCCTTCTTTGTATCAGAGCTCAGAGAAGATAGTCTGTTTTTGGATTAAGAAAACAATGATGGGGACTTCCCTGGTGGTCCAGTGGCTAAGACTCTGTGCTCCCAGTGCAGGGGGCCCAGGTTCGATCCCTGGTCAGGGAACTAGATCCCACGTGCATGCCGCAACTGAGACCCAACGCAACCGAAATAAAATTAAATAAACAAATATTAAAAAAAAAAAAGAATGGTATTTCTCAGCAAGAAAACAATTGTCGGTATAAAATAAAACCATGAATTTAAAGAGTATGTCTTATGGCCTTTTTGGTTACAACAGTGTGAGAGCTGGTTATGTGCCAGGTAATTATCTGACTCACAGATCCTGACCCACAGAACCACCAAGTGCATTAAAATGGTATTACTACACTGTTTGCCTCTGGAATCACTGCATTGGTTTACCCTCTACTTGCTGTAAAATTCTGAGTTTAGAAAAATCCTAGTGAGGGGGATGCAAATCAAGTCAAAATACTAAGTCTCTAGTTTCTTCATCACAGTGAATAAATTAAGGAGAAAAGCAACTACACTTACATTCCTGCCTTGTATAGCCTATAGAACACTTACACTTTTTAAGTCAAGACCTCAGGTTTTTGTAGGTTTATGAAAGTTTACAGCTGGCTTGTATAATGCCACACACCTAACTGAGAAGGAATGGGATTTCTCGTGTTGGTCGCTGTCATTGTAATCGGGAAGCATGATTGCGTTCCCTCAAGGTGTAGAGGTAATTCTGTCAGCTGAGGTCACAGAGTTACGTCTGACTGTTGAAGCACTCTGCCGCTGTGTCAAACGGAGTGTTAGTTGCAGACGGCAGACTCTCCAGCTGTGCTTACTCGGGAAGGCGAGCTGGGTGGATGAGCTAGGTGGGCTTAGTCATCTAACCACTGCAGGGAGGTAGTAGGCGTGGACAATCCAGAAAAGTCCCTTTTAGCTCTGAAATTCCCTAAAATACGTTGGTTTAGATTCTGTTTGGAGATTTTGAGTATCTAATCTTTAAAAAACTGAGTCTGGAGTTTTTACACCAGAGCCTTTCTGTGTTTACATAAGTCACGGGCCCCATGACACCCAGTGACTCTTTTCCTTCTTCTCTGCAAGGAACGATCAGTCTTGATGGCCGTGACATCCGTCAGCTAAATCCAGTCTGGCTGAGATCCAAGATTGGGACAGTGAGTCAGGTAGGAGGAGAGGGCTCCATTTTTATTACATTTTCTTTTAAAATTGCTTTTGTCATTTGCTTTTTTCTTGGTCTTGAGCCTTTCAAAAGAAAAGGAATGGAAGTTTTCTAGATGGATTAAACCAATCTCCAGGGCAGGTTGTTTAGGTTTGTAAATAGTGCTGTTTCCTGAAAACCTTAAACATTTTAACCACTCGAAGCATTGACTTTATCAGAAGCTGGGGACTGGCATTACTTTGTAATGCAGATAGTCTAGAAGATTGGGGAGAAAAAGATAAAACTTTTTAGCTTCTTCTGGCTCTTCCTCAATTCTCATTTTCATTACTAGCCAGTCTACTGTTTTGCATAATGGGTTTCAGAGACAAGCAAGCAAAGGCTATGGCCAGAGCCAGGGTCTCCTTGCAAAGAGGCTGCAGATTCCAAGAACCTTGATGTAATGCAGCCTCTTTGATGAGGCTGTTTTCACAGGACCACTCAGTGCAGGGGAATTTTGACACAGCTATTGGTATTTTTATCACCAAGCTTCGTGCACAGCAGGCAAACCCAAGCACCCCCACTCCTGAGCCTCTTCCTCTAATGAGCCTTCCCTCAGCACCACTCCACTGGGTGGGGGGCAGTGACGGGGGGCTTGGCTCGGTGGGGCAAGGGTAACGGCAGTGCCACAGCCTTATTAGGGAGAAAGAAGCTGGGAGTTCATTTGCTTTTTAGGACTATTCCACAGAATAGCTCTGTCCAAATGCCACGTTCCTGTCTGCTCTGTGTGTATTTCAAAAAGTGATAGATAGAGAGAGAGGCATGGACATATATACACTGCCAAACGTAAGGTAGATAGCTAGTGGGAAGCAGCCGCATAGCACAAGGAGATCAGCTCGGTGCTTTGTGACCGACTGGAGGGGTGGGATAGGGAGGGTGGGAGGGAGGGAGACGCAAGAGGGAAGGGATATGGGAACAGATGTATATGTATAACTGATTCACTTTGTTATAAAGCAGAAACTAATAAAATTTTAAAAAGTTTTAAAAAAAAGTGATAGATAGAAATGGATTCTCCCATTGCCCTTGGAAGGCAGGCAGATGGAGTATGCAGATGGGCTCGGGGTCCTCCTTGGGGAGGGGGACTTGGGTTTACAGAGCGCCTGCTGTGTGCTGGATGCTTGCAGGCGGCTACTGTGGGACCCCGTGTCCTGCAGTGGGGGACCTACAGGTGATAAAGGCAGTCCTGCTCGTACTAATGCATGAATTTTTTAATCGCCCACGGGGTATATTTATGGAGAATGAACCAGAAAAATAGTATATATTCTCTGGGAACCGTTTAGTGTCTTAGCTGTAAGTATTGTACTAAGCTCCACTGTATTTACTAGACTGTTGCAATTTGCAGTAAATACGTTTTATTTCCAATGTGTAGGAACCAATTTTGTTTTCTTGCTCAATTGCGGAGAACATTGCCTATGGTGCTGACGACCCTTCCTCGGTGACGGCCGAGCAGGTAGAGAAAGTGGCTGGTGTAGCCAATGCAGCTGCTTTCATCCGACATTTCCCTCAAGGGTTCAACACTGTGGTCGGAGAAAAGGGCGTTCTCCTCTCAGGTACCTTTTTGTTACCCCTTTGCAGCAAACACTCTAAACACTTCCTGTCGCAGTGCTATTTCTAATTAGGCTCTTGTCCTTAGAGTTTGTGAAATTAACCTTTTTCGTTTTCTCACATCTCTTTTGTATGTGGACAACTCCCCAGTTCCTTTCACTTTCTACCCCAGAGGTGTTTCCAGATTCACACTGGTGTCCCACTGGGTAGTACTCAGCCACAGCAGCTTTCTCTCATCCCAGAAAAGATAGGTTTTGCAACTCGATATCCTTGAAAATTGTAGAAAATAAGACAGATACCACGGATAGCAGGATGCTTTGTCCAGGGAGGCAGAGACTGAATCAGGGCAGACGTGCAGCTGAAGGAGCTCCTTATTCCCCACTTCGTAGGTTACGTGTAGACCTGGGACTTACAAACTTTTCTTTAAAGGACCAGAGAGTAGATGATTTAGGTTTGTGCATCACATGTGGTCTCTGTCACTGTCTTATTATTATTTTTTAACGACTCCTTTAAAACATAAAAAGCATTCTCAGCGTGAGGCTGTGCACAGACAGGCCCTGGTCCAGACCTGGACCAGGTGGAGTCTGCTCTGCCCCGTCCTGGACGAATGGGGGCTCGCAGGGCTGTGGCACCATCTGGCCCGTGGTATCGGCTCACCCCGCAGGTCAGATCGCCTTTGGGGGCGGTGTTTCCAGGAGGAAAAGAGAAAACAGTTCTATTGCTTTTGAGTGCAGAAGTGGGACCAATGAATAGAAGAGTAAATCTTTGGTGAAACACAGATTTTTTTTAATTACAAATATTCAACTGTACTTCCTTTCACGACGAGCTCTGTCACTGGATGTGTGCGAGCAGGGTGTGGAGGCCTCCATGTCAGAGTGAAGGCTGCCAGGCTGGACTGAGGCAGGGGTCCTTTCCAGTGCTAAACTGTTTGCTTGAACTTAGACTGCAGACAGTTTAACACAAAAACATTTTAAGTTTGTTGTGTATGATTTGTTTAAACGATAGGCAGTAGCTGAAAAAATGTTTTTTGATAGATTGGGGAAGTTCCGGGGTTTTGATAGATTGGGGAAGTTCCGGGGGTTTTGATAGATTGGAGAAGTTCCGGGAGTAGAACCTCTACTGTGTCGCTGGAACAGACGTGTCCTTGGGCAGGACGCCAGTGTAAGCTGCTGGTGGTGAAATTACCGAGGTGGAGGGGTAGGGTTGGGAGCTACCTGTGCTCTGTCCCATGAGCACAGCACCTGCTCCCTTGGAACAGGTGCTGTGTGTCCTTCCCTTTGACCAGGATGCTCAAGCTCCATCTCCAATGAAATAACCAAAGGTTTCAGTCTACCCTGGAGGAAGGGTGGGTGTCTAGCAGTAGGCCCCCCGTGTGCTCATTGGCACTGAGGTTTTCAGAGCTGTCCAGAGCCCTTGGTGGCCGCTCTGCTGACCCACACCGAGCACTCAGACCCCCACTAACCAGAGAATTGGGAAAGGAAGGGTTTTTCCTCCTTCCCTCATCGTGAGGGTGGGGTTGCCTGGTTGAGGACAGCTTTTAGCAGCACCACCCATTTCAGTTTAAATGATTAACTTGTCTTAGATGAAATAATAAGTAGGTTCAGCCAGTGACATCAACCAAAAAGGAATGTTTTTGTCACCAAAAGTGGAATTGAGTTTCCTAACGTGAACTAAGTTGGGAGGAGTGAGTTGAGTCCTGCTCTGAGACTTCACCAGTTATAACTTAGGAGAGCGTCCCTGGGGGGAAGGAGAGGGTGGGGTGCAACCGGGATGAGGAGGGGAAGTATCATCTGTCTGTCCCTTCCCCCTTCCCTCACACCGCCCCCTTGCGTTTAGTAGAATTTGAGTTTTACAAAGGGGGCTGGCTAGCATGGCATAGTCTATCTGTTGCCCCCAGTTTCATACACGCACAAAGTACCGCATGTGTCGGTTGTTCCCTGGGGCAGGAAAAAGAAAACAGCGTGAGAGTGGAAGTATGGAGTAGTATTCTGGGCGGAGGGTGGCGTTACCAGTCCCAGCTCCTTTCGCTCCTGTCCATCTCACGTACTGCTCTGAAACCCCTAACTTTCTCGAGTTTCCCGTTTGTTTCCTGCTACAAGAGGCGCTCTCTTTGGGGGCGCGGCGCGTGTGTGGTTAAAAGCACACCCCACTGTTCAGACCTCGGCTCTGCCACTGACTAGCTGTGAGGCCTCTCGCAGGAGATTTGTGCCTCAGCTTTTCACCTGTAAAAGAGAATCACTATAGGATCTACTTCAAAGGCTTGTTTTTGAGGTGAAATAATACATGTAATGCATTCAGGAAATGCCTGGGACGTAGGAATTCCTCAGTGTTAGCCGTGATAATCATTGTTGTTATTATTAATCTTGAGATAGATGAGGAAACATTGTAATATTTAAAACGTAGGTTTCTGTTCTCGCATCTATCTCAACTATGACTGGGAGAAACTACCTTCAAATTGCCACATGGCTCATCAGAAAAATTTTTGTTAAGGCCTTCAATTTAAAAATGTATATATTGTCATTGTCAGGTGGGCAGAAACAGCGAATTGCAATTGCCCGTGCTCTGCTTAAGGTAAGCCCGAAGCCTCTCGGCGGGGGTTGGCATTGTTCTTAATCAGGGACCTTGTGATTTGTAACATGCAACTTTTCTTCTTCCTTTTTCTTGGGAAGGAGCCAGTGGGTATATGGTTGACAGTTCTGGTGAAAGATGAGTTGGGAATTCCACTGAGTACCTGTGGTCCAAATTTAGCCAGTGTTTCCTGAGTATTAGGAGCCAGAGGGAGAACAGTTTAACACACGGATCTTCCATCAAGAAGCACACAGAATATTTTAAGACAAGAACGTCTCTATGCATGTAACTGAGTCACCTTGCTGTGCAGCAGAGGTTGGCACAGCATGGTACATCAACTGCACTTCAGTACAAAAAAATAATAAAATTAAAGAAGCATGCAGTCTAACTGGTGGAGTAGTGATTATATCAAAATACCAAAATAATACAAGTATGCTTACTTGTATAATCTGTAATCACCTGCTAAACTGAATAGTAGACTTGAAATACTTAATACAAGGCTCCTAAGAGGAGAGGGAAAAGCTGAAAGTCATAGACATTGTATTTTTTAGGAAATGATGGCCTTCTCCTTTGTTATATAACTATTCTCCTCAGATTTATAGGTGATTTTTTTTAAAAAAAACAGCTTTATTGAAGCATGATTTACATAAAATTGACCAGTTTTAAATGTACTTTTCAGTGACTTGTAGTAAATTTACTGAGTTGTGCACCCATCACACAAACCAATTTTAGAACATTTCTATCACCCTGATACCCTTTTGGAACCTTCTGCCTTCCCAGCCCCAGCCTGCCACTAATCTACTTTCTGTTTGTCTAGATTTGCCTTTCTGGACATTTCAGATAAATGGAATCAGACAAGATACAGTCTTCTGCTTCTAGCCTCTTTCAGTAGTATAGTTTTTGAGGTTCCTCCATGTTGTAGCCTATATCAGTACTTTATTCCTTTCCATTCCTTTGTATGGACAGACAACAATTTGTTTATCACCCAAATGTTAATGAACTTTTGGATTGTTTCTGGTTTAGGGCTGTTGTGAATAGCACTGCTCCGAATGAATAGTGTACAAGCTTTTATGTGGGCGTGTTTTCATTTCTTACTGATAGATTCCTAGACAAAGCTAGAATTTATGTGTCTCTCAGTTCTGTGTGTACTACTCCTAGCTAAACTACAAGCAGGACCTTGAGAGTCTACACTCCATCTGACTCACTTAAGAGCCCCACTTCATACAGTTAGTTGATTCAGCAGCAGGTTAAAACTGCACTATGAAGAATATCCGGTTCATTGATCACTGTGATCATGGTTTAAAATCATCTCTAGGGCTTCCCTGGTGGCGCAGTGGTTGAGAGTCCGCCTGCTGATGCGGGGGACACGAGTTCGTGCCCCAGTCCGGGAGGATCCCACATGCCGCGGAGCGGCTGGGCCCCTGAGCCATGACTGCTGGGCCTGCGCATCCGGAGCCTGTGCCCCACAGCGGGAGAGGCCACAGCGGTGAGGGGCCCGCGTACCTCAAAAAAAAAAAAAAAAAAAAAAAAAAATCATCTCTAAATCTTCCATTTATGTGCTTATCTCAGACACTTATGAGCTCGTTTTTCTTCTTTTGTAGCAGCTTAATTGTGATAGAATTCACACGCTCTACAGTTCACCCATGGAAAGCATGCAGTTCAGTGTTAGCGTATTCAGAGTTGTGCATCCATCACCATAATCAATTTTAGAACATTTTCGTCACCTCCAAAATAGCATCCGCACACCACCCTGCCTATTTCCCCATTGACCCCAGTCCCAGGTAACGACTCTGCCCCTGCAGAGGTGCCTGTTGTGGACATTTCCTCTAAGTGGAATCGCACACGAGGTGGACTTCTGTGTCTGGTTCCTCTCGCTCAGCAGAATGTTTTCAAGGATCATCCATGTCGTATCATGTATCAGCACTTTATTTCGTTTTATTACTGAGAGTTTGTGTTTTTCTAATAAAACTATGTTTTCTTTTCCTTTTAATGTTTTTCCTTGTTCAGAATCCCAGAATTCTTCTCCTAGATGAAGCAACCAGGTGAGGCTATCTTAATGTGTAATTGGATTAAACCAAATTCTTCCTCTATCACAAACTTATTCTGTACTTCAAGTGATACAGCTGAGAATGCGTTACACTTTAAAGTCACGGGGTCTGAATTAATCATGACAGTTGGGAGGCAGTGAGCAGGCCGAGTCATGAGTTGAGGGTTCTAGTTCCAATTGAGATATTTGTGATGAATCCCTGACCACCAATCAGCAACTGTGCAAAATGCTTTTAACTTACATGGCAGTAGTTCTATGGAGATCAAGGGTCCAAAGCTTCTTTTTTTAATAGTAACTTTATGATATAAAATATAGATAGTTGACCCAAGAAGTTGCAGTTTTGATCATAGTGAAAATTGGCTGCTGATGAGGGGCCAGTGTACGTGTACCGGGAGATAGACGCGTGCACAGTGTGCGTGGCCCTGACGTCTTGGCTTCCCTGTGGGCTCTCCTGTGTAGCGCGCTGGATGCGGAAAACGAGTACCTCGTTCAACAAGCTCTGGATCGGCTGATGGAAGGAAGGACGGTGTTCATCATCGCCCATCGCCTGTCCACCATCAAGAACGCCAACATGGTAGCTGTCCTTGACCACGGGAAGGTCACTGAGTGTGGGAGACACGAAGAGCTGCTCTTGAAACCAGACGGGATGTACAGGAAGTTAATGAAGAAACAGAGTTTCATTGCAGCATAAAGAAGCGATTACTGGTAAACTTCATAGGAGACACTTTAAAGCAGAGCAGCACTGCAGGAAAAAAAAATTTTTTAAACCCAGGCTGTAAGAAATCTGTAAATCATACTTCAGGTTATTTGAAATCTGCCTATTTTTTCCAAAGATTGTAAAACATTGTTTTGAGATCGACCTGTTCTCAAGACCTTTTTATTCAGAGTTTTAATAATTGTAACTTTCTAAATGTCTAGCTCACTGAAGTTATTTTCAGGTTTTGTACTTTTATCTTGGAATATTTTGATTAATATAGCCTGGCACCTCACTTTCTTTTATCTGCTGTTATAAATTGAAGCTATTGTCATATGATGACTTTTAAAAGGGAATTATAAATAAAGAGCCTAATTGTTTTAGGCCACTTTACCAATCACTGTGTAATCTCTTGGTAGTACTCTACCTACTTTGGGTATCATTTTACCAGGTAGCATAATAGAAGGTGAAAATCTAACTCTTTATTTTATCTTGATAATCTCATAAAGCAAACCTGACATATATATATGTGTGTATCTATATATATATGTATCTATCTATATATGTGTGTATATATATATATATATATACACACACACACACACACACACACACAGAAATAGTTAAGGTCACATGGGAGGAGGGATCATGTATGTTCCCCACCTCCTCTGTCTTCAGAGGTGTGAAAGTTCAGGGACATGTGTTCCTCTGGGCTGAGACTGTTTGGATGTGTGCATTTTCAACATTTTTGGCACATGAGAACCTGATGAGTTGTGAAAAGGGAAGAGGCCCCATCCTTTGAATATGAGAACTTCTGATTTCATTATTTACATATTTGTTTCTGTGAATTTGGGAAGCCAGGTATTATCAAGAAGGATGTAAAAATGAATTTTACACTGATGTTGTCTGAGGTATGTATCTTGAAAATTATCTTTTAAGAGTTTATAATTCCTAGCCAAATTTTACAGCCTTTTATCGGTTACTTCGTTTTGAAATTTCATTCAATGAAGCTAAATTCCAAAATTATTAATGTAACTGTAATGTTCAACCTTAAAACATTTGAAGGAAGCTTATATGTTCTTGCTATTCTGCAGAAGATCAAGAAACCTTAAGAGCTTGTCACTCTTCTGAGAAGAGGACATAACTAACCATCTTTCTTTTATTTGTGGTTATAGTTTTATTCACCTAAATTTCTGAAAATTCCTCAAGCAATGCTGACGCCATTGGATTTGTCATATTTCATATCAGCACCATTAATTTGCTGTTGCCTCAAGAAAAAGTACTTTTCTACATTGATAATGCCAGAACCTAAGAAGTAACAATGTTGATGTGATTAAAATGGAAGTTTCCTCGTGTCCTAAGTATTGATTAGTTTCCTGATTATACTGGAAGAAACCACTATTTCATGATAAGCATGGAGTATTACATTTCATTCTACGTAAGGGAATTTATTAATGAATAAAATGAATTCAGTGAATGAATGAACTCTGTTCTTTGAATTAGTAAACAGTACATCTGTGACAGTCATTTTAACAAGCTTTACTTGTTTTCTTCATGGTTTACTACTATGGTACAGTTCTCAGAAAGCAAACAAATACAATCACAAGGTTGGATCTGAGGGAAATCTCTTTGTGCCATAGAAATATTTACAAAATTGAATTTGATCATTATATTTTATTTTCTTATACAAGGTGTTTAATTGTGTCTTGGGTAACATTTTATATCATGGATTAAAATTCAAGCACATTACATTTATTGTGCACTTTATTTCTATTATTATTACAGATGCAGCTTAATTGTCACTTGCCACTCACTGATAGGGTTTTGATATGAGTCTGCAAGCAATTGATTTATTATGCAGTCAAACCCCTCTGCTAAGGATAATCTGTATCTGCAGCCACTCCCCAGCGCTAGCATCGCCACCTCAGCTCCACCTCAGATCACCAGGCATTAGATTCTCATAAGGAGCGCGCCACCTAGATCCCTTGTATGCACAGTTCACAGTAGGGTTCGCACTCCTGTGAGAATCTAATGCTGCTGCTGATCTGACAGGAGGTGGAGCTCAGGTGGTGATGCCAGCGATGGGGAGCGGCTGTGAATACAGATGAAGCTTCGCTCGCTCACCCACCGCTCACCTCCTGCTGTGCGGCCTGGTTCCTAACAGGCCACGGACTGGTAGCGGGTCCGTGGCCCGGGGCTGGGGACCCCTGGTCTAGAAGATAAGCAAAAAGAAGTTTAAATCACGTGAAAGCCTCCACGTGAAGATAAAATGTCACATCAGTGAGCTTAGTGTTTTGTTGTCTGCTCTCCCAGACTCCTCTCTGTGCAAGGTCTCTGACCTTGAACCTGACTGGTTCCCAGGAAATAATCACAAATTAAACCATTATAGGCCGTATCCTGTATGTGTACTTTTATAAAGTAGGGCTCCACTTAGGGAAATCCATTTTATTCCATAAAAGTGCCAAAGCTGTTAGAAAATAAATGAAAACAAATGTAAATGTTGTAAAACATTAAGTATATTAATGAAAGAAGTATATGGAAACTGCATTGTAAATGTTCGTTTGAGGGTGTTTGTTTTTCTACGTTTTTACATCTGAGGCATCATGGAGCTTAGCTGGTAATCTCCATTCAACTCATTCAATAAACATTTATGGAGCATCTTCTATTTTGTTAGGTCCTGTACTAGGTGCTGGCTGCACCTCCTTCATGAGGCTGGCACAGGGGTCCACAAGCTGTGACCTGCTACCTGTTTTGCATGGCCTGCAAAGCTAAGGATGGTTTTTACAGTTTTAAATGGTTAAAAAAAATTCATAATACATGAAAGGTATATGAAATTCAAATTTCAGTGTCCATAAGTAGAATTTTATTGGAACACAGCCATACTCAGGGCAACAGACAACAAGCTAGAGATTCTTCCGCTCTGGCCCTAGACAGAAAAAGTTTGCAGCCTCCAGCACTGGGGAAAACACCACACCTTCACTGCTTGAAGGACGTTTAAACTATGCTGAAATTTAGAGTTATCTCAAGAAGTTCCATTGCCACTAGATGGGGGCCTTGGAAACGGCTGGGCCTGGATAATTTCCATGATGGAAATTGTACTTCATTGTACCCCTGCCTTTCCATTTGAAGAGGATCATAATTACTGTGCTGCTGAGAATGGAATTCTGATAGTTCTACCACATCTGCAGGAAATAATCCTGGCTGCTTTCCTGTTGTTGACTGCAGGGACGAGTCCCACATCAGTCAGTTTGGTCTTAACAGAATGGGCTGAGTTTTATGAAGGTTGGACAGAGGGAGGCACACCTAGGCTGAGAATCTTACACACACACATGCTGCACTTGTGGGGTATTTTTTTTATCTTAATGAAACAAAAATGGGCTTATATAGGACATAATAATTTTTAACCAAACTTTTTTTTTTTTTTTTACCGGTACGGGGGCCTCTCACTGTTGTGGCCTCTCCCGTTGCGGAGCACAGGCTCCGGACGCGCAGACTCAGTGGTCATGGCTCACGGGCCCAGCCGCTCCACAGCATGTGGGATCTTCCTGGACCGGGGCATGAACCCGTGTCCCCTGCATCGGCAGGTGGACTCTCAACCACCGCGCCACCAGGGAAGCCCAACAAACTGTTTTTATTTGATAATATCTTCCTATATCTGCAAGTATTCATTACACACATCCACATGTATTCTTTTTAACCATACAGCATTCTATAATGTGAATATACTAGAAATCTATTGTTGGACATTTATCTTACTTGCTGTATTCTTTGCTGTCATAAACAACATTACCTATATATCTTTGTTTTGATTTCTTTGATTTTTTTCAGACAAATTTCTAAAAGTGAAATGGCCAAGTTTAAAGAGCATATACAAATTATAAGGCTTTTTGATAGATTGTCCTCATAAAAGACTACTAATTCATAATCCCACCAGGAGGCTATACAGTAGGGCCTCTTTCTCCACAGCCTTTTCAACATGAACTATTTTCATTTTTTAAAACATTCCTGCTAGTTCAACAGGCAAACAATAATGATGGGTGGTTTAACTTGCATTTCTTTAATTACTAGTGAAGTTTAAGACCTTTTCATGTGTTTTTTGTCATTTTTAGTCTTTGATTTAGTGCTACTTCATGCCCTTCATACATTTCCACTTTTTTTCTATTGGGGGTAGCTTGCTTTCTCTTACTGATTTTTTTTTAAAGTTTACTATTTTATTATAAATATTTTTTCTTCAGATTTTTTGTGTTTTTTGACATCCACAAATGTAATGGTGTCTCTGTTCTCTAATTCTCACAAGTGGGCACTATTAGCAGTTTATCAGGGGCTCAAAAAGGTGACACAAATGGTAGATAGCAGAGGTGAGATCTGAAACAAGTCCCATTTAATTCCAGAGTCTATACACTCTTGTCAGTTACTACACAGTAGTTAGCAAAATGACCCAAGACAGCTGTCTCAGTAACACTTGGGAATGCAAATGTTAGAAATGCAGATTCTCAAGCCTCAGCCCAACCAGTCAGACACCGAGGTGGGGCTCGGCCGTGTAGCTTAGCCAGCTCTCCAGGTGGTGCTGGTGCCCACTTAGGCTGGAGAGCCACTGCACTACACTACCCTTCCTTCTGGATTTCTAGAGTAAGTGGCTGCACTAGATTAAATGCGGTAGAAAGATAAACAGGGAAATGGCAGCACCGGGGAGGGATAAAGAAGCCCTTGGCTGCCCCAAGGCGTACATGCTGTCTCCTGTTCCACGTGCCTTCTCCACTCTATCCTCCAGGAGGCCGGCCTCCACAGACTGTCCTAGTGTCCTCCTCCCTCACACCCTGGCCTCCCTGCACTGAGGTCACAATACGAACACTCCCAGTCCCCTTCCTTCTGGGTTGCCATGAGTTGGCTGCATCTCCTGACCCGAGGCCACAGCTCTGGCAGGTGGCCCTATTTCTCAGGTTCTGATGACTACTTCCTTTCTTGGCCCACACCTGCTGTTAGGAGCCTCAGGGATTTACACAATCCCTAACAGTCCTTTTTTTAAAATTTATTTATTTTATTTTTGGCTGCATTGAGTCTTTGTTGCTGTGCATGGGCTTTCTCTAGTTGTGGCGAGCGGGGGCTATTCTTCATTGCAGTGCATGGGCTACTCACTGTGGTGGCTTCTCGTTGTGGAGCATGGGCTCTAGGCACTCAGGCTTCAGTAGTTGTGGCATGAGGGCTCGGTAGTTGTGGCGCACGGGCTTAGTTGCTCCGCAGCAATGTGGGATCTTCCCGGACCAGGGCTCGAACCCGCGTCCCCTAAATTGGCAGGCAGATTCTTAACCACTGCGCCACCAGGGAAGTCCCCCTAATAGTCCTTTATTAAACTCTCTACCCAGCTTGAGGATGCTATCTATTTCCTTTGGGATCTTGTTTGATAGAGTTTACAAGGCCCTTCCTGGGCCCTCATTTCTCCAGTCTCCTCTACTTTTACTCATTGTTGTTGGTTGGTTTGTCTCAAGTCCCTGGAATGCACCAAGCTCTTTGCTGCTTCAGGACCTTTGCCTGAGGATCCACTGCTTCAAACACTCTTCCTCCTCTTCTTTGCCTGGCTGACTGCACATCTCAGCATAGACGGCCTTTTCTCTCAGAGGCCTTCTTCCAAAATCAGGTACCCCAGTCATTCTCTGTCAGACACCCTGCTCTTTTCTTTCATAGAACACATCTCAACTTGTAGTTGCGTAAATAAATGTGTGTCCATTTGTTCAGTATCCGTCCTTCTCACTGGCCTGTGACTCCATGAGGGCAGGGCCCATGGCTGCTTTGTTTACAGTTATAAACCTCAGCACTTAGCGCATAGTCTGGCACGTGGTGGGTACTCAATAAATCCACAATGAATGAGTGACTGTCTATTCGCCATCCTTCCTTAGTCATACATCTGGACTCCAGGGAAGTTCCTCTGAGCACAAAGGTGCTGGCGAGTCGTTCCAGCCCCTGCAAATAGCAACTTTTATAACTGGCTGGTGGACAAACCACTAACCATACCCACAAAGCCCAAGAACAGATTTATCCCACAAATACCCACTCAGCCACGACTACTCTCATCCCCCTGGTAAGAATGAAACAAGAGGGGAATGCATGGGTCTATAAAAGCTATAAGACTCAAAGATGAGGTGCAAAGTTGGGTTATAAATCTCAGGGGAAGAAAGAGCAAAGCAGCTTGCCGATATAACCTTTGAGATGACTGTCCTGATGCTATAATATGCACAAAAGAATGGCTTCCCAGGGGAAATGCCAACACCTGACATCCACATTGTGGTCTCCCACATATGCATATGCCAGTGTTTACTTAACCATTCCCTTATTTCAACAAATATTTAATGAAAGTCTATGTACCTGTTATGGTGTGCACAAAGGGAACAGCTGTTAAGGCATTCAAAAGGAGCTAAGTGAGAGACGGTTATGTAAACAACTATCATGCAGTGTAAAAATATTATAAATAGCCTCTACATAGGAGCACAGGGGGCAAACGATAAAGGGATGCTTAGTCCTTTGGAAGGCTGCACCGAGAAGGCAGCACTGAAGTAAGACTTGATGTAAGAGGCAGACACTTGTGGGCAAAGGGGGAGAGAAGGCATTTCAGGCAAAAGAAACATGTGCAAGGGCAATGGAGGGGGGTGTGGGTTAGGGACAGAAAAGCCAGCCAGAGTTAAATCACAAAGGACCTTGCAAGGGAGCTTAGCAAATTACCTTTGGGCAATGATTGGCCAGAGCATTTAAAAGCCCAAGAGCAGCTTCTGGTTTTCCTGTTCGTTAAGCGGTGTTGATTAAAAAAAAAAATTCACAACCTAAAAGTTGAGGGCTTCCCTGGTGGCGCAGTGGTTGAGAGTCCGCCTGCCAATGCAGGGGACACGGGTTCGTGCCCCGGTCTGGGAAAATCCCACATGCCGCGGAGCGGCTGGGCCCGTGAGCCATGGCCGCTGAGCCTGCGCGTCTGGAGCCTGTGCTTTGCAACGGGAGAGGCCACAACAGTGAGAGGCCCGCGTACCGCAAAAAAAAAAAAAAAAAAGTTGAGAGTTGTGTTTTATTTGGCAGAAATTTTTAGGACTTCAAGCCCAGGAGGCAGCATCTCAACTAACCCTGAGAGAACTGCTCCAAGGAGGTGAGGGGGGTAGCCAGGATATATAGAGGTTTGGCAACAAAGGGCAGGTAGTCTGAATGTCAAAATATTACTGTTAAAGAAAATCAGGTATGTCAAGTTATGGAATTTAGTACTTTTCTATGTATGGGAAGATGCAAGAGTCTGGGCTCACGGAAATCATTCCTTTGATATGCACCTCAGCTATCTGGGGCCAGCATCCTGTGTTTTAATATCCTGAGTTTCCTCAAGGCTCACCAGCTCACCATCAGCTGTGGCTGCAATCGCTGATGACTGACATCCTCTGTTTACTGATACGGCAGGCAATATTCCATTTATCAGCTGGCAGCGTGGGGGGACAGTGTTGTAAGACGACACAGAGGCACGGAGACTCAAAAAAGAGGCGAAAGTCTACAGAAGAGGGAAAAGGTGAACACGTGAACCAGGGCAGAGGCAGTGCAGATGTGGTTTCTACTACAGATGCTCAGTACAATGTCCCAGGTGTCACAGTGGAGGAGAGTGTGAAGAATGACCCTAGGACAGAGTTCTTCCTTTTTTTTTTTTTTTTTTTTTTTTTTGCGGTACGCGGGCCTCTCACTGTTGTGGCCTCTCCCGTTGCGGAGCACAGGCTCCGGACGCGCAGGCTCAGCGGCCACGGCTCACGGGCCCAGCCGCTCCGCGGCATGTGAGATCTTCCCGGACCGGGGCACGAAGCCGTGTCCCCTGCATCAGCAGGCGGGCTCTCAACCACTGCGCCACCAGGGAAGCCCAGAGCTCTTCCTTTTGCCGTGGCCAACTGCCCAGTTTTACCAAATGGGGCAGAGGTGGTAATAAGATAGGGGTCCTAATGAAAGCGTGAAACCGCTTTTAACGATTAAATTGTGAGGGGTCTGCAGGACTTCCAGGTGAAAGCGTCCACTAGGCGGCTGTCAGAAGCCTGTGGTTTTTGAGCAGGATCTGGTTAGCGTTACGGACTTGTGGCGTCACCAACGTGAATGGGAAATGACAAACCTAAAGAATAACATCTAAAACACTGAGTGTGAAACCAGTGTCAGATTTAACACTTTTCCTCCCTTCTCAGCTTGGACCAGGGAAGAACTCATTTCCCCAGAGGCTCAGAAAGGACCAGCGTGCAGAGGCTTTGCGTTCCAGTTGCTGGAGGGCCACCCCCACCCGCCGGACTGGAGAAGGGCACCTGCTTTTCCTGCTTCACTTCCCTGGAAACTCCGGATTCTCGCCGCTCCAGGACGGGGCCAAGCGCACAGGGTCCCTCTCCCCTTCTAGGGCCCGCCACCTTGACCACGCCCCGTAGCTCGACGCTACCCTGTACGTCACCACCGCGCCCCCTCCTTCCCGGTTTCTCCTGCCTTCCCGACCACGCCCCGCGCCTCGGCGTGGCGCTTTGGCGTCATCACAGCGCGCCCCGCGTCCTGGCGCTGCGCTTTAACGTCTTCACCGCGCTCCCTCCCTCCCGTCAGGTGTTCAAGCTTCGCGCGCTGGCCGAGCTTCAGCCCCACGGTCGTAACGTGCGCTCTCTGTAGCCTCTCCCTTGCGTCATGTTCCCGGCCGTCTCCTCTCCGCGGACCCCGGGGCCCGGGGCCCGAAGGGGCCCGCTGGGCGGAGTCGGGCCGGGCTCCACGCCCCGGGCAACCAGCAGGAAGGGTCTGGCCCTGGGGTCTTCGGTCAGCTCCCCGGTGCTCTTCTCGCCGGCCGGCCGTCGTAGCTCGCTGAGCTCTCGGTGAGTGATCGTCCCGGGTTGGGTTCGGCGACTCACAGGCCTCCAGAAGCCACAGGAACCGGAGACGTCCCGGGACGCCAGAGTATTGGGAGAAGAGATCTCTGTCACCCTTGCATCCTTGTGTGTTATTTCAGCCTCGCTTTGATTAATTCATCAATTGAGTCTTCGCATCATGCACTTTTAATGGAATTACCTTTGTGTAGAGGCGAGGAACACATTGGATTAGAATCCGTGGTTACCCGCCTCACTCTTAGTACCCCTGTGATCTGGTGTAGGTCACTAACGATCTCTTCGACTGCGAAATGATACCTGACCTGAGCCTGCGAGGAGTCAATATGAAATGCCACGATGCAGATGTAAAGTGATGGAGAGTGAGGACCTCAAACCCTGGAAAATCATTATATGTGCTTAACATACTAACTGCCCTTAATATCCGCTGGTGGATAATTAAAGGGATTTTAGCTACAGAAGTTAGATTTGTAGCTAAATTAATAGGGAAAAGGCTTTCCATAAGCAGTGAGATAAGACTAGTAGTTTTGTTACCAAATAAAAGCGTGGCACACCAGTTCACGTCACTCGTGAAACCGTGGTCTGCATCTCCCCTTTCATAATTAAACTAGAATTTTAGAAGAAGCTAACATGTGTCTTGAGTGGTTTCTTTTGAATTCGTCTATCAAAAATGAATTTTCCCCTGCAAGAAGACGGTAATATTGGATCTTGAACTTATAGTTAAAATTTATCTATAGAAGTTTGCAATACTTTAAAGGAGAAATGATTTTTAAAGAATACCTTGTATCCTTTTGCGTTTTGTAAAGAGCTCTTCAAATGGTGATCTTGTGATTGTTTTCTACTCCTTTTGAGGAAAGTCAGTGAATAAAAGTCATACTTTGTTTTTTTTTAAATTTCTTCTTACCTTTCGGTAATCATTGAAAGAAAAAACCTTTGTTATAATACTTTGTCAGAAACAATGCTCTCAATCACTCTGTGCATCTCCTCATTTAATCCTGTGATAAGAGGTAGGATAACTTTTATACTAATAAATTTACACTGGTTTTCTGAATGTTAAGAAGAAGGGGAGAAGGAAATATAATTTCTACTGCTGTATCTGTTGTCGAAGACCAGGTAGCAGCAGATACTCACGACCCTATTTAATTTCTTGATTTTGATTGTATAAATCTGGTAGATTCTTATAATTCTGTATCTGATGAGAGCTTAAAGATAATCTAACCCAATGTTTGTAAAACTTTTTTGACCACAGAGTATGATAAACTCTATATTCTATTTCGTTTTTTTAAAATGTTGATTGAGACCCTCAAAATGACCCATAATTTGAAAAACACTGATCTAGTCCAGCCTTCTTATTTCACAGCTAAGGAGGCAGAGTTATAAAGAGTTTAAGTGAATAGATCATGCATCTAATTACTAGAACATGAAAGTCTGAAGCCAAGTTTTCCTAAATCCTGTCAGTCTTTTTTTTAAATGAAAAATAAATTTAATAACACAGTATATATGAGCCAGAGTTTTTTCACTGGTATACTTCATCTTCTTGTTTATCAGAGATTTTCTCTTTATTACGAAAATATATACATAAAAATTATAATGAATAATGGAAAATTTTAAGTTATGAGTGCAATAATATGGTCTCGTTTCTTTAGAGGAACACCTACACGAATATTCCCACACCACTCCATAACTGAGTCTGTGAACTATGATGTGAAAACATTTGGATCTTCTCTCCCTGTTAAAGTCATGGAAGCCTTAACACTGGCTGAAGGTGGGTATCATTTTCCATTTGTCTCTGTTAGCAATTCAAAATGAAGCCTAGGTCTGGCATGGAGATTGAAATTTGTGCTTTCTCTGGTATACCTTCACTTCAGTGGAGAGAAATAGGTGACTTATTTGGTTTTTCATTGTAATTAAGTAATATGATAAATTTGGGAAGCAGAATGAGTTCATTTTAGCGCAATCAAAATAAGTGTTTATGGGCTTCCCTGGTGGCGCAGTGGTTGAGAGTCCGCCTGCTGATGCAGGGGACACGGGTTCATGCCCGAGTCTGGGAGGATCCCACGTGCCGCGGAGCGGCTGGGCCTGTGAGCCATGGCCGCTGAGCCTGCGCGTCCGGAGCCTGTGCTCCGCAACGGGACAGGCCACAACAGTGAGAGGCCCGCGTGCCGCAAAAAAAAGAAAAAAATAATAAGTGTTTATGGTTGTACATACTGTATATGCAAAACTTAGTCCAATTTCAAAAGTTGATTGAGTGTATGAAGTTTAGCTTTTTAAACAAAATCCAAAAAACTACTGCCTCACATTATTGGTTTTAATAATGCAGTAGAATCAAGTCTTACCTCCATTTCTGGATCCTGTGTAGTACCCTGGAGGCTGTGTGCACAAATTTATGTTATCAATTTGGTGCACCATTAGAAGATTCTCCTGGCAGGCAATTAGAGTGGAAGCGTGGATGGTGCAGCCAACACAAGCTTTAGAAAGACACCACTAAGGATGAGGAGTTGGGGTGACCAGAAGAGCAAAGTTCAGAGCATCCTGTGATTTCCTGGGACAGTGTTTTTGAGACTGCAGGTAGTGACTGAAATCAGTTTAGTGGTTCATGACCAGCATTTTTTAAAAAAATGAAGTAAAATAGATCGCAAAATATCAGAGTGCTTCTCATTTTGTTTTATTAAAATTGTGTATGAATGCATCATGATGTAAAATGTATGTCATACTGTGAATGACAGTCACAAAAGTTTAAAGTACTCCGTTCCACAAGAAGGAATATTTCTCATCAACTTGAACCAGCACATCTTGCCAGTAAGTCCATGGGAGCTTCAGGTCCGGTTATTTTCAGGCAACTAAACTTCCATGAACCTCTGTCATGCATTGTTCCTGTTTTAAATATATATTTTCTTTTCCCGTCTAAAAATTTCAGCTTAAATTGCATTTAAACCTTTTGACACACTCCTAGTTCCTGCCACCAGATCATGTTAATAACAAATAGTACACAGCCTCAGAGGAGAGAGTCTCTAGAAATCAGGATGTGTGAATTGAAGAGTGTGTAAAATTGAGAGGAACTCGTCCTCACGTGGAAACTTCCAAGTGCTAGTCAGTTGGTGTGCTGTGTTAGCGTCCTTGAGGGTTCACCAGTGGAGGATTTGGAGCTGCTGTAGTGCTTTCAGGAAAAGAAAATACGGAGCAGATACTCCAGTTCAGCAAAAAGCCCACCCTTAACCTAGGTATGATGTGATATTTTAGCTTGTACATTATTGATGCCTTTTATTTTGCCCCTCTACCCTGACTTTTTTTTTTGCGGTACGCGGACCTCTCACTGTCACGGCCTCTCCTGTTGCGGAGCACAGGCTCCGGACGCGCAGGCTCAGCGGCCATGGCTCACGGGCCCAGCCGCTCCGCGTCATGTGGAATCTTCCCGGACCGGGGCATGAACCCGCGTCCCCTGCATCAGCAGGCGGACTCTCAACCACTGCGCCACCCGGGAAGCCCTACCCTGACTTTAAACGAAGAGCAAAGCTCACATTAATTAAATTTCTAGGGCCGCTAATACATTTACTCAGGTTTACCACCAACATGTACAACAGCAGTAGAGCAGTCCTCTTATCCACAGGCATATGTTCCAAGACCCCCAGGGGATGCACCAGCCCTTGTGTATACTGTGTTTTTTCCTGGACGTACATACCTGTGATAAAACGTAATTTATAAATTAGGCACAATAAAAGAATGTCCAAGTTGCCAGCGTCACTTCTCTGTGCTTTCGGCCATGTTTAAGTAAAATAGGGTTACTTCAACACAGGGACCGTGATACCGCAACAGTGAATCTGATAACCTGCACTACTACTAAGTGGCTAATGGGCGGGTGGCAAAGGAATGATTCACCTCCCCATCAGGACATCGGGACGGTGTAAGATTTCATCACAAACTTAAGAAGTGTTATTTCTGGAATTTTCCATTTAATATTTTGGACCACAGTTGACCACGGGTAACTGATACGATGGAAACCAAGGATAAGGAGTGACTACTGTATACTAACTTAGTTTTGTCACTTAATATGGAATGTAACCCTTTAGGTCACCATATAATGAAGTAATTTATCATACTTTCAAAGAGCTCTTATTTGAAAATCTTGTTCTTTTGAAGGAACGTGATTTTTCCTTGAAATATTTTATATATTTAATGAGAAGGTTTATTATTTGTGTTGCTTTATCAAAATTATGAATGTTACTAAATACAATATTATAAAAAGTAAGATATCTGTTTATAACAAAAATTAAGAAATATTAAACCTAGGCCCAAAATATACTTTTTGCCTTTAGATATATTTCTAAAAGTAGTTGTCAAAGTTAAATGGATCTCTTGTTTTGGATATTATTAACTCTTGAATTATTCAAGAGTATTTTTTGTTGTGAGTTAACCTCGTTTGTGTGTGGTGATTACTTTTTTAGGTGAAGATGGTGGCAATGAAGAAGATTTTGGTGTGAGGAAATTTTAAGTTTTTCTTATTCATACTTTAAGATTAATTACGTACCTCATTTTTTTTCTTCAGTTGACGATCAGCTGACTGTTCACATAGATGAAGGTGGATGGGCTTGTCTGGTCTGCAAAGAGAAACTCATTATTTGGAAGATTGCTCTGTCACCTATTACCAAGGTAATGGTTCTTTAGAGAGCTGGAAAGAGAGAGAGGAGAGGATTCCTAATTGGCTCTGAATTTTTACCCTAAATTTTTAGAGTTGTTGGAGGACCATAATCTGAATCTACTCAAGCATTATAGATTTGCATTTTCATAGCAATATGAAATACTGAGCATATCATTTCAAAAAAGTTTCTCCCCTTATCATGATTTTAAGCAAGGTCCATCTTATTTACATTTTTTTTTTTTTTTTTTTTTTTTTGCGGTACGTGGGCCTCTCACTGTTGTGGCCTCTCCCGTTGCGGAGCACAGGCTCCGGACGCGCGGGCTCAGCGGCCATGGCTCACGGGCCCAGCCGCTCCGCGGCATGTGGGATCTTCCCAGACCGGGGCACGAACACGCGTCCCCTGCATCGGCAGGCGGACTCTCAACCACTGCGCCACCAGGGAAGCCCTTATTTACATTTAATAAAATCAGAGACGTGGAAATTTTTAATGAATGTCACGCTAGTCACTCTGTCTAATGAAGTCTAAGACTAAAAACCATCCACATAAGCTGATGAACTGAGTTTCTTAGAAGATAGGAATATATTTCACTGAATCTACTGAATGATGCATAATAAAATAGGAAAAAATGATACCAGTTTTTGTAACGCTAATTTAACTTTCAATTGTCAACTTCTCACACAGGGGTTTTCATTTGTACATCCACTCCCGTACCCTCAGCAGCCTCTTTTTCTTTCTGCTCCATATCAGGCGTGCTCTCCTGTACCACTTGTGTTCACTGGGCCATTGTTCCACTGGGACTTGGGCTCCCACTTACCCAAACTCTTCACGTCTATTGGCCTCTGTACTGCTGCTGCCTAGAAAAACGTGTTTGTAGTTTTAGGAGCATAGGTGAGGGAGAGGGCCTGGGGTGGGCATCCTGAGTTAGCAGAGGAATGCTGATACTTGGCTGAGTCTAAGAAATGTTTTCTAGGTGACTTGGAATACTAACTCTGTGGTCATGCAGATTTTAAATGTCAACTAAACAAATCAAGATTAGACTGGGAAAATTCCATGGGAGGCCTACACACTTCTTTCAACCAATAGACTTTTGGGTCTGGGAAGAGATTGGAGTAGTTTATATTAAGGGTCTGGTCTAGCTGCTAAGTTTTCCTGATTCAATATCTCTTAAAATATTTTGTTTTAAAATTACTGAAAATGATGAAAGCCTGATCAAAAAGATATGAGAAGGGCTTCCCTGGTGGTGCAGTGGTTGAGAGTCCACCTGCCGATGCAGGGGACGCGGGTTCGTGCCCCGGTACGGGAAGATCCCACATGCCACGGAGCGGCTGGGCCCGTGAGCCATGGCCGCTGAGTCTGCGCGTCCGGATCCTGTGCTCGGCAACGGGAGAGGCCACAGCAGTGAGAGGCCTGCGTACCGCAAAAAAAAAAAAAAAAAAAGATATGAGAAGAAAGAGTATTTGTAGAATGGTATTTCCAGCAATGAATTAGAATCTAAAATACGCAGAGAAAGGAAATAGTGAAGCCAGATGCATATTCAAAAATTTGGATTTGACATGAAAGATTTTTTGTTTGGATTTGTTCTATAGCTATCTGTTTGCAAAGAACTTCAGCTACCACCTACTGATTTCCACTGGAGTGCCAACTTGGTGGCTCTCTCTTACTCTGCTACCTCAGGTGAAGCATATTCTACTCAGGTAGGTGACTTAAAATGCTTATTGAAGTACATTTTTTAAAATAAGGGAGTTCTAAAGTTGGAGGAATCATCCAGCCCAGTTCTGAAACATAGCTATAAAGCTACAGGAATCAAGACAGAGAGATAACGGCAAAGAGATGGACACACAGGGCAGTGGAACAGAATAGAGAGTAGAGATACAGACTCACTCAAGGGTGGCCCTTTGATCTTTGACAGAGGCGCAAAAGAAATTCAGTGGATCAAGGATGGTCTTTTCAGTAACTGGTGTTGGAATCATTGGCTGTCTTTAGTCTTTATGGAAAAAAAAGCATTCCTCCTAAACCTCATTCTTTATGTAAGGATGAACCCAAAATGGATCATAGATCTAAATGTAAAATGTAAAACTAAAAACTTTTGGAAGAAAACAGGAAAAAAATCATCATGACCTGGGATTAGGTGAAGAGTTCTTAGAAATTACCAAAAACATGATTCATAAAAAAAAAAAATAGATAAATTGGACTTAATCAAAATTTAAAACTTGGCTCTGCCAAAGGCACTGAAAAGAAAATGAAGAGAGAACTACAGACTGGTAGGAAATATTATACATCGTATATCCAACAAAGGACTTGTATGTAGAACATAAAGTGAACCCTCCAAGCTTAGTAAGAAAACAGACAACCCAATTTAAAATAGGACTTGAACACTTTACCAAAGAGGATATAAGGATGTCATATAAGCACATGAAGAGGTGTTCATATCATTAGCCATTAGGAAAATGCAAATAAAACAAGTGAGATACCACTACACCCCTATTACAGTGGCTGAAATGAAAAGCACTGACACTACCAAGTGCTGGCGAGGATGTGGAGCAACCGGAACCTCATACATTGCTGGTGGACCTGCTGCTGGTACAGCCACTTGATTTTCACTTCTTATAAAGTTAAAGTACCCTTGCCATATGACCCAACAATTTCATTCCTGGCTATTTACTTTAGAGAAAGTAATGCTTATGTTCACACAAAAAACAGTACGCTAATGTCATAGCAGCTTTATTTGTGATAGCCAACGGCAGAAACAATCTGAATGTCCTTCAAACTGATTCATCCAAAGGATGGAATACTACTCAGCCGTAGAAAGGTATGAGCTACTGATAACATGCAACAACAACCTGGATGAATCTCAAAGACGTCATTCTAAGTGAGATAAAGGTTATATTCAGTGTCAAATATAACCAGTGTCAAAAGGTTATATTCTATTTGATTTCATTTGTTTGGCATTCTTGGAAAGACAGAACTATAATGATGGAAACAGTGATTGCCAGGGGTTAGGATAGGGAAGGGTGTGACGTTAAAGGGAAAGCATTAGGGAGTTTTGGCTGCAGATGGAACTGTACTGTATCCTTATCGTGGTGGGAGTTACATGAGTCCACACGTGTTTTAAAATTCATAGAACTGTAAAAAGCAGAAGATTTTATGCGGTCTGAAGAGAAACTAGAGTATAAAAATTCATAGAACTAAAACAAAAGGGGGAAAATGTCAATTTTACTGTATGATAATTTTTTAATGTGAAATTTTTAAATGTGAAAAAAAGGAATTTTGATTTCTGATTTCTGTCAATCAATAGTACACTGCCCTGGTTTCTTTATATCGGTGTCAACAAACTCCCGATTTGGGCTCCTTCTTTTATTGTGGTTGCTGAGTGTTATGGTCTTGTTTTGAGGCTGTTGCTGTCATGGTTGCCACCAGAGAAGGATCCATCCGCTATTGGCCAAGCCTTGCAAGTGAAAACACCTACACAGAGACATCCGTAGATCTGGGAGGTGATAAGACTTACAGTTTCCTAACAACAGTGCAGGTATATGATAGATATTCTTTTATATTTATTGGAAAGCTGTGATTTGGCTTGGAAGTGGGATTTAAATGACTAAAAATTGGGGGTTTTGAGCAGATCATATAGGCAGGGGGTGGGAAGAATCAAAAAGAGGCAAGAAAAGAATGTCAGGATCTAAGATTTGAACACTTGGAGGGAAGCCCTTCTCATAGGACTCTGAAATATCAGTAGTGCATAGTAGCCGATGTTATTCATTTCTGTCAGAAAGATCTTCATAAAATGACTTAGAAACTCTTAGACAGTAGGAGGAATGGTTTGCTAATATATACTCTGCAAGTTTACTGAAGAAATAAAATCTGATACTTGATTTGTTGAACCTGCATGATGGTGAACCTATAACTTAAAAATCAGAATTAAAAAATACATGCAGTTAAAACTGCAACAAAGTTATTCTGTGTAGAATTAATATTAAGTGAATGGATTCATAAGTAAGTGATTTTAATAAAATAGCACTGTTCTTTTAGATTTGTTTTAAGGTACAGATGATTTCCTTCTGTATCAAAGTGATTTGTGTTAATTTTCTTTTCTTAGTCTTAAAGGCTTAACTAATTTTGCTATGTTTGTTCACAGGGAGGAAGTTTTATTTTATCCTCATCGGGAGGCCAGCTGATTCGCCTGAAACCCGAAAGTGTAGGAAAAATTCATCAGCATATCCTGCCTCAAGGGCAAGGTGTGCTTTCAGGAATTGGTCGGAAGGTTTCTTCTCTTTTGGGAATTTTATCTCCTAGCAGTGATCTCATAGTAAGTTGATAAAATAACTTTGTTTTACAAGCTTCTTTCTTAGTGAAATCGATAAGTTGGCCATTTCCTATGAAGTTGGTATTGCCTCTGTATGAACAGTGGTGCACATGAGCTGAAAGCTTTGATCTTTCAGTGAAGCATTTTTATTATGATGGTCAAATGAGTTCATACCCTGTAACGTTAATATTCTTAAGTCACACAGATTATCTTATAAGTACATTCTTTGAACTAAAACTACGATATAAAATTTTAAACGTGTGTAAGGATTAATTTTGCTTTCTAGACATAACCAAAAGTGTGTTCTCCACCCCCGTGACTCCAGCTATCTGTGTGGATGACTCAAATCTATGTCTGCTGGGCTTCTGCCTCAGTCTCTGGAATAGTGAAGGGAAGCTGATGGGAACTAACGAGTGGGGGGCATCTGCTCTCTGCTAGGTGCTCCATGTTTGTCACCTCCTGTAATTATTAGATGACCTGTGACGTAGAGAGCTTCATCTCCAATTTGTAGATGAGGAACTGGCCTCAGTGAGGCTAAATTGCCCAAGGTTACAGAACCACTCAGCGGCAGGTTCATGCCCACGTCTGTTTGAATTGAGAGCACACCTTTTTTTTTAAACTATGCCGTTCCCTCTAATTTCAGGTTGCTATTATTATCTGCTTCCTTAACTGGTCTTTGAACCTAAAACTTAACATGTCTGGAAACAAATTGCTCATATTCTCTTCTCTCCTGTTGACTTACGAAACTCATTTCTCTTTTGACCTATTTCTAATGGCACTGTCACTTTTTTCAGAGACCCAGGTATAAAACCCTGATGTGTGTGTGTGTGTCTCCTTACCAGGTTCTATAGGTTTGGCTTCTTTCATGTCTCACTGCCATCCCCATCTTCCTACTTCCATTGCAAGGCCCTAATATGCACTCTTGGTTAATTTCCCCTAATTCTTGGTGCCAGTCTGCTTTACTCACTGTTGGCCCCTCCAGTCCCATTAGTGGCTAGAGTCATGGTGACAGGAGAAGTGGAGACAATTAGGGTTTTCACTCAACAGTCCTGTATACCCAACTTAAAAAACACATCTGTTCTTCAGAAGCAAGAAAGACGAGGTAACATACCCACGTGGAACTACACACAGCCCTACCGGATTCCTTCTCCTGTAACACAGCTCTTGTGCTCACAAGCCATTGAGACTATCTCCCTTGCTTATTAGGTTTACAAACTCACATTTAGGACTGTGCTGTGTGTGAACCTTATTTTTGCTGCTTTCCTGGTTATAATCCGCATGCCAATTTAGCAGGACTATCTTGTTCTCTGAAGATCCTGTGACCTTCCCACCTCCTGACTCTGCTCCTCCTGGGCCTTCTGCCTTTATATTTGTGCCTGTGGAAACCCTCCTTACTCAAGGTCTGTTTCAGGACCACTCCTTCCTTTGAGTCCTAAATGAAGAATTCTGCTAGGATTGCTAATCAAATAGTTATAAAATGTACTAATTTTGAATTTCAGAAAAATAGTTCATTAACATTAGAACTTAATAATCTATAAACTTTTTTCTCCTCTCCATATAGCTTTCAAGTGTCCTTTGGGATAGAGAGCGATCATGCTTTTATAGCTTGACAAGTTCAAACATCAGTAAATGGGAATTAGATGATTCTTCAGAAAAACAAGCACATAGCTGGGATATAAACAGAGTCCTGAAGGAAAACATTATTGATGCTATCTGGGTAAGGAACAGCTCTATAATTCACCTCTGTAATTTTCATTTATGTGAGATTGCTAGTTCCTTTAGTTGTTGTATTTATTAGAACACACTTCAGTGTAATACACAAAGTTTTAGCCAGCAGATAAGCTGAAATGGAGTAGTCAATCTTTAGAAGTATTGGAACTCACTGATTTACGTAACTTTGTAAATGCATACATTCATTCAATAACTGTTTGACTTACTGTGCTGGGGATATAAAGGTGAAGAGAAATGATTCCTAACCTCAAGGAGCTTACATTACTGATACTTTCATGTAGGGATCTGAAAGCAACTATGAAGCTGTTAAAGAAGGGGTCCGCATTCGGTATCTGGATTTGAAGCAAAACTGGTAAGCAATGAATTTGTCATGAAGAACACAGGAGTTGTTTGGTAAAACAAACTGACGTTTGTTACAAAATGATGAGCAGTCTTGCTCTCTGGTTTTCGAATGCCTCTAACGCTAATCTTACACTATTATGTCTTAACTAAATCGATGCTAATTCACTTGGGAAATGCAGGCAGTTGTCAGCGTTCCACTGTGCGTTCCATTAGCTGTCTGCCCTAGGTAGGGGTCCGTCTGTTCTCCTGTCACAGCCGGAGCCTCTAAGAGCTGCCTGCCCCGCTGCTGGGGGTGCTCCATGCTGTCATTTTTCCCGACTCAGTGGAGATGCCAGGCGCTCTTCTCCAGCCCTTTTTCTATTGCTGAAGGAGCTTTAGCCTGTGTCTGTCGCTGGATTGAATAAAGGAAGGATGGGGTGAGGTTTTGTCGTGGTGGTACAAGTTAGAACGCAGTCATGGTTTATACTCGGAGTGAATCTCCTCTTAGAAATGGTGCTCTGAATGGTGCTTAAGATCCCAGGTTAGTCTGATAAAGCTACCTAATCCCTTGTTATTGTTTAGCTTTAATACCAGAGGCCATATGGAACTTAAAAACCATTTGTAATATGGCTTCTGTGGCAGAGCTCATAATGAGTGCAAATACGACTTGTAATTTTTCAAAACGCAGCTTACCAGAAGTTAAGGACTATTTTTATGTGTTCTAGAGTAATTTAGTTTAGTAGAACAAATTCTACTTGTTTCTTGGCTTGAAGTTGTGCTGTTTAATTTTTCTCTCTTGGGCTATTGAGACTATCAGGACCCTTCTTTATAGTTTCTGAAAACCGCATATGTAAACTATCAAAGAAGTAAAAATAATAGTATATATTTAATTTCCCAAAACAGTTTCATTAAATACAGTGTATCTTGTTTTCATTTAGCTTTACCAGACCTTCATAAATTTAGAACTGCTGCCAGGACACAGCACACTGTAGGTGTAGGATGCGGGGATGCTGACGTTTTCTCATGTATAGTTTTCAGAATGGAGACGTGGGTTGAGAACAGAGAAACGTGCTTAGGACTGGCTGTGCCGAGGCAGACCCTGGGCGCCTCCCCCGGTGCTGTCATGCTGACACAGCTCGATTCTCGTGGGGCCTGTGAGATGCAGCTCTCATCCTCCTTCTGGGCCCCCCTCCCCCCTATAGCTCCAAATGAAGCGGTCACCGCTCTTTTGAATACTCTTGTTCCAGCGATCCGTGCAGATGGTCCCACGTCTGGGTGGGTCTCTTCTGCTTAAGAAGCGTGTGTGTCTCCCTGATGCTTATTGCTCCTCCTTGGTCGGTTGCTCCTTTTGGCCAGAGCTGCAGCCTCAGCTGCTATTTGCAGTGAACAGCCTCATGAGTTCTTTTACCAGATTATTACTGATGCAAAGCTCAGGTAGCTTCATTCTGGATTTTTTTGAAATCCTAAATGTATTGCCCTGTATATACTTGCATAAAAATTTGTCAATTTTTAAAAAAAATTTTGTTTGTTTATTTATTTATTTATTTTGGCTGTACCGGGTCTTGGTTGCGGCACGTGGGATCTTCATTGAGGCACGCGGTCTTCTGTTGCAGCACATGTGCTTCTCTCTAGTTGTAGCACGCGGGTTTTCTCTTCTCTAGTTGTGGCGCACAGGCTCCAGAGTGTGTGGGCTCTGTAGTTTGTGGCATGCAGGCTCTCTAGCTGAGGTGCGTGAGCTCAGTAGTTGTGGCGCGTGGGCTTAGTTGCCCCGCGGCGTGTGGGATCTTAGTTCTCCGACCAGGGATCGAACCCATGTCCCCTGCATTGGAAGGCAGATTCTTTAGCACTGGACTACCAGCGAAGTCTCTGTCAAATTTTTACTGATTTGCAGAATTGGTTATCTTCCTATCATCTTTACTACCTAAAATAGCTTCATGTTTTTCTAATCAGGAAGGTTTTTTTTATAAAGATGTCAAATGAAACTGGTCCAAGCACCACTCCCTGAGGAATCCTCTGTTAGCTGTGTCTCTGGGCCTCAGGGGGCACCCATTACCCCACGGCAGTCCAGTCTTTGGAGCGACTTCAGTGTCGAGCCTCATCTGGGCGTGGCCGTCTCTCCCTCCCTACCTGGTACGGAGGACGGCTCTCAGGACTGCATTCTCTGTGGCCTCACTCGCTTCCTTCTTACGTGTCATCAGGAGCTCTTTAGGTCACTGCCAGTATGTTCAGATGTGGGCCAGTGTCCTTGAATTCTTCTTGGGAATTCAGGTAGAAGTGATAAGGGCTGGGGAGCTGGAGGAAGAGAACAGTGGAGAAGGGAAATGAGAGGCGCGTTAGGACTGCTTGGTTTGAAGTGCATGTTGTCCAGCCACTAGCTCGGTTTATTATTTTTAGTTGTCAGTAGAGGGTGCTTGCCACCCTGTTAATATTTCTGAGACTTGAACGAGAGTTGCTAAAAATGCTACTAAATGTTTTAGAAGGGTTGAGATTAGACGCCATTTAATTGGTTAGGGGCAACAACTTTGATAGGCTTAAGAGGACCATATACACTTTAAGATGGAAAAAGGTTTGTTTTTCACATATACAGCAGCAGTTCTATGATTGGTTATTAAAATTAAAAACAAAATGTTTTTCCTCTGTACAAAAGTAAGCTTTAAAGAACAGATTAGATCAGCGGTTGGCAACCTTTCCTGTGAAGGGTCCAAAACTGTTTTATATTTTCAGGCTTTGGGTACCATGTGGTCTTCACTGCAGCTCTTTTACTCTATCAGTGGTAGCATTAAAGCATCCATAGACAACACATAACAAGTGGCATGGCTGCATGGCAGGAAAGCTTCATTTACAAAACCTCAACCTGGGCTCAATTTAGTCTGAGAGCTGCACTTTGCCAATCCCTGTAATTGATGATTTGTTGGTCTTTTTTAAGTCAGATTTATTGAGTTATATTTACATATAGAAAATACCTTGCACCCTTTTTAATGTATAATTTGGTGAGTTTTGACAAACGCGTAGTCACTTAACTAGAACCGCAATCAAGATACAGAACAGTTCTATCACTCCAAAAATTCCTTGGTACTCTTTTGTCAACCCGTCTCTCCACTTGCAGCTCCTGGCAGCCATTGATGTTATTTTCTGTCCTTATAGTATAAATGGAATCACAGGGTATAAAGCCTTTTGAGTCTGCTTCTTTCACTTAGCATAATGCATTTGATATTCATTCAGTGGTTTCTTCCTTTTTACTGCTGAGTAGTAGTTCACTGTATAGATTTACCAGGATTTGTTTATCTATTCAGCAGTTGAAGGATGTTGGGTTGTTTCCAGTTTTAGGCAATCATGAGTAAAGCCACTATAAACACTTGCACACAGGTTTTTGTGTGAAGATAGGTTTTTATTTCTCTTGGGTAAATATCTAGGACTGGGCTTGCTAGGTCATATGGGAAATGCGTGTTTAACTCTTCAAGACTTGCTGAACTGTTTTCCCAAGAGGCAATAGATCTTTCTTTCTCACTGATTAGCGATGGGCTCCTGATTTTGTCAGCGGCGTGGCACCTGGCGGACAAGCCCTGTCTCATCTATTACTCGCTGGTAACAGTAGAAGATAACGGCTACCAAATGTCAGATGCAGTGACTGTGGAAGTCACTCAGTATAACCCACCTTTTCAGGTAAGGTTTCCATCTGTAAGTTAAAGTACAAAGTGACAGTAAGTCACTTTGCTGAGTTTTTTTCCTAACCACTGCAGGGTCAGATTCTTTGAGAAATTCATCTGCAGAGCTTGGAAGTACAATTTATTTTATTTTTTTAAATCTCTTTATTGATTTTTTTGTTATTATTATTTTTGGCAGCTTGTGGGATTTTAGTTCCCCGACCAGAGATTGAACTTGGGCCCTCAGCAGAGAAAGTGCAGAGTCCTAGCCACTGGACTGCCAGGGAGTTCCTGGAAATACACTTTAAATAGCTAGTTTTTAAGCATTGCATTCTGTTTGCCATCTCATACTCAGTCCTTTGTTCAGCCTTAGCTAAAGAGAAGTGAGAGTGGGAGCCCCTGACAGCAGGGAGTGTGCTTCTCCTGCTGTAGCTCTGTGAAGGGGTCTTCATTTCGGTATCGCTGAGAAGAAGGAAAACACTGATGATGAGCTGTAGAGTGAAAAATAAGGAAGAAACCTGACATGAACTGGGCTTTGGTTTTGAGCCCTATATACTACAGAAACATCCCGTTTTTGCTCAAAGTAGGATTATATTTGTAGGTAACCACATTATATACTTGTCAAAGTTCATGTGAACGATTAAAAGGCAAGCTCTCTAATTTTAAGCTTCTTAATAGCAATTGAACATTGTTGAATAAGTATGATGTTTTTGAGGAAAGGCCTTAACTGCTGTAAATTCATTCATTTAATCTTATATAGTATCTAATTCTGTTGAACACTCACTCTTAATATGATTTGTGTAGCTGAGTGCCGTAAGGAAGTCTTTTAATTTGGACTTTTATTTCAAACAGAAATAAACCTTATGTGTTCTGATTATACAAGAAAACTATGCTCAGTGTTAAAATTTTTCAGACAGTGGGAAAGGGTATAAAGAAGACAATTTGAGAATTTAAAAATTCCATGTTTATGTTATGTTTGTAAAATTCTTTTAATAAACGGAATATCCTTTTTAGCTTTCGCTAATTTTATGATTTAATTGGGTCTTATTTCTATTTTTAATTTCATATATGAACAAATTAACTCAGTTTTCTTGTGCTTGATATCTGGACAGTGAAGAAAAAGACAATATTTATCAGGGGTCGTTTATAAAATAAATTTGTCAATTCAAAAATAAATAATGAACTAATCCTTTTATTTTCTTCCTCACATTTGTTACAGGTGTTTAGTTAAAATCTTATCACCATGGAAATGGTTTCAAACTTTGCTAATTATTTGCAACTCAGCAAATGGTCTCTCTAACTGATGTTTATAAGCTTATTCTGTCATGTTTTGTAAATCATCTGATGGGTAGTATTTAGGTTTTCACAAGGATAATCAAAGAATTATTTTATCATTTTTATGAGCGTACAAAAGTGTGAATTATAAAATCATACAAGTATTTTTGTTTCAATTCTGATTAAATGTAATCTTAAATTTAATTTTCAGTCTGAAGACTTGATTATATGTCAGTTGATGGTCCCAAACTTTTCAAACCAGACTGCCTATCTGTATACTGAAAGTGCTGTCTACGTGTGCTCCACAGGAACTGGGAAGTTTTCTCTTCCTCGGGAGAAAATCGTCTTCAATACACAAGGTACGGTAGTGGTTTTAGAAAACAGGACTAGGGAACTCATTAGTCATTCTAAGCAGTTTTTGTTCTCTTTCCATAAACTTTGCTTCAAGCATGATGCCTGTGACATTCAATACCACGCCTACAGTAGCTGAAAAACTGGAAGGGTAGTAGTGTTCCCAAACTGATATATTTATGGGCAAAAATTAGTAACATTGGGCTTCCCTGGTGGCACAATGGTTGAGAGTCCACCTGCCAATGCAGGGGACACGAGTTCGTGCCCTGGTCCGGGAAGATCCCACATGCCGCAGAGCGGCTAGGCCCATGAGCCATGGCCACTGAGCCTGTGCGTCTGGAGCCTGTACTCCGCAACGGGAGAGGCCACAACAGAGATAGGCCCGCGTACCGCAAAAAAAAAAAAAAAAAATAGTAACGTTTTTCCCAGAAGAGGCCAAGAAGAAAAGAACTGATGCTAACAGAAGTAATTGCTTGTTCTTGGTCAGTAAGAGTGACTTATTCTGAGTTGATGTTCTTAATTGTTTGTCCAGACCCCTGGGTAAGAAGAATCCCAGGTGCTGGACTCATGCAAGGGGGCTGGAATTGGGGGGGAGGTGTGGGTGATGGGGGGAGCCAGCCAAGAGTGAAAAACACCAAGCAGACAGTGTCATCAGGGTCTTTATCTTAGGGGGCAAAGGGCAAAATCCATGTGAGGCAGCAGGATGGAACCTCAATTCTCTAGTCCCGGCACCAGAGCCTTGACTGGGTGAGTGGGATGCTGTTAAGACTCCAAGAGAGCTTAAACCTTTTCCTTCCTCACTGGCTAACTCAGTAAGTCAGGGTAGGGTTGGCAAGCTGTACTCTGAGTCTTGCAGAAGGGATGATTTCCTCGTTTGGTGCTCTGTACCCACCACTCTTGCAAGGCACAGTGAAGGACACAGCCTACCACTCCAGACAGCGGGGAGCCTTGACTTTTGACACGGGATTACAGAGTAGGAGTAACACGGCAAAGGGTATCACCAGGATTTTCTGCTGGGAGGTGGATTTAGGAAAGTACTTTTTGGTTATGTCTATCTGATCGTGTATTTTTCTTTCTCTTAGGAGATAGTATTTTAGGAGCTGGTTCCTGTGGGGGCGTTCCTATCCTTTTTTCTAGAAACAGTGGCTTGGTGTCAATTACTTCAAGGGAAAATGTGTCCACATTGGCAGAAGACCTTGAAGATTCCCTGGCATCTTCAGTTGCTGGACCAAGCAATGAGGTAATGTGGTTCCATAAGATTTTTTTTTTTTTAAAGTATAGTTGATTTAAAGTGTAGCTGATTTGCAAAGGATTTAATGACTTTTATCAGGGTGTTTCCCACAAATGTTTAAAAGTTAGACACTTTTAGAAGAGTTGTGATGAAGACATTAGTTCTTTTATCTCTCTCATCTCTTTTGTCCTCTTATTCAGAAGCGACTACTTGTAAGTCCTTCAGCTGTTTTTTTTTGGTGTTTTCCTCCACATTTCTAAGTAATATGCCTGTATTGCTGTCTCTCATTCACTAATTCTCGTTGTCTGTAGATCTCCTGTTATGGAAGATGAGGACTTGGGGTAACCTACATTCCTCTCTCTGCGTTTATCATCCCAGTATACATTTTTTCCATTATAATGGCTATATGAATGTTGTTTATAGTCCAGAGTGAAGCAGTGTGCTGATTACATTTCCTTTAGTGTACAACTTTGTGCGATTCTTGGAGTGGACTAATTTCATATTTGCTTACTTTTCTTTGATATCTGGCTTAATCTTCCCACACCCTCCAGCAGCTCCGTAGGCACCTTTCTGTAAAGCTTTGCCGAGGGTCACGTCTCTAGAGAAGCCTCTTGCCTGCTGTCTGCCTGGAACTGCCCTATTTCTTGTCCTCAGGACCTGTCCCCGCACTGCACAGGTTTGCCTGGCCTCCTCCCTGCTCTGTCACTTGCTGCTCCTTCTTCTTTTCCATCTTTGTGTTGCAGTTGGAACCGCAGATGTGTGGTGGTTGTGTTTCTTTTTCTTCTGGGATGATTTTTGAGGGGAGAGTGGGGGAAAAAACCATCATTTTTTTTTTCCTGTCATCTTGAATTCTGAAATACCCTGATCCGTGAAAAAGATTTTTATCATTCTTTTACAGGAGGCTAAAAATTAACACTGTTTGGGGTAATTTCCATTTGAATAGTATGTAAAATATATAGACTGTGTAATTCAAAATGAAAATGATTTGATACAGGTTCAACAGAAAGTAACTTTTTTTTTTTACTTTTATTCTTTTGTAATCATGTGGTTTTCGTAATACTGCTGTATGTTAAGATTGAAATCAACCATTATGCTTAGAAATATACTTTGTGATGAGTTGTATAAAGGTAAGCCTATAAGAAGGTTGTGTTGTGATGAAATCTGCAAATGATTTTACTCACAATATAATTCCTGAATTATATATACATTTTCTATAGGACTTTAGTTGATCATTTGGTGTTTTTTATCTTGTTTCAATAAATGTCTTAAGTATCAATATATAAACCGTTGGTGTAGAGAGTATGGCAAACAGCTGTGTGTCTATACTGTTGCTTTCATAGGTGGGTCCAATGTTTAGTCCAATAACTAAGAATATTCTTACACCTTCACCTCTAAATTATAGTTTGTTATTTTACAGAGTGTGGTTTTTGATACCTCTACCAAGAATGAAACTATTGCCCAGGAAGATAAAACCAAATTGCTAAAAGCTGCTTTTCTGCAATACTGCAGGTATGACAAGTTTTTAAAATTACTGCCCTTTTGATGTCCAAGGACACATGTTACTGACATATGCTGCTTATTTGTTGACTAGTGGAAACGAGTTGGAGGAGTGAAGCCATCCAGGAGAAGATGTTTTTCTGAGCTTTAGCACTTAAACAAACTCTTGTTCTGAACTTGGTAGCCGTGGGAGGGTTCTAGCTAGGCTGGGAGAAACCTGGTGTAACACAGCCTCTCCACTTGATGGAAACAATGTCCCACTAGAAATGGTGGTCGTGAAGGCAGCTTGCAAGCATGCTTTATAATGTGAAGGCAGTGAAGTTGCATACAAAGGGTTATCATCGCTGCTGTAAAGGAATTAGTCTTGGCCTGTTGGTTGAGTTCTGCTGTGTAGAAATCACCATAGAACTCAGTGGCTTATTTAATACAGCTTCTGGCTCTGGGTCTGGCTGTTTGGGGCTGTGCTGGAGTGGCAGTTTTCCTGGTCCTGCCTGGGCTCGCGCGTGGTCTGTGGTCAGCAGCCAGCTGTCTGGTTACACTTGCTCCCATCTGGGGACCCTGGCTGGTCAGCTCTGTCTGCCTCATGTGGCATCTCTTCCTCTAGCAGGATGCCCTGGCCTGCTCACAAACCTCAGGGCTCTGGAAGTGGAAGAGAGGAAGCCTCACTGCACAAGTGCTCTTCGAGTTTCTCCTTGGTCACATTTGCTAATATCCCATTGGCCCCAGTGAGTCCCGGGGTGAGACCCCGTGGAAGGCCGCTCGCGGGAGGGTGTGCGCGGGGTGGAGGAAACAACTGCACTCACTCTGTCGCACTTGCTGACCCTATACAGTCATTTCAGTTTGTCCTGCACACACGTTCTGCATGTTCTGTATCTGGTACCTTCCATTTATATTGGAATGAACACTTGGGAAAACTGTGATCTAGCCCTTGCTCTGCCCCTGATTAGCTGTGTGAGACTTTGGACAGATTGCTTAATGTCTCTGGAATTGGGGTTTAGCAGATCTTTGTTTTGAAGAAATATTCAGACTTTACTGCCTCCATTTTCGCCGCTCTCAGCTCACGGTCCCGTAATTCCACTCCTAGTGGTGTCTGGTGCATGGAGGCTCCCTCTCACAGAAGGGACACGCTTGAGACTTTGCAGTGCATTTACAGTTTGAAAATTCTGTGCCATCATACTGATGATCTACTGAGCTTAATTTCCTGTCCAGAAGAGGGCACCAGTGTTTTGTTTCTATTTTTAAATAGTGTTCTTTTAATCTTGTTCTGTTGCATGGTGTTCAGTCTGACTGCCAAGATTTGGATTAATACTCTGATTTTATCTTGTATAAATTTATCCTTTAATTAACAGTTCTGTCAGACTTGTGGCATCTCAACATTTAAATGGTAATGGAGTTACTGTACTAGTTTCCTGTGCCTGCTGTAGTGAATTGCCACAAACTGGGTGGCTTAAAACAATAGAAATTTATTCTGTCACAGTTCTAGAGGCCAGACATCCAAAAGAATGGTGGCAGCAGGGCCGTGTACCCTCTGAAGGCTCTGGGGAAGGTCTTCGCTAGCCTCTCCCTTAGCTCCTGGCTTTCCTTGGCCACATACGCATCCCTCCAGCTGTCTCTATTGGCATATGGCCTTCTTCCCTGTGCATCTGTCTTCACGTGTCCTGTAATGACACCAGTCATTGTGTTTAGGGCCCACCCTAATCCAGTATGACCTCATTATAAACTTAGCTGATCGTATCTTCAAAAACCTTATGTCCAAGTGAGGTCACATGCTGAGGTTCTGGGTGGACTTGGATTTGGGGGAACACTATCTAACCCAGTATAGTCATTTCTAAATGTTTTACTGGGGAAGATGATTAAGTACGAAAAGGGGTCCCTGACCTCAAGTGCTCAGAGCGTAGTAACCTTAGGACCGGTGTTGTGGGGCTTCTAACACAGCTGTGCCTTCCACTTACCCCATTCAGCATAAAGTACCCTGAGGTTACCAAGTAGTCATTTCTGGGGTGGTGTCAGCCAACGGTCTAAAACAATTAGCCTCTTCACAGATGGGATCATGGAATCTTTAACGCAGCATTTCTCAGCCTTCTCACTAGTGACATTTGAGGCCAGAAGGTCTTTGTTGTGGGGCCGTCCTGTGCACTGTAGGGTGTTTAGCAGCATCTCTGGCCTCTTCCCACTTGAGGCCAGTAGCATCCTTCCCCCCAACCCGTGACAACCAGAATTATTTTCAGGGGGTCAAAGCTGGTGGATAGAACTCTAAACTATTATCCATTCAGTTTTTTTGCTAAGGTAATATTACTATTTTTATAGCATGGTTTCTTTGAAATTAATTTTTATATTATTTTGATTTTCATTTTACTTAATATAGATATAAAATCTTCTGTTCATGAGAGTTTTAAGAAACTTAGCCTTTTGATTAAAATAGTTCATTATTGAGTGATTGTGCTGTGGTCCACTTTGTATTCCCATGACCTCTAGCATAACTAGGTTTCTGGCTTCAACCTTGCCTTTAACACTTTGTGGCAGTGTTTCTGTGTTTCTCTGGTCAGCTCTGTCTCCTGTTCTGCAGAGACCATTTCAACCCTTTCCTCACCTCGCTACCTTCCCATTTCTCTGCCCCTCCCCCCCCCAAGCAGCTGACTCAGGCTCCCGTTCCACAGAGATAGTAGAAGCCATCAGAGGACAACTCCCTGTACTTAGCGCCCACAAACTTACCTGCATCCCGACTCCTCTTCCCTTTTCCCTCCCTGGGGAGTAGGGAGAGGTGTTCTTCTTCCTAAAGCCAGTCTCTCTGTTCTGAGTGCCATTGTGTCCTGTTTCCCTTGAGACTATACTCTCCCAGTTACTCCCCTTCTACACCTTTGACCTTGTGCTGGCCTTTTCTCATCAGCTGTTAATCATATTTAATCTACCATTTTTAAAAAAGACCAGTCTTTGAGTTGTTGTCCCCCTTTGAGCTAGCACCTCTTCTGTTTGTTCCTGTTTACAGCTAAACTGCCTGAAATGTTGTCTCCACTTGTTATTGTCTTCCATATTTTTCTCTTTCTACTCCCTGCGCCAGCTTTCCTCCTTCCTTGGCTTCATTTGCTGAAGAAGCACAGCCCTACCTTGCTCTGGGCCATTACATACAAATGAAGAATGTTCAGAAGCAGTTGTGTGTTCCACAGGAACCTAGTTGTAACACATGTGAAACTGTGCTTGTCTTCTCCAGAGCTTATTCTTTCTTTCCTAGCCCCTGTTCCAGTGGCAGGTCCTAGCAGCCACGGTCAGTTGTTCAGTCGTCCTTACACATCGGACCCAACTGATGGCCAGAATTTCCCTCCTGTGTCTCTTTCTCAAAGCTGTCTGTCTGCCTGTCTCCTTCACTCCTGCAGCTGCTGCTGGTGGAAACTCCCGTCCTCTCTTGCCTGGATAGGTTTCTGCAGTAACCTCCTCACTGGATTTTTCTCCCTCCTGTCTGATCCCTCATCTCCATAGCGTAGTTAGAATGATCTTTTAAAAATAGAACAGATCGCGACATTTCCTTCTAAGCTCAAACTCCGTCACATGCTTTACGTGACCTTCTGTGCTCTGTCCTTTGTTTCTAAGAGGTCTGCCTTGGACCCTTCTTCCCTCTCTCCTCACTGGGTGATCTCTCCCCCAGGGGTTCCGTTCTCTGCTGGGATGCAGGCTCCCCCAGGGGTTCCGTTCTCTGCTGGGATGCAGGCGTACTTCTTAGAGGTGTGCGTTGTGCTCTCTCCGCCGCTGTGTGCCCCTCCCACACTCACCCCAACCTCCCTGCACCTCTTCCTCCAGGAAGTGTTCCCTGCCCCTCGGGGGTTTTGGTTTTCCCTCTGTGTGCTATGTGGCCTCTGTTCTTTCCCTGTCTAGTGTGTGTGTGTAACTGCTTCTTTAATCATCTGACTCCTCATGCCACTGTATACTTTGTGAAGTCTTAGGACTGTGTTCTGATGTTTTGTTTATTGTTCTGTCTCCAGAGCCTGCATATCATCAGTGTTCAACACATATTTGAATTAATGAATGCATAATTGTCTCCCTTTTAAATAAATGTTATTAGAACTAATAAACTTTGGGCTAACATATGGGACTTTTAATTTCACAATTAACTTTTTCATGATGAGTTTAATACTTGTACTTTTTTTTTTAACATCTTTATTGGGGTATAATTGTTTTACAATGGTGTGTTAGTTTCTGCTTTGTAACAAAGTGAATCAGCTATACATATACATATATCCCCATATCTCCTAATACTTTTACTTTTGATACTTTTGTTTTTTTATTTTATTTCAGAAAAGATTTAGGTCATGCTCAAATGATAGTTGATGAGCTGTTTTCCTCTCACTCTGATTTGGATTCCAATTGTGAACTAGACAGAGCTGTTACCCAAATCAGTGTGGACCTGGTGGATGACTACCCCGCTTCTGATCCACGGTGGGCTGAGTCTGTCCCCGAGGGTAAGAACATCCTAATTTTAATGTTATGGAGAAGAATATTCTGGTTCTTTTGTTCAAGCGTTTCTCAGTGCATATTTTTTATTTTCTGAAACAATTTAATATTAATTCAGTATTTTATAAAAGTTGTAACTTTCCTTATAGTAGATTTTTAAAAGGGCTCAGAACAGGGAGCTTCTGGATGGCCTTAGTGGTTAGGATTCGGAGCTTTCACTGCCACAGCCCAGGTTTAGTCCCTGGTCGGGGAACTGAGATCCCACAAGCTGTGCATCATGGCCAAAATAAGAAAGGAAAAAAAACCCCACCTCATCTATTTTACATACATACATGCATACATACATAAAGGGCTCAGAACAGGTCTACATAGTAGAATAGAAACTGAGGAAACATTGGAGCAAATCCTACATGTTCTGTCTGAACAGATTAATCAGCCCTACTTAGCTTTCTCAGCATTTTGTTTCTAAAAGGAAATTGGTGGCATAGGTAGGCATTTGACACTTGCCCCAAATTAAATGATAATTTTAGCATAACTACTGAATTTGGCTAATGGAAATTATGTGCTTCTCTAAGAGCAGCAGTGGTCAGATCTCAGCCTGTAGAAGTGGGCATGTGTCCTCCTGTTCGCCCTGGGTGACTGTCCCTCTTACCCTCCACGCAGCATCGGGGTACTCGGGGGTTCCCAAGGACCATGGAACTGTCACAAACATCCTTTCTCTCCCTAATTTCCTGCCTGGCAAGTAATTCTCATTAGAGTCTTAGGAAGAAACCATCAGTGCTTACCTTCTTTCTTTGACTGTTTTGAGCTGTCAAGCTTAGAATGATATGAGTGATTAAACTAATACTAACATATTTGTGTTTTGAATAAATACGGTATCAAACCCCCAAGAGTTTCGTCTAAATTTTTAACCTCTTGGGTAATGTAATTAATAATTGCGTTGAAAGGTTAGTACTTTACTTTTGTATAGATTTTTCTTAACTTCTAATAGCAGTACTTTCTGTCAAGCCAGTGTATTATGTTTTTGTCTTGTTATTGTGTTTCACCAGAAGCACCTGGGTTCAGCAATACATCTTTGATTATTCTCCACCAGCTCGAAGACAAGATGAAAGCCCATTCTTTCCTTATGGACTTCATTCACCAAGTAAGCATCCCAGTTGCTGTGAACAGGGATGGCCAGACACCTGGCTTTACTGTGCCCTTTGTGGCTCTCTCCAGGACAGTGGGAGACCCTTTCTCACTAATTCTGAGGTGTTTCATTGGGTGGGACATGACTAGTGTTGTCCATTTTCTTTGCTGACTTAAGTAAATAATTCCAGGGCTGTGTGGAGGCCTGTTACTACAAGAAGCAAAGCTGCATTGAAAATAGGATAAAAAGAAGAAAAATAGTGTATTTCAGCAGAAATGTTATTTCAGCTTTTCTTCTTACATCCTATGATACCCTGCTTTTCATTCGGATTTCCTGTGTGCTTTTATATAAAACTTAGGTTTTCCTGAGTTGATTTTGTATTATTAGTAAGACAGTGAAGAATCTGAAGGCAGTGACAGGTTTTTCTAGGTGGATGTGTAATTTCAAGGTACCATTAGCATCAAATACTCATTTAAAGTATTCTTTTTTTTTTTAAGGGGTAAGGGAATTCCCATTTATATTGAGCCTAATAATAGAAAATGTTTTTGCTGCTAGACAGAGTTGTTACACAAAATCACCCATCCTTACCTTGTTGATCAGTTGTGGCTCCCAGGCATAATCCAAAAGAATTAATTTAAATCCATTTTTGCATACTTTTTCCCAGAATCAGTATGCCTGCCTGTTAAGGAGACTGAAGTCAGTGCCGCCTAATAGAACCTTCTGTGGTGATGGGACTGCCCTGTGGCTGTGCCGCCCAGTGTGGCAGCCTCAGTCCTGTGCGGCTGCTGAGCACTTGAAATTGCTGCTGCAGCTGAGGAACTGAAGTTTTCTCAATTTAAATTTAATTAACTTAAAGTCACCACTTTGCTGGATAGTGGCTACCTTATTGGATGGACAGTGTGGTTCTAGAGGATTCCAGAAATACCTTGGTTGTTTCTAATACCTCATTCTGCTTCAGTTTTAATGCACAGTCTGGCTCCAGTCTGCTCTTACTGTCTGGGCAAGAGAACTTTATTTGTTCATTGAGTCTTTTCTTAGTGTTTTAGGTGGGCTGCAGATCAATGGGGAAAAAACATATTTTCTCCTGATGTAATTGTCAAGTGTTATCAGTTAACTCTTCATACATAACAAATACCCCAGGATGTGGTGGGTTAAAACAACTGTGGGTTAGCAGGGCGTTTCTTTGCTGATTTCCCCTGGGCCCTCTCCTTGAACTGGATTTGGGGTGGGCTGAGCTGGCAGGTCCCCAGGCGTCTCTCGTCTGACTGGCAGTCGGTGCTACCGTCCGCTGGGGCCTCTTGGTTCTCCCCCCACTTAGTCTTATCCTCCTCTAGGCTGGACTGGCCTCCTGTGGTCTCCAGGCGGCGCTTCAAGGGGATGAACTTAGAAGCTGTAGGCTTCAGACGTCACATATTATCACTTCCACCAAAGCGACTTGGTCGAAGCAAGTCACAAGGCCAGGCCAGATAAAAGGGATTGGGAACTTGATTGTGCCTCTTGATGGAAGGGGTGGCAAGGTCACGTTGCAGAAGGGTGTGCAGAAGGCTGGGGTGGGAGGAGTCCGTGGCCCTCACATGCCACACTGCGGGGACGCTAAGTTATCGGAGGGGGGGCGAGGCGGGGGGAGCCATGGGGCTGGAGCCGTTGTGGCATCTCTTGGTACAGTCTCCCTGGGCCTCAGACCCTCGTGGAGTCACACAGCTGTTGGCAGCAGCGTCCGTTGCAAGGGAATGTCTAGCCAGATCTAAAAATCCCAGTCTGCCTGTGCCTTTATATTTCCTTTAATATTTAGAGCTTATTTCATTGAAAGACTTATGTTAATAATCAGGAAAAATGTACAACTAGATACTTGTATCTAAGGGAATAATTCTGACTATAAAACTCTCCTCCTTAAGCCAGAAATGGGCATCAAGCAAATCAGAGGCAGCTGATGCAAAGGGTCAGAGACCACCCCCCGACCCTCCCCACGGCTTTAGGGTTCTGGAAGATGGAGGCTGCTGAGTTTCTAGTTCTGAAAGTCTGGAGTCTAGGGGAGTTGATCAATGTAGCTAGAAAAAACAATTTTATGATTTTGATAACCATAAACAATAATTTGAGGAATAAGGTAGGTAGAGACAACAGTAGTTGACCCTAATCTTAGGACCGGAATCTCTGTACTTTCTTACAGGTGTAAATGGCCCTGGCTGAAGAGAGAGAGAGAGAGAGACAGCGTGTGTGTATGTGTTAGGAACAGCCCCAGTGTGTGTGTTAGGAACAGCCCCGAAGACCAATAGATGGAGGTCTTTCTGGGGGAGGATGAGGCCAGCATCTCCGTACCCAGTGAGCTGCTGGTGGAAATGTGACTGCGTTCTCCTGTATGTTACTGTGAATGCTTTCTAAGAATACGTGTTCGTCTTGTCACAAGGTCGGCTTGTTTGGACGTCTCGGCACTTTTCCAGTGAGAGGGCTGCCAATGGCCACACGGCTGCTGCTCTGTGAACACGCCGAGAAGCTGGCCGCCGCCATTGTCCTCAAGAACCACCACTCGAGGCTTTCCGACCTCGTGAACACAGCGATACTGATGGCTCTAAACAAGAGGGACTGTGACATCCCGTGCAACCTGACCCCCGCAGACGTCTTCTTCAGAGAGGTGAGATGAGACGCGTCCTCCCCTTAGTGCGGCTCTGGAGCGCTGTGCCATTTACAGAACGGGCCCCTGGTGAGGAAAGGTTTGAGAACAAAAGATGTCCTTGAAGTTTTAAATTGGACTCCATGTTTTCTGGGTAAATTATCCCTCAAAAGTATCACTCATGTATCGCTTTCCCTGTAAGTTAGGGCTTGTAAAGACGACTACAAAGTCTTCCCTATCACGTCTGGATGTTTTCCTTGTGTTTCTCCACACCACGTCTTGACTCTGCCCTGGAGGGCATCTCCATGGTGGGCTCCCCTGTCCCCCGGCTTCTGTTGTTTTGATGAAGGTGCAGCACCATCAGGTCAGAGCTTGGAGCTGTCGTCCCCAGCTTCCTTCCTTGCTGCTTCCACCTGTTTGCTGTGCCTGCTGTCAGACCAGGCTCCTCTCAGGCCGCCCTCTCCACCCCTCCAGCGACTGCTCTGTCCCAGTGCCCCTTCAGGCCTGAACCTAATCGTAGCTCCCCATCTTGCTAGCCCGGGGCTGCACCATCCCGCCTTGGTCCCCTGACTCCCGCCCACATCTTTGTAAACAGTCCCTTCACTAAACTGTCCTCAGCTGCCTGCTGGGATCCTGCTCTACACCTCACTTTTAAAGTCAGATTTATTTTCAGAGGAAAAGAAAAACCTGCTCTTAACTTGGGAGGGAGAAAAGATGAAGGTGCTGGCCAGCTGGTGGCAGCTGGACACTGGTCAGAGCACACAGCTCTGGTACCTGAGTGACACCTCACAGCCTCATGAAAGGCAGGGCTGACTTTCCCGTCTCCCTTTACAGGTGTTGACGCCAAGACCCAGGGGCCGGTTGACTCAGCTGAGACCACAGACCCTGGCTCTGAGCCCCTGTTCAGCAGGCTGTTTTGGGTGTGCTAGTCAGTTGCTTCAGGGGTTCATAGTCCTTCACTAGGGCTGGTCCTTCTCCCTTTGTGGCGTTATCTGAGTTTAGAAACAGTGCTAGCTCTTCCCCCAGCTCTGTGGAATTTGGAATTGTTTTTTTGCATTTGGGAAGCTTTTCTGTTTGGTGCCTCTAATTTTATCTCCTTCCTCGTGCAGTCTGGCTGTCATCTAGCATCTAACAGCCTGTGCCAAGGGTCTCTTCTACTCTGAATATTTGATGTACTGCAACCAAAAATAAGACACTGAACTATGTTCAGTTCTGTTGACTCCATAAATGTATTTAGTTTGAAGAAGGCCTCATTTTTATACATTTGGGCTTTTTTTCTAGGGAATGTAAGGCAAGGCACTTTTCTGTTTTATTTTGTTTTTTAATCAAGTATACCTGAAATCTGAATGAAAAAAAAGAAAGACAATTCACCTCAAATTTCATGACCTAACCAAACTGTTGTCATCTTTGTGACCTTTTTTGTCTTTAGTCATACATAATTTTACATGATAAAGTTTTTGTTTTTCTTTTTTAATTATTAATGACAAATTGAGTTGAGCAAGAGCCTGATTGCTTTTTCTGCTTTTGGATCAAAGTGCAAAGCATACTAGTTAATTAAGTATAAGTACATTTTTCCAATTAACTGGAAAAAAAAAGGTCTGGAAATTATCAATTGGATGGCACATAATTCATGAGTAGCGCCATAGGAATATGATAGGAAAAAAAAAACAACTAAAAATGTGATTGGTTCCTCAAAAGAATGCTCCATATGGAAGATAGTAATGTTTAAGACTGTTTACATCACCATTTATCTTAATTTCTCTTCACATTTACTGGTCTTAAGCTTCCTTTGGGTGAAGTTCTAAAGGTCCTCCCACATGGCATAACCATAATAAAAAGAGAGAGCTGAAGAGGGTATGCATGTGTTTAGCGAAAAAATATATATCAATTTTTTTTTTTCTTTTTACCTGTCCATCCACTTGGGAGTGGTAAATTACATTACAAACAGGTATGCATTTTAAGACGAGAGCTGGATAACCCAAGTCAGGCTCTGATTGCTGGGCTGTGTAGGGGAGATGTGATCTCACAGCCCTGGATAGAAGGTAAAATAATACAGACTCTGCTTGAGGGTTGACCCTCCACCTGTTACCAGTCTGGAAGGAGCCCCCGCACCTCCTGAAGCTCTATAAAACGAGTTAACTGCTTCAGAACAGGCCCTCAACAGTGTTGGTACAGCTTATGAACAATGTTTGAAACCATTGAACATGTAACTCACATGGTAAGGCTGTCTAGCAAGTGTCTTGGCATTTCATTTGCTTTTATATTATTTCCTGCCTTTTATATCACATATGCTTTCATTATCTTTTTCACATTAACAGTGTAAAAACTTCTTACAAATTCAACGTGCCAGAGGTTTCTTGCTAGGGCTGTTAGGATGCCTTTGACTGACATCAGAAATAATAAAGGAAGAAGAGTGATTTTGTTTGGGCTCCATTGTGTATGTGTTTATGAATTGTTCCTTCAACTAGTTTGTAAGCTCCTTGAGGGCAGCAAATCTAATTTCCATTTCTTCTTATCTCTGAGCGTCCAATGCTATGCAAACTCTAAATGCCAAGTAAATATCCACTTGATAAATAAAGGGAGAAAAGCTTAACTGTGGGCTGAAACTGGAAACAAGTGTTTCAGTGCTTAACATTTTTGCACAGTTACCTTCATGTGTTAATGACAAAAAATAGAACAATTACAAGTTATTTAGTTAGTTTCTATGTAGCTACTGGTGTTCTACAAACATTTCTATTATGTCTAAAGAAAAGAAATTCTTCAAAGAAAGAAATTAGCAAGTTCATTGGTTGGATAACTATTTTAATCCATTAGTTCATTCGTTTAATTCATTACTTTGGGGTCTCGCATTGTTATGTGACATCATTTGTAGCCTAGTACTATTTAAAGGTGGCATTGAGCCCTCATAGCTATAATAAACAAATATTTCAGTTACTTGATATTTAAATTAAAAACCTACTGGCTACCAATCCAGAATTTGCTAATTTATCAGACTCAGTTATTTGGGCTCTCCACCTTTTAAAAGTTAGGGGATTCTAACTTTTCTTGGCTTTTAAATTTGTTTTCATCACTGACTGTCCCTTTGACTACCGAGCAAAGGGTGTGACTTAGTGAGGAAAGCCTGCTGAGTCGATTCCAGGCAGCTGAATCGTGGCCCATTGGCATGGTCTCTGTTCCTAGTAGGTGCCGTCTCTGTCCTCCCTCAGGTGTCCCAGGTAGATAGCATCTGGGAGTGCTTACTGGAGCGCGAGGAGCAAGTCTTGAAGGACACGACCTTGGAGCCAGTTGAATGGGCGGAGGCAGCGATCAGTGTGAACAGTATTCTCAAGGTACGAACGCACGCTGAAGATACCAGCAACTCAAAGCCCAGGCTGTGGATGGAGGAGAAAGTGGTCTCCATGTTCCAACTTTGTATCACCAGTGATCCATAATGGTTTAGCCATTCATTCATTCCAAAAAGTTAGGAAAACCTCAGTCATTTTATCAGTCAGTTAATATACATCTGAGTGTTTGCCTTGTACATGTTAAAAGTTTCTATTTGGTAGAATAAACCTTTTATTTGGAGAAGGACATGTATATCATTGCAAAGGTATTAATGTTACTGTAACTGTCTGCTTTTTAATTACACAAAAGCACACTACTTATATTATTGATTAAAATGTTTCATTTAATTTTAGCTCATGGACTTTATAGTAATGGTCTTCCTAGTTCGGTTACCATAGTTTTCTAAAACTGAAGTTAAACTCTAGAGTAAAACAAATTTCAAATGCAGAAAGAATCAAAAAGTAGTCCTACAGGTCTGTGCCCAGTAATTTTTTGTAATAATAGACTTGATGTTTCAGATTACCTTAGAGATCCTGGGATCCCTTGCTTCCTGCATGTGATAACACATTTCATTTTCCAGGACATGCTGCAAGCTGCAAGTCATTATCGACAAAATAGAAACTCCTTGTATAGAAGAGAAGAGCCAGTAGAAAAAGAACCTGAGTATATTCCATGGACAGGTGAGATTGCAAGCACTGAGCCCAAATATACTGATTCATTAGCAGTTGTTCAAAATATATTTCTAATGGTCTGTTATTTTCGGAAGCCATATTGTTCTCCTAGTGCAAGTTTGTGAGTGAAATGAAAAATAACATAAGTGCCATCTCCAAGATGAGTAGTTCTTATGAAAATCACTTTATTGCCTTGGAATAATTTGTAGATCTCTCTGTAACTCATTTTTTTAAACTGGTGCTCACGCATCTACTAGGTTTGAGTACGTATAGTTATACATAGCAGCAGGCCCTGGATGTACTGACTGTATTTTTTGTTGATTTAACACAAGGAAGTAAGTGGAGTAGCATTAAAGGAATTTAGAAGGAAGAAGAATCATGTTTACCTGGCTTTGCTGAGGCCGTCCTCATAGAGAAGATGAGTTTGAGCAGGACATAGAGAAGTATCAGCTGACCTCCTATTAGATTTCTTTTTCCAGCCATCAAGGCTGACGGGATGTAATTTTTAGGCAGTTGGTCTCTCCCGTAGCCATTATAGAATCCTTACTTGTCATATTATTTTCTTTGATTTTACAGCAACGAGTGGTCCTGCTGGCATCCGAACAGCAATAGTGCGCCAACATGGGATTGTCCTGAAAATGGTTTATCCTCAGGCGGACAGCAACCTCCGAAACATTCTGACAGAGCAGCTGGTAGCACTGATTGATTGCTTCCTGGATGGTTATGTTTCTCAGCTCAAGTCTGTGGACAGATCCAGTGATCAAGAAAGATATAACAATCTGGAAATGGAATACCTGCAGAAAAGATCAGATCTCTTATCTCCGCTTCGTAAGTGCCTGATATTTAGTGAGGGCTGTGGGTCTTGAGTCTGCAGAACGGATGCAGGAGCCAGATCATTCACGCAATGTGTTATGCAGTGTAATGTCGTTAACCCAGCTGTAGCTCAGAGCTTAAAGCAGAGCTTTCCTATGTACAGCTTTCTGTGTTCATTTATTCAGCCTTGTCATTACTTACCAGGTAACAAGTGTCCTAGATGGTGTTAAAGATGATTTAAAAATGAATAAATTAACAGCATGTGGAGACTGCTTACCATCTCAGACCTTCACAGGAACAGCTAGACTGCAGGGTAGAGCAGACAAGGGTCGTTCCAGGGTGTGGAGAGGTGGTACGGCTCTTCAGAGGAGGACACGAGACGGTCACAGCCAGGATTCAGAGAAGTAGCTTGTCTTGCTACATGAAGGAAGGGAATAGCATCTTAGGTGGGCAGTGATGAAGCAAGGGACTGAATTTACATCTTTAATGAGTTTATATGGATTATGAAACTAAATGCCAGTAACTGGAAAGGTTTCTATTAATTATTTTTAGTATATAATATGAATAAAGGTAAAATTTCAAGGAATTTTTTTATTACATATGAAGTTTTCGCTAACAGGAGTTTTTTCCATCTGTTCTCATTTCCATAGTCACACTAGGCCAGTACCCATGGGCTGCTTCATTAGCAGAAAAATACTGTGACTTTGATATCTTAGTACAAATGTGTGAGCAGACTGACAACCAGACAAGACTGCAGCGCTACATGACACAGTTTGCTGATCAGGTAACGAACCCTGGGGGTGTAGGCAGTGGGTCCTGTAAGAAGGCTTTACCATTTCAAATCTTACTTGGGGTTTTTGGAAGATGATACAGTCTTTTTGCAGATTACCGGATACTAATTTGTACATTATGTTTCTTTGTAAATAGGTAGACAGTTCTTTATATGTAAATATTACTGACGGATTCTTTGACCTTTGAAAAATATGTTAAGACTTTTATTTCTATTCTTACATTTTCAGTTATAATTAAAAGTACTTAGGGATACGGATATTGCTAGAGTTCTAAAGTTTGAGTAGAAGATCTTGGGAGCATGGGATGCTACTTTTAGAGAGCTCAGGTTTCCGTACACCTAAGATTCTTGTTTTCCTTCTTTGACATGCTTCCTGTTTTCGTTTTTTTACGCTTACTATTTTTTTTTAAAGTTCGCATTGTGACACTATTCAGGTACATTTAAGTTGTTCCTTAAAGCCAGTCTATTCAGTCAGTTGATCTTTATGTAAAAACTGATTTTTTTTCTTACTCTAAAGGTAACATTGTATAAAATTCAGGAAACCACTATAAACAAAAAAGAAGATTAAAAAATCATTCATAATTCTACCACCCAGAGAGAACCCTTTTTAACATTTGGTTTGTATTCTTCTAGTCTTTTTACTCTACCAAACATGTTTTGTTAACTGCTTATTTCACTTAATACATAACAGACATTTGTCCATATCATTAAATATTACACAACCACATTTTTAATGTTGTTATGGTATTTCATGGACTGGATGTAACTTATTTGATCAGTACCTGATTGCTGGACATGGCTTATCTCGTATTTCACAATAGTGCTGAAGTAAGTACTTTGTGCCCATCATAATTTTTATTCTTTTTAAGGATTCTTATTCTCCATCCTTTTGTGCTTTGTTCCTTTTATTTTCTTTAATATGTTTACTAGTTATTTTAAGTCCTTCTGTGCTGATTCCAAAATGATCATTCTTAGGTCTGCTTCTGCTGCCTGCATATTCATATTTTTCTGCTTCTTATGTCTTAAAATTTTTTAAAAAAATATTTATTTATTTTTATTTTGGCTGTGCCGGGTCTTAGTTGAGGCACATGGGATCTTCATTGCGGTATGCAGGATCTTTTTTTTTTTTTAGTTGTGGCATGCAGACTCTTTGTTGTGGCATGCATGTGGGATCTAGTTCCCCGACCAGGGATTGAACCCGGGCCCCCTGCATTGGGAGCATGGAGTCTTACCCACTGGACCACTAGGGAAGTCCCTTGCAATTTTTTAAATTGTATTTTGGACATTGTGTACGAAAGAACTGTAAAGATGGAAATCAATGCTGTTCTTTCCCCTGGGAGACAGGTAAGATGAGAGGCAGATCACTCAATACATCAAGAATAGAGGTGGGTCAGGGCTTGACTGCAGCTTCCGTTAAATTCATTCATTTCTGGTTTCAGATGTCTTATGGGGCTGGTGTGTTCCTTGCAGAATTCCCCCTTTAGTGGAAATATCTCTTAAGTACTGTGAGACTTGCAGGACACTTTTGTCTTCCTTTCCAGCCCAGCCTCTCACACCACCCCAGCATCCAGCAAACGTCCTGTGGGGAAACTGGATGTGCCTCTCTAGATTCTGATTTATTTTGCCAGCCCACATGGACACGTGGCACCCAGTTCTGCCCCTGAGAATCTTTCATTCTGGAAGGATAGTGTCTCAGTACTGTCCAGTAGAACTTTCTGTGGTAATGGAGACCTTGCTCATATGTGCTGTCCCAAATGGAGTCTCTGACCACAGATGGCCTTCAAGTACTTGAAATGTGACTGGCATCTCTGAGGAGCTGAATTTTACATTTTAGATTAAGTTTAAGCAGCTACATGTGACCGGTGACTGCCATATTATTGGACAGCGCACATCTGTATGACCCTGAGCAAGATCCCCTTTCTGAATCTGAATGTCCTCATTTGTTAAATGAGGTGATTTGAGGACCCTACAATGCAGGAAATGAGTGTTTAAAACTGGATTTCTATTCTGGAGTCTAAGACCTTTGGGAGAAATTTAATACTTTATTATCAGAATTTTTTTTTTTTTTTTTTTTTTTTTTTTTGCGGTACGTGGGCCTCTCACTGCTGTGGCCTCTCCCATTGCAGAGCACAGGCTCCGATGCGCAGGCTCAGCGGCCATGGCTCACGGGCCCAGCCGCTTTGCAGCATGTGGGACCTTCTCAGACCGGGGCATGAACCCGCATCCCCTGCATCGGCAGGTGGACTCTCAACCACTGCGCCACCAGGGAAGCCCCAGAAATGTAGTTTTAAAAACTGTATTACTATATATTATTGAATTCTTGGCTTTGTTCTTTATAGAATTTTTCAGACTTTCTCTTCCGTTGGTATCTGGAGAAAGGAAAGCGAGGCAAATTATTATCTCAGCCTATTTCTCAGCACGGACAGTTGGCCAATTTTTTGCAAGCTCATGAACATCTCAGCTGGTTACATGAAATTAACAGCCAAGAATTAGAAAAGGTAAGAAGGATTCAGTTATATGGAGCAGATTTAGGCAATTTTTTGTTTAGTTTTAACTAGTCTCGTTTTTTGTAGTTAAATACTACTTATGGATTTTTTAAAAATGTGTATCTCCTATTCTCTCACATTATTTGATAAAAGTATTTTTCATTTATGATGATATTACCATTACTTGTTATACCTCAGTAAAAAAAAACGAAGACTATTGTGATTTGACTGTTATTACAGTAAAATAAAGCACAAAAACTTTCATAATTAGCAGTTATTGGCCTTTTTTTTTTGCGGTACGCGGGCCTCACTGTTGTGGCCTCTCCCGTTGCGGAGCACAGGCTCCGGACACGCAGGCTCAGCGGCCATGGCTCACGGGCCCAGCTGCTCCGCGGCACGTGGGATCCTCCTGGACCGGGGCACGAACCTGTGTCCCCTGCATTGGCAGGCGGACTCCCAACCACTGCGCCACCAGGGAAGCCCTATTGGCCTTTTTTTGTAATGAGTATTTTCTTGTAATAAAAATGTTCAAATTATCAGTAAAAAGAGTACATGAATTAAAGTTTGTCCTTGACAGGGTATTGACATGAGAGCAAATGTTGGGGTTTTTTGGGGTTTTTTTGGCTAGGCTCCTGTTACAGCCCTTTTTTTTCTTTAATTGGGGTATAGTTGTTTTACAACGTTGTGTTAGTTTCTACTTTACAGCAAAGTGGAATTCCCTGTGCTATACAGCAGGTTCTTACTAGTTATCTATTTTATCCATGTTAGTGTATATACGTCAATCCTAATCTCCCAGTTCATCCCACCCCCCACTCCCTACCCACTGCTTTCCCCCTGTGGTGTCCATACATTTCTTCTCTACATCTGTGTCTCTGTCTCTGCCTTGCACACCGGTTCATCTGTACCATTTTTCTAGATTCCACATATATGCATTAATATATGATATTTGTTTTTCTTACTTCACTCTGTATGACCATATCTGGGTCTATCCACGTCTCTACAAAAGACCTAATTTGGTTCCTTTTTATGGCTGAGTAATATTCCATTGTATATATGTACCATATCTTTTTTTTCCATTTGTCTGTTGATGGACATTTAGGTTGCTTCCATGATGTGGCTGTTGTAAATAGTGCTGCAATGAACAATGGGGTGCATGTGTCTTTTTGAATTATGGTTTTCTCTGGGTATATGCCCAGTAGTGGGATTGCTGGGTCATATAGTAGTTCTATTTTTAGTTTTTTAAGGAACCTCCGTACTGTTCTCCATAGTGGCTGTATCAGTTTACATTCCCGCCAACAGTGCAAGAGGGTCGCCTTTTCTCCACACCCTCGCCAGCATTTATTGTTTAGATTTTCTTATGATGCCCATTCTAACCTGTGTGAGGTGATACCTCATTGTAGCTTTGATTTGCATTTCTCTAGTTAATGATGTTGAGCAGCTTTTCATGTGCCTGTTGGCCATCTGTATGTCTTCTTTGGAGAAATGTCTATTTAGGTCTTCTGCCCATTTTTTATTAGGTTGTTTTTTTTTTATATTGAGCTGCATGAGCTGTTAATATATATTTTGGAGGTTAATCCTCTGTCCGTTGATTCATTTGCAAATATTTTCTCCCATTCTGACACTTGTCTTTTCGTCTTGTTTATAGTTTCCTTTGCTGTACAAAAGCTTTTAAGTTTCACTAGGTCCCATTTGTTTATTTTTGTTTTTATTTCCATTACTCTAGGAGGTGGGTCAAAAAAGATCTTGCTGTGATTTATGTCAAAAAGTGTTCTTCCAATGTTTTCCTCTAAGAGTTTTATAGTGTCTGGTCTTGCATTTAGGTCTTCAATCCATTTTGAGTTTATTTTTGTGTATGGTGTTAGGGAGTGTTCTAATTTCATTCCTTTGCATGTAGCTATCCAGTTTTCCCAGCACCACTTACTGAAGAGACTGTCTTTTCTCCATTGTATATCCTTGCCTCCTTTGTCATAGATTAGTTGACCACAGGAGCATGGGTTTATCTCTGGGCTTTCTATCCTGTTCCATTGATCTATATTACTGTTTTTGTGCCAGTACCATATTGTCTTGATTACCATAGCTTTGTAGTATAGTCTGAAGTCAGGGAGTCTGATTCCTCCAGCTCCGTTTTTTTCCCTCAAGAATGCTTTAGCTATTCAGGCTCTTCTGTGTCTCTGTACAAATTTTAAGATTTTTAGTTCTAGTTCTGTCAAAAATGCCATTAATAATTTGATAGGGGTTGCACTGAATCTGTAGATTGCTTTGGGTAGTATAGTCATTTTCACAATGTTGATTCTTCCACTCCAAGAACATGTATATCTCTCCATCTGTTTGTGTCATCTTTGATTTCTTTCATCAGTGTCTTATAGTTTTCTGAGTATAGATCTTTTACCCCCTAGGTAGGTTTATTCCTAGGTGTTTTATTCTTTTTGCTGCAGTGGGATTCTTTCCTTAATTTCTCTTTCTGATCTTTCATACTTAGTGTATAGGAATGCAAGAGATTTCTGTGTGTTAATTTTGTATCCTGCAACTTTACCAAATTCATTGATGAGCTCTAGTAGTTTTCTGGTGGCATCTTTAGGATTTTCTATTTATAGTATCATGACATCTGCAAACAGTGACAGTTTTACTTCTTCTCTTCCAATTTGTATTCCTTTTATTTTTTTTCTCTGACTGCCGTGGCTAGGACTTTCAAAACTATGTTGAATAGCAGTGGCTAGAGTGGACATCCTTGTCTTGTTCCTGATCTTAGAGGAAATGCTTTCAGTTTTTCACATTGAGAATGATGTTTGCTGTGGGTTTCTCATATATGGCCTTTATTATGTTGAGGTAGATTCCCTCTGTGCCCACTTTCTGGAGAGTTTTTATCATAAATGGATGTTGAATTTTGTCAAAAGCTTTTTCTGCATCTACTGAGATGATCATATGGTTTTTATTCTTCAATTTTTTAATATGGTGTATCACACTGATTGATTTGTATATATTGAAGAATCCTTGAATCCCTGGGATAAATGCCACTTGGTCATGGTGTATGATCCTTTTAATGTGCTGTTGGATTCTGTTTGCTAGTATTTTTTTGAGGATTTTTGCATCTGTATTCATCAGTGATATTGGTCTGTAATTTTCTTGTTTTGTAGTATCTTTGTCTGGTTTCGGTATCAGGGTGATGGTGGCCTTACAGAATGGGTTTGGGAGTGTTCCTTCCTCTGCAATTGTTTGGAAGAGTTTGAGAAGGATGGGCGTTAGCTCATCTCTAAATGTTTGATAGAATTCACCTGTGAAGCCATCTGGTCCTGGACTTTTGTTTGTTGGAAGATTTTTAATCATACTTTCAATTTCATTACTTGTGATTGGTCTGTTCCTATTTTCTGTTTCTTCCTGGAAGAAATAGAATGGAAGCTTATATACCTTTCTAAACATTTGTCCATTTCTTCCAGGTTGTCGTTTTTATTGGCATAGCATTGCTTGTAGTAGTCTCTTAGGATGCTTTGTATTTCTGCAGTGTCTGTTGTAACTTCTCCTTTTTCATTTCTAATTTTATTGATTTGAGTCCTCTCCCTCTTTTTCTTGATGAGTCTGGCTAATGGTTTATCAATTTTGTTTATCTTCTCAAAGAACCAGCTTTTAGTTTTATTGATCTTTGGTATTGTTTTCTTTGTTTCTATTTCATTTATTTCTGCTCTGATCTTTATGATTTCTTTCCTTCTACTAACTTTTTTTTTCTTCTTCTTCTTTCTCTAGTTCCTTTAGGTGTAAGGTTAGATTGTTCATTTGAGATTTTTCTTGTTTCTTGAGGTAGGATTGTATTGCTATAAACTTCCCTCTTAGAACTGTTTTCACTGCATCCCATAGGTTTTGGGTCATTGTGTTTTCATTGTCATTTGTCTCTAGGTATTTTTCGATTTCCTCTTTGATTTCTTCAGTAATCTCTTGGTTATTTAGTGATGTATTGTTTAGCCTCCATGTGTTTGTGTGCTTTACGTTTTTTTCCCTGTAATCGATTTCTAGTCTCATAGCATTGTGGTTGGGAAAGATGTTTGATATGATTTCAATTTCCTTAAATTTACCGAGGCTTGATTTGTGACCCAAGATGTGATCTATCTTGGAGAATGTTCTGTGTGCACTTGAGAAGAAAGTGTAATCTGCTGTGTTTGGATGGAATGTCCTGTAAATATCAATTAAATCTATCTGATCTATTGTGTCATTTAAAGCTTCTGCTTCCTTATTTATTTTCATTTTGAATGATCTGTCCATTGGCGTAAGTGAGGTGTTAAAGTCCCCCACTATTATTGTGTTACTGTCGATTTCCTCTTTTATAGCTGTTAGCAGTTGCCTTATGTATTGAGGTGCTCTTATGTTGGGTGCATGTATATTTATAATTGTTATACCTTCTTCTTGGATTGATCCCTTGATCATTATGTAGTGTCCTTCCTTGTCTCTTGTAACATTCTTTATTTTAAAGTCTATTTTATCTGATATGAGTATAGCTACTCCAGCTTTCTTTTGATTTCCATTTGCATGGGATATCTTTTTCCATCCCCTCACTTTCAGTCTGTATGTGTCCCTAGGTCTGAAGTGGGTCTTTTGTAGACAGCATATATATATGGGTCTTGTTTTTGTATCCATTCAGCAAGCCTGTGTCTTCTGGTTGGAGCATTTAGTCCATTCACATTTAAGGTAATTATCGATATGTATGTTCCTATTACTATTTTCTGAATTGTTTTGGGTTTGTTTTTGTAGGTCCTTTTCTTCTCTTGTGTTTTCTGCTTAGAGAAGTTCCTTTAGCATTTGTCGTAGTGCTGGTCTGGTGGTGCTGAATTCTCTTACCTTTTGCTTGTCCGTAAAGCTTGTGATTTCTCCGTCGAATCTGAATGAGGTCCTTGCTGGGTAGAGTATTCTTGGTTGTAGGTTCTTCCCTTTCATCACTTTAAATATATCATACCACTCCCTTCTGGCTTGCAGAGTTTCTGCTGAGAAATCAGCTGTTAGCCTTATGGGAGTTCCCTTGTATGTTATTTGTCATTTTTCCATTGTTGCTTTTAATAATTTTTCTTTGTCTTTAGTTTTTGTTAGTTTGATTACTGTGTCTTGGTGTGTTTCTCCTTGGATTTATCCTGCCTGGGACTCTCTGCACTTCTTGGACTTGGGTGGCTATTTCCTTTCCCGTGTTAGGGAAGTTTTTGACTATAATCTCTTCATATATTTTCTCTGGTCCTTTCTCTCTCTCTTCTTCTGGGACCCCTATAATGCGAATGTTGGTGTGTTTAATGTTTTTGTTTGTTTGTTTGTTGCGGTCCGCGGGCCTCTCACTGTCGTGGCCTCTCCCGTTGCGGAGCACAGGCTCCGGACATGCAGGCTCAGTGGCCATGGCTCACGGGCCCAGCCGCTCCACAGCATGTGGGATCTTCCCGGACCAGGGCATGAACCCGCGTCCCCTGCATTGGCAGGCGGACTCTCAACCACTGCGCCACCAGGGAAGCCCGGTGTGTTTAATGTTGTCCCAGAGGTCTGTTAGGCTGTCTTCATTTCTTTTCATTCTTTTTTCTTTATTCTTTTCCACGGCAAGATTCACACCGTTCTGTCTTCCAGGTCACTTATCCGTTCTGCTGCCTCCGTTACTCTGCTATTGATTCCTTCTAGTGTAGTTTTCATTTCAGTTATGGTAGTATTTATCTCTGTTTTTGTTCTTTAACTCTTCTAGGTCTTTGTTAAACACTTCTCTCATCTTCTTGATCCTTGCCTCCATTCTTTTTCCAAGGTCCTGGATCATCTTCACTATCATTATTCTGAATTCTTTTTCTGGAAGGTTGCCTATCTCCACTTCATTTAGTTGTTTTTCTGGGGTTTTATCTTGTTGCTTCATCTGGGACATAGTCCTCTGTCTTTTCATTTTGCCTATCTTTCTGTGAATGTGGTTTTCATTCTGCGAGCTGCAGAATTGTAGTTCTTCTTGCTTCTGAGAGCAAATGTTTTATACATGTCTCTTGTCCCAGTAATTAGTGTGGGTGGCTGATATTTTATGTGTAATTACTCTCAAAGTATGGTACTGATCTGTTTTTAGGCTTGCTAACAGTGACTTGATATTTCATTGATACAGCTTGCGGGGGGGGGAAACCAAGTTTGGGTTTTACTTAATCTTTATTGCAACTTGAATTAGTATCCAGGATTTTATCATAGTTTTCATATTTTGTTTATTGTAGGCTCATGCAACACTTCTAGGTTTGGCAAATATGGAAACTCGTTACTTTGCAAAGAAAAAAACCCTTCTTGGCTTGAGTAAATTGGCTGCGTTAGCTTCAGGCTTTTCAGAAGATACACTGCAAGGAAAAATTGAAGGTAAAATACAATATTTGAACAAGGAGACATACAAATCAGTCATACTGTCAATGTATTCTTAGAATGTGCTCTTGTTATCATTTAATGGGGTCCATTAGAAACAGGAGCCATCTCCTTTGAGAGGAGTGCTTTCTATTCAGTGTCCTCAGGCAATTACTCAGTTACATAATTAGGATTCTCTTTTTATGGAAAAGTAATTTGTGCCTTAAATAAGAATTCCTAAAGAGTAAATTCAAATGATTTGAACAGAGTACTCTGATTACACCCCTAGTGACTCATATGCTAAGAACAAACTGCAAAGAAACTTGACGTTTACTCAGTGGGTTTGCTGTAGGTGGTGGTAATTCTGTAGTGCTGGTCTGCTGTAGCTGGTGGATTCTTCCTCATTCTTTTATTTTTAAACGCTAATAGTGCCTTTTGTTCTAGAGAAGTGTGTATATGTTCTGCAAGGCTGGCTGGTAGTCTGAAAGGGGAGCTGTATTTTAACCTGGCCACCAGAGTTAGATCATGTTAATCAAAATATCTTGGGCTTCCCTGGTGGCGCGGTGGTTGGGAGTCCGCCTGCCGATGCGGGGGACGCGGGTTTGTGCCCCGGTCTGGGAGGATCCCGCATGCCGCGGAGTGGCTGGGCCTGTGGGCCGTGGCCGCTGGGCCTGCGCGTCCGGAGCCTGTGCTCCGCAACGGGAGAGGCCGCAGCGGTGAGAGGCCCACGTACCACAAAAAAAAAAAAAAATATATATATATCTTAACACAAGGCTTTATTATTTCTGGTTTCCCCCCAACTTCTGGTCATCACTTTGCATTTTGATCACTTCTTCTTAGCTTTTGCTTTCTTAGCACAATGAGAATATTTTCAGGTCTCAATAATTTCCTACAGACTATTATCACAGTGTATCTAATTGAAGGGAGTAGATTTTTAAGAGATAACATTCTATTGGTTATACAAATTTAATTATGGAAATTAGTATAGAAAAAAACAACAACAAAAAAAATAAATTGTCTATAATCCCACTGCCCTAGAGATAATACTTTTTTAATCCTCCCAGTCTGTTTTCTTAGGTATAGAAATTGCACAAAACAGTTTTGTTTAATTTTTACAAGCTTGGGATCATGTGGAATGATGCCAGTATTTGAATGAGCATATCTGTGATTTAGTCACTCCATTTTGCTGTAACTGCTGTTAGCAAACAGTTCTCTGTCCTTTTTTCCTGCAGCCCAGCTCATTCTTGTGTGTGAAGCCAGGTAATGATAGTTTATGTAAATCAAAAGCCCCTGTCACCCTATCATATGGCGATAAATAACCATTGCTGGGTAATAGGTCTGGTGCACAGTCCTCTGGCTTGTGTTTTTCCTGGCATATACTTGTGGTGGCTTTTAAGTAGATCACTTCCCTTAGTGAATGAAATTATACTAGAAACTCTGGTAAAGTAAAAAGTAGTACTTTACAGAGTAACCTTAAAATGGACTGAGAGACCTCAGATTTGGGGGACTTGTGCTTCTGAAATCCATCTGCTCTACAGTTGCTTCAATCAGTAGGTTTGTTTTCTTAGCTCTTCTCTCCCCTCCTAATATTTCTGGTTGCTGTGATAATCCATATGACTTGGATCAAACCCTGAATATTTGTAACATAATTAGGAATCAAGAATAAGCAGAATTAATAACATTCTAGGATCACTGAATTAGTGATGGGATTACCTTTAGAGCTGTTCCTTTTCTTTTTAAATTCAGATTTGTTTATGACAGAGCAAACGTGAATGTTCACCCCTCCTCCTGTGTTGCCTCCTAGAAATGGCTGAGCAGGAGCGCTTTCTGCTGCACCAGGAGACCCTGCCTGAACAGCTCCTGGGCGAGAAGCAGCTGCGTCTCAGTGCAATGCCGGTGCTGACTGCACCACAGCTCATTGGCGTATGTGCTTTTCAAATCCCTGCACCATTTCTTAGTCTCAAAACAACCTCAGTGTTTCCTGGACCACGTAGTACAGTTCCTCAGAGTAGTCATCTTTCCATTTCTTATTTTCCTGGTCACTTTCCCCTGGAGTCAGGTGTCAGAAGCTGCTTAGGAGGAGGGTGCCAGTTAGCAGAAAGCAGTGGGTCAGCCTCTGGCCCCCATAGCTCTCTGCCTGTTCCTCAAGACGCTTATCCAGGGACCAGAAGAAATTACTTCCATTGTGCTTTTCTAGTACAGGACAGATATGTACCATGAGACATAGTTCAGGCTCTTCAAAAAAAATGGTTTTAGGAACTGAATTTGCATAGCCTCTAAGTGCCATCGTTACCATTTTCCTCTGCAACATAGCAAATTCCTGAGGACATAGCTAGATTAGGGGCTGCAACCCAGATAAGGTAATTTTGTTGCTGTGCACACTTAATAGCCTTAATTCTGCTTCTCTCTTTTCCTTTCAAGAAAGCATTTCACATGCAAAAGCAGTGTCAAGGATCACCTTGAATTGCCCTAATTATGTTACTAAGAAAGCAGACAATTCAAAAACTTCAGTATTTTAGTCATTATTAGTAACAGATTTCCTATCATTGAGCTCAGAGCAGCCTCTCCTGATAGAGCACATTTAATTTAAAAATCTAAGGGGCTGTTGCCTCTAAGACTCACCATTATTTTATGTATTAGTAAGAAGGAAAAAGTTGTCCAACTTTACCTTGATACTGAATCAATTTTAATACTACATTCCAATTTCAGGGATGTTAACATTGTGGGGAAAAAAGGTTCAGAAAAGTGAAATAAACTATTGTTTTCAAGTGTTGTAAGACAATGACAACAAGTAGATAGCTTTTCTTCTGAAATGGTTTGAGTATTGTCTTTGCTGTTAAAGGATTATGTGCAGTATTTTAATATGAAATTTATGTTATAAGTAGTTTTTGGAAAAAGAAGATAGGAAAAATTCAAATTGATATTGTTAATAAGGCAAGCATTTTTCTGACTATAAAATTATGGGACATTTATGATCATATAGTCAGCTGTGATCTAACCAACCAGGGATAACCATTGGTAACATACTGGTGTGTTTTGTTATCTCTTAAGTAAACTGTAGACCAACTGCATGCTATCTCATAGGTCTCAATTTTTAAAACTGTTGAAAGGGCAACATTTCAAAAGCATTATAGCCAGCTTTAAAAATGCAAGGGCAGCTGTTTATTACAGAGTATGCTCGAAAGAGTGCTGAAATGTATACTATCTCGAACTTATGAATATAAATTTACTGGCATTTTAAAAGTATATATACCAAGTTATACAATTTAGTTACTGTGAATGAACATAGGTGTGTTTTAAAAGACAGTTTGCTGTGAGGTAGATGGAGTATAATTTCCAAACGTTTTGCTGTTCTTTGCTATAAAGATACCTATAGACGTGATGACTTCTCTGTAAATCTCTCCAGTCTTGGTTATATGAAGAGTTAAAATAATTCTCTACCTTATTTTAACTTGCCATAGCTATATATCTGTGAAGAAAACAGAAGAGCTAATGAGTATGATTTCAAGAAAGCTTTGGACTTGCTTGAATATATTGATGAGGTGAGTAAAATCACTTGATGATCTCAGGCAAGGATCACAATTTGTGTATGGTTTTCTGTAGAACTGAGTACATCTTGAAAATGTCTTAATTTTAAAAGACTCTCAAAAAAATAAAATAAAAGACTTTCTGGTTCAGCTACCTGTAACTCTTGGAATACATACAGCTCTTTAGAAAAGCGGCCAAGAGGTCTCACCTCTTGATAATTCTCACACATTTCCAGGTGTCTTTTTCCCTGCACAAATAAAAAATGTTGCTTTTCAAGGTCCTGACGTATTTTTTCTCTTTCATTTATTGAGTCGTTGTTAGTTTCTCAAACTGATATGCTGCTTGTCAATTTATTCTTCATAGTATTCACCCTAAGAGAAGCTGTTTCTCAGCCTTCTTAGAAAAAAAAGATTATAATGATAATTCTATAGGGTGAGTAGTCGGCCCTGCAATTGAAAGTAATTTGGTAGATTATAAAGACAATAATATGTTGGCTTTTATGGTACTCTGTTTAAAATCTTGACTCTCTCAAGCTTCTTGATAAAATCAGATTGTCTCAGAATAATCGGAAACAAATTCACACAAAGTTCTTAAGAGTTTTACTCTTCTGAGTAGTATTAACGTCTCAAAGAAAGGGAAATTTTTTTAAATTATAAATTAAAGCATAATATTTACGCAGAATTAGGAGTTGACATAACTCAAATTTAAGCATGTATTTTTTAAAATCAGGACTTAATGAGGATTTTTTTGTTTTGCTGTGAAGGAGGAAGATATAAATATAAATGATCTAAAACTGGAAATCCTTTGCAAAGCTCTTCAGAGAGATAAGTAAGTTCCCATAGTGTGAATATACATGGTTTTGGAAAAGGACTCTTTAGGAAGATTATGATACCATACACATCAAATCGTTTTGTAACCTAATTGTATTGTAACGTACATTATAAAAATGTTAATGGTTTCATTAGCAATCCTAATTTTTTAAATTCAATAATTAAGGAATAGCTTAAGGACTTGGGACCACTGGTATAATAATTCTCTACTTTTGATTTTAAATTTTACACTGTCAGTTTGCACAGAATTGTGTATGTTCCTTATTTTCACAGAAGTTGGGCCAGTTCTGCCAAGAAAGACTTGAGGCTACAAATTTTTTTTTTTTAAATAAGAAGTTAGTACAGTTTGAGAATCAGTACCCTCTTCTAAGTTATTGCGATGTCTTTTTCACTGTAATCTCCCTGCACAGGAGGATTTCTGTCCGCTGGAACTGTGGTATTAAGATTCAGTGGCAAAGAGAGACAGAATGATCAGCTGTATAGATGGATTTTTCCCAGGGAAAGAATTTTAAAGAGAGCATGACTTGAGTACTAAAAGCCTTCTCTACTCAGTTTTCCTTTTTCCTGTGTCTTTGAGAAATTGCAGTGGAACTATTTTTACTAAAGCATTTCTTCCTCTCATCACTCCCAGATAGTTAAAATTGTTGTCAAATTTGGTCTTGGAGGTCATCCTCCGAAGCATCTGGCTCTACCTGTTGGATTCTCCTTCCCAGTGATAAAAAATGTATTGTGTCATTTGACTGCAATACGTTGTCTTGGCTTCCTGATTAAACACTTCAAGGTATCATGAGGGGTATAGCCATTGATTACTACAAAGCAGTGGTTCTGTGGATTTGTATTTCAGTAGTAGATAATCTCAACTAGATAAAGAAAACTTTTTAGGTTACACCAGACACTGGTTGCCATTTTACTTTTATGAGAAACAGAATACAACATTTTTAAACTATCGCCTGTGCTCTGAAGGGTCATACTTTAGGGTTGTTACTAGGTTGTTACATACAGAATTTTCTTGGGAAAGATACCTCACTACTTGGTTTTGACATCAAATACATGCTGGTTATATTGGGTGAATAGCTACCTGAGTATAGCATCTCATATCTAATAGAGAGACTCTAGGTATATCCAACATTTAAAGCTCCTTTATTTAAATAGTTTTCAACAGTATCACAAAACTCAAGATTCTTCACCCCCTACAAACATCAAAACAAATCCACCATAACAAACAAGTTATTTGTTTCAGATTATGGCCACAGTTTCATTTTCTCCTCACAGTGATTTTGTTTTCTAGCTGGTCCAGTTCAGATGGTAAAGATGATCCAATTGAAGTATCTAAAGACAGTATATTTGTGAAAATCTTACAGAAACTTTTAAAAGATGGTAAGTGGTTTGTTCATGTTGGAAATTAGTGTCACTCGTCAGGTTTAGAATCTTATAATAATGGGAATTTGCCTAGGTGTCAAATGCCAGGGGGTTAAAATTAAACGGTATCATACTTAGAATTAGAGAAATTTGTTTAAAATAAAGGGAGGGCTCTTTCCTCCCCTGCACGTTGGGGAGCTGTGTCATGGTGGAGTTGCCGTCTGCTTGGCCACTTAACTCTTGTGAAGATTGAAAACCTAAAATATGACTTTTTTTGGTATATCCCGTACTGAACTGGCCATACCACGCCTGAGAGCAAACTACAAAATGTTTTATCAATCCATTTTGGACATTAATACTATAAAATTAGTTTTAAGAACAAAATGAGGGGCTTCCCTGGCGGTCCAGTGATTAAGACTTCGTCTTCCAATGCAGGGGGTGCGGGTTCGACCCCTGGTTGGGGAGCTAATATCCCACATGCTTCAGGGCCGAGAAACCAAAACATAAAACAGAAGCAATATTGTTACAAATTCAATAAAGACTTTAAGAATGGTCCACGTCAAAAAAAGAACAAAATAAAAGGAGACAGGAAGGGAGTATGTTTTGTATATGTTTTGTACCTAAGACAAGTGAGCAAAATCCCATTTGCTGATCGAGGTGCAAGTAAGTAAAGAAGCGTTTATGGTTAAATGTTTATTATGAAGGGAGAAGATGAATTAGAGGGTACTTAACTTTTACTTTCATATAACTGGAGCTTAATATATGGAGAAAGACTAGAGGTGAGAAATTTTCCACATTTTATACATAAAGACAAGTGTGGCTCTTTTGTTGTAGAATTATTAAATCAAAATATATGATGATAATCCAGGCAGTGTGCAAAATAGGCTAACCTAGTGTTTACCAATCTTTTCAGATTTAAAGACACTGTCTTTAATACCAGCTGGAAAAAAGTACACAATGACCAAAAAACACAGTAAATTCAGCAGCCCTTCTAAATGGATGCGGATTTTATTCATGATGCTGACATTTACACACATTCGGAAATTTCTGTACATATATCTGCAAGACGCATTATTTAATCTACATAAGACATGCCCGGCGTGCCTGGTACATAGTAGTCACCCAACAAACATTTGTTCTTTGAATGCCTGGAATTATTTTACAGATTCATAGCCCCAGTTCTTCTGTAATAGATTCCACTCTGCAGTCCTCTGCTTGAGAATCACTGGTTTAACCGAAATGACAGGGGCCTCAGAAGCACTGTGGAGCTCACCATACCAACCAATATGCTGAGGTGAAAGAGCAGTGAACTCTCGGTGTTTACATGCCAGAAGTTCACTCTGGATAGAGCTGTCGACCTCAGCATTGACCTGGATGTTTACTTACGAAAAATGAATATTTGACTACCCCACATTGACAGTAGATTTACTGAATGCTTTTATTTTCAAAGATGAATAAATAACACAAAGGCAATTAAGCCTTTTCATTGTCAAAAAAATAAAAATAAAAAATTAAATAATGAAGGGGTATAGCAAAAGAAAATATCTTTTGCTTAAAAATACTTGAAATTCAGACAGAGTTAAAATATATCTACTAGGCTTTCTCTTTTCTAGATTTGGAATTGAAGAAATAACTGGATATGGTTGATTGCTCTGTGCTGTTGAAGAGATTCATTCGGACCCAAACCTGATGCTTTCCATGAAGTTAGCTCTTGTAAAGGTGCCACTGAACTGAACTGTGGCTAATTAAGTATTTGGTGCTATTTAAAGTTCACTTTTCAGTTTTTGCTATTTTTAGATTATAAATCATAGATGGAAAACAGAAATAGAAACCTATAATTTTACAAAAAGAATTATTAAATTTTGACCAAAGGACAAAAACAAGTGGAAACTATTATATATAAATTATAATATGTAATGATATAATATATAATACATATATAATAACATACATTTATAATATTATATATATATTATAAAACCAAGCCAAAGACATTTATTTTTGGAACCTTTTTAATAATATGGCTTCCATGTACAAGAGTAAATGTTTTTAAAGGGCAGACTCTGAAGGTAGATATAGATAGCTTCACATTGTATTTCATAGACTTGGGCAGCCCAACAATTACTTCAGCCTGTGGAATGAATTCAGCCTGCAGATATATTTAAATTACCCACCTGGAGCTTTTCAGTTTTTACATGTTATTAAAGTACATTATACGTACAGAAAAGAATGCATGTCATTGCATGGAGTATAACATTTTTCCTAATTAGTCGCTGGCATTTAATAGTTGAGAAGAGTTCTTACAAAAGTCTTGTTTTCTGACTTGTCTTAAAAATCAAAAGATTTGCCTACACCAGACTGAAATATTTACCTGGCAGCTGTCAGCTGGAGCTGATGAGCACTGCCCACTTTGAATGAGACGCTGGTCCTAAGTTTACCAAAACCCCTAGGCCATCTTCCTCATGGTACCTGCCAGGGCTTTGCAGGCATTTGAGTTTTTTTGACTCCGGCTCTAAAGAAAAATAAACCATCAAATATTATGTCTAACAGAAAGCATGTATTATAAAAATAGAAGTTAAATAAGATGGTTTTTTTTAAGAAGTAATCTTTAGGAAATTAATGTGATATTTTCACAAGTGTCATGCTATTTTACAGAGAAAAAGTCTCTATTGAAAGTGTGTTAATTGTAATAACTGATATATAAATATTGCAGATTTAGTCTCATAACACTTATTATGAGATTTTTATTATATAATAAGTATCAAGAATGGTGCTAGGCACTTAGATGTTATTAAAAATAAACAGTATCTGATTTTGAGAACCTTACGATAATGTAACAAACTATAAAATATTGCCTTATTAATTTAAAATGTTTCCTCCAGTTCTCTTTGCCAAATGAGAAAAATCGTACATACTGTTTTGTGACTACACAGATGCTCATTGGCTTTCCAGCTCAATAGAGGACTGACGAAGACATGGTTCTTCCCCCTCTCCAGTCGTAGAGAGAAACTGTAATACGTTTGGCAACACTGTAGATAGCTTTCACGGCAGTGTTTCTACTAAAGTATTTTCCTGAATAGGAGAATATTGTTTAAAATACTTTTCTTCTCTTTTTTAAAAAATTTTTAAACAAATAAACTTGAAATACAAAATAAAGTTGATAAACTTCAAGGAAAATACATATTACCAAAGTTGACTCTAGAAAATAATTTTTAAAAAATTAAGCAGACCAATCACCCCAGGAAAAAAACATTAAAAAACGGTTCTCAAATAAGCACCTCTGCAGTGAAGAATTTCTAGAGTGTGGGAAGACCACTCATCCAAGCAAAACAGTGGATCTTTGATCTGGGGGACAGATAAATGTCTGAAAGTCTTTTAAGAAGATACGGTATAACTTGTCTTCCTTGATAATTCAGATTCCTGTCTTTCAAAATTTACAGCTGGATTATAAGCAATCTTTCACTGATACCTTCTACCTCTCACTATATAGCTGCTTAGAAAGCTGTTTCCTTGGGCTTGAAATACTTATTTTCAAGTGATAATTAGTTTAAAACTTCCACACTGAAGGAATGGCTTAAGCTGTGGAGAAAATGAAAGTATTTCAGATTGTATTAAAGACTAAATAGAGTGGCTGTTTTGACCACTAGGGTGAAGAACAGTCACGCAGCCCCTGCTAAGTAAGGAATGTCATATTCTCAGGCCTGCGAGTATGCTTGGCAGATGGGAAGGAATTTAGAACAGAGTATTTCCCAATAGCAGAGTGACGTTATAGTTTAAATAGAAGCACAGGTGTTTTTATCATCAGTCATCTCAATTCGTTTGAGAGTTATGTAAAAAAAAAAAAACGTTCTGTGTTTGTGTTTATAGGCATTCAGCTCAGTGAGTACCTGCCAGAGGTGAAGGACCTGCTGCAATCAGACCAGTTGGGAAGTTTGAAGTCCAATCCTTACTTTGAGTTTGTTTTGAAAGCTAATTATGAATACTATGTCCAGGGACAAATGTGATTTTGCTAAAAATGGTCATTGTTCCTGAAAATTTGTATGAGTGTGTCCTTATAAAAATTTTAGACCTTAAACATCTAGAAGTTTGTACAGTTTTATAACATGTATTTCTGAATTTTTTATACTTTATTTGGAAGCTATTACAAAATAGTTGTATGACTGTGGTTTTAGTTTTTGGTTACATGATAATTTTTTCTTCCTCTTTTCCATCTGAAGTTTGTGGTCTTCGTACTTGCTACCCTTCCTTTTTGTCTCACTCCATCCAGGGTCCTGGTTCTGGCTACATGTATGCATGGATCACTTCTAGACTTCAGCTTCTATAACTCTAAAAATGGCAAGATTGCACTAAGTTGTCTCTGAAATTTCTGTGACTCTGGATGTTATGTACTGGACAGTGTCTGGAATATTTGGTATCTATTTTGGTTAGGTCTGGGGGAAAATATCTAGTGGGATAAATGTCAAAACTTGCTAACTTATTATGAAACTAAAAGACAAAGTGGGCCTAATTCATAAAAAATGTCAGACTTTTCTACATAAATAAGAGTATTAATAAAAGTATTTTGGTGAATAAAACATATTTATGTGGCTTTCTAATCTATCTATAGGTTACCATATAATAGGTTATAACCTGTCAGTATGGGGATTCAGTCAGGTTTATGCATTTTCAGGATGATTTACCCTGAATTCCATCTTTACCACAGTCTGTCTAGCTAATCTAAGGTGTGTGTAATGCTAGAAACCTTTATAGGTTTTCTTAATGTGGCAACTGATTTAACTGAAAAGTAGTTGTTCTCAAAGGTTTGTCCTGACCAGTGTTGTCACTCAGTTTTTATCGGGCTTTAAATAAAGACGGAGTTGCTGGCATATTCAGGCTTTGGTCCAGTTGAATCCTCACTAAACAACTTGCTCCAACAGCTGAAAAGGTCAGGAGTTAAATATGGTGAAGAGAGTCCGGTTCCCGGCTTCACAAAGTGCAGCTCTCGCGCGCTCTCCCCTGCAGGCTCCAGACCCCGCCTCTGAGCATGTGTGGATGGATGGGTTCACGGAGGAGCTGCTCTCAGCAGCCACTAAAGCAAGGAAATGGGCAGCCCCACCTCTGTCTGCAGCGCGAGTGTTGGGACAGCGTGGGTCGCAGTTAGGGATATCCTGAAGGGCACTAGGGGAAGTTAGGTAGAGGAACTTGTCAGACGGCATAAGAAGTGGTTGAATTCTTGTGTTAGAAGACTTTGGTTTTACAGGGCCCTACGGTTCTCACCTGTGAGATCCTGTCAGGTGATACTGTGACAGGGACACAGGACCCTGCCACCTTCATGCGCTGCCACAAAGCCAGTTATCCCCGTGTGGCGAAAGCCAGTCTGACGATGACCCCGGCCCGTGGACCACGAGGATGTGAAGTTGCCGTTCTCACAGCAGGATGGATAGTTGTCTCATTTTGAGGGAGAAAAAGGCTCTCTCTTCTATCCCTGTTAGAGATGGTAGCCGTAGCTCCAAAACGGTTGGGTTTCTTAAATATTATTTTAACAGTAATAGTGAAACTAAGGCCTAAGACATTGAGTAATTTTTTCTTCTAAATTTAAAAAATTTATTGCACAACGAGGTCTTCTTCATTAAAGAATGACTGATTTTTATATAAACTGAGTAGTTGACAATGACAAAGTGTAAAGGTGCTGTAAAGGTGAGCATGTTTACTAGGAAAGAGAAGGTGTACTGACTTGAAAAAGGTTTTCTTCACTCCTGTCTTTGAACGCTGCTTGAAAAGTCACAGCTTGTGGCCCCAATTAAATCCAACAGGAAGGTTGGGGGTTTGATCGTGAGCAACAGGCTTTGTGTGTGGCTGTGTCTTAGGAACTTGTGGATGTGTTGAGGATTAAGACAGAATTTGAGAATCACAGCAAGAGACAGTGCTGGAATTCTTGGTGAGGTGGAAGGCGACTGATGCCCTCTGTTTTAGGGATTTCATTTCTGAAGAAAACTTTTTAGAAATCGGGTTGTGCTGCTTTTTTTACTTTGAGGTCTGAATCGTGTTTTTCTCACAGCTTCACCCTCCAGGTGTAGGGGGCTGTTGGGAATCGGTGTGAAGCACACTTCTCGAGGTGACTGGGCCTGAAGGAGAGCCACGCCAAGGTGACCACAGCCTCGCTCCCCATGCACGTGTGCATTTTGAGGCTAATAGCTACGAAAGTATTAGTGTAGCCCACCTACCTGTTCCTGGAGACTTTATTCAAGGAACGCTTCTAAAGAAAACAGCTTTCTATATTCCTACATAAAATTCACTCATTAAATACCAAGTATATGTTTTAGATATAATCTTGTATAATTCTAAAATTTAAAAAGTACTGTAGAAAATGTGAAACCTATTAAGAAAAAAGAAGTGCGTGGAGGAAAATAAGCCCCTGCAATCCCACCAGCCAGAAATAACTTCAGTTACCATTTTGAAATATATCCTAGATTGTACATGCATCAGTATTTGGACTGTGCGTGTGTTACATTTTGTAACCTGCTTATTTTGATGTGAGGTATTTTGAGCATTTCTCTGTATCTTTAATCTGGTATTTCTCAACCTTTTTTTTTAACATCTTTATTGGAGTATAATTGCTTTACAACGGTGTGTTAGTTTCTGCTTTATAACAAAGTGAATCAGTTATACATATACATATGTCCCCATATCTCTTCCCTCTTGCATCTGCCTCCCACCCTCCCTATCCCATCCCCCTAGGTGGTCACAAAGCGCCGAGCTGATCTCCCTGTGCTATGCAGCTGCTTCCCACTAGCTATCTATTTTACGTTTGATAGCGTATATATATGTCCACGCCACTCTCTCACTTCGTCCCAGCTTACCCTTCCCCCTCCCTGTGTCCTCAAGTCCATTCTCTAGTAGGTCTGCATCTTTATTCCCGTCCTGCCCCTAGGTTCTTTATAACCTTTTTTTTTTCTTAGATTCCATATATATGTGTTAGCATACAGTATTTGTTTTTCTCTTTGACTTAACTTCACTCTGTATGACAGACTCTAGGTCCATCCACCTCACTACAAATAACTCAATTTTGTTTCTTTTTATGGCTGAGTAATATTCCATTGTATATATGTGCCACATCTTCTTTATCCATTCATCTGTCAACCTTCCTTTTCATTATCACTCCTCCTAAGGAGACTTCTTAAGACAATTTTCTTTGATCACTCTGCTCCCTTCACCCCCTCTGAAAGTTTAATACCACAAATATATTGTATATCTTTTTATGTACCACAGCCTTTAGAGCCATGCATCACTGTAATATCTAAGATTTTTTTTAACCCCCTAAGAACCAACTTTTCCCCCTTCAAGAATGCATGTCGGGCTTCCCTGGTGGCACAGTGGTTGAGAGTCCGCCTGCCGATGCAGGGAACACGGGTTCGTGCCCCGGTCCGGGAGGATCCCACATGCCACGGAGTGGCTGGGCCCGTGAGCCATGGCCGCTGAGCCTGCGCGTCCCGAGCCTGTGCTCCGCAACGGGAGAGGCCACAGCAGTGAGAGGCCCGCATACCGCAAAAAAAAAAAAAGAATGCATGTCTTCAGTATTCTTCAAGGTACAATTTTTTTTAATGACTCCCTGACACTTTACCATACGGCTGGATCATAATTTAACAGGTCTCTCTCTCTTCTTAACAGGCTTAAAAACAGTTGGGTTAATGGTTTGGGGTTGGGTTGGGTTGGGGTTTTGTCTTTTTTTTTTTTTCTTACCGTAATACTGGAATAAACCTTTGTACAAAAATCTTTGTTCATTCCAGATACATTTCAAATGACACCGACTCTTCCTGTTCAGTTAGTGATGACGTTGATAAGCGGTCAGTGAACCGTTCTGATGATTTTTAGTGTCCTTTGCTCACCTCCCCGCTCTGACCTCCTCCAAACACTTAGAAGAAAGGTACTGTACCATTTATTGTTTCTTGTGTTCCAGGCACTTACCTAGTTTCAAACTTCAAATCAGTCTTAAGGAGTAGGTGGTATCCTCAGCTGAGTGTCTCTGGAAGACACCGGCCCCAGGCCACATAGCCCATCAGAGGGGCGGGTACACCCAGATGTGCTTTACCGAAGTGCAGGCGTTTTTAACTAGTTCATTATGGCTGGCCTGGTGGGCTGGGGTGGGGACGAGGGGAGTGGAGGGGTAGGAGAGGGGGAGGAGGCCAAAGGCAGCCTGGGATGGAATCATTAGTCCCTTAGAGATGCCAAAGCAGAGTGAGTCCCAGTCTGAGAAAACCAGTAGAAGATCGAAGTCCTCTCTTCCTGCCTGCCACGGTCAGCTGGACATTTTTGGATGTGTGGCTTGGGAGGGCAGTGAGTTGGTTTTTTCCTTTACCTTCCTGCTCACTGGAACACTTCGGACTCTGTGCCTTGCCAGGCAGCCCCCCTCCCTGTTCTTTTTGAGATGACAGAGGATGGCTGCACATGGAGCCATGGCTTCATTTAAGATGTCTTTGGCCCTTCACTGGAAGAGATCCCTCGAGGATCTGTTATGTTCCAGAACATACCAAGTGTTGGAGGAGGTTAAAGGGACATAGAAAGCAGCCCCAAGCACTCCTAGGGAAGGGTGGGTCTCTCAAGCCCCTGTGTTTCCCAGGACGTGCTGTCTGGCTCATGGAGCCTTGGTTTGCTTCTTTTTAAAGCTAGTGCAAATAGTACCTGCCTCATGTACCTCCAGGCAGTTACAGGATTCATGGAACAACACAAAAACATGTGAAGCACTTTACAGATTCGTGTCTAAATAGGTAGGAAACACAGTAGAAGGCTTAGACTGCTTGAGATTGGGGACCACAGATATGTGAGGAGCTGAGGGGATGCGGCTGGATTGGGTGTGAGCACAGTGGCTGGGCCCTAGCAGAAGGGCCTGTCAGAGGATCGAGCTAAGGCTGCCCCCGAAAACTTAGAAGCAGGAGCTCTGTGTCGAGCATACCCTGCATGGCTGACCTTTCCTCAGGGTGTCTTTCAAAAGGCTGTGTAGGCAGTGACCCACTTACTCAGGCGTGGGGTGCTGGGGTGATCCCCAGAGTGTACATGTATGGAGACGGCCTTCCACCTGCTCCTCAAGGCCATTTATGAACCAATGAGAGCTCAGCAGGACCAGGATGGGCCTGCGGCCGCCCTGTGGTAGCCCTCGGGTACTATTTCAACCCGCACAGGCGTCCCAGCTGGCGTTCCCAAGCCCACCTCCCCAAGGTTTGCTGTACCAGCAGATTTCCTCTAGCTTGTGAGTGCTTGATTCATAGCTTTTCATGTGTGTCTGAATCTAATAGACCCTGAGCTTAGAGAAGCTCGCTATAGGAGAGGAGTTGCACTGAGCAACAGTTCTGGCAAATACAACCTCCTTCCCCTTTAGGATGTCAACCAAATTCTTAGGTATTCAGTAAATGACAGCATACTTCTTCCTACCTTCAAGACCAAAATTTAAGCTATTCCCCTTACACTGTACATAGAGTGCATTTGCCAGTTTTGTTGTCTTTTTTCTAGTGTCGCCACTTCACACTGCCACAGCAGGACACACGGTATCTAAAATGAAATGTAGCTCTGTCCATTATTCATTCATTCTCTAATTTCAGAAACGATATGAAGCCACAGTGGCATTATACTCACTACCGAGGCCCCATACCAACCAAACTCCTTATTTTGTCATTGACTTTGGACATTTTGGGGAAGGGCTGCCATGATGTGGGCTGCGGAGCAGGGTTTCATACACTTCTATATCCCTCCTCAAGAGGACCCACACCTGTCCCGGCTGCTGAGTGCCACCACCAAATGTGAATGGTGGCTATTTTGGGAACACTTCAACGCATCAGAAAAATGAGTGGTTCCATCCTGGCTCACACCGCATCCCTGATGCACCCCTTAAAGCATGTCACTGAGTTCATCACAGAAAATTGTTTCTCCCTGTGCCCTCCACAGCAAGGTTAGAACTGTTCTCATCCGGGAGCGGGGGGTGGGGGGTGGGGGTGAGAAGCGCCAACTGGGTAACCTCCTCTGACCCCCACTCCACCTTACCATAAGTAGATAGATCCAAATCCTTCTAGAAAATTAGAAAGGCATATCCCCATATATCAGCGGTATAAATAGAACCGCTTCAGCAGGCTCTGGTGGACCGGTGACTCTACAAGGTGGATTGGGAAGCGGCCGGCCTTGGCTGGGCATCACCCTCTAAATATAACGATGAGTTTGTTGAGCCTTTGCAGAAGGAAAACGTTTTGCCCATCCTAGAGCGCGACGTCCTTGTCCTCTTTACCGGGAGGAGGGACGGGCGCGGCTTCATCTAGTAAGAACACCGCACCGTTCCCACCTCCAGGTCGTGGGCTGTGACCTTTGCCTTTGGGCCCCAGGAGCGGGGCCCTCAGTGAGCTCCGCCAAGGATGCGGGGGGTAGGGCGCTCCGCGCGGCCCGCCGCACCCCGGAGCGCGCCAGTCACGCCCTGAAATTCACTGCCTTCACAAGCCCCCGAGCGCGCCGCGCGTCCCCGAGGCGGGCAGGTCCAGGGGCCCTGGCTTTGCGCCCGGCGCTGCCACAGCCGCCGCCCGGGCCTGTCCCCGGGAGCCCCGCGCCTCCTCCCCGGCGCTCCGCCCTTGCCTCCCGCCGCTAGCTGTCTGCGCCACGACAGCTGCGCGCCCGCCCGCCGCTGGTGACCCTCTCCGGTGGGGGTGGGGGCCGACGGGTCAGCCCTCTGGATTCGGGGAGCTCGGGGTAGGGGGAGAGACCAGGTTCGCTGGGGAGCCGGCGGGAGGGGTCCCCTGCCTCCCCTGCCCGGGACACGGGTGTGACTGCTCCCCCGGTCCTCTCGGGCCCACCACTTGAACACGGCTTCCTCCTCCCTGGAGCCGCACTTGAGGTTCGGGGGTCTGAACAAAGAACCCGAAGAAGGGGTGAAAGGCGGGGCGCACCTCCCCGAGGCCCAGTGCGCGCCCAGCGGCCGGGGGCGGGGCAGGGCGGCGGCGGACAGGTGCAGCCCGGGGCGCAGGCGCGCTGGCGCACGCCGCGCACTAAGTGACCCTCGCCGCACCCCAGGCCCTCCGCCGGGCAGCTGGGCGGGGTCGGAAGGGACCGACCAGAGGGGAGACGCTCCATATACGGCCCGGCCCGGCGTTACCTGGGCTTGGGCCAGGCCGCTCCTTCTTTGGTCAGCGCGGGGGACCCGGGCGGGGACCCAGGCCGCGAACCGGCCGGGGGAGGGGGCTCTAGTGCCCTACACCCAAATATGGCTCGAGAAGGGAAGCGACATTCCTGCGGGGCGGCGCGGGGGGAGCGCCCGAGGGCTATATAAAACCTGAGCTGGGAGATGAGCGGCCACCGCAGCGCCCGAGCCGGAGAGCAGCAGGTGTAGCCACCCGCCGAGGTAGGCGGGGTCGGGGTGGGGACAGGGGGACGGGGCACCACCGAAAGGAGTCCGGAGAACTCCGGGTAGGGCCCGGCCGACTCACTATATCAGTCCCAGCCGTGCGTCCTCAGTGCGGCGCCTCCGACCCCAGAGCCACGTGCGCTTTAAAGAAGAGACAGGAAACCTTCGTCCTTTGGAAACTTCTCCAAATTTATGCCCAGCCCCGCGGGCTGCTCTCCCTGACACTTAGTTTGTGCCCAAGTAGATGAAAGGTTTTGCTCTAGTCGTCCCCAGGGCAGTTCCGTCCCAACCGAGCCAAAGGACAGCAAGGGCCACTACTCCCCGGCCCGAGGCCCGAGGGCGCCTCGGTTGTGAGTCTGGTGTGTCGTGGGGGTCCGGAATCGGCCATTCGTCCCCGGGTGGAGCGCCCAAGCCCTTCCCACGGCGTCTCCTTTCACCCTCACAGTCGCCCAACGGGCAGGGTTCGCGGACCTTCACCCCCTAGGTGAGACCCCGGAGGTGTGGAGAGGGCAGCGCCTGCAGCCAAGGAAGAGAACCCTCGGGGACAGTGTGCCCTGGGTTCCCGGATGGAGAAACGCTCGGTGTGGTCTCCCCCCAGCGCAGGGCCCGGCAGCGAAGCTCAGCCCGGGTGGCATTGATTGCTTCCCCTTCGGGACGGCGCCGGGCTGGGGGCTGAGTGTGTCCATAGGCCCCGGGGGAGGGAGGGCGCTCAGGATGGTGGGGCCTTCCGCCTGACACGCCGAGCGTCTCCACGGCCTTCCCGACCTTGCAGAAACCAGACACCATGTGTGACGAAGACGAGACCACCGCCCTCGTGTGCGACAATGGCTCCGGCCTGGTGAAAGCCGGCTTCGCCGGCGACGACGCCCCTAGGGCCGTGTTCCCGTCCATCGTGGGCCGCCCTCGCCACCAGGTCAGGCTGCCAGTCCGCGGAGGGAGCCGGGCCGGGTCCCCGCGCAGCCCAGCCCCGCGCCACCCGGAGCCGCGGTAACGAGCGCGTGGTGTCTCCGCTCCGCAGGGCGTTATGGTGGGTATGGGGCAGAAAGACTCCTACGTGGGCGACGAGGCGCAGAGCAAGAGGGGTATCCTGACCCTCAAGTACCCCATTGAGCACGGCATCATCACCAACTGGGACGACATGGAGAAGATCTGGCACCACACCTTCTACAATGAGCTCCGCGTGGCCCCAGAGGAGCACCCCACCCTGCTCACCGAGGCCCCCCTCAACCCCAAGGCCAACCGCGAGAAGATGACCCAGATCATGTTTGAGACCTTCAACGTGCCGGCCATGTACGTGGCCATCCAGGCCGTGTTGTCCCTCTACGCCTCCGGCCGTACCACCGGTGAGTGCCGGGGAGCCACCCCCACCCCGCTTCCCGAGCGCCGGGCACTGAGCCGCCGCTGACCCCCGGCCCCGCCCCCGTGCAGGCATCGTGCTGGACTCGGGCGACGGCGTCACCCACAACGTGCCCATCTATGAGGGCTACGCGCTGCCGCACGCCATCATGCGCCTGGACCTGGCCGGCCGCGACCTCACCGACTACCTGATGAAGATCCTCACCGAGCGCGGCTACTCTTTCGTGACCACAGGTGCGCTGCGCCCCGGGCGCCCCGGGCGGGCGGGCAGGCGGGCGGCGCGCGGGCCCCCGGGCCCCGCGCTGAGGGCTCCTCTCCCGCCCCGCCCCCCGCAGCCGAGCGCGAGATCGTGCGCGACATCAAGGAGAAGCTGTGCTACGTGGCCCTGGACTTCGAGAACGAGATGGCCACGGCCGCCTCCTCCTCCTCCCTGGAGAAGAGCTACGAGCTGCCCGACGGCCAGGTCATCACCATCGGCAACGAGCGCTTCCGCTGCCCGGAGACACTCTTCCAGCCCTCTTTCATCGGTGAGCCCCGAGCGCCCGCCCCTCGGCCCCCGTCCGCCCCCCGGGTCCCCCGCCCGCCCGCTCACGCTCCACCCCGTGGCCCCCAGGCATGGAGTCGGCGGGCATTCACGAGACCACCTACAACAGCATCATGAAGTGCGACATCGACATCAGGAAGGACCTGTATGCCAACAACGTCATGTCGGGCGGCACCACCATGTACCCGGGCATCGCCGACCGCATGCAGAAGGAGATCACCGCGCTGGCCCCCAGCACCATGAAGATCAAGGTGGGCAGCGCCCCCCCCCACGCCCCGCTTCCCCGGCCCGCGAGGGGCTCCGGGCCGCGGCCGCGTCCCTGACGGACTGTCACTGTCACTGTCTTGCAGATCATCGCCCCGCCCGAGCGCAAGTACTCCGTGTGGATCGGCGGCTCCATCCTGGCCTCGCTGTCCACCTTCCAGCAGATGTGGATCACCAAGCAGGAGTACGACGAGGCCGGCCCCTCCATCGTCCACCGCAAATGCTTCTAGACGCCTCACCGACAGCCGCGACTTCTCCCCAGGACGACGAATCCGCTCGCGGCGCAGGCGGCTGACCTCGAGCCACCGCGCGGCAACTGCCCTCCAACCACCTGCGCTGCTGCCGCCGCAAACCGACACTGTTTATAACGTGTACATACATTAACTTATTTACCTCATTTTGTTATTTGTAAAACGAAGACCTGTGGAAGGAAATGGAAAACTTGAAGCATTAAACTCAGCCGTTCTGTTATGCTGCGTAAAGTTGTCTGTCGTGTTTATTTGCGGGGGCGGGGAGCGGCCGGGGTCGGGGAGGAAGAGGGACCCCATCTTCCTCCATCACTTTGCACAATACTCCGAACGAGTGCACGCCTTTCAAGACCGTAAGTTAAGTCTGTCCCTGCTCACGGCTCTCCCCTCTGGCTCAGATCCGTTCCCCAGACTGGCAGGCGCGCCGGGGCCCCACTTGACCTTCGGGCGTGTCCGGCTCTGCACTGCGTTCGGGTCGGCGGCGGCGCTGGGGCCGCGCGCGGGTGGCCAAGGGACGCCGCAGGCAGGGTGCTGACCGTGGTGCTGGGCCCAGGGGCCGCCCCGCAGCGCACTTCCGCTCCTCCCGCGGCGGGCGTGGCCTTACAGAATCCGGGTTCCCTCCGGAATCTGGGATCTAACTGAAAGGGCTTGTGTTCATTTGTAAGGGAAGATCACCACTTCTCTTCCCGATTGGGAAGTCCTTTGCTTCGTACCAGGTGGTGGTGGCATAAAGGAGCGCCCTTTCCAGGGTGGGGCGGGGGAGGAGCGGCGCTGAGGTGGGAGGAGGGCGAGGAAGGACCAAGTGAACGCTCCAAAAGAAGGACAGCGCATCCTAGGCGGGGAAGGGCCCTGGGGGCCGGCCAGCAAGGAAATGCCTGCAGGGAAGGGAGCCCCGATGGTGCTGAAGAAGAGGAGGTAAGCAAGAGGGAAGGAGCAACCCCACTGCACTCCCGCAGTGCCTGAAAGGCACAAAACATAGTAACAGTTTGCATTTCTATGAGAGAACACTGCATCTACATATTTTAAAGTAGCCTAGTGTTTCCCAGTCAAGACTTTCGGGAAAAGTGGTCCCTAAATGAAATAGATTCTGACTCAAAGAAGGTAATACACTCACTCAGAAATAAGTTTATAAGTAGAATTAACAACATAGCTGTGTTATATGCCACTTTGCCATATGTTTATTCCCTCCTGTTATGGCCTACTGAGAAGCTTCCGAAATCATTGAAGCCTCCAAGGTAGGAATACTGCCAAATCCAGATATGAAGAGAATCACCATTCAGTAGAACTTAAGATTTTAATAAAACAAGTATACGATACCAAATCCGCTGAAAACCATGCATTTATCCATCCACCCAGGATGGATAAAGGTTTAAAATGGGCCAGGGCTTCCCTGGTGGCGCAGTGGTTGAGAGTCCACCTGCCGATGCAGGGAACATGGGTTCGTGCCCCGGTCCGGGAAGATTCCACATGCTGCGGAGCGGCTGTGCCCGTGAGCCATGGCCTCTGAGCCTGCATGTCCGGAGCCTGTGCTCCGCAACGGGAGAGGCCACAACAGTGAGAGGCCCGCATACCGCAAAAAAAAAAAAAAAGGGCTAAATTCTAGCCTTTCAGAAGTACCCAGCTTTTATGGATAATAGTACATTTACACAGGCATATTTGAGCAAACAACACACACACAGCCTGAATAATTCGTGTAGCCAACAGCCGGGAAAAAATGTCAGAATTACATGAGTCAGCTAACCAGCATGTTAAATCTTTTTTAACCAAAACCCCAGATCTCTTAATTAGGATTTAAGTAAGATATTTAAGGAGGTAATGACCAATTTCTCCTGTGGTCACTATCATCAAATGCCTGAGAAAAGTTTTCAATATAATCTGTAGCATTTCCTTCTGCCCCAGCTTTGACGTTGTTCTTCTACTGAAAACATGTGCAAAAATTAGGAATTGTGTGGTTTCGCTGGAAGTGTTCCAGATGACCTTTTCTTTTCTGGTTCTTCTCTAAAAAGAAACAAGCATCACACATTTCATTGGTGTTCTGTACCTTTCCTGCTCTCCTTGTGATTATAGGTATTTGGTAAATTGTGTTACCTATATTAGGCCTGAAAGAAGATTTTTGGTGTGCTGTAGTAAAGATTATATATATATAACATATATATTATATATTATGTATATATAATTAATGTATAATTATATGCATATATAATTAATGTATAATTATATGTGTATATAATTATATACATTTTTATATAATTACATATAATTTTATGTGTATATATAAACACACACACACACGTGTATAGAGTGTATATAGTGTGTATAGAGATATACACATGTTTGTGCTGGGTGAGCACAGCACGCAGCAGCTCTAAGTGTGTTTGCAGTATGAAGAAGCGAGAAGCTCCTGTGCGACAGCGGTGTACTTGGCGCTAGAGGGAATAATGTTACGGCTAATTTCCCACTGAAAAGCCATCTCAGGGAATCAATTTTTGGAGCTGTGAGAGAATTGAAAGCAACAACAAAAATGTCCCCACCAAACACTTATATGGTGTGTTTCCTTAGACCTGATAGGTCTTATCAGGGATCTAACTGCAGTTATTTCATTGTCTCAAAAGCTCATTAAATAGCCGTAATTTGTTTTCACACCAAATCTATATTGCTAGTGCCCAGTTGAAGGAAGAAGGGACAAAGAAGAAAATGGGAAGAGAGGATGTGTCAGGATGAAAAAGAAGGATTAGGCTGAGTGGGAAAAATAAAAGGATCTGGGATTGGGGTACAGCCTAGGCTTTATAATTTAAACCTTTGGGAGTTAGAATTAGACCATGGAATACCAGAGTACCTCCCAGCTGTTTAGTCCCCTGAACTGTCACCCCAGATTTGGTAGAACCCTAAGGGGTTAATGAAATATTTTATTGCCCATCTACTATGTGCCAGGGGTACGGAGAAGGCTAAGATGTGGTCCCATTCTGGGAGTTCAGTGTCATGACCCCCGCCATCACCAGGCACTTATGCCTTCACTCCGATCACCGCAAAGCCTGTTGGAGGAGCTGGCTGGGATATCGGATGCTGTGGGTATATGGCTGCTTTGCACTCGCCACCATCAGGCTGGCTTCCCTCCCGCACAGCATTGTCTTCTGACGAGGCTGGACGGTTCCAGAAATCGATTCTTACAGGGAAACGTCCATCACTGTGCTGGAGGAGGCCTGCCCGCCCCTGGCCTTGGGGACACAGACTACTGCTGCCTCTCACCTGGCAGTGCCTCTGCCCTGAGAACAGGAGTCAGAAAGGGCTCGGGCCACAGACCAGCCTTGCCCCCAAGGGCACTCATGTGGCCAGCCCACCTGCCTGCCTTCCTCCCTTTCCTTCTTGCCTCGTTTCTGTCGCTTACATTTCCTCTCTGCCCCGCACTGTCCTTGGAAGTCACCCCCTTTTGCACTGTCACTATGTCACAGTCCTTTTGGGGAGCTCCCACAAGCTGATGTGTCGTGTCTGACCTCAGCTCAGAGAGAAGCCGAGAAGACCTGGTGTGATGGCGCACTGGTGAGGTGGGCAGCATGGCGGGTCCCACGGCTCCGGGTCCACCTGCATCCTTGTCACCCACAGGCAGAGCCACTCCCCCCAGAAGGCCATGGGCTGCACCTTCCAGAAGGGGCACAGACGGCAAAGGCAGCTGGAGGTTAGCTGACGTGAATGAGGAATGGGGGCCCCTCGTTAAGGGTGGCCCTTTCACCGGGTGCAGGAGCCCTGAGCCTTCTGATTGACCCTGCCCCTGCTTGTCAGTTTCTTAAAGGCTTATCCTGATGGAATGGAGCAGGACCCTAAGGGGTCTTCATAGAACAGAAACGCCCCCCTCTATGTCCTCTGCCTGCCTGTTGTCTGTAGAAAAACTTTAGCCAACGAATAAATTTATTCAGAGAAGTGAGAAAATGCAGAAGCAAAGAAAAGCAGTCAAACAAAAATAACAATTATTTAGTCATTAAACAAAGTCAAGGATTTTAGTTCCTCCCCAAGGGTTATAGATAATATTCTGAGCCATATCCTGTGAGCTACCTTGTAGGTATTGAAACTCCCACCAGGTGGAAGAAGTTAACTACATGATGACCAGATTGTAGCCATGACATAAGCTGCCACAATTTCCAGAACTGGCCTCAAAGAAAGGGGAAAAAACTGACCCTGGAACTGAAGGCTCACTCTACTGAAAACAATCAAGCTGACACTGATCAGACCACCCCATGACCAATTTCAAGATGACCGCCAGAGCTGGCTGTGCTGTTGCTGCATGTAGCCCCCTCCCTCTGCCTATTCACCCCTGAAACTCCCCTTTAAAAGCTCTTGCCCTTTGATTGGCAGGGGATAATTGACCTTTGGACATGAGTCCACCTTCTCCCCAGGTTGCCAGCCTCCAGAATAAAGCAAACTTTCCTTTCTACCAACACTTACCTCTCAAATATTAGCTTTCGAGTGATGAGCAGCCGGACCTGAGTTCAGTAGCACTGATGCTGAACAGTTTCTGAGGGTGGTGATTGAGTGAAAGACTGAAATGTGCAAAGGTGATGTTGGTGGTTCTCAGAGCTTCCGTAGAATCAGGATTGCCTTTCCTGTGACAATCATTGGGGTTTCCTAAACCTTATCACCACGTGGAGAGTTCTGGTCACTGGAGATGGACTCGGGAATAGAAGTCTCTCTACATCATGGGCCAAGGGTGGCCGTAGCACCCCTGGATCCTTGTTCACCCATCTTTCCTAGTTTCCTTCATGGGACCTGTATTAAGTTCCTGTAACAAATTACCACAGACTGGGTGGCTTAAAACAACAGGAATTATCTTTTTCCACAGTTCTGGGGGCTAGAACTCCAAAATCAAGGCAGGGTTGTCATCACTTGAGGCCTCTCTCCTTGGCTTGCAGATGCCATCTTGTTCCTGTGTCTGCACGTCCTCTTCCCTCTCTTCATGTCTGTGCCCAAATTCCTCCTTATAGGACAACAGTCATGTTGGATTAAGGCCCTCCCTAAAGACTTTGTTCTAATTACTCCTGTAAAGGCCCTGTCTCCAAATACAGTCACTTTCTGAGGTCCTGGGGGTTAGGACTTCAACCTATGATTTGGGTTGTTGGTGACACAATTCAGCCCACAATAGGGACAACAATTTAACCCACTATAGTAACTAAGAGGCCACTAGTAACAATTCATTTTAATAGTCCATCTCTTATGTTAATATTGTGTCTTATGTTATATGAAGAATTTTCACATACATTAGCTCATTGTATCTTATAAGGTAGCTAGGAGAGGGATTATTACTCTACTTTCATAAATGATAATGGTGAGGCCTCAAGACTGAGTGACTTGCCTAAGTTTATAAACTTAGTTTATAAATTAGTAAAAGTGGCAGAGGAAAGACTTTAACTTGTAACTCTTGACTCTATTCTTTTATTTTCAATTTTGATATACCCTTATATTTTATATACATTTCTTGTAAACAGCATAAGGCTGAATAGTTTTCCCAGCCTGACAATTTTGTCTTTTAATTGAGACACTTTGTCCGTTTATATTCAATGTGATTACTGGCATATTTGGGTTTAAATCTATCATTTTATTTTGTACTATTAGTCCAGCCTGTTCAAAGTCTAAAATTAATCAATACTTTTACTTTCCTTGGACAACACAAGACCCTTAAGGACTGCTAATTCATCCATTTATTTTCCTCCTGACTCATCACATATTTTCATTCTATCTTTATAAACCCCTACATATTATTATTTATCATACATCAGTCATGGTTTTAACCTCCTCAAAATACTGTAATTGTCTTATAGAGCTTAGATTTTCTTGTATATTAACAATTTTCTCTGCTCATTTCTTCTTCCCTATGGGTCCCTTCCAAGGGAGATTATTCCCTTATGCCTGAAGCACAGTCTTTAGAATTTCCTTTCGTGATGGTGTGCTGGTTGCAAAATCTTTCAGTTTTTGTTTGCTTATGTGCTTATTTCTCCCTAATTCTTGAAAGACACTTTTTTCTCATAAAGAATTCCTGGATAACAGTTATTTCTTTTGGCATATTGAAGATGGCATTTCTCTGCCCTCTAAGTGCTATTGTCGCTGTTGAAAAGTCAGCAGTCAGTCTAGTCCTTCTTTGAGGAAATCTGCATTTCCATTTCCCCACATTTCAGCTTAAAAAAATTTTTTTTCTCTTTGTCTTTGATATTCTGCAGTTTCTCTATGTCATACCTAATTGTAGGTTTCTTTTTACTTATCTCGTTTGGGATTTACAAGCTTTTGAACATGTGGATTGCTGTCTTTCAACAGGTTTGGGAAATTACCAGCCCTTGTTTCTTCCAACGTTGCCTTCAATCCTATTTTTTCTCTCCTCTCATTCTGAGGAATTGACAAATTGGGCTTCACCAAGCTTAAAATAGTTGCTCATCAAAGAACACCACTAATAAAATGAATAATCAGGCCACATACTGAGAGAAAATATTTGCAAAACATGTATCTGACAAAGGGTTGGTATCCAGCCTATATAAAAATAACCTATAAAATTCAATAACAGACAAAAATGAAATAAAATGGGCAAAATATTTTGAATAGACACTTCACAAAAGAATATATAAATGGCCAATAAAATAAGCATACAATCATACTCAATGTAATCAATGGCTGTTGTCAAAAACAAACAAACAAAATAACAAGTATTGGCAAGGGTATGGAGAAACTGGAACACTTGTGCATTGCTGGTGAGAATGTAAAATGGTATAGCCACTATGGAAAAATGTTATAGCAATTCCTAAAAAGTAGAATTACCATATGATGTGGCAATTCTACTTCTGAGTATATACCCCAAAGAAATAAAAGCAGGGACTCAAAGAGGTATTTGCATACCCATGTTCATAGCAGGATTATCCCAATAGGCAAAAGGTGGAAGCAGCCCAAGTGTCCATTAATGGAGGGATAGATAAAATGTGGTGTATATGTACAATGGAATATTATTCACTCTTAAAAAGGAAGGAGATTCTGACCCATGCTACAACATGGATGAGTCTGAAGACATTATATTAAGTGAAATAAGCCAGTCACAAAAGGACAAATACTGTATGATTCCACATATATGAGGTACTCACAGGAGTCAAATTCATAGTGAAAAACTAGAAGGGTGATTGTCAGGGGCTGGGAGGAGGCGGGGATGGGGAGTTAGCTTTTAATGGGAACTGAATTTCAGTTTGGGGGGATGAAAAGTTTCTGTGGATGGATGGTGGTGATCGTTGCACAACAATGTAAATATACATAATGCAATAGAACTGTAGACTTACAGATGTTTAAAATGCTAAATTTAATGTTATGTATTTTTTTTACCACAATCGAAAAAAAAAAAAACAAGCACATGAAAAAGTGCTCAAAGTTTTTAGTCATCAGATAGATGCAAAATAAAAGAACAATCTTATACTATTATATACCCACTATTATGGCTAAAATGAAAAAGATTGACACCAAATATTGGCAAGTATGTGGAGCAACTGGAACTTTCATATTCTTAGTAGGAATGTAAAATGGTACAACCACTTTGGAAAACATTTGACATTTTCCTATAAAACTAAACATATACCTGCTCTAATACCTGATAATTTTATTCCTAGGAATTTACCCACTAAGATTAAATACATAGTCACAAAAGGACTTATGCAAGAATTCTGATAGCAACTTTATTGATAATAGTAAAAACTGGAAACAGGTCAGGTGTCCATCAACAGAAAAATGGATAACCAAACTGTGTACAGCTGTATAATGGAATACAATTCAGCAATAAAGAGGAACAGACTTCAAATGCACATACAACTTAATGGATCTCAAAAATACCCTGAGTGAAAGAAAATTTACACATATATACAGTAAGATTCCATTTATATGATATTCTAGAACAGGCAAAACTAGTCTATGGTATAGAAAAAGATAAGAACAATGGTTGTCTCTGGGAGTGGGATGGATATTGAGAAGTGGCGTGAGGGAACTTTTTGGAATTACGGAAATGTTCTGTATCTTGATATAGGATTGGGTTACAAAGGTCAGATTCAGTGACTGTACAATTAAGATTTGTGCATTTCATTTTGTATACATTTTAATCAAAAGAAAAAATTGCAGGCAAAAAAATAAGATGTCAGAACTTCTGATACCCTCTACATTAAAAAAGTTTTCTTTTAATTTTTAAATTAAAAAATTTTTTTCATTTTAGGGGGTTTATCTGAATTGCATTGTGGGTAATTTCCTCCAATTGATCTTCCAATTTACTAATTCTCCCTTTAAATTACTTAATCTATTTTAAACCCTTTTGCTCAGTTTTAAATTTCTGGTATTGAATTTTTAACTTTTAGAAAATTTTAGAAATTATTTTATTTTCAAATTAACTAGATCATATTTTTATAGTTTTCTGCTTCCTGTGGATATTCGTTAGCTTGTCTCTTACTTCTTTAAAAGAGCAAGCATAGTTTTTTAATAATATGAATCTAATAATCCTAGTGGCTAAAGTCTTGGAGTTTCTTTCTATTACCTATTGTTCCGGTTCATACTCACACTACCTTTTTCCATGTGTACTTGACAGTGTCGCGTTCACTGTCTTTGAAGAATTATTTCTGGGACACTTGGAAACCCAGAATAAAGGTGACTCTCTCAGGAAAGGACTTGTATTTGTTTCTGCCAGGGATCTCCTGGGATACTACTAATCTGAGATGATGGTAAACTAAATCCACAGCTGAGGTCTCTTGGTCCCCCCAGATGAGGTGGACTGCAAATGCATGTGAGAACTCAGCCTGAGTTTACAATTTCCCAGTAATCTGCACCCCACGCCACTACCATGCACTTGGTACCAGGGCCACTCGCCTGTCTGATCCTCAAGTGTCGGTGTGGGGCAGGGCTTACCCCTGGCTCACTCCTTCACGCTTCCTTCACGCTTCCCTGTGGTGTAACCCTCAGTGTCCCAGCTTCACGAGGGAGGTATCAAGCTTTGCAAAGCTTTTAAACCCCAAGTGCAAGGTAAGTGAGAGAAACAAACACTCTCAGGGCAAGAGCTGTTTCTAGAATCACTGTCCTGCTGGTAATTCTTTACTATCTTGTCAACTCTTCGGTGCTTGTAAGATGTTCAAAATACTTGATCTGGCTTTTTAGTTGTTTTCCACAGGAATGTTGTTCCAAGAACTCAGCCTGTCATATTCCCTAAAAATAGAACTCAACATCTTTCACGGTGCAGGCCTGGCTTTAGCCACGCTTGAAACACAGCTCAAATCTCATAAATGGGCTTGAGGAATTTTGCCCCAAATTCTGTTGCCTTATTTTAAATCTGTTATATTTTCCCTGGGCCTAAAAATACACTGGGTCTGAAAATTCCCCAGGATAACAGGGCACCAGCTGGGAGACAGAGCTGCCTGGAGCCCTTCAGCCCAATGTTAATGTGCCCTGTGTCCGCAGGGACCCATTGGACCAGGGAAAAAATGAAGGGCAAAAAGGCAAAGCAACTCAGTCAAAGTGATAAATCACCACGATGGTTTCTGTATGGGGGGATGATGGGTGATGTTTTTTGCCTTTTTTATACTTCATTATTCTTTTCAACTTTATTATTTTCAAGATATAAGTGTTATGTTAATATTTAAAATACTTAAGTGAAAAATGAAAAAATAAATAAACAGAGAAGAAAAGGCCCCTCTAGGCCCTCAGCCCTGAATGGTATTTCCAGCAGCAGAGATGAGTTTGGGCAGATCCATTTGCAGCCACGCGGGTGGTGGGAGGTGGGGACATGGAGAGGAGGTTCGGAGAACGGCTGTGTCAGGTGTGATCCCAAGGTGGCCCCCGCTGAAAGGACTAAACTGCTCCTTTCATTTCTCCCATCTGAGCTCCACAGGCATCCTGAGTGAGCTGAGCAGATGGCACTGGGGAGAGCATCTCTGGGTTCCAGCCCTGGCTCCCCAGAGGATGTTGGTTTCCATCGGTAACAGGAGGGGGAAGCCCTGCTCTAGGTGGTCCCCGTTCCTCTGACAGTCTGTGATCCCGCCCCCCCCCCACTTCTCCGGCTCAGGACCCCTGGGAGAGGAAGGGGAGGCTGTTGTGAAGCCCCTCAGGATGCAGGACAAGGGGATGAGCAAAGAGAAGGGGAGGCTCCAGTGCTCTAAAGAGTTTCTCCACATCCAGGTTCCCTCTGAAGCTCTGAGAAGGCTCTGTTTACACTTTGCCCTTCCTAAGCCAGAGTGTCCACAGTTCTGCCTCCCCTCCCCCTCCCGCCCAGTCCATTCATCAGCACGCATTTACCGAGCGTCTCTTCTATTGTAGACACAAGAGGCACTACATGGAATAACTAGACTGCACTTGAACTTCTCCAGTAAATGCTTAAAAAGGATACCTACTATGCTTACCCTCTGTCTTTGGAAGGTTCTCTGGAATCTAGGTTTTCCTCTGAGTTTTGTCTCCGGCCTCTAGTGCCGGTACAGAGCAGGCTGGTGGAGAACCAGGCTCCAGGAGGCCCGCGTGCTGGGATCACCAGGGATGCCCAGAGCCTCCCTTGGGAGACGCTGTGTAGTGATTTCTTCCTACGCTGCCCTGGTGGTGGAAGCCAGGAGTTTGAAAGCTGGGGATCTCAGCACCTCTGAAATTACAGGGCGTCTCTCACTGACATCAGAGCGAGCGCAGTGGTCCAGCCTGGACAGGGTGGAGCCCTCACAAACAGCCCTTCCTCAAGCCTCTGCTCCCCTGGGCACTTCCCTTGCTGCACCCCAGTCCCAGCCCTGCACTGGGTGGTCATATTTTTTCCAAAGGGCAATCCAGGCAATTTGAAGCAAACAGATTTGTTCCCAGCCACACGAGAACACAGGGTTGTGGTCCACAGCCAGGGAGATGTCCTTTTTCTCCACCGTCTTCCTGGTTATCCAAGGACGCAGGTGTGGGGCCGACCTTCCCTCAGCTGGAGAAGCCAAGACATCCAACATCTAGTCTTGATTATTCTTTTTTTTAAACAAATATTTATTTATTTATTTGGTTGCACCAGTTCTTAGTTGCAGCTCACAGGCTCCTTAGTCACGGCATGCGAACTCAGTTGAGGCATGCATGTGGGATCTAGTTCCCTGACCAGGGATCGAACCTGGGTCCCCTGCGTTGGGAGTGTGTAGGCTTTTTGTTTGTTTGTTTGTTTTGACTGCATTGGGTCTTCGTTGCTGTGAGCGGCCTTTTCTCTAGTTGCGGCAAGCGGGGGCTACTCTTCGTTGCGATGCGCTGGCTTCTCGTTGCGGTAGCTTCTCTTGTTGCAGAGCATGGGCTCTAGGGTGCAGGCTTCAGTAGTTCTGGCTCGCGGGCTCTAGAGCGCAGGCTCTGTAGTTGTGGCGCACAGGCTTAGTTGCTCCGCGGCATGTGGGATCTTCTTGGACCAGGGATCGAACCCATGTCTCCTGCACTGGCAGGTGGCTTCTTAACCACTGCGCCACCAGGGAAGTCCCTAGTCTTGATTATCCTTTAACTCATTTTCCAAAAGCACCCAGAACTCTGTCACTCTTGCCCTGCTCGTTGGCACACCTGCAGCTATAAGTTTGCTGATTTACTCAACAAACTTTTACTGGGCACCTACTATGTGCAGGCACTGTGCTGGGAGACAAGGAGGCCAGCCGAAGAGTCCAGGTCTCAACCTCAGGGAGCCCTCAGTGCAGAGTGGGAAACAGAATTCATCAAACGACAGTGCAAGCCTGTCCATTTAGCATGGGCTGCAAGAGAGGCGTGGGGTGTGCCAGTATAGAAGAAGCCAAGGGGGTGGGCTCCTGAGCCAGGGCGATCGAGGTACTTTGAAGGTGAGTAGGCAGCAGCAGGTGAAGTGAGGAGGCTTCAGTGTGGTGTGGTGGGGTGGGGATGGGGGAGGGTGGTGGGCAGAGAGGATGCAGGGGGAGGCAGACCCAGCCTGAAGACCCTGCACCGCTGAGTGTATATTTTTTCTTTATTCTAAGAGTGGTGGAAAGCCATGGAACTGTTCTAAGCAGAGAGAGAGAGAGTGAAGCTGCCTGCGGGGGCAGGAGGGGGTTCCAGGATGCCTCTCGGGTCTCTGACTCACCTGCGGATGCTCACTGAAATGGGCACCCGGAGCTTGGGAGCTGCGGCTGGTGTGGCAACCAGGCAGATTGGTGGTCCCAGGCAGGAGGGGGGCAGGGCAGTCCTGGCCCTGAGGGGGTGCAGCCTGGGCTCTGAGGCGGTAGTGTGACATGGGCTGTAGCCTCTCACTTCCTCTCATTCCATTCCCACCTTGGAGCTGGCCGGGTACTGGAATGTTCTCTATAGAAAATCCAGAAAGACCACGGGAGAATGAAGGTTTGTGCTATTTCCCTCCCATCTGAGGGGAAGGGATGGGGAGGGAGAGGGAAGGCAGGGAAGGGAGGGAGAGGGGAGGAGGGGGAGGGAGGGGGAGGGGAGGAGGGGAAGGGATGGAGAGGGGGAGGGGAGGGGGAGGGGAGGAGCCGCAGCTGTCTGCCGGCCTTCTGGTCACACGGGGAGTCGGGTGCCAGCCCCCACCGCCTACCTCTATTTTTACATCAGCGCCGCTGGCAGCTGGCTGGTTGAATCGGCCTCCCAGTGGCGGAGGGACTCTGGCGGCGGGCGAGGGCCGGGGAAGCATGTCGTCTCAGCGAGAATTAGTCTCTCCTGCGAGGAGATCTTCGCCTTTTCCCTGAGCTGCTGTGCCCGGGGCGGGGCGTGACAGCTGCCAGGCTGTCAGGGCTCTGGGGATGGAGCCGGGAGTCACCAGGACAACAGCCTGGGTTGGGCAGCGAGCTCAAGGCGTGGGTGGCTGCGGGGCGGCTGGAAGCTGTGCTAATAGGCAGTGAAACGCGCCACCCCGCGGCGCGATGGGCCCAGCGACACGCGACCGGGTGGGTAGCAGACGCTCAGAACCCCGGGCCGGAGCCCGGGCGGGGCAGTCAGATGCCGGAGGAGCCGCCTTCCTCCCGGCGGTGCCGCGTCCTGCAAACCCTCGGCGTCTCTGAGCCTAATTCCCCGCTGTGCGAGGGGGTAGCGAGCCCAGCCCTGCGGGGCTGCAGGATCTCAGACGCTCGGTACTGGTGTCCGCAGTGCCGAGAGCGGGGCTACTTCTTCCTGTCGCTGTGTCTTGAGGGGAGCTCGGCATACACCCCCTCCCTTGGTCTGTGAAGGGTGCAGGAGCCTTCCTGAGGTCACCGGCAGGGTCAAGGGCCAGAGGTGCTCTGCCCCGCGCCTTTGGGCCCCTCTGGGCCTCAGCCCGCATGTCGAGCAAGATCATCTCCAAGAGAACATTGCTCCTCTGAGCTGCTGCTGTACCTTCAACCACCTGGCTGTTTGGTGCATGGAATCAGAGGCTGATGTTGGGTCCCCGCTCCTGAATTCACCTTGTTTGCATCACAGGGTGAATGTTGACTGTGTCCATCCTGGGGATTTAGATTCCCAGAAGAGGGAGTCAGAGTTGACCCTTGCTGGGAGGAAGGGGATGGGCTGGGAGCAACACACCTTTCTTGCCTGCTCTGAGGGTGGGTGCTGCCCTCCCCACCCCCCACAGAACCCCCAGCTCCCGGGCCTGGTGGAGGAGAGCCATGAGTCTCTCTGGTCTGTCCTCTGACATTCCGAGCGAGAGCCTGGTGGCCCAGGGCCCGGGCCTGCCTGTGCCCTCAGGCTGGGGCAGGCCAGGCTGAGCCTGACCCCATGCAGCTCAGAGCCCCGAGGGTCACGCCCATGGAACAGACACCCGACCACTGGCACAGCCTCTCCTTTTGGGGACTCCGGAGCAGGCATCTGTCTTCGCCTTCACACACTCCATCTGACCCTAGAAGGAAGCAGAGGGACAGCGACAAGTGGCCAGTGTGGTTTTCTCCCTTTCTCCCTGGGTGAGTAAGCTCAGCTGTACACTCAAACTTCAAAGTCAAGAGCGGCCGTGGTGGGCCCCGAGGGGGAGACAAGGGTGTCCAGACCCCGTGAGGGATGCACACGGGGCGGCCCAGGCTGACGCACAAGTGTCCTCTCCGCCCTGCCCCGCATCCCTCCTTCCCCACGTCTCTGAGCACCAGGCGCCCAGCTCCCCTCACACTGTGTGTCCCGTCTTCCTGTTGGGTATCTGGAACGCTTGGCCTGTCTGTGGACCTGGGCAGTGGGCAAGGCGTGGCCCCAGGGGAAAGGCAGCGGGCCTTGAGCTGCTGGGACCCTCTCCCAGGGCTTCAAGTGTCAGGCCTCGGTCTCGTTAATCTCAGGTGCTCCTTGAGGGCGGTGGCCAAGCTCCCCAGTAAAGCGGCCACCAAAGCCACGTCTTTCCTCCCACGGGGGCTAGCTTGGTGGGGCCGCTGGTCCAGCAGCGAGTCTCTGCCTGTCGTGACCTGGGGTCAGGGGTCTCCCCACGGTGCCCTGTGCCAAGGAGCAGCTGGCCCCAGGGGAAGCTAGAAGTTTTCCCATTTTGCAGATTGGAAAGACAAGGCTGAGAGGCGATTGTAAAATCCCAGGCCACTGTTGCGTCAGGAAGCTGGTTATTTCTCCCACGTCCCGGGATGCCCGGGGCAATGAGATGGGGGGGATGGTGGGCGAACCCTTGGCAGCTGTGGAAACACGGAGTTAGGCTCCTTCCTGGGGAAAGCCCCACGGGGCACGACCCTCCCCCGTCCCCTCGGTCAGAATCCACCTTGAGGACAAAGCCCGCCACCTCCCTTCGCAGGTGTTTTATTTTTCTCTCTTCTAAGTGGCCTCCCCTCGCCCTATGCACCTGGTTTGCCATCTCACGGGTTCATTATCGTCCAGACTGAGCTCCCAGCGCTGGGTCTGGACTGCAGCCTGGGGACAGGAAGAAGGGAGTGGGGGGAGAGCAGCTTTCCTGGGCTGGACTCACAGTGACAGCTGGGCCGCATGCCTGCCATTCCCCCCAGCACGCTCATCCTCTGAATATAGGGGCTGCTGGCACAGCCAGGGCCCTGGCTCCAGGGCTGGACACTCCGCTGCTTCAGGGCAAGGCCAGCGGGCCGGGCTGGGGCGTCAGCTTTCCCCCTGTCCTTGCATGGTCAGGGCCCACAGCCTGCATTCTGATTTGTGTGTATTATTAGGTCCCAGGACTCCTGCAGCCCTGGGTGAGCCTCAGAGGGTGGGCCCCAAGCCAGTCTGTGAAGGGAACTGGCTCCTGAACTTGAACTATGTTTGGGGATCCTTGGCCTGCTTAAGATGGCAGACCCGCCAGCTCCTGCTGGCAAAATGGAAAGGTGCCTCAGTGCCTTTCCTTGCTGTCCTTCCAACTGCCCTTGAGCCCATGATGCTTGGCAGTCCCCTCCTGCACTTTCCCTCACCCCCGACCCCTGGGGCTCCTTTCTGTTCTATAACCTAGTTCATGGCTGACGGAGCTTCGCTGCTTTCTCTCCCTGGTGACATGGGGGGAGTGTTTACTAGGGCGGTGAATGCCACGATTCTACAAGGAGGGTTAATTTGGGGAATTGGGACCACACTGCCCTGGAGGTGAGGGGGGGGTCCCCGTCCAGGGCACAGAGCCCCCCGACCCCCAGGCAGGAGGAATGCCCAGACACTATTTGACGATGACTGTGAAAGGGGAGAAGCTGTGCAGCTTTGCCACCGAGGGGACGGGAGTGACAGGCCCCTCACTCTCTGCCTTCGGTGCCTGCCCTCCGCCTTGGGGGCTCAGAGCCAAGGCCAAGCCTAGTGAGCAGGTCTGGTTTGATTGGACTATTAGTATTATGAATTAATTTTTTTACAGGTAAAGAACTTCATTAACCTTTGTTTCAAACGTTATTCCCAGGCTTCTTCAGCTTACTGAGCTGCAGAGAATGAATTGTTTAAGCAAAGGCTGAAAAGAGATACAGTGTCCGGGGGGCTTGGGCTTAAAACTCTCAGAGATCTGATTTTATCACATCCATGAACAAAATGTTTAAAAGCAGCCATAACGTAAACTGGCGGCTCCTAGTAACATCTTCAAGTTTTATCTTCTTCAGATGCTGACTCAATTCAGTTTGCCTGGTTCTTAGAAGCCTCATCAGAATTCTCCACGGGCTCTGGACCCTCACCATCACTCCTGACCCTGGTTGGAGTGCACAGGTGAGGGGCTGATGCCAGGAGGCCGGGCCTGAGGCAGGAGCTGCAGGAGAAGCCAGGCCAAGCAGAGGGCGCCACACCCTGACCCCTTGCCCGAACCCTCGGCCACACCCCCTTCCCAGTGGGCGGCTCAGGGTAAGGGCTGCAGCCTTTCTTCACAGGGAGCTCCTCCCAGGCAGGCTGATCTCACCTGTGCTCTCACAGCCCTGGGTGCCCCACCCCCTGGGGACAGAGGTCCTACCTCGCACTGGGGAGCCTCCTCTGCAGAGGTGGGCACAGCCCCCAGGGCATCTGAGCTCTCCCCACTCACTCGACAGTCCCTCATGACTCAGTGCCTCCAGGCCTTATCTTCCGCATCTGTAAACAAGGGGCATTGCGGTCACCTCCAGGGGCTCTCTCTGCCCCAGCCCTGAAGTCCTGCCTGCACTTCCATTCCAAGATCAGGACGTGGTGGGCTCCTTGAAGGCCCTCTTGGCTGTGGCAGTGCTGGTGGACCCTCCACCCTCGGGAAGGAGCTCTGGTCCCCGGCTTGCAGCGCCCAGGCCGTGGACCTTCTTGTGTCCTCTGCCCTCTGCCTGCCGGCTGGGGCCACCACGCTCACCACTGGGGTCACCACTGTGTCAGAGGGAGAGGTTGATATTTCTGCTGCCCTGAGAACAGTGTCCTGAATGGGGTAAGCGCAATACTTGTGTTTGTTGAATGCATTAAGGATATATTATTTAAAACCTCAATTAGAGATTTTTCAGAAATAAACTTTTATTTTGGAACATTTTTAGATTTGCAGAAAAGTTGCCATGGGAGCATGTAGACTCCCATACATCACGTCCCCAGTTGCCCCACTGGTAGACCTTCTGTTAACCGGGAGGGTTGTCACCCTTGGGAACCAGCCTTGGAGCGAGGCTATTACCCGCACTCCGGGCTTTCTCTGGGTTTCTCTTGTTCTCCCGCTGGTGCCCTGTTTCTGCTCCAGGACCCCACAGACGCCACGTTGCACTCGGCTATCCTGCTCGCCTCCTCTGGTCTGTGAGAGTTTCTCAGTCTTAGCTGGTTTTTTGTGACTTTGACAGTTTTGAGGAGTTCCGGTCCGGTATTTGGTAGAAGGTCCCTCAATTTGGGTTTCCCTGGTGTTTTTCTCATGATCAGACTGGGATTCTGGGTTTTTGGAAAGAATACTAAGAGGTAAAGTGCCCGTCTCCTCATATCACATGAGGGGACCCGCATGACCCCCCTGCTGATGTGAGGGCACGTGGCTGAGGGGGTGTCTGCCAGGTTTCTCCAATCTGAGTGACTATTTCACTTTCCCTACAGTATTCTTTGGAGCCCAGGCTTAGAGCCTAAAGGAGGGGGATTAAGCCCCACCCCCTGGAGGAGGGAGTATCTCCATATATCGTTTGGAATACTTTGTAAGGATGAGCTGCCACTTCTCACCCATTTATTTACTTCTTCAATCATAATTTTCATCAGTATGGGTTTATAAATAGAGTTATTTTATACTTTGGGTTATAATCCAGGGCTATATTATATATTTTGTTGCTCATATCCTTCTGAATTTGGCACCTGAAGCTCTTACGGGTTGCGTAAGATAGTCGAAAATATATATATTGGTCTCTGCCCCTGGTTCCTGACACAGGGCTCCTGAAACCCTTGTGATTTCCTGGGCGATAGGACAGTCTTCTGTTCTAATTAGGTGACTCTGCGTGGCTCCTGAGGGCTGGTCACCAGCAAGACCCAGCAGGATGAGACGCTTGGAATTTTCAGATCCGCCTCCCATTGTTTTGGGAAGGAGAAGGACTGAAAGCAGAGTTAATGACGGATCACGCGAGCCTCCATAAATCCCAGTAGGCTGTGTCTTTAGAGCCCAAGGGGAGGGGCCCACAAGGTGCTGCCTTGGCCACAGGATCCTGAGAAACGGGGTCTTCACTCCTGCAGGAGGAGCCCAGCCGGGCCCCTGCCCAGCACAAGCCTGGCCGTCTGAAGGTGGCCGGCTTTGCCATCACGGCTGAGCTCTGCCTTCACCTTTGGGGACGTCGGCAGTGACCGGCCACCAGCCACACGACCGGTTTGTCACCAGCCCCCTCCTCTGTGTGGGCACAAAAAGTTCACGCAGTTTGGGCCTGAGGTCTCGCTCTTTAAGTCTGGGCAGATGGCACATCTGAGGGACACGGGGGGCTCAGAGATCTCGGAAGCTTCCAAATTAAAGGGAAAGGAATCTTGGCTGGAAGCACCAAGCATCTTAAGAGACGTGACTGTAGTAAAACAGAGAAGTACCGTAACTCTGCCTTCTGCTTCAGACCTCGTGCAGGGGGAGCCCTGCGGAGGGCTCGCCAGGCCTAGGGCCTCATCAGTGCTGATCGCACAGGGAACCGTGTGCTGTCTGGGGAGAGAAGCAGGATTTAAGACTGAGGCACGTAAGGCAAGGTAACAGGCATTTATTGGGCTCCCACCGTGTACCGAGCACTCTGCTGGCCACTGGGAGAGACCGCAGGGAAGAGGAGACATCTGTCCTGCCCGAAGAGCATCTCTCCTGTCTCCTAAGAAAGTAAGGTGCACAGGAAACCACCCTGTAAATAGGGATGCTGGCCGGTGACACCTCTGTGATTCTGCCAGTTACGACCGGGCTTCCCGCAGGCCAAGTCCAAGGCTGCTCTCTCTGCAAGCTCTCAGGACACCTTCAGAGAGGCACAGCCAGGCGCGGAAGGGAGGGCACACGCCCCAAAGCACTGCCCTGCCCGTGTCAGACAGGCATCCCCTCCAGTAAGAACCTGAGCATGACCCTGTGCCCTTCTGCTCCTGCCTCAAATAGGAGCAGGCCAGGCAAACTGGACCTCTTACCAGTTCCCTTGGAAGCAGAAAAGGCTACAGTGGTGTGGTACAGAGGATAAATAGCCCCCAGAGATGTCCATCCCCAGAACCTGTGACCCTGGTACCTTATATGTCCAAAGAGATCACAGATGTGACTAAGATAAGGACCTAGAGACGGGAAGCTTATCCTGGATTATGTGGCTGGGCCCAGTGGAATCACAGGAGTCCTTATAGGAGGGAGGCAGAGATTCAGAGTCAGGGAAGGAGAAGTGATGGGGGCAGTGATGCAGTTGCAGAAGGGGACCAGAAGCCAAGGAATACAGGCAGCCTCCAAGGAAACGCACTCTCCCCAGGGCCTCCAGAAGGAATGCAGCCCTGATGACACCCATTTCAGACTTCTGGCCTCCAGAAATGTCAGACAGTAAGTTTGTACTGTTTAAACCACTAGGTTTGGGCTTCCCTGGTGGCACAGTGGTTGAGAGTCCGCCTGCCGTTGCAGGGGACACGGGTTCGTGCCCCGGTCCGGGAGGATCCCACATGCCGCAGAGCAGCTGGGCCCGTGAGCCATGGCCGCTGAGCCTGCGCGTCCGGAGCCTGTGCTCCACAACAGGAGAGGCCACAACAGTGAGAGGCCCGCATACCGCAAAATAAATAAATAAATAAACCACTAGGTTTGGGTTATTTGTTACAGCAGTGGTAGGAAACTAATACAGCTAATTGTCTTATGAAAAATGGCCCTTTCTAGGGCTAACTTCCCTCTTGGCCTGGACCACAGGTTGTACGGAAGCGATGGAGACCATGTTGTAAAGGGGGATGATTTCTTTGGGGTCTGTATTAGGTACTTGACATTGACGTTTATGTTGGGTTCCCACCACCTCCACATCAAAAGCACATTTATTATACGCATCCACCTTACTCGGATGGCAGCAAACTTGCTTTCCGTTCTCTGAAGTTCTTGCTGACTTCTCTTTGGAAGGCAGTAATTATGTGCCTTTGCTATTTAGAGCCTCTTCATTTCCTGGATATCAGGATGACAACAATACCCCACAGACAGACCCTCTGCCACCCGAGGATTGATTTTCACACGTTGCCTTTCCCTTCTACATGACAAAGTGTCTCAAGGGAAAGGCAGCTTCGTGGAGCCGGGCACACAGAACGGTGGGTGACATTTCTGTGCACATGTGTCTGTGAGGATGTGGGTGCCATGTTCTCTAAACCTCTCCAGAAATAGATGAACTAAAACTTCCATGAGATTGAGGAAGACTTAAAGCAACAACTCCACTCTAGTCTCTGTGCATTGTAGCTGGTTTAAGGCTGAACCAGAAATATGTCCCTTTGGGGAGGGCTCCCTGCTGACAGAACCCTTCATAAATGGAGGTCCCCAGTCATGTCACAGATGTGCCACATGGAAACCAGCAGAGCTTGCGTCCCACGCCCTGCCGTTCATGACGGCGCTCAGAAAGCAGCACCTGCACGTCATATAGCATCTTAAACCTATTCTCATTTTACAATTGAGAGCTGCTTCTTTGTCTCTGAGACTTGAAATATGGCACGTCTGGGCTGTCTAGGTGCTGGGCTCCTTGCCTAGTGTGGTGGTGAGGCAGGTATTTGTCGATGCATCACTTGCCTCACGCTGGAGCCTATAACTCAACCTGGATTAGCTTGCATCGTATATACTTCTTGATTGATGGATGCTCAAGTGATTTTCAACAGAAGTGCCAAGACTACTGGATATCTACATGCAAGAGAATGAAGTTGGAACCCTACCTTATACCAACACAAAATTAACTCAAAATCAATCATAAATCTAAATGCAAAAGTCAAAATTATAAAAATCTTAGAAGAAACATGGCAATCAATCTTTGTGTCCTTGGAATAGGTGATAGTTTCTTAGATATGATACCAAAGGCACAAGTCACAAAAGAAATAGTAAATTAGACTTCATCAAAATTAAAAACTTTTTTCCAAGTTCTGTGTCTTCTTTTCTTAAAAATTGAGATATAATTGACATATAACATATTCGTTTCAGGTGTACAACATACTGTTTTGATACTGTATATATTACAGAATGATCACCACAAAAGTCTAGTTAACATCCATCACCACACACATGTATAATTTTTATAATCAAGTAAGTGATTTCTGTGACTGGAAGAAAATGAGGACTCAAAATAGATAGGTGCCAACTGCAAGCTGCGGGGAGAAAAAAAGAAGAAATTAATAAAAAAGTGAAGGGAAGGGGAGGGGAGATGTGTGGGGACAGCAGACCCTGGGGAGCATCAATTTTTCCTTTAGAAGTTTGGTGGGGAAGAAAAGGCCTTGGTTGTTGACTTCATTTGTTTTTCTTTGTTCACTAGTGAATTGAAGTTTGTTTTTTGTGAAGCGTGTGTGGCATATGCTCACTGAGCAAACTTGGCCTTTTGTGACGGGCCTGAAAAGCACATCCGATTTTCTGATTAGTTTGTAAGGACTCTACACTCCAGCTTCTGGGCAGGTTTACAAGTTGTGAGCATAATTTGCGGCTCCTCAATTTGAGAAGCTGTGGTGGATTTGCAGGTATTTACACATTCTCAGCGTGTGTCACACATCTATGATTGGAGTCTGGTTTTGAATTTCATGCGCAAGAAAAACTCATGTCACTGGGGATGATAAATTTCCTTCCCTCTAGAGTCTGGTAGAGTGGGGCTGAGAGTGCTTTGTGGGCCCAGAGAGGTCTGTGACACCCTTGCTCTTGGGTGAGGGAAGAGGAATGGCAGACAATCATGGCGTGACAGGGAGAATAATGATGCAGACTGTAGATAGTGGGACAGAGGCCTCCTGACTTGCAGTGAGATCTTGGCAAGAGCTGCAATTTCTGCTGGAGAGGGTGTGGAGAAAAGGGAACCCTCCTACACTGTTGGCAGGAATGTAAATTTGTGCAGCCACTGTGAAAAACAGTTTGGAGGTTCCTTAAAAAACTAAAAATAGAGTTACCATATGAGCCAGCAATCCCACTTATGGGCATATATCCGGAGAAAACTATAATTCAAAAAGATACATGCATCCCAATGTACATTGCAGCACTATTTACAATAGCCAGGGCATGGAAGCAACCTAGATGTCCATTGACAGATGAATGGATACAGAAGATGTGCTACATATATACAATGGAATATTACTCAGCCATAAAAAAGAATGAAATAATGCCATTTGCAGCAACATGGATGGACCAAGAGATTGTCATATTGAGTGAAGTAAGTCAGACAGAGAGGGACAAATATCGTGTAGGATATCACTTATATGTGGAATCTAAAAAAAGTGGTACAGGGCTTCCCTGGTGGCGCAGTGGTTGAGGGTCCGCCTGCCGGTGCAGGGTACGTGGGTTCGTGCCCCAGTCCAGGAGGATCCCGCATGCCGCGGAGCGGCTGGGCCCGTGAGCCATGGCCGCTGAGCCTGCGCGTCCGGAACCTGTGCTCCGCGGCGGGAGAGGCCACAGCGGTGAGAGGCCCGCGTGCAGCAAAGGGAAAAAAAATTAAAAATAAAAAAGTGGTACAAATGAACTTATTTACAAAACAGAAATAGAGTTACAGATGTAGAAAACAATCTTGTGATTAACAAGAGGGAAAGGGGGGAAGGGATAAATTGGGAGATTGGGATTGACACATACACACTACTATATATAAAATTGATAACTAATAAGGACCTACCGTATAGCACAGGGAACTCTACTCAATATTCTGTAATGACTATATGGGAAAAGAATCTTAAAAAGAGTGGATAGATGTGTATGTATAACTGATTCACTTTGCTGTACAGCAGAGGCTAACAAAACATTGTAAATCAACCATACTCCAGTAAAAATTAATTTTAAAAAAACTATATGCCAAAAAAAACAAAAACAGAAAACCAAAAATCTGAGCTTAGAAGTCAAAGCCAAGGATACTCGGCCTCTCCTGATGCAACAAACGGCAGCTTCTTTAATAATGAAAGAGTCACAGGATAGAGAGGAAGTACAGAGAATAATGACATTTCAAGATATTCTGCTTCATAAACATCAACAGATGTAATGATTCATGTGTCTCAGAGCATATTCAGGGAATAAGCAAACAGAGGAAAGAAATAGAATTAAGCAACCTTGGCCCTACTTTGTCTCCTAACTTCTTCAATGTGACATGGCACTTGTCATGTTTGTTTAAGCCACTTTTCCTCACGGAGCTAGGGACTTCCTGATCACTCTTAAGAGCGATACTGATTTTGATTACATCTTTGAAGATTATATCTTTGATTACATCTTTTTAAAATTTTATTTATTTATTTATTTATGGCTATGTTGGGTCTTCGTTTCTGTGTGAGGGCTTTCTCTAGTTGTGGCAAGCAGGGGCCACTCTTCATCACGGTGCGCGGGCCTCTCACTATCGCGGCCTCTCTTGTTGCGGAGCGCAGGCTCAGTAGTTGTGGCTCACGGGCCCAGTTGCTCCGCGGCATGTGGGATCCTCCCAGACCAGGGCTTGAACCCGTGTCCCCTGCATTGGCAGGCAGATTCTCAACCCCTGCGCCACCAGGGAAGCCCCTGATTACATCTTTGATTACATCTTTGATTACATCTTTGTAATTTTGATTACAACTGATGATACCGTAATAAGGAGAAAAACGGATAAAAACGTAAACAAATGATTCATCGTGTGGACACCGGCAATTGATTCAGACCTGTTACCACTGTGTGTGCAGCGCATTTCCCACAGTCAGGGAGAAAAAACACTTTGTACCTTCATACAAAATAAAAATAATACAGCCACTCTGTTTTGGTCTCACCAAAGAACAAAATCTCGAGCATTTCCTGTAATCCTGGCCTCTCAGCAGGGACCACGTCTTCCTGGCTTTGGCGTTAATGTCTGAGACAGTAGCACATCATCAGGGTGTGAGGAGCTGATCCTTTCCCACCATGAACAGACAGATGTAAACAGGCAATCTTGTGCGGTTTTATCACATTAGATACTTGTTGGATTTTTTTATTGGATGAGCTGGTCTTATTGAAGTCTGGCTCCCTTGCCCTTTTTGCAAATAAAAAAATGTTTTTCATCCTGAAATACTTTTTGCCTCTGAACCTTGCCTTGACAGACTCAATGAATTTGATCTCACAGTTTTGAAAAGCCATACATGTCGCTCTTTGTAGAGCCATGTGGAACATCTAAGGGGCCCTAGAGCCCCAGTGCCCGCTTTCCCATGGCTCCATCCCAGGGCTGGCACCCTCCTTCACGGTGAAACTGGCATCAAGGCTCAAGGGACAGCAACGGCCTCACTGGAAGCCTGGAAACTCCACGGGGCTGCCTCTCTCAACCCACTGTGTATTCCATGCAATTGACAGCGCTCAGCTTCATCTCCTTGAGAGAGTGTTAGCCCTGGGACTGCAGGTGGGCAAGATGTTGCTGGAGGAGTTTGGTGACCTTTGAACCAAGTCCCCATCACCTAGGGCCATTTGTAGGCATCCATGTATTTGGAAAGAAACATGGAGATCCATGGCCTGATCCCTGGACCAGCCACAACGTGTCTGAAACCACCTCTGCCCTGCAAATCCAGGGCTGTGCTCGCCCCACCTGTGTGTCTGCTTTCCATCGGGGCTCCTGGACCCGGAAGGCTGCCCTCACTAGAGGAAGCTCTGCAGGCGGCATGTCAGCTCTGACGGAGGGAGGGCCGTCCCATCAGTGTGTCTCTAGCTCAATGTCAAAGCTCCGGGGTTCTAAGGGTCCCCATGGTCCTGTGGCAGCTGCCTGTATCACGCCTGCGTTACACGGTAACTGAAGTCTTCTTACCATAGCAGGGGGTCACTAGCAGAGCACCTGTCCCGTCCCTGCTGTTCGGCCTCAGTGAGAGGACCTGAGCGCTGACAATCCCCCGCGTGGACCTTTCTGTGGGGAGAAGAACTGCTGCGCGCAGACCTGGCGGAAGTGCTGCGCGCGCCGCGCAGGCGCAGGACGGGTGCTGAGACTGGCGGGTGCTTTCTGGTAGCTGTCTGTCCACACCCTTCTGTCCTCCTGGGGACTGGCCCTCGATGCTGCCCTGCACTGTTAATCACATTGTGGTGCACCCCCACCCCCACCCCGCTGCCAAATCGGAACCGGGCACCTGACCCGGGGTCAGCTGGAAGCAGCATTTGGTCCTGGATGAGCCCGTAATCCAAATGGTCCAGTCGTCACCCAGATTGGTCTGTGGAGTGCAGAGATGGCGGCGGGGGGGGGGGCTGCTTCTGCGGGGCCGGGGCGTGCCATATGGGGGTGGCGGTGCTGTGCGGCTAGGACCCCGCCCGGGGAGGGAGCTGGGAGACAGAGAGACAGGTGGAGGCGCTCAGATCGGGTCTGAGGACCCAGTCATGCCCGCGTCCATTCCCATTGCTTGAGTAATGGGAATTTACTTCCTTCCCACCTTTGTTTGGCTTCAGCTAGTTTGATTTGGGCTTCTGTCATTTTCAACTAAAACAGTCCTAGCTGTCCCTTGTACCCAGGCAGCTACCTAGTGGTTAAAGGCACAGATGCCTGGGTTCTGATCCTGGTTCCACCTCTCCAGGTGCAGGGCTCTGACGCCCCAGCCTGTTTCCTCAGGTGCGAGGTGGCCCCGGTCGCTGTTAAAGAGCCTGTTGGTCATGTCCAGGTGATAACGGGTAAGAAAGCTTCCAACACCTGCCAATCATTATGACTGGGTCCTTTCAAGGCCTCCAGCTGTTAGGTGCTCCAAAGAAGAGCTTTCCTTTGGAAAGAATGTTCTTATTTTTGAGGCAGTTTTAAGTGTAACTGGATTAACCCGAAGACCTCTACTTGCTTATAAAAGGGAAATGTATCCAGAGGAAAGGAACACATTCCCATTTCTCCAGAGAGCTCTTCAAGAAAGGAAATCCTCCATTACTCCAAACTTTATGCTAAATTCCAAGGCAGAGGTGTTTTAATTAAGTGTGTAATAAATACCTATCATGGCCAGGACAGTAGTAGGTCATGTTTGTCATCCAGCTGCAGAGCCTCTTTTAAGAGCTGCAGGGCATTGTTTTGTAGAGTTCTGATTGTTTTTTGTGAAATTGCTTTCATTCACATAGTGATTTGTATGCAAATCCTTGCAGGAGGCTGAAATGCTGTTTGTTTGCTTTCTTATTGTTTTTATGTTTGTTTTTGTACACTTTCTTGTTCCAGAAAAGGTTTATGATAATTTATACAAGATTATAAAAGATAAAATAAAAACAAATAAGTGAAGAAATTGGACCATGGAGGGTGGAAAGCTAAGATAAATCTAGGAGTAAGATTTATAGGCAGGTATAAATAAACCATAAATTTAATTCTGAGCTTAGTAGCAGTTTACACAGAGAGGGAAATACAAGCAGGTATATGTTTGTGTTATTCATGCCTTTTTTTTTTAAACATCTTTATTGGAGTATAATTGCTTTACGATGTAATCATGCCTTTTTATTCTGATGCTTTGACATCTTGGGGTCTTGATGACCTTGTGAAGACCCTCCCCGCCTCCCCTACAAGGGCTGGCTAATTCCTGGGGGTAGTAAACAGCTGGCCTTCAAGCACCTTCCAAATGCAAACCAACCAATGCCACACCCCAACTACTTCCTCTATGGGTCTCTCACTCTGGGCCACATCCCCCTGCCCTAATCACCCAGGGTCAGGTAGCAGACACCTAGGGACAGCTCCTATGTCCCAAAGCCCACTGAGATTATTCACTCAGTTACTCAAAATCAAATTAGCCAATATTACACCTGCTTCCCTTGCCTCTTCTTGCCTTGCTTGCCGAAACCAGAATAAAGGCTCCTGGCTGAATTTTCCCCACTCCCTCTGTCTTCTGGCTGACCCTGGTACTTCCCTGTATGGTCGTGCCTCTTATTTCTAGGGACTTGTGGATACACAAAATTGTTTCCTTCATGACAGATATTTCCATGTCTGCGTGTCTTACCATACCTGAGTAAAACAAATCCCTGGCACATGCTACAATAGTGCTTCATGACATCCAAGGAGAAAAACAAGCCAGTTGCTCAGAAGCACAATTATTCATAAAAGTGAGGCCAGAGGTAATTATCTCCTGTGAGTCCTCTTAAAGAGGACATTTTGCCATGGTGTAAACAAAGCCTCAAAGGCAAATCCACAACAGAATGCCTTGGTATTAGTTAGGACACTTTCAGCAGCAAGTGATAGAAAACTGACTGAAAGAGGAATAGACACCAAAAGTTCACAGGTAGGGCAGTTCCACGGAATTTACAGCTCCAGGAGAGCTTGGTTTCTTTGTGATTCTTTGGGGGGTTTTTTTCGGTTTTTTTTTTTTTTTTTTTTTTTTTGCTTCCCCACTGAACACTTTCTGAGACACAGTAGATCTGTTTATCTTAATGTAGTAAGAAATTTTTTTTTTTTTTTTTTTTTGCGGTACGCGGGCCTCTCACTGTCGTGGCCTCTCCCGTTGCAGAGCGCAGGCTCCGGACGCGCAGGCTCAGCGGCCATGGCTCATGGGCCCAGCCGCTCCGCGGCATGTGGGATCTTCCCGGACCAGGGCATGAACCCGTATCCCCTGCATCAGCAGGTGGACTCTCAACCACTGCGCCACCAGGGAAGCCCATAAGAAAATATTTTGACATATTAACTGATCATTTTTACTTTTCGTATTCCTGTCTACCCTGTGGCCTTTCTTTTTAACATTAGAGGCTAAGTCCAGAGACAAAAAAAAATTGAGTCAAAATCTTAGCCTTGGGGCTTCCCTGGTGGCGCAGTGGTTGAGAGTCTGCCTGCTAGTGCAGGGGACACGGGTTCGAGCCCTGGTCTGGGAGGATCCCACATGCCGCGGAGCAACTGGGTCCGTGAGCCATAACTACTGAGCCTGTGCGTCTGGAGCCTGTGCTCCGCAATGAGAGAGGCCACGATAGTGAGAGGCCCGCGCACCGCGATGAAGAGTGGCCCCCGCTTGCCGCAACTAGAGAAAGCCCTCGCACAGAAACGAAGACCCAACACAGCCATAAATAAATAAATAAATAAATTTCTTAAAAAAAAAAAAAAAAAAAAAAAAAAATCTTAGCCTTGACTCTAAATAAAATAGACTTGTGAAAACCATAGCAGAGGTAATGTCTTGAAAACTAAGGATTTCAACTGACAAGAACCTGGCCTTTGGGGGAAGATCAAAAAGATCACAGTGAAGAGCTGAGTGTATGATGTTTACCTGGAAATGACAACTGGAAGAACACCTACCAGCCCATTCTCTCCACCACAGAGCAAGGGGAGGAAGGCCCTTTCTGGGCTACAGGGAGGAGAGTTTCTCCAAATTTCAGAGGGTAGGATAGCAGGGAAGGCTACTGATGCTGAGAGTCTCCAAGAAGGAACTCTGTGTCAGGCACGCCCAGGCTGAATGAGCCATGATAATGACCCCTTGATAAGTTGGCAGGACCCCTGAGCACTGGGATCTGTGCCCTAAGAAATGGCCAGTGTAGACCAGGGCTCAGAGCATCATCTAAGTAGGGTCTGTGCGTGGCCAAGGCTATGGTTCTCAGGGTAGATCAGGGGAAGGTCCTGAGACTCCAGGAGGTCCCAGAAGTGCTGAGAGAGCTGGGGGAGCCTCGTGGTTCTGGTGAGGGGGTGTAGCTACTTACAGAACTGGGGATCTGGCATCCAGGACCATAGCAAGGCTGCAGGGGATGCAGAGGCGTGGGAGTGAGGACCCAGAGGGGCTAGGTGGGCAGAGATGGACTGAGGCCAGCACCGTCTCCTCCTCACAACTGCAGCACTTACCTGGGTCCTCCAGAGCCTTGACCCATCTCTAGTGCAGAGCAGGGGAGAAACATCTGAACTTAAATCCCGAAATGACTCCTAGTCATTAATAGAGTTTGTCTGGAAATACCAAGATTATTTTTGCTCTTGGGAGAAAATAGGGGCTCAAGACAAAAGTAAACATGATCATGGAAAAATACTGTTTCATTTTCTCATGGTTGAGCTCACAGATCCTAGGAAAGCTCAGTGTAAGGTATTTTGGTGTTTAGTAAAATAGTTGTTTCACTCCAACTAATACCCAATTATTGGTTATTAGCTGTAGGCAGGACTCAAATGAGTCTTAAATTTTCTCTTTTATCCTTATAGGAAAATAGTTTGCCTATATTTCCTCATTTTTATTAATTTTCTATAGTGAACATTATTGCTGTGGCATTTATTCATTCAGTAAACACGACTGGGGACTTCTAGGCACCAAAGGCATCATGCATCAGTTTGGCATGAGAGACAAAATATCAGTGACTTGAATGAGATAGAAAAGTATTTCTCTTTCTTATAAAATTCTGGGAATAGACAGTCCAGGACTGGAGTTGTGGCTCCACAAGGTCCTCGTGCACTCAGGACTCTTCTCTTGCCGTGTATGGTTTCATTTCACATAATCACTTCCTGGTCTAACATGGCTGCCCAGATCCAGTCATCACACCCATATTCTGTCTAGTGGGAAGGAGGAAAACAAAGGACATGCCTCGCTGTTTTCTATGGAAAGCTCCTGGAAGCTGCAATGTGATACTGCTATTTACATTTCCTTGGGCGAATCTTGGTCAAAATGCGTTGCTTTAAGAGTGACACAGCAAAGTAATTTTTATTCTGAGTGGCCATGTACTCAAAAAAGTGGCAGTTCTATAAAGATGTAAGAAAGGGGAATGATTTAAGGGGATAACTAACAATCTCTAACAAGCACTAACAAAATCTCTTGGCATGTTTCATTTATGTCAATTTAATTCAACAATTTAATTCACTGATGGAGCATTTATCACAAGCCAGAAACTGGCAAGACAGGTGCTGGCGGGGTCCTGCCTGGCTGGCCTTCATCCCATCATGCTGCTCTCCCTCTGATGAGGCAACTGTCTTCTTATTCCCTTCTGATCTGATTTGGCTTTGCAGAGACAGATTTCTTTAAAAAATATTTTCCGCTAGCAATGTTGCCTAATGCTGAACTTTGAGGGTAAAGAATTGTTTTACTTACCTGCCACTTTGATTCTTTATGAGGAATCACCTAGCCTACAATTACCTCTAGGCTTTGAGTATGAATCATCAATTGATACTAAATCACTTAGACCCAGAATTACAGAATTTTAAAGCTAGAATGGTCTCAGAGAATACTGAGCCCACCCCACTCATATACCCGGGAAGAGATGCAGAGGCTGGCCAGTGCCAGAGGGTGCCCGGGGTTTGTGGTCCTCTCCAGGCCCTCTGCCTAGCCCTCCACAGTGGGAGCGGCAGCATCCTGCTAGAGGCCAGTGCGCAGTACAATCCCAGGCCTCTGTCACATGTCAGCAGGCAGTGCAAAGGGAGGCTGTAATTGATGCTTCATCCTGCTCTTTCATCCCCAGGTGGCTTGTCCCAGTTCTGCTGATACACATTTCTGAGCCCTGCTGGAGGCAAAGCTTGATTCTTGTTGCCTCTCTCCATCCTCCTCCCCTCTCCTCATCTGAGCCTTCCAGCCACCCACGTCACCGTCCACCCCCTCAGCACTTGTCCATCTGTCCATCCCTGGGTGCAGGGGGAGGGGTCAGAACTTCCCTGCACCCGGCCCGGGCAGCATGTCCTGTAGGCGGGTTGCGTGTAATTTGTTGTCCTAATAGTAAAAAAAAATCTGGTGGTAAGTGATTGAGCGGGTGTATAAAGAGTTAAAATTACCAAGGTCATTCTTACTTGGGCTGAAGTTACAGCCAGGAGGGTTGGGGATTAGCCTGGTCCTGGCACACCTGGAGGCTGAATCAGAGATGCTCCTGGCATCTCCCCCAGCCCCACCCTGGTCACACAGCCTCCCGCCTTCGATCGTGTCCCCCACCTGGCCGGCCGGCGCTCCCTGCCGCCCCTTCCCCGCGGTTTCCGTCCTCGGAGCGGAGCGCATCCTTTCCTTGGCCCCTCGCGGGCACCACCTACGCTTCGCTCGAGCTTTCCGGGCACGCGCGGGAGCCAGGGTGGCCAGCGGTCTCCCCTCCTGTGCGTAACCCAGAGGTGCAGACAGGGCAGTGGGACACGTCGGGATAGAAAAAGACTATGGGAGCATCTCACTCCAACGGATGCAAGATGAGTCCCCTTCCAGTCCCAGTCTCGGGGAACTGGTCGTCAGGTGTCTCCCTGATCCGGATTCATCTGACTCAAGGTTCCAACTGCTTGCCACAGGGCAGGGGTCGCTCAGGGCTGTCAACACTCTGCTTTTGAGCCATCCTTTAAAGAACTGGGGCGGGGGTGTGCGATGGGGCATAAACGTTGATAAGTGTTGGGGGAAGGGTGTGTCTATTCTCCACAAGGAGGTTGAGAAAGTGTTGCCTGAGATGCAGAAACTCCTTTTTTCCACAGGCTTTGTTGTTCTCTGTGTGTGTGTCTCGTGCATTTCAGAATTCCCCGCAGAGAATCGAACCAGAATGGAAAAAACAAATATTCCGGGCTGAAAAAGAAAGATGCTTCCCGGAAGTTATGATGGTATCGCATCGCGTGGGAGCGCCTTCCTTCTGTGGCCAAGAAAATGGAGGGCTATTAATGGATACAGATTGTGGGTGGCCTATTTCCTTGCAAGTCATCCTAAGTGGAAGGCCTAACTGTGCTCCGTCAAGCTCTTTTCCTCGAATTCATTTGCAAAAAATTGCTTCCAGAGTTTCCCTGCAGAGGAAGAATACACCATATTATTTTAGAGAAGGCCAAACACCGCCCAAGAATTCCTGGTCCCCTAGCCTTGTCTTCCACACCCTTGTGCATCCCTGACTGCAGGCTTGCATCTACTTGGTGCTCACTGTGGCTGGCAGGCTTGGGTGGGGGAGGGCGGCCTCCGTTTCCAGGCTCCACCACTCTTTTAGGGCACAAATGAAGGAGGGGTGAAGTGTGTTCCTAGGCCCTCCTCCTCAACACAAAGGTCCTGGTCTAGTGCATTTTGGATGTGACTTCGAGAGACACCTATGTCCACAAAAATGTTCCCAGGTAGCAGTAGCCAGAGTCTGGGAAGGCCCTAGAGCCAGAGGTCCATTTGGCTACCTTGGGATCTGTCCTTAAGGCCACAGAACAGCCTCAGCTGGGGTCCCACTGGAGCCTGTACTCGCACTTTTTCTTCTTCTAGTCCCGATTCCCTATCAGAAACCTAGTGTTTAAGGTGGGAGGACAGAGGTGGTGAGGAAGAATTAGACTTGGTCAGTGAATCTTCTTTTTAGTCTGAGAAATAAGTGAAGATCTATTTCGGGTCATCTTATCCTAGCTTTAGACTTAACAAGACAGGCTATCCAATGCCACAGGTGGAGGAGATGTTATTCATTGAAAGTTCTCTTAGGGAAAGTTCTCTTAGGTATTTATTTGGAAGCATGTGTCCACAGAATGAAATCCCAAGGGTATAATGAAACCGCAGAAGGTGATTCCCAAACTGATACAAGACCAGAGGTACTTGCTTTGCTTGGTGGCAGAATGGGGATGGCTAGGGAGAGATAGAGGGAAAGGGACCAGTGAAAAACATGAGCCCTCTGCATTATCCCCAATCTTCAGAAAATACACTTTACTGATGAACTCACCAAATGCTCAGAGGCTGGGTGGGAGAGGGTAATGGGGTCACAGACATTGGGGGCTTCTATTCTGATGGGCCCCAAGATTGATAGTTGGGTTGGGGATGGGTCTCAGCCAAACAAACTTAGACCTTAGGGTGTAAGGGGATGCCAGTGGACATGTGTGTTCCATCACAAATAAACAAGTGAGTGTGGAATGAAAAGCAAAATCAACCTGCACTTTCCTTTTTGTGCTACTTGAGAGTGTCACCCATTTCCAAGTGGCAGGCTTTGGTCTTTGAATGTGTCTGTGCTTGACAATGAGTGTCCAACATCCCTGATCACCCATGTGGATCACGTGAAACATGCATCCTTGTCCATGGCAGGCAGGGGGTACGAGTCTCAATCTGCCTCCTTGACTGAGAATTCACACCCAGGGGGCGACACTGTGCCTCCGAATACCTCCAACTTTTCCCGTGGTGACTTGGGTTTCCTTTTGAATCTTGCAGGACCCCCTTTCTGCCTTTTTCTCAATTCTCCCTCCCCCACAGTTGGGTTAGTAGGTCTCAAGTTTTTGGTGCAGAGTATTGCCCGGGGGTCCTATTAAAATGCAGGTTCGAATTCAGTAGATCTGGGTGGTCTGAGATTGTATTTTTAACACACTCCAGGTGAGGCAGGATGCTGGTTTGTGGACCACAGTTTCAGTGCTGACCCTCTAGATCCCCGATGAATTTCTCAGCCCAGTGTGGTCCTCAAGCCGTTGGCATCAGAGTCCCGGGGAGGTGGGGTGGGGAGGAGGGACTGGGCTCCAAACAGATTCTAGGGAGGACACCTGGCACCCACAGTCTAATAAAGTCCCAGATGACGCCTGTGCAGACAGACGTTGATGAGCAGCTGCTCCAGGAGAAGAAAGACTCACAGCCTGGCCCCCTGAGCCCCCTAGCCCCTCCTTGGGCAGAGCCGAGGTCGCAATGACCCATGGGCTTGTGCTGCTGCTACGTGCACAGCCTCCTCCACCTGGGCCCCCAGGTTTTGGCCTCCCAAGTCCTGGAAATAGGAGGTCGTCTTCGTGGGATGGCTCCAATAAGTAGCACTTCAGATCTTGGCATAAAGAAGCCCTCCTCGAGGGGAATACCACATAAAAGAAAAATCAGCCAGGAAAGCACTGGAGGGGGGCAGGGTGGGGAAGGACCCTCCCCCGACTTTGTTCCATGGAGCATCCCTCAGCACAGGGAATCCCCTGAGCCATCGCTGAGGCCGTGAGGATGGTGAGCCAGGCAGAGCTGGTCAGCAGGACCCTGGCTGCCAACCCAGGATGCTGCCTCGGGGCAGCACCAGCACCCTCCATGGTGGACGCAGAACCTCCCAGGAGATGCGCCTTACCGTGGGGCAGAGTCAGGCATTTAGCCCGGTAGACCCTGCCCTGCCCCAGCCCCCAGCAGAGCATGCACTGGATCCCATGCCTGAAAAACACAGGTGACAAACCATGTACAAATCTGATCACATGAGTAGATGGTGTGGTCCCCTTGGCACTCATGCCTGGTGGCTGCTGAAACCCTAGAGAGTGTAATTAGAGTGTAATTACACCATGCTTGCTTCATACATTCATTTCCCTTGTCAAGTGAGAAGTCTCATCCTTAACCAATGGTTTTATCTTTCCTGAAGGCTGTCTGCCTGCCCAGAGTGGACCTACGGATGATTTCCACTTTCTAACATATACTTAATAACGACCCTAATGGTACCACCACCTCCCATAGCAATGATGGTGCCCCTCGTGTGTGAAAGGACTTGCACTTTGAAAGCATGGTTCCCCAGCACCAGATCCCCGGAGACTCCGAGCCGCCTTCCTACCCCCTTCCTCCAAGTACGCAGGGTGCCTGCCAGGTGCGGGCGTGGAGAAGTGCAGAGACAGACAGCCAGTTAGACCCCCTGTGATGAGTGCGATGAGGAGGGCACAGTGGGAGGGAGGCTTCTAGAAGCCCCCCATGCCTGGACTGAGCCCTGGAGACCGAGCGGGAGTTTTATAGGGAAACACACCAAGGCTGGAAGGTCTCTCCCATTCAGGGAACCAGAAGCAGCCAGCACTGCTGGCGCTGAAGATGAGCATGGGCTGGGGAAGGTGAGGAGAGAAAGGCAGGCAGGGGCCAGAGCGGGAAAAGCTTCCTATGTCCTGCCTAAGGTTTTGCCCCCTCCTCCCCCTTCCCACCCCCACCCCCGCAGGAGCCCCTGTAAGGCATTACGCAGAGGAGCCTTTAGGAGTGGGTCCTGGTGGAGGCACGAGCTGGCAGTGCGCTGCTGCCCGCCTGGAGAGGATGGCCTTGGCATGCATCAGCTCTGCACTTGCATGGGTGGAGAGGTCTTTGCAGACTTTGGTGCTTGGCTCTTCATAGGTCAGTTCCCCCACTACCCTTCACGCCCCGGTTGGTGCCCTGAATGGATCTAGAGTTCGCCATATGTCTGCGATGGTGGCGGCAGGACTGAGGGAACCCAGCCATCACTTGGCACAATTAGAGAAATGGTTAATATAGTCTTACTTAAAATGGAAAATTGACCTTAACAAAAAAATCCAACAGAAAAACAAGCAAAGGACATGTGTAAACAAATAGTTAAGATAATATATAGAAGCACAAAGACCATAAATAAATACATAAAATAAACAATACACACGAAAAATATTTAATACTATTTGTGACCAAAGTCATGACCATTTAATCAGAGAGTTGCCACTTTTTGTATATCAATTTGGCCATATTTAAGAAGCAAACACCCAATTCAGTACTGAGAAGAGTGCTGAGGTATGCCCTCCCCAACACTGGGGGCATGGAAATTGGAAACTTTTCTGAAAGCAATTGGGGAAATTAAACCCAAAAGCCATGACAATTTCTTGTTCTGTGATTTTACTTTCAGGAATTTCTCTTAAGGGAATAATAAATGCGGCAGCAGATGTATTCTCTAGGACACTGCAGTGTTAAGTGGTGAACCTTGGAACATAGAAGTTAAATGTTTGACAAAACAAAACCAAGAAACACAAAAAGTCCTCTATGAGGAAGTGTTTCAGGCCATGGGACAGGCCAAAGGGGAGTGCAGGCCACGGTCCACCAGCTCACGCCTCAGGGCAGGCATTCCCCAACCTGTGTTTCCTGATGCCATCCTGGATACATGACCCTGAACAGTTAGGGCTGGTAATGAAAACCTGCCCCAGTGACCCTGGGTGCAGTTGGGGTCAGCCCTGGGCCCCCTAAGGAGCTGACTCCTTCTAGGGTGCAGTTGGGTCTAGGTAATGTTTGTTAGGTGTTTGCCGAGTCCTGGCAAACCCACAGGGCAGGGGGCTTGTCTGTTTTGCTCACAGCCGTACCCCCAGTGCTTGGAAGAATTATCTGCCAGAGCAAGCCCATGGTCAGCGCCAGGGCCGGGGTCCCTGGGCCTGAAGCTTGCACGATTTGGGAGGGCCTCTTTAAGACAAAGCATTCAAAATTTTTTAAAAAATGGTTCAAAATAAATAATTTATTTAGCATGAGAAAACATAGCACATTCTAAGATTTTAAAAGCCTACAAAGGCCACAAATATACAAGATACAGGAAAATAGTAGAATCGTATTAACTAGCTGACTGACTCATCTCTAATATGTTCACACAGACCAGCTTCTGTCACCTAGTTTTGAGGCTGTGGCTCCACATCTTCCAGGGCTGGGCTCAGTAAGGCCCACTTTGTCACAGTGCTGTCCCTGTGCTGTGTGGTAGCCTCAGGGTCCCAGTGGGTCATCAGGGGGCAGGGTCCCGGAGCCACCCTGAGATGACTAGCAATGATAGAGGTGACCACATACACAAGCACCCCCTCCAACTCAAACTCAAGCGTCCCCATCTCAACATCTCACCAGCCAGGTCCCAAATTACCAGCAGCCATCCCCATCCCATATGAAGCGAAATGCACTGGACGGAAAGTTGTGGTTAAATATCTCACGTTTGCAAATTTCACCAAAATCGATGACTTTCTAAAAGTGTTGCTAGAGTCCCTCCCAGAGCTGGTCCCAATAGGGACCAGTTCAAGTGGGGGTCCCCGAAGCGAAAGACCACTTCTGTGCTTAGTAAATACGTTTGCTTTGAGTAAAGGACACTGTGATATTGTGATTTATAATAAGAAATACTCCTTTGGTCTTTGTCCCTGTTTCTGATTCTCAACTCCCAAAACCCTTGGAATTTCCTGAGCAGTAAGAGCCACAGGAGCATCTTTTGTTCTACTTGGTCTCTTGTCCTCTGAGCCACAAAGGTGACACAGGTGTCTTGTTGTTCACAAGCCCCTTTCCACCACTACTGGGCTTATGTCCATGAGGTTTTTGGAAGCATCTGCGTATGGGAGCTGGTTGCCAGGGGAACCAACCATAAACAGAGGGGTGCAAATTTCAGTCCCACCCCCGATTTCCCGGGAGGAGAGGGGCTGGAAATTGACTCAATCACCAATGGCCTATGACTTAATCAATCATGCCTATGGAGTGAAGCCTCCGTAAAAACCCAAAAGGCCCATTCAGAGAGCTTCTGGGTTGGGGAACGCATGGAGGTGTTGGAAAGCTCCACACCTTTTCCCCATGCCTCACCTTCTGTGTCTTCTCCACCTGGCTACTCCTGGGTTATATCCTTTTATAAAAAACCAGTGATCTAGTAAGTAAAGGGTTTCTCTCACTTCTGTGAGCTGCTCTAGCAAATTAATCAAACCCCAGGAGGGTATCCTTGGAACCTCCAAATTATAGGCAGCTGGTCCAAAGCACAGGTGCACTTGCAGCTGGCGTCTGAAGTGGCGGCAATCTTGTGGGGCTGAGTCCTCAGCCTGCGGGTAGAGAGTGGCAGAACCGAGTTGAATTGTAGGACCCCCAGCTGCCGTCAGAGCGTTGCTTGTTGGCAGTGTAGGGAAAAGCTTCCTGCACGCTGGACTCGGTACTAGAATCATCAGACCTGCACCTGGCCTTGGAGGAGCTCTGGTTCCAGCGCTGAGACCCAGGGCATCTGGTCCAGGTTGGACTCCTGAGTCTTCCTGGGCATCACCTGGGCAGCAGGGACCCTGGAGCTGACCTCAAAGCCATCACAGGCCTGGGGCACTTGGACGTGGAACACTGTTCACAGAGGTACTTGGGGTCCCTCGTTGCCTTGAGTCTTGCTGCAGGGCAGGTCCTCACACTTACATCTGGGAACTCAGCCTTTGAGGCTGGGCTATGCTCTTCCTGCTTCTCCAGTCCGTGTGGTGGTCAGAAGGGGAAATGGGGGGACACAGCATGTTTGCTCAAAGGACCTGCTGAAGTCTGAAGGCTCAGGTTTCTGAACTCTGAGTGGAAACCAGAGCCCTATGGGGCCCTCAGGTTATGACGGACAGACCTGGGAAAGGTATTTTCATGGACCCCTGTGGTGGGTTTGGGAACCAAGGTCGTTAAGCTGGTGGCCATCATGATTTAACTGTAGTGGGAGCAGAGGGACCAGGGGTGGGGGGGGCTTCAAGAGAGGAAAGCCATGCAGTTTGCTTTCACCCATGCAGTTTGGCTGGTATCCACTGGCCCAGTGTACCCAGCTGTCTGACCTGCTGGCAGGAAAGCAATCTCAGGCACTCATTTAGAAATCAACACTGTTCCTCTGGCCCCCACAAGGGAGGTGGTCCTAAAAGTCCCCACTGGATGGATACTGTTCTCTGGGGACTGCAAACCTTGCACTCACCCAGCCCGGCTCCTGCATCACCCCTCGGCAGGATGGCCGTGCCCTCCCTGGGGGCCTACAGGGGACAGTCTCGGCCCCTCCCCACCCTGCTCCAGCTCAGGTGTGCCTCGCTTCTCGCAGGACCGAGGGGCAGGCTAGAACCTGGTCTGCTGCCCACTGCAGTTGGGCCTTGGTGCATCCCACACTCTGGTCCACACCTGTGGGGCTGTGGTCAGCGATAAACAGTGATGCTGACCCAGGGTGATGGTTCTCCGGGTTGGGGTCCACACTGAAAGCAGCCTCCTGCTGAGCAAACAAGCCGGCCATGCAGTTGCTCAGTGGACAGTCAGTCAGCATCTTTGAGGCCTTAGACCTCCTCCACGGGTCATGTGTTTCTGTTTCAGACCACAGTCCTGGGTGCTTTACGAGCTGCCTGGGTTTGTGTGGAATACTACCGGGCAAAGATTTTGGCAGTTAGGTTCCATCGATTCTCCTGGCCACTCTTCAGACAAATTCCCCAGTCAAATCCACCTTTGTTTCTCCAGAGAAACCGGATCTGTATCTTCAGCCCCCGTCAGTGAGAAGGTACTGAGTCTGCCCTCCTGGCCGAGATGCCGGAGAGGACCAGGCTGAACATAGCGTCAGATCAGAAAGCGGAGAACCGGGTTCCAGCTTCTCAAAAAAATGAAGCCGTCAGCCTCTTCGGGAGCTAAGTCTTCTTTTCAACATCTCAGTTATTACACACCCCCAAACTTAGTTCCCTAACCTCTGAGAAAACTTCCAGTCCGGTGCTGACAACTGTTGTCAAACCCCCCAAATCTAACTTCAGAAAGGAGTTTATCTGAACATCCTCGGTTCTGTATGGGCTTGGTTCAATGCTTTTATTTCATGCAAAGCAACCGCTGAAGAAGGATAGCCATTTCCTTTGTGCCCAGGAGCCCCTGGCCCCTCCAGAGATGTTTGGATCTATTTATAAATGTGACATACAATGATGCCTGCCTTGGCAAGCGAGTCATACAGAACTTGAATTTGGGGAAGTCGGAACAGATACCTCAGTCTGAATCTGGCCATGATGTCATTTGCCTTCTAATTCCAGGTGGCCTGCTGCCCGGGGAAGCCATCTGAGCCCTTGAGGGAACCAGGGCCCCGTGGGAAATTTTGGTCCCTGAGGACCCCCGCTGGTAGGTTGGGAAACGTCTGGACCTGTAACAGGTCCTGGGGTGGGAAGGCTCCAGCACTCCATTTTGTCAGTTTATGCCCCCAGAGAAGTTCTCAGGCGTTTTAATGGAAATCAGTTTCCCTCTGCCTCACCATCCTCTGCCTTGTCCTTTTAGGCAACAGCACAACCCAGGGCAGAGCAACATGCTTTAACCACCCAGACCCCAGACCCAGATAATCTACAGCTGGGCCTTCTGAAGATGCTCCTGGATGTAAGTTGGAACTGTTTTTTTGGCGATTTTTAAGGCATCATTGAGAATAGTAGAAATGACAAAAATATTAGAATCAGACAAGCATTTTTTTAAGGAAAATATAATAGATTCTAAGAAACTGTATGTGTGCTTGGCATTGCTTCCCAGAAAACTCCTGGGATTGATTGTTGCACATATGCTTCATGACTATCTTGCAAAGCACACAGAGATGGCTGGGGGTCTGCGCCAGTTCAGACAGTGCAGGTCGTGCCAGCCTGGCACCCCTCCGTGTTCAGGTCTTGCTGCTCAGTTAATACCTCAGGTGGAGCACATAGAGAGTATTTTTCTTATTTCATAAAATATGAAATATAAAGTATGAAGTAGATCAGATCAATGAATAAAATACCAACCAAGATGAATGTCAAGTTTGGATTTCAAATTTTAAATATGAAAAAAAGAGTGCATATATGTATAACTGATTCACTTTGCTGTACACCTGAAACTAACACAAGATTGTAAATCAACTATATTTCAATAAAAATTCAAAACAAAACAAAACAAAAATTTTAAATATGGGAGAAACATATTGGCAATTCATGGAAAAATAACTGCGGAGTTGTTAAATAAACCACAGTGTGGTGTGATTAAAAAGCACACATAAACCTGCCCTGCCTGCCTGAGCAGCTATGTACTCCTTGAGGGTGGGTCCTGTTCACATTGTCACATCTGTTCCTACACCAGTGCCAGTCACACGCTGGGGGCTCAGCCGTTTCTGGCGGTTCCTGCCTCAGCCCTTGGGGGCTGGAGGGAGAGGGACAGTCCTGACGCCAAGGTGGGTCCCAAAGGCTAGGAGGAGAAACGCTCGGTGTCCCCTGTGAGAGGCAGTGCAGCAGCTGGAGGACCGAAGGCCTGCACTGAGTTTAGGGACAAGTCGGTGCTCGCCCAGGTGACAGCAGCCGGAGGGGCTCCAGGTGGAGCTGTGCAGAGGGGCCCGTTTGCAGGTCCAGGTGGCTGACCTTGGCAGACACAGTGCTCAGCGAACAACCACGGGCTCCTCTACATTTTCCTCTGCGGTTGGTTGAGTTCAAGGGACCAGATCTAAAACGGATGTGTCACCTCACGGCCATGGATGTTACGAGCTGGTGTGTCTCCTCCATCCCTCTGAAATTATAGAATATATATATATATATATATATATATATATATATATATATATATATACACACATATATAGTCTCTGTCCCTGGTTCCAGTCACAGAACTCCTAAAATCCAGGTAACTTCCTAAGTGGTAAGAACACTTGGAGCATCCTTTGATCTAATACTTGGTCTCTGACTTCAGTTCCCGACACAGATCTCTTAAATCCTGTGGAATTTCCTGGGCGATAGGCATGTCTGCTGTTCTAATGAGGCGACTTTTGTGGGTTCCTGGGTGGCTTCCAGATGCGGGCTGGTCACGAGAAAGGTCAAGCCATTCCAATCATGCTTAGAATATCCAGCCCTACCCCTACAGCCTCCGGGAAGGCCAGAGAGCTGGAGATGGAGTCAATGATTGATCTTGCCTGTACGATAAAGCCTGTATAAAGACTCCCAGAGTGTGGGGTTCTAAGAGCTTCCAGGCTGATGAACACATCTACGTGCAAGAAGGTGGTGCCCCCCGACTCCACAGGGACAGAAACTCCTGTGCTCGGGACCCTTCTGGACCTTGCCTTACGTGTCTCTTCATCTAGCTGTTCATTCATATCTTCTACTATCTCCTTTTTAACAGACCAGCAAATGTAAATGTTTCCCTGAGTTCTGTGAGCCATTCTAGCAACTGATCAAATCCAAGGAGGGGCTCATGGGAACCTCTGATTTGCAGCTAAGTCAGACAGAAGGTGTGGGTCACCTGGGGACCAACTACGGGTTCCTGGCATCTGAAGTGGAGGCAGTCTTGTGGGACTGAGCCCTTAACCTGTGGGGTCTGATGCTAAATTTCAGGTAGACAGGGTCAGAACTGAACTGCTGGACACCCAGCTGGTGTCACAGGTTTTCCTGGTGTGTGGAAAACCTACATTTCTGGTGTCGGGAGTGTTGTGAGTGAGTGGTATCGTGAGAGTGAAGGTGAAACACGCAGGGAATGATTTTCTCCAAGGAAACCCTCCCTTCCCTTCTTCTTGTGTCCTGGAAGCTATGTGTCGTGATGGCTGTGTCACAAGATGAAGGGATCTGGTATCTCTGACTCATGCTGGGAGGACAGTCCCTCTTTGTTTGAGTGAGAAATAGACTTCTATTGTTTTAATACTGAGACTTTTTTTTTTTTTTTTTTTGCGGTACGTGGGCCTCTCACTGCTGTGGCCTCTCCCGTTGTGGAGCACAGGCTCCGGACGCGCAGGCTCAGTGGCCATGGCTCACGGGCCCAGCCGCTCCGTGGCATGTGGGATCTTCCCGGACCGGGGCACGAACCCGTGTCCCCTGCATCAGCAGGCGGACTCTCAACCACTGCGCCACCAGGGAAGCCCCTAATACTGAGACTTTTACAATTGAAGTAGAGTTGATTTACAATGTTGTGTTAATTTCTCTTGTACAGCAAAGTGACTCAGTTATACATATATATACATTCTTTTTCATATTCTTTTCCATTATGGTTTATCATAGAATATTGAATATAATTCCCTGTGCTCTACAGTAGGGCCTTGTTGTTTATCCATCCTATAGATAATCGTTTGCATCTTCTAATCCCAAACTCCCAATCCATCCCTCCCTCACCCCCCTCCCCCTTGGCAACCACAAGTCTGTTCTCTATGTCTGTGAGTCTGTTTCTGTTTTGTAATAAGTTCATGCATATCATTTTTTTAGATTCCACATGTAAGTGATATTATATGGTATTTGTCTTTCTCTGTCTGACTTACTTCACTTAGTATGACAATCTCTAGCATCCATGTTGCTGCAAATGGCATTATTTCATTCTTTTGTATGGTTGAGTTGTAAATATTGAGATGTTTGGATTTGTCTACTATAGAAGCTGGTGGTTCCTTGTTCTGTCTAATACACTGACCAAGTAGGAAGTGTTTACAGGGACTATTGTCTTATCCAGATGTGATGAAAGGCAGCCTGCTCAGATTTCCCTACTTTTCTAGAGAATGAGGATTGTCACCTTGGTTTCATCTATCTGCTTTACTTGTTCAAGCTCCTTTGGTCAGATTGTCTTTAATAAAAGGCTTCTGCTGTTTTTTCAAAGGGCATAAAATAAATGAAATTTTCTAGCATTTATGGAGGGCTTGTGAAGCCCCCAGTGTGCATCTTGCTTCATCTTCCCAGCAACCCTATGACACAGGTGCTGTTACCAACCCCATTTTTTCAGGTTCAGAAGCTGAGGTGACAGAGGCAGGTGGCTCCCCTGGGCACAGTGGAGGTAGGTGGGGAGCTAGGTTCTCAGCCCTAGTCCATCTGACTGCAGAGCCCTCTCTCCTAATGGCTAAGTGACTCCGCTGATCTCATTTATCCTCCACTAATGCTTGAGTCCCCAACAAGTGTCTTCCATAGTACCTCTGGTAGAGCCCTCAAACACATTTCTGGTCCATTTTAATTTGCCAGAAAGTTCTTTATCCTGAGGTGAAATCTTAGTCCCAGACCTCCAGTAAATGAATCATGAAGCATTCATGAGTCATCGTTGTCCTTCTACACTATATTCTGTATGCACCTTTCCATTTTATTTATTTATTTATTTGCGGTAGGCGGCCCTCTCACTGTTGTGGCGTCTCCCGTTGCGGAGCACAGGCTCCGGACACGCAGGCTCAGCAGCCATGGCTCACAGGCCCAGCCGCTCCGTGGCATGTGGGATCTTCCTGGACCGGGGCACGAACCCATGTCCCCTGCATCGGCAGGCGGACTCTCAACCACTGCGCCACCAGAGAAGCCCGCCCCTTTCCATTTTAAGAAGACAAAGAATCTGCACAGGAAAAAGAAAGAGCTAAAGGAGAGTTTCCAACCAGCCGTCCATTGCAGAGAGAGGCATCACACAACAGAACTGGTGAGTATTACGTAGTGCATTTCAAAGTCATGGTGAGGGATGCATGGTGATGTTCGCCATTGGTCTCAGGATCTTGTGCTGTGCTTTTGTTGCTATTTGAACATCCTGTACATCGAAATTATTTTTTGAAACATCTTTATCATGAACCATAGACAACTGTATTCTTCGGAATCACCTTTGGGGTTTATAGCAGGTGGCTTTCACAGAATGTAATATATTTTCTTCCATGTGAATAAGTCAAATGAAGGAGTGGATTCTGCAGCTCTGTCAGTAAAGGTATGATCTTGGGACACTCACTTACCTTCGCTAGGGCCTTGTAAATGTGCTCTCAGCTTTCAAGACTAACGGGATGTGGTGTAAGGAATATCTAAGCAGCCTCTGAATTTCAGAGGACCCATGAGGGAATATTTTTTTATATTTAATCCCACCTCCACTGCTCCTAAACCCCACCAACAGGGATTCTGATTTAACTTTGCAGTCTTGATCAGAAGGCTCGGATACTTTTCCTCTACTATCTATGCTTTTTAATCAAGATTTCTTGATGACCTGTGTCTGTGTGTTTAATCTCTAGTAGTGAGAAGTTAGGGAGCACAGTTCACAAGACCACTTTCCCTTTGGACACTTGAGTTTGGTAATTCTCTAGAAGGATTCACAGAACTCATTGAAAGCTGATATACTCATGGTTACAGTTTATAACAACAAAAGGATGTAGATTAAAATCACATAAGTGGAGAAGCGCATGGGCAGAGTCCAGGAGGGAGGGCTCCTGACTCGGGACTTCCAGTCTCCTCTCCCCATGGAGCCATGAACAGTGCTAACTCCTCCCAGCAACTATGGGTGACAGTACGCGGGGAATATTGCCAACCAGGGAAGTTCACCCAAGCCTTGGTGTCCAGAGCCTTTATTGGAGCTCCAGGGTCAACTGTCCGTGTGGCTGACCTCGGTCTCTAAACCTTCTGGAGGTTGAGCTGTTACTGCATGACTCAAAAGCCCCCCACCATCAACACACTGCTAGACACTCCAAAACCCCGGGTCAACAAAAGCCCCACTCATTGGTAGGGCATTCCAAAGGCTTAGAAATTACCCACCAGGGGGTGAGGGCAAAGGTCAGCCCTCCTACTGGTCAAGGTTAAAATTCTTACTACATATGCAGAAATGTTTTCTTTTAGATAAGCTTGCAAACACCAGTCTTTTTTTTTTTTTTTAAATCTTGTTTTCTGTTTGAGACAAAACAGTCAACGGCTTCATCCACAGTAAATGCACTTTGAACACCTGCTATTGTGCTTGGAGAATCCTGTGTTTATTGTTGACATATTTTACCTTGCCATATGTCAGCCATGTCTTCTCTATCAGCAGGTCATGGCATGTGACATGTTACATGCACCAGCAGCACACATGGATGGAGTTGTGGAAGGGTTACCATCCCTTGACCACAGAGTGGTCAAGGCTTAAGCTGGCTTCTGACCAGTACTGTTATTTTGGTCGTGTTTGCCAATTCCCAGGGTTCTGAAAAGAAGGCATGATGAGATGCAGAACAATGTCAGCAGCCTCAAAATCTGCAGTTGATTTGTCACTGTCACTCGATTCCCTTTCACATACCCGTTTTCTCCTTCTCTCCAGGCTCAGAAAATGGGCAACACTCTGGCTCCACAAGGCTAGGACCTCTGCCTGTGCGTGAGGTCTCATTTATCCCACTTTTAGCCCCTTTCTCTCCTCGACTTCTTCCCTTCTCCAAATATGAACAAGTTACTCCTGTCTCTGATAAACATTTTTATTTGACCTAATTATATCCCAATTTTCTGTTAGAGTAATTTATTTGTTTGTTTATTAGATTAAACACAAGCCAAAGATTTATTTAACTCATGATTGAAGGAGCCAGTGAGCTGAGAGAGCTGTTTCAAGGGGCTATGGGAGATACAGAAGGATTTATAGGCACAGAAAGAATGCTGGAAGATTACAAAATTCCATACAAATTGGTTAATGTTCTATAGTGGAATAATAACTTTTGGAGTCTTCTTTTCTGTAAGGTATAAATCATTTGCATCTCTACAGGACAAAATTCTTTGGATAACAATAATTTGTGAGTGATATTAGCAAAATTATTTTGTACCTATTTCTGTTAAGCCACATACAAAATATCTTTTCTGATCACAATTGAATAAAACTAGAAGTCAATAACAAAATGAAAACTGGAAAATTCACAAATATATGGAAATTAAACAATACTCTCAAACAACCAATGGGTCAAGGAAAAAATTACAAGTGAAATTAGAAAATATCTTGCAAGAAATGAAAATGAAAACAAAACATAATTATGGGAGGCCAAAACTTATGGGAGGCAGCAAACACAATGCTAAGAGGGAAATCTCTAGCTGTTAACACATTTAAAAAGGAAGATCTCAATTCAACAACCTAACTTTACAGTTGAGAAAAAGAAGAAAAAACTAAACCCAAAGCTAACAAAAGGAAAGAAGTCATAAACACTAGAGTGGAGATAAATAAGATGGAGAATAGAAAAACAATAGAAAAAAATCAGTGAAACCAAAAGTTGGTTCTTGAAAAAGATGAACAAAATTGACAAATCTTTTCTTTCTATATAAATTTATTTATTTATTTATATTTATTTTTGGCTGTGTTGGGTCTTTGTTGCTGTGCACGAGCTTTCTTTTAGTTGCAGTGAGCCGGGGCTACTCTTTGTTGCAGTGTGTGGGCTTCTCATTGTCGTGGCTTTTCTTGTTGCAGAGCATGGGCTCTAGGCGCATGGGCTTCGGTAGTTGTGGCATGTGGGCTTAGTAGCTGTGGCTTGCGGGCTCTAGAGCTCAGGCTCAGTAGTTGTGGCGCACGGGCTTAGCTGCTCCTCGGCATGTGGGATCTTCCCAGGCCAGGTCTCGAACCCATGTCCCTTGCACTGGCAGGCAGATTCTTAACCACTGCGCCACCAGGGAAGCCCAAAATTGACGAATCTTTAGCTAAATCGATTAGGAAGAAAAGGGGAGAGAAGAAAAGTCAAGTTACGAAAGTCAGAAATGAAAGTGGGGCTGTTACTACTTATTTTATAGAAATAAAAAGGATTATAAGAGAGTAGTAGGAACAATTGTATGTCGACAAATTGAATAGCCTAGGTGAAATTTACAAATTCCTAGAAACACACAACCTACTGAGACTGAATCATGATGAAATAGGACATAAAAATAGACCTCTAACTAGTAAGGAGATTGTATCAGTAATCGAAAATCTTCCAACACAGAAAAATCCTGGGTCAGATTGCTTCTCTCATGAATTCTACCAAACATTTAAAGAGGGATTACCACCAATCCTTCTCAAACTGGGCTGAAATATTGAAGAGGAGGGAACACTTCCTAACCTGTTCTATAAAACCAGAATTTCTCTGATACCAAAGCCAGACAAAGACATTACAAGAAAAGAAAACTACACACCTTTACTTTTGAATATTATGTAAAAATCCCTAACAAAATACTAGCAAACCAAAATTAGCAGCATGTTAAAAGGATTATACACTGTGACCAAGTGGGATTGTGGGATTTATTCTCAGAATGCAAGGATGGCTCAACATATGAAAATCAATTAATGTAATATATATTAACAGAATGAAGGAAACAAATTGCATGATCATCTTAACTGATTCAGAAAAATATTTTTGACAAAATTCAACACCCTTTTATGATAAAAAGACTCAATAAACTAGTAATGGAAAGAAACTTCCTCAAATCCATAGTGTTTCTATACAATAATAATGACAATCCAGAAAGGAAATTAAGAAAACAATTCTATTTACAATAGCATCAGAAATAATAAAATTCTTAGGAATAAACTTAATCAAGATGGCAAAGGACTTGTACACTGAAAATTATAAAACATTGCTTAAAGAAATTAAAGAATATACAAATGAATGGGAAGACATCCTTTGTTCACAGATTGAAAAGACTTAATATTGTAAGATGCCAATACTACCCAAAGTGATCTACAAATTCAATGCAATCCTTATCAAAATCCCAATGATATTTTTCCAGAAATAGAAAAACTCATCTTAAAATTCAAGGAACCCTGAACAGCCAAAGCAATCTGACAAAGAAAAACAAAGTTGGAGGACTCACAATTCTGGATTTTAAAACTTATTACAAAGCTACAGTAATTTAAAAAAGTGTGATACTGGCATAAAGACATATATATCAGTGGAATAGAATAGACAGCCCCCAAATAAACCCTTTCACATAAATAAACCTTGGCACAAGGGTGCCAAGACCTTTCAATATGGAAAAGACAGATTTCTCAACAAATGGTGCTGAGAAAACTGGATACCCTCATGCAAAAGAATGAAGTTGTAGCCTTACCTTACACCATATACAAAAAATCAACTCAAAATGGATCAAAGAGTTAACTGTTAGAGCTAAAACTGTAAAACTCCTAGAAGAAAACGGAAAAGCTTCATAACATTAGCTTTGGCAACAATTTCCTGGCTATGCCACTGAAAGCACAAGCAACAAAAGAAAACATACATAAATTGGACTTCATCAAAATTTAAAATTTTGTGCATCAAAGTACACTATTAACAGAGGGAAAACACAACCCATGGATTGGGAGAAAATATTTGCAAACCATATATCTGCTAAGGGGTTAATATCCAGAATATATAAAGAATTCCTGCAACTTAACAACAATTAAAACAACCTGATTTAAAAATAGGCAAAATACTTAAATAGACATATATCCAAATAAGATATACAAAGGCCAATAAGCACATGAAAAAATGCTCTGCAGTCTACATTAATGACTGTTAGGGAGATACAAATCAAAACCACTATGCGATACCACTTCACACCCATTAAGAGTATTGGCAAGGACGTGGAGAAATTGGAATCCTTGTGCATTGCTGGTGGGATTGTAAAATGGTGAAGCTGCTGTATAAAACACAGAATCACTATATGACCCAGCAATTCCACTTCTGGGTATACACTCAAAAGAATTGAAAGCAGGGACTTGGACAGATATTTGTACACCCATGTTCCCAGCAGCATTAGTCATAATAGCCAAAAGGTGATAACAACACAAATGTCTATTGACGGATGAATGGATGAACAAAATGTGGTCTACAAAACGTGGAATATTATTAAGCTTTAAAAAGGAAGGAAATTCTAATACATGCTACAAAATTGATGAACTTTCAAGACATTATGCTAATTGATATGTCAGTCACAGAAGGATAAATACCCTGTGATTCCACTTATATGAGGTGGAATTTGACTTAGAATAGTCAAAAGTCATAGAGATAGAAAGCAGAATGGTGGTTGCCAGGGGCTGGGTGAGGAGGGAAAGAGGAGTTAGTGTTTAATGTGTATGGAGTTTGAGTTTGGGAAGATGAAAAAGTTCTGGAGATGAGATTCACAGCAATGTGAATGCACTTAATGTCACTACAATTAAAATGGTAAAATTTGGGTTACATATATTTTACCACAATAAATAATAATTTGCATTTTTACAAGTTAACACCAATCCTTACACAATTAAAAAATTTTAATCAATAACTAAGCAAGATACATACCACTAGCGCAGGGTTTCCCAGCCTTGACACTACTGATATTTTGGGCCAGATGATTAATTGTTGTGGGCATTGTCTTGTGTATTGTAGGGTGTTTAGCAGCATCTCTGCCCTCTTCCCACTAAATGCCACTAGCACCCCTCTCCCCTTGTGACAACCAAAAATGTCTTCAGACATTGCCAAATGCCACATCTCTATTGGCTGGGAACCACTAATAAGGGTTCTGGAAATTCTGACTTAATCTCTGATATTGGATGTTGTCTAAGCAGCATCAGCTTGGAAGTCTATAGCCATAAATTTATTCCTTGAGCTATCGATCATTATAAGTTTCTGGTGGAGTCCTTTGCACCAACATCCTTTAGACCATCATCCTCTGCTGTAATCCAGCTTCCAGAGTCTGTAGTTTAGAGCAGAGCAAGTCCATACCTCAGAGAACTGATCTCGTTTATGGTGTGCATGAAATATTTACGTGATTGACTTGAGTTCATAGACAGACAAGACTATTAAGCGCCCCACCCTCACAAAGACTGTTAACCTCAAGCCTTTACTGTATTTCATGTGGCAGAGAAAGATTCTCATCATCTTCCTATATGCTTAGACCATAAAGCCAGATTCCTAATCATCGCTGCCAGTGGGGAATAAATTATTCGCCACGTGCAAATCAGAACCAGAAACAAACTAGTCTAAGGACCAGAAATAGAACCAAAAATCATGGGACAGGGGTGGAGTGAAGAGAAACAGAGAGTCAAAGAGGTGAATTCTATCACCACTTGGGATTCACTCCAGGCACCAAGAAAATATGTTCCTGGGCTTACCTGGCCTAGGAGGTGCACCTTTTTGGGCAATGACGCTCTGAAAGTTGGATCCACTTGGACATCACAATGGGATCTCCAAAACTGTCAAAGTCCCAGATGCGTACATTGAAGTTCCAACCCCAGTGTGACTGGGTTTAGAGTTAGGGCCTGTGAGGAAGTGATAAGGGTGCCCTAATCTGGCAAGGCTGGTGTCCTTATAAGAAGAGGAAGAGACACCAGAGCTCTCTCTCCACCATGTAAGGACACGGCAAGAAAGCGGCCATCTACAAGCCAGGAAGAGAGCTCTCAGCAGAATCTCATCATGCCAGACCTTGATCTTGAATTTATAAGCTCCAGAACTGTGAGAAATAAGTTTCCATTGTTTAAGCACTCCATCTATGGTATTTCGTTATGGCAGCCTGAGCAGACTCATACAGTGTAATGCCCCCAAAGTTGTCAGCATGACTTACAAATACAGGAAGAACATGTGTCCAAGATACATTTAGCCCTTCAATGGGGGCCCAGCGTGATGGGCCTGGATTCATCCCCAAGGCCCGGGGTCATCCTGCTGTGCTGCTTTCTAATAAAAAGACCTACCATCTATCGATTGCTTATTAAATGCAGACACAGTTCGAACTACTTCATAAACTGTAATTTTATCTAATCCACACAAGAACTGCTGTTAAGCTTATTTTATACCTAAGATCATTGATGCACAAAGAAGTTAAATTACTTGACCAGGGTCACGGAGTTAGTGGCAGAGCCAAGATTGAAACTCATGCAACCTGGCCCCAGTGTCCTGTATACTTACACCCACACCACGTTGTCTGCACCCTCTCTTCTCTCTGTCTCAGAGTGCCTGGCTGATTATTCCTCTGTTGAATTCCTTTTGTCTTAATCAATCCCTTCTTGCAACATGAGTGTTAACTCTGGAGCCAGCCATACCTGAGTTCCAGTTCTGTCTCTGTTACTTACTAGCTGTGTAATCTTGGTCAAATTATTTATTAGGTCTAGTCCTCAGTTTCCTCATCTGTGAAATGGGTGTAATAGTAGATTCTATTTCAAAGAGTTGCTGTGAGAATTAATTGAGACAATGTAAGGAAAATGTCTGATATATAGTGGGCATTTGATGCCAGTTCTATTAGAAAGCTAATCATATATTGTTTTTCTCTTGAATACAGGATAGGGGCTCTTGTTCTAGGATCCATAAGCCAGCACGGGGAGAGGCTGACAGGCAAGCAAATGTCTTGTGTGTACCTTTATTTTTTTCTGGGGAGAAACCTACAGCTTTTATTATATTCCCAAGAGAGTATTGACCTCCCTGAAAGTTGGGAACCACTGAACTTTGAGTCTGGAGGTTGAGGCCGGAGTCCTTCACATGTCCTGCCCTCAGCACAGCTGGGCCACAGCAGGACCTGGGTCTTTCAGGTCTCCTCCCCTGAGCGCAGCGCTGGGCACACAGAAAGCTTTCAGCAACGTGCATGGAATTGAATTCCATTGGAATTTAGCAGCTATGTCATGGCCTGGGACAGTGACGTCCCTGATGTTACCAGCCTGTCCTCATTCCATTCAAAGATGCCCATGGTTAAAAGATTTCCAGATCACATCTTTAGTCCAATAACAATATTTCAAAGCTGAATATCCCAAATGCTGCATTGGAAAAGGATACTGATTACATCAATCAAGCTGCACTAAGACCTTTATTGCTAGCTGACTACCACATGGGTGGAGGGGATGACTGTGTGTATGGCAAGTCTCTATTATCCCTCTTTGTCCTGACTTCACTGGAGTACCTTAAAATAATAGCAGCTATCATGTAAAGAGTAGAAACGCAAACTATTCATTTTAATTTTTACCCTTCTACTTGGGGTTACCCATCCCCAATTCAAAAAGGATTCATACATACATATATATATATATATATATATATATATATATATATATATATACACACACACATATATATTTATTTTTTGAAGTATAGTTGATTTACAATGTTGTGTTAGCTTCAGGTGTACAGCAAAGTGATTCATTTATGCATACATATATATGTGTATGTGTGTATATATATGTAGGCGTAATGTATAGATATACATATATACATATACAGTATTCATGTGTATTTAGATATTGATTTCCAATTAAGGTATTTAATATATCTTATGTATCTTATATACCTATATGAGATCTGTGTAGTTTTATATTACACATTTCCTGCAAGTCTCACTGAATTAAAAAGTTCACATTTTACATGAATTATGGAAAATAAATAACAATTTTCAAACATTTAAAAAAGCATTTAAGTCAGCTTCCAAAATACACATGACACAAAAGGATCAAATCCATAAGAGAGGATATCAGAGTGAGGAAAAGAAAAAAATATAAAACAGAATAAAACTGTGGTATGTTAATGTACAAAACTGGGACACAAATTTGGCTCTATACTTTATAGCAGCTGAAGCAAAGAAAAAAACCAAAAACAAACAACCCCCCCCCCAAGAATTCCAGTGTCCAAAATGTAAAAAACTAGTCAGCTTGTCAATAAAAGCCCGAGACGAATTTCTGCCATGAGTTATCACAGGGGGTCACAGGCGAAGCGTGGACCAGGTCACCTCCCTTCATGGATCTAAGAGTTCCGTCTGCCTGTTTCTGGTCCAGTGCTTCAGGGAAGCTGATGCCCTGACACTAAGTGCAATTCAGAAAAAGCAATTCTGTGAGGGGCCAGAGCAGTGCTCTTGAAGTACACTGTTTTCTAGTAAATTGGCTAGAAGGCAAGGGAAAAAAAAATAGACTTTGGAATCCTAGAGCAATGGAGAGAGTGCATATTCATTAGCAACCCTCCATGAAGGATATTTTCTTGCTCCCCAGCCTGGCACTGTTTTCTAGGGGGAAAACCTGAAGCGTAGGGAGTCTGTGCTGCTCAACTAAGAATGTCATCCTCTCATGAATATTCTGAAGCCTCAGAAAATGATCGGTTTCCTGATGTGCATGGTGACGGGCTGATGGAGTATGGGCAGTGTGGTTGAGAATGCCTTCAGAAATGCACACAACTAGGCAGCCCAGGGCTCAGCAGTCCACCACACAGAGCAAGACAGCCGGAATTCGAGCCTGGGCACGCCCTCAAGTCAGGCATTCCGGATGCTGCTGGAGGACACACACGTAGAATTTTGTTCTGACGAATTGCCATGGTTATCACACTGCTTTTCTGGATTTGATGGCTTATTATCGAGTAGTCAGGAAATTGGGGATATTTTGGCTTCTCTGTTAGATGGAACCGAGAGTGGGAACAGCAGGGAAGGGGAGTTTTCTGGAGGGAGACAGAGGCACTGCTGGAAGTGGAGGGGGGGAGGGAGGGGGAGGGAGGGGGAAAGTTGGGGGGCCATGCAGGAGAGGCCCTAGAAGATAAGAAGCTGCAGCAGGGGAGGAAGGGCAGAGGACAAGTGTTGCTCTGGTCTGAATGTCCACGTCTCCCTAAAATTCATATGTGAAGCCTACTCCCCAAGGTGATGGTATTAAGAGGTGGGGCTTTTGGGGAGCCCTCGTGAATGGGATTCCTGCTCTAAGAGAAAAAGCCCCAGAGAGCTCCCTGGCCCCTTTGCCCACCATGTGAGGGCCCAGTCTGTGAGAGGGAGGAAGCGGATTCTCCCCAGAACTCGACCATGCTGGCGGGCACCTTGATGTCAGCGCTGTCAGAAATAAATGTCTGTCGATGTTAAGCTGACCAACTTGTGGTACTTTGTTATAGTGGCCCGATCGGACAGAGACGGGTCTTCACCTGAGAGCCCGTCCCAGGGCTGAGTAGCCTCTCAGGGAAGAGCTCAGCTGGTGGTCCAGGTCAGGGTCTGTGGTCAGTGGGGGCCAGCACAGAGCCTCTTTGCCTCTTCTCAGGAAGTGAAGGACTCCAGAAGCCCCTGAGATAAGCAGGGGTCTGGACACCCTCACTGCTGCATAGACAGGGTGTGTTCTGCACTGAGGCTGGGGTTTGCTGTTTGGGAACCCTCTTCCCGTGAACAGGGCTCCAGGCTACCAAGTTGGGGTTATTTCCCCCAGGCTTCTTGGTAGGAACTCAAGCTAAATACTTCGTTGTTCTCAATGCAGATTCTTGATTTTTCCTGTGGCCGGTATGGCCTTGAGACAAAAGGTTATGACCACCAGGACTAATCCAGTGACACAAAGGCTTTGCCCAGAACTTGTCCACATAAAAGGAACTGTTCATATGCATTTTTCTACATGATAGTCCCTGGCTACATCCACTGTAGACAAGAAGGGAAAGAGGGCAGTTAAACAGTACTGAGCTGCACTTGAGGATTTTTTGGTTTTAATATTGTTTTGCTTTGCCCTCATTGAGCAGTCTAGACCAGCCTGTGGCTCCGACAGTCCCCTCTGGGGTCACGGGAGGGGCTTCCCCAGCAGTCGTGCAGGGGGCGGGGCTGAGGGTGCAGTAACTAGCCGGGCCTGCTCGGGCTGCAGACCCCTTGTTTGGATCAGGTCCTCTCTCTCTGCAGGGCCACAAAGGGGGCTTGATGCTTGTGAGTGTGCCTCCATCCCCGACCAAGGTGATGAGGGGAGGGGGATGGACATGTGAGACACCATCTGATGGACATGATTGCCCTAGCCAGTGATTGCATGTGGGCAGCCAGGCTCAAGGATGACCCTGACATTTTGACCCTGTGACTGGGAGAATGAAAATGCTGTTAACAGAAATAGGGAAAGGAGACAAAGGGATTGGTGGGGAGAGCAAGATGGTAAATATGAACACTGAACATGAGCTGTTGGCAAGCTATGCACCAGGGGAGAATAGCCAGTGAGCTGGACGGTGGTCTGCAGGGTGGGGGCCATGGAGGTATTGATGCCCCCCGGTAGAGAGCAGTAATCACTGCTATGTGGTCCCTTGTGCAGAGATGGCAGGCGGAGAGAGGTGAGGAAAGAATGAGGAATCCTTAGTTTAAGAAAGAGGAGGAGGGCTTCCCTGGTGGCGCAGTGGTTGAGAGTCCGCCTGCCGATGCAGGGGACACGGGTTCGTGCCCCGGTCCGGGAGGATCCCACATGCCGCGGAGCAGCTGGGCCCGTGAGCCATGGCCGCTGAGCCTGCGCGTCCAGAGCCCGTGCTCTGCAACGGGAGAGGCCACAACGGTGAGAGGCCCACATACCACAAAAATTAAAATTAAAATTAAAAAAAATTTTTTTAAATGAAAAAAGAAAGAGGAGGAGGAGGAATAGGAAGCTGCTAAGGAAACCGGAAGCCCATCAGAGAGGAGGAAGGAGTCAGGACAGACTAGTGTATCGAACGAAGTGCTCGATTGCTCTCAGAGAAATCAACTCTGCTCATTTCAGCAGAAAAGACACAGATTTAAAGGTCACTTGGGTGGCTTCCGGAATCTCTGGAAGAGGTCTGGGGCTCTGAGAGGAAGAACATCAATGGAGACCAATGGGGCTTACATCGCTGACACCATTGGCTCTGGACGCTGGCATTTCTGCAAGCACTGGGGTCACTGCGGCTCCAGGAGCTATGATCTGAAACTGGCATTTCAGCCAAAGAGAGACCCTCCTGGTCCTTGCTTCTCTGCACCAGCAGACCCTGATTCTAAGCCTCGGGGCAGGAGTATCTGATTAGCAGAATTTAGGCCTCAGGACTACTCTAGCTGCAAGGGAGGCTGGGGGAAATATAGCATCTGTAGCTTCCACACTGGGAGATAGGTTTGTAAAAAGGGTAGAGGGGATAGGGGACTCCTGAGTCTTGTTTGTGTTTGGAGAGAGAAGGAGAGGGAAAAGGTGAGGGAGGGGGAGGGAGGGAGGGAGAGAGAAAGAGACAGAGAGAGGCGAAGTCCAGAGACGAATGGGAAGATGGAGGCTGATGGAGGGAGCCCCGGCTGAGAGGGGTCAGGAGAGGCAGGAGGCGAGCATATGACATGGAAAGAACAACTTGGGAGGAAGGAAGGGTGAAGTCAGGGAAGCTCTTGGAAGATCGCCTCCCTTGGCTCAGAAGGATACGGACTGACACAGGATGGGATGGCACCCTGAGGGGAGGGAGTGATGGTGCCAGGGGCGGCAGGTGGCAGGGCTCTGGAAGTAGGGAGTGCAGGAAGTTCAGCCCAGCACCCCAGAAGGAGGACAGCCTGCAGGGTTTGCCACTTTGTGAGGCTGCCATCCCAGTGCTGCCAGACTTAGTCAGTAGCAGGCTTCTTATGTGGAATCTGTATGTCTAGGTAGCAAATCTCTATTATCTTTCTATGATCTTTCAGGAGTCCGGCATTGACCTTCCTTTCTATTGGCTCCGACTCTCCCTCATGGAGGGGCCCGCCCAGGGTTGCCTCTCACTGAAGGCTCCTTCTACCAAAGTCCTCTCCTCTCCAGGCGGGGACCCTGCTGCCCAGCCTCTGAGGTCCCTTTGCTGCCTGCCCATTTTCTACTCTCTCTGCTTCTTCTGTGAGCTCCTTAGGCCAGTCCTAAAGTTTCCCTCTTGCTTCAGAAACCAGTTGCAAGTCCACAACATTTGCCACAGTTGTGTCTTGTAATCTCTGCTCGTTGGTCCTGATTCTACTTGCAGAACAAATCGATACCGTCATCCACACGGGCAGTCCTTCAGTGCCGTATGAACAGAGGATGCTCTGGAGGAAAGGTTTACCTCCCCTGATATAGAAATACAACTTTGTAGTTATTGCTTATGATTGTGTTCAATTTCTTAACAGCCATACTTTACTTACAGTCAAATAGATCCCAGAAGACTTCCCCTCACAAATGCTGTCAAATTAAATCTTTCTCATCCTGTTATTCTTCCAAACACAAAGATGAATATATAGATGGGCATATGTTGTTTTGTCTGCCTACCGTTCCCTCCTCTGGGAAGCCACTTCTTCCTTGTTCCCTGTGGTTCTCCTGGCAATTTCAGCCTCCCACCCTATCCCCATTTACAGGGATGGGCACATGACCCATGCCTGGCCAATCACATCACCTCCTACCCCTGGCAACAGCTAAGCATGTGACAAGAATCTGTCTCTATAATTGGAATACCAAGAAGTGCTCTTTTGCTGGTGGTCCTCAGCGAAGACAACATAAGCTTGGGGTACAAGTGGCGCTTTCTCCAGCTGTGTGCAGGAAGTCCATTGCAGTGCGAGAAGAGGCCAGCCCTCTTCCCACTCTCACCCCCCAGGAAAGCAGAGGTCAAAAAACCAAGAGAAAGAAGTAGAGTCCCAGTGACATTGATGGATCCCCGGGTCTAGGTCTGCTGGAGCCAGTAAATATTCTTTCTGTTTAAGCTAGTTGAATCGGGTTTTCGTCACTTCCAAGTGGGTGAGCCCTGACTAATAATAACACTTTACAAAATTAGAATGAATGTAATCCACTTAACTGTGCAAAATAGGGAAAAGTAAAACAAAACAAAAAAAAATCATTCCTAACCCTATTTTTCAGTTATACAAAAAATGGTATCGTACCTTATATACTTTGTGCGTGTGTGCTTGTGATTGTAAGATACAGCCGCACATTCCTCCATCCAGTATGCATGCCCCTTTGCAATGTAAGTTTGCCGCTGCTACTCCCCGTGGAGGGGTGGAATTTCTCTCTCTCTGGATCTCGGCTAGCCTTGTGACTTATTTGAGCATTAGAATGCAGCAGAAGAGATGTATATGACCTTCAGAGGCCTTCCAACTTCTGCTATTAACCTCTTGGAAGAAAGGGCCAGGTGAAGAAGCCAGGCTAACCTCTTGGAGGATGAGACCGCAAGGAGGAGATCAAGACAGCCCATCCCACAGCCAGCCTCAGTGCCAGGTGTGTGAGTGAGGCCATCTTGAACCTTCCAGCCCAACTCTCCCTCCAGCTGAATGCAACTGTTTAAATGAGTCTAAAGCAGCAGAGGAACTGCCCAGCTAACCCATAAAATCGTGAGAAATAATACACCGTAGTTGTTTTAAACCACAACAGGTGGTTAATTATGCAACCAAAGCTAACTGAAACAGATTGTGTTCAGAATTTTTCGTGTAACTGCACATCGTCATTTCCCCCACGTTATTAATATCAATATTAAGGTTCTTTTGTTTGTAACCATGGGAAACCAGTTTAAATAAAAGGGGGATACATTAGAAGGTTCTTGGGGGTATTTCAAGCTACAGAAGGTAAAGTTGGGGAGGGGAGAAGTCAGGGCCACCATGGGGGTGTCAACAGTAGGAGGTCACAAGTGTCTCTCCAGAAAACTGCCATTAACAATTAATGTTAATGACTTCTGGACAACTAACTTCAAGTTCTCAGAGTAGGCTTGGGCCGCGCGTCTACCTCTGGATCTTTTGGCTATGATGGGGGGCGGGGCAGGATGCAGAGACAGGAGACAGAAGGGAAAACAGCCCTGAGTCGGTGGACATCCAGGATGGTAGCCGGAACCGTGTAACTCATCACGGCCCCGGGTCTTTTTTTCAATTGCTAATGTTTTGATTTCCCCGAACTTCTTTTCTCTCAGATCTTTTTTGTTACTAATGTATCCAGGCTCCTTTTAATAAAGGGGAAGAATCTTCATGGGGCCACGTTGGAAACTGTAACAACCAGAGCAACGTTGTATACTTAGCACAACGCAACTGAGTCCGCCAACGTTTTCTGTGCAAACGAGTCTCTGAGAGGGTGGCTTGGCAGTTTGAATCAATAGCTTCAAAAACGTTCGGGGTGTAGACGAGAAAGGAGTTGTACCAAAGCGTTGAAAAGGGGTTAAAGCCAGAGTAACAGGTGTTGTGAACAGAGGAGGAAGCAAGAGCCAACGTGCGGACTTGGGGTTGTTTCTGGGGAGCGCGGCCGGCGCAGGTGTCGGGAGGAGAACACAGAACGTCGCGGGCTGGGGGGGCGGCCTCGTTCCCGGATGTGTCCTGCGGCGGCGGGGGCCCGGGCCAGCCGAGTCGCCCGCGTCCCCGCGCGCAGCGCCGAAGCCGCCGCCCACACCGAGCGGGGCGGGGGCCGGGGCTTGGGGCCCGGGGCTCGGGAGCGCGCGCGGGAGCCATCTGCTCCCGGGACTGAGGCGGCGCCTTGCCCTCCCGGCTGCTGCAGGAGCGCGGGCCGCCGCGCCGGCAGCGACATATTGCTCGGCAGGAAAGCGCAGGGAGAGCGGGCGGCTCCGGGCTGCTGCGCCGACCGGCCGGCGCCGCGGGGCCGGGGGCGCACGGAGGAGGTAAGCGGGTCCGACTCTCCCGCCCGCACGCAGCGCTCGGAGGGCTCTCCTGGGACCGCGAGGCCGTCCCGCTCCCCGCGCCCACGCCTCCTTCGTCTCCCTCCTCCACCGCCCATCCGCGGGCTCCCGCGGCTTCTGCCTTCCGAGCTCCGGGGCCGCCCTCCCGGCTGACCCCCCCACACGCCCCGCAGCCGCTGCCACTCTGCCCCCACCCCAGCCGGGGCCTCCCACCCGGGTCCCCTCCCCCCTCCCCTCCCCTCCCCCTCCCCTCCCCCCTCCCCGGGCAGGCCGCGCGCTCCCTCCGCCCTTGCCCCGCCCACCGCCCCGGCCCGCCCACGCCGTGCCCGCCCCCACGCCCCGCCCACGCCCGCGCTCCCGGCCCCACGTCCCGCCCCGTGCGGGCGGGGCTCCGGGTTTAAACGTCGCGGCGGGCCGGGCGAGTGGAGGGGCGGGGCGCGCCTCTGTGTTGTGCCGCGGGTTCCGTAGGCGACAGCGCGGCGCGGAACGGCGGGCACTCGGGGCCGGCGGGTGGCACCATGTCCCCGGGAAGCGGCGTGAAGAGCGAGTACATGAAGCGCTACCAGGAGCCGCGCTGGGACGAGTACGGGCCGTGCTACCGCGCGCTGCTCCACTACCGCCTGGGCCGCCGGCTGCTGGAGCAGGCGCACGCGCCCTGGCTCTGGGACGACTGGGGCCCGGCCTGCGCCTCGGACGACTCGGCGTCGTCGGCGTCCTCGGGCGCCGGGGCCCCCGCGCCCCAGTGCGCCCCGGCCTCGCCGCCGCCGCCGGTGGAGCCAGCGGCGCGCGAGGAGCCGGAGCAGCGGGCGCGCGCGGCCCCGGAGGAGGAGCGGGGCGCGGAGGCCACGGGGGACGCGGAGGCCGCGGCGGACGCGGAGGCCAGGGACGCGGAGGACGCGGAGGACTCGGCGCTGCCAGGTACCTGGCCGGGGAGGGCCCCGCTCGCGGGACTGGATTTGCTCTTGGGTCTCCTCTGAACCGCCCAGCTGTTTGTCGCAGCGCTCAGAGAAGGCGCTTCCTTGATTTTATTTAATCTATTTTGGGTAGGCGGAGAATGCGCCTCCCTTGACAAAATAAGGAAGGTGGCTGCCCCGCCTCCGCCCTCCCACCCTTTATTCCGTAATGAGGTGGCTCTGGGTTGAGCCCAATGTGAACGCCTTTGACGTGTCCCTGGCGAAGTCCCCGGGTCTTCATCCGCTGGCCTTGGTGGCCTCTGGACCACTGAACTCCCATCTGTTTATTTCTGAGCGCCCGTTTGTTTATGAGAGGCGCCCAGCTTTCATCAGATTCTCGAAGGTGACCGCCAGAGGTTAGGAACCACTGAGCTAAGCGCTCTGTCTTGTGAATGGGGCTGTTGTTTTCTGTGTTAACTCCCTGACCTCGCCGCGCTGTCCCTAAGGAATATTTTGCATTGTTTACTCAGACTGTTGCGTAACTCCCGGCTGGTGGGAGATAATCCTTGTAAGTGCCTGGTTCCCTCCGCTTCTCGCCACCCCTCCTCCGGCTGCTGCTGTGAGCGGGAGGAGAGGCAGCTGGAAAATGGCTCTTGGGGGCGGTGCATCTGCAGTTGCTGCCGGGGCCCCGCGCCTTCTCTCCTGCCCGGAGGAGCTCAGAGCTGGGGTGACTCTTGGCGTGTGAGGCGGGCTGGCTGGTCACTGGTGCTAAGGGCCAGGTTGAATGGATGCCCCAGATACCGCCTGGAGGAACCCCTGGTTTCTTCCTGATACTCTAACGTGGGCCAGGCACCACCCGGCGTCGCTCAGTTTTAAAGAGGCTCTGGTGAGCAAAATAACTAAAAGGTACTGAGAGCTTGTCATGCATCCAGTCACTGATCTTAGATTATGTATTTTCTCATTCAACGTTCAAAACAATTCTAAGAGATGGGACCATAGCTTTTATCTCAGTTTTATAGATGAAACTCAGGATAAATCATTAGTGATTTTATTTTTGTTTGTCAAATTGCAAGTGGTACTCAGTAAGACTCTCATCCTAGCTTCTCTGTGAGACGCTGAGCAGGAGAGGAAATTGAGTCTTGTTATACTGTTTTCAGCTACTCTCGGTTCATTATCGGTGGCAGAGCTGCCCCTCCATCCTCAGGTTACTTGTGAATTCCTACCCATTCCTAACCTTTGCTAGAAGTTCGCATACAGAAGGTGGAGAGGGTAAGGGGGCACTGATCTACCAGCTCAGTTATGAGATGTACTTTATCAGGCTGAATGGGCTTTTCTCTCCCCGCCTCTTCCCCTTCATTGTTTGCAAAAGAGCTGTCAGTTATTTCCATACGTATATAAATGCAGTTTTTAGACAGCACTGTAGTATGGATGGGGTCTGTGTTTGCAAGAGTTCGTGATTATTTTGATTTCCTTAGAGACACTAAATCTTCCCAGTGGCTAAAGTAGTTACTTTTTCTCTGCTAATATTTCTGGTTTAGGCATCCAGGAGAAGAAAGGATGTTTCTGCTTTCAGGACTCCCAATCCCAGGATCTTTTGGTTTGCTCATGCCTGTCACAGCCCCTGTCTATCCCTGTGAATGGCAGGATTGAAAGTCCTTGTTTTTATTTATTTTTATTTATTTTTATTATTATTATTTTTTTGCGGTACGCGGGCCTCTCACTGTTGTGGCCTCTCTCGTTGTGGAGCACAGGCTCTGGACGCGCAGGCTCAGCGGCCGTGGCTCAGGGGCCCAGCCGCTCCGCGGCATGTGGGATCTTCCCGGACCCGGGCACGAACCCGTGTCCCCTGCATCGGCAGGCGGACTCTCCACCACTGCGCCACCAGGGAAGCCCGAAAGTCCTTGTTTTTAAGTGAACAGTCTTTCTGGAATGATGAGCACGCTTTTGAGTTTCTATAAAACGTAAGCGCTTAGCCCTTGTCTTTACTGAAGCCATGTGTACGCACAGAATCGTGTAGCTCTATATGGCTGAGTACCGCTATAGCAGCTCCCCTCACCACCAACAGCGCATTCCCTAGGCGGCCACTTCCCACTCCTCTGGTTTTCCTTAATGCGTATTTCTGTTTCTCCAGGTAACATGGCTTTTATTGATACTTTTTGATCTTTTTCAGTTTTTAGCACCATCTATTGGCTTTAATTCTTTTTAGTGATCTCCTAACCCATACACATGGCCTATCCCCACCCTCTCAGTACCGTCATCATAGAGTTTGTTAGATTCACAGTTAGTGCCTGTGGAAAGGTGGCTCACAGCTGCCCTATATTGTTTTTGCCGTGATTCCCTTTTCTTTCTTTCGCAACACCACGGACACATCAGGTTCACTGTCACCCTCCCCATCTTATGACGTCCCTCCCGGGGCCTCTGACCTACTTTCATCTGGCCTGGTTGCATCTTGGGAAGGCCCTTGGCCACCGCCGCAGGGACTCCCTGGCTTCTCTCTTGGGTAGGACCCTCTGTTGTGTGGCTCTCACATTGTCTTCTTTCTTGGTTTACCCTCTCCTGACAAAGATTATCTTCTAGTACCTTCCTGAGAAAGGGTGTGTGAGAGGTTTAACTTTCTGAGACCTTGCATGTCAAAAGATTCTATTCTCACTATTCCATAGTTTGTGGCTGGGCATGAAATTCTAGGTTAGAAGTAATTGTCTCTAAAAAATCTGGAGGCGTTGCTGTCCAGTGTTGGAACTTCTGATGTTGCCGTTACACTCCTGTGTCATTCTTTGTTGATAACACGTTCCCCGCCTCGGGAAGCTTTTCAGGTCTTCTCTTTGTCCTCTGTGCTCTGAAAGTTTCCCCAATCCAGGCCTCTTTTCCTCCAATGTGCTTTCATGGGTCCTTGCAGTCAAACTCTTGTTTTGTAATTCTGGGAAGTTTTCTTGAATTGTTTTCTCATTTCTATTTTTTTTTTCTATTCCTTTCTTTTTGAACTCCTTAGTTGGATGTCAGACTTCACAAATGTATCCTATCATTTTCTACCCCGGCCCCCATTCCATCTGTTTTTTTCTTCTATTTTTCTGGACAATATTCTCAACCTCATCTTCCAACTCTTCGATTACATTTTTCATTTGTGGGGTCCTATTTATTTTTTAATATAAGAGCTGTTGAATTGTTTTCTAGGTTTTCCTCCCTCCCTTCCTTCCCTCCCTCTCTTTATTCTTCTTTAAAAAAACAGTATTTTGTTCTTGATTCGTGCACATAGTATCCTCTCTTATCTTGCTGAGAATATCACTAGGAGTTTTTTGTCCATTTTCTTCTTGCAGTGTTTCTTCAGCACAGTCTGTTTCCCCTCTGTCTCCCTACATTTGTTTCTTTTGCTTGTAATCCTGCATTTCCTGTTAGAAGCTATTCTCAAACGTCTAATGATCCTTGGCTTCTCATTCTTATTTAAGAAATGGGTATAAGAAGCGTCGGGAAGTTCCCTGTGTGTAGGGGGTGTGGGTGGAGGTGCTTGTTCACTGCGAAGTCCCTTCTCTCCGTAGCAGCATGCTTCAAAGAGGGTCTAGAATGTCTCCAATTCCTTTCTTCATATTCACATTTCTTTTTAAATTAAATTTTATTTTTTAACCAGTTATACATATGCATAATTTTTAAAAAATAGGCTTAAAATGAAAAAATAATCCTGACCCATCTACCACCCATGCCCCTCGCTCCCTAGGGGCCTCCTTCCAACTCTCTACCTTTCGTTTCAGCACTGTGGGCAAAACTCTTTTCATTCAGACTAATGTTAGCTTTTTTAGTTTAAACATTATATATTGACTTCCCGTCAGTATATTTATGATGATTTAGCTCGAGATCTTAGCTTGGCCATCCCCACCCCTAGACACATACCAGCACCTACTTTGTACCACAGTATTAACTATGTGACCGTTTCATTAAAGCACTATTCTGTGTTTGGATGATCATGACTATGTAAATGTTATTTGCAGGTAATCCATGTAGTACATGCTGATTACATTTTCTTGGTTATTATTTATGTTTTTCCTGGAGTTAATCATTGCTTTACTTTTATGTTTGTTTGTTTTTGGTACTCCCATCACTCATTCAGCCTGAAAGAGTCTGGTAGTACTGTAAAACTTTTCATATGCCAGGCACATTAGGTGTTCTGTTCGTTTCATTATTTTCCTTGGAGACATTTTTGTGGAACCCTTGGTTCTCCTGTTTTAATTTAGACTTTATGCTGTCCAGACCTGACATAGCTGTCAAACTGAGGCTTCTCTTCACTGATTGCCTGAGTATTCCTTTTGCTAAACTCCTTTATGCAGCCCCATCTCACAAGTCTCAAATCTCCCTTCCTTTTGGTGGGGAAATGTTGAAGGGGAGTAAGCATTTTGTCACCTTGCAGTCTGAAAATGCCTTTATCCAAGGGCTGGGCTGCCATTTTGGCAAGATAGAGACTTCCTGGATTAGAAATTTCAGTATTTGAAGGCATTATTATGTTGAATCCTAGGTTTAGGTCTTACTGTTGAGAAGCACCATGCTATTCTGATGCTTATTTTGGGTACGTGACCTCTCTTCTTTCTTTCTTTTTTTTTGCGGGGGGGACGTTTTGGGACATTCTCTTCATCCTAGGTGCTCTAAAATTCTATGTGTATGTCATTTTTCATTCATTGGGCTGACAACTTGGTGGGCCTTTTTAATCTGGAAACATTTCTTTCCATTCCATGATATTTTCTAGTACTGTTTAAAATAATTTCCTCCACTCTATTCATTTTTTCTTTCTATAATTATTTTTAGTTGGATGGTGTACTTCCTGGATCAAACCGCTAACATTTTTATTTAACAATTTTTTGATATTGGAATTTTTGGTTCTATTTTCCAGGAGAACTCTTTAATTTTATCTTCTAAATTTCTTATAGAAATGTTAATTCTAGTTTTTAATTTCAAAGAGATTACTTTTTTGTCCCAAGTGTTCTTTAAAAATTTTTTTTTAAATAGCATCCTATTCTCTCTGGATTTCTTTTAACTACCCCCCTCCCCCGCCCCAAAGCCATAAATATCCTTTGAGTGCTCTCTTATATTCCCAGCCTAGTCTTTTTCTCTATATTTTGGTCTCTTTCTTATTAAAGGATGTACTTGAATGCTTGCTCTTAGCCTGTCTGCCCATATTTAAGAGTGAGGCTTGAAGGGCTTTTCGGGAGCTGTGTTCCTGGGGGAGCTTGTGACCGTAATTGCAGGAGGACCCCGCTGTTTCTCTGGGGGCTGCCAATGTCAGTACCTGCCCATTTCTCTAGTGTCAGCTTCTCAGACAGTGTCCTCCATCCTCCTACCTGGGAGGGCACAAGCCTGGCTCTCAGCATCCCGGCAGCAGAGTTGTGGGAACAGAGGAGGGATCCCGTTCTTTACCACGTCATCCTGTTCTCACGAAGGTGACCCCTTACTTCTGCTGTGCCTGGTGCCCTCTAGTCCTCCCTCTCCAGGCTGTAGGGCACCTGCATTCTGGGGCGGGGGCAGGGCGGTCGCCTGGCCTGAGGAGCAGAGGAAGGACTGTTGAAGAAGTATGCATTGCTGCACAACAGAATTACCCTGGAAACTAGTGCTTCAGATTCCAATTCTTACTTTATTATTGCTCATGGTTTCTGTGTGTTGGAATTTGGCCCCAGGCACAGGACATGCCTTGTCTCTGCTGCGTGGGACTGCAGCCATCTGCTAGGACACTTGCAGGTGACATCTTCAGGTGCCTGGCCCTCCTCGTCACATGCAGGCTGGCCTCCAAGGGCGAGCGTTCCTGAGAGAGAGCTGGGCACCTGCTGTATTGTCCTTGGCGACTTATTGCCAGGAGCCATGTGGCACCTCTTTCACCCCATTCTTTGCTCACAGAAGTCTGCCCAGGTTCAAGGGGAAGCAGCATGGACCCTGGTTCTCAGCAGAGGCACATTCATATTACACTGTCAGAGGAACACCTGGGGCACTGATCGATGCCGGACCTTTGGGAAGGCAGTCTGCCGCACTAGCCTTCTGGGGAGTCTGGTGCCTCAGTGCCAGTTCCTGTGGGGCTCCGCTGTGTCCTGGGCCCTTCTCCTGCAGGGAGTCAGCAGCATCCTGCTCCTTCCTGTGAGTCGCTTCTATCTCTTTGTCACTTTCCATCTTCCAAAATTTGTCTGATGTCATCGCCTCCTTGCTCTTTGTCCTGTGGGTTGATACCTTTTTTCCTTCACTTTAGTGGGGTTTTGGGAGGAAGGGACTATATGCATGTGTCGCCAGTGCACATTTAGCCTGCTGACCCCATTTGCTCTATTTTTACTTATTTTTATTTTTCACTTTATTTATTAGTCTTAGAGGTTTGTGAATTCTGTTAATTTTTTTCCCAAACTAACCCTTGGCTGTGTTGGTTTTCTTTATTATATGTTTATAATTCATGATCTTTTTTCCTTACTCTAATTTTTTAATGCTTACTTTTTTTTTAGTTTTTTATTTTTTAATTTATTTGTTTTGGCTGCATTGGATCTTTGTTGCTGTACGCAGGCTTTCTCTAGTTGTGGCGAGCGGGGGCTACTCTTCGCTGTGGTGTGAGGGCTTCTCATTGTGGTGGCTTCTCTTGTGGTGGGGCACGGGCTCTAGGTGCACGGGCTTCAGTTGTTGTGGCAGACGGGCTCAGCAGTTGTGGCTCATGGGCTCTAGAGCGCAGGCTCAGTAGTTGTGGCGCACGGGCTTAGTTGCTCCACAGCATGTGGGATCTTCCCAGACCAGGACTCAAACCCATGTGCCCTGCATTGGCAGGCAGATTCTTAACCACTGAGCCAACCAGGGAAGCCCCTAATGCTTATTTTATTTTTATTTTTTTATTTTTTTGCAGTACGCGGGCCTCTCACTGTTGTGGCCTCTCCCGCTGCGGCGGAGCACAGGCTCCGGACGCGCAGGCCCAGCCGCCATGGCTCTCGGGCCCAGCCGCTCCGCAGCATGTGGGATCTTCCCAGACCGGGGCACGAACCCGTGTCCCCTGCATCGGCAGGCGGACTCTCAACCACTGCGCCACCAGGGAAGCCCCCTAATGCTTATTTTTATAACATTTTAAGATGGATGCTTATCATTGATTTTTTCCCCTGCCCTTTTTTTTTGATATATTGATTTAAGGCTATACATTGCATTCTGATTACTGCTTTAGCTGCATCATGCTTAATGAGGAAACTGTAGAAACATTTCTAATAGGAACAGGATTAACAACACAGATTACCGTTTTAACCATTTTTAAGTGTATAGCTTAGTGGCATTGAGTACATTCACATTTTTGTGCAATTGTATGATTTGTTTTTGACCCATGCATTATTTAGAAATGTTTTTAGGGGGAGGGATAAATTAGGAGCATGGGGTTAACAGATACAAACTACTATATATAAAACAGATAAGTGACAAGGATTTCCTGTATAGCACAGGGAACTATATTCAATACCTTGTAATAACCTGTAATGGAATACAATCTGGAAAAAAATATGTGTGTGTATGTGTGTGTGTGTGTGTGTGTGTATATATCTGAATTACTTTGCTGTACACCTGAAACTAACACAGTATTGTAAATCAACTATACTTCAATTAAAAAAAAGTTTTTAAATTTCAAAACGAGATTTAAAAAAGTAATTTATTTTTGTTGTTGTATCTAGCTTAATTACATGATAGAGAATACATTCTATATGATTTCAATTTTGTAAATGTATTAAGATTTGCTTTATGACCTTGCTTGGATAAGTAGATTTCTGTAAATGTTCCATATGTGCTTGACAAAATTGTATATTCTGCAGTTGTTGGGTGCAGTGTTCTGTATATACCCATTGGGTCAAATGTGTTAATTCTGTTGTTCAAATAGTTTAAAAAATCAATCTGTTCAATCAGACTTTCTGTGATGAGGGGCAGGTTCTCTGTCTGCACCATCCAGTGTGGCAGCCATGAGCCATATGTGGGAATTGAGCACCTGAACTTTGATTGGTGTAACTGAGGAGCTGAATATTTATTTTACTTAATTTTAATTAATTTAAACATATTTAATAGCCACATGTGGTTAATGGCTTTTGTATTGCATAGCATAGTCCTAAATCAAGACTGAGCTTATTTTTCAGTTACTGAGAAAGCGGGTATTAGAATTTTTCACAGTAACTGGTGGTGACACTGTTTTGTCTGTCTGGAAATGTCTTTATTTAAAACTTTGAATAGGATTTTGAAACATATACGTGTATACACTTATCTTGTACCAGGCACTATTTCAAGAGTTTTATAAATATTAATTTTATAGTTATATGTTCTGTCTCTTCTGTGTTTCCCATCTTCTGTCTCCCGCTGCAGATATTTTTGAGCTTGTTTTTTCTTTAAGTACAGAGCGTGAACACGGTTGTTTTATGGTCAGTGATCATCCCATTATCCCAAGTCTCTCGCTGCTGCTGGGCCTTCCTTACCGTCTTGTCTCTTGTGTGCCTGGTCATCGTCCCAGGACACTCATCGTTGTTGTGTGTGGAAGATTATCTGTAGGAATAATCTGAGGCCTAGGCTCTCTGGAGAGGATTTTAGTTTCTTGTGTTGGGTGCTTGTGGACTCTGCTGTTTTTAGTGTCAGCCCTTTTAGTGCTCTGTGGTGAGGAGAGTTGGTGCATTACCTGCATTGGGGTCTCCCCACTCTTCACTCTGCAGCCTGCTGTGACCTGCTTCCCCACCCCTATGCTCCCCTACATCCCCCGTGAGACAGCCTGGCTGCCCAGTGCTGAGTTTTTCTTTAAAAAAAAAAAAAAAAAAACTGAATACTTTATGTTTAATTGTGGTAAAACACACGTAACATAAAAGTTATCATCCTATTTTTTTTTTGTTGAGGTATAGTTGATTCACAATATTATATAAGTTTCAGGTGTACAACATAGTGATTCACAATTTTAAAGGTTACGCTCCATCTATAATTGTTACAAAGTGTCGGCTGTATTCCCTGTGCCGTTCAGTACACCCTGGCAGCTCTTCATTTTTTACGCAGTAGCTGGTGCATCCTAAGCCCCTGCCCCTAGAATGCCCTGTCTCTTTTCTTCTGCATCCTCCCGCCCTCTCTGTAGTGTCTGGCCCTGTTCACTGCTCTCTCCTTTTCTGGGAGTCCTTCTCCAGCTTCTCTCCTGGAAGCTTTCCGACTTTGCTGACTGTTCTCTCCCTGGCTCCCTGGCTGCTCCGTCTGCCAGCTCAGCCCCAGGGCCGCCCTCCGCCCCCTTTTCCCTCACTCCCACCACCTACTCCGCGTCCCCGCTGGGGGACCTGCTCTCTGTCTGAGCCTCGGCCCCCACCCACCTGCTCAGGACCCCCTCCGATTCCACATTCTCTTCTCGGCCCCAGATTAAGGGTCCAGCTGCTGCCTTCTTGGTGGCTCCAGGGGCATCTCACACCGGAGGCGTCAAGCACCCTTTCCCCATCCTTTGGCAGCCTTCTGCTGGAGGACAGCGTGACTAGCCACTCCCAGCCCCTGAGGACGCAGACTCCTCTTCGCCTGCCAGCATCCTCGCGGTGTCCGTCGCCCACTCCCCTGTCCATCTCGCCCTCTGCTGCTGGGCTCTCCGCGCTGTGGTCTGATCAGTGTGCAGTTCACAGGTGCCCGGGTGAGTCTGAGCACCGGCCAGGTGTGGTGGACGCTATTCCGGTCTTTCTCACCGCTCCTCCACTGCCGTCACTGTAGGTTACCCTCCCCTCCCCGGACTCTGCTATTTTTTCCTAGCTGTCCTTTCTGTCCCCACCACTCTGATCTAACCCGTCCTTCATGTTCGTTGCTAGAGACCTCATTCCCGAAATGAAAATAGGACCACATCATTTTTCAGCCTAAAACACTTCAGTGATTCTTCTTCATTTTCAGGAAAAAATAAAACTTCTGAGCTTGGCACAGAAAGTCTTTTCTCCCCACCGCTACCCGCCACCCCCGCCCCATGCCTTCATCCCTAGGATCTCTGTGTGCCTTTCAGTTTGAACCACGTATATTCTTTCTTCTGTCCAGGCCGTTGAACAAGCCAGTCCCTCTTTCTGGAATTCACTTTCCTAACCTCTTCGTGGCTGGCGTTACCTTGTCCTTTGAACCAAATCATTATTGTCTTCTCTGGGCAGGCTCCCCACGTGGGTTAGAGGAAGAGAAGGAAGGGAAATGAATCGATGAAGATGATTTAGGTGGTTCCCGTCTCTCTCAGTGTTGTGACTACACCAGCCTCGGTCCCCCTTCTACTCTCTGTTGTCTTGGTCCTGATGGGCTCTTTTCTCTTCTCCTACATCCAGGGAAGAGAAGCGGACAGGGTGTGGACACATCGCTCAGAGGAGTGTGTGAGTGATGGGTGGATTTGGGTTCTCATGATACAGCAGAAGGCTGGCATCTCACCTCATCCCTAGATAGCACAGGGCTGGGTTTATGGATATGGCGCATGGGGGTGCAAAGCACTGAGCCCCAGGGTCAGATGCAGGCTGTCTGCTCCCTAAAATGCTTAGTAATAAATGAAACAATTTGGTAGATCAGGGTCATTGCTGAAGACAGAAATGACGGTGATCTGTCAGGATTCACACGTGTGCATTTTGTGTGAGGGCCTCTACTTCCGCGGGGACATGGATGTCGGCAGGGAAGGATCCACTAAAGGGGTGAGGGACCCGAGCGTGTCCTAAAAGTGATGGGGTTTGGGAATAGCAACCTGGAAAATCATCACCTATAGCCAAATTCTGGAGCCTCGGAAACGAGGGATTTCCCACATATGTGAACAAGGGGGTCTGTGAAATGGAGCCTGGATGCACAAGGAGCTCTTATTTGGACATAAGTTTAGTCTGAGATGAAACACAGGCTCACTAGGGGTTTACACAAAGAATACAACCTTTACAAGATCATAAAGTGCTTATAAAAATAATGAATGGAAAGTCATGAAGGGTAATTAAGGGACATAGGTACGTTTTGGACTGTGTTCTTAGTATCTGAGTAAACCTCAGGCAGGAGGTCTATTCCCCACTGGAGTTTCCCCAGCCCCGCTGAGAGATTTAGGACTGTGTAGACCAGGGGCCCTGGTTCACGTCAAGAACAAGAGCCCCCTTCCCAGCTGCTCACACTGGGGGCGCCCAGCTGTGTGTGTGTGTGTGTGTGTGTGAGTGTGTGAGTAGCTATGGAAACCCTCCCTATCGTGATGGAGGGCTTTTGAAGCTAAGGTCACTGGCCAGCTCTTACAAGGAGCACAGGAGAGCTGAGAGGAGCGTTTTCCATAATCATGGAGCATCACAAAGAAATGCAGTCCTGGAACTCCAGTTGAGTAATTTGAAAACTAACCTTTTGCAGCTGTTGAATGATTGTCACAGGCCCAGATCTGGCCCTGAAGTAAGACGATAAGCTGATTGGACTTATCATGGGGAAAGCCATTAGGCTGAGTTGCTTTCTAGATTTTAGTATTTAATTAAGATGCTTAATCTCAGAATGCGAGTGATAGTTGTTACTTTTGAATAGGCTTGGTTCAATCTTGGTGTATTTATGGTTGATCTTAAAATGGGATAGGCTGAAAATTATTATACTAATGTGTTTCTGTCCTTACGTTTTAAGTGAAACTTGTGAGTTGAGCTATAAGTGAAAAAGTTACTGACTTCATTAAGCATTATGAATTTTTCATCCCAAATATTTAAATCATATGTAATTATATGTAAACCGGAATTTAAAGCATTCATCTTGTTTTATCTCCTTTTTCAAAAAGCACTGCCAGCGAAAGACATAAAAGAAAAACCTGAACGACAGATCAGGACCAGAGAGCCTGACAAATTACCCAGCAGTACCGAACCTCAACCACCACCAAGTGCCTTACCTGCCAGAGGAAGTAGGAGAGCGGTCAAGAGTCCTCAAAGGTCATCAACTAAAATAAAAGAACATAAGCATCCGTTTGCCCTTTATGGGTGGGGAGAAAAACAGACGGATACAGGAAGCCAAAAAACTCACAACGTCTGTGCTTCTGCCCCAGTGCATGAGGTGGGTGCCAGTGAACGGGCTTCTCTGTTTTCCCCCTGGAGGATGGGGGATGGCCTCGCCTTTGTCATTGGCTTCATACCCTGTGATCACTGTGATGCTTTGGGACATGGTAGGTCTTAGGTGGCCCAAGGAAAGCCTAGAACTGGGCATCTGATTTGCAAACAGGATGCAGGATGTTAGCTGCCTGGAGGTCAGGGGGGTTTGCTGGTACCTGGAAGGGTTTACCGACACCAAGCCAGGCGGAGAAGTGCCAGGACTCAGGGTTCTCAAGTTCTTGGGGGGCCAGGAGGTGCACCTGAGGGGCATGGGCAGGGTTGGCAGCTGCCCATCTAGATTTGCCTCTGGCCTCCTGAGAGGCCCCTGCTCCATCAGCCTTGATAACTGGTATCCATCCCCTTGACCCCTTGTTACTGTCTGTTAGATCACATCTCCTGCATTCTCGACATCTATCTAGACTCTCGTTTCCTCTTTGGATTAAATTAGAGTGATTGCGTTTCCCCTGCTCATCCATCCCCCGGAGGTCTGGTTCTCCTCAGACTCAGCCCTGGAGTGTCCCTGTGCGAAGGCCTGAGGACACGGCAGACGAGGGGGGCCTCACGTGTGGAGCCACAAAGCAATGACTGTGTTAGCACTAACACTGTCACTCCAGCCCAAAGCAAAGAGGGAATGAAAAGAAGCAGAAAGTTCAGGCTGTTTGAATTCTGGTTAAATACCAGGATCCAGTGTTCACCGAACAGACTTCTGAGCCCTAGCAGATGGTGCTGTTTAGAGTGGTATTTGAGAAAACAGAGCTGTCCTCTGGCAACCCGGTGGGATTAAGTTGAACAGGGTTCATTAAACGTCTTAGCTGGTAAAATCCTTTGAGATTTGTTAGTATTTTGCTGTAAGATGTTATTTATTTTTTAAGTATTTATTTTTTAATTTATTTTTTGGCTGTGTTGGGTCTTCGCTGCTGCGTGCGTGCTTTCTCCAGTTGCGGCGAGCAGGGGCTACTCTTTGTTGCAGTGCGTGGGCTTCTCATTGCGGGGGCTTCTCTTGTTGCGGAGCACGGGCGCTAGGCGCGCGGGCTTCAGTAGTTGCAGTGCATGGGCTCAGTAGTTGTGGCTCGCGGGCTCTAGAGTGCAGGCTCAGTAGTCGTGGCTCATGGGCTTCGTTGCTCCGCGACATGTGGGATCTTCCCGGACCAGGGCTCGAACCCGTGTCCCTTGCATTGGCAGGCGGATTCCTAACCACTGTGCCACCAGGGAAGTCCCTGTAAAACATTTAAATTCCTTCAATGGAATACTGATCCATGCTTAATGCTAAGGAGTTCCAGTAATATTCCAGAGCCAGTTTCTCGAGGTACCTGCAGATTAGTTGCTTACTATTTATATCTGAAATTTCGTCCGGTGGACATTTTCTGTTGCCTAGTTTCTTTATTGCTGACGATGGGTAAGACAGAATCCAGGGCAGTGGCTCTTCTGGAGAAGCTTTTATACACAGAAGTCCTGAATATGGTGAGTCTGGCTTGCCTCTGCCCTGCTCCAGGTGACGTGGGGGAAGCTTCACTGTAAATGTTCTGGAAAATTAGCGCCAAAGCCACCTGAGTGAGTGTACGTTTATTCTGACTCCCTTAGATTCATGAATCGGCGTTGCGAGCCAAGAGCAGAAGGCAGGTGGAGAAGAGGCGGCTGGCGGCTCAGAGGCAGCGGGCTCACTCCGCCGACGTGGACAAAAACAGGCGGGTCAAGCCTGCCTCGTCGGAGAACCCGTGGATGACGGAGTACATGAGATGCTACTCTGCCAGAGCTTGAGAGGAGGGACAGTTGCTCAGACAACCTCTTTTAAAAAGTGTAAATGAAAGAAAGGAAAAAACAAAACAAAAACCATCAAAAGAAACTGGACACAGGTTTAAGAAACCAACTGATTATGCAAGATTTTTCTTAGGGAATTTCCAAAAGATTGTCTCTTTTGATGAATCCTGGTCACCTACCTCAGCAGTAGGGTGACAGCTGAAAGCCATAGACATTTGGTTATTTATGAGAATTCCCTAAATCTTTGATATTCTTATAAGGGTTTTGTTATAAAGCATCTTAATCTTTTCAGATACTGACACCAAATGCCTTTAAATGGCTTACAGATTCTTAACTTCAGTATCTTCCCTCAGTTTAGGTGGAGCCTGTGTTGCTCCTGTTCTGAACGACTTCTGAGATTCCATAGCTGGTAAGGTCACGCCAGCTTGCGGCAGAAGACTCATTTTCCTTATGTGTAGATTTCTTTGTGAAAGAATATCAAGTTAAAAGTGAGTTTCGACGCTAGTACTGATTCAATGTATAGTGAAAGTAGAGCTTTGGTAGCTCCTAACAGTTAACTTTCTTTTGCATTTCAGTTCAGCACCACTTCACGTGGACTGTGATATTTAAGAATTACTGGGCTGGGTGAGGGTCATCTTTTCTCTTTAAATTGTCATCTAGGCACTTATTAATAGTTTAATAGTTCAGGTGCATTCCAGTAAACAAAGTGCCAGTGCAGTGTGTTTAGAAGTAGTACTGGTTTCTTTTGAGTCAAAGACTGTCTGTCACTTTTTATTGTGAGATTTTTTTAAGAACACATAATGGGGTACCGTTCACTTGCTGCAGTCTGGCCTTTAGACACACACTCACTGTGGACTTTTGCCTCTTTTCTGATAGTTTGGCGACGACATTTAGAATTTAATTGTCCTGCTCATTGGGGATGGGGACAGATTTTAAGATACCCATTAGAGATGTGGACCACCCCTACTTTCTCCTCCATAGAACTCACCAGTAACAAAGCCTTGATGATGTACATTGTTCAGACTTTTGGTTGAAATACATTCCTCTTAGGTTGCTAACCGGTAGGCCTTGTGTAGAACCTAATGCGAGAGGATGCTGGTGTGTGCGTGGGCAGAGGTGTATGTAAATGACGTGCTCCTTCTCTCTAGTACATTTGCTTTTGTGGTAGAAAGTGATTTTGAGAAACACTGGTTTCCATCCAGGAGAGACAGGAATCTGCAGGATGAATGGTAAACTCCTCATAGGAGAGAAGGAAGTACTTTGCCAACTTAGCACGTGCAGATGTGTGAATGAAAATCTGGTGTTTGATGTGAGTTTGAGCATTTCCTTGACATTTTTACTCTGGGTCTTTGAAGTATTATGGTCAATTTTTAGAACACAAATGTTTTATTCCATGTAAAATCTTCACACAGTATCATCTTACACAACTGTATTAAGTTTTGCAAACTCATACTGAAAAATCATGAGCTTTTTTAAAAAAAAAACTTTAAAAATATTTGCATTGTTTTTAGGTGAATACATCGTGAGCTCTCCTGGTCACTGTGATGTATATTTAGTACGAAGAAGGTCTGTGTGTTGTCCAAAACAACCTCGCTAGTGATTCTGGTGAATCTTGCTGTTATTATAGTCCTTAAACATGGCAGGTACCTAAAGATGAAATTCCTGTGGCGTCTTGATGGTGGAAACTGTTTCTTTAAAATCACTTCCTGTATGTTCGGTTTCAACCACCGGCTCTGGCGTTCCATTCCCGTTGCAGCTGACAATCTTAGGAAGAGGCCGAGGGGAGTAGCTCGGGTCCACACTGATGGACTGTCTTAGAAACCCGACCCTTCGAGGCTCTGAGCAAGCCAGACTCTCTCCTTTAGAAAACAGACTCATATTCAATGTGCTTACTTATTACTGCAAACTCCAGATGCAGATCTGGAAGAACCTAGAGGGCAATACTGGCCAATTTTTCCCCATTTTTAAGTAGAGGACAAATGAACAAAATTTTTAAAGTACTTTTAATGTGCATGAACAATGAATGAGTCAATATGAAGTACTTGTGAGTTCCCTTCCTATGTCCAAGTCATTAGTTGGTTAGGGTTTCTTTACTTTTCTTTCTCTTTAGGGGTAAAGATTATCTTTCAAGCCTACAGAATTTTTTAAGTTGTAACTTCCCAGCCGCTCCGCGGCATGTGGGATCTTCCCGGACCGGGGCACGAACCTGCGTCCCCTGCATCGGCAGGCGGACTATGAACCACTGCGCCACCAGGGAAGCCCAAGTTGTAACAATTTGATGTCCTACTTTTTCCTTCTCATTCTAGAAACTGATGTTGTGATCATGTTCCCATTTCTTTGGACAACTTATAAGACAGCAAGGTAGTTTAAAATTACCTATCATGTTGAAAAGTTTGAAACTGAGAATCCAGTGATATTTAAAATATAGAATAAAATAATTGCTACATAAGACTTTTTAAAATTTTGGTTTTAAGTTCTTAATTAAAACAATTTGCCATAAACATGTTTTCTGTGTTACTTTTATGAAAAGCAATAATAGAATATTGAGTAACACCTGAATACCTCCACTGGACCGAGGTGAGTGAGAACTATATAGGAATCTGTCCGTTTTCTTTCTTTCTTTTTTTTTTTTTTTTGCGGTATGTGGGCCTCTCACTGTTGTGGCCTCTCCCGTTGCGGAGCACAGGCTCCGGATGCGCAGGCTCAGCGGCCATGGCTCACGGGCCCAGCCGCTCCGCGGCATATGGGATCCTCCCGGACCGGGGCACGAACCCGTATCCCCTGCATCGGCAGGCGGACTCTCAACCACTGCGCCACCAGGGAGGCCCCGTTTTCTTTCTTTTAAAACCTAAAAGATCGCTCTTGTTTAGGAGGTGTCAAAATGCTTGTACTCCCCTACTGTCAGAAAATTTCCAAGTACATATATACATTTTTTCAAGTTTACTAAAAGTAAAATAGGGCATAGGTTATCTGAATTAACTTGTAAGGTAGTAAGCACACATTTGTGGTGCTTCTTATGAAATAGCTTTGTCATTGATTCATCAAATGTAAATTGCTAGTAACCTGAAAGGTGTGTATACTGGGTCACATAAACTCAACCAACTAAACTGCACAAAAGAAAGGTGGCTTTTGAGTTCTAAGGCTGTGCTGGGCGTAAACTTTATCAACGGAAGGTTAGTACTTGATAAAGTGTTCAAATGTATTATTGGCAAAGAGGGAGAGAGGCCAAGCCTATGTTAGAAGTAAAAACAACTTTCCTTGTTGACTGCTTCAGTAGAAAATAGTTTAGTGGATAATTTTACATTACACTGGACTAGATAAAAAATGGTGCTAATATTTACACAGTCTGATTCTGTAGTTGGTTTGGGATCAAACTGTCAATGCCTGACTTATAAGGTTCTTACTCTAGTCTTGTGATCAGCTAAATATTTAAAAAGTGATCCTAAAAGTGTGACCTTGTATTTGAAATGGATTTTGTACAATAGGATGAATAGGGAGCTCTTCAACGTAAGGTGTGTGCTTAATACCAAATCCTGTGCAAGGAGTGATGTCTAGGTTTTGGGCCCAGATTTGCTCTCTTCCAGCCTGCTAGTGTGAGAGGGGGGAAAGCTGCTCGTCTATTACTTATTTCCATTTTGAAAGTCGGGACACCTGAGTGAAGACAGTAGAGGCCTCTTTTTGGATTTCTTTTATAATTAGCAAAACTGTATTTAAGAACAGTCTCCCTGTGTTGTTGTATATTTATTTTGAGCACTGCATTCACTTTAACATTCTGAAGAACAAAGGCTGGGCACTTACCATCCCAAGGCTCGGGCAGTGGGAATCTGGGGCTGTGTTTTCTAAGAACTATGTATTGCTTTTCGCTTGTATTGAATATTGCAGTTACTTGGAAAAATGTGAATAAAATTCATTAATGTTACAGGCTGAAACTTCTGTTTTGTGGAAAATCTGATTAGCACATAAATGGTTGAAGAAAGTGGATGATCACATTGATCCCTAAATGGATTTTTCATTAGATAAATGTTTAACAAGATACGTTAGATACATCCAGGAAAAGACACGTTCTGTGTATATACTTTGCCTTTAATGCCACATTTTCCTCAGTCTTTCCCTCACACCTTCTTATTGTTTTGAAAATGACAAAAGTGATAGGGCATGGGTAAAGTAACTCAAAGAGAAGTTATAGAGTAAAAAGTGCAGGTTCCTTTCAGTACCACCCCCTTACCAAAATTCTACACCCCTCCTTAGAGGAAACCAGTGTTAAGTTTGGTGTTTAAACTTCCAGACCTTTTTTCCAGGCACTTGGAGGTACATACACACTTTTTCTTTTTTTTTTGCACAAACATGGAATAATGTTATACACATTCTGTAACTCCCCAGCTTTCCCCCACCTGCTCCCTTGTTCACACGTCCCCCCATGGAGCTGATCCTAATTAGCCTACCAAGCACCCTTGAGACTGGCCTGACTGGCAGACCCCCTCCTCGGGTCTCAGACTGACCACAAGATGGTGTACACATGGGGTAGGTCCAAATAGCACTGCCAAAGCTTTGAAGACTGAACTGACATTGGAACCAACACCCACAGGACTTGGGGCCTGAGCCTAAATAGGTTGATTACTTGCTAAAACAAAAATACCAGCATTCTCCACAGGACTTGGTCATGTCTTATCGTGTAATATTCAGATGCCTAAGATTCAATCCCAAGTTACTCAGCATATGAAAACCATGAAAATGGCTCTCATGGAAAAAGAAAATCAGTAGCTGCCCTCATAGGCTTGATGGAAGCTATTATTGAAAAGTTCAAATGAGAAATCACCCTCTTGAAATAAGCATTGAAATAGAAATTATCAGTAGAGAAACAGATGATAGGGGAACTAAATGAAAATATTAGAACTGAAAAATACTCCAAATGAAATTAAAAAAAACCTTACTGGATAGACTCAACAGAAGATTGAAGATGACAAAATAAAGATAATCAATACAAATCATCCAGTCTGAACAACAGAGAGGAAAAAAGGGCTGAAGAAAAAGTTTCTGGGTTGTGTTATAGGAGTCCTAGAAGGATAAGAGGAAGAATGTAGTGCTTTAAAAACGTGTGGAAATGATGGCTAAAAACCTCCCAAGTAAGCTGAGTGAAGCTGAAACAGGATAAACCAGGAAATCCAAGCCTAGATACATTGAAAACTGTTGAAAACTAACAGACACCTTGAAAGCAGCCAGAGAAAAATGAAAGATAACCTACAAGGGAACAACAATTCAAATGCCCATGCGTTTTTTCATCAGAAACTACAGAGGCCAGAAGGAAGTGGCACGTTTCTTAAAGTGCTGAAAGAAAACTCAACTCAGAATTCTGTATCCAGTGAAATATCCCTCAGGAATGAGAGAGAAATAAGGATATACTCATATGCAGGAAAACTAAGAATTGATAGCCAGGAGACCTGCTTTAAAGGAATAGTCAAAGGATGTGCTTCAGACAGAGGAGAAGTGATACCAAAAGGAAACTGGGAACACGGAGAATGAGAACAACAGTTCTAGAATTTGGTCTTTTGTTCTCGTTTCCTGAAACAGCTCCAGAGCCAGAAAGGTGAAAGGAGTGCCTTGTTATTCATAACAAGCCCCTTCCCAACACACCTTTTGAGATGACTTCTGGTCAGCTCCTAAGAATGGGGGCTGGTTGCCAGGGAAACCAACTGGGAGGAGAGGGTTGGAACTTTCAGACCCATCCCTGACCTCTGGGGAGGACAGAGGGGCTGGAGATTGAGTCAATCACCAATGGCCAGTGACTTAATCACTCACACCTATGTGATGAAGCCTCCGTAAAACCCAGAAGGACGGGGTTCGAGTGGCGAACAGATGGGAGATGTGAGGAAAGTGGTACCCACAGAGCATGTACACTGCACTCTTTCCCTGTACCGTGCCCCATGCATCTCTTCCATCCTGCTGTTCTTGAGTTATATCTTCTGTAGTAAAGCAGTAATCCAGTAAGTAAACTGTTTTCCTGATTTCTGTGAGCTGCTCTAGCAAATTAATTGAACCCAAGGGAGGGGGTCCCGGGACCTTCCAATTTACAGCTGGTTGGTCAGAAGCACAGGTAACAACCTGGACCTGTGATTGGCGTCTGAAGGTGGGGGGGGGGCAATCTTGGGCTGAGCCCTTAACCCGTGGGACCTGCCACTGTTTCCAGGTAGACCGTGTCAGCACGGAGCTGAATTGTAGGACACCCAGCTGGTGTCAAAGGATTGCTTGATGTGTGGGAAGCTCCCACTCACCTGGGGTCAGAGGTGGAAGAGTGCTGTCATGGAGGAGACACAGCAGCGGATTTTTCCTGAGAACCTAAAAAGAGCTTCCAAACACATAAGTGTCTGAGCCCACAGTGAATGAGTGTGAGCGCGTGAACGTTCCTAAAACCTGGCAGGCTCCTATGGGAAGCACGGCAGACATCATCCCTACAAATGACAGAATGCAAGACCAACAAGGGTTCTCTGCATGCACAGGGAAAGCTGCACTACGAAAGTAGAGTGGCTACAGAGGGCAGATTAAGCTGATCTTCTGGGAAAAAGGCTAAAACTACAAAGAAGACTGTCCTGAGGCAAAATACGATATATGAAGGAACATCTGACCCCCGAAAGGAGAACTAGACAAATGTACAACTATAGTTAGAGACATCAACATGCCTATCAGTAACAGAACTAGTAGACAAAAGATTGGTGAAGACACAGAAGAACTAAACAGCACCATTAATAACCAAATCATTCTGACATATATAGAACACTCTACCCAGCAAAAGCAGAACACAAAGTTTTCATGTTCACATGGAACATTCATCAAGACAGTTCAGATCCTGGTTATTAAAATAACCTAAAATTTAAAATCATACAAAGTATGTTTCTGACTATAATGGAATTAAACTAGAAATCAGTAAAGGTAGGAAAATCTCAAATCAGTCGGAAATTAAACAACCTGCTCATAAATAATCCACCAAAAACATGGTCTCAAGAGGAATTAGAAGATATTTTAAATGGAAGAAAATACAGTATATTAAAATTTGTGGGCACAGTTAAAGGAAGTAGTACTTAGAAGGAATTTATAGCATTGAGAGCTTATATTAGGAAAGCAGGCCTCAGATCAATAATCTAAGCTTCCATCTTAAGAGACAAAAGTAAGCCCACATCTTCCAGAATGAAGGAAAAAGAGCAGAAATCAATAAAATTGATAACAAAAACAAATGAAGCCAAAAGCTGGTTCTTTGAAAAGATTAGTAAAATTGATAAGCCTCTAGCAAGCTTGACAAAAAAGAACAAACCATACGTTAGCAATATCAGGAATAAAACGTGATTATCTGAATTTGCATTTCACTGACTATTAGTGAGGGTTACCTTCTTTTTCATGTTGATGAATCGTCTATTTCTTTGATGAGTGGCCTATTTATGTGCTTTGCCAAGCTTAAAATTATTTTGGGAAAACTAGAAAAGCACACTGCCTTCCCCCTCCCTCCCTCCACCGTGGGTATCTGTCTGTTTAACTAGCTAGGATCTCTGTATTATCTATCTGACCCCAATCTTGTGTCAAACGTGTTGCAAATGCTTTGTCATAGCCCGTTGCTAACTGTATGCTTTCTTTTGTATAGAAAATACTAATACGCAGAGTCAAACCTCAAACCCTTTCTTTATGGGGTATTTTGAGTCACCTACAGAAAGATTCACCGTTTGGTCATAAAAAAATTCTTATGTTCTCCCAATGCCTTTAAAAAAATCTTACCTTTTGCTTTTAGATCTTTAATCCAACTGGAATTAACTTTTTTGGTGAATATGAATTAGGGATCCAACCTTTTTTTAAAAAAATTCAATTAAATGGGTAGAAAAAGTTCCTAACACCATCCAGTGAAGAGCCCTTACTGATGTAAAATGTCACATCATACTTTTTCATAAATTGCCACAGATACAAGGGAAAGTTTCTAGACGCTGCTCTTCTGTGGATCAACTGGTCTACACCTGAGCTCATAGCATTGTTTTAACTTAATTTTGCAGTGCATTTTAGTATTTTGTATGGCAAGTTTCCCTACCCCACCTTGTTCTTTGCTTTCCTTGGCAATTTTCTTTTTTATATGAACTTTAGAATGAGCTTGTCGATTTCTATTTTAACATTCCATTTGGGAATTTTATTAAACTGCATTGAACTTACTAATTTTGGAGGACTGACATCTTTATAATATTGACTCTTTCTATCCCCAAATAGAGTATGTCTCCATTTAAGTTGGTCTTCTTATATTTATTTCAATAAAGTTTTCATCAAAAAGGTCTTTCACATTTTTTCTGGATTTTTTTCCTCCTTCCATCAAATTTTGTAAATACTTCTTGCCTCTGCATAGGAAAGGGGCTGAACTGGGAGGAATGCTGTTACTTTTTCTAATGAATGAAGGAAGGAAACAGAAATGTGGGTGAAGACAGAAGTTGACGATGCTGTCATTAATCATGTATTTTGGAATTACCTCCAGGGAATTGGAAAGGACCCAATTGTTTATCAGCAAGGAAGTGGTTAAAGAAAACATGGCATATTCACACAATGGAACATTATTCAGCCTTTGATAAGAAGGAGAAAGCTCTCAATGCACCCAGACGTGCCAAGAGCTCCAAGATGCAGTACAGATGGAAAAAGACTGTGTGTAACATGTTGCCTTTTGTTTGAGGAAGGGAGGAGGAATAATACCTGTATCCACATCAAGGAACTCTGGAAGGATACACACACTAGCCAGTGGTTACTGTAGGTGTGGGGTGAGGAGGGAGTGAGGGAGAGGCAGGGAGGCCCCAGGGTGACCTTGCATACTGCTTTGATTTTTGACATGTAAGAATGTATTAGCTATTTTTTAAAATCCTAGAGAAAACAGGAAAAAAAACCCCAAAACTGAATACCCACTCTTTGAAGGTATGTCTCCCCCTGAAAACTCCAAGCTGTGTGTGGTTAAGCTAGGCTGACAGAGCCAGCTAGGGGCCTGTAGGGCCAGCAATTGCAGCACCCCCCCCCGCCCCCCACCCCGGGCCTGAACCTGGCTGGAAGGGTACTTTGAACCTTACCATATTCAAAACACATAGATTTTTGGATAGTGAGGTGTAAATCCTGTATTTCCACCAAAAAAACTAACCTGTCCTAGGAATAACATTTGAACTTGATTACACCAACAATAGAAGCTTATCGAGTTTTTCAGAAGGACCAGGGCTTGCTTAGGTGGTCCAGGCTGCTCGCTTTTCCATGTGTTCTGATTGGGACACAGACTCTGTTCCACTTTCCTCCACAGCAGGACTGATTTCCCAGGGATGCCCGCGGTGTGCCCTTCATAACAACAGTGCTCCTGTAGCCTGTGACTGCTGTTTATGGATTAAAGGACACCTGCTTCATGACTGCCACAGTATGTATGGCAAAGGTTAAAATTTAATAATACAAAATATAAACCTTAATTTTTTTAAAAAATGGCTTTTTCTTACGTACAGCATGGATTTAAGTTTGGGCCTCCTGCACGACTAGTGGGAGGGTAAATTGGCACAAGTTCTCTGGAGGGCAGTTTGGCTTTACGGCTCTTAAAAAGGAGCACATCTTTGGGCTTCCCTGGTGGCGCAGTGGTTGGGAGTCCGCCTGCCGATGCAGGGGACACAGGTTCGTGCCCCGGTCCGGGAAGATCCCACATGCCGCGGAGCGGCTGGGCCCGTGAGCCATGGCCGCTGAGCCTGTGCGTCCGGAGCCTGTGCTCCGCGACGGGAGAGGCCACAGCAGTGAGAGGCCCACATACACCAAAAAAAAAAAAAAAAAAAAAAAAAGGAGCACATCTTTGACTTGGCAATTCCGCCCCTAAGCGTTTCCCCACATACCCACGTGGGCCCAGGGAGGTGACTACCCGGGCAGATGGGGCACATCTGCCCGCTGCCCCCATGGGAGCTCCTACGGTGGTGGGGAATGAGGAAAGGGAAGTGTGGGCAGCCCTGAGCATCTGGAAGACCCAGCCGACGCTCTCTGCTCATGCTTGCACAGGTTCAGGAAGCCCGGTGGCCCACGGGCAGGGGACACCACGCCTGCTGCCTGGGATCTTGCTGTGAGTGTGGCTTCAACTTAAACCCAAAACACTGGCCGTGTTGACTGTGACTGGTAGTGTGAACCAGTTAAGAGTGACTGCTTCTGACAGCTAACATCGCCATTAATCCATCTTTTACTAGTTTTACGACCTAGGTGTTGGCTAGGGCCCGAGACAGACAGCCTGTTTCACTGGAGGATTTCAAGGGAACTGGAGGTTCTTCTGTCTCTGTGCTGCCTTCTGCTCCTTGAGAGGAATCCTGGGGGTCAGGATCAAATGCCTTCTTCCTGCCAAGAGCCCCCTCCAACAGCCCACCTTGCTGGGGGCCCCGGCCTGGCACCACACACCCCTTCCTCATGGATGGATCCCGACACTGCCCGCTGTGCTTTCTACGTTTTCTGTGGACTCGACTCGTACCCACGCCCAGCCGAGTGCTCTGCTGTGTGGCGTCACCCTGTGAGAACGGCTCTGACAATGGGTGAGACACCATCTCACCGCGACATCCCCGGGGACAAACACCAGACCCAGCCTAAAGCTGAGGCCGCTACATGGATCCCAAAACTAACTACATTGGGTAAAAGTCTGAAGTCACGGGCTAGTGCTTAAAGCCAACATTACTCCCGGAAACAAAGAGGAAGACAGGAAGGCCAGAGTACAGTAATCGGATAGTTGCAGATCAAGTAAAAAAATCCGAGTACCTAAGGACATTTTTCTTCTATTCTTGCTCAAGGACTCAGTCAAATAAACAGAGAAGAGAAGCAGCACAGGCGAGGGCCAGCCGGGTCAGGAGTTTATTGGCAGAGAGCACAGGAGTGTTGCCACAGTAACTGCAGACGTTAGATGCTGCTGGGCGAGGGGCGTCAGGCAGAGACCACCCTCCTGCGGGCGAAGGGCGACAGCCACGGCACAGGCCCCCAGGCACTGCCTCACCTTCACAGAGCAATAAATATCCGACTCACAAGCGACTTCGGTACAGCTTTAACCACCAAATACAAAACGACTGTGACAAGCATTCGAAAACCAGTTGGCATGCATTTGAGTCATGCATTTTTAATTGATAGTATTTTCAGTGTACTGAAGGCAGGGACAAAGAGGCAAGTTATCAAGCTTGCAGGTTTCTTTTTCTTTTCTTTTTAAATCAAAGTATGGTTTCACAGTGATGAAATCAACTTATTTCCCACCTCCAACAACTTGGCACTAAAGGTATGTTAAACATGGAAAATACTCTTAACAGTTAAAATAAGAACGCTTTATAGTCCTTGAAATTCCAGTAAACACGTGTGTTTGAAATTTCCATGAATTTTGAAGAAAAAAGGTGCCAGTCAACAGAAACCCCGGTGCCTTGTCCTACTGTGCCTTGCTGTGGAGACCACAGGGCTGTCCCCTGGGGCCTGCCGTCCACTTCCTGGGAGTGGCAGCCCTGGCCTCTGCATCTCAGGCCCCTGTACTCTGAGCCACTCCAAAGGGCTATTTTGAAGGTTAAATCAGATGTTAAATGTGAGAACACCTTTAAGTTGTAAAAAAGTGCTATGCCCCTTCAAGGCTTTATGATAGACATTTCAAATGACAGAATTAAAAATGAGGAATCTGTTAAACAAAAATTCTCCAGTAATTTCTCAATAAACTATGTTTTCTTTTAAAAGAAGAAAAGAAAAGTGGGCATGAAATCCTATACTTTAATCGGAGACACACTGAACAACCAATGCAGCACTTGGGTACTGGATTTCTCCAAGTGCAGAAGTATATTTCTCATGGCTCAGATAGGGCTAAAGTTTGAAGAATCAGGTAAAAACACGTATAAACAACCTAAAGAGAAAGCCAAACTTAAAAGCTTCAGGTGAAATCATTTCATCTTAAAATTAGAGTAGGAAAACTGTTATTTGCCATTCCTCTCCTACTGCTTTGAAAAGGTGGCAGTTACTGAGTTTTTATACCTCTGGCTTCTGCTTCAATGTGAGGACCTGTCAACTGTAACAGAGTGTGTGTAATTAACAGAATTGAGAGATTGGACACATTTCACCCCAAGCATTTATGGCCCATCCTACAAGTCTTGGACAGCTGAGCAGGCCTAGCCCTGAAAGCAGACGTTTATCGACAAATCGTCTGTTCCATTGCTTCTCACAGCCTCAAGTTACCGGTCAGTGCACACGGATAGCACAGCAGTCTGGACGCCTGCTTGCCCACAGGCTGTACCGTCAGGTACCAAGAGGCCAACTAAGAGTGCACAGACAGCGTTCCCAAGAAATACTGATCCAAACAACAAAACCTTCAACCTAAACAGCAAAGCTCTTAACCTTAGAATGTAAAACAAGACAACTGGGTAACTAGGCACTGAAGTCAACAGTTGCAAACAAAGAGGCTGCTCTGAGAGTTACGATTTTAGACAGTTTCATTACCATGTGTCTTGGAAAGAGAGTTGTGGACTGAAACTTGGACTCCAAATGCCTCCCAAGGTTTGGGAAGTTCTCAGCCATCATTTTTTTTTTTTTTTTTTTTTGTGGTACGCGGGCCTCTCACTGTTGTGGCCTCTCCCGTTGCAGAGCACAGGCTCTGGATGCGCAGGCTCAGCGGCCATGGCTCACGGGCCCAGCTGCTCCACGGCATGTGGGATCTTCCCGGACCGGGGCACGAACCCGTGTCCCCTGCATCGGCAGGCGGACTCTCAACCACTGCGCCACCAGGGAAGCCCAGCCATCATTTTTTAAACAGGCTTCCCGCCCTCCCTCCCTCTCTTCTCCTCCCGGGGCTCCAGTGATGTGTAGACTGTCTCTTAACGGTGTCCTGTAAGTCCCGGAGGCTTTTCATTCTCCCCCCGCCCCTTTGCTTCTCTGTTTGAATAATTTCAAGTGATATGTCTTCAAGCTCACTGTTTCTTTCTTCTGTTGCTGTTGAAGCTCTGTATTAAATTCTTCGGTTCAGTCGTTGTATTCTTCAGCTCCAAAATGTCTGTTTGGTTCTTTTTTATGTTTTCTATCTCTTTGTTGAACTTCTCATTTTGTTCTTGTATTGTTTTCCTGATTTTGTTAAGTTGTTTTATCTGTGTTCTCTTGTAGCTCTCTGAGCATTTTTGGAACAATTATTTTGAATTCTTTGTTGGCCAACTCATGTGTCCCCATTTCTTTGGGGAGAGTTACTGGAAGTTTGCCATGTTCCTTTGGTGGTCTCACGATTCCCTGATTCTTTGTGATCCCTGAAGTCTTGCTATTAATAGGTATCTGTGCACTTGAAGCAGCAGCCATCTCTTCCAGACTTTATGGGCTGACTTTGGTATAAGACCTTCACCTGCAGGCGGGGGCATGCCGGAGTGTGCTGTGATCCCAGGCCTAGTGGTGTAGGGTTCCAAGTGCAGGGTCAGGGGGTAGTCTGGGTGGGAGGGATACTGTGCCATTGGCTCAGGCCACTGAGGGTCACAGCATCAACTGTGTGCTTCCTGGCAAGCACTGTGCAGGCTCTGCAGTGGCTGCAAGGGCCGGTGGGTTCCTCAGTGGCACGTCCAGGTTCAGCTGCTCGGGCACAGGGCAGGAAGCAGTGATGGCCAGAGTTGGAGGTGTGCACACACCTGGCTGTGGAGACCAGCTGCAGGTGCCTGTGTAGTGGCAGGGGCTGGTCACAGACTCACACGTAGCAGTGGGGAACAGGGCCAGTCGCAAGGGCTCGGGCCAAGCGTGGGCCCACAGCAGCTGCGGCCCTGGCAGGTGGTGTACTTTCCTAGAGCTGCAGAATCTCCCCACAGGTGTGTACACAACAGCGGAGGTTGGTGACGGGGATCAGCCTGGGGGTGTGCAGGTGCACAGCTGGGAGGGGCTGGCCACACTGCACACCTGGCAACGGGGGTCAGCCGCAGGGGCCTAGGCGGGCATCTTGCACCTATGTAGCTGCAGAGGCCTGGGCAGGCTGCCAGTGCAGATCCTGGGCGCTGGTGAGGCCGGGAAGGATGGGGAGGGACTCAGGCAGCAGGTGCCCAGGAACGGGAGTACCCATGGGGTGATAACTACTGAAAGCTGGTGGGCTCCTCTGCGGAGCAGGGTATTAGGAACCACGGTTGTTCCAGCTGCATGGCTGACACTTTGCTTTGCTGGTCTCTAGGTGGGGTGAAACTGAACAGGCCCTTTGTGTGGTGCCCCAAAAGGCTGGGGAAGCTAGTCGCTCACCCCTCACCCCCACCCCGCTTTCCTGGGGAGAACTCTTTCTAGCTGGGGAGTTCCCTCTTGGTGCTGTGCAGTGCTGGCCTGGGGGATGGGATGGTGCAGACAGAATGAAGCTGTTCTTCCCTTTCTGTGTGATTATTTTCAGGTTTTTGTTCCACTGAGCAGCTGAAGTTTCTTAAGTGGACTCCCGAGTTCTCCCGGAGCTGTTTTTCTCTATGGATAGCTAATTGCTGATCTTTGTTGGGAGTCGGAGGGGATGGAGGCCGGGGCCTCCCTACTTCGCCATCTTGGTGATGTCATTTGAAAGTGAGCTCTAGGAGTTATGAAACTCCCTCCCAGAAAGGAAGGGACTGAGCAGGATCATATAACCACCTTTTGGGAGATTTTGCAAAACAGGTATCTTGCAGTGGATAGGCTTGACATCCAGGTACTTTAGAAGGACTTCGGGACACAACTGACTCTGACCATTTGTCCTTTCCACAAGCACTGGAGTCCCTTCTATTTGCCAGGCCCTAGGCACACAGAAGGCAGCCCTTTCCTAGGGAAGTCTCAGCCCAGTAGAGAAGACAAATAAAGACAATCTACGGCCCAACGTGACCAATACCAAAAGCAAGGTCAGGACAGCGCAGGACTGGAGTGGTGTGTCTGCACGTGTCAGGAGTGGGAGAGGGTTACGGAGGGCTCCCAGCTGCACCCGTCAGGACAAGGGGGCTGCAGCCTGACGGACCTGGACCGTCTGCAGGGTGCATTACAGGTGAGGGCAGCGAAACACAGTCCATGCAAAGGCAGAGAGGCGATGAGAAAGCAAGGGGCATTCGGAGAAACACAAGAGTGTCCTATAAAAGCACCATTTTCCCCAGGAAATAGGCATAGCGTGAGGGCATGTGACAGATGTTTATGGCCACAGAAACCAACATGGTGACTTTTCTGGAAAGGAGAATGGTGTGGTGGACTTACCCCAAATTAATCACAGCACAAATTTTCCTAGTCAATGTAAAATGATTTGACAGCTCCCCACCCCACCCACATACAGAACTTAGCACTTTACTCTCATACAGAGTTAGTTGGCCCTTCAATATTTAGTGAACGTAATTATTTCTATGGCATTTTGGAACGTGACATACTCAGAAATTTAGTGTTTTTCTTAAAATGCTAGTTCTTCTTTAAAATGAAATTTACACATGACATCAAGAAGTTGGAGACAGGAGCTGTCAGAGCACAGGCTTATCTGTTTTCCATCCGATTCCCACAGGCGAAGGACAACATCCTCGAGGATGAAGGAGCATGCTGACATCACTGCAAGCTCGACCCACTTCATACCTGGTTAGAGTAACTTCCGGAGATGCATGGGTCAAGTTCAGTACATCCTTCATGTAGACACGCTGAGGTGATTAAACTAGGTGTGCCTCACATTACTACAGTGGCAAGTGTGATACTAAGAAGGTCTAACAACCAGTTGGGCGAGGGGTCCCACCACTCTGAAGCCGCGCGGGCTGTGGGTGGCAGGCTGGCTGCCCCGTGTCCCTGCTGAAGGTGCAACTGTCCCCTGGGCTCGGGGACAGAACTTCCAGTACAATTAGCCACATGTTGGGAAATGACCTCCTGTAATACTGGATTAAAGATGTGCATCTTGCTTCTTCAATGCATGCCAGAAAGACAACTTTATATAATTGCAAGAAAAAAACCATAGCCATTCTTGGCTTGTAACAGTATCTTTTATGAAGCTCCCAATGGTATGTTGATTATATAAAATTAAAAAAATATATTCTTGTCAGAAATGCATACTGAACTATTTTTGGGTGAAATGACAGATGTTTGGGGTGTTTCCAAATATTACAGCATAAAAAAAGTGGGGCAAAGGTATACAGTAGATAAAACAAGATGGGCATAATGCGGACAATTGTGGAAGCTAGCTGACATAGTGGTTCTACGTGCTATTTTCTCCATACTTGTTTATGTTCAAAAACTCCCATAAGTCAGTTGCTAACCTTAGACGGTGATGGCCGACAAATGACTCCTCTTCCTGAAGCTGGCAAGTTGAGTGTTCTCAGATAAATCCCTCTACAATTCTAAAAGCAACTCCTTAAAGAAGTAAATACAATCAGGAAGCAACCAAGCAACAACTGAGATAAACTCAGATTGTTTGTAGGTGCACAGGTAGACTGATTAGTAAAGAGAAATCATTTTACAACTAGCACAAAAAATTATTTTAAACTTTACAGGTGTTTTAAAGTCCCTCTAATTCTCCCCTCCAAAAAAAGCAAAAAAAAAAAAAAAAAAAAAGACAAATTTGACAGAAAATAAAGAACCATCTTCTGTGTCACAGTATGAATTACAAATCATTTAAATTACTAATTTTAGCACTTTCTTCACTCTGAATGAGACTGATCTGCTAGGAATCAATGTTCTTAAAGGTTTCAAAAACTCTTACATAAGTCACAAGTAATATGTTTTCAAAAAAAACGTTATAGTATCCCAAACTGTGATGTTTTCATTTTCACTTAAATGCTGGACTGTGAAAGAATAAATTATAATCTCAAGTCCAGATGGAGTATAGAATCTTTTTCTAGGAAGACTGAGAAAATGCTTTTCTAGATATGTAAATTAAGAGCATCCTGAAAACTTAGTAAGTTGTGGGAAATACATACATAACCTTTGTAACTAGATATATTTGGTCTTTATCTCTGGTTCCCGACACAAAGCTCCTAAAACCCTTAGAATTTCCTGAGTTTTAGGGGTCCCTTGTGAGCAGAGTTTATGCTAATGAATTGACTTCAGGTGTGTCCCCTAGAGAGCCTCAGTGTGGGGCTGGTCACCAGAAAGGTCGAAGGAACTTTTACCTCCACCCACTGGCCTCAGGGAAGGGGGGCTGGAGATTAAGCTCTAGAAAAATTCTTGAACAGCAAGATTTGAGGAGCTTCTGAGCTTCCGGGTTGGTGAACAGGAAGACATCCATGTGCTGCGAGGGTGGTGCAGCCCAAACTCCACAGGGACAGAAGCTCCTGTCCCTGGCCAGACCTGGCCCTATGTTATCTCCTCGTCTGCTGTTCATTTTTATCCTTTAATATATCCTTTGCAATAAACCAGTAATCTCGTACGGAAACTGTTTCTCTCAGTCCTGTGAGCTGCTCTAGAAGTTAATCAAACCCAAGGAGGGGGTCGTGGGAACCTCAGACTTAGTGCTGACTTAACCTCAGCACTTAACCTGTGCTGGTAGGTCAGAAGCACAGGTAACAACCTGGACCTGTGACTGGCATCTGCAGTGTGTGTCTGGGGGCGGGTGGTGGTAGTGGTGGTGATGCCGACTCAGCCCTTAACCTATGGGATCTGATGCCATCTCCGGGTAGACAGGGTCAGAACAGAACCCATCTAGTGTGTGAAGAATCAGAGGATTGGTTGGTGGTGTTGGAAAACACTCCATGGACCAAATACCACATTTTCTCCCCTCTTCATTTTTCCTAAAGGCCTCTATTAAGAACCACCATGGTTTGGTTCTCCAGCAACTTTTATTGGTCAAGGGATGTGGAATTATATGCAGTACCTGGGGTTTAATTAACAGGCTCACTTATAAATCAACTTAACATTTATCTTATCAAAAAAAATTTTGCTTTTGAATAAACTGATGTGGTCAAACAGACATGCTCCTACCCCATGCAAAAAGCTGTTCAAAAACGAGCAGCTTGCAAACCCACTGTAAATGAGATACTGAATGAAACGTTCTTCTAGCGAGGTCCAAGAAGCAGTTCGGTCTGATAATTTGTTTCATATTCTGACTTCTCAAAATCAAATATTCAAGACATAAAAGAAGCAAAATTAAAGTACCTAAAACAGCTATATCCTGATATTTTTATCCGAGTCACTTCCCAGAGTTTGTAGTGCTGCTGTGCTCTGTTGGTTAAAATAAAACAACAAAAACAGTAGGCAGCTTCCAACTTAAAGGTAATGAAATTTACCAGTTTGCAGCTAAAAGTCACAGTGGAAGAACACATATAAGGTGAAGAATGCTTTTAAACCTTTCAGCTTTAAGTAGTACTGTATTTTAACTTTAAAGAGAAGTTCTATTATATATTTTTTGCATAAACATTTAAAAATATTAGAACAAGTCTTTGTAATACAATATATATTAGACTTCAATATAACTCATGTGAATTAAAAACATGTTAACTTGATAACTGTCATAAGGCAAAAGCTGTACAGAAACTTCTTAGTGGTGTCCCTTTAAAATTAACTTGATTTAGTGGGTTGCCTTAAAATGAACACAAAACAATAAAAGACTAAAAAAGAGGCAGTGATGCTCTAATACTGAATCCCAGAAAAAGCACAGTAGCAAACGATGTGTTTTCTAACAGGGAGACCGGGTGGTTCAGCAAACTGGGACCCGGTGAGCAGCCCCTGGTACGTGGTTCATCTATTGCACTGACCAGATGCTGAGAGTAGATCGGTTGCCTAGGAAGTTTGGTTAAAGGTACCAGCATCTTTAGTACTGATCACAGTGCCTGAGACAGAGCAGGTGCTCAGCTCCGCTTCCTGAACGGATCTGATGAAGATGCTTTAAAATCAACAGGATGCTGGACAGTGTAAAGTTCATGGAAAAACTCAATTTTTCATTTTGTTTTGGTATGTGAGTAACTACTGATCTAGTATTTCGAGTGTGGCTCACATAACACCTTGTGGACTGTGGTAAATGGGATTAACTAAGCACTGCATTGGCGATTAATGCCAGAGTCTCTGAATATCAGGTCATAAACATAACCAACTGTGCAATATAACTGACACAATGATCAAAGTACACCTCACGATAAACAGATTTTAGTTCAGACGATTAAAAAAAAATAAAGTATTAGACTGCATTTAGTGCAACGCTCTATCAATCATACCATACATCACATACCATGCTGTGGAGACGTACTGGACTAGCATATATACAGTACACAGCCAGGATTCAAACCAGGGTGAAAGGGCGAATATGGAACAGAACATTTTTACATACATGTGTACATTTAATGGTCTTGTCCACTGAATTGGATTTATTATACATTTGCTGTGCCACATCTACTAGCTTGCATAACAACCCAAATTATTTTTTTTTGCACAAAGATCTACTTCCATTTAAAGTAGAAAAGGATGGTGGTTAAAAAAAAAAAAACTTCTTCAAGCTCCAACAATTGTGTCCCAAATACCACTGTATGAACACCTAAAAAATATTAAGAACAATTTAGAAACATGCATAACTAAAAATGTACAAACAAACATCGATTAAAGTCACAAAGGGAACTAGTGAATGAATACTTACAATTTTTATTTAAACTTACCTAGGCATATTAGATAATGTTGACTATACATAAAAAAGAGGAAGCTTTAGAAAGTTAAAATCTCTACTTGCAAATTTTATAAACGAGCCTTAGCTACAGGCACATTCATTTAGACTTCAATGAACCCAGGAAAAGAATCGTCACTGACATAAAGGGAGAAGAACCTCTAACTCAATCACTCCCAACAACTTTCCTTTCTGAGCAAGAGCATTAAGGATTTCTTACAAATTCTTTCAAGCAGAGAATCTAATTTTTTTTAATTGATAAGGCTGGGTTTAATCTAGCATTTTGCTATTTGTTTTATATTTTCCCCATCTGTTCTTCACTTCCTTTTTTCCTCTTTTCCTGCCTTCTTTTGGATTTATTTAGATTAGTTATGTATTTATTCCATTTTAATTCCCATGTTGGCTTATTAGCCAAAACTTCATTGTGTTATTTCAGTGGTTGCTTTAGGATTTTTTTCTTAAGATTTTATTTTTTTAGAGCAGTTTTAGCTTTGAAGCAAAATTGAGGCGGGAAAAGTATGTAGAGTTCCCAAAGACCCCCTGCCTTCACACATACACAGCCTCCCCCATTATCAACGTCCCCACCAGATGGTACATTTGTTACAGCTGATGAGCCTACACTGACAATTCATAACCACCCCAAATCCATAGTTAAATTACAGTTCACTCTTGGTGTTCTATGTTCTAGGGGTTTGGACAAATACATGATGACACGTAGCCATCACATGGTATTATACAGAGTAGTGTCACTCTCCCAAAAATCCTCTGTGCTCTGCCTACTCATCCCTCCCATCCCCAGCCCCTGATCTTTTTCCTGTCTCCATAGTTTTGCCTTTCCCAGGATGTCACATAGTTGGAATCATGCAGTATGTAGCCTTTTCAGGTTGGCTTCTTTTTTTTTTTTTGGCCACACCGCATGGCATGTGGGATCTTAGTTCCCCGACCAAGGATTGAACCTGTGCCCCCTGCATTGGAAGCACAGAGTCTTAACCACTGCACCGCCAGGGAAATCCCCAGAATGGCTTCTTTCACTTACTTATATGCCTTGAAGGCTTGACAGCTCATTTCTTTTTAGTGCTGAATAATATTCCATTGTCTGGATAGACTGCAGTTTACCCATCTGCCTTCCGAAGGACATCCTGTTTGGTTGCAAGCTTTGGCAATTATGAATAATGCTGCTATAAACATCCATGTGCAGGTTTTTGTGTGGACATAAGTTTTCAACTCCTTTGGGTTAATAGCAAGGAGACTGCTGGATCGTACAGTAAGAGTATGTTTAGTTTCATCCATCTATCTACCTATCTACCTACCTAATGGTTTTACCCGTGTTATACGAATGACAGTTTAAACATTGATTATAAGCATGTCTTGCTAATTTATGTTTATTTTTAAGCATTACTTTTTTTTAAATTTAATTTTTATTTTTGGCTGCGCTGGGTCTTTGTTGCAGTACGCGGGCTTCTCATTGCGGTGGCTTCTCTTGTTGCGGAGCACGGGCTCTAGGAGAACGGGCTTCAGTAGTTGTAGCATTCGGGCTCAGTAGTTGTGGCACATGGGCTCTAGGTGCGTGGGCTTCAGTAGTTGCAGCACGTGGGCTCAGTAGCTGTGGCTCGCGGGCTCTAGAGCGCAAGCTCAGTAGTTGTGGCACATGGGCTTAGTTGCTCCGCGGCATGTGGGATCTTCCTAGACCAGGGATTGAATCCGTGTCCCCTGCACTGGCAGGTGGATTCTTAAGCACTGCACCACCAGGGAAGTCCTAAGGTTAGTTTTATAAGAAAACGCCAAGCTGTCTTCCAAAGTGGCTGCACCATTTTGCATTCCCACCAACAATGAACAAGAATTCCTGTTGTTCTACATCCTCACCAGCATTTGATGCTGTCAGTGTCTTGGATTGTGGCCATTCTAATAGGCTTGTAGTGATATCTCATTGTTTTACTTTGCTTCTTCCTTGATGGCATATGATATGGAGTATGTTTTCGTATACTTATTGCCATCTGGATATCTTCTTTGGTGAGGTGTCTGTTAAGGTCTTTGGCCCGTTTTTAAATTGGGTTGTTTGTTTTCTTACTGTTGCATTTTAAGAGGTCTTTGTGTATTTAGGATAACAGTCCTTTATCAGGTATGTGTTTCACAAATATTTTCTCCTGGTCTATAGCTTGTCTACTAATTCTCTTGACATTGTCTTTTGCAGAGCAGAAGTTTTTATTTTTCATGAAGTCCAGCTTACCAATTATTTCTTTCATGGATTGTGTCTTTAGTGCTGTGTCTAAAAAGTCATCACCATACCCTAGGTCATCTACATTTTCTTTTATCTTCTAGGAGCTTTATAGTTTTGCATTTTACATTTAGGTCTATGATCCATTTTGAGTTAATTTTTGTGCAGGGTACAATGTCTGGTATGTAGATTCATTTTTTTGCATGGATGTCCAGTTGTTCTAGCACCACTTGTTGAAAAGACTATTTTTGCTCCATTGTACTGCCTTTGCTCCTTTATCAAACATCAGTATGTGGGTGTATTTATGGGCTCTCTATTCTGTTCCATCGATCTACCTGTCTATTATTTCACCAATACCATACTGTCTTGACTACTGTGGCTTTATAGTGTTTTGAAGTTGGGTAGTAACAGTCCTTCAACTTTGTTCTTCTCCCTCAATACTGTGTTGGCTATTATGGGTCTTTTGTCTCTTTTCCACATAAACTTCAGAATCAGTTTGGTTTTCCTCATATAGATGTTGTTAGAGTTCTACCTATTTCCTTTTTGGGGGGATGCTAATGTAAATGGTATTGTGTTTTTCATTTCTAATTGCACTTGTTCATTGCTGGCATAGAGAAAAGTGATGGACTTTTGTATATTAACCTTGTATCTTGCAACTGTGCTATATAATCATTTATATAGAGTTTGTGGATTTTTTGGATTTTCTACACAGATTATCATCAGCCAACAAAGTTAGCTAATTTCTTCCTTCCCAGTCTGTATACCTTTTATTTCCTTTTCTTATTGCATTAGCTAGGACTTCCAGTATGATGGTGAGAGGGGACCTCCTTGCCTTGATATTAATAGGAAAGCTTCAACTTTCTCACCATTAAGCAGGATGTTAGCAGTAGGTTTTGGGTAGATTTTCTTTATTAAGTTGAGGAGATTCCCCTGTATTCCTACTTTACTGAGAGCTTTCATTGTGAATGGATATTGGATTTTGTCAAATGATTTTTCTGCATCTCTTGATGAAATCATGTGATTTTTGTTCCCTGTTGATGTGACGATTACATTAATTGATTTTGGAATGTTGAACCAGCCCTGCATACCTGGGATAAATCCCACTTGGAAGGATGTAATTCTTTTTATACATTGTTGGATTCAATCTAGCATTTTGTTGAGAATTTTTGCATCTATGTTCACAGGAGATACTAGTGTGTAGTTTTCTTTTCTTGTAATGTCTTTGTCTGGTTTTGGAATTAGGGTAATGCTGGTCTCATAGAATGAGTTAGGAAGTATTCTGTCTGCTTTTGTTCTGTGAAAGAGACTGAAGAGAATTGGTATAGTTTCTTCCTTAAATGTTTGGTGGAATTTACCAGTGAACCCTTGTGGGCCTGGTGCTTTCTGTTTTGGAAGATTATTAATTATTGGTTCAATTTCTTTAATAGATATAGGCTTATTCAAATTGTGTATTTGTTCTTGTATAAGTTTTGGCAAATTGTGTCTTTGATAGAATTGGTTTATTTCATATAGGTTATCAAATTTGTGGGCACAGAGTTGTTCATAGCATTCCTTTATTACCCTTTTAATGTCCACAGAATTTGCAGTGATGTCCCCTCTTTCATTTCTGATATTAGTAATTTATATATATATATAAATATAAATATAAATAAATATATATATATATTTTTTTTTTCTTTTTTTTCCTTAGCCTGGCTAGAGTCACTGATTTTACTGGTCTTTTTCAAAGAACCAGCTTTGGTTTTGTTGATTTTTCTCTATTGATTTCCTGCTCTAATTTTTATTATTTCTTTTCTTCTGCCTACTCTGGCTTTAATTTGCTCTTCTTTTTCTGGTTTTCTATGGTGGACACTTATATGATGGTATTTAGACCTTTCTTCTTTTCTAATACATGCATTCAACGCTATAAATTTCACTCTAAGTACTGTTTGTGTTGAATCTTCCCAAATTTTGATAAGTTGTGCTTTTTCATTTAGTTCAAAATATTCTTAAGTTTCTCTTGAGATTTCTTCTTTCACTCATGTGTTATTTAGAAATGTGTTATTTAATCCCCACGTATTTTGGATTTTCCAGTTATCTTTCTGTTACTGATTTCTAGTTTAATTCCACTGTGGTCTGAGAGCAGACACTGGATGATTTCTATTCTTTTAAATGTGTTCAGGTGTGTTTTATGGGCCAGGATGTGGTCTATTTTGGTGAGTGTTCCGTGTGAGCCTGAGAAGAATGTGTGAGCAGAGATTCTCACTGCTGAGAATCTCTAACTTTTAATTATGCAATCACCTCTCCTTTTCATAACGCGGCTGCAAAAAGCAGCGACGGCCTCCACCTCTAAGCCTGTGCGGGGCTATGGGTAGCAAACAGAGGGTGAGGCCGAAGGCGGCAGGGCTGCCACAACGCAGGCACCTACCTGTGAACCCTGCGCTGCTTCAGCAGCCACACTCCTGTGCGCTCGGGGCTTGTGCGCGGCGTGGAGACCGCAGCTGTCTCAAGGCAGCATCTCCATACTGAATACCTGAGCCCATTCTTTCTGGGTCCAGCTCACCTGAGGACCAAGCAAGGCTTTAGAAAAAGTTTTCATGTTTCTGTGATCCCCACAATATATTAAGTGAAAAAAGCAAAGTGCAGAACACTGTGTACATAGAACACAATTTTGAATAAACAGGAAAAAATACACACGTTTGCTTGTATGGGCATAAAAACCTCTTCGGATGGATACATAAAGAACTGGTAATAATGGTTGACTTCAAGAAAGAGCTCTAGATAGCTAGGGGACAGGAGACGGGGTAACAGAGGGTGACTCACTGTATCCTCTTCTGCACTTTCTGAATTTGGAATTATGTGAATATACTATGTATACAAAGATTTAATTTAAAATTAAACCACAAAGATACCATTTTTCACTTATGAGACTGGTAAAAACCCACATATGATAATACACCCTGTGGGTGTGGCTTTAGTGAAATAAACACCTTCATTCACTACTAGTGGGATGATAAACTGCTACAACCCCGATGGAGGAATTTGACAGCCTCCACCTAACTTCCAAATGCTTGTGTTCTTTGACTCAGCAAATCCACTTCTGGGAATTTATCCTATACATACACTCATACACATGTGAAATGATATACAAAAGGTTATTTACTGCAACATTTTTTGTTATAGCAAAATACTGGCGGCAACTCAAATGTCCAAAGTAGACTGGTTAAATAAATTATGGCAATACACAAAATTGAACACTACATACACACATACATTATGTGTGTACATGTACATTAGCATATATATGTATAAGGAAGTCCCTAAATACTGATTTGTCATCACTGGTAGGTATAGTAAGTGCAGAGTTCACAGTATGCTAACTTTAATGTAAAAAGGAAGAGAGAAAATAATGGTTTTTGAACCATATGAATGTACTGCCTCTTTAGAAAACTAAAATTAAAAAGTACTGCTGAAATGGATAAACAACAAGGTCCTACTGTATAGCACAGGGAACTATATTCAATATCCTGTGACAAACCATAATGGAAAAGAATATGAAAAAATATATATATATGCATAACTGAATCACTTTGCTGTACAACAGAAATTAACACAACATTGTAAATCAACTATCCTTCAATAAAATCTAAAAAAAAAAGTACTGCTGAAGAATTCTAACATATCCTTATAGTTTTTCATCTGATGTAACTATGATTTGGATGATCTCAGAAGAAAAAGATCCTGAAAGCTTTATATGAATTAACTCACACACAATGTATTCATGGGTGGATACCAAAGGGGGAAGGTAATCTAAATAAAAGCTCATGTTGAGCTTGCCAATACTCAACATCACACCAATTTTCATGATAACTATTTATGCTCTAGTCTTTAAAAATAACAGTTCTGTACCAGGTTGAGTAACTTTTTGCTGCTGTTTTCAGATCAAAAGACCACAGGAGGAGGAAGCAGCCCTGTTCCTGCTGAGACCAGCCCTCCGTCTGGGGCTCTGATGCTCTCCCACTACCTCGCCCACCCCTACCTTCTCTGTCAGCTCCCCTCCCGCCTTCTCTCCTTTCCGTTCCTCTCTCTCCTCTCATGTCATTTACATACGCTAAGACTTCTGTCACTGAAACCTCTCGTTAAATTAACCCTCCTCCAGGGAGGTGCCAGGCTCTCCCTTTTCACCTCCTCTTGCTACTCAGCTGCCCCGTCTTCTACCTGTCATTCTGCTGGTAAAGATGACCTGTGACTTCCTACTGCCCGCCCCACGGGACACTTTTCAGCTCACGTCTTGGCTTACGAGACTTTCCTCTGATGCACTTGACAATGAACAACGCTTCGGCTGAAGCTCGGCTAAAGTGAAACCCACGTTCCCGGGTCTCTTCATATACCTCTGACTTCCCCCTCCTCCTCTCTCGCATCCTCTGGTCTCCAGGGCTTCGCTCTGGGCCACTGCCCTTCCCACTCTCTCCACTGATAGCTGCATGGTCTCGCTCCTTCCAGAGTCGCCACTACTCCTACAGCCTGATGGCTCCCAAGCAGACACCGCCAGCCAGGGATTCTCCCCACAGACTCCTGCATGCCTCCCCGCGTTTGTTCCAGGACGCTGCCCAGGGAACACTCCAAAACAGAAGCATCTTGATTCCTTTGAACCGGCTTACCCTCTGGCTCTGCCATGACCCTCTGGGTCCCCGAGTTACCCAGGTGTGACATCTAGTTGCCCTCAGCCCCTCCTCCCTTCCTGACCCCACCTCTCAGCCCCCTACCGAGGCAACGGCCCCGCCCCGCTAGTTAGCATCTGAGTCGTGACGCCACTGCCGAAAGGTTTCTTGGATTCATCTACGTCTCTTCATCTCCGCTTCCACATCCTCGATAAAGCTTTAATCAGGCATCTTTTTGCGGATTACTCAAACATGCCTTAGTTGCTATCCTGGCCATCGGCCCTGGGCTCCCTCCAGTATGTCCCTGATGTGACCACCCACACACACGATCTGCCTCCAGCCACAATCTGACCACATCATTCACTGCCCCCGCCCCTGAACGGCCACTTACCCCTACCGCAGTGGTCCTCAATCTTGGACGAACATCAGAATTAATCACACGAGAGAGCTTTTTAAAATCTGATGCTGAGGGCTTAATTCAGCATCTCTAGAGGTGGGTCTTGGAATTCAAACTTTTATGCATCCCAGGAGACTCTAGCATACAGGCAGGGTGGAGACTCGGTCACCACAGGGTAAAGTTCTAGGTCCCGGATCGTGATCCCTGGCCTGGCTGCTGCCTCTCCTCAGCCTTCTCTCCTGCCATTCCCCGCTGTGGTCCTTCTGTTCTAGTAACTTCAACTTCTCCCCCAGTGTCCACTCGCGCTGTCCCTGCTGGCCTCCCCTCCTCCCCACTCCCCTGCCCGCCTCCTCCTCCTCACACTGACAGCCTGAGCTCAGTCACCACCTCCTCCGGGAAGCCCTTCCTGGTATCACCTCCTGAACAGGTAGGCTCTCCTTCTTCGTGTGCCTCAAGATCCTGTGCGCTTCTCAGTTACTGTATCGACCACACCGTAGTATAATTATCTTTTGACTGCTTCCCATGAAAGACAGTTTCTTGAGGGCAAGGGTTGTGATTAATTTATTTCTGTATCCCAGCACCTGACAAAGAATAGGCATTCAGATATTTGAACGAATCAATTAAAAACTGAATGTCCACATATAATTGTGGTGATATTTAAATAAAAAGGAACTCTAATAAATGACAACTACATATTAGTTTGTTAGCTGCCTAAATGAGGGGTATTGTAAATTTATTTTTACTGAAGCAACAAACAGAACACTGATGAGACAGGTTACTACTGAGGCAGGCTCAGTGAGCTTCGGGAGTAAATTCTCCCCGATGCCTGAGCTAAACCAGCGGCACCCCGCAAGGTGCCCATAGATCACGTCAAGGCACATGGCTGGTGCCTCTCCACCACACACGACCACTGGCCCGGCAGAGTCCGAGGTGCTGATGGAGCGCGGACAAAGGTCCGTTCTTCCTGAAGCGATGGCTCCGACAAAGGCTGTGGTTTTAAAAGCAAACACGCCCTGACACCCTCACTCTGTCCCTTCCGTCACTGGGGCCAAGGAGGCCGCTGTGAAGGAGGCGTGGGCTCCCACCTCAGCCGCGGACAAGACCTTCAAGCCCGTGAGCGGCGACTGCAGGTCGGCACAGGGAGAGAGGCCACTCTGACCAAATCACTCCTAGAAGTACTCAAAAGTGACACTATTGAGCTAGAGAGGAAACTATGCTAAAGGAAAGTTTATTAACGGAAAGCCCTTTTACCTGATTCAATTTTGTTAAGTATTTTTCTCGCACACTGTACAAAGGCCTCTTCCACGTTCTCCCCGGTTAGTGCGCTCGTTTCCAGAAACATCAGCTCTAAAATCGACATCAAACAAAACACGAAGCCGTATTTAGAAGACAATCACAATTATTCGATTCATAACCGCCAGCTTAGTACACTCTTAGAATAGTAGACAAAATAGAATTTAGTACTTAAAACCAGGTATTTCTGCAAATATGAAATCAATATATGTCAAAATATTTTTTTAAATATTAGAAGAAATCTAACTTTTTATGAAAAGTAACTAGTATTTTGTGCTAGCACTTAAATGTGTTGAAGAAGCTAAGCAAGCAGGACGCTGGTAAGGAAGCAGGCTGGCTGAAGGCACCCGGCTGTTGATATAAGACAAAGTAGCAATTGCCTTTCCAATAGTCTTCACATCACCACAAATACAACCTACAAGCGCTGACACTTGGTGTGCCGCCGACAGTGAGGGGACCTTACACGAATGAGCCCTCTTCTTATTCACCAGCTGGTGACTCATGCAGCAGAAGGCTGCTCTCCTTTCTTTTGTGAGCAAACCACAACCTCTCCAGACCCTTGTTTCCTTCCTTGTAAAAATGAGTTTCATTTAAATGACAGATAAATTCCTTTCGAGCTTTAACATTCTAAGCGTGCATATTTCTAAACAGCTTCTTTACAAACTCATGAAGGCTTATGTTTTTATCGCATGTTTATTTTCTTAGCAGAAAACCTGCTCGTTTGTGAGAGTGTAAGTTGGTAGTCCTGGAGTCCAACTGAAAGTTGGTATTAGGATATTTTAGTTATTGATTGCTTCTAAAAATTAAAGTTATTTTAAAATGTCTGAATTCTTCTCATTCAGCTGTCTATAAGCAACCGTTAATTTTACATGTCATCCTTATGTATTCTATATGGAAATTCAGAGAAGTTTCAAAGGCATCTTGAGCCAAATGACTTAAACTTAATGTAAGTGAAATACAGCCAATTAGTCCAGTATGTCTTCTACTGCTTCCCTTTCTATTTACGTCTAATATTTCACTAACTTAGCTTCAAATTACATTTTATAAAAGATGACATAATCTGATTAGGGCCTTTAAAGATTGTTATAAATTTCACTTTAAACCAAGACCTGTGATATTCAAAGATCCTAGACTGAAAAGTCACCAGAGAATGCTAAGAGATTAGCTTTTATCATCATAGTAACCTTTTTTTTTTTCTTTTTTGCCACACCACGCGGCATGCGGGATCTTAGTTCCCTGACCAAGGATGGAACCTGCGCTCCCTGCAGTGGAAGCACAGAGTATGAACCGCTGGACCACCAGGGAAGTCCCTCATCATAGTAACCTTCGTAGGCAGAATGCAATAGGGTGAAACTATGTTAAATGAGTCTAAGGTACAGTAAAAACAATAGGAAGTTCCACACTTCCTAACTACAGCTGCACCTTAAACCTCCAGCAGGTGTGACAGGTGAAAGGCCACTTGCCATTTTCCTGAGCAAATCGGGAGGCTTCTAGGAAAGTGACTTCCCGATCGGTGTCCAGGTCCTTCTTGTTCCCGCAGAGGATGATGACGATGCTCTGACTCGCGAGCATTCTGGCATCTGTTAACCAATTAGTAAGCGCATTGTAGGTTTCTCGGCTGCGTAATATAAGATTGTGAAAATAGTACATGTATTTTATAAAGCTAGCAACTCTTTCCAGTCACTCACACCACTCACAGCGCTTCTGCACACGCAGGGCAATGCCCACAACCTTTAAGGTCACTCAGATGACCTGGATGCCCCAGGTGTACACCACACCCACAGGGTGCATTTCATCTTGTTTCCATGAAAATGAGGCAACAAGTCAGGCAGCTTGCTGTCGGTCGTTTGCCCAAGCAGGGTGCAGTGTTTATTGGGCTCTGGGTTCATGCAACATGTGAGCAAGACCTAAGGCTAACTGCTGCCACTCCACGGATCCGTGTGACACACTGGTACTTTGCTTCACAGGGATTTAACACACTGATTCTCTGTAAGGTCCCTGTGACACAGGCTCTCATTATCCTCCTGTTTCCACAAGAAACCTGAGGCCCAGAGAGACTAAGCTGCCCAAAGTCACACAAGCAGCCAGTGGCAGAGCCAGGACTTGATCAGGTGCACCCACCTTCAGGACTGTTTTCAGCCTCCATCTATCTAAGGATAAAATCCTCGTGTATTCTAAGGAACTGAATTTTAAATTTAATTTAATTGTGAGACCTGGGTGATAGCTACACGCAGGACAGTGCACTCGGATCCTTACGATGGGCCAGGAGCTCTGTATGGATCAGATCAACCGCCCAACAACCTCATGCGTATTACGTGGTCATTACTCCATGGAACGGACAAGGAAACTAAAGTCCAGACAGCGGAGCACCTCACCGGAGGACTCACACCGCTGGTGACGGGAACTGGGATTTGAACCCAGGCCATCCCAGCCTAGAGCCTGTGCTTGATGGAGGTCCGTTACTTCTAATAATTTACCACACGCAAAGCTTCACTTTGCAAACCCTAAGGAAAGTATCAAAACATCATGTTAAGAAACATAAGGACACCAGGGATGCTTATCTATCTGAAGCTTGGGAACATGCTGCTTTACATGGTAAAGTGGTGGAAGGGGCTGCTTCAAAAAACCCCAAGACCCCCAGGGAAAGGGCTGAGGGGCTTCCCCACCCACAGCCCTGCCACCGACATGCCCAGCACACCCGTGGGGAGGCTCGGACCTCGGGGAGCACAGGCCGGTGAGGGGTGTCATTACCTGGTGATGTCATAGACAAGCAGCGCCCCTGCCGCACCCCTGTAGTAGCTTCTCGTCACAGACCTGCAAGAGTTACAGGCTTTCACTTTCCACCACGCAGAGCCCGTACCCCTGAGCACCATCTTCCCACACAAAACACACATTTTTGCCTTGGAAACCTTGGAAACCACAACACAGGGACGGAGGTGGCTTTAAAGAGAAATGATTCAAAGTTATCTGAACATGGGCATGAAGGGCTGTCCTGCCTGAAATCGTGTCACAGGAGCGACAGGGAGGTGAGGACGTGGGATGAGTGTCATCCTCCCTGGAGGGCGTGAGGCTGCCTTTGAGAACGTCGGGGGAGGGGCAGGAAGGGGGCATCACAGAGTCCCAGGGCACGAAGCCCTCGGCAGCCCCTCTGCTTGCCCGGGGTCCGTGCCTTCCTGCGGATGAGGGGCCGCGTGGCCTCACCTGTCTTCAGCGAGCCCCCCACCCGAGCGCATCTCGCCCGTTCCCACAAGCTCCGGGATTTCTCCTATGGTAACACACCTTCTCCCCTGCATCTCGACTCTCTCCCAGCGTGTTAAGATTTCCCCACTCGCAGAATGCAACGGGCCCCGGCACCTCCCATCTTGGATGAGAGCCAGGCAGGCGGGGCGACGCTCCCGCTGCCGTCCCATCGTGGGCCCCTTGTCGCACCCAGACTTCTCAGGAGCTGCTTCGCCAGCACCGCCTCCTCCTGCCCCGGGGACACAGCAGCTCCACCGACCCCTCGGCACCTGCCCTCCCCCGCTGCCTGGACCCCTCCCCCTGCCCCCAGGCCGCAGCCCCACTCCCTCCCGGTCTCCTCTCACACCAGCTACTCTGGACCATTCCTCTGAATCTGCCCCGCTGGTCCTGGAGCTCCTTCCCCCAGGCTGGGTCCTGGGCTCTCTTTTCTCCCAACGCTCTCAACTCCGGTTTAATCCTCAGCTCAGCCTACTTCCGTAAGAGCCATCCGCCAGCCCGGCAACTCCGTGTGACCACAATGAACGCGCCACAGCCAACATCTGTCAGGCAGAACTCTTTGGCTCCCGGCCTACAGGCCCCTCCTGGAGAGGGCCCCACCACCCACTCTGTTTACACAGCCAGAAATCTCTCCACCCACTCTGTGCCCATCACAAAGTGATGTGACGCAATGTGTCCCACAGTGGACACATCAGTCAGGACCCGTCTCACCAACTGGTCAGGTCCTACACCATGCACGTCTCTACACCTTCACCAGCACCGTCCTGATCCGAACCACCAGCTCTGCCTGGACCCCTGCCACGTGCGTCCCCTCTATCACCTGTGGCCCTCAGTCCCTCCTCCAGGTCCTCCTCGAGGCCTACAAGGCCCTGGTGCTCAGGGACTGGGGCTCAAGTTCAACCCCCAGTGGTCAGTGATCTAATCGATCGTGCCTACAGACTGGAACCTCCCTAAGGACCCCTAAGAAATGGGGCTCAGACAGCTCCCGCCACCTCCCTGTTCCCCAGGCTGGGGTCCCGGTGGCTCCATCTTCCTCTCTTGGTTCCTCCCTTGTGCTGGTGAAGTATATCCTCTTGAAGTTTCTAAGAGAGTATATATGAAAGAGAAGCTTTGTTTCCCTCCATTCTTGTATAACTGAAGGTATTTTGATTTTATTCTCACACTTAATGGATAGTTTGGCTGAGTTTAGAATTTTAGGTTGGAAAAAAAATTTTTCACGTTGAGTTTTGAAGGCAAGGCTTTAATTATCTTCTAGCTTCCAAGCGTTGCTGCTGAATAGTCCAGTGCAATTCTCATTTTCGATTCTTAATATGTGATTTGCTTTTCCCTCTTGGAATCTTTTGGTATCTTCACTTCATCCCTGGTGTTCTGAAATTTTTCATGGCAGACCCTGGTCTGGATTTTCCCCCCTCATCTGTGTTTGGTGTAAGGTGGAATCTTACAGAGTCTCATTCCTCTAGTGGAAAATTTTCTTCAATTGTTTCTTTTACTGTTTCTTCTGCTCTTCTGTCTTCAGGAAGGCTTAACTGGTCAGGCCTTGAGCTTCCTGGACTAACTCTGTATGATTTTTTATGTTGTCTCTTCCCTTTCTCATCTCAAGTTTACTGCTTAACTGTCTGGAAGAGCACTACTCTATTTAATATATATATATATATATATATATATATATTTTTTTTTTTTTTGCGGTACGCGGGCCTCTCACTGTTGTGGCCTCTCTCATTGCAGAGCACAGGCTCCGGGCCCACAGGCTCAGCAGCCATGGCTCACGGGCCCAGCCACTCTGCGGCATGTGGGATCCTCCCGGACTGGGGCACGAACCCGTGTCCCCTGCATCGGCAGGCGGACTCTCAACCACTGCGCCACCAGGGAAGCCCTAATATATTATTTTAATTGCTCTTTTTAAATTATAATTTTGTTCTTATTCCCTGAATGCAATATCTACTCTTATTTGTGAGGATACTGTAGTTTTAGTTTTTGTCTATTCCCTGAAAGTTTCTATTTTATTTTGGGCTCTTTCTCTTATCTTAAAAATTTTCATCAAGTGTCTGGTGATCCTTGGTTGATCATTTATATTCAAGAACAAGGAATGCCAAACTCTAAAAGATGCTCTTTATGTGTGGGCTATTCACTGTGAGATGGCTGGACAGAAATTGGGCTATTTCATTGGGGAAACCAAAATGTTAGTATCTTTAAGCCTTTTCTTTGGGGCTATTTTTCTGCAGATAAGAATCGTTTCTCCTGCCTGAGACATACACACTTGGCTGCCAGCAGCTAAGGAAGAGGTGGGGGAAGAGGGTGAGGGTCAGCAGACTTTCACTTAATTTCTGTCTTTTCAGTCCTTGCCTCACTCATCCCTGACCTCGGCTGGGCCTCTACTTTTAGTTTTTAGAGGAACCTCCATACTGTTCTCCATAGTGGCTGCATCAGCTTACATTCTCACCAACAGCACAGGAGGGGTTCCCTTTTCTCCACACCCTCTACAGCATTTATTGTTTGTAGACTTTTTGATGTTGGCCATTCTGACCAGTGTGAGGTGGTACCTCACTGTAGCCCTGATTTGCATTTCTCTAATAATTAGTGACGTTGAGAATCTTTTCATGTGCCTGTTGGCCATCTGTATGTCTTCTTTGGAGAAATGTCTATTTAGGTCTCCTGCCCATTATTTGATTGGGTTGTTTGGTTTTTTTTTTTTTTGTGGTATGTGGGCCTCTCACTGTTGTGGCCTCTCCCGTTGCGGAGCACAGGCTCCAGACGCGCAGGCTCAGCGGCCATGGCTCACAGGCCCAGCCACTCCGCGGCATGTGGGATCTTCCCAGACCGGGGCTCAAACCCGTATCCCCTGCATCGGCAGGCGGACTCTCAACCACTGCGCCACCAGGGAAGCCCTGTTTGGTTGTTTTTGATATTGAGCTGCATGCTGTTTGTATATTTTGGAGATTAATCTTTTGTCAGTTGGTTCGTTTGCAAATATTTTCTCCCATTCTGAGGGTGGTCTTTTTGTCTTGTTTATGGTTTCTCCTTTGCTGTGCAAAAGCTTTTAAGTTTAATTAGGTCCCAGTTGTTTATTTTTGCTTTTATTTTCATTATTTAAGGAGACGGATCAAAATAGATATTGCTGCCATTTATGTCAATGAGCATTTTGCCTCTGCTTTTCCTGCAGGAGTTTTACAGTACCTGCTCTTACATTTAGGTCTTCAATCCATTTTGAGTTTATTTTTGTGTATGGTGTGAGGGAGTGTTCTAATTTCATTCTTTTACATGTAGGTGTCCAGTTTTCCCAGCACCACTTATCGAAGAGACTGTCTTTTCTCCATTGTATATTCTTGCCTCCTCTGTGGAAGATTAATTGACCATCGGTGTGTGGGTTTATTTCTGGGCTCTCTATTCTGTTCCACTCACCCATATGTCCATTTTTCTGCCAGTACCACGCTGTTCTTTTTTTTTTTTTAATAAGAAAGTCCTTCTAAGTCTGTCCAAGGTACTTTCTCTTTTTTTAAAAATAAATTTATGTATTTATTTTTGGCTGTGTTGGGTCTTCGTTGCTGCGCGTGGGCCTTCTCTAGTTGCGGCAAGCGGGGGCTACTCTTCGTTGTGGTGTGTGGGCTTCTCATTGCAGTGGCTTCTCTTGTGGCAGAACACAGGCTCTAGGCGTGCAGGCTTCAGTAGTTGTGGCACGTGGGCTCAGTAGTTGTGGCTTGCAGGCTCTAGAGCGCAGGCTCAGTAGTTGGTGGCACATGGGCTTAGTTGCTCCATGGCATGTGGGATCTTCCCAGACCAGGGATCAAACCCACGTCGCCTGCATTGGCAGGCAGATTCTTTTTTTTTTTAAATTTTTTAAAATTTATTTATTTGTTTATTTTTTGGCTGCGTTGGGTCTTCGTTTCTGTGTGAGGGCTTTCTCTAGTTGTGGCGAGCGGGGGCCACTTTTCATCGCGGTGCGCAGGCCTCTCACTATCGCAGCCTCTCTTGTTGCAGAGCACAGGCTCCAGATGCACAGGCTCAGCAGTTGTGGCTCACGGGCCCAGTTGCTCCGCGGCATGTGGGATCTTCCCAGACCAGGGCTCGAACCCGTGTCCCCTTCATTGGCAGGCAGATTCTTAACCACTGCGCCACCAGGGAAGTCCTACCACGCTGTTCTGATTACTATAGCTTTATAGTAATATTGTCTGAAGTCTAGTTATGATATTTTTGAAGCAAACAATTATTAAGCATTTAAAATATTATACCTGACTTTAAGTGAAATGCTTGCACTGGGATTGAGTTTTATTTAACTGAATTTTGAAGCTGTGAATATCTGTTCTGTTTGACTTTATCTATTCAAAAAAACACAACTAAAGTATTAATCTACTTTCCTGCTTTAGTAGTTAAGAATATCAAACATGGAACCTATCTGCTGTGGACTGCGGTCATCATTCCAAATGTCGATTATGACTTCAGTGTAATGCAAGTGCTGAGGAGAGAATATTCTGTGGAATGTTTTAATGTAAAGCAAAACCAACCCCCAAAGAGGTTTTAAAAAATTCTCCTTTTAAAGTGAAATACAGAGAAAAATTGTTTGTGCTACTACTTTGCCTTGATTTTAATCTAAAAGTAAATTGTGGAATATGCAATGCCACAACCTCCTAATGGACCATTAGGTCCCAAAGAATAAATTAGCCTCCAAATTAGGACGCGTGCACTCGGAAGAGATTCTAATGTATTCTTTCGTAAATCAATGCTGTGTAGAGAAAAACTGACTTTTAGCTTGTCTTAAAGCTTCCAGAGGTGAACTTTCTAAAATCTGTGAGGGTGGGGGGAGGGAGGAGGGGACCACGTACATTAAGAGAATATAATTGATTATTTCAAACCCAATTTTCCAATATTTTTATTAAGTTAGAGAAAAAGCTACCTGAATCGCTCTTGGCCTGCTGTGTCCCATATCTGTAACTTTACATATTTACCACCAACATTTATTATCTTTGAGCCAAATTCCACTCCTATTGTGTGATTTGAGTCATCCTTGACTGAAAAAGAAAAAGAAATTTAATTTTAGAACATTAGGGAAACAGGCTTATAGATTTATACAAGTAACATTAAAATCAAGGGTTCTGTCAATGGAAAATGTAATTTACTGTCGCCATTCATTTCTCCAACAGTCAGATGATAATAAGCACTCACTGTTTTAAACAGAATACACACAGTTCCTGTTCTCAAAGGCAACAAAGCTTTTTCTCAAAACACCTGAACAAGCCATATATTTAAAGCTGAGGCTTGGTGGCCACGCCATATAAGACCATATCTACCTGACCACTGCTAAGGTTCTCATGAATGGCAACTGCACAAAATACTGGGTACCACCTTGAAGGGCTTACTGCCCAGTGACAGACTGCAACTTGGCCAACGATAGTTTCAACTATTCGGATAAACATTCTAAAGAAATAAAAGTAAAGGGAAGGAAAAGCACCGTAGCCCAAGAAAGAAACTTGATGCTCACCAAAGATTAAGGGAAAAAGAAGAAAAGATAGAGTAAAAAACTCAGAACAAACACACCCCAAACCAAGACCTCTATGCACATTACAGCTGTTGAGTTTCATGAACTTGAGTATTGTGTGTGGCAATCATTTGGAATGAATTTGCTGGAGAAATCAATACTGTCTCAATGGGCAGGGAGGTTGGCAAAATAAGTAGTTTGCTAAACCCAACAGGAATAAGCTGTCTTATAAAAGAAAATTTCTGTGATGTGAAAGGAAAAGAAAAAACAAATATCCTGGCTACACAGTCCATTGACTGGTTTATATTTTATAACTATAAAGTTTAATTGTACCAGAAACCAGGGTGCCATCTGACAGTTGTGTTCATTGCTCCCTGGGGGAGGAAAGGGTCTGATTCCAGCAGCTTGTCTCAGGCCCAGACAGCGCAGACCGGCATGGACATCTGCTGGTGTCCAGCTACTGGGCCAGCCTGGCAGGAAAAGCCTTCAAAGGCAGTAACAAAAGGCCAAGGGCATCCTGATTAAGACACAGCTACAAGAGCAATACAGTGAAGCCTCATTACATCATTACTGTGGTCGTGAGGGGTGAGGGGAGGATGTGAAGGGAGAGTGTCCGCCAAGGCCGGGCACCTGGCCCAGCGTCCCCTCTTCTGAGATGGAACAATGCAAAGTCTGGGTAACTCGTACAGAACCCCAGGGCGCCCAGCGAGTGAGCGCCTGTCAAATTCAAGAGGGACTGAGCCACGCTGGGTCCATGTCACTACATGAAGGCTCCAACAAGCTCCTGGTCGATGGAAATGGAAGCAGCAGAAAACACTTCTAGAATCTTATTCTTCAGAGCTCTTTCCCAGGACACCCTTTGCTGCCTCTGTCTCCACCGCCCGCCATCTAATGCATCTCATGCATTCTTACTTAAGAGGCACTTCATTAAGTGAGATTAATTTTCTGTGTTCGGGCCTTTACCTGACTACCTCTAGATACACAGGTCATTCTCCACAATTCTTTCCATTACTATATAAGCACGGCTTATTTTAAGGGCCTTTCAAACCTACCATCTTTTACAGTAGCTTGGAATACAAAATTCAACCTCTCTCACCAACACAAGGCAAGTCAACAGCACAAGATATTTTCTGTGGTCGAAAGGCCTGGGTTTGAGTCTAACGTGCACTGTTACTAGGTGACCATCCCAAGTGCATACACCAAGTCCTGTAAACCTCTGTTTATTTACCTGTAAAACAGGACTGATGACAATAGCTGCCTTAAGGACAATACAAGGCCGCTGGGGACCAAATGCTATCTTATCCAAAATGTACAACTAGGGTTCTCGGGCCACTCCTGCCAGCAAATAGAATTCCACAGCATCATACTGTATTTTAGTGTCTGGAAAATGTACAGGACAATTCACTACATAATGAACACTGACCCACTACCAAACTGAAATGCTAAATAAAAAATCAGATTACTAAATGTTTAATAACATAAACTTTTTATGTCATTTAAAAATATTTTTAAACTATGACTTTTTCCCTGAAAACATATTCGGAAATTTTGTCCTAAACAAATCTGCACGAGAGCGCACTCTCAGGAGAAGACATGCAAGAAACACTGACCATGTGACGTCACTTACATTTTTTTTCAATAAACTGATGAAGCAAGCAAGACTTGCCAGTTCCCGCATTCCCAATAACCAAGAATTTAAACAAAAAATCTGAAAAACAAAAAGAGACTGTGAAACATAACTTCAGAGCAGGTGCTGTGAACTTAGACTATAATCATAAAATTTAATGAAATCTCAGTTAATATAAAAAAAAGGTAACTGAATATTTTGTGAAAATGGCAATAAACACACTGACTTACCTTTCCACATTTTTGATATATGGCTTATATGCTAACCCAGTGCCTTTTCAAACTGCTCTGGGGACAATTTCTTTTGATACTGGAAGTTTGAAAACTCCTCTTGTAATGACTGAAATCTCTTTGCTATTCAAATAAATACACACACAGTGACAAGCAAAAATCGCCTAGAAATTGCAATTTTTCTGTACAAAAGAAAAAACCTGGTAGACTTACAGGCTTTGAGAAGTCCACTCCTTTCTTCTTTTAAAAACAGGTGACTAGGGGCAAAACGGGAATGAAGACGCAGACCTACTTGAGAATGGACTTGAGGATATGGGGAGGGGGAAGGGTGGGCTGTGACAAGGCGAAAGAGAGGCATGGACGTGTATACACTACCAAACGTAAGGTAGATAGATAGTGGGAAGCAGCCGCAGAGCACAGGGAGATCAGCTCGGTGCTTTGTGACCGCCTGGAGGGGTGGGATGGGGAGGGTGGGAGGGAGGGAGATGCATGAGGGAAGGGATGTGGGAACAGATGTATATGTATGACTGATTCACTTTGTTATAAAGCAGAAACTAATTAAAAAAATAAATAAAAAAACAGGTGTAAGTTCTTCCTGCACTTGCAGACTTCTGTGGCCTTGCCTTTATTCCTGTGTCTATGACCTTTGGGAAGGCCGGCCTAAGCCCAGGGGTTTGGGTCAGTACTCCACGTGTGATATCTGTCCCATTCAATATAGAGAGAGCTCTTCACTTCTTCTTTACACGGGGGAATAGATTTAGTTTGGGATCCTACTTTCCATCAACTGGAAATAGAGGCTTTCTAGAATGGAATCTGTGAATCGGAATGATGGGGCATCGGTAGCCTGACACTGGCTTGGTGATTCCTTTTGCTTTTTCTGTTGGCGAAGAACTCCCGTTCTGTTCAGCCTAGTGCTGCAGGCACCAAGCCCCTCTCCACCCTCACACTTTGACCTCGACCCACGTCTCCTGACCCCGCCTGCCAGGCTTAGCCTGTGGCCCTGAAGGGCCTGCTCCACATTCCTGGTTCTGTCGGGGGCACCTCTGAAGGTGTCACCTCCACACTCCTGTTTCAGACCCGACCACGCACTCCAGCCCTGGTTCCTTCTCCCCCCGTCCACCCAGCGAAGCACAAAGGGTCAATTTGCTTGCTGGTGCTTGGTCCAGCCCTGTTCCTAAGAACTACATTCCTTATCACCCAAAGGTCAAGCCTATTCAACCTCTCATGCTTTTCAAATAGTTACAGGCAATTAAACTTATAGGATAGTGCTATTAACAATTGTTAGCATTTAAAAATACCTACAGTTTTATGCATCTCACTGCCTGTTTTAAAAGCATGCCACACCAGTGTTCATAACAGCACTAGTCACAGTCGCCAGAAGATGGAAGCAACCCAAATATCCATTGACGGATCAACGATAAACAAAATGTGGTACATACATACATACATTGGGATATTATTCAGCCTTAAAAAGGAAGGAAATTCTGATACATGCTACAACATGGATGAACTTTGATTGTGCTAAGTGAACTAAGCCAGTCACTAAAGGAGAAATCCCAGAAGATTCCATTTATATGAGGTACCCAGGGTGGTCAAACTCACAGAGACAGAACGTAGAAGGCTGGTTGCGAGGAGGCTGGGAGAGGGGACATGGGGAGTCAGGGTTCAACGGATATGCGTATCGGTTTGAGAAGATGAAAAAGTTCTGGAGATGGATGGTGGCGATAGTTGTACAACAATGTGAATGTACTTAAAGCCGCTGAACTGTTGATTTTAAAATGACAAATCTCATGCTATGTATATTTTACCACACATACAAAATAAAATACGCAAGTCTCATCATTGTCATTGAACAGCTATTACAGCCCAAGAAATTAAGATTGCCAGGTTAAAATGAAAATACTGAAATTTCTCAATCTTGTTTAATATCCTCTTCTATTTAAGAAATAAAGCCCAATACATTACATAGGTTGTAAACATTGGAAGATGAGAACCAGCTAAAGATGCTGCCAATATATAGGCAAAAGTAAGTCTTGAGAGCAAAAATAATTTATATATACAAATGTGAATGTTTCTCATGTTTTATATGCACATAGTAAAAGGAGTTTCACAAATCCATCTAATCCTGAAACAAAAACTCATAGATCTAAGCACAGACTTTGGCTTAATGCTTGTTCCATTATTATTTTCTGCTTTGGAAGTTTTGCTTAAATGGATTCTATTATGGTAATCGCTTTCCAGATTATACCACAACCTCAACAGGTAAAAGGGTAACATATCAACTGACTTGCACCTTGCTGGACAAAGACAAGTAAGATGTGTAATTTCCATATGTAAAAATATTTAATTCCTCCAAAAAACTCTTCACACTCTGAGTCTTGCAGCTCCAAGAGGTAAGTTTTCATACTTAAATAGAAAACCCTATTTTTGAAAACCCTCTTGGGTTAAACAACTAGAAATGCTGGAAAAAATATATCATATTAAAAAAAAACCACATAGCTGACCTTTCAGGAAAGAAAAGGAAATCTGTAGATGCTTGGAACTGGAAAAAGCAGTAGGGGCCCCAGATGGAGGGTTGTCAGTATTGAGTTTTAACAACTGTGGGACAGGATTCAAGAGCTTGTGCCCACGTGAAGGAAGGAGTGGAGAGCTGAATCTAAACAAGTGAAGGACAGGCTGGAAAAATCCTCTCACCAGCTCAGGAGGACAAGGAACCTTCTCTGACTCTGCCCAACCTCTCAGCAGGATCAGCAGAAAAACATAACCCTCTGAAGATTTATCATGGGCTGGCTCCACAGGTGAGTGTGAAATTCAAACTTAAAAAACATGTCGACAATGAACCTCCAAGTCAAGAAATTTAAAACAATAAAAAGGGCCTTAGAAAGTGGTATCAATAGGATGCCTGGAAGATGCAAATGCAGATCACTCTGGAAGGACACATCCTCAAACCAGGATACATAGGAGTCCCATGCTTACAGCTCCTCTGAAGAAGAGCAATCCTCACAATCTAAAATTACAAAACATTCAAACAATCCATCATGAGTGAGTCAGCAATCCAAAGACATTACAATTTCAAGAATTTGATAAAAAAAAGAACCTGACAAAGTATACTCAGGATGATTAATACCATAAAAAAGGAACTGAATCCATAAGAAAAGATGAATCCATAAAAAATGATATAAAAGAAAAGGTAGATTTCCAGAATGTGTCTGTCTAGAAATAAAAACTGCAGTCATTAAAAATAAATAGTCAATGGATGAGTTAAAGAGTAGAAACAACAAAACTAAGGAGAAAATTAGTGAACTGCAATCCAGACTGGAGAAAATTACTAGGAGGCAGAACAGAGAAATGAAGAGAGAGAAAACATGAGAGTTTAAGAAAAATGCAGAATTGAGGGAAAAGGTCCAACATATAGGTCTAGTACATATTCTGGAAAGGAAAAAAAAAACACAAAACAGAGAATGAGGTAGAGTCAATATTAAACTGTAAAAGCAATCAGCAAGAAAGGAAAAACTCCCTATTAAGAAATGAGGTTCCTTAACCCCAAAGGTCACCATCTTCACAGTGCTGGGGCAGGAGCACAAAAACAAGGAACTGTCTAATGTGGAATTCAATGTGCAAAAAATGATCCTCAACACCAAGGTGGACTTCTGCTTCCAAGAAGATGGAGTAGAAGTACTTTTCCCCATTCCGCCTGCTCAGGACAACTTAGAACCCTAGACACTACATATAAAAGAAACATAAGAAGACTTGGAAAAGTGTAGAGAAGGTGGCAAACTGGCCAGAGATCTTGGGGCCTGAGGAATGACACAGGGATGAGTCCCTTGGGTTTTTCCTTTTCCCTCGTATTTCCCAGACTTGGAGCCGAACAAGCTGGCAGCCTGGAAATGCCAATGGAGGCAGATTTTAAGAAGCCCCAACAAAAGCCTGCTCTCTCAAGTCATCGAACCAGGAAAGGGCAACCTAGCAAGAGAGAAACCTTTTACACAAGACTGCTCTACTCCAGACAAACACTACAGGACAAACTGTGGCCTCACGCCACCAATGCTAGCAAAGGCTGAGTGGGGAGCCCAGACTGCCACCCTTCCGAGGCTGCAGTGAGGTTCCCTGACGCCCCCAGCAGGGTGGTGTCCCAAGGCCAGGTACGGAGCCACAGTGCCCGTGGGGACATGTGGTCATGGGGTGTGGGAGGCCGGACACTGGGGCTCTCACCCTGGCCCAGCAGTACAAGGAACAGGCCTGGCCCTGGGTGTCCACAGGAGCTCGGCGGGCAGCCTGGGCTTCCACCTCACCCAGCAGTCACGGAGCAGCGCCCAAGAGCAGAGAAGAGTTAAACAAGAGATTTAGATAATAATCTAAGGTCTCATAACACAATGCAACAATGCCCAGAATTCAAACGGAAATCCTTCATTATATCAAGAACCAGGAAGAACTCAAACAGAAAGAAAAAATATTATCAACAGATTCCAGTGCCAAGATGATAGAGATGTCTGAAAAATGTGACAAAGATTGTAAAGCAGCCATCATGAATGCTTCAACAAGCAACAACACCATGACTGAAACAAATGAAAAGGAGAAATCTTCAGCAAAAAGAAAGGCTTAATAAAGAAAAAGAAGGTATAAAGAAGAACCAAATGGACATTCTGGAATTGAAAGATACAATAACTGATGTATGTAGCTCAGTGGATGGGCTCAAAACAAAATGGGACACAGGAAACAATCAGTGAACTGGGCTTCAAAATGATAGAAAATATCTAATCTGAACAAGAAACAGAAAATAGCCCAAAAATATATTAATAGAGCCTCATGGAGTTTTGAGATTATTATAAAAAACAAAAAACAAATCTAACTTTCATGAGTCTCAGAAGGAGAGAAAAAAGAGGATGGGTTTGAAAAAGTATTCAAAGAAATAATGGCTGAAAACTTCCTAAATTTGGCAAGACACATAAATCCAGATTCCCAAAGCTTACTGAATTCAAACAGCTAGATTCCTCCAAACAAAAGTCCAAATACATCCATGCCAAGACACAGAATTAAATTTCTAAAAACTAAAAACAAATAAAAAAAATCTTGAAAGCAGCCAGAGAGAAATGATAACCTTACCTACAGGAAAAAAAACAATCCAAAAGACAACAGATTTCTCATCAGAAACCACTGAGGCCAGAAGTGGCACCAATACTTTTCAAGGGCTGAAAGAAAAGAATTCTCAATCCAGAATCTTATATCCTTATATCCTAAAAATATCCTAGAATGAAGGAGAGATCAAGACATTCTTAAAGGAAAAAAAGAACTAACAATTTGTTACCAACAGATCTACCCTAAAAGATGGCTAAAGGAAGCTGTCTAAACCAAAAGGAAAGGTGTTCCCTGGTGGTCCAGTGGTTAGGATTCTGGCCTTTCACTGCTGGGGCCCGGGTTCAACCCCTAGTCAGGGAACTAAGATCAAGCTGTGCAGCGCGGCAAAAAACAAACAAACAAAAAAACCTGAAAGGAAGTGATAAAAGGAATCATGGAACATCATGAAGGAAGGAAGAACATGGTAAATAAAAATATGGGCAGTTGGGCTTCCCTGGTGGCGCAGTGGTTGAGAGTCCGCCTGCCGATGCAGGGGACACGGGTTCATGCCCCGGTCTGGGAGGATCCCACGTGCCACGGAGCGGCTGGGCCCGTGGGCCATGGCCACTGAGCCTGCACGTCCGGAGCCTGTGCTCCGCAACAGGAGAGGTCACAGCAGTGAGAGGCCCGCGTACAGCAAAAAAAAAAAAAAAAAAAAAAAAAAAAAAATATGGGCAATTACAATAGGCTTTTCTTCTTCTCTTCTTGAGTATTCTGAAGTATGTTTGGATGTTTAAGCAAAAATGGTAACACTGTTTGATGTGACTAAATATAAGAAGAGGAAATATTTAAGATGACTATATTACAAGTGGAGGAGGGTGAACGGATGCACAGGTCTACCCCAGAGATACTGTGGGTTCAGTTCTAGACCACTGCAATAAAGCAAAAATCGCAATAAAGTGAGTGACACAAATGTTTTGGTTTCCCAGTGTGTATAAAGTTATGTTTACACTATCCTGTAGTCTATTAAGTGTGCAATAGCATTCTAAAAAAACAATGTACATACTTTAATTAAAAAATACTTTATTGGTAAAAAACGCTAACCATCATCTGAACCTTCAGCAAGTCATAATCTTTTTGCCACAGGAACATCAAAGATCACTGATCACCATAACAAATATAATAATAATGAAAATGTCTAAAATATTTTGATTATTACCAAAATGTGACCCAGAGACACAAAGTGAGCAAATGCTGTTGGAAAAATGATGCCAATAGACTTGCTCAATGTAGAGTTGCCACAAACTTCAATTTGTAAAAAACGCAGTCTCTGTGAAGCACAGTAAAACAAGGTATGCCTGTAAGAGAAAGCAAGGTTTTATATTTCACTCGAATGTAAAATGATGACACCAGTAGACTGTGGTATGTATATATAATGTGATACCTAGAGCAACCACTAAAAAAGCAATGCAAAGAGATATACTCAAAAACATTATAGGTAAATCAAATGGAGTTCTAAAAAATGTTCACATAAACCGCAGAAAGACTAGAAAAAGAAAAGAGGAAAATGAAAAACAGAACAGAAAGCAAAAATATAAAATGGCAAAAATAAATTCTAACAGATAATTATATTAAATGTAAACTATATAAATATATCAAGTAAAAGACAAAGATTGGCAGATTAGTTGAAAAAACATGACCCAACTACAAGCTGCCTACAAGAAACTCCCTTCAATTATGATGTTCAGGCAGGGTGAAAGTGAAAGGATGGAAAAAGGTATATCACACAAATATTAATCGAAGTAAATCATTATCATTAGCTAAAACAGTCTTCAGGGCAAAGGAAATGACCAAAGAAAGAAAGTGTCACTATATAATGAAAAAAGGGTATTCCACCAATAAGACATAGGAAGCCTCAATGTGTGCACCAAAAAACAGAGCTACAAAATACATCAAACTAAAGCTTGACAGAACTGAAAGGAAAAACAAACCCACGATTATGGCTGAGACTTCAACACCCCTCTCTCAACACTGATAGAGCAACTAGACAGAAAATCAGCAAAGACACAGAAGAACTCAGCTTAGTCGACCAGGAGAATGGAGTCAACATTTACAGAACACTCTGCCCAACAAGAGAGGGACACATATTCTTTCCAAGGGATGATGGAACATAAATCAAGATGGACTATACCCTTGGCCATAAAACAAACCTCAACAAATTTAAAAGAATTGAAATCATATAAAATATGTTCTCCAACCACAAGGGAATCAAAGTAGAAATTCATAATATAAAGACAATAGGAATATCTCCAAATACTTGGAAAGTAACCAATCTACGTCTAAATAACCCTTGATTTAAAGAAGAAGTCTCCTGGGAAATAGAAAAACACACTGAGCTGAATGGAAATGAAAATATAACTTATCAAGATTTGTGGGTTACAACTAAAGGAATGCTGAAAGGAAAATTCAGAACACTAAATGCATATATTAGAAAATAGGAAAAGTCTCAATCAATTATCTAAGCTCCTGCCCTCAAGAACACAGAGAAAGAAGGGTAAAATAAATAAAGCAAGCAGAAGAAAGGAAATAAAGAGCAGACATCAATGAAACTGAAAACAGAAAAACAAAGAAAATCCATAAAACAAAAAACTGGTTCCTTGAAAGGATCATTAAAATTGATAAACCTCTAGCAAAACTCATGAGATCAAGGTCTGGGGGCAGATCAAGGAAAAAGACAGGACCTTGAGATGGTCACAGCACATACCACCTTCGTTTGGGTAGCACTGTGGCTGGCTGCATGGGAGGGAAGCCAGACAGCACCTGCTAGAGGCCTGTCACAGCCCCAGAGTGTGTCTAAGCAAAAGTCTGCAGATGAGAGTGAGGCTTCACAGGGTATTCAAAGCAGGTAGCCTCTAAATGGCTAAAAATATGCATATTGGGGCTATATTTAAAGCAACTGAGTGGGTAAGAATGGAATTTGGTGTTGGCAAGGCTTTGAACTAACGTCTCAGCTTGCTGTGAAGAAGAACACCACAGAGAGGCCAACATGCAGGGCCATCTTTAACTCATTTATGTAACAAAGACTCACAACAACAACAAAGGGAGGACACACATAGCCAATTTCAGGTCACAGCAATACAGACTCAGCAGGGTAACAAAGGAGTAACAAGAACAGCTCCACATACTTTAATTTGACAACTTAGATGAGATGGACCAATTCTTCAAAAACACGAAGTAGTACAACTCACCCAATAAAATAGATAACTTAAATAGCCATATAACTTAAGGAAACTGAATGTGTAATTTTAAAACTAACAATAAAAGAAACATTTAGGCTGGATGGTTTTACTAGAGAATTCTATGAACATTTAAAAAAAGAAGCAACACCAACTCTATATAACATCTTTGAGAAAACTGAAGAGGAGGGAACCCTTCCCTAGTTATTTTATGAAGCTAGTATTTCCCTGATACCAAAGCCAGAAAAAGACAGCCTTAAAACAACACAAATGACAGAGCAGTATCTCTTATGAACATTAACAAAATATTAGCAAAAAGAATTCAGTTTTACATATATAAAAATTATACACTATGACCAAGTGGGCTTTGTTTCAGGGACAAAAGGCTGTTCAATATTTGAAAATCAATCAATGTAATTTCTCTACTAACAGGTTAAAATGAAAAATCACACAATTATATCAATTGATGCAGCAGAAGCATTTTGTCAAAGTCAACACTCATTCATGATAAAAACACTCAAAAAACAAAAAAAGACAGCAACCCAGAGAGGAACTCCCTCAACTGATAAAGAGCGTTTAAAAAATTCTACAGCTAACCTTACACTGAACAGTGAAAGACTGCTTTCCCCCTAAGATCAAGAACAAAGTAAGAATGTCTGCTCTCACCACTCTATTCAATATCATACAGGAAGTTCTAGCCAGTGCAGTGAGGCATAAGGAAACAAAGGCACACAGATCAAAAAGGAAAAAATAAAACTGTTCCTATTGGCAGACAATATGATTGTCTACATAGAAAATCCAAGGAATCAAAAAAAAAAACCACCCCCAAACCCTCCTATAACTGATAAGTGAATTCAGCAAGGTCCAGATTGTAGGATATAAAAATCAATCGTATCTCTACATACTAATGACAAACACATGAACGTCAAAATTTAAAATATAACACCACTTGCAATCACTGAAAAAAAAACTCTGGCATAAGTCTAACAAAAACATGTAAAGGGTTTCTATGATAAAAAATACTGCACAATGCTGATGAAAGAAACAAAAGGCAATCTAAATAAATAGACATACTGTGTTCATGGATTAAAGAATAGACAAAGTAAAGACACCAATTCATTCCTATTTCTAGCAAGACTTTTTGGTACATATAGACAAGATTATTCTAAAATTCATATGAAAAGACAAAGGAGCTAGCATAGCAAAAACAATTTTGAAAAAGAAAAACAAAGTGGAAGCAATCACCTTACCTGAGTTATTATGTAGCTACAGCAATCACACTGTGAGGGACTGATGGGGGAGACACATAGATCAATGGAACAGACCAGAACTAAGAAGTAGACCTATATTAATACGTCCAACTGCTTTTGGAAGTGCAAAACTCATTTCACAGAAGAAAGTGAGCCTTTTCAACAAATGGTGCTGAAGCAGCTGGACATCCATCGGGGGGGAAAAAGAACTTTGACCTAAGCTTCATATCTTATGCAAAATTAACTGAAAATAGATCACGGACTTAAAAGGTAAAACATTACTATGAAACTTTTAGAAAAAATAGGAGAAGAGCTTCAGGATCTATGGCTAAGCAAAGAGCTCTTAGGCTGGACACCACACACACACACACACACACACACACACAAAATCCAGAAAAGGAAAAACTGATAAATCTGACTTCACCAAAATTGAAAACATTTGCTTTGTAGAAAACCTTGTTAAGAGAATGAAAAAACAAGCTACAGACTGGATGAAAAGATCTGCAAAATATCCAACAAAGGACTAGCATCTAGAATATATTCATCAATTGAAAAAATACCCTCTCAAAACTCCACAGTAAAAAAATTCAAACAACTCACCATTAGAACTAATAAATGAATTCGGTAAGGTAGCAGGATACAAGATTAATATACATAAATCTGTTGCATTTCTTTATACTAACGATGAAATATCAGAAAGAGAAAGTAAAAAAAAAAACCAATCTCATTTAAAATTTCATCAAAAAAATATTTAGGAATAAACTTAACCAAGGAGGTGAAAGACGTATACACTGAAAAATATAAAACATTGATAAAGGAAATTGAAGATGATGCAAAGAAATGAAAAGATATCCCACGCTCTTGGATTGGAAGAATTAATATTGTTAAAATGTCCATACTACCCAAAGCAATCTACAAATTTAGTGCAATCCCTATCAAATACCCATGACATTTTTCACAGAACAAGAACAACAATCCTGAGATTTATATGGAACCAAAAAAGACCCATAATTGCCAAAGTAATCCCAAGGAAAAAGAACAAAGCTGGAGGAATAACCCTTCCAGACTTCAGACTATACTATAAAGCTATAGCAATCAAAACTGTGGTACTGGCACAAAAACAGACATATAGCCCAATGGAATAGAACAGAGAGCCCAGAAATAAACCCACAGTAAATTAATCTAAGACAAAGGAGACAAAAATATACAGTAGAGAAAACACAGTCTCTTCAACAAATGGGGTTGAGAAAGCTGGACAACTACATGTAAATGAAATTAGAACACTCCCTCACACCATATACAAAAATAAACTCAAAATGGTTTAAAGACCTAAATATAAGACATGACACCATAAAACTCCTAGATGAGAACACAGGCAAGACATTCTTGGACATAAACGGTTGCAATATTTTCTTAGAAATAAGAAATAAAAGCAAAAATAAACAAATGGGACCTAATCTATCTTAAAAGCTTTTGAACAGCAAAGGAAACCATCAATGAAATGAAAAGATAAACCTACGGACTGAGAGAAAAGATTTGCCAATGATGAGACCAACAAGGGGTTAATCTCTAAAATATACAAACAGCTCATGCAGCTTAATATCAAAAAAAAAAACAACAAAAAACAATCAAAAAATGGATGAAAGATCTAGATAGACGTTTCTCCAAGAAGATATACAGATGGCCAACAGGCACATGCAAAGATGCTCAGCATCACTGATCATCAGGAAAATGCAAATCAAAACCACAATGAGGTACCACCTCACACTGGTCAGAATGGCCATCATCAAAAAGTCTACAGGAGGAGCTTCAAGATGGTGGAAGAGTAAGACACAGAGATCACCTTCCACCCCACAACTACATCGGAAATACTTCTACACGAGGAACTGCTCCTACAGAACACCCACTGAACACTGGCAGAAGACCTCAGACCTCCTAAAAGACAAGAAACTCCCCACGTACCTGGGTAGGGCAAAAGAAAACAGAATAAACAGAGACAAAAGGATAAGGACGGGACCTGCACCAGTGGGAGGGAGCCGTGAAGGAGGAAAGGTTTCCACACACTAGGAAGTCCCTTCGCGGGTGGAGACTGCGGGTGGTGGAAGGGGGAAGCTTCAGAGCCGCGGAGGAGAGTGCAGCAACAGGGGTGCGGAAAGCAAAGCGGAGAGATTCCCGCACAGAGGATCGGTGCTGACCTGCACTCAACCAGCCCGAGAGGCTTATCTGCTCACCCGCTGGGAAGGGTGGGGGCTGGGAGCTGAGGCTCAGGCTGTGGAGGTCGGATCCCAGGGAGAGGACTGGCGTTGGCTGTGTGAAGGGGTCAGTGCGCCCCAGCTCGTCGGGAGGGAGCCCGGGAAAAAGTCTGGAGTTGCCGAAGAGACAAGAGACTTTTTCTTCCCTCTTTGTTTCCTGATGAGTGAGGAGAGGGGATTCAGAGCGCCGCCTAAAGGAGCTCCAGAGATGGGCGCGAGCCGCGGCTATCAGTGCGGACCCCAGAGACGGGCATAAGACGCTAAGGCTGCTGCTGCCACCACCAAGAAGCCTGTGTGCAAGCACAGGTCACTATCCACACCTCCCCTCCCGGGAGCCTGTGCAGCCCACCACTGCCAGGGTGCCGGGATCCAGGCACAACTTCCCTGGGAGAACGCACGGCACGCCTCAGGCAGGTGCAACGAACCTCACGCTGGCCTCTGCCACCGCAGGCTCACCCCGCACTCAGTGCCCCTCCCTTCCCCCGGGCTGAGTGAGCCAGAGCCCCCGAATCAGCCGCTCCTTTAACCCCGTCCTGTCTGAGCGAAGAACAGACGCTCTCAGACCCAAAGCTGAACCCCGGGAGCTGTGTGAACAAAGAGAAAGGGAAATCTCTCCCAGCAGCCTCAGGAGCAGCAGATTAAATCTCCACAACCAACTTGATGTACCCTGCATCTGTGGAACACCTGAATAGACAACAAATCATCCCAAATTGAGGAGGCGGACTTTGAGAGCAATGATCTTTTTGTGAGTGTGTATGCTTCTGTGTGTGACTTTGTCTGTAGAGCTTTGCTTTGTCCTAGGGTTCTGTCTGTCCGTTTGTCCTAGGGTTCTGTCTGTCCGTTTTTTTCTTTTTATTACTTAAAAAATTTTTTTTCTTAATAATTATTTTTTATTTTAATAACTTTATTTTACTTTATTTTATTTCATTTTATCTTATTTTATCTTCTTTGTTTCTTTCTTTCTTTTTCTCCCTTTTATTCTGAGCCGTGTGGAGAACAGGCTCTTGGTGCTCCAGCCAAGAACCAGTGCTGTGCCTCTGAGGTGGGAGAGCCAACTTCAGGACACTGGTCCACAAGAGACCTCCCAGCTCCATGTAATATCAAACGGCAAAAATCTCCCAGAGATCTCCATCTCAACACCAACACCCAGCTTCACTCAACGACCAGCAAGCTACAGTGCTGGACACCCTAGGCCAAACAACTAGCAAGACAGGAACACACCCCATCCATTAGCACAGAGGCTGCCTAAAATCATAATAAGACCACAGACACCCAAAAACACACCACCAGACGTGGATCTGCCCACCAGAAGGGGAAGATCCAGCCTCATCCACCAGAACACAGGCACTAGTCCCCTCCACCAGAAAGCCTACACAACCCACTGAACCAACCTCAGCCACTGGGTACAGACACCAAAAACAACGGGAACTGCGAACCTGCAGCCTGCGAAAAGGAGACCCCCAAACACAGTAAGATTAGCAAAATGAGAAGACAGAGAAACACACAGCAGATGAAGGAGCAAGGCAAAAACCCACCAGAGCTAACAAATGAAGAGGAAATAGGAAGTCTACCTGAAAAAGAATTCAGAATAATGATAGTAAAGATGATCCAAAATCTTGGAAATAGAATGGAGAAAATACAAGAAACGTTTAACAAGGACCTAGAAGAACTAAAGGGCAAACAAACAGTGATGAACAACACAATAAATGAAATTAAAAATTCTCTAGAAGGGATCAATAGCAGAATAACTGAGGCAGAAGAACAGATAAGGGACCTGGAAGATAAAATAGTGGAAATAACTACTGCAGAGCAGAATAAAGAAAAAAGAAAAGAATTGAGCACAGTCTCAGAGACCTCTGGGACAACATTAAATGCACCAACATTTGAATTATAGGGGTCCCAGAAGAAGAAGAGAAAAAGAAAGGCATGGAGAAAATATTTGGAGATTATAATTGAAAACTTCCCTAATATGGGAAAGGAAATAGTTAATCAAGTCCAGGAAGCACAGAGAGTCCCATACAGGATAAATCCAAGGAGAAACACGACAAGACACATATTAATCAAACTGTCAAAAATTAAATACAAAGAACAAATATTAAAAGCAGCAAGGGAAAAACAACAAATAACACATAAGGGAATCCCCATAAGGTTAACAGCTGATCTTTCATTAGAAACTCTGCAAGCCAGAAGGGAGTGTCAAGACATATTTAAAGTGATGAAGGAGAAAAACCTACAACCAAGATTACTCTACCCAGCAAGGATCTCATTCAGATTTGACGGAGAAATTAAAACCTTTACAGGCACACAAAAGCTAAGAGAATTAAGCACCACCAAACCAGCTTTACAAAAGATGTTAAAGGAACTTCTTTAGGCAGGAAACACAAGAGAAGGAAAAGACGTTCTTTAAGGTCTTTACAATAATAAACCCAAAACAATTAAGAAAATGGTAACAGGAACATACATATCGATAATTACCTTAAATGTAAAAGGATTAAATGCTCCAACCAAAAGACACAGACTGGCTGAATGGATACAAAAAAAGACCCGTATATATGCTGTCTACAAGAGACCCACTTCAGACCTAGGGACACATAAAGACTGATGGTGAGGGGATGGAAAAAGATATTCCATGCAAATGAAAATCAAAAGAAAGGTGGAGGAGCAATTCTCATATCAGACAAAATAGACTTTAAAACAAAGACTATTACAAGAGACAAAGAAGGACACTACATAATGATCAAGGGATCAATCCAAGAAGATATAACAATTGTAAATATTTATGCACCCAACATAGAAGCATAACTACTGCAGAGCAGAATAAAGAAAAAAGAAAAGAATTGAGCACAGTCTCAGAGACCTCTGGGACAACATTAAATGCACCAACATTCGAATTATAGGGGTCCCAGAAGAAGAAGAGAAAAAGAAAGGGTGAATACTAACAGCCATACATAAGGTGAATACTAACAGCCATAAAAGGGGAAATCGACATAACACAATCATAGTAGGGGACTTTAACACCCCACGTTCACCAATGGACACATCATCCAAAATGAAAATAAATAAGGAAAAACAAGCTTTAAATGATACATTAAACAAGATGGACTTAACTGATATTTATAGGACATTCCATCCAAAAACAACAGAATACACAATCTTCTCAAGTGCTCATGGAACATTCTCCAGGATAGATCATATCTCGGGTCACAAATCATGCTGTGGTAAATTTAAGAAAATTGAAATCGTATCAAGTATCTTTTCCGACCACAACGCTATGAGATTAGATATCAATTACAGGGAAAAATCTGTAAGAAATACAAAAACATGGAGGCTAAACAACACACTACTTAATAACCAAGAAATCACTGAAGAAATCAAAGAGGAAATCAAAAAATACCTAGAAACAAATGACAATGAAAACACAATGACCCAAAACCTATGGGATGCAGCAAAAGCAGTTCTAAGAGGGAAGTTTATAGCAATACAGTCCTACCTTAAGAAACAAGAAACATCTCAAATAAACAACCTAACCTTACACCTAAAGCAATTAGAGAAAGAAGAACAAAAAACCATCAAAGTTAGCAGAAGGAAAGAAATCATGAAGATCAGATCAGAAATAAATGAAAAAGAAATGAAGGAAACGATAGCAAAGATCAATAAAACTAAAAGCTGGTTCTTTGAGAAGATAAACAAAATTGATAAACCATTAGCCAGACTCATCAAGAAAAAAAGGGAGAAGACTCAAATCAATAGAATTAGAAATGAAACAGGAGAAGTAACAACTGACACTGCAGAAATACAAAGGATCATGAGAGATTACTACAAGCAACTATATGCCAATAAAATGGACAACCTGGAAGAAATGGACAAATTCTTAGAAATGCACAACCTTCCAAGACTGAACCAGGAAGAAACAGAAAATATGAAGAGACCAACCACAAGCAATGAAATTCAAACTGTGATTAAAAATCTTCCAACAAACAAAAGCCCAGGACTAGATGGCTTCACAGGCGAATTCTATCAAACATTTAGAGAAGAGCTAACACCTATCCTTCTCAAACTCTTCCAAAATATAGCAGAGGGAGGAACACACCCAAACTCATTCTACGAGGCCACCATCACTCTGATACCAAAACCAGACAAAGATGTCACAAAAAAGAAAACTACAGGCCAATATCAATGATGAACATAGATGCAAAAATCCTCAACAAAATACTACCAAACAGAATCCAACAGCACATTAAAAGGATCATACACTATGATCAAGTGGGGTTTATCCCAGGAATGCAAGGATTCTTCAATATACGCAAATCAATCAACATGATACACCATATTAACAAACTGAAGGAGAAAAACCATATGATCATCTCAATAGATGCAGAGAAAGCTTTTGACAATATTCAACACCCATTCATGATAAAAACCCTCCAGACAGTAGGCATAGAGGGAACTTTCCTCAACATAATAAAGGCCATATATGACAAACCCACAGCCAACATCATCCTCAGTGGTGAAAAACTGAAACCATTTCCACTAAGATCAGGAACAAGACAAGTCTGCCCACTCTCACCACTATTATTCAACATACTTTTGGAAGTTTTAGCCACAGCAATCAGAGAAGAAAAAGAAATAAAAGGAATCCAAATTGTAAAAGAAGAAGTAAAGCTGTCACTGTTTGCAGATGACATGATACTATACATAGAGAATCCTAAAGATGCTACCAGAAAACTACTAGAGCTAATCAATGAATTTGGTAAAGTAGCAGGATACAAAATTAATGCATAGAGATCTCTTGCATTCCTATACACTAATGATGAAAAATCTGAAAGTGAAATTAAGAAAACACTCCCATTTACCATTGCAACAAAGAGAATAAAATATCTAGGAATAAACCTACCTAAGGAGACAAAAGACCTGTATGCAGAAAATTATAAGACACTGATGAAAGAAATTAAAGATGATACAAATAGATGGAGAGATGTACCATGTTCTTAGATTGGAAGAATCAATATTGTGAAAATGACTATACTACCCAAAGCAATCTACAGATTCAATGCACTCCCTATCAAACTACCACTGGCATTTTTCACAGAACTAGAACAAATAATTACACAATTTTTACGGAAACACAAAAGACCCTGAATAGCCAAAGCAATCTTGAGAAAGAAAAACGGAGCTGGAGGAATCAGGCTCCCTGACTTCATATTATACTACAAAGCTACAGTAATCAAGACAGTATGGTACTGGCACAAAAACAGAAATATAGATCAGTGGAACAAGACAGAAAGCCCAGAGATAAACCCACACACATATGGTCACCTTATCTTTGATAAAGGAGGCAAGAATATACAGTGGAGAAAAGACAGCCTCTTCAATAAGTGGTGCTGGGAAAACTGGACAGCTACATGTAAAAGAATGAAATTAGAACACTCTCTGACACCATACACAAAAATAAACTCAAAATGGATTAAAGACCTAATTGTAAGGCCAGACACCATCAAAACAAACTCTTAGAGGAAAACAGAGGCAGAACACTCTGTGACATAAATCACAGCAAGATCCTTTTTGATCCATCTCCTAGAGAAATGGAAATAAAAACAAAAATAAACAAATGGGACCTAATGAAAGTTAAAAGCTTTTGCACAGCAAAGGAAACCATAAACAAGACAAAAAGACAACCCTCAGAATGGGAGAATATATTTGCAAATGAAGTAACTGACAAAGGATTAATCTCCAAAACATACAAGCAACTCATGCAGCTCAATATCAAAAAAACAAACAACCGAATCAAAAAATGGGCAGAAGCCCTAAATAGACATTTCTCCAAAGAAGATATACAGATTGCCAACAAACACATGAAAGAATGCTCAACATCATTAATCATTAGATAAATGCAAATCAAAAGCACAATGAGATATCATCTCACACCGGTCAGAATGGCCATCATCAAAAAATCTACAAACAATAAATGCTGGATAAATAAATAAATAAATGAATAAAATAAATGTTGGAGAGGGTGTGAGGAAAAGGGAACCCTCTTGCACTGTTGGTGGGAATGTAAATTGATACAGCCACTATGGAGAATAGTATGGAGGTTCCTTCAAAAACTAAAAATAGAACTACCATACGACCCAGCAATCCCACTACTGGGCATATACACTAAGAAAACCATAATTCAAAAAGAGTCATGTACTAAAATGTTCATTGCAGCTACTTTTACAATAGTCAGGACATGGAAGCAACCTAAGTGTCCATCAACAGATGAATGGATAAAGAAGATGTGGCACATATACACAATGAAATAATACTCAGCCATAAAAAGGAGCGAAACTGAGTTATTTGTAATGAGGTGGGTGGACTTAGAGACTGTCATACAGACTGAAGTAAGTCAGAAAGAGAAAAACAAATACCGTATGCTAACACATATATATGGAATCTAAAAAAAGAAGAAAAGAAAAGAAATATGGTCAGAAGAACCTAGGGGCAAGATGGGAATAAAGATGCAGACCTACTAGAGAATGGACTTGAGGATACAGGGGGTTGGGGGAAGGGTAAGCTGGGACGAAGTGAGAGAGTGGCATGGACATATATACACTACCAAACGTAAAATAGATAGCTAGTGGGAAGCAGCCACATAGCACAGGGAGATCAGCTCAGTGCTTTGTGACCACCTAGAGGGGTGGGATAGGGAGAGTGGGAAGGAGGGAGATGCAAGAGGGAAGAGATATGGGAACATATGTATATGTATAACTGATTCAGTTTGTTATAAAGCAGAAACTAATACACCATTGTAAAGCAATTATACTCCAATAAAGATGTTAAAAAAAAAGTCTACAAATAACAAATGCTAGAGAGGGTGTGGAAAAAATGAAACCCTCCTACACTGTTGATGGGAATGTAAATCTGTGCAGCCACTATGGAAAAAAGTATGGGGGGTTCCTCACAAACTAAAAATAGGGCTACCATATGATTCAGCAATCCCTCTCCTGGGTATATATCCAGAAAACACAAAAAAACTCTAATTTGAAAAGATACATGCACCCCAATGTTCATGGAAGCATTATGTACAATAGCCATGATATGGAAGCAACCCAAGTGCCCATCAACAGACAACTGGATTAAGAAGATGCGGTATATACGTACAATAGAATATTCCTCAGCCATAAAAAAGAATGAAATATTGCCATTTGCAGCAACATAGAGAATATTACACTTAGTGAAGTAAGTCAGACAAATATTATTGTGATATCACTTGTCTGTGGAACCTAAAGAATAGTACAAATGAATCTATATACAAAACAGAAACAGGCTCACAGACATAGGAAACAAACTTATGGTTACCAAAGGGGAAAGAGGGAGGGAGAGGGATAAATTAGGAAGTGGGGCTTAACAGATACAAACTACTATATGTAAAATAGATAAGCCACAAGGATTTACTCTATAGCACAGGGAACTATATTCAATATCTTGTAATAACATATAATGGAAAAGAATCTGAAAAAATATATAAATGAATCACTTTTCTATACACCTGAAACTAATACAATATTGTAAATCAATTATAATTCAATAATTAAATTAATTAAAAAATCAAACACCCCAATTAGAAAATGGGCATAAGACATGAAGAGGCATTTCACTGAAAAGGATATACAAGTGGCAAATAAACACATGAAAATATGTTTTAGGGGCTTCCCTGGTGGCGCAGTGGTGGAGAGTCTGCCTGCCGATGCAGGGGACACGGGTTCGTGCCCCGGTCCGGGAAGATACCACATGTCGCGGAGTGAGCCATGGCCACTGAGCCTGCGCGTCCGGAGCCTGTGCTCTGCAGTGGGAGAGGCCACAACAGTGAGAGGCCCACGTACCGCAAAAAAACAAAAAAAACCAAAAAAACCCCCAAAAAACATGTTTTAGGTCATTAGCCAATAATTAGAAAAATGTAAATAAAACCATAATAAGGTATCACTACACATTAACAGAAAGGCTAAAATAAAAAGTAGTGACAACACCAAATGCTGCCCAGGATGTGCAGAAACTAGATCACTCATACATTGCTGGTAGAAATATAAAATGGTACAGTGAACTGGAAAATAGCTTGACAGTTTCTCACAAAAACTAAACAAGCAACCACAGGATGACTCAGCAACTGCACTTCCAGGCATTTATCCCAGAAAAATGAACTTATGTTCACACAAAACCCTGCACATGAATGTTTGTAGCAGCTTTATTTGTAATTGCTAAAAACTGGAAAGAACCCAGATGTTCTTCAACAGGTGACTGGTTAAACAAATTAGTACATTCAGACCAAGGAACAGTACTCAGCAATAAAAAGGAGTGAACCGTTCACACATGCGATAAGCTGGACGGATCTCCACGAAGAATTTTGCTGTGTGAAAAAGTCAATCCCCAAAGATTACACACTGCATGATTCCACTTACAGAACACTCCTGAATCAGATGAACAGATGAGCGGTTGCCAGGGCCTAGGGAGGGGTGGGGGCAGGGAGGAAGAGGATTTGCCTTTAAAGGGTGCATGCAGGAGAGATCTTTGTGCTGATAAAAGTGATCTGTGGTAGCCATGGCAACATCAAAAGACCGTTTTGCAATGTTCCCACTGTGGGCAACAGGGGAAAGGGTCTGTGAGATCTCTATTTTTTCTTAAACCTATGAATCTATCATGATCTCAAAATAAAAAGTTCTATAAAAAAATGAAAGAATAGGTGGTAGTATCAGACAGTGACTCTGTAAGTTGACTCTGCACATCCCACACTGAAAGGACCACTGAAGGGTGTGCTTCAAGGAGGACGTGGTACCCAGAGGGAGGGACCGGCAGGTGAGATGCGAGTCTGTGTGTCCTGTTATTTTCTGTCTGGAGATACATGTGTCTGGTTGACACAAACACGACCAAGCACCACAACCGGCAATGACTTATTCCCTGTAGGTGACAAGGATCCACCTTACGAAGAGTTTCCGTTAAACTCCTCCTGTTGACGAGGGGCTCTGGATTTCACAGGCTTCCTCGGAGCTGAGTGGCATCAGCTACAAAACCTGGCACTCTCTCCTCGGGGCAGGAGGGTGTCTGTTTTTTCACAGCAGTGAGGCTTTCACTCACGAGGCCCATATCCATGGGTTTGGTAGAAAGTGTGCTCGCTGGCTTTACTGATTTCTTTTGTTTTTATGATCTGTGGTTTTCCCCCCCACCCCTTTCCTTGCTGGAAGGTGGATGACATACACATTGCATATCATGTATGTTTTATATGACAAGTGTACAGTGCTTAACAGCTACAAAAAAGGCTTACCAGGAGCCGGTCACTAGGCATGTTACAGAGTAATTTATGGAGGGATGTGTAGGGCACATTGTTAGGTTGTATAAGATAACTAATTGGGAGCTAAATAATTATGTCTACTTCAGTTGGATTTGATGTTGTTTTATTACAGTGGATGTCACTTTGCTCAAAATCACAAAGAAATTTTTTGCATCCAACTTATGATCATTATGAGGGTCTCCTCAGAATGAGCTAAGCTTGAGGGTGGGGGAAAGACCATATCCCAAAATAGAAAACCTAAAAGGTATATACGCTACTAATGTATTTTTAATTTTGCATGAGAAATGTGAATTAAATGAGGTAACAGGAAAGGTACTGAATAATTAGAAACCAGTCTTGGGCAAAAGTCAGTCATTGAGGAACACGGACAAAATTGGATCAGGAAAAAATGGCCTCCACTGAAGCAGCTAACACAAAGCCAAAGGATTAACTCCATGGGGGAAACCTCATTTGGAACCTACAGACTTGTTTTTACACTCATTTCAAGCAACCTCCCATTTCCCGGACCATAGCAGATCGTTAGCACACGCTACAGTATGACTGCGGCTACAGGGACAATAACGAGTGACGGGGAACCGGGCACCAGGCCAGAAAGGGGCACTAGAGCACCGCACATCTGCTCCACCACTGACCTTCAGCCTTCAAGAAAATTAAGTCACAGTGAGTAGACCAGATGGCCTCTGCCTTCCTCGTTTCTCCAAGCACTGGTTCTGCTTTTAAGGTTTCCAGAGGTCAGAAAGGAAGCAAAAGTGGATGACGGCCTTGACTGCAGGATTCATTCCATGTATTCCACTTCCTGGCAGAAAAGGCGCTGGGACAGTGGGTCATCTGAGAAGGGGTTCTGGGTTTCCGGCTTAGGGACCAGCTGGTCAGTGATACCAACAACTGAGGTAAGAAAGCCTGAAGGCTCTGAGGACGTATCCATGTTGTGGGTGCAGATTCAGAGATCACACTCCAAATGCCCACGACCATGGAGGAGATCTGGGCAGGTGGCTCCTCTAAGCGCTGTGAACGGAAGCTCGGTAAGGTCAACCCCCAGCACCCCAAAGGGAACCAGGTCACTGGAGCTGGGGCCGAGGGTGGGCTGCTGAAGGACGGGGGATGCGAGAGGCTGCAGGTAAAAAGCGCTGACAGCTCTGACCAGAAGCTTGGCTGGGATGGAAAGAAGGGCCAGGGCAGTGAAGGGAGAGTGCAGTGTGGATGCCAGCAGGTGGGAAGTGACCAGCAGAAAAGGGATGACTGGTGACACACGTCCCTAAGGCTTGAGAGATGAGGTGTGGGGCAGGGCTTAGTGTCCGCTGCGACAGAGACTTCCTTTCTAGAGACAGCAGGACGAGGGCTAAGGTGAGGCGTGGAGGTGAAGACAGGCGCAGAAGGGGCGGCAGGGCAGGGAGTCTTCTCAGCACGGCACCGTTCTCTTCCTGTCGCCTAGTGGAGGTGAGCTGAGGGCTTGAGACCAATGAAGGTTTAAAACAGCAGATGCAGAGGAAAAGCGAGCCGGCCAGGAGAGAGGGAAGGGTGGCCAGGCACCCCGAGCACCCAGCCGGATGCACAGGCCATCCGTCTACAGAGATCTCAATCGGAGAAGAGCTCTGTCCACAGGGCAGCGGGCAGGGCAGATGGTGGGGAGCCAGGGCCGGGGGCACAGCGCGAGCGCAGCTGAGGAAGGAAGAGGCGAAGGAAAGGCCGTGGGCGGCACGTGGGTGATGGGCAGCTCATCACCCGAACAGAAGGGGCTGGAGGGGCCGGGAGCCCGCAGCTCCGAAGGTGAGGGTGACCGGGACGGGGCATGTGACGTCCAGAGAGCAGCCGGGGATGTGAGGGCCTCACAGGGGGAGCAGAAGAGAAGGAGGAGAAGGGGACACGCAACGACATCGAGGAACTGAGAATCCAAGCGGGGACCCCGCTGTCGCCTAGGGTGGACGAGGGGCTGTACTAGAGAGCGGGACCCCAGACCAGGGGACCTTGGGGGGTAAGGAACAGCCCCGAGGACACCAGGGAACAGCAACAAAGAGGACAAAGTACCGCACAGAACATCAGATGACATGTAGTGCTTCCAAAAAAACTAGTTCTGGTTTACTGGGCAGGGGGAATCAAGCAGCAAAACCCTTGGTGGAGCGTTGGCTTAGGCGAGGCGGCCGGTCTGGGTGGCTGGAGAGCAGTGACCTATGGATGGCGGCGGGACAGGTGGCGAGCAGCCTGGCTGGTGGCAGCGGCACTGGGGCTTTGCCTGAGCCTGAGTTAAACGACGGCAGAAAGGAGCTGTGACATCGTGGGTTTAACATTCTCAGCACAGACCCCAGGGGCTGCTCAAGGTCACGGACAGGCTCTGAGACTGTGCAGACACGCTCGTGTGGGTCAGACCCACTGGGGGCCAGAGGTTCCTTCACAGGTGAGTGAGCCTGGCCAGCGACCCAGCATCAAAACCGCAAGTTCTTAGGTGATACCTACTTGATGTAATAATATGAACAAAAAAAAGAAAAGGAATTCTCCTCCTAAAGTAGAAACTGCCCAGAAAAGGAAGTTGGCGGCCAGCGAAGCAGACAGAAATAAAGAGACCTAATAAAAAAAACCAATTATCCTTAACCAGGAAACAAGTTTGAATACTTTAAAGAGTAGAATGTTAAATCTGATTGAGGTATACGAGAGGATAAAATTATATGAAGAAATAAGGGCAAGTTGTTTGTCAAAATGTTTCAGAGAACACTCCAACTAGGGTAATAAAAAGAGAACAGTTGAACAGTAATTTTTGTATTTGAGGATTCACACAGAAAGCGTGTCTTTCTGAACTACAACTTTGGAGCAAGCCTCGAGTACCATAATAATATCTGCAATTTTAGAGATTAGGCAGAAATGAAAGCACCCCACGCGAATGGGAAAGGCCTCCAGCATTAGTTGAGAAGGTACAGGCTTCAGCGCCCACCTCCCAATTGTGTCCTGAGTTAGAGATAGATTCTGACTCGTATCAAACATCCAGTGTGTGTCTAGCACATGCACTAGAGCAATGAGATCCAGGGGGTCATCACTGATCAGAGACTAAATGGAAGAGAAAGATTTCTGTTCGGGAAAGGAAAGGAGAGTAAGGACTTGATTACCCTTGAGAATGAGCTCAAATGCCAGCCCCACCACCCTAGCTCTGGGACCCTGAGCAGACACCTAGCCTCTCAGAGAGTTTCCTCATCCTGAAGTGCATCCCAGTGTTTACCTTACCCTGTCCTGGTGAGGATTAGACACTGGATACAAAGCACCTTGTGTAGATTATTCTAACTTCACCCTTCATCTAGAGATTAGGGTTATAATTCAGGCTGACACACCGATGGTTTCTCAATAAGGAAAGATTTCCTGGTACAATGGAAACAGAATAATAGGTCAATACCAGAAGAATCTCATTTAAGGATACTGAGGGGGCTTCCCTGGTGGTGCAGTGGTTGGGAGTCTGCCTGCCGATGCAGGGGACACGGGTTCGTGCCCCGGTCCAGGAGGATCCCACATGCCGTGGAGCGGCTGGGCCCGTGAGCCATGGCCGCTGAGCCTGCGCGTCCGGAGCCTGTGCTCTGCGGCGGGAGGGGCCACGGCAGTGAGAGGCCCGCGTACCACACCAAAAAAAAAAAAAAAAAGGATATTGAGATTAGGGTTATAATTCAGGCTGACACACCAATGGTTTCTCAGTAAGGAAAGATTTCCTGGTACAATGGAAACAGAGTAATAGGTCAACACCAGAAGAATCTCATTCAAGGATATTGACCTGAAAGCATCTTTAGTCACATAACAGCTAGAAATAACACTGTTCTTGGGAAATGTAACTAGGGAAAATTAACGTTGTTAGTAAATGATATACACCAGAAGGAATACAGAGAAGGTCACTTTTAACTCAATGCTTTTGTAGTTGTGAACATTTATTGAACTTATTTAGGTAATAACAAAACACACTTTAATATCAATTTTACCAACAAAATTTTATCAATGTCTAGGCTATGAAGGTCCCTACGGATTTTAATATTAAAAAGACAATCCAAAGTAAGGACTTCATTTTTATAAAGGTATGTGACAGGTACAATATCCTAGTTTACGTACAAATTTATGACAAAATTACTCAAGGTGCTGATTTATGAAAAGTGGGGAAATAGCAATGGCCACCAAATAATTGACTTCCATTCTCCGTCCCCCCCCCAAAGTATTAGTGTGGTCAAAGTGGTTCTGAAGGTAAATGTTAGTCTTCAAAACACCAAATATTTTTATCAGCTTCACAAAGCCAATGAGAACTAAGATCAAAGGCAAGTATACTGTGTCTGCAAAATAACACGAGAAATTTCGCTCTTCCTAAGAAGATCAGGGATTCCCATCTGTGCTCGCCCACGGTGGAGGTCCGTGCTCTTTCCACAACTCTGCTGCGTCCTCCCCATTGGAGAAGGGACATCTAAGTCTGTCCTCTACTTCAGGAAGATCACTAACTGGAAGAAACAAGTTCAAACTGAACCACAGCTGACATTTTTTGGAGACTAGGAGGCACCGCTGCGGTAGATGTTGTCTGCCTAACAGCCTTCCCCCAAGGAGCCACAGTAACCTGGGGAAACAGGACCCCAGAACTCCAGGACAGGCGCTGTTTTTATAAACCGATTCCCAGGCCCCTCCTCCCTTCCTGAGACTGGATTGGAAACAGAGGTTTCAGCTAAAGAGGGCAAGGCATTACCCTGCCTGTAACTGGTCCAGGGCAGGCACTTGATCTAACTTGGCCCAATCAGATGGGGATGATGCACTTTATTTCATAAACATGGGAAAGCATTCCTCTTTTCTATGGATGTAAACAAGGAAGTGTACCCAGATTACAAACAGTAGCTGTTTTATGACTCAGGGGATGAGGATAATACAGCCAGAGGAGAGAGATGTTAAAAATTTAGGTCCTTGCTGACATGGCTGAGCTTCTGGATCAACCAGCCCTGAAACCTCATCTATAGCTATTTTCAAAAATACATGTTCAAACTCAACAAGAAGAGTGCACTAGAATGAATTCCAACAGACCAATACTTGAATAAAGTACTCTAAAATGAAAAAAAATACATTTTCATATTACCTATGCCACTTGCAGTTGGAAACCTTCCACCTGAGAAAATGACCAAAAGAGCTAACAATCTATTATCTATTGAACAGAAGTTTTCTTTTAAGCATAATTTCTAAAAAATTTTATTTTTGATCATGTAGAGTCAATTTATAATCAGAAGGTGGTTAAGTAAACATGGATTTAGAATCAGGTGAGTGCATTCAACGAGTGTATTTAATAACTACCAACAGCCGGGCGTTTGAATGTTGGGTGAACACAGATTCCGGTCACCTGGTGTCTGTCCCCAGGGTGGGAAGAAGTCTGCCCGGGTGCTGCAGGCCCCAGGGCAGGATGCCAGCCTCCCTGAAGTGCCCGATGGACACACTGAGGCCAGCCAGCTGCCATATGACCATCATGTTCTCTCTGCAGGTGCAGTTACGTTCAACTGGGCAGTGGTCAAGGGCTGCTGCCCCAGAAGCAAAGCAATGGTGCCTCTGCAGCCGTCAGCTCCAACCGCTGGGAGCTGATTTCAGATGTGACTTCCCAAGGGAAGTCCATTCTCAAAAAGGATGCCTGTGTGACCTCTTTGGAGAGGTTTTAATTAGAATTGCATTTATATTACATACAAGGTAAAAAATGGGTAGACTTCTACCATAAAGAAAAGAATTAAACTACATCTCCAGTCAGCTTTTCTATTCATCCTGACATTTTGATTCACATCCTGCAACTGAGAGGAAAATATACCACCTCCCCAGTGGAATCAAAGTGAAGGCTCATTCAGCATTCCCTGATGGTGTCACAGCATGGGGGACAGAAAGTCATGCAAGCAGTCCCCTACTTTCAAAGAGCTTACGGTCTAGTCTGGAAAGAGATGTGCTTTGCCACCATCAAGAGTTGACTGAATTGCAAAATAGATCTGCCAGTCCCCACAGGCAGCAAAGCTGGGTGTTTATTTTATGAGGACTCCTATCATAACCCGTGTAAGCAAGTGAACCAGAGAAACTTCTGTAATGAAGCGAGCACGTGGCACGTAACAATATTTTAAATTACAACAAAGAAGGGAAAGATGCTGTGTTTTTAAGTCCGCAGTCTCTTCTGGAAGATTAAAACTTCACATTTGAAAAATGATAAACCTCCCTCTAAAATACATCCGTCTCATTCATAAAGTATCAGCGCTTTATGAATGGTGTCCCTCCCCCCATTTCTAAATATTAGCTGCTTTTTACGGCTTCTTAACTGCCCACAACACAGCATATAAGAGAAATAGGAAGAATTAGAAAGCCAAGGTCACTAAATGTTATCATATAAGCAATTACTGTTCTGTAGTGTAGTGTAGGGTTGCATCTAGCTATGGCAGAGTAATCAAGCATGATTCCTCCAGGTATCACAACCGTCATCATCAGGGGTTTATTTATTGGCCAAATCTCTCTCAATGTAAACTTATTTTTGTTTAGAAAGCTTAGTGGGGATTACAAAGGAAGACAATTTGTAGACAGTGTTCGTTTGACTTACATGTTGTGCTGTAGTACCCTATCCTTTACATCTGCCTTGCTTGATCCGCCTTTAAACAATAGTATCCTGCACATCATTTTAGCTTTTGATTCATATTCACAGCTACAGAGAAGCAAAAGTCTTCTTTAAACACATGGAACTCAGTCCATTACCAAGATGAGACTGGCAGAGAAAGCTGTGACGTCCAAAGACAAGTGTTACAGGACACAGAGGAATCAAAGGTTTTCCCTCAAACTATTTCCACTGGCGAGTATTCTAATGGATTTGTTAGAAATGGGGGGGAAAATCTATTACATCAGTCTGAGCAATCTCTAATGGATGGTTTAGGAGAAAAAAAAATCAAAGAAACTTCAGCTTTCTTCTCATTCCAAAAAAATATTCAGAGCAAAGATCATCTCTTAGGGAAATGGGTACCTGGGGAATAGCAATGGGTAATTAGCTGGGTTTGGGACATGGGGTAGGCTACCTCTAGGCCATCCACATGCAACAGATAGGTAGGGAGTTGAAAACAAGATATTTAGCTTGAGGGACTGATGTGGCTAGAAATATTTAGGAGACTTCAGAGAAAGGCAAATGACAGGCAAGGATTGGAATGCTTTATAGTTCAAATGACCATGAAAAATTCTCATAAACTTCTGATTTTCCAAAGAACAATGTTTTCAAAGTTCTAGGGCCTGGAGGCACTGTACAGAATAGTGTCCTGATATGCAGTTGTGGTCCTTGGACCAATAGTGCATGCACAGCCTGGGAGCTGGGCAGGTGCAGAAGTGAATATGCAAAACCAGAATCTGCATCTTAACACACCAGGGGGCTCGGGGCACATGCAGTTGAGAACCACGGTTGTAGTGTTCCCCAAACTTTGGTTCTTGTTCACCAATTTTCAATGGTGAGAAAAAGAAAAATACAAACATTTAAAATGATAAATGTATTCAGTTTAGAGAAATGTCCTTTATTCTGATGTTATATGCTTCCTTTGTTGACATTTTTTACATGCCCTGTCTAACAAAACACAGTAATGGCAATTTAGGTGATTTCCCTAACAGCAAGTTTTTTTACACTTCATTGGAACCAGATGACTCTGAAGACGTTATTTCCTTTGCCTAGAATGTTCTCCTCACTCCACTTTGCTTTATCAAGGCTGAATTTCTCCCTGAATCATATTTTGACTACCAACGCCTATGTATTAGTTTCCTACGGCTGCTATAACAAAATGCCACAAACTGGATGGCTTATTTGGTAGTCTTGTAGTTCTAGGTTAGAAGTCCAAAGTCAAGGTGCTGGCAGGGCCAGGCTCTCTCTGAGGATGCCAGGGAAGGACCCCTCCTTGCCTCTTCCTAGCTTCTGGTGGCTGCCGGCCATCCTTGGTGGTCCTGGGCTTGTAGTTACATCACTTTGACTTCAGCCTGTCTTTACATCATATTTTCCCTCCATGTGTCTATATCAAATTCCTCTCAACTTATAAGGATGCCAGTCATTGAATGAGAGCTCACCCTAATCCAACATGACCTCATCTGAACCTGATTACATCAGTAAAGACCCTATATCCAAATAAGGTCACATCCACAGGTTGCCTGGGCTTAGGACCTGAACTTGAACATACCTTTTAGGGGACACAATTCAACCCACAGCAGCCTATAGTGATAACACTCTAAAAAGAACATGTCCTGATAATTCTCACAGTTATATGTCAAATGTTGTAATACTTTCAAAATAAAGCACAAAATAAAAATATTGAGTATACTGTATCAATAGTAAAACTAGTATGCGGCCAACAATTTGTGTTCCGGCTTCATAAATTGTTGTCACTGTAGAATGCATAAAGTCCAGTGTATATAGAGATTTGGCTTAGACTTTTCCTCACTCTCAAACTGCCTCAGCCCTTACATTTTTTTTTTTTTTTAAATTTCTAGCATCTTCTACACCAGGGGTCCCCAACCCCAGGGCTGCGGACCATTACCGTCCATGGCCTGTTGGGAACTGGGCGGCACAGCAGGAAGTGAGCAGCGGCAAGCAAACAAAGCTTCATCCGCCGCTCCCCACCGCTCCCCGTCCCTCCCTGTCGCTCCCCGTCGCTGGCATTACCACCTGAACCCTCCCCGCCCCCTCCTCCATGGAACAACTGTCTTCCACAAAACCGGACCCTGGTGCCAAAAAGGTCGGGGACCGCTGTTCTAAACCACTTACACTTCTCAGCTCCTTTCTGAACATCACTGCTTGATACTACCTATTCGATTCGTTTGTTTTGTCTCACAAATCTTGGTATCAGAAATTAAAGCCAATTTGTGATCAGCCAGTCTGGAGCTCCTTGGGAAGCCCCAAGCCATACTAAGTGGCCAGAGCATTAGGAATGCTGTGGCTCTAACAATGTGTGGGAAACACTGTTTTGGTTTAGGGATACTCAGAGGGAGGATTTCAATCAGAAACCTATGTGCTCGAGATTTCAATGTTGTATTACACTATTAAGTTAAGTATTACATAACATACGTTATTCATGTGGTTGGTGCTTTCAGAGCAGCAAAATACTGAACACTTTTCAGTCACTGGCGGGTGAAATACTGCCTTAATAAGCGAAAAGGCAAGTAGATAGAGCTCATTAACAGTACACTGATAAACAGTGGTTCTTTATTTTTCATCATATACCTGTCAAGCTACAGAGACTCCTTTTCCAGAAGGGAGAAAATGAGCACAGAGTACAAAGGAGTTTAAAGATTAGGCAAACATTCCTTTACCAGCTACCTAACAGGCAAACGGCCAGAAGCAGGGAACCTGACTGTTTTCCTTTTAGGAACCAATGCTGTGCCAGTCTACCAATGATAAGTGAAGGTGACAGATTAGGACTTGGCTTTGGGTGACTTTTATTTTGGGTTGGCACTTTCAAGTGCCACACTTGCTCTTCCTAAAACTAATTTTCTATGAGTTTCTTCTACTAGAGGGAAGGATTAAATTCAGTTAGTTAAAAGTAAAAAACAGGGCTTCCCTGGTGGCGCAGTGGTTGAGAGAACGCCTGCCGATGCAGGGGACACGGGTTCGTGCCCCGGTCCGGGAAGATCCCACATGCCGCGGAGCGGCTGGGCCCGTGAGTCATGGCCGCTGAGCCTGCGCGTCCGGAGCCTGTGCTCCACAACGGGAGAGGCCCGCGTACCGCAAAAAAAAAAAAAAAAAAAAAAAAGTAAAAAACATATTTGGAAGGTACCATGAAATAAGAACACTAAAGGTGAAAGCCTGATGAACAGAATCTGATCAGTTAACCTGTGATGCTTGATGAGCTCTGTCTGAAGTGGAGATGCCAGATTTTACCAAGGTTATTGTTTCATATGAGACAACTGAATAACAAAATCTCCATCTTCCCATATTCCTCCTAACTCATAACCCCACTTGGTTTCTTACTTGGACTTTCCACCCCTCCCATGTGCTCCTTCTCCGGGTCAGAGGAAAAATACAAACTGTGGGGAAAGAAGCACTTGAAAATAAAGAAAAAGCAAAAGCATAACCAAAACTTGCTGGAGAAATGGATTTTCTTTAGAAAATCTGACTGTGGTTCTCTACAGACAGAGGCAGACCACGTGGATGTGACAGGTGCTGTAGCATCAGAAGCTCCCACGACACTGATCCTTACAAGCCAGGGACGTCCTGTCAGACTTCCTAAGCCTTCTAGGAACAGCCATCCTGCTCCCAGCGTTACCAAGAACAGGGCAGGTACCAGTCACAGGAGTGGCTGAAGGTGGAGCAAATGCCCAGGGGCCAAGGGGCCTCAACCACACTCCTCTCACAGGGACCCTGGATCCCTCAGGGCCTGGGTATGTGCGCACTGGTTAACGCCTCCCTGGCCTGGGTCTGGGTCAGGTTTCTTTCTAACACACCTTCAGAGACCACATTCCTTCAGAACTCCTGCCTGAAGTTTTTAACATTCATTAGTATCATACCTGGATTAACATCCTATCCCCCCCTGGACCGTAAACTCCCTGAGAGCAGAGCAGTGCCGGTGGGTACCTTGTAGTGTTGGAAACCACACCGGCCCATAAAGCCGGTCCACACCTATCTGTTGATGGGAAAGGGGGCAGCATGTCAGGACACACGGAGGAGACATGACTGATTTGACTTGAAGTAATGGTTTTGAACTTGAGCCCCTCCCTGGGACTGTAAAATCCAAATCAGACTTAATCTGAGAATGCACACATCTGAGAGTGATTCCAGACTGGTGAACACCTCATCAACCTTGATACAAAGCAGAAGTGTACTATGTTGTTTATTTTTACCACGCAGGACAAAAACAAATACACAGTTTATGAATTGGGAAGGCTTTCGTTTATTAAAAAAAAAAAACTCTGTTGGGTGCCTTCAGGTGTGGGTGCTACAGAGGAAGCAAAGATCAAGCAGACTCGGCTGTGCTTCGGAGATGCTTATGGTCTTAAAAACACACATTTATAAAGAGCCATCACGCAGCCTGAAAAGTCTCTGGAAATAGAAATGGATGAACTTGCCTATCGATAAGTCCTTGTAATTTCAGTGCAAAGGAAGACTTCCAATCTAGGAAAGCTCAAAGTGCAATAGCCGAGGAGCACACTCAACTGCAGGCGTCGCCTCAAGTCCTTCACATCCCTTGCTAGGGACAATATCGCAGATGAGCCGAGTCTCCAACTGGCTTCCCAAACCCTGACTACTGATATCAGACTAAGAAAGGGAAACCCTACCAGCGTGAACGCGGAGAACCAGCAAGAGGACCCTCGGAGAAGCAGATCACGTAGACTGGCCACACTCGGCCGGCCGGCGCCCTGGCACTCGGATCCGCGCCCCGCCGCCCGCGCCCACCCCACCCCGGCCCGCAAGCCCGGGCCCTCAGCACCCCACCCCGGCCCGAAAGCCCGGGACCCCGCGCCCCGGCCCGCGCCCCCGCCTCGTACCGTAGGTCTCGGACATGGCCGTCTGCGACATCTTGGGAGCGGCTCCGCCTCTCGCGGGGCACCGTCTGCAGCTCCGCCGGGCAGGCGGCAGGGAAGCCGGGTCGTCGGCCGCGCCTCGGTGGAGAACGCCAGGGGCAGAGGACCGGAGGAGGGAGGGGCCGCGGTCCCCACGGCAACTGCCTGCCACCCCGCGGCTGCGGCCCCGCCAGACTGTCCGCTCCGCGCAGGCGCACGGCCCCGCCCCCCCAACGGTCGGGACGCGGAGGAGGGGGCAGGGGAGGAGGGAAGGGGGCGCGAGGCCCAGCCCCCGCCGTGGTCGCGCGTGCGCGCGGGGAGGCCGGGGCGAGGAGGGCCGATGGGCGCCCAGGAGCCGGATCGGCGCGCGGGGAGGGCGGGGTGCGGGGGGGCGGCAAGGGGAGGGCGGTCCGCAGGCTTGGGGGTGACGGGGTGGGCGCAGGGGCTGGGACAGCAGGGTTCTTTCTCGCGCAGAAGAGGTAAAGTGCCTGCACTGGCGAGGAAGGCAGCGCTTTGCCAGGTTGGCCGCCTCGGTAAAGGCTTGGTCGTCGTCATCTGGGGCGCTCGGCCGGGGAAGGACTTCCTCTACGCTGGAATGATCAACCCGGGGACGGGATGAATGTGTAACTAGGAGGCCGTGCGTGGCCCCAGGTGTCCAGCTGGAGGCCAGCCCTGCGGGCGGGGAGGCAGGCTGACCTTCCGGGGCCGTCGCCGCTGGGGCCGAGCTGGCGTCTGGGGGAAACTGACAGAAGCTTAGGACGTACCGGTTCCAAAAAGTCCCCAGAAGACTGTAGACGTTGGCCCCCCTGCACCTCACTTTAGGGAATGTGGCCTTTGGGCAGGAAGCATCTCTGGGCTCTCGGCCGCGGATGCATTTCTACGGGTACAAGTCGTTGTTTGAATATTTTGATTTAAGGAGCACAACTGAATTCAGAATCCCCTTCTGTTGGAAATGCAGCGATAAACATTTACTGAGAAGAGATTTTTGGTTGGAATTTTGCTCCATCGGAGCATGAGCAGGGCCACGTGGTATCTCATAAGACCCAACCTTGTTCAAAAGACACAGTAGAACACTAAAAATATGTCCTGGCTAAGCTCCCAAGCGACTTGGATGGTGGGGAAAATGCCAGGAAATGCATTTTATTCAAGCCCATTTAGCTCTGTCCTCCAAATTGGCATCAGACTTCCGTGAGATCTTCCCCTCCCCTCCAAAGGCTATCTGGCTCGGCATTTTACTCTTCTCTCTGATGCTAGCAGAAAATAGATATCCTTGCTTCTAAATCACAGAGGAGGCCCCATGCTGAAATGTGGTGAGAACTGTAATTTCCTGGAATTATTTTGTATATATCCCTTGTTCAGTGGCTGGGACACTTTGTTGTTTTCTCATCTGGCTTTGTGCAAGTTAGGTTTGATTTACACTCCTGAGCATAGCAGACTGACTCTGATTAGAGCTATTTCAGAAGAAAGACAGTGATCCCATTCTTTACATCTAAGTCTTCTTCCTGTCAGGAACTTCTGTGGATAATAAGAAAGGAACCACTGAGTTACCAAAACTGGACCTCATGATTTGTGAAACCTGGACAGGGTGATAGAAATTAAGTGACTGTTTCAAAGCTGAGAGCAGTTTTCTTTACTGTGGAAAACGAATGCTTAGATAAGCCTGTGGAAAAGACTATTTGTTTTGGAAAAACCACCCAGAGAAGCCATTTTTGTTTTAGTTTGCAAATATAAAGCCAAATATCACAACTTGAAAGGGAAGTACTCAAGAGCTGAGGTTGGAAGGGGCCAAACTTCCTTGAATAATAATGTGAAAGATGATTTGCATCTCAGCAACGTTGGATCTTTGAGAGAAAATACATTTCTCCTAAATATTCTTGGAGACTGCTTTGATTCTGAGGTACTGTTCATTGTGTGGAAGGGAAACTTACTAGAAAGTTAATCTGTGTTCTCTCCAGTTATTTTCTCCTTTCTCTTCAGGGGAGCCTTCCAAAATCCTAGGCACATCGGAAATTTGTCTAATGGAAATGAAGGGAGAAGGATTTCTTCCAAAATAGGTCTTGCCCACTCCTCCTCAGGTCAGTGGGGCCTGGAAGCACGTGGTACTTTCCTTTTTGCTCCCTGGCAGTGTGTCACATTTAACGAACAATTAGGAGCTTCAGGGGCTGCCAGCCTCACAAGGAGTTCTGTTCCCCAGGACTAGCAGAGGCCCACATGGGTAGGGGCAGTTGTATCCCTGGAGGAACCAGTGGGAACAGATGGGCTCCTAGACAAGGGTCAGACCTAGAACGGCAGCCTGGTCCCCTGGAGGGGAGCCTTAGAAAGGGCTCGGGATGAGAATACAGCATGACCCTGACATTCTGGGGAGCGGTGACACTGGGAACAAAGGGATGTGGCATCCTTGGCAGAGCCAGTCTTGGGGGGGGCACTGGTTACAGTCTCAGTGTCACTGTGATTTTCCTTGATAACCGAAGGAGGTGAAGAATAGGAGCTAACTTGTGTTTGAATATTTGGGGACTCAGAAATATCTGGGTGATACTGTGAGAAGGCACCAAGTTCTGCACAGGTTGGTGGGGGCTTGAAAGGGTACCTTAGTTAGACACCCAGGCTGCTGACACCTGTGACATGTAACTCATGTCTTCAAGGTGGAAGAGACCTCGGAGGCCACTGGACAGGTTTGCCTTCTAGTGCCAAACTAAACTTCCACTGTAATGGGACCTGTGTGGTGTCGGGGTATTCAGTCAGGATGGGCTAAGTTAGCTGTAGTAACAAAGGTGTCCCAACATACATGCAGTTCATCTCTCACTCAGACTGCCAGCTGCACTCATGCTGGCAGAGGCTCAGCTCCACTTGGCCTTGGTAGACCCAGGGTGCCCCAAGTCCCAGCTATATACATGCTCCTGCTGTCTCTTGGGCAGGAGGAGGACATGGCACCACGTGCATTAGCTCGTGAGGACCCCTTCAGGAACTGATAGAATCCCTTTCATTGACATTTTGCAGGACACAGCAAGTGACGTGGCCACACCTAATGTCAGAGCGCACAATGTCGTTACTGCTGCAGAAGGAGAGAAGGGGGTACGTGGAGAGATGTGACATCCCCCCCGCCCAGGAGGTCTCACCTGTGCAGGCAGCTCATCCTGCTTTTATTTTAAACAACTTTGTTGAAGTATAACTGACATTTAAAGTGCACGCTTTGATAATTTCTGGTATCTGTGTACACCTGTGGTCACTACTACTGGGGTGTCACTGCTTCCAGGCCTTTAAGGTGGACAGAAGCATTTTTTTTTTATGATTCTATTTTACCTGCTGTTTGCTTATTAGGAATAACTGCTTGTGAGGTTATCTGAATGTTTGCTTTAGGGTTTATAATAGGGTCTTCAGCTCACCACTGTCAACCTTCCATTCCTAGCAGCTCACCACCGTTCTCCCCACCCATGGTGCCGTGGATCTTCTACCCCCATATTTCTCATATGCCCCATATATGCTGTTATTATTTTTGCTTTAAGCAGGCAATTTCCTCTGTTTTTAAAATTGTGGTAAAATACACATAAAACTGACCATCTCAATCATCTGACTTGAAGAGTACAGTTCAGAGGCATTCAGTCCCTTTGGCATCCGTGGGGGAACTGGTCCCAGCAGCCCCTGCAGATACCAAAATCCATGGATGTTCAAGTCCCTTAGATAGGAGGGTATGGTGCAGTTGGCCCTCTGTTTCCGTAGTTCTACAGCCGCAGATTCAACCAACAACGCAGAGAAATTTCCATCCATGGTTGGCTGAATCTGTGGATGCGAAACCCATGAATATGGAGAGTCCACTGTGTATTTATGGAAAAAAAATCCATGTATAACTAGACCCACGCAGTTGAAACCTGCACTGTTCAAGGGTCACCTGTATTCACATTGTACAACCATCACCACCCTCCATCCACGCAACTCTTTCCATCTTGCGGAAGTGTAACTCTACACCCTCCGCTCCCGTTCCCCTCACCCCCTGCCTCCTACAACCACCATTCCATTTCTCGGTCTGTAAATTTGACTGCTCTGGGGACCTCATGTGAATGCAATCACACGGTTGTCCTTGGTGACTGGCTTATTTCATGGAGCATGATGTCCTTCAGATTCAGCCATGTTGTAGCACGTGTCAGAATCTCCTTCCTGTATATTCCACTGTATGTTTTTACCACATTTTCCAGCAAATTCCCTTTTCAGTAGGTTTAAACAATAAGACCCAACATCTCATATTGAGCCCATAGGTAGCATATCTAGGACTCCTCAGCCCTTGGTGTGAATGCACATCTCCACTTGCTGTCATTTCCCTTTTGCCTGAAGGACTTCCCTCAGTGGATCTAGAAGCACAGGTCTGTGGGTGATGAATTCTTTCAGCTTTTGTATTTCTAACAAAATCTTTTTTTATCTCTGTTTTTGAATGATATTTTTGCTAAGTTTTGATTTCTAAATTAATGTGTTTTTTTACCCCTAATAAAATTTTTTCTGGCTTATGTTGTTTTTGATCAGAAGTCTGCTGTCATTCTTATCTTTATTCCTTTGTATGCATGGTGTCTTTTTATCACTGCCTGCTCTTAAGATTTTATCTTTATCTCTGATTTAAGCAGTTTGATTATGATGTGCTATCATGGGCCTTGGTGTGGTTTTCTTCATGGTTTTTGTCCTTCAGTTTCATTACATTTCTTTGTTTTGTTTTATGTGTGTGTGAGTTTATAGTTTTTATCAGATTTGGAAAATTTTCACCCATTATTTCTTCAGATAGTCTTTCTGCCCCTCCCCTCTCTTCTGCCTTGGTAACTGCATCGCACATGTATCAGGCACTTGAATTTGTCCACAGTTAACGGCTACTCTGTTTCCTTTCTGGCCAGTCTTTCTTTCAGTGTTTCAATTTGGATAATTTCTATTGCCCTGCCTTTAAAGTCACTAATCTTTCCTGCAGTATTTCATCCGCTGTTAACCTCACCCGGTGTATTTTCCATTTCACATACTGTAGTTTCATCTCTAGAAGTTCACCGTGGTGTGTGGGTACCATGTTCAGTGCTTGGTCTCACCTCTGGCATCTTGAACCTATGGAATATGTTCTAATAATGGTATTCATGTCATTTTCTACTGATTTTATCATCTGAGTCATTTCTGAAGCAGTTTCTATTGATTGGCCTTTCTCCTTGTTGTGAGTAATGATTTCCATGCCAGGTAATTTTTGATTGGATGCCAGACATTGAGAGGTTTACTTTGTTTATATATGTAAGTATTGTTGCACTTTGTTCTGGGATACAGTTAAGCTATTTGGAAAGAGTCTGATGCTTTCAGGTCCTGTTTTTAAGCTTTTGTGGGGGGCCCAGAGCAGCATTTTGCCCCATTACTGAGGCCAACCCCTTCTGACGACTCCACCCAGTGTCCTTGAACTTGAGGACCCACTGTGGTTCTGGACTTAGGCACACTCCTGGGCCCTGGGTGGGTGCTGGGGATTCTCCCCTCCACTCTCCGCAGGTGACCCTTCCCCTGGCCCCAGGTAGCTTCCTCGCAGGCCTGTGCGGGTCCATAGATGAAGGCATGAAGGGACCCCTGGAGGCTCTGACCCCCCTCTCTGCACAGCTCTGCCCCCTCCTCACTGGGCCCCGAGGACTCCCACTCTGTCTGCCCAGCTCAGGGGTGCTGCTTCCTCCTCAGGCTGTGATCTCTCATCCTCACTCACTTCCTCATTATTGATCTCATCCAGTCGCAGGGCTTTCACTACCTGGTAAAGTTGATGCTGCCAGATCTCCTTCTTGCCTGGGCTTCTGTATACAATCGCTTACTTGGTATCTCTTACTTGAACACCTATTAGGTTTCTTAATACTCACAAAATAAAGCCCAAACATCCAAAGTTCTCAGCAAACCTGTGCCCTCTGCAGGCTCTCCTATCTCAGCAAATGGCAGTTTGCTCAGGACAAAACCCTGGAGTCCTCAGCTTCGCTCTGTCACTCGTGCCGTGTTTGGCCCTCAGCAAGTCCCCCTGGCTCCACCTTCAGAATCACCTTTGCTCACTGTGCTGCCCCCTCACCCTCATGCCCCTAACTGGCCTCCCTGCTGTCTGCTCTCCCACAGCTGCTGGAGCGAACCTATTAAAATGTAGATAAAAACAAAAAGAACAATCCTTTGAAGCAGCCAGGGATGGGGGGTGGGGGGGGTGGCCACGCTCTGCTCAGAACCCTTCCTCTCGTCACTTCCCAGGCCCCCACTAGTCTCACGGCTCTGATCACATAGGCCCTCTTGTTGTGTCTTGAACACACCAAGCAGGCTCTGGCCTCAGGGACTTTGCACGTGTTCTTTCCTCTGCCTGGAATGCTCTTGCCCAGACGTCTATGTGACTTGTTCCCCCAGAGCCTTCATGTTTTCTGCTTATATGTCACCTCATCCATGAGGCCCTCCCTTTCAGACATCAAATAGTGATCCCTCTCCTCGCCAGCCCTTCACACACTTCCTCCTTTGGTCTCCCCAGCATCTACCCCATACATCATTTATTAGTATATCATCTGCTCCCCTCTAGGCTGTAAGCTCTGTAAGGAAAGGGGATCTATCTATCTGTCTTATTCCCTGCTCTGACCTCATGCTTAAAATAGTACTGGGCACATAGAAAACCCTCAATAATTAAGGAGCTGTTGAAGGAGGAATGAATGAAATAAAACTCAGCAGCTCTTTATTAATTTGGATTTAGTTTAATATAATAAACTTAATTTTAAACTTGTTGATTTATGGGAAATTTAAAAGTCAGTAGTTTCATATGCCACCATGTAACTGTGGAAAGGCTGTAGTAAAACCATTTAAAAGTATCATCTAATACTATTTACTGAGGACTTAATTAAACAGTAGGTATAGTGCTAAGTGCTTTACATGTATTATAAAACCTAGTCCCCACAACAAACTCATAAGGTAGGTATTATCTCATTTTGTAGATTAGGAAACAAAGGTCTAGATGGATTACATATTTTGCCCCAGTTCTCACTGCTAGTATGTATCAATGTTGGGATTTTTCTCTAGAGCCAAACTAAACAAGGCATGTCTCCTTTTTATCTATAATATGTAAGAGAAAAAATAATACAGTATAAAAACATCCAGAACACAGAGGTGTGACTTGAAAAGGCATTACATTGTTTAAAGTAGGGGAACCTAAGAAAACCGATGTCCTGTCTGGGTGCTTTCTGTCCCTTCCCTTGACCCTCACAACACCTGCCCAGGTAGCTCCCCTCACCCTCCTTTACAGCTGAGGATGCACCAAACCCAGGTTCTCTCAGGCACCACAATGCTGAATGTACAGAGATGTGAGTGGGAGCGCTTCCGGTTGTGAGATAGAAAGCAACACTGCAATTAACATCCTGTTCTCCATGACCAAGCTCAAGGCTTTGGACCTCCTCTAGAAGCACATGGATTTGTTTACGTGTGCGGAACATACCGCAAATGCTCAATGTTAGTACACAGTGCATAGTGTTCCGTCGAGGCTGGAGCTATGGGTACACTTCAGTGATGTGGTCATTCCCCCACTTTGTATTTTAATTTGAAACTTACCAGTGAACCGTCCATTCATTCTAATAGGAGCACTTCTCTGCTTATTTCTGCATTTAACAGCATTTGTATTCAGGGATTACTCACGAGTTCTTTGAATTTTTGTTCTTAATTCAGAAGAAGAAGATTAGGGCTTCCCTGGTGGTGCAGTGGTTAAGAATCCACCTGCCAATCCAGGAGACACGGGTTAGAGCCCTGGTCCAGGAAGATCCCACATGCCGCAGAGCAACTAAGCCCATGCGCCACAACTACTGAGCCTGCGCTCTACAGCCCGTACTCTGCAACAAGAGAAGCCACCGCAATAAGCCCGCGCACTGCAACAAAGAGTAGCCCCTGCTCGCCGTAACTAGAGAAAGCCCGCGTGTAGCAATGAAGACCCAATGCAGCCAAAAATAAATAAATAAATGTTTTTTAAAAAAGGAGAAGAAAATTTTCTGGTTTTTGTTTTCTTTTTATTATATTTTCCATATCAGATTAACTATCTGCCTGAGGATATTAAAATACCCATGTTTTCATTTTCTGATAAAAATGCTATAGAATTATCTTTCTTCTATTTTTCTATTTCTTTTCCATACTGTGTTTCAAATCAAATGGCCTATTTTTAGCCTGGTTTCTTGTTTAAAAGATGGTTTGCGGGCTTCCCTGGTGGCGCAGTGGTTGAGAGTCTGCCTGCCGATGCAGGGGATGCAGGTTCGTGCCCTGGATCGGGAAGATCCCACATGCCGCGGAGCGGCTGGGCCTGTGAGCCATGGCCGCTGAGCCTGTGCGTCTGGAGCTTGTGCTCCGCAACGGGAGAGGCCACAACAGTGAGAGGCCCGTGTACTGAAGAAAAAAAAAAAAAAAAAAAGATGGTTTGCAAAAACAAGTGGTTTTTTTGTTTTTTTTTGTTTTTCTTTTCTTCTTGGATTTTCTCTCTAATCACCACCAAACAAAATTAACCAGAAATTTCTTTCCTGGGCTGATTTTTCACTTTAATCAGTTTTACTGAGTTATAATTTACATGCAACAAAATTCATCAATGAGTTGTGACAAATTTTACACAGTCGTGTAACAAACAACCACAATCATCATGATATGGAACCTTCATGTCACCCCAAAAGCTCTTTCATGCTCTTCCTAAATCTTCTCTAGGCTAATTTTTAAGAAGTTCTGATAGAAGATGACTGGCTTTCCCATGGGAAAATATAATATGTGCCATGAGATTGGGGTGGGTTTTTCTACTGTGAGAAAAACCATATCCTCTATTTCCAGCCTGCTTTCCCTCCTCCAAATTCTGTCCTCTGTTCTTTCTGTTGGTCTCCACATCTTTATTTGGGCCCAAACTGTAGCCAATACCATTTCTATTGTAACAAAGGACCACAGAACGGGGGGCTTAGACAGCAGACTACTGTCCCCCAGTCTTGGAGGCAACTCGACCAAGATCAAGGTGTGGGCAGGGCTGGCTCCCTCTGAGGCTGTGAAAGAGGATCTGTTCCCGCTGCTCTCAGCTTCTGGTGGTCACTGGCACCCCCGTGATCTCTGCCTTCGTGTTCACGTGGTCTTCTCCCTTTTTCTGTGCTTTAATTCCCCCCCCCTTTTTTTTTTTTCGCGGTACGTGGGCCTCTCACTGTTGTGGCCTCTCCCATTGCGGAGCACAGGCTCCGGATGCGCAGGCTCAGCGACCATGGCTCACGGGCCCAGCCGCTCCGCAGCATATGGGATCCTCCCGGACCGGGGCACGAACCCATATCCCCTGCATCGGCAGGTGGACTCTCAACCACTGCGCCACCAGGGAGGCCCTAATTTCCCCTTTTTATAAGGACACCAGTCACATTGGATTAAGGCCTAATGATCCTAATGACCTCATCTTAACCAATTACATCTGCAATGGTCCTGATCCTAAATAAAAGGTCAGTTTCTGAGGACCTGGGTGTTAGGACTTCAACATATGACTGTGGGGTGGGGACACCATTCAACCCATAAACAACACTTTTCATCACCCAAATGCTCCACAGAGCTGTAAATACAGTACAGCAATGCTGTGTGTCAGTACAGGTCCTGCTCTCTTCTCAGAAGTGAAGACCAGGCTTCTGCAGAGTCTGTGAACGCCTGGGAGACTGGCAGAAGCACAGACTCTGGATCCCATCTCCAGAGGGTCTGATTCACCGATCCTGGGTCAGGGCCCAGGGATCTGCATTTTTTTAACAAGCATCTCAGGCTTCTGAAGCAGGTGGTCCCCACACGTGAGGAATCCTGATGTGGGCTGGGGTGGGTAGCGCTTCATTGCTAAAGGACTCAGGCACTGACTGCCTCTGGGGCATGGAATGGAGGGCAGCAGAGTGGAATGTTAAATGCGGTGGGTTTCGGGGCCTTTGTGTCTGGCAGTGAGGACGTCTTGCTGGGAGCTAGTTCTCTGGTTAGAGGTATAGACAGGTTGGAAATCCACCATGGGCTAAAGTTCAAGCTATCCACGTTGGGGGTTGCTCCCTCTCTTTCAGGGCTCCCCACCCCTGCCCCAGTCAGCAGATCTTCTCTCCAGGGGATGCAGCCAACACCAGCCGTCAAAGCTGGGGGGACTGGGTGGGTTGCAGGGTCCCCTCCTCACTCCCTCACCTTTCTCAGGAGGCTCTTGACTCGGGACTTTCCCTGATCCCCTCTGTTGAGATGGTCCACTTCCTTCTTAAAGCTCAATCTCTTCGGTTTCTTTCTTTCTTTTACTCTCCTGACCCCATGATTGAGTGATGACTCAGTGTCAGCCTGGCAGGGAGTCTGGAGCCTCTGACCCAGTCAGAGCACTGGAGCACTTTTCAGATGCCCCCAACTATGTGTGGGATGAGTGAGTGGATGAGTGAAGGCTGGTGTCACCTGTGTGGAAACAGTAACGACGGGCACGGAGATGATGATGAGCCTTTAAACTGTCCCAGGGGAGCCCACAGTCTGTGCCGAGACTGCACACCAGCATCCCCAGGATGGGTGAGCCACCCAGGCCCAGGACTCAGGGATGCTTATTCTGAGGCTGCTTCTGTGGCTTTTCCTTCCACCCCTTCTCAGACAGCTGACGAGTTTCACTTTGCGTGTGAGTAAAGAGGGACCTTTCATAACTAATGACCCTCAGGGAACTGGAGATTTTGTTTGTGGGAGACGCGGTCTTGGAACTTGAGGGCTCTTTGGGAACCAATGTGCAGTGGGTTTGGGGGCAAGTTTGTGGCACATGAGTCTGAGCAGGAAGGAGGATAGAGAGACGGGGCCCATGGGGAAGTGGTGGCCAAAGCAGACTTCTCTTGGGCAACTTTGCTGAGAGTTGAAATTACCTTAGCGAAATAGGAGCTTGAGCCAGTCCTGGCGGGACAGCCATCCTACTCCTCCATGTATTTTCCTGTTCACTTGAATCTCAGAATCAGCGGGGGCTCCTGGCTCCTCTAACTGAGCTTATCCCAAGGGAGTGCCCAGTTTAAGGACCGCGGAGACCTACTGTCTGCCTGAAGAACCTACCAGCACAGGGTGGCTCCAAGTCCATGGCTACAAGCGTGGGTGCAATGAGTTTCAAAGCTGCTCAGAAATCTGTGATTGGAAAACCAGTAAATCCTTGAATCTCTCTGGACCAGCAAATTTGAAGATCATAATTTAAGAAATAAAATTGAGAAACAATTCAGGGAAGAATTTAATAAACCCATAGGTATATTGGAGTTATTGTCTGGTCAAGTGGTGCCCCCTGGTGGGCACTTTGTGGACTCTCCCAGGCTGCTTGAGCCCCAGGCTGCACTTTGGGGCAAAGCAAGGACAATCCCAGGAATTCCCAGTTTAGGCCCAGTTGGATGATTGTCTATGGATTGTCTACTAGGAAAGCATGTAATTTATGAAGGTTTTCTGGGTTAATTTGTGTCCGCCCAAAAGATATGATGAAGACGTAACTCCTGGTAACTGTGAACGGGACCTTATTTGAACACAGGATCTTTGCAGATGTAGCTAAGAAGTAAGTTAAGATAAGGTCTTCAGGGTGGGCTCTTAATCCAATAACATTGCTGCCCTTATAAGAAGAGGAGAGAGACACACCAGGAGAGAAGGCCACATGAGGATGGCAGCAGAGGTTAGATGGTGCAGCCACAAACCAGGGGACTTGTGGTCAAGACTGCCACCAACCCAGGAGCTGGGGGAGGGTGTGGAGCACATCTTCCCTCAGGGCCTCCAGAAGGACTTTGCTGACTCCTTGATTTTGGACTTCCAGCCTCTGGATCTGTGAGCGATGCATTTCTACTGTTTTAAGTCGCTCCACTTGCCCTATTTTGTTATGTCAGCCCCAGCAAACTAATAGAGAGAGGCGGGGATTTGGAGTCAGAAGACCTGTTTGGAATTCCAGCTACCACGCGCTACCTCTGTGACCTTGGGCAAATCACTTCAGTTTCTTTGAGCCTCATTATTTTAAACTACAAAATGGAGAAATGCAAAAGTGTTTCCTTACCCCAAGGTTCCCACGAGGATGAAGTGTGATGCTGCATTTCGTAAGCTGTAGAGCTCTGTGCAAGTGTTACATTATTATGCAAGGGAAGCTGGGATGTCATGCAGTGCAGAGGCTAAGAGCTAGGCTCTGATGTCAGTTTGCCTTGGTCCATGTAGGGAAATATCATAAAGGAGAATATCATGGAAACCGGATTATCAAGTGAGCCAAGGGCAGTGATGCCCAGGAGAGTTGGAGAAAGTTGAAGGAATCTGTCATTTATTGCTCTGTGACAAATTACACCAGAACTAGGGTCTGAATACAGTAACTGTATATTACTGCATACAGTTTCTGTGGCTCAGGAACCCAGAGCAGTTTAACTAGGTGCTTCTGGTCTGGGGTCTCTTGTGAGGCTGCACCATCTGAAGTTTAGACTGGGGCTGCGGGCACACTTCCAGGATGGTGCCTTCATGCGGCTGCTGGCCAGAGGCCTCAGGTCCTCAGTATGGTCCCCTCCGGAGGTCTGCTTGAATGTTTTCATGACATGGAAATCCCTCTCACTGCCCCTTCCTGCCTACCTCACCATCTTCTTCCCTTCCCAGTGGTTCTTGACCTTTATGGGCCTGCAGACTCACTGAGACCTAAAGAGACCTATGGACCCCCCCTCCAGTGAGGTCCATAATCCATGTACACAGAATGCCCTAGAGAGAGTTTCAGAAGGCTTCAAGGTCCACAGAGAGCTCTGTGAAACACAAATCTAACTGTGTAACTCCCTGTTTAAAATCCTTTCATGACTCCCAGTGCCCCAGGATAAAAACCCCTCAGCACATCCTAATCTGACTCCAATTTACTTTTTGTTTTGTTTTGTTTTGTTTTGCGGTATGCGGGCCTCTCACTATTGTGGCCTCTCGCTTTGCGGAGCACAGGCTCCCGGTGCGCGGGCTCAGCGGCCATGGCTCACGGGCCCAGCCGCTCCGCGGCATGTGGGATCTTCCCGGACCGGGGCACGAACCCGTGTCCCCTGCATCAGCAGGCGGACTCTCAACCACTGCACCACCAGGGAAGCCCCCCAATTTACTTTTAACAACAACAAGAACGCTAACATCATACTGAGTGTCTTCTGTGTGGCAGGGACTTTCATACTCTTTCTCATCCTTCAAATGCCCCTGCAAGGACTGGGTTTTAGTATTCCCATTTTGGAGAAAAGGGAAATCTCGGGGCTGAGATGTGGCTGGTCCAAGGCCACATCTTTGAAAGAAGTCAGTTTGGGTTGTGTTGTCCAGTTAAAAAAAAAAAAAAAAAAAGTCTGAGTTAAGGAGGCAAAGGTGGGTTCCTCTGATTCACTCACATCTGTGCTGACGGTGCCCTTTGCTGCCGGTTCTGTTCATTCACCTGGTTAGCAAACGTTCGCCGTATGCCCACCAATTCCAGGCTCCGTTCTGTTCCTGGGGCTGCAGCAGTGGACAAAGTCACGTTCCTGCCTCCTGTCTCCAGACAGAACTTGAGGGAATTAATAAGTAAGTGTGGAGTATGCCAGGAGTGATACGTACAGTGGAAGAAGGGAGGGTGGCCCCGCGTGCTGGAGAGAGGGGGCTATTGCCACCATCCCCCGAGATGATGGAGGCTTGGGGGTGGGGCAATGAAGTAATGGGAAGTGGATGGACTCTGGGTGTATTTTGAAGGTAGAATCGACTGGATCTGGATCTGAGACGTGAGAAGTGAGCCAACAGTGCATCCGGTACTGGCCTGAGCTGTAGGATAAAGGACGGTTCTATTCTCTGAGAAAGGGAGCCTGCGGGGGGAGCAGGTTGGAGGTTCCAGCTGTCCATCACTGAGGGACAGACCATCCCAAAGTCAGTTCTGCTCACAAGTCTGCCGTGTAGGCAGAGCTTAGAGTGGACCTCGTGGGCGCTGCGGCTCACACGCTGGCTGGACCATCCGAGACTCTGTGCACGTGCCTGCTGTTGATACTGGCTGTCGGCAGGACCCTCAGCTGAGAACTTCGGCGAGAAACCCCACATCTCACCTCCCTCACATCCTGGGGGCTGGGCTCCAAGACTGAGCCTCCCCAGACAAGGTGGAAGCACATGGCATGTAAGGTCCCAGCCCCGGAAGTCCCTCAGCTCATTTCTACTGTCCTCTATTGTTTGAGGGAGTCACAAAGGTCGGCCAGGCTCAAGGGGAGGGGACACGGACCCGGCTCTCCGTGGGAGGGTGCCAGCATCGCATTGCAGAGGAGTGTACGGAATGGGAATACCCTGGTGCTTATCTGTGGGAAACAGAATCTGCCACATGAGGGATGTGGGGACCAGGATCTGTCAAGTGTGAGTGGGGATGCTGAGTAGGTAGGTGGATGCACGAGTCAAGTGAGGTCAAGTCAGAGAAATACAATGTGGAGGCTGCCATATACAGCTGTTCGGGGATGAGTGGAGAGAGAAGAAGGGGGTTGTGAAGCAAGGCATTACTTACTGTGCCTTGAGTGGATATATAGACTCTGCATCGTGGAAGACACGTTGTGCAGACCATGCAGCTGGGCTTCCTGCTGATATTAGCGTCCATTTCAGCTCAGTTTCTGACTCTGCACTTTTATCTCCCTCCCAGCTGCCCCTGGTGCCAGAGCCCCGTGGTCAGATCTAACACAGTTCCTTTTGTCCCCAGGAAACTGGCCTCTCTGCTGTGTTTTGCAGTGCCTTTGGGCTTCCCCTGCATAACAATAGCCATGAGTATTCAGATTTGTATAAAAACTTTAACCTTCACTAGAGGTTAAAAAAATGAAAAATGAAAGAAAAGAAATGAGTGAAGAAAGCCACTTTTCATCCTTAAGAGAAGAACAGATGAAGCTTAGAAGCAAAGCTCTAGTGAAGCATCAGGAGATCTTTATTTTGTGATCAGACTAAATGCCAGACTATCAAAAAAGGGTGAAACACAAGCTTCTTAGCATGGTGCATAAAACTGTCATAATCTGGCCCTTCCCTTTCCCACCTCATGTGATACCAACCCCCATTATGTTCTGGTTACTCCGCTCAAATCACCAAACCTGCCACACCTGCTCACCTCTCCAGGGCTTTGCTGCCCTTTTCTATTCCTGGCAAACTCCTATGCATCCTTCAAAGTCCAGCTTAAATGTCCTCTGCCCTACAAAACAGGTGTCCCTAGTCTTTGGTAGTCCTGTAATGTTTATCCCAAACAGAGAGTCAGTTCCTTCAGGGCTGTAATCCAGGGTACTCTTTTCTGCAGCTCTGGCACCCAGCAATGCCAGACACAGAATAGATAATCGCTATACTTTTTGCTTTTGGAATGGATACACTAAAACTATAACGCTGCACTTTGGTGAAGAAAAGCACTTCGTTTCCCCTCTAATTTCTTGGTGTTCCTTCTAGACTTGCCTGAGTGGCTGCTGAGGGAGGTCTGACCCCACTGCTGAGGTCCCTCATCTGTAAGGCAGCCCCACAGCCTGGACAGGAGGACAGTGTTGTCCCCAAACTCGGCTTGATTTCTCCCTGCTTCACAGATGCGGGTGAGGGAGCCCTACAAACTCACCAATTTCCAGGTCACTTGGCAGGATGGCTCTTATCCTGAGCTGCCATAGTGCAATGTCTGTTGACTCCTGTTCATAAAACCTGAACTCTCAGGAATCGATGGGCTTAACAAATCATTTTGACTAACTAAATGCATAGGCTACAGAAGCTGGTCCTAATGTAGTTTTAAGAAGCTTGAAGAAAAAGCGCAGAGGGATGTATACTGTAGTACTTTGTGAAAGTGACATGGCGGTTAGAACACATGACCTTGCCTATAGGAAGCTCTGTTTGTTCTAAATTTTTTGATTTATAATGTTGTGTTAATTTCTGCTGTATAGCAAAGTGATTTGGTTATACATATTATATATACATTCTTTTTTTATATTCATTTCCATTGAGGTCTATCACAGGATATTGAATATAGTTCCCTGTGCTCTACAGTAGGACCTCGTTATCTGTTCTCTATATAATAGTTTGCATCTGCTAACCCCAAACTTCCAGTCCTTCCCTCTCTCACCCTCCCTCCCCCTTGGCAACCACAAGTCTGTTCTCTATGTCTGTGAGTCTGTTTCTGTTTCATAGATAAGTTCATGTCGTATTTTAGATTCCACATATACGTGATATCATGTGGTATTTGTCTTTCTCTTTCTGACTTACTTCACTTAGTATGATCATCCCTATGTCCATTCATCTTGCTGGAAAAGGCATTATTTCATTCTTTTTTATGGCTGAGTAATATTCCATTGTATGTATGTACCACATCTTCTGTATTCATTGATCTGTTAATGGACTTGTAGGTTGTTTCCACATCTTGGCTATTGTGAGTAGTGCTGCTATGAACACTGAGGTGTGTATAACTTTTTGATAGGAAGCTCCATTTATCATAAGGGATGATGGCAGAAATCCCTGTGTGACAGTTACTGCAGACAGTTACTAGGACTTCCAAATAATATCCTCTGGTTGTGCGTGGGTGGCAAGAGCTGTCTCCGGGAGACTGAAGATTTGTGGGAGGGAGCAGGTGTGCCAGAGACTTCCCTTCCTGTGTCTCTCAATGTCTGTCACTACTAAGAAGTAAAGAGATGCTTCTCTTATCCGAAGAGCAACAAGGAGTTCCCCTCCTCTGTCGTTGTCCTACAAGATCAGTGAAGGGCTGTCTGAGGTACACAGACCCCTTTACAGCAATGCAAACATTTCTGGTCTCCACCCATGGGTCCTGGTGTGGGTGACGAGATCATCTCTCACGGTTCAAAAGATACTGCATCCCCGCCTGCTCATTCCCTGGGCTCTCAGGCGACCTCAAGAGCCTCCCTGGAGCCCTGGTGGCCCTCCATCCTCTGAGGAGTTGCCAACCAACACGCTGGGAGATGCGGCAGCCCACGCGATTGGTGAGGAGCCAGGTGAGCACGTGCGGAGCTAGGAAGCCAAGGGCCACGTGCAAATGGGGAAGGAACTGGGGAGAGTCTGTAGGGAGAGAGTGAAGGGCGCAGGGTGATGGGGGTAGACTTGGAATCAGTGAGGCCAGAGCCGGTGGGAGAAGCTGGGGCCAGACATGAGGCTGCCCAGCATTTGCTCAGCAAGACTTAGCCTTGTCTTGACACTGATCGGATGCTAACGGGCAGAGGGGGTGGCCTGGCTTCTGGTGCCCGGCGGGCAGTTGTGTCCTGTCACGTCCCCGCCAGTGTTTGGGCTCAGCATCCTCTTCACTCCCTGGCAGCACGCTGAACTGGAGCACGAAGGGATAGGTGTGTGGACCCGAGCGGGGCTGGGGAGGGGTCTCGAGGGAGCAAGCAGCAGCCCACGTGCTGAGTTGTTTCCTGCTGCTTCCTCCTATGAAGCCCTTGGACATGTCTCTGCCTCCAAAGATACTGTGATCAAGTCCTGATCTAGAAAATAAAACATGCTCGCCCTTCTACTGCTGTGGAGCCCTGTTTGAACCAGGAGGCAGCCAGCAGCTGAGACGCCCATCCTTAAATCTGGAACAGCATCCCAGTCTGTGGGTTGTTGCGTGCTCATGACTAGACACGGGAGAGGCCTGGGACTTCCACACGCTGGCCTGGAAATGTCACGAGAGGCCCTGGGTCTGCTGTTCTTTCTGTATCTCCAGGGGACAGCTTGGCACTGACTGCCCTGTGCTCAGTACATGCTACTGAATGAATGAATGACCTCCCTACCCTGACAGCCTCAAATGTTAGGACCTGGGCTCCTGTTTCCAGCAGGTGGGGCTCATGATTGTGTTGAGATGTGTCCCCCAGGCCTCCCTACGTCGGTTCACTGAGTTTCTTTCTCCCCTTCAGTCTTGTCCCTGAGCACAGGCAAGGTGCTGGGGGGTGAGGGGAGGAAGCGAATCTGAAGTCAAGACAAAAGAAAATAATCCCCACCTGCAGCCCTCATGCTTTCTCCCTTCTTTCTCTTGCATTAGTCATCTTGCTGTGCAACAATTTACCCCAGGATATAGCAGTTTGAAACAACAAGTATTATCTCACACAGTTTCCAAGTGTTTGTTTTATTATTATTCTTTGGTGGTTTCTTTAGGGTCTACAATAAGAATCATACAACAGTCCATTTCTGCCTTCCATCCTTTCTGCTATTATTGCTATGTATTTTATGTCCACATATGTTATAAATCCCATAATCCTTTGGAGTTTTTTTTGCTTTAGACTAGGGTTGGCAAACTTTTTCTGTAAAGAGCCAGATAGTAAATATTTTAAGCTTTGAGGGCTGTATAGTCTCTATTGCAACTATCTAACCCTGCCATTGTAGCACAAAAGCAACCGTAAAAAGTAAATAAATGAGCGTGACTGTTTTCCAGTAAAACTTCAACTACAAAAACAGGCAGCAGACAGGTTTTGACCTGTGGGCTATAGTTTGTAACCCCTGCTTTAAACAGTCAAAACTTATGTCTTAAAGAAGAAGATTTTTAAAAATTACCCACATATTTACCCTGTCACTCTTCTTACTTTTTTTTTTTTTTCCCTTGAGATCCCAAATTCCCTTTGGTATCATTTTCCTTCTGCCTGAAGAAATTTAGCATTTCTTGTACAGCAGGTATGCTAATAATACATCATCTCAGCCTTTGTTTGTCTGAAAAAAATCTTTAATTTGCCTTCATTTTTGAAAGATATTTTTGCTTAGTATAGAATTCTAGGTTGATAAGCTTTTTCTTTCATTCTTGTAAAGATGTATTTCATCTTGTTACCAAGTCATAGCTCACTCTGCTCATTGCATGACAGGCGAGGTGGTGAAGCAAGGAATGTGGCTTTATTCAGAAAGCCAGGAGACCAAGAAGATGGAGGACTAGTGTCCCCAATAACTATCTTATTGGGGTCTGCATGCCAGTTTCTCTTATAGAACAGACAGGGGGAGGAGGTGAGGAAGTAAAGTAAAAAGGCCATTAATCTTGCAAGATATCTCCTTGCTTGGCCCGCATCAGGGAGGGGATGTGTCAATTTCTTCTTTTCTGCAGCCATTCACAGGTGGGTTCCCTGTGGCAGGCCATTATGTATGCTTACAGCTATAGACAGCAACCTTTCAGTGATTATAATAACAAAAGCAATAAAAAGCAAAGGTTAAAGTAAAAGAAACAGATCCAACATGGAATCAGATTTTGCCCTTCCCTGTTACACTTTGTCTTCTGGCTTCCATGGTTTCTCAGGAAGGCAGCTATAATTTTTATCATTTCTTACCTTATATAAGTAATTTTTTTCTTTAGCTGCCTTCACGATTTTGTTCTTTATCTTTGAATTTTTGTTACTGAATGCAAGTTCATGTTCCTGATGCACAGTGAGGCCAAAAAACTGAAACATCAGAGTTTGGAGCAGAGAAAGGTTTATTGCAGGGCTGAGGAAGGTGAATGGGTGGCTCATACTCAAAAAAACCTGAACTCCCTGATGCTTTTTGGAGAGAAGTTTTTATAGGCAGAATTTGGGGTGAAGGCTGTAGGGTATGTGACTTTCTTCTGATTGGTTGTTAATGCGGTAACAGGGTGGGGCTCCAGGAATCTTTTGCTCAGCCTGAAGTTACCATCCTTCACCTGGGTGAGGGCCTTAGTTCCTGCAGAAGAACTCAAATATTGTTATGTATATTCCTTGAAGAGGAATCAGGATCCTGCTTTAATTGCTGCACTTTTTTTTTTTTGCGGTACGCGGACTTCTCACTGTTGTGGCCTCTCCCGTTGTGGAGCACAGGCTCCGGACGCGCAGGCTCAGTGGCCATGGCTCACGGGCCCAGCCACTCTGCAGCATGTGGGATCTTCCCAGACTGGGGCACGAACCCGTGTTCCCTGCATCGGCAGGCGGACTCTCAACCACTGCGCCACCAGGGAAGCCCTGCACTTTTGTTTCTTGACTGTTCCTCCTTTGTTTCTGCTTCCCCTTAAATCCCTGATTAGCAACTGTTTGAATCTGCCTTTTGGTATTCAGGGAGGTCTAGGAGTCTGAAGCCCTTTTCCGGCAAATAAGAAACAGGGAACACAGAAAGGCTTGGTTTAATTTTCAGCAGTTTCACTATGATGTGTCAGGTGTATTTTTCTTTGTGTTGATCCTGCCTGGTGTTCTCTGACTTCTTGGATCTGTGGTTCTTCAATCATTTTAGAAATTCTTGGGCATCATGTCTTCAGATATTTCTTCCATCTTATTCTTTCTATTCACTCCTTCTGGAACTCAGACTGCATGTATGTTAGACTGTTTCAAATTATCCAGCACCAGCACCATCACCTCTACCACCTCCATCACCACCTCCAACACCTTTACCACCTCCATCACCACCACCATCACCTCCTCTACCACCTCCACCACCATCACCTCTACCACCTCCATCACCGTCACCTCTACCACCACCATCACCACCTCCATCACCTCTACCACCTCCATCACCACCTCTAACACCTTTACTACCTCTACCACCATCACCTCTGCCACCTCCATCACTGTCACCTCTGCCACATCCATCACCACCCCCATCAGCTTTACCACCTGAATCACCACCTCTATCACCTTTACTACCTCTACCACCATCACCTCTAACACCTCCATCACCATCACCTCTACCACCTCCATCACCACCACCTTCACCTCCTCTACCACCTCCACCACCATCACCTCTACCACCTCCATCACCACCACCTCTACCACCTCCATCACCACCACCTCTACCACCTCCATCACCATCACCTCTACTACCTCCATCACTACCTCCATCACCTTTACCACCTCCATCACCATCACGTCTACCACCTCCATCACCACCACCTTCACCTCCTCTACCACCTCTACCACAATCACCTCTACCACCTCCATCACCATCACCTCTACCACCTCTACCACCATCACCTCTACCACCTCCATTACCGTCACCTCTACCACCTCTACCACCTCCATCACCACCTCCATCACCTCTACCACTTCCATCACCATCACCTTCACCACCTCCATCACCTCTACCACTTCCATCACCATCACCTCTACCACCTCCATCACCACCTCCATCACCTCTACCACCTCCATCACCATCACCACTACCACCTCCATCACATTTATCACCTCCATAACCACCTCTATCACCTTTACTACCTCTACCACCATCACCTCTACCACCTCCATCACTAACTCCATCACCTTTACCACCTCCATCACCATCACCTCTACCACCTCCATCACCACCTCCATCACCTCTACCACTTCCATCACCATCACCTTCACCACCTCCATCACCTCTACCACTTTCATCACCATCACCTCTACAACATCCATCAGCACCTCTATCACCTCTACCACCTCCATCACCACCTCTATCACCTTTACCACCTCCATCACCATCACCTTTACCACCTCCATCACCACCACCTTCACCACCTATGCCACCTCCACCACCATCACCTCTACTCCCTCCATCACCACCACCTTCACCACCTCTGCCACCTCCACCTTCACCTCCACTTATACAATGCTTACTATGGGGCAGGTATTATTCTAAGCACTTTACATATATTAACTCTTTTAGTCATCACATCAACTCCATAATATAATTATATACACATTACTATTATCCTGATTTTACAGGACTTGGGAGAGTTATCTGGACTAATGTAGAGGAAATTAGTACAAGTTGTGGAGGCTTCTGAAGCCTTGGTGTATGACTACAAATGCTGTTCCAATATTGAACCTGGTAATTCTGTTGCTTAAGTCCCTTTCAAGGAAATACATTCAACCAATCATTCATTCATCAAACATTTATGGGATATCTCCTGTGTGCCAGGAAGAGATACAAGGATAAATAGCTAACAAAGGCTGGTACCACCCCACCCCCAGAATATAAGCTTGCAGCTGTGGACCTGCCCCCTTCCTCGCCCCCCTGCTTGATTTCAGAGTGCCTTTGGCTAATAGATATTGCTTCCCTTCCCCGGCCTCCCCACCCTTTCCTCCTCAGAAGTCTTCCTGCTTTGGAAGTTCCAGTGCCAAGTTGATGGGCTAATTTCTTTGTGGCCCCAGGCCTGGAACTGGGCAGCTCAGACATTTCCTAGGATTCTGGGCCTGTGAGGTTTCTGAATCATCACCTCTTTTTTCTGTTTTCTACATTCCAAAGTCCCAAGAAATTGGTTGGTGGTATTTGACTTGCTGAAAATCATATGCACTGAAGTTTCCTCATTCCAGTTTCTCTCTGGACTACAGTTTATTAAGTGAGAATAATTGTGTGCTGGGGACAGTTCTGGTTTACACCTGTTGCCTGAATGTAATCATTAATTATACCCCCATTCACTCACAAAAATTCTTATTAAATGAAAAACTATAGGGTCGTCTGAAGTTAAGAAACCTCAAATCCAATTTTGTTGTAGCTTAATCTGCTTTCTCATCTGTTGAACGAAGTCTAAGAGCTCTCGTATATGCTGTGACAATGGATGAAAGGGTAGAAGGCAGTGTTCTGAACTTGCTACAAGGAGTCACTCTAGAAGCTAAGGTGGCTTGTTATTCTTACTATAATCTTTATAATGCCTGCTGGCTTGTAACAGATGTATTCGATTTAGGTCCTGGCGAAAACTTTACGGTAGGATCATAATTTTGTACATCTAATTATATATGCTTATGAATTTATGTAATTTTTTGAGATGCCTTCTCTTTTACTGAAGATCTTCAATTGTCCTTGGCTTTCTCACACTTGTTTCTCCCCTAAACTGATGTGGGTACTGGGACGGATCTTTGGGGACTGTGCCCAGGGCAAAGGATGACTCTACTGCCTAGAGCAGGGGTTGGCACACTTTTTCTGGAAAGGGCCAGGCAGTAAATATTTTAGACTTTGCAGGCTGCATGACCTCTGTCTTTGTAGCACTTAACTCTGCCTTTGTAGCACATAAAGCAACCATAGACAATAGCTAACAAATGAGGGTGTCTGTGTGTTGATAAGCTTTATTTACAGAGAGGCCCTTTGGGCCATAGTTTGCCGGCTCTGTGGTCTAGAGGCCTGTTCCTAGGCCCTGATTTGACCTGGGCTCTCCTCTTCATGAGCCCTTGTCAACCAGGTGTGGGAGACATGTTCACACTTAGGGGGTCCTCAGGGATTCCTTCTTCAGGGACTGAATAATTACTTTCTTCCTTCTTTGGAGAAAATGGGGTTTTCTTAGGATAACGATGGGTAGGTCTAGGTTTATTCATTCTCAAACAATGACAGAAATTAAGATCCGAGGTTTGATCAGCTAACTAACAGTCAACTGGGAAGAATACAACCTATGTGGTGAAGGCACAGGGCCAGGCCAGACACTTGCAGTGAGCAGAGCCTCCCAGTCACAGACCTCTGGTCTCCGGCCCTTTTCACTTCACACCGCTATCCAACTTTGCTTTCCACATTCACCTTCTTTGGAGAAAAAAGAAGATTTTCATTGTTTTCATGTGGGTGAGTGGTCCTGTAGGAGCCCCTCGGGGGAGGTGGGGGCGGTCTCAGAGAGCTGCAGTTGGAGGTGAATGTCACAGCCCTGCAGGTGGGCAGAGGTGGGCGGGGACTGGGATCCCCTGCTCTCTGACAGGCGGTGACCTTAGGGCAGGCTTTGCTGGCCAGGGCACAAGCCCTCCCGAGACAGCAGCCCCGAAGGGGTCACGTGATGTCATCATTGTTGCAATAAGTTGTTTCCATCGAGGTGGAGATGAGAGCAGAGTTAACAGGCCCCCACGTAACTCAGCGTGGATCTACTTTACAGCCACGGGACCAGTAGCAAGAGGTGGTCATGGGCGGTGGAACCTTTGAGGCAGCTCTCCTCCAGGAATTCTGAATCCCAAATTGGCAAAAGTCGTCAATGGGCAGTTCCCAGTTTACATGTACGTTAGCTGCCAAAAGTTGCTTATAAGTCAGTTTTTTTGGAACCTGGAGTGTATTTCATAGAAACGATTGTGTTATGGTGATAAGTTGGTTGCCAGCTCACTTATACCTATTCAACCCACAGTAAACTCATCTATTAATACTGCAAAGACTGACGGGTGTGTAGTGAGCATTGGGGGCTCAGGAGACACTGGGGGCTCATCCCCGCCCAGGAGCATCAGAAGCTCCCTCCCTTCCCAACCAATGCCCCAGAGAGACTGGCTGTGGCTTTCAAGGCCCCGAAGCCCAGGGGCAGGAGGAAGTGGGTGGGTGGGAGCTGGTGTGGGACAGGGTCCTGCCCAGGAACCACCAGGCTGCATCCAGTTCTCAGTTGAGTCCTTGATATTATTAAACATAATAACGTTGGTTTATTGTTTTCCTTAATCCAGCTGTCATGAGAATTCATTTTAGAAAACTTACAAAATACAGATAAACAGAAGGAAGGACAATTAAATATCCCATATTTGGTATACAGACTTCCAGTGTGCGTCTACGTATGTGTCTATGCATATATTTACATATAGGTTCATAAACTTTGCCAATGATATATTGTGAATATTTTCGTGTCATTAAATATTTCAAAATGGATAGATATACCATAATTTATTTAACCAGCTTCCTATGGTTGGACTAGTAGGTTTTTCTATCAGAAATAACCCTGTGATTTGCATGGATCCACTCTCATTTCCTGGATGATTCAAAAAGGGGACAAGGCGTGTGTGTGAGTTCAGGTATTTAATGACTTATTACCGACACATCTTTGGCTCCCCCCGTGTGAGAAGGCTTACCTCCATCTTTACCAACACTTGATATGAAAACCTTTAAAAACTCTTTGCTAAATTGATAAGCAAAAAATGGTACCAGGTTTTGTTGCATTTTTTTTTTGAGTATTGATGAGCTTGGACATTTTAATATGTTTATTAGCCCTTTTGTGAATTGCTTCCTTCTTTAAATCAAAACACTCGTGTCCCTGGATTGCTATAGCCCTTTGGAATGGAAGTGAGTGTATCCAGGTTTTATTACCCTTTGAAATGTAAGCACAGGCAAACCTTCCCAGGGTAATAAATTTTCTGTCTCTGACTCCCAAGCCTTTTTAAAAATTTTTATTGGAGTATAGTTGATTTACAATGTTGTGTTACTTTCTGCTGTACAGCAAAGTGACTCAGTTAGTTATACATGTACATCTCTCCACTCTTTTTAAGATTCTTTTCCCATGTAGGTCATTACAGAGTATTGAGTGGAGTTCCCTGTGCTATAGCGTAGGTTCTTATTAGTTATCTATTTTGGATATAGTAGTTTGACTCCCAAGTCTTGTTCTCTATCTTTCATCCTCTGACCCGGGCTGCCCTGACTGTACAAGTCCCAACGTATTCACGCCATTTCCCTACCGTACCCAGTGCGGGTCTGGTATTGAGGTACTTTGCCTTTCTGGAACTGTGAGCTTTTAAGTAAAAGGAACGGAGGATAAAGTTGGTTCAGTAAAACAGTAGGAAATCATGGACGACCTTAAAGCCAAGAGATTGGATATCTCCACCTACTGAAGCATTTGTGTTGTATCCAGTTATTGGCCATCGTAAATAGAGTTGCCATGAGTGCCCAGGTGTTTGGCAGACACACGCACTTGCTTTGTGTTAGGTATTTGCCTGGGAGTGGAATTGTTGGGCCAGAGGGTAGGTGTATGTTTAGCTTTAGTAGATAATGTTAAACAGTTTTCAAAAAAGCCCAGTTTAACCTCCAGCCAAGTGGTGTCTGAGAGCTCAGCTGCTTTAGACCTTTACTGACTTTTGGTATTTTCAGTCCTCGAATTTTAAGTATTCCGGTAGGTTTCATATAGCTTTTAAGAAGCTAATTTGATGCCACATATAATATTTTTACTTTTTCTGTTCTCATTTAGTTTATTTTTATTACTATTTTTTTCTTTTGTTTTTTGTTTTTCTTCAGTTTTCTTTTTTTTAATACAGCAGGTTCTTATTAGTTATCTATTTTATACATATTAGTGTATACATGTCAGTCCCAATCTCCCAATTCATCCCACCACCACCACCACCCACCGCTGCTTTCCCCCCTTAGTGTCCATACATTTGTTCTCTACATCTGTGTCTCTCTTTCTGCCCTGCAAACTGGTTCATCTGTACCATTTTCTAGGTTCCACATATATGCATTAATATACAATATTTATTTTTATCTTTCTGACTTACTTCACTCTGTATGACAGTCTCTAGGTCTATCCACATCTCTACAAATGACGCAATTTCATTCCTTTTTATGGCTGAATAATATTCTATTGTATTTATGTACCACATCTTCTTGATCCATTCATCTATCGATGGGCATTTAGGTTGCTTCCATGACCTGGCTATTGTAAATAGTGCTGCAATGAACATTGGGGTGCATATATCTTTTTGAATTATGGTTTTCTCTGGGTATATGCTCAGTAGTGGGATTGCTGGGACATATGATAGCTCTATTTTTAGTTTTTTAAGGAACCTCCATACTGTTCTCCATAGTGGCTGTATCAATTTACATTCCCACCAACAGTGCAAGAGGATTCCCTTTTCTCCACACCCTCTCCAGCTAGTTTAGTTTTAAGATAGATATTTTAATCTTTTTAATCTATAGCTATTACATTTTGTGGAAACACTGTATGTTCAAGATTTTATACAACACTTTCTAATAAAAAATTCTGGGTATAGTCCCTTTATGATGATTTTCACCCTTTTCTACTACCTATAAAGAATTCTTCTTCGTGTCTATGCTGCACATTTCTTTTTGACAGTGTTTTTTTTTTAACCACTTCTCATTCGTCCTACAAAATAGTATCCAATACCTCACTCTTAAGTTTTGTCTTATTCTGCTCTATTAAAATAACATGGCAGCAATATTAAGCTGGAGTAAATTCAGCATGGATTGTTCTTAAATCTCCTTTCTTCAGATGTAAGTTACAGTGTGAAGACTGACTTGGGCTCGTATCTTGGCCACACAGCTTACTAGCTGTGTGACCTTGGGTGAGTGACTTAACCTCTCAGAACTTCCGGCTCCCCATCTGTAGAGTAGGAATAACAAAATCCAACCCTTATGATATATAAAGTGTCCTAAATGTACTACGTACTCTATAAATATTAGTTTCCTTCCGTGCTGGAAGCAAAGGCATCAGGTGCCTCTTTGTTACATTTGCCTCATTAGTTCACAAAACTATTAAAAGTGGGCATGACTTCACTTCTCTGCTAACCGTACCTCTCTGGCTGGCAGGAAACCCACACTGCTAAGCATCGCCTGGACTTCATTTACTATTGGTTTACCCTGCACTCCATGTACATCTAAACATCCTGTGTGACATTCCTGATCTTGCTCCAGGACAGAAATTATTCAATATAAAACTTTATCTTTTGATGTGTGGAGTGTCACCAGACAAAATAGTGCTCTTACAGTTGTGATTTTGAGAGCCTTCTGCAGATTTGTGGGTTGGAACACTGCCTCTGTCCCCCCTTTGGCCACATTTGCCGCATTTCTTCAGCACTTGACATTTACATCTGTCTTCCAGAGGGGTGGGCTGCTGGCTCCCTAGTTTAGTTAGAGCTTTGCCAAGCAGCCTGGAACAGGGGACCACTTTGTATTCTGGACCCAACTTCACTCTTACCAGCCAGAGATCCATCTCTGCCACCAGGTGAAGGTGCTGGTACCCATCCACTTGACCCCGACCCTACTTATTGATGCAAACACTTAAAAAATGGATGACTGACCGGTGTGTGGGGGGCGGATGAAACACTCCGGATGCTTAAAAATGCTGGCAACTGCCAAAGAAAAGGCAGCTGGCGCTGTGGTAGGTGGCTTGAAAATTCTCAGTGCTTTTGTTCTTCTTGTCTTTGCCTCTCCTCCCCACCAGGGTGCACACATGCGACAAGGGACTGGCATCAAGAAAGTGCCAGCTTGCTTAGTAACGAGAAGTCATTGTCAATCAAAGGTTCGAATACAGACCTTTTTTTCCCCCCAAGGTTAATCACCAGTGCCACTGGGAATAAGCAATACCAACAAAGAGTGGGATTTACAGAGTCATTTTGGAGACAATCTAGGAACTTGCCCACAGTACTGTGAGCCTGCTGGACAGGGCCGGATAAGGCCCATCTCTCAGTCCCAGGGAGGGCATTCCTGGTCTCTGCCATCAGGACTGTCACCTGGGTCTTCAAACCCATCCTCTTCCCTGAGCTCCAGGGCCTGTTCTCTAAATGGAGGAGCCGTGCCTCTCGGGAGGCTCGTGAGAACATCCCCACGAGAGATGTGGAGAAAAGCGAACCCTCCTACACTGGTGGTGGGAATGTAAATGGTACAGCCACTGTGGAGAACAGTATGGAGGTTGCTTAAAAAACTAAAAATAGAGTTGCCATGTGATGCAGCAATCCCAATCCTGGGCATATATCCAGAAAAGACGAAAACTAATTAGAAAAGATACATGCACATCAATGTTCATAGCAGCACTATTCACAGTAGCCAAGACATGGAAACAACCTAAAGGTCCACGGACAGATGAATGGATGAAGAAGATGTGGTGCATGTATACAATGGAATAGTACTCAGCCATACAAAAGAATGAGATAATGCCATTTGCAGCAACATGGATGGACCTAGAGATGATCATACTAAGTGATGTAAGACAGAGAAAGACAAATATCATATGATATCACTTACATGTGGAATCTAAAATATGATACAAATGAACTTATTTACAAAAAGTAGACTTACAAACATAGAAAACAAACTTATGGTTACCAAAGGTGCAGTGGTGGGAGGGATAAATTAGGAGTCTGGGATTAACACGTATATACTACTATACATAAAATAAACAACAAGGACCTACTGGGAACTATACTCAATGTCTTGTAATAAACTATAATGGAAAATAATCTGAAAAAAAATATGTATAACTGAATCACTTTGCTGTACACCAGGAACTAACACAACCTTGTAACTCAACTATACTTCAATAAAACAAACAAACAAACAAACAAACAACATCCCCACATGAGTTAATCATCTCACTTGACTTGCTGACCCGTCCTCATTCCCCTTGTTTCTGTTAAAGTTTCCATCATTTTCTTGGAACCGTTCTTTCCACACTGCTCAGAAAGGTCCGGTTTATTACTTTAGGTGAATTGCTTTTGTAACAGATGCTGCAGGCAACCCGCCAACAACCATCCGTTCCTTCTTCTTCTTTTTTTTTTTTGTGGTACGCGGGCCTCTCACTGTTGCGGCCTCTCCCGTTGCAGAGCACAGCTTCTGGAGGCGCAGGCTCAGCAGCCATGGCTCACGGGCCCAGCCGCTCTGCGGCATGTGGGATCTTCCCGGACCTGGGAACGAACCCGTGTCCCCTGAATCGGCAGGCGGACTCTCAACCACTGCGCCACCAGGGAAGCCCAGGGAAGCCCAGGGAAGCCCCATCCGTTCCTTCTTTCACAGTGATGGGATTTTCACCGGGGCTGCCCTGGACCCCGACTCCACCTTCCAGGTTCCCTGCCCCTGGGTGTGGCAACTTACTGGGCTCTGGCCAAAGGGCTGTGAGTGAGATTATTAGGTGCAACTTCTAGGTCATTTCCTTAAAAGGAAGCAGTGCTCTCTCCTTCCATCCCTTCTTCCATCCTGCCGCCCAGACCATGGAGCGGGGAGCAGCGAGTTTGGGGAATGCCAACAAGGGAACACCACAGGGATGGCAGAGCGACTGGGGAGGTGGGGCCTGGTCTGAGACGTGGGCGGCTGCCGTACCGGCCATGGGCCATCACATGGGGACCATCACATGTGGACGATAACAGGAGAGAGAAATCCATGTCTACCTTGAATCCTGATGGCTTGGGGTCTCTGTGAGAACACTTGAAACTTTTCCTAATGAAAACAGCCCCCGGAGAGACCCCAACTTGCAGGATCAGACTCTGATTTGAAGGCAGAATTTGAATGTGACAATGGCGGCAGCTAGAGGAGCTTCGAGGGAAGTGCTACCGAGTTAGCTGGAAACACAGAGCTCACCATCTCCACATGTCTCCACCACCCCTCTGCCTTCCGTGGTCACCTGGACACTGAGTCTTGCCTTTTCTGTTGTCCAGGGGCTCTTACCTCACTATACGGGCTTCCTAGAGACTTTCTCTGTCTCTCTTCTCTCTTTTCTCCTATCCTTTCTACCCTTTGATACCGGATGAAACTTTGTAAAAGACTGATTTCAATATCTTAGTTTCCCCTCATAGGTCCCCAGTGACCCCCGTATGACTGATGACCTCATCCTCCGTCTCCTCCTCCAGTGAACGTTCCCTGCCTGCTGGGTGGATCACACATCCTCAGAAACCTGCTGGTTTCATGTTCACTTCCCATCTTTGCCCATGGTGCCATGACAGTGATGCCTTTGCCTTTTCTTGTCTGAAATCAGCCCAGTCCCCCCAGCAAGAAGGCCAAGCTCATCCCTGCCCACTCTGACCTCTGCTTCATCTGGGTCCCATGCTGTCTGTAGTTGCTCATCTCACTACTCTTGGTATGATGTGTCTCTTATTCATTCCAATAGCTAGTACTATCATAGAATTTTGGAGTTTGTCAATGACTCAGATGTGTTTTTCGCCAGCTGGAATATAAATTCAGAGAGTCCTAATCAGAGCCCCATTTTACAATGTCCCCCTTTTCCAATCACCGCTTTGATCATAAGAGAATAAAACTCAAAAACCAAACTCCCCAGGCGGCTATCAGGGGCTGCGCACTTAGAAACTTTCCTCAAGTAGCGCGTTGTACGGGCGGTGTTGGTACCCACTGTACCCTTGGAAGGAAATTACGGCCCTCACCTCCTGTTTGGAGGTTTGGAGAAAACAGCGATGGGACAGTCCATCGAACATAAAGCAAGTTGGGGGTAGCGGGGTGAGTCCCGGGTTCCTGAGCGCCTCACTTGAGTTGAATTGATGGATCACAGCTCATTCCCGGCCTCCCTGTGTCAGAAAGAGAATCTCTTCTGTTGTAAGAAGCAGGACAGGAAGGGCTCCATGGGCATCTCTGGATGATTTAGATTTATAATGCTGGATTTCTTTTTCTAGAAGAGCCTAGATCATCTCAGAGACAACCTCTAATTCCAAACACAATGGCAAGCACACAGTGGGAGCATAATCAACGCCTGCTGGCTGTCTGGTAATTGCATGGCTCGCCTTAAACATTAGCTGGGGAATGTAGTTCTGATCTCAGAGAAGAAATCATCCACCCATTTCCCTTTTCCTTGTCACATGGCTTCCTAAAATTTTCCTCCAGTTTCTAGCTAGCCTGGTTTTCATTTCCTGCCTGATTTCTGCTTCTACCTGCTTTGTTTTTCGTGCTCTTGACTCTATAGCTACCATATGGAGAGCGAGCTATTGTGGAGTCCTCAAAAACAAGCAGGTTTTCTAGTGTGCTGTGGTTTTTATTTCTTTCCCTTACAAGAGGCCGTAGGCTTCAAAGGTTTGGTCTGGCATTGAAAGCTGGGGTGGGCACTCAGATTCCCTGGTCAGTCAGGAATTTCTCCAGCCCAGCAACACTGAAGTGGTTGGTAGATTCTGTTTAAAGAAAGAACTCAGCCATCCTAGTGCTTTAGCGTTTGCTCTCTTGACAGTAGCAGGTGTTTGCTTTGAAGCTTACTAGTAATCCGAGGTAAGTGTGAGCCGTCATGTCAATCATTTTTTTCTAGCTTCTGTATTTTTTTTCTGTTGAGGAAGCTTCTAAGTCAGTGAAAAGAAGGTCCTTGCTCTGCTGATAATCTGCCTGAGTGGAGGCCCGAGAGGCAGGAGCCGGGTGTGGTTTTGAGCAGGTGGGGGAGAGGAGTGCAGTGCAGTCGCGCCCCTCCCTCCAGGTGGCCAGCAGCCCAGCTGGTCCTGGAAGCCCCCGAGCGTTCAGAGCTCCTGCAGGGCTGTTACCATGATTTAAAGCCCTGAGAATATGAACTAGCAGAAGGTAGGTTGGGGGTGGATGGTGTCATCCTGGCCCTGAAAGGCCCCCATAAATCAGTACAAACCCCGCAGACTCTCTTCCAGCTGGTCTCTGGAGGCCCCCTGCCCACTCCGCTCTCACAGGGGACAGGAGGCGAGTCCTCGGGTCGGTGGGCACTGCCCAGGCCGCCTGCCCTCCGGCAGCCCCTAGAGGAACCAGCCCAGAGTCCTGGGCCCAGGCTGGCGCTCAGGGTCTGGTCGGGGAAGATTTGACTTTGCTGGTCATGGTGATGTGTCTTTAATGCAACAGTTCTGTCCTGCTGGTTAAACACAGTGACACTCTCTGAACCGGGGACAAGCCCGGTTTGTTCCTTCTCCTTTGTGCTTTGTTCCCGGCGTGTCCCTGGCACAGCCAGGCATGGCTGTGCCCCAGCGAGCTGCCAAAGCTCCGCTCTGCCCTTGAGTAAGATGGGGACACGTCGAAGGTCAGCCCTCTCCCTTCCCCGAGGGCAGAGGACAGGCTGAAACCCAGCCAGGGTCCCCGGGTGCTGTCAGTTTGAAGGTTTAAACGTGTTCCCTGTCCTAGTCTCCACCCAGATCACCTGTTCTCCCTCCTCGCAGCATGGAGAGCTGGGCTCAGGGCAGCTGGGGTGAACTTTGCCCCCTGAACTCATTGGCCTCTCCTGCTAGGCAGTTAGGCACAACTTCATTTCTTAGTAGAAAATCAAGTGGGAAAGAAGACCTGGCAGCAGTGACTCTGGAGCCGAAGAGGGAGATTCGGGTGACCCTGCACCTCGAGGACGAATCCCAAACCCGTAAAGGCACTGATGGCAGTAAAGTTGCCCTGCCTGCCCCGGGGTCCTCCACTCACCCCCTCCCTGGGCTTCATGGCGCAGGGGCAGGAAGCATCCTTCTGGGAGGGGACCTGGGGCTTCCTGTGTGCTGTGGCGGACTTCGGCCACCTGACCGTGGACTCACACGTGCTTCGTTGGCTGGTTGGGTTTTGGTCACCAGGAAACTAAGAACAGGAAGGAGAAGTAGACAGATAGGACCTGCCGCTCTGGGGTCGCATCCAGGGCGGGGTCATTGTCCCCGCACAGCTGGGGTGGGGTCGCGGTCTCTGCACTCCCGGGGGCCGACGCTCCCTAAGCAGGTGCTCTGCCCACACGGCCCTTGCCGCTGTGTCTGCCCTGCCCTGCCACTCTGGCCATGTGGCCTCGCACAGGTTACTTCCCACCTTCCCCCCCACCCCCCGCTCCTGCAGCTGCTGAATTAATTGCGAGCAGCATCGTTGCACAGGAACTCTGTGAAGGTTGGGACAGCAAAGGCAAAGCCCTAGAACAGTGCCTGGCACAAGAAAGTGACCAAATTCTCTTTTTGTTGACATTTCCTGTCCATCGATGTATGGTTTTTACTGTTGTTTTATTTTTAGTCAAGGATTAGATCTCATTTCTGGTCTTTTGTGTCCTGAATTCAGACTGCGGGGACACAGTGCACCTGCCTTCGAGACTTTTCACTCTGAAAGGTCATTCGCGTCTTAGGGTCAAGCAGGGCTGTCCTTGCTGCTTTGTGATAGCATCCTCGCTGCGTCCCGGTTTCAGCCCGCGTGCGCGGTGCTCGGCGGGGCCGGCAGGGGGCGCTAAGCGGCCAATCCCAGCTCCAGGCCGGGGCGGGGTCCCGAGGCACCAGCCGACCTGCTGCGGGGGAACTGGACCCACCCTTGGCTCGGGGCCCCGCTGCGCACCTGTGCACGCAGAGCTGTGGAGGAGGAAGGCTGTGTGTTGTAGCTGTTGAGAGTTTTGCAGGCAGACGGCCCCGTGATGAGGCTTCTCGGCTCTGCTTCCTCGGGCTGCAGCCCCCTAGGTACTGGGGAGGTTGCCCTGGAGGGGCAGGGGCGGTGGGGCGGGACAAGCTGTGCGAGTCGCTGGGTGGCTGGCAGAGATCTCAGTCACCAGGGTGATTTCTGGGCCGGACCGTTGGCGCTGATCTTTTCTCTCCTGGCCCCTCACCTCCTTTTCCTCTCCCAGGGCTCTGCTCCCCCTGCCTGTGTGTGAGGCTTAGGGCTGCCGCCTGCAGTAATGCTGAAGCCCCCGGCCCATCCCACAGGGCCAGATGGACTAGAGGAGGGGCCGAGCCGCCAGAGGGCTGTAAGGAAGGCCAGGTAACCCCTTCCAGCTCTCGCTTCACCCCTCAGGGGCATTCTGCAGACCTCTTCTGCGCTTTTGGTCACTTGGAAGGCAAAATTAGCCACAAGCCTCTTCCCATCCCCACCCCACCCTGCCAGGAATAGGGGATGTCACAAGAGTCTAACCCCAGGACAGCGATCCGTTCGGCCCGGTGCACAGAACTGGCAGTGAGTGGGTCATCACCCTGAGTGGCGTCCATCCTCCCCAGGCCTGGGCAGCCAGGCAGCTAGGAGCAGGGCTGCTGGAGGGCACCAGGCGCCTGATGGTGGCAGTTGGGTCAGAGGAGGGTCAGGCATAGCGTCCAGGCTCGGCGTGGCTCGGGGGACCGTTTAGGTCTGGGTCCACGCTGGTGGTTTGCTTTGGGACAGGTCTGGAAGTCTCCAAGCGTCCTGTCTTCTAAACCCAAGTGAGGCCAGGCCTGCCCTGCAGCTGGGGGGCTGGTCTTGATGCTTTCTGACCAAGGGTAGGTTTAGTTTGTTTCCATTTGAAACCCTGGATCTCTGTGTGGAGGGATGAGGTCCCTGTGGGTACAGCGACTAAACTTGTGCTGGTCGTAGCCCTGCAAGTCCTGCATCCGAGGGCACCCTGGCCTGGCCACCTCGTGGAACATAGCACATAAGGCATCCATCTCGGGTGAGGTCCCTGCAAGAGAGCCGTGTGGCTCTCGGGTGACAGGGCACCAGGAAGGAAGGCCGTGCCATCCGCCCCCAGCCCCCGAGCCGGTGCTGCCTCGCCTGGGCATCTCACAGCGCCCAGTGAAGGGCAGCCGGGCTGGGCCTCCATCCAGCAGAGAACGGCAGGGAGGGGGTCAGAGACAGACGAGTCCCCAAAGAGAGCGCCTGGCAATGGCTTCCTGCCTCTGTCTGGGAGCCCCTGCTCTGCCCAATGGCCCGGCCTCAGGAACAGGGCCAGCCGAATGGCAGCTCGCTGACCTCTGCCTCTAATCGGCTGCCCCTCCACACACAGCCAGCGGCAGAGCTTGTAAAAAGCCAGGCTTTCTTCCAGACCTTTGAAAAGTTCAAAGAACCCATATCCTTTGGATATCCGGCCGTAGAGACACCTGGATCTGAGGGTCCTGAGGACTCTGGGTGCCCCCCTCTGCCTGTACTGCCCATCGGTGTCAGTGTCCCCTGCTCTGGGGGAAGGGAAACCCAAACCTGCCAAGACCAGCTCTGTCCTGTTTTATGGAGTCAGGCTGTGCCCTTTGACCCCGCACTGCGTCTTACAGCAGGAACCCTCCTGGCCACGGGGGCTGTGAAACAGATGTCAGTCCCATCCCAGAGCAACGGGATGTCAAGCATCACATCCCATCGGTCTGTGACGAGCCTAACACATGGGCCGTGGCGAGTCAGTTGGGCCCCGCTCTGGCCAGACGCTCCCTGCACAGCCCTACACCCACCTCACTCCTGCTCTTCTGCGGGACCTGGGACCCCGGGTGTGATGGGGCGTCCCAGGCACAGCTGTGTGCCGGGTGGGAGCAGGGCTTGCAGGATCTCGTGCTGTTTGTGCACCAACATCTTTAATGCTACCCTAAAGACCAGTAGAGAGTTTCTAGGGGACAGTGAAACAGTTCCGTGCCCTCTGTCCCAGAACAAAGTGCTCAAGAAATGCTTGTTGAATGGATGAATAAACTCCACTTATGGAACAAGAAGCTGAGATCTCCAAAGGGAACCTGGTTTAGTTACTTATGGGTATCTAGAAGCAGGATAGCGCTAGCGTGGAAGGGAAAGCTCTTTTTTTTTTTAAATTTACTTTCCTCAGACAGGAAGGCTGAAGTGGCTACAGTGTGGGTTTTAAATACTATTTTCCCTCTTTCTTCCAGGCACTTATGTACTTTCTTGACATTAAAAAAAATTAACTAATTAATTAATTTTTGGCTGCATTGGGTCTTCATTGCTGCGTGCGGGCTTTCTCTAGTTGAGGCGAGGGGGGGCTACTCTTCGTTGCAGTGTGCAGGCTTCTCATGACGGTGGCTTCTCTTGTTGCGGAGCACGGGCTCTAGGCACACAGGCTTCGGTAGTTGTGGCTTGCAGGCTCTAGAGCGCAGGCTCAGTAGTTGTGGCTCACGGGCTTAGCTGCTCTGCAGCATGTGGGATCTTCCCGGACCAGGGATAGAATCCACGTCCCCTGCATCGGCAGGAGGATTCTTAACCACTGCGCCACCAGGGAAGCCCTGGGAAAGCTCATTTTAACACACCTTCCTTCCCCTAATGACCTCCACTCTCCTCTACTGCCCTAAGGGAAGAGGATAAGATACGCTCATTGATGCTCTGATATGAGCAGTGGAAGGCTGGCCAGTGCCTTTTCCCCCCTGCCCCCAGCCTGTCTTCTGCCCCTCAGCCCTCTGCCTTGATTGCCTCAGGTTGGCTCAGTTTGTCAGAGATCCAGAACCCAGGCCCTCTGGGTTTTCCTTTCCCATGGTGTTTGGCTGAGCCTCTCCTGAGGCCAGTGGGCAAGTATGTGGCATCTGTGTCCACATAACTCGTGGCACCATCTTGGGCTGCAATGTTTCTGTCTGTTGCTTCACATCTCCAGTTTCTGGATCCTTTGGGGTGGAGGTGAGGATTGAGTGCTCCCTTTTTCTTCAACACACACACACATGCAAACACACACACACGCACACACACACATGCAAACACACACTCACACGTACATGCTCCCCATCCCCCATCCCTCAGACCCCATATCCTCCCACTGGTGAGGGGCTGGGTAATAAGAGAGGACGTGAACTTGTCCTTTGTACTTATTCACAACATGCTGTACACCAGTCGTTCTGGAGGATTTTTCAACCTATGTCTGATTGAAACTGCTCTACATTTTACTAATAATAGTTTAATGCTATAAAAATAGATACACTTTTTATGGTTTGCAGCTTCTGCAACATGGCGTCTGCTACCTGTTTAAGGAATTTGAGGCAGCAACATCCCTGAAGGCTTCTTTTTATGTTATTAGTTTGCTTCTTAAGCTCATCTCCCAAATCCTGCTATGGTAAGCGTCACCGGGCCCCGCTCAGGTTATGAAGGCCATCGCAGAGTTCTGCGTCAGTGGAGTTTGAATTTAGCTTGTCAGGCAACCTTTCTGATTGTGATACATTTTGGGCAGTAGGTCACCCTGCTGACCAAGTCCAGTATCTCCCTGTGATGGGGGAGGGTGCTGGTTTGCCCTCCGGGCCAGCCTCCATCCTTCAGGAATGGACAGCAGCTCTCAAGAGCCTGCGGACTGGCGTTGACGTCTTACTTTGACATCTTACTTTGTCCCTAGTGAGTGCTGGAAGCTTGGAATTCCTGTGATGCTCTACCCCTCGGTTCTCTTGCGACATGAGCACAGTGGTACCTGTCTTTCAGGGCTGTTGTGAAGAGTAAATGAGACATTTCAGTAAAACGTCTGACACTGGTTTTATCACCTGCAGTTGTGACCCACTAATGAAATAAACTTGGTGAGTTGTGACTAGCGTTACAAAAATAAATAAATAGAATAGATATTAAGTGTGAGTTTTCTCTTTGAGCTGATGAAAATTCTAAAATTCTAAAAGTTCTAAAGTTAGATTATGGTGATGGTTGCACACACTGAAAATATACTAAAAACTATCGAGTTGTACACTTCAGGTGAATTTTGTGATATGTAAACCATATCTCAATAAAGCTATGTATAAAAAACAAGATTGGCAGCCCTACAAAATCCTCAAGCTGTCCATTTGAGATTTGTGCACTTTATTATGGTGTGCTACACCTCAATTAAAAATTCAATATAAAAATAAGAATAGAAAATATCAGAGTACCTCACCTGTAGTAAGGGCGAGCATTGTTTTTATGAAGTGTGTGTGTGTGCACGTGGGGCTACAGCAAAATGTGTTTCATTCTGTGAGTTGTTGCTTAAAATGTTTAAAGCCAGTGGCCTCCATCTGCCCAGTTAGAGCAGGCATTTAACAGGGTGGTTTATGCCCCTCCTTCTTTTCTTTCTGGAAACATGACTGGACCCGTGTTCAGTCACAGGCCTTAGAGCGCTGGCCCGCCTGTGACACAAAGAGTGGGTGTTCTGCGTGGCTACAGAGACCCCCAGCCCTCCTGGCTTTCATGGGCCTGTGCACATGTGCACGCACACACACACACGCTCTCTCTCACACACGTGCATGCACGCACACACTCATACACACGTGCACACACATGCATACACACGCTCACACATGCACACACACATGATCCAGTCATGCTCTGTCCTCCAGTTAAATACACATCACACTGTCCAGAGGAAGAGCAAATAGCTGGCCTGTCCCCACAGATACTGTGCCTCTGACCTTCTGGTTTTGGAGGTTTTGTAATGTTTACTTTTCAGGTTCTCTGCTTGACTCCTTCCCTCTTTCATTGGGTTTTAAGCTCCACAGCTGACATCAGCTGCCTGTGCTGTGGCCCTGGGGCAGGGGTGAGGGGCTGGCTTGCAGACGTGCAGCCCCTGGCCCCTTCCTCTGTCAGGAATGAGGGCGGGGAGAGCCAGTACTGGGACCTGGAAAGACAGGTGCGTGGCTGTGAGGTGTGACCAGGTGGGGTGCCAGCCACCTGTCCCTCAATCAGGGAAACTGATCAAGCCACCAAGTGCTGGGTGACCTTCTGGAGATGATCAAGTCTCAATAGCCTCGAGATGACCCACACGGCACCTTCCGTGACTGCCCGAGGGGCTGGCACAGCTGTGTGTGAGGAGGGACCATGTTGGGAATGACTTGACTGAAGTCTGGGAAATCAGGGAATTGACTCAAGAATGACTTGAATTTACTCCTGCTTTGTAAGTTCTGGGTTCAAATGCCATTCATGGTGTAGAGTAAGACAACATTATAACTGATAGGGTGGAGGGCTCGTCTCTGATTGGAACCAGCCACGTTGGGAAGACCACGTCAACAGCCTCAGGCCACTTGGACCCGATTGCCCAGAGCAAGGGTGGATATTTTTTATTTATTATTTTTACTTTTCTTTTCTTACCAAATACATGATCAGTGGTCAGTGTCCATGACCAATGGCTGATGGTAGTGCTGGGTCCCAGACCTCGGAGTCCACCTGCCTGCTGGGGATCTTGGCTGTACCTCCTACTTACCTCACCACCTCTGTGCTTCAGTTGCTACATCTGCAAAATAATAGCACCTCACTCTTAGGATTTTGTTCTTATTGCTGTAAAATATACACAACAAAAAGTGTACTGTCTTAACCATTTGAAGTACACTGCTCAACAGGATTGAATACATGCATAATGTTGTGTAGCCATCACTACACTCCATCCCCAGAACTCTTTTCATCTTGGAAAACTGAAACTCTGTCCCCATTAAACACTAACTCCCATTCTCCTCCCCCAGCATCTGGGAACCACCATTCTACTGTCTGTCTCTGAATTTGACTCCTCTTGGGTACCTTATATGAGTGGAATCATCCATTATTTGTCCTTTGGTGACTGGCTTATGTCCTTTAGCTTAACGTCCCCAAGGTTCATCCATGCTGTAGTAGGTGTCAGAATCTCCCTCCAGGGCTTCCCTGGTGGTGCAGTGGTTGAGAGTCCGCCTGCCGATGTAGGGGACACGGGTTCGTGCCCCGGTCCGGGAAGATCCCACATGCCACGGAGCGGCTGGGCCCGTGAGCCATGGCCACTGAGCCTGCACGTCCGGAGCCTGTGCTTCACAACGGGAGAGGCCACAACAGTGAGAGGCCCGCGTACTGGAAAAAAAAAAAAAAAAAAAAAAAGCATCTCCCTCCACTATAAAGGTGAATAATGGTCCATTGTGTGTATATACCATATTTTGTTTATCCGTTAATCTGGTTATTTCCCTCTTTTGACTATTGTGAATAATGCTACTATGAACACAAGGGTACAAATATCTGTTCAAGTCCCTGCTTCCAATTCTTTTGAGTATATACCCAGGAGTGGACACCCTAGGTCATCTGGTAATTCTATCTTTAATTATTTGAGAAACCATCATGTTGTTTTCCATAGTGGCTGCACCATTGTACATTCTAACCAGCAATGCACAAGGGTCCCAGTTTCTGTACATCCTTGACAACACTTTTTATTTTCTGTGTCTTTTTTGTTTGATAATAGCCCTCCAGAATTTTATTTTTGAGGGTTAGATGAGAGAATGTATGAAAAGCACATATGTAGTCTTGGCTCAGTAAAACAGAACTGCTTTTGGTGTCTCAGGTTTTTTTTTTTTTTTTTTTTTTTTGTGGTATGCGGGCCTCTCACTGTTGTGGCCTCTCCCGTTGCGGAGCACAGGCTCCGGATGCACAGGCCCAGCGGCCATGGCTCACGGGCCCAGCTGCTCCGTGGCATGTGGGATCTTCCCGGACCGGGGCACAAACCTGTGTTCCCTGCATCGGTAGGTGGACTCTCAACCACTGTGCCACCAGGGAAGCCCGGTGTCTCAGGTTTTGCTTCTCATTCTGTGGGAGCAGAGTAAGTGATCACTTTCCCAGAAGCCCCCCAGATGCCTAGTTGTCACCTCACAGATCACTGGCCCCAACTCCAAGGGTGTGCTTTGGGCAGGAATGGTGGATTCACCTCTGCTCTGGAAAGGCCCTGAGGGGCTTGGGGTCATGTTAAGCTTTGAGGTTTTCAAGGGGAGCAGTGTGGCTTTTAGGGCACCCCAGAATGGGGAATCCTCTCTGTGTCACTTCTTAGAGTCTTTTTCTTGCCTGAGTTCCCACAGCCTTGCTGGTTTTATTACCTGGCCTAGAAAACACAGGCTGTTTCTATAAACAGAGGAGCAATGAGAATATCCTGCTTATGTCCCATGAACTTCCAAGAAGAGGTATGGTGAGTAAGCACAAGGTTTTTCTTTGATTTATTATGGAAAAGTTGGAAAATGACTGTATTTAACACTTGGTCAATTTATTTAGAGTATTTTAAATGGAATAACTAGTAAGATGAAAAATGGTCTTTATATTCTTTTTTTTTTTTTTTGGTACGCAGGCCTTTCACTGTTGTGGCCTCTCCCGTTGCAGAGCACAGGCTCCGGACACGCAGGCTCAGCGGCCATGGCTCACTGGCCCAGCCGCTCCGCGGTATGTGGGATCTTCCTGGACCGGGGCACAAACCTGCGTCCCCTGCATCGGCAGGCGGACTCCCAGCCACTGCGCCACCAGGGAAGCCCTGGTCTTTATATTCTTGAATGAGGCTGCATATTGAAGAAAAGGACAGAATGAATATGAGCTTAGATGGGAAGATGGTTGGCTTGAGGGGTATTTCTTCCATGACTGTAACATCTGGAGGAGGGGTAAGAGGGGACCCACAGTGTGCTCTGGGTGCTGGTCCTCAGCTCAGCCTTGGGGTCGTTCTGCTGTGCCCTCTGCTCCTTCAACCAAAGGCCTTGCATTTTAGCTGCAGATTTCTGTACCACATGGACTGTGTCTGGTAAAGAGAAAGCCAGAGAAGTGATTTTTGGATTAGAAAACCAGAAAGAATCCAGTAATCTTAAAAAAAAAAAAAAAGAGAGAGAGAGAGAAAGAATAAAAAACTTCCTTCAATCTGGAATTTTGCTTAAAAGATTCAGCACAGGTCTTTAGTAGACATGGTTTGGTCAGCTCGATAGAACCTCACCCACCTACTTGAAAACAGAAATGTCAAAGTAATGTTTTTTCTAACTTTTAAAAAATGTAAAAGCTGAAGTATAGTTTATTTACAATGTTGTGTTATTTTCTGCTGTACAACAAAGTTATTCAGTTATATATATACATACTTTTTATATTCTTTTCCAAAGTAATGGTTTTTGTTTAAATTTGGATTCTCCCTAAAAGAACTCACTGGAGGCCACTATTATTATATACTGTATCTGTCTACGTACCTATGCATCGTTTATCTGCATCTCCTACTGCAGGCACACACACATATTATCTGTCTATACAGGAATGAATACCAATTTCATAGGGTGGTAGCTTATAAAATCTGAGTGGCTTTTTTTAAAGAAAAAACATAAAGAATCTTACATTGCAAAATTTTCCAGAACCATGACTGTGTTAGCACATGTCTCAACCCTCCCACCATGCCCCCCCTTCTGGCCTGAAGCCTGAGGTCTGATGTCTCTCTTCCTGGAAACCAGGTCCAGGCCTGTGTGGTCCCTGTGAGGGCTCCTGATCAGAGGCTCCCTGATGGGGACGAAGCACTGGTCATGGTAACCGGCAGCCAGAACTGGATACTCACCCCGGGTCCTGGCCCCTCCCTGTCTTTACCGGTCTAAGCAACTGCCAGGAAAAGCATATTTTCGTCGCAAATCCAAATGCTCTGGTCTTGAAGTAGAAAGATGAGAAAACCAGCGACAGTGGCAGCAGTGGGAGGGGAAAGAAAGACAGAGGGAGAGGGCTTACGGGGCTGAGAGTGGTGGCTGGTGGGGTGGGAAGGGGGCAGCAGAGCATCTGCCTTTTTGGTGTGGGAAGAAACGGAGAAATCAGCGGTTTCAGACTCTCCCTGGTTCCCTGACCAGGAGGCTGGAGGCTGCAGCATTCACCAAGGGGAAATTGGCAGCTCACTCATGGGATCCCACTCATGAGAGCGTGTGGTTTCAAGTGAGCTCAGCTGGGTGCTTGGAGCCCAGCTCTCCGGGGCACAATCGCGTCTGTCTGTCTTCCTGGAGCCCTGGGAACCAGGCCCCTGGCCTCCAGAAGACACACTGCCCGCTCAGGCGCAGAGATCAGGCAGGACCGGATGGCGGCACGTCTTCAGGGCCCCGGGCTTGTCCCACTCCCGTCCCCGCCTGAGTGTCCATCTGTCCTCAGGGGTGCAGGGTCCGGGCCCAGGGAGAGGGGAGACAGCAGCCAGGCCCGTACTCAGGGGTCCATGTGGGAGAGTGGAGAGAGAGGGGACGTGCAGCTGAATCCACAAGTAGCGGGGATGGCATCCTGGGGCAGGGAAAATGGCTGTAAAGGACGTTATTTGACGATTTTGAAGAAGCTGGTATTTGGATGAAGAATAGATAGTTTTCAATTTTCTGAATTTTTTATAGTGTTATTATGTAAGATACTATCCTTGTTCTTAGGGGAAAATGCTGAAATATTTAGGGATAAAAGGGAATGATGTCTTTGCAACTTACTTTCAAATGGTTCAGAAAATAACAATTATTAAATATGTAAATATATACATATATGTGTGTGTATATATATACATATATATGTATATATATATATATATATATATATATATATATATATATATATATAGAGAGAGAGAGAGAGAGAGAGAGAGAGAGAGAGAGAGAGAGAATGTAGCAAAATCTGAGTAACTGGTGAATAAGGGGTATGGAGGGTCCTTTGTACTATTCCTGAATGACTTCTCTAAAGTTTGAAATTATTTCAAAATAAGAACTTACAAAATAAAAAAGCAGAAGGTATGGAACTCTTCAGGACCACGTTGTGGGATGTGTTTCTCCTCTGTCTGTGTTAGAATCCCTGGGTGTTAAGGTACAGATGCAGAGGCTCCACCCCTGGAAATCCGCTCCAGCAGGTTCAGGGTGAGCCTGAGGCCAGCAGCTGCCACTTTAAGAAACATTCCTTCTCCAGGAAGCTGTGCTTACAATCCAGGTGGGCAGAGGACAGGTGTGCCCTGCAGAGCTTCTTCCTCCCACCTCTGATGTCCCTGGCTCATCTGAGTTGTGTCTGCAACGTGCAGACCCAGTTCCGAGCTCACCCTGTTGAGGCATGAGGACTAAGTCGCCCACCCAAACCCAGGGGTGTCCCACGTTGACTGGACGCCCTGCTCTTCCCTGTGTCTCTTCACTGACACAGTGGACATGGTGTCCCTAGAGACGGTCTCAGAGTCCTTCAGACCTCCCAGAACCCAGAGGTGATAGTGCTGACACCAAGGGAGGGCTCCTTAGAAGGCGGTGGAGGGCTTCCCTGGTGGCGCAGTGGTTGAGAGTCCGCCTGCCGATGCAGGGGACACAGGCTCGTGCCCCGATCTGGGAGGATCCCATATGCCGCGGAGTGGCTGGGCCCGTGAGCCATGGCCGTTGAGCCTGCGCGTCTGGAGCCTGTGCTCCACAACGGGAGAGGCCACAAGAGTGAGAGGCCCGTGTATCGCAAAAAAAAAAAAAAAAAAAAAAAAAGGCGGTGGAGGTGTTGCTGCTGATGTGGAGGTGATGGAACCATCAGTAAATGATGAGCTTGGGCAGGGAAGGAGAAGGGAGTGAGGGTATAAAGGACACCAGATAAAGGGAGAGACAGGTGCAGGGCGGGAGGGTGGAGCGCAAAACGTCTTTGAGGTTGAGTGTGTTTGTCCCCCAGATATTCTATGGCTGCATACCACGTGTGTGCCAGGCACTGTGCGAGGCGCAGAGTGTAGTAGCAGATACAGCCTGCTCTCTCCTGGCGCTTGCGGGGACTAGGACAGCGGGAAGGGTGACCCATGAAAGGAAATAGTGAGTGGGAAATAGTAGTGTTTAGGAAGTTTAGCACCAGAGGAGGGGGATGAGGAGGGAATTCCTGAATATCAGGAAACCCACTTTTCTTCAGGTCCCATCAGCCTGAAAGACTGTGTGTCCCAATAATAGTAACTATTTAAAAACTCAAAGCTTTTCATCTCCAGCTCTCACCAGTGGCCTTGGGAATCATCAGGGGATCCAGAGCCGTGGGACCCTTCCCCGCTTTGGGCCCCAGAGGTCCCTCTCTTCCACTAGGTGAGTGACGCCCATCCTCCCCTCCGGCTCCCTGTTGCCCTCAGGACTCCGGGCTGCATCTGGCTGCCCCGTGTAGGGAAGGTCTCAACCCCCTCCCTCTCCTCTCCAGAAGGAAATGCACTTGTTTGGTTCTTTTTTTTTTTTTTTTTTTTTTTTTTTGCGGTATGCGGGCCTCTCACTGTTGTGGCCTCTCCCGTTGCGGAGCACAGGCTCCGGACGCGCAGGCTCAGCGGCCACGGCTCACGGGTCTAGCCGCTCCGCGGCACGTGGGATCTTCCTGGACCGGGGCACGAACCCGCGTCCCCTGCATCGGCAGGCAGACTCTCAACCACTGCGCCACCAGGGAAGCCCCTGTTTGGTTCTTATTTACTTACTTTTATTTACCATTTATTTGTTGAGTAGGTAATGCCCTCACAGAGTTGAAAGATAAAAGGTGTAAAGGGTACATGAACATAAAGGCTCTGCCCTTCCACTCTTCCCAGAGGACATGTTTCTTGTGTATCTCTCCGGATATAGTCTCTCTATATTAAGTAATGGATTTTTCTTCATTTTTAAGAACAAATTCTAGTACCTTTTAGATACTGTTTTGTAATTTGCATCTTTCACCTATTTAAAATATATCTTGGAATATGGGGAAAAAATCTGAAAAAAAATATTTATAGTTGAATTGCTTTGCTGTACACCTGAAACTAACACACATATAAATCAACTACACTTCAATAGAAAAATAAAATATATCTTGGAGATAATGCCCCATCATTACATGAGGAGCACCCACATTCTTTCTGACTGCATTGTATTCCATTATACACATGCCCTGTGTTTTAGTTAATTGATTCCCCATTAATAGTTGTTTAGGTTGTTTTCAAACTCTTCCCATTATAATTCACATATGAATACACTGCAGGTGAAATTCCTAAAAGTAGAATTGTTGAGTGAAAGTATATCGATGGATCCTGCCGGGTTTCCTTCCATTGAAGTCCCGATTGACATGGCCACCGACCATTTATGAGTGCCTATTTTTACCCCACACTTCTCACCATAATAATTATCACTTTTTGACACTTGCAATTTTGTAGGTGAAAAAAATGGAGCCCCAATGATATTTTAACCTGCATTCCTCTTACTATAAGTAGATCTGAGCATCTTTTCATCTTTATTTTCATTTTATTTTAGAAGAACTTCCCCTTGGCCATTGTCTTTTTCAATTAGTTTATGTTTTTTATTGAAAAGGAGTTCTTTATAATATATCAGGCCAGGTTAGCTCTTTATTAGTGATGTGAGTTGCAAAATGTATTTTCCAGTTTGTTATTTGTCTTTTAGCTGTACTTATGCTGGTTTTTGCCATGCAGATTCTAAAACATTTGTATGTATGTGGTTGATCAGTTTTTTTCTTTTATGGCTTCTGTATTTTGTTTCATGGTTAGGAAGATATTCTTTATACCAAAATTATTATTATTATTTTTTAAAGTTTCCAGGATACTAACTACTGCCACAAAGTAAGTGAATTCTTTTTTTTAATGGAAATGCATTTATTTTATTTATGTATTTATTTTTACTTTACTTTGGTTGTGTTGGGTCTTCGTTTCTGTGCAAGGACTTTCTCTAGTTGTGGCAAGTGGGGGCCACTCTTCATCGCGGTACACGGACCTCTCACTATCGCGGCCTCTCTTGTTGCGGAGCACAGGCTCCAGACGCGCAGGCTCAGTAGTTGTGGCTCACGGGCCTAGTTGCTCCGTGGCATGTGGGATCCTCCCAGACCAGGGCTCGAACCCGTGTCCCCTGCATTAGCAGGCAGATTCTCAACCACTGCGCCACCAGGGAAGCTCATCAAAATTATTATTATTATTATTATTTTCCAGTACGCGGGCCTCTCACCATTGTGGCCTCTCCCGTTGCGGAGCACAGGCTCCGGACGTGCAAGCTCAGCGGCCATGGCTCACGGGCTCAGCCGCTCCGCGGCATGTGGGATCCTCCCCGACCAGGGCATGAACCCATGTCCCCTGCATCGGCAGGTGGACTCTCAACCACTGCACTACCAGGGAAGCCCTGGACTTTTAATTCTGTCCCATTTATCTGCCTACCTTTCATCGTTACCACGCTATTCCAATGATTAATTACACCATGTCAATATCTACCTGGGCTCACCCATCATCACCCTTCTTTTTCAGAAAAGGTCCAGATGGCTTTGTTTTCTTATTTCTGTGCTTGATCCTTAGGATCAGTTTATCTAAACAATCTTGTTAGTATTTTATTAGGATTGTTAACTTATGGGCTATTTATTTATATAGTAGGTTAGGGAGAAATGACATTTATGATGTTTCCCATTCTAAGAATATGATAGGCTTTTCTATTTGCTCAGGTTATTTTTGTGTGTGTCCTACAGTAACATTTTAATTTTTTATAGAGATTTTTACTTATTTCTTGAGCTTGTTTCCCAAGTAACTTTTCTTTTTTCTATTGTAAATTACTCTTTAATACGCCTTGTAACTCACTGTGATTAGTATATGTTGAAGGATATTGTTAATTATTTCTGTATATTAATTTAAAATTCAGTCTCCTTACTGAATTTTCCTATTGCCAGTGAATAAGAAACATTGGGCAGGAGTTTTAATCATTAGAAACTAGTTTTTTACCTCTTCCCACTAATATTTATTCATGGGATAAATTATTTCTCTATCACTGGTCAATTCAAGTTTTCCCGTGACTAATGTTGAGTGCTATTCTCATTAACTGATTTGTCAGTTATATGCTGCTGATTTGTGAGCTCTAGTTATGTTGGTGTATCAGGGGTTTTATGTCATTTATATTGATGCCAGTATTTTTGTCAACCCAGCAAAAAATTTAAATATTGTTCCAGTGAATTCTCTGATTCACTTCTCTTCACTAGTTGATTTATCAAACAGTAGAAGAGCCTATTCATTATAATCCATTACTTCTACCAGAAATTGATCTCTTCTTATTTAATGACTGTTTTTGGTATGTTCTGAAATTTCTTTTGGCTATAATTTGCTTGATGTCAGTACAATTTCTTTGCTTCTATTTGTCACTTTTATTTCATGTTTCATTAATTTGTATCTGGATTTTCCCTCAGTTTTTGAGTAGATAAATTTAAAGATGAAAAAAGAAAATCTCTTTCATATACATGCACATCAGAAATCTGTAATTATGTTCCAAAACAGCTTTCAGTGGCAGTTATAATGGCAAATTTAAGTTTTAATAAGCTTTTAATAAACATTTTGCATTTTTTTGTGTGTTCTGGTGTCTCTTCCCTGTGTTTGAAAATACATTGTAGGCCCTTTACCACATTGCTCACTCATGTGGCAGGGTTTAGACAGTGCATTTTGGGACCCTGCTGAGAGCTGGGACTCATCCAATTTGGGTTTAGTGGTTTGCAGTCACTTCAGTGTGTAATCAGTTCCTGCTGGTGTCTGGTGATGACCGGCTCCCAGGAATATCTTACAGCTAGTTCTGTGGCTGACTCAGGGACATAGGAGTCCATTCTACAGCCACCTGCTCCAAGACAGAGTGGACAGAGATGGTGGTCCTAACTCTTTGCGGTAATGATATCTCATCTCTGCCGATATTCAATAGCATACAACCACATGAAGGCTAAAGGTCTTCCTGGGCCACGGAAGTTTGGTGCAGGCCTGGCCTCCCAAGCCTCGTGCAAAGCACCTCTGCACCTACATAGGCCCCGAGCTTCTCTAGTTTCTCTCAGATAATCAAAGGTCCTTTGGTGACTTCTGATCACAAAACTCCATCTCAATGAGGTGATTATAATGTCCAGGCCTGCGTAATAATGAGAGCTTCTAACTTGATTCAAAGTTGCACCAACCCTTGCATCACCTGCTGGACCTTCTTCAGGTCGGGACTGGGATGGGGAATACCAGGATCATGTGTTGAGATGTTCTGGGGATGTGAACCCCAAAAGCAGCCTCCTCCCTCCACAGAGGAGCTTCACCCTATGTCCAGCCCATGTCAGACCATACTAGATCAAGAAGTGGATTGTTGTGGTGAGCCACTGAGATTTCAGGGTCTGTGGTTTGGACAGTATGGCCAAGCCCATTCTCACCAATATGAGGGTGTAGTTAGTGCTGCAGGCACTCTAAAAGCATATGTGCTCTTTCCAGGTTTAAGATTGATCTGAGGCTTCCTTAGTGACCTTGGGAAGCCCCTTCCTGGGGCCTCGGCACCCTCATCTCTTAAGTGGGAGTGCAGGGCTCAGTGAACCCAGGTGTCCTTCCCAGCTCTCACACTTAACATCTTAGATTCAGTAGAGAGTAGTGGATATGTATAAATCTTCACTACCTTGGACCCAGATGCCAGCAAACCTCACCAGCAAGACAGCCTGGCATGGCGGTTATAACATGGACATCAGAGCAGGGCTCCCTAGTTTCATATCCTTCCTTCCCCAGTATAAGCTGTGTGAACTTAGGTAGGTTAATCAACCTCTCTCTGACTCAGTTTTCCATCATTCTTCATAGCTTTTCTTCTAGAGGTCTTGCACATATTTTGTTAGACTTATACCTAAGTATTTCATTTTGGGGGTGCACTGGGTTTTTAGTTTCAAATTCCACTTGTTCATAACTGGTATGTAGAAAGGTGTTTGACTTTTGTATATTAACCTTATATCTTGCAATCTTGCTATAATTGCTTCTTAGGTCCAGGAGTTTGTTTGTTTGTTTTTGATTCTTTTAAATTTCTACATGGACAGTCATGCCCTCTGTGAACAAAGACAGCTTTGTTTCTTCCTTCTCAAGCTTAGATCATTTATTTCCTTTTCTTATTGCATTGGCTAGGACTTATAGTACGACACTGAAAACGAGTGGTGAGAAGGTCTAGTACGACACTGAAAACAAGTGGTGAGAAGGGATTCATTACTTTATTTTTAAAATTTATTTTATTTATTTTTTGGCCACACCGCATGGCATGCAGGATCATAGTTCCCCGACCAGGTGTCAAACCTGTGCCCCTGCAGTGGAAGCGATGAGTCCTAACCACTCAACGGCCAGGGTGGTCCCCCATTACTTTTTAAATGGAGACAATAATGGGATCTGCCCAGTAGAGTTCTTTCAAGGTTTTGGAAATCAGTGCCTGTAAAGTGCTGAGATGAGACGTGGAACTTAGTAAGCACTGCGGAAGCATAAATTCCTCAGGGCTCCCTCTGCCTGGCTGACCCCAGATGGGTTAAGTGACTTCTCCACCCCACGTTTCAGGTGGGTGCTCAGGTCAGGTGAGAGAGCTGGGGCTTGGGGTCAAGGGTGTTAGATCCAGTAAGCTATCACTGCCAGAGTTGCTTTTCCTGAGCAACAGGTTTCTTGCCGCACCTGCATCTAGAGGCCGAGAAGTGACACGGGCTCATTATTAAAAACTCTCCATTGTTTCCAGTTTAATTCCAGCTGAGGACGGAAGCCACAGCCCCTTTCTTCACTTCACTTATTGTGGTTACCTTCAAGACGTGGACTTGAAGCACCCTTGAGCCGCCCCTTCCTTGGGAAGGGTAACCCCGAAGCTGCCCAAGACCACGTCCTGCCCAGCAGGAGCTCTGGGGCCCCAGGAGGAGGAAGGGGCGCTGAGCCTCAGAGGGGCGGCCCCCAGACTGTTCTCAGACCCCTCCCGGCAGCAGTGGTGTCGGGAGTGGGGCTCAGCTCTCAGGAGCTTGGTGTGTCTCTGCACTGTCTGAGGAAAGAGGCCGTCTCTGGACCTCTCATGCCGAGAACCTCAGCCCTGAGCGCCACCCACACAGTCTCCGCCTGTTCGTGGGCATGCTTAGCAAAATCAGGTCTTCTAAGTAAATCCATCCTGGGAGGAAAGAGAGATGCCTTGGCCTGAGCTCGGACTCCTAGGCTTATTTCTGGACTCACCCGGTGACTTTCTGATCTTGGAGTCCTTCAGCCTCCTTGGGATTTTCTCACTTGCCTCTAAAATGGGCATTTGAGAAGCCACCAAGTCCCTAAGCCACAGTGGGGAGCTGACAGTGTCCAGGAGTGGCTGGTCCTCCTGCTACAGAGTGGGGGAGAGTATTGACCAGCCCTCCCTCCTCCTTTTCCCTCCCCCCACCTTCTCCTTCCTTGATAGCAAGGGACAGAGTCCATTTCTGAGCCACAGTCAAGAGATTTGGAAAGTACTGAAAAGTCCTACTTACTTAAGAAAAAGTCTTTAGAAAGAACTCACTGATCTTTAGACATTCTTTGGGCTCTAGCCTTAATTTACAGTCACTGGGCAGTCAGCACGGGGGGCAGGACATGCCATCCCTGTTGCTGGAAAGTTTAGAGCGTGAATAAATTAGAATTCCTGTTGTAGAACTGCGCAGGGCCCAGCAAAATGTCTTCATCAGGGTACCGTTTACAACCCCGAAGGCAGCAGCATTTCCTGGGGTTTAGTAGGAGTCTGACCAGGAATAAATTGCTGCAGGCTTCTTTTTTTTTTTTTTTTTTGCGGGACGCGGGCCTCTCACTGTTGTGGGCTCTCCCGTTGCAGAGCACAGGCTCCGGATGCGCAGGCTCAGCGGCTGTGGCTCACGGGCCCAGCCGCTCAGCAGCATGTGGGATCTTCCCGAACCAGGGCACGAACCGGTGTCCCCTGCATCGGCAGGTGGACTCTCAACCACTGCGCCACCAGGGAAGCCCTGTTTCAGCCTTTTCATTGGAAAAAAGTCCTGCCCCAGATCCTCTGTCACCACGAGTGCCTGCTGGCCGGACCTGACCTTCTTTAATAAAGCTCCTTCCTGAGGCTTTGAGAGCAGAACTTAATTAACCGGGCAGAAGAGAGGACAAGTTGGTGCTCCATATTAATTCTGGGATGACGGGAAGGGGAGGCTGGTCTTTTCTGTGCTGGGTGTAGCCCTCACCCCAGGGAAAGCTGTAACGTGAGGGGACCTCATACAGTGGATGGCTTCTCTCTGCAGCAGAGACTAATGTCCATTTCAAGAGCACCTTCTGCCTGGATGAGGGGAGGAGCAGGGTCACAGCCAAATGTCAGAGGAGACCCCCTGCTCTCCAGGCCTGCAGGTGTGGAGGGCAGCCCAGCGTGCTTAGCGATCTGCATGTTCCCGCTGCAATGTGTGACATCCGGCCCCAGGCACATTCTATGCAGCGTGGGGCACTGGAGTGATGCTCTGTAAAGGGATGAGGGTTTGCTGTTTCAGAGTCTAAGACCCCTGGCTGGAATCCACAGGAAGATTTCAGGACGTGGTCCAGGGGAAGACCTGCTCAGGACCTGGAGAGGGTAGGGGCAAAGGGCCCCAGAAGAAATCTGCCCTGCTGCTGGGGCCTGACCTGTGGGAGCCCTCGCATCCCTGGTCCTGCGTGTGGTGACCTGTCTCCCTGCTCCCCCTCAGCTTATCAAGGTGAAGGGGAAGACGGTGGGCGCTCACCTCTTCCGCCAGCTGCCGAGGACGGCTCTTCCCAGGTTTGGAGTTCTGGACTCCAGATGTAGGTCTAAGACTCAGAGCATGTTGAACACTGTGGCAGACGGCCAGGAGGGGAGGGGGCTCAGGCTTAGGGTGGATGAACTGCGGACCTCAGGGGGGTTCAGCCAACAGATGACATGGGGGAGGTGAAGCGGGGGAAGGGGCAGGAAGTGGGCAGTCGTTTCAGACCAGCTTCTGGGCCCCTCCCCTGCTGCTGATGCAGAGGGGAGGGGACACGCCAGCCGCCACTTGACACCCAGCTACCTCTCTTTTAGTGCACGGCCACCACCCACCCACTGACAGTGCTGAGGTGTGGAGGGGGCGGGTTTGCCCAGCATCCCTGCAGCGGCAGAGGGCGGAGGGGCTCAGGATCCGTGGGACCCACCCGGCGTGGGACCGGGCTCCGCCTCTGGATTCGTGGCTACAGAGGAGAAAAAGACTCTGCTTTGGAGGGAGATTGCTGAGATCTAGGTTCCATCACTTACCATCTGGCAGCCTGGGGAAATTCTCCAACTGTCAGGGGCCCATATGAACGCCCATGCTCAGAATGGCAGGGCATGACCGGGGCGGCTTTTAGGATGCAGGAGAGACCCTGGTCCTGTCATTGTGTCTCCCCCGAGTGAGAAATGAAGCCTCCCAAGTCGTAAACCTCTGAGACACACTGTCAGAGGCAGAAGGCTCTCAGATGTGCGTGTCCAAATGTGGGGAGGCTGGGCTGTGAGCCGCGCTGGAAATTGGAAACAGCCTTATAGTGAAGCGTGACTAAGGGTGTCACTCGGGGAAGTTATGGAGGCTCCTCGTATCCAGATGAGTGTGTTAAAGACAGCATCTTGGAATTTTCAGACACCGAGTGGTGCGCGCTGCTGCGGCTTCATCCTGTGGTCTGCGATCCCGGGGCGAGGGGTTCACACATCCCGGGCCCTGAGTGGGGGATGGTGCGGGGAGGGGCCGGGCTGCCCTCTCTGCCTCGCTTCTCCTCCAGCCTGGGTGAAAGCTGGCAGCGCTCCTGTTGCTAAGATGATTCTGTGATCGCAGCGCTTTTGTTCCCTGGGGCTGCATGAGCTGGTGTAGGGCGAGCACAGCTGTCATCTTGGTGGCTGGGTAGGGGGCGTGGAGGGGGGATGGACAGAAGGCTGAGGACCCAGCTTTGAACCCAGACCCCTCCCCAGCCCAGACATGTGCCCTCCTGCCGGTGCCCCTCCGTCTCCCAGGAGGCCCCGAGTTGGGGCTCTTCTGTCTCAAACACGTCTTCTCCGTGTTCTTTTATTTTTTGTTGGAAAAAAATTTTTAATCTAAAAACTCATTTCCCAGGGCTAATTAAGAGCTAAGCCCTGCCAATTTTTATCAGTTTTCTTGACCAAAAAGAGCTATTCAGCGTTTTCTTCAAAATAAGATAATATATAATAGATTTTGATAAATCTTTCTAAATGAGGACATGATACTGCAGGCAGTTCAAGGAAAAATAGCATTAACTTTTTCTTTGGTGTAACCAAAAGGATATCCAAAAGTTAGCAAATGTTGACATTTCAAGTGATAAGAAATTGCCAAATGGAAGTTTAAACTCTGGTTTAAAAAAAAAAAGTTGTGGCCTGTCTTGTCCTCATACTGTAGGAAAGATACACATACAACCCACATCTGCCTGTGTGTTTTTGAGTATCCCAGATCTAGAGTCATACCAAACTGCAGAAGTGTATTTGGTCAAAGCAGAGGGAGCCCCACATGTGCCAGGGAGATGTCTCAGGGGCCCAGCACCTGGCTCAGCGGAGTCCCGTGGGCACCCTCCTGGGTGGACAATGCATTGTCCCCTCGCCCCACCCCTGACAGCTTCGTGGGAAGTGTGGCTGCTGTGTAGGCGGGGCTGCTCTGTCCTGGGGACACTAGAGGTTCCCACGGGCAAGGCTGAGCCCATGTTCCTGGAAAGGGGTTCTCCACGCCGCGTGAGGCTGCTCGGGCTCCTGGCCCTGCCAGCCCAGGAAGTCACCTCATCCCAGCCTCCTGTGGATGCTGGCCAACCCCCCAACCCTCCCCAAGCCCACTCCCTGGGGCGGACACCATGTGAAGCCAGCCTACTGTTTTTCGAGCACCAGCTTTGTGCCAGGGACTTGCACACGTCCCCTCCTTGAATCTTGACAATTGTTCTGTCAGGGAGACTCTGTTAGGCTCGCTTTACAACGTGGAAGCTGATACTCACCCAAGCATGGGCCTTGCTCAAGGCCACGGGGCCACTGGGGTGGAGCCCAGCCCAGCTGGCCCCGGAGCCAAGTCTCCCAGTGCACTGCCCTGCACACAGGCCCCTGGCTGGCAGCCGGCTGCAGAGTGGATGCACACACAGGAAATGGGACATGTGGAGCCGGAGTGGAGGGACTGATAGCCCAGAAAATAGTGCCAGAGCCACTCTCAGACTTGTGGCTTCTTACCTTTCTTTCTGTTTTTAAAATCTGGGGCCAAGAGTCCTCGCCCCTAGACTCAGTGCAATTGGGAAGTTTTTCTGCTCCGGGCTGTCTGTTTCCATGGATAAAATAAAATGGAAGTAATAAAAATAACAGCAGGACTCTTAAAAGTATGGAACATTAATGTCCAGAAAACATTTACTGCTTTGGAAAATCTATCAATCGAAGGACTATATATGCTAATGAAAGTAAAATGCATGAAAGCGCAAGAACCCCACAAACTGTGTGTAATTTCAGAAGTGAACTGAAGGACAGGAGAACAGCAATCGAGTTCATCCGGGGCTTAACCCAGCCTCCCATTACGGGAGAAAACCCTGGATGCCACAGATTTCATCCCTGTAAAGCTTAGTGAGTCAGTGACAAGTCCTGCAGCCAGTCAGATTCCGTATTGGAAGCATTACATCATGGGGGCAAAGGCTCATTGGTTGCCTGGCCTCTGAGACCCACCCCCAAGCTTCTGACCAGTGTAAAACGGCTTGTCCTGGGGGTGGGCGAGACAGGGCCTCCCAGAGTGAAGCTCGGTCCAGCTTCGAGCATCCATCTGGTTCAGAAGGCTGTCCTTACCTGGAGGTCACTTCCTGGGGGACCTGGCCATGCTTCCCTCCTGCGGGTCGGTTTCCAGATCCATAATGAGAGGGGACTGAACTGGAATGGGGCTGGACTCCTGCAGCAGAGGGTCCCCTGGGCCCTGGCCATGCCTGTGGCTGTGGTTTCATGGGCGCACAGCCTACCTCCCATCCGCTGTCTCACGGCAGAGGTGAGTTGTGGTGGGGCCTCTGGCCTGCAAAGCCGTCCCGTTGCCTCTCTGCCCCTTTACAGACATAGTCTGTGGCCCCTGGACTAGAGGACTGAGCAGGTCTGTACTCTGGCATTGTAAGGTCAGTTCTTAAATTCCCAACGAACTTTCAAGCCCTCGCCAGTGGCGCATTTGCTTGAAGAAATATTTGTAGCAAATCCCTTTACAGACGCTCCCTCGCAGTTGGTGTGGTGGAGTGTGAGCCATGGCGATGCTGAACTCCCTTGTTGCCCACGGTCTGCTGCACCAGGAAGGCCACAGCAAGGAGGAGGTACAGGGTCACCTCCTCCACTCTGTCTCAGGAACTGAATCCATCCCCGGGCTCGCATCCCCTCCGCCCATGTGGAAGGCGGCACCCCTGGAAGGGTAGCAGGTGTGAGGAATGCCCCGGAAGCACACGCCCTGCTGTTGAGAGGCACAGGGGACTGAGGCCCCTAAGGTCTTCGGGATCCCAGTGAGGCTGGGCCGAGGGGGCAGCTGGATGGGGCCGGTCAGGCCCATCCCAGGCTGGCACTGCAGCTGTGTCTTTGGCTAAGGCAGCAAAGTGTGGCCAAAACCTGACCTGTTTGGTTTCGTGGGAGCCTATGGCCTACCAGTTAGTTCTCAATCAACTCACATGTGGTACCTGTGAAGATGCTCAGGCAAACAACCAACGGGTCACTGAGGAGATAAAAAACACCTGGAGACTTATGAAAATGAAAACAGAATGATCCAAAACCTATGGGATGCCGCAAAAGCAGTTTTAAGAGGGAAGTTTACAGCCATACAAGCCTACTTCAGGAAACAAGAAAAATCTCAAATAAACAACCTAACCTTACACCTAAAGGACCAGAAAAAGAAGAACTAACAAAACCCAAAGTTAGTAGAAGGAAAGAAATCATAAATGTCAGAGTCGAATAAATGAAGTAGAGACTAAGAAAACAATAGAAAATTTCAATGAAACTAAAAGCTGGTTCTTTGAAAAGATAAAGAACATTGATAAACCTTTAGCCAGACTCGTCAAGAAAAGAAGAGAGAGGGTCCATTTTAAGAAATGAAAAATAAGTTACAACGGACACCACAGAAATATGAAAGATCATGAGAGATTATTATGAACAATTATATGTCAATAAAAAGGACAACCTAGGGCTTCCCTGGTGGTGCAGTGGTTGAGAGTCCGCCTGCCGATGCAGGGGATGTGGGTTCGTACCCCGGTCCGGGAAGATCCCACATGCCGCGGAACGGCTGGGCCTGTGAGCCATGGCCGCTGAGCCTGCTTGTCCGGAGCCTGTGCTCCGCAACGGGGGAGGCCACAACAGTGAGAGGCCCATGTACCGAAAAAAAAAAAAAAAAAAAAGGACAACCTAGAAGAAATGGACAAATTTCTAGAAATGTACAATCTCCCAAGACTGAATCAGGAAAAATAAAAAATATCAACAGACCAATTACCAGTAATGAAATTGAATCAGCAATTTTAAAAACACACACAAAAAACTCTCAACAAAGTCCAGGACCAGACGGCATCATAGGTGAATTCTACCAAACATTTAGAGAAGAGTTAACACCTATCCTTCTGAAACTATTCCAAAAAACTGCAGAGGAAGAAACACTCCCAAACTCATTCTGTGAAACCACCATCACCCTGAGGCCAGCATCAGACTAAGATACCACAAGAAAAGAAAATTACAGCCAATATCACTGATGAACATAGATGAAAAAGTCCTCAACAAAATACAGTTGACCCTTGAACAGCACAGGAGTTGGGGATGCTGACTCCTGTGCAGTCAAAACACTGCATATAGTCCGACTGTGGATCATGTGATACCATAATACATATTTGCAATTCCCTAGTGACTAATGATGTTGAACATGTTTTCCTGGGCTTGTTGGGCATTTGTATATATTCTTTAGAGAAAAGTCTACTCATGTCCTTTGCCCATTTTAAAATTGGGCTGTTCGTCTTTTTACTGTTGAGTTGTAAGTGTTCTCAGTATGTCATATGATATCAGATATATGATTTGCAAATATTTTCCCCCATCCTTTGGGTTGTCTTTTCATTTTCTTGATGTTTCTGAGTTTTTAAAGCATGTAGATACGAGGGTTTCTGTGGTTATCACACTTAGATGGTTTTCAGGAATGACGTCATGTCATGAGGGAAACAGTTCCAAACATCAGTTTTTTTTTTTTTTTTGCTTTATAACAAATTTAATCAGTTATACATATACATATGTTCCCATATCCCCTCCCTTTTGCGTCTCCCTCCCACCCTCCCTATCCCACCCCTCCAGGTGGTCACAAAGCATCGAGCTGATCTCCCTGTGCTATGCGGCTGCTTCCCACTAGCTATCTACCTTACGTTTGGTAGTGTATATATGTCCATGCCGCTCTTTCACTTTGTCACAGCTTTTAAGCATCTTGCCATGAGGCAGCCATTGTGGTACAAAAATTTCATGGTTACTCAAATTGAAAGTTTAAAGGTCTTGTTTTTATAAAACTATTCACATCGGTGACATGAGCAGAACTTAATGAATTGATGTCAACCTCTATGCCACAGTTACTTGTCTGCAAATGAATTTCAAGTGAGGTGCTATTTGTAAACCTAACCCCAGAATTTCTTTTTTTTTTAATTAAATTAAATTAATTTATTTTTTATACAGCAGTTTCTTATTAGTTATCTATTTTATACATATTAGTGTATATATATCAATCCCATATCTCCCAATTCATCCCCCCCCACCGCACTTCCTCCCCTTGGTGTCCATATGTTTGTTCTCTACATCTGTGTCTCTGTTTCTGCCTTGCAAACTACTTTGTCTGTACCATTTTTCTAGATTCCACATATATGCGTTAATATACGGTATTTTTCTCTTTCTGACTTACTTCACTCTGTATGACAGTCTCTAGGTCCATCCACATCTCTACAAATGATGCAATTTCATTCCTTTTTATGGCTGAGTATATTCCATTGTGTACATGTACCGCATCTTCTTTATCCATTCATCTGTCGATGGACACTTAGGTTGCTTCCATGACCTTGGCTATTGCTGCAATGAACACTGGGGTACATGAGTCCTTTTGAATTATGGTTTTCTCTGTGTATATGCCCAGCAGTGGGATTGCTGGGTCATATGGTAATTCTATTTTTAGTTTTGTAAGGAACCTCCATACTGTTCCCCATAGTGGCTGTGTCAATTTACATTCCCATCAACCATGCAAGAGGGCTCCCTTTTCTTCACACCCTCTCCAGCATTTGTTGTTTGTAGATTTTCTGATGATGCCCATTCTAACTGGTGTGACGTGATACCTCATTGTAGTTTTGATTTGCATTTCTCTAATAATTAGTAATGTTGAGCAGCTTTTCACGTGCCTCTTGGCCATCTGTATGTCTTCTTGGAGAAATGTCTATTTAGGTCTTCTGCCCATTTTTTGATTGGGTTGTTTGTTTTTTTAATATTGAGCTGCATGAGCTGTTTATATATTTCAGAGATTAATCCTTTGTCCGTTGACTCATTTGCAAATATTTTCTCCCATTCTGAGGGTTGTCCTTTCATTCTGTTTATAGTTTCCTTTGCTGTGCAAAAGCTTTGAAGTTTCATTAGGTCCCATTTGTTTATTTTTGTTTTTATTTCCATGACTCTAGGAGGTGGGTCAAAAAAGATCTTGCTGTGATTTATGTCAGAGTGTTCTTCCTATGATTTTCCTCTAAGAGTTTTATAGTGTCCAGTCTTACATTTAAGTCTTTAATCCATTTTGAGTTTATTTTTGTGTATGGTGTTAGGGAGTGTTCTAATTTCATTCCTTTACATGTAGCTGTCCAGTTTTCCCAGCACCACTTATTGAAGGGACTGCCTTTTCTCTTGTATATCCTTGCCTCCTTTGTCATAGATTAGTTGACCATGGGTGCATGGGTTGATCTCTGGGCTTTCTATCCTGTTCCATTGATCTATATTACTGTTTTTGTGCCAGTACCATACTGTCTTGATTACTGTAGCTTTGTAGTATAGTCTGAAGTCAGGGAGTCTGATTCCTCCAGCTCCATTCTTTTCCCTCAAAATTGCTTTGGCTATTTGGAGTCTTTTTTGTCTCCATACAAATTTTAAGATTTCTTTGTTCTAGTTCTGTAAAAAATGCCATCGGTAATTTGATAGACATTGCATTGAATCTGTAGATTGCTTTGGGTATTATAGTTGTTTTCACAATGTTGATTCTTCCAATTCAAGAACATGGTATATCTCTCCATCTATTTGGGTCATCTTTGGTTTCCTTCATCAGTGTCTTATAGTTTTCTGAGTACAGGTCCTTTACCTCCTTAGGTAGGTTTATTCCTAGGTAATTTTTTCTTTCTGATGCAATGATAAATAGATTGTTTCTTGATCTTTTGTTGTTAGTGTATAGGAATGCAAGAGATTTCTGTGCATTAATTTTGTATCCTGCAACTTTACCAAATTCATTGATTAGCTCTAGTAGTTTTCTGGTGGCATCTTTAGGATTATCTATGTATAGTATCATGTCACCTGAAAACAGTGACAGTTTTACTTCTTCTTTTCCAATTTGTATTCCTTTTATTTCTTTTTCTTCTCTGATTACCATGGCTAGGACTTCCAAAACTATGTTGAATAATAGTGGTGAGAGTGGACATCCTTGTCTTTTTCCTGATCTTAGAGGAAATGCTTTCAGTTTTTCACCATTGAGAATGATGTTTGCTGTGGGTTTGTCATATATGACCTTTAGTATGTTGAGGTAGGTTCCCTCTATGCCCACTTTCTGGAGAGTTTTTATCATAAATAGGTGTTGAATTTTGTCAAAAGCTTTTTCTGCATCTACTGAGATGATCACATGGTTTTTTATTCTTCAAGTTGTTAATATGGTGTATCACATTGATTGATTTGCATATATTGAAGAATCCTTGCATCCCTGGGATAAATGCCACTTGATCGTGGTGTATGATCCTTTTAATATGTTGTTGGATTCTGTTTGCAAGTATTTTGTTGAGGATTTTTGCATCTATATTCATCAGTGATATTGGTCTGTAATTTTCTTGTTTTGTAGTATCTTTGTCTGGTTTTGGTATCAGGGTGATGGTGGCCTCATAGAATGAGTTTGGGAGTGTTCCTTCCTCTGCAAATTTTTGGGAAGATTTGAGAAGGATGGGTGTTAGCTCTTCTCTAAATGTTTGATAGAATTCACCTGTGAAGCCATCTGGTCCTGGACTTTTGTTTGTTGGAAGACTTTTAATCCCAGTTTCAATTTCATTCCTTGTGATTGGTCTGTTCATACTTTCTATTTCTTCCTGGTTCAGTCTTAGAAGCTTATACCTTTCTAAGAATTTGTCCATTTCTTCCAGGTTGTCCATTTTATTGGCATAGAGTTGCTTGTAGTAGTCTTTTAGGATGCTTTGTATTTCTGCAGTGACCGTTGTAACTTCTCCTTTTTCATTTCTACTTTCATTGATTTGAGTCCTCTCCCTCTTTTTCCTGATGAGTCTGGCTAAAGGTTTATCAATGTTGTTTATCTTCTCAAAGAACCAGCTTTTAGTTTTACTGATCTTTGCTATTGTTTTCTTTGTTTCTATTTCATTTATTTCTGCTCTGATCTTTATGATTTCTTTCTTTCTACTAACTTTTGTTGTTGTTCTTCTTCTTCTTTCTCTAGTTCCTTTAGATTGTTCAATGAGATTTTTCTTGTTTCTTGAGGTAGGATTGTATTGCTATAAACTTAGAACTGCTTTTGCTGCATCCCATAGATTTTGGATTGTCGTGTGTTCGTTATCATTTGTCTGTAGGTATTTTCTGAATTCCTCTTTGATTTCTTCAGTGATCTCTTGGTTATTTAGTAACGTATTATTTGGCCTCCATGTGTTTGTTTTTCACATTTTTTCCTTGTAATTTATTTCTAATCTCATAGCATTGTGGTTGGAAATGATGCTTGATATGAGTTCAATTTTCCTAAATTGAAGAATAAAAACCATATGATCAACTCAATAGATGCAGAGCCTTGATTTGTGAAGATGTGATCTATCCTGGAGAATATTCCATGTGCACTTGAGAAGAAAGTGAAATCTGCTGTTTTTGGATGGAATGTCCTATAAATACCAATTAAATATCTGTCAATATCTATCTGGTCTATTGTGTCATTTAAAGCTTGTGTTTCCTTATTAATTTTCTTTTTGGATGATCTGTCCATTGGTGTAAGTGAGGTGTTAAAGTCCCCCACTATTATTGTGTTACTGTCGATTTCCTCTTTTATAGCTGTTAGCAGTTGTCTTATGTATTGAGGTGCTCCTTTATTGGGTGCATATATATTTATAATTGTTATATCTTCTTCTTGGATTGATCCCTTGATCATTATGTAGTGTCCTTTCTTGTCTCTTGTAACATTCTTTATTTTAAAATCTATTTTATCTGATATGAGTATTGTTACTCTAGCTTTCTTTTGATTTCCATTTGCATGGAATATCTTTTTCCATCCCCTCACTTTCAGTCTGTATGTGTCCCTAGGTCTGAAGTGTGTTTCTCCTAGACAGCATATATATGGGTCTTGTTTTTGTATCCACTCAGCAAGCCTGTGTCTTTTGGTTGGAACATTTAATCAATTCACATTTAAGGTAATTATTGAAATGTATGTTCCTATGACTATTTTCTTAATTGTTTTGCATTTGTTTGTGTAGGTCCTTTTCTTCTCTTGTGTTTCTCACTTAGAGAAGTACCTTTAGCATTTGTTGTAGAGTTGGTTTGGTGGTGCTGAATTCTCTTACCTTTTGCTTGTCTGTAAAGCTTTTGATTTCTCTGTCAAACCTGAATGAGATCCTTGCCAGGTAGAGTAGTCTTGGTTGTAGGTTCTTCCCTGTCATCACTTTAAATATATCACGCCAGTCTCTTCTGGCTTGTAGAGTTTCTACTGAGAAAGCAGCTGTTAACCTTATGGGAGTTCCCTTGTATGTTATTTGTCATTTTTCTCTTGTTGCTTTTAATAACTTTTCTTTGTCTTTAATTTTTCTCAGTTTGATTACTATGTGTCTCGGCATGTTTCTCCTTGGTTTTATCCTGCCTGAGACTCTGTGCACTTCCTGGACTTGGGTGGCTATTTCCTTTCCCATGTTAGGTAAGTTTTCAACTATAATATCTTCAAATATTTTCTCGGGTCTTTTCTCTCTCTCTCTTCTCCTTCTGGGACCCCTATAATGCGAATGTTTTTGCACTTAATGTTGTCCCAGAGGTCTCTTAGGCTGTCTTCATTTCTTTTCATTCTTTTTTCTTTATTCTGTTCCACAGCAGTGAATTCCACCATTCTGTTTTCCAGGTAACTTATCCGTCTTCTGCCTCAGTTATTCTGCTACTGATTCCTTCTAGTGTATTTTTCATTTCAGCTATTGTATTTTTCATCTGTGTTTGTTTGTTCCTCAATTCTTCTAGGTCTTTGTTAAACATTTCTTGCATCCTCTTGATCTTTGCCTCCATTCTTTTTCCAAGGTCCTGGATCATCTTCACTATCATTGTTCTGAATTCTGTTTCTGGAAGGTTGCCTATCTCCACTTCATTTGGTTGTTTTTCTGGGGTTTTATCTTGTTCCTTCATCTGGGACATAGTCCTCTGCCTTTTCATTTTGTCTATCTTTCTGTGAATGTGGTTTTCATTCCACAGGCTGCAGGATTATAGGTCTTCTTGTTTCTGCTGTCTGCCCTCTGGTGGATGAGGCTATCTAAGATGCTTGTGAAAGCTTCCTGATTGGAGGAACTGGTGGGGGGTAGAGCTGGCTGTTGCTCTGGTGGGCAGAGCTCAGTAAAACTTTAATCCACTTGTCTGCTGAAGGGTGAGGTCGAGTTCCCTCCCTGCTGGTTGTTTGGCCTCAGGCAACCCAGCACTGGAGCCTTACAGATCCTTTGGTGGGGCTAATGGTGGCTCCGGGAGGGCTCACACCAAGGAGTACTTCTCAGAACTTCTGTTGCCAGTGCCCTTGTCCCCATGATGAGGCACAGCCACCCCTCACTTCTGCAGGAGACCCTCCAACACTAGTACATCTTTTCAGGATGGTTTTTAGTAGCTCACACACAGAAAAATTATTCTGATATGTTATTTTTAAAAGATTTATTTATTGATTGATTTATTATTGTTACAGAATCTAACACACACTATAAGCTGAGACACGTGAGGGACATCTGTACTTTCATCTAATTGTATAAAAATTCTCCTTGACTAATTCACTTGTTCTAATGCTTTGCTACTTCAAATGCTCACCGGGATTTGAACTTGTGTCTTTCAATAGTATCTGGTAACACAGGATTACATTTTGGTTTGTTGCCATGTTGTTTTTCATATCTTATTTCAGTTATTCTTTCCCCAGCAGGGGAAAAATAGGTGTTTTTCAAATGTGATTCTTTTTTTTTGTCTACTGCTAAAATTTATCATTAAGTTCAGTGTGGTTTTCAAAGGCAGTGGATTAAATATTTCCTCACTGTAAACATTGCTGAAGAACTGGCAGAGGTCTGTCCTTGCATCTATATTCTCATTCAGTTTTTAAATGTCTTGCTAATCCTGATGGTTTCACATGATCATTAGCCAATATCTCAGCACAATATACCCTTCAGGGAAATTCATTCTTCAGATCATCTTCTTGATTTCTTTTTAAATTTTTTTTTGATGTGGACCATTTTAAAAGTCTTTACTGAATTTGTTACAACATTGCTTCTGTTTACGTTTAGGTTTTTTTTTTTTTTTTTTTTTTTGCGGTACGCGGGCCTCTCACTGTTGTGGCCTCTCCCGTTGCGGAGCACAGGCTCTGGACGTGCAGGCTCAGCGGCCATGGCTCACAGGCCCAGCCGCTCCGCGGCATATGGGATCTTCCAGGCCCGGGGCATGAACCCGTGTCCCCTGCATCGGCAGGCGGACTCTCAACCACTGCGCCACCAGGGAAGCCCCCTACGTTTAGGTTTTCAGTCCATGAAGCATGTGGGATCTTAGCTCCCCAACCGGGGATGGAAGCTGCACCCCCCCCATATTGGAAGGAGAAGTCTTAACCATTGGACCACCAGGGAAGTCCCTCATCTTCTTGATTATTGCAATATTTGTGGCTGATTTTCCATCAGGTCTGATTAGATTGCCTTTGTTTTTACTTGTTAATGTGGCTGATGAAAGGTTTGTGTCAGGGATAGGAAGAAGGTCATTTGCTGGGCTGCATGGTTGTCTCTATCCTCACTGTAGTCTTCTGGCAGGAACCTTCTAAGGCCATTTTGTAAGAGTGAATCTAGTTAAAAACCAGACAATCTACCTGGGCCCACATCCCGGCACCCCCGGCAGCACCATCGGAAGGTGGGAGTGGATAGGAGCCCAAGCCCGACCCTCAGGGTCCTTCAGGAGGCCCGCATGTTGCCTCCAACCCGTGATGATCTGAAGTGTAGAAAAAGGAAACGCAGCTGTTTCCACCATAGAGTAAATAGCATAAAGCTTAATCTCCTCATTTTGTAAGATAAATATTAAATTTCTAAGATTTCTTTCCATCCCCCAGCAGATGGCTGTGACTAGTTCTAAGGTATGTGTACCTACTTTGGAGACCATCTGCTCTAAACATTAGATTAAAGTCCCTTTTCAAGACAAAGATAGCAAACACGTCTGATATACACTTGTTTTTCAAAAAGAAAACCCTAAATCTCCCCAAAGGCCTGTGGGCATAGCAGTATTCAACAGATGCATTATTTAATTGTTTTATTGGAAACCTAATTTTTTAGGCAAAATAGTCTAAATAGATAAGAGAAGCTTGGGACCTTATAGTAGATGATTCCGTTGTGTAAAACAAATTATCAGTCCCTAATTGTGTTTCATAGTTTTGGACTTTTTTTAACCAAAGATACAGAGGGCTGGGCTAATCACACTTCTTGACTCAGGCCACAATATCACCATGTGGAAGATCCCACTCTAGTTTCTAATTTCCATTACTCATCCTTTTATAGGTATTTCCCACTCCCATTTTTCTCCCTTCATAGGCAACCATTCCCTGTAACACTTGCTGTGTGTGTTCTGTGTATGACTTTTTCTAAGTAAAGGCATTTCCTTTCCATTTGCAGCTTTTTTTTTCTGTTAGTTAAGAGTTTTTTTTTTATTTCCAGTTACAAATAGGTATTGAATATTATTGAGTGTGTTTTCTGGGAAAATTGAGATGATAGAACTACTTCATTCTAGTAATGTTAAACCTAGACCTTTTCTGAGATGAATCCTAGTTAGTTATAATTATTCTTAATACCTTCTTAGAGTCAGATTATGAAATATATTATCTATTCCTTGAAAATCTGGTAGAACCTTTCAGGAACACAGGCATTATTTCAGGTTAGAAAATCTTTTAACACAGTAACTACATAATAGGTTATAGGAGGAAAACAATTTAATCATCTCAGTGTGGCAAGAGGAGACAGTGAGTATTTTCAGCATCTTAGATTGGCAAAATTTCTAAATGTTAAATTCCAACTACATCACTTGTTGAATGGGGAATAGGCAATGAGTTTTTGCATACAATCTTGGTGGGAGTGTAAATCAGTAACTATACTGTAGAAAATTTTTGCTGCATCAATTAATTTTTGTAATTAATTGTATGTAATTATTTTTTGTAATTAATATGGAATGGGCCCAACCTTTAACTGAAGGATTACACTGGTAGTTATCTATGACATAGAACTGCCCTCACATAAATACTTGGATATATATAAAAGGTGGCTTATTGCCGCATTATTTGAAATAATAAAAAATTTAAAACAATCTAAATATTCTTAACTAAATAAAATGTGATACACGTATAAGATGAAATAACCTGAATATCTATTTGAATAGCTACTAAAAACCTAATGTTGTAAGTGGTGCATATATTTTTACAAATTTAAAAGCACTGAAAAAAAAAGAAAATTTGGCAGAACTGACATAGGCACAGTCTGGGCCCAAAGCCACAAGGATTTGATATGCAGTATTGTGATTGTTAGTTCGTTGCTAAGTATTTTGTAATTTCTCTTTTGATTTTATTTTTAATCGAAACTTTACTTATTATTATGTTAATTGGTTTCCAGATATATGGGATTTTTAAGAGATACTCATTTGATATTGATTTCTAATTTTGTTATATGATGAGATAACATATTATATATAAAATTATATATATATATATATATATATATATATATATATATATATAGTATTGATTCCTTAGACCCCATTGAGGTACAGAGTTGATTTTTATAGATATTCCATGCCTGCTTGAAAGAGTGTGTCTTCTGTTTGTCAGGTGTTGAATCCTTTTTAGAGCTGATGGTTGAAGTGTATGGTGCATTTTGGTTCATGATTTTTGTCTACTGAGGCTCTAGTGTTTGGGAAATGTGCACTCAATCTCCACCCCCCATTGCTGACTTACTGATTTCTCTTCACCAGTTTGTTAGTTGGTGTTTCATATATTTCAAGGTTATATTGTTTTGACTTTAGGGTGGAGTTCACGTCAAGGTCACTTAGGCTTTCTTTTCATTTAAACTCTGGGTGTATGCAAATGTCAGCTGCCTGGATGTGGTCCACCCCCACCATGCTGTCACCCCCTTGCCAGTTCCACGAGGTACGGGCAGCCATGTGGCCCATGCTGGCCATGTATAACTCTGATCCCTTGTTCTCTGCACTGGGCTGCCTGCAGGAAGTCAGGAAGTCAGAAATGTGCCAGGTGAACCTGCCCTGAAATGTGGGGATTTTATCTGCCCTACACTGATAAGATCTGTGGTACTGGCTGGACCCGGACAGCTCCCTGCGGTATCGGAGAGGACAGCAGGCATTTCCTTCTTACAGCTGGTTTTCTTTCTTCAAGCATGATGTCCTGCCTTTGTCTCTACCAAATTGCTTTTGATGCTTCCTGCTTCTCCAATGTATTGAAGATGAATTTCGATCTCATCTCTCACTCTCCTCCTAGTACTTTGTCATCTGTAAGCCTAGGGAGTCTGTCCTGGGAACACTGATGGAAACTGTTGTATGACCCCGCTCCCAGCACACGTGCCTTTGGACACAGCTTCCCATCTCCTGCAGAACTGATACAGACCTAGGAAGAGGTGGCCTTGAAGGGAATGATCTAAATGGTTACTGACCTATTTTGTGCAAACCTAAATGTGCAACAGAGTTAAATCTGGCTCTGTGGTCACAGACAAGTCTTGCTCATTTTAAAGACATCTTCATCTTCTGTTCTTCATGTTCTGAAGTCTTATAATTTGGGTCAGAGGGATCTGGCCCTGTGTGCGGGTTGTGGCGGGGGGGGGTGTTGCCCTTTTCCTCGGGATCCTGCCCCTCACCAAGGTCCTTTCCGTCCCTCCCTGCTCTGCTCTTCACGAATCGTCCCTCACCCCTCACACTGTCTTCCCACCCACCTTCAGAACACAATTTCCTCTCAGTGACTGATCATTAGATTTTCGAGCAGAGTTTGAGGTCCCAGGGATTTTGACAGTCAAGACCCCCAAGCAAACGACCTGGGGAAGCCAGTACACACACACCCCATGCTCAGATAACCTGACTTTTCTATGTTTGCTGCACCATCACTATGGGAACATGCCCCACCTGGCAGGGACTTAAATTTAAACCATCTGTACCTCAAAGCTTGGGACTAGCCCAGGCTCTCACCTGCCCTGGTGTGACCTGGGGTGAATGTTTACCTTTTGAATCTTTGATTTTTTTCCCTATGTTTAAGAAGCAAAAAATCAGCCTTGATCTCTACCCTTCCTATTGACTCTGATTTGAACCGATTTATTAAAAATCCTTTTGTCCCAAACCAGTGATTCTGGTTTTATTCTAAATCATGCACAACATGCTTTGTGTGTTCTGCTCCTACTTTTTCTACCAATTTGCCCTCAGAGAGTCTCTCATGAGTTTGATTTGACATAAAAGGTCTGTTTGGAGCTCTTCTGACCATTTCCTGAAGTATTTTCTGAGGCAGGGGCTGAGGCAAGGCCTCGTGAGGGTGGGATGAGCAAGGCAGCCTTGGAGAGATGCCGCTTGCTCTCTGAGCGGAAGATTCTGGAGCGTGAGCCTCGTACAGGTGAAAGCATGGGTGTCTCCACACCAGCACGTGACTAACACAGGGAAGTGGGTGCTTTGAGATTCTGAAGACAGGTCCCATTGAAGTTCTAGGTACTTTATTCATATTAATCACCTAGAGAAGCGCATGGTTTCTTAGTGGTTCCTGGAATTTGTTTCGTCTCTTGAGTTCTTCTTTGCTTCCCATAACCCAGCGGTCCCCAACCTTTTTGGCCCCAGGGACCAGTTTCATAGAAGACAAACTCTCCACGGCAGATGGGGGGCCGGAGGGGGGATGGTTCAGGTGGTAATGCGAGCGATGGGGAGCGGCTGTGAATATAGATGAAGCTTCGCTCGCTTGCCCGCCGCTCACCTCCTGCTGTGCGGCCCGGTTCCTAACAGGCCACGGACTCATACCGGTCCACGGCCCGGGGATTGGGGACCCCTGCCATTACCTGTACCCGCTTAGACTGTGCTGACATCCAAGATTGGCTGACACAAGCGCTTGGACTCTCTCTGGAAAGGCTGTATAATTGCTCTTTTGTTCCTGGGGTTTGATCTGAGAGCCCACAGTGGGGCTGACTGCAGTGCGGGGCTCTGCTCTGTTGGGGGCCCAGGGGTCGTGTGCCCAGCTGGTTATCTGGACCTCCCAAGACTGAAGTCCTTGAAGCCAATCAACAACTAGCATCTGGTTTCCTTTTGCTCACTGTCCCTGGAGAGTGGACAGTCCCACACCTCCCTGAGCTGCTTATTGAAGCCGAAGCTTCAGTGACAGTGACCCTAAGTGACAGGGGAGGAAGGTCTCATGCTGTCCAGATTTGGTGAGGAAGAGGGAGGGTCTGGGGTCATGGAATGCCCTGAGAGGAGGGCTGCAGGGCCAGCGTCCCCAAGACCCTCAGAGGCGGCGGCACATGGACTGTGTGCGTCTCAGGCAGCAGGAGACCAGGCCAGGCCAGGCGGATAGCAGACCTCACCCTGTCCTTCACCAGCTCCATTTTGTTCTGCTCCCTCGAGCTCCTCCAGAGCACAGGGCGCCTCCGGATGGGCCTGCACCTTCCAGGCACCCTCTCCTCCATCTATATGCCCCCGTGTGCCTCTGCACCTCGGGTGGCAGCCTGTGAGCCCTTGCCTGGTGCAAGAGCCCTTGGATGCCTGCTGTGTCCTGACGAAAGCTGGACGCCTGTGCCGAGGGTGCGTTCTCTGTGGTGATACTTTACACCCAGTGTCCTGAGGAAGCATCTGCAGAGAAGCTGCCAGGAGGGGCTGGCGCTGCGGTGGCGGGGGGCGGGGGGGTGCGGTCATTCTGCAGCCCTTCTGACCCCTTAGGGAATGCGGGAAGACACCTCCCAGACCCCTCCCAGCTGAGAAACCAGAGATCGTGTAAGACCCTGATCAGGTGGCTTGGGAGGGACCCACATTCTGAGCCGAGTCAGTCGGGGAGGGAGGCGCAGTTTGTGCCCCGTTGGCCAGTGTGGCTCAGGCAGGAGCCCTGGAGGAGGGGGACCATTGCAGGGGCATCTCCTTTTCATTCTTTGAAACCCAGCCTAGCGTCTGTTAGTTCAGCTGCAAACCATTTACTGTGCTGAGAAACCCCGCTGCCTGGCTTGCTGCTGTCCATGCCGTACTGTGTGACCGAGCTCTGTCACACACAGAGGGGACTTGGCACCGAACCTGCATGGGACGTGGTTCATTGCTCATTTCGCCTGTTGCAGAGGAACAAGGAAGCACGAAAGTCCTGGGGGTCTGGCAGACGCAGGGAGGGTGTGGGGAGAGTCAGGACAGGCGGCCGAGGGTGACTGAGACCCAGAGCCCCACCTGCCCTCATGGGCCGTGCATGTGGCTGCTGCCCGGCGGGGCTGTGACGTTCCTGCTGGCAGAGGGGCATTTGCTATGCTGTTTAGAGAGTGTCACCAGTTCCTGAGAGCCCCACTTCTGGCCGCACTACCTCCTCTCCGCTGTACTTGACTTCTCCAACGGCCGATCTACCTAACAGGCCCACGGGTTGTTGAGAAGTATAAATGCATCTGATGCACCTCCTCTGTACTTGTACCCCCAGGAAAGGGTGCAGGTGGAAGGCCCTTCCCTCTTCTTGCCCAGCCCACTCCTTTCTGAATCCACGGCCTTACGTGCATGGGGCAGACCCCTCAGTTTCATATCCCTGCACACGGCCATCCAAGCCCAGGAGTTCTCACACCTGCAGCATCCTCTGTCCTGGAGAAGATGGACCCGGGGACGAGGTCTACGGGGCCTTTGGAGCCACACCAGGCTTGGCAGCAGGAGCTTCTGGGGTCTGGCCAGGAGGGGAGGCGTACCAGGTCCCCGACCTGCAGACTCCTCACCGCAGGGGGAGGGGAGTGGCCAGACAGGAGCTCGGGAGCAGGACCCTCCCAAGTGGGGGACGCAGGGGCCAGGGTGGCGTGGCTCTAAGGGGGGCGCCGTGACAGCCCCTCCCCTGTTAGTCAGGACAGACCTACCCCTTCAAACTAGCTTAAGGAGAGGACGGCTTGTTTACCTCACTTGCTGGGGAGGAACAGAAGTGGAGCGGCCTTGGGCACGACTAGGTCTGGGGACTCAAGATCAGGGCCATCCTCTTCCCTCTCGCCCTCCCAGCCCAGGGGTGCCAGTGCGTGGACTGGTGAAGACAGGCCTCTTCCTTGTAGGTCAGAAAGATGTATAGACCATGTCAGTGTTAACAGCCCCAGAACAAGAGAAAGACTTTATATTGTGCACAGTAAGAATACCAGGTCACATGCCCGTCCCCGGGTACATCATGGTGTCCTGGCAAGTGGAAGAGATGAGGACCAGCCAGGCCAGGGTCAAGTCCGGGCGGCACATTGCAGTGGGCTGAGCACATGGAGGGAGGGAGGTACTTTCCTCCTTGGAAGGCACTTGTCTTCCGAGGAGGAAAGGTTGCTGGGGTCGCTGGTGGTCCTATGTCTTTACCCCCAATAAAGCTGATGCTCTTTTTTGATTCTCCATCAAAGTGGGAGCCTGATAATGTAGGAGAACCCTGCACCTGTGGATGCGAGCTCTGATCTCACTCGCCCCCAACCCCTCCGTTCCCCACCGACCCCCTCACCCTCACCGTCCACCCCCCTCGTTTCCCCCTCTCCTCTCCTTTTCTCCTCCCCTCTCTCCTCCCTCCCTCCCTCTCCCTCTCTCTGTCTCTCTCTGTCCTTCTCTCTCTTACTTCTCTCCTCCCAACTCTCTCCCTTCTCCCCCTCCCACTCCCTCCCTCCCATCTCTCTTCACCCCGCATTACTTAATTTCTTGGTTTACCAGGCGGATTCACATGTGAACAGATGTTTCGATCACTGACTTTGCTCAGAGTCCACTAGTGAGTTAAATGCAGCCGGCTAGTCAAAAGCCCCCAAAGTGCAAAGCAAAGGTAAAACGGTTTTTGATTTTTCTGCTTGTTTGTGATGACATTGTTTTAAGGTAGCTTTCTTTCTTGCAGTTGCAGGCTGTATTTTTCTTGATGTTTAAAGGATTTCCTCCACCCACATCCAACACAAGGGTTTAAGCTTTCAAATCCAATTACTTCCTGATTGGATTTGCTCGCTTCTTCCTCAATCAGTAAATGAGCTGTCATTTCATCCACGGGCACGTCCTTGGATCTTTGTTGAAAATGGCCCTTAAGTGTTCTGTTCTTCCTCTAGGCAGGCGTATCAAGGCTCAGTCTGCAACAAAGGGCCTGTTCCAACCATCTGTGGGCACAAAGCCCCTTCATGTTCCGTGGCTGTCTTGGCCCCATGACATCAGGCCCTGGCTGAGGCTGGTGCCGGCCAGTGTGCCCTGTGGGTGAGGTCTCCACGGGGGGGTCAGTGGCCACCCTAGAAGCATGAAGGACCCAGTTCAGGGCAGAGGGAAGAACTGCTTTTGTAGACAGCAGTTAATAAGTACGTGATGCTGACCCTGTCTGGAAAGACTAATCTGCATGTCCAGAGGCATATATGGTAAAAATGCGGGGGGCCATCAGGGGTGTCTAATTTTATTAAGATGCTTCATTTAAAATGATCCTAGAATCATCAAATGCCAGACAAGGGGCCATCCATCCAAGTGTCTCACCATGGGGCCTGGCTGATCTGCACAGCCCCTTGTGTGTGGGACTGACACCTGCATCGCAGGGTCCTCAGAATCCTAGGACCCTCAGCCCTAAAGGCTGCAGCCCCGTCCCCATTCATGGGGTCAAAGATGTCCCCACACATTTCCATAAATGCTCTCTAATTCTGTCTTTGGGGGCAGGAACCTCGGTTGAGAGTCAGAGGCTGGCCCAAGAATGAGAGCTTGGTGGCTCGGCTCCCCTCTGATGCTCTTTCTACTGGTTCCAGGTCAGCCTGCCCAGAGCGAGGGGCCCTGAGCTGGCAGTGTGAGGTGGGATGGCACTCGCTTTGTCCCATGGTTGGTATTGGAGTGTTGAACGCGCCCTCTCTCCCCACCTCACCCACATGTCACACTCACAGTCACCTTTCTCTGGGGACCTTTCCATGTTTCATCTGATGTTCTAGCCCTCCCCAAAGTGGCCTTGAAATGTGGAGGCTCCTTGGATCAAACCGCAGATTGCAGCATGGGATTTATTATTCCTGTTCATTTCACTGGTGGAGAAACACCTTGGAGATAATAGTGGGTCCCCCTCCCCCTTTGTAACCCAACAGAATGGTGTATATAGACCGGCTGGGCCATCAGCCCCTTTAGGACAGGATTGTCATTCCCATGTTTGTATTCCCAGCGGAGACCACAGAGCTTAACAGACCCACAGGAGTGAGTGTGCTGAGTGCCAGGGCCTCAGGCTGTCCTGATGAGCATGTCCTCTCCATGTCTACCCCGTGAGGCCGTGGTGACACAAAGCATTGCCTGAAGTCCAAGGGCACAGAGACTGCAGAGGGGACATTGAACAAGCTACAGTGAGGTACCAACCGTGTGAAGACGGTCCATCGCCTGGAGTGATGGTTGAGCGGGGACTCGTGCAGTGGACGGGGCAGTCCAGGGAAGTCTGCTACAGATCCACTTTAACACTAATGCAGCACATTGCAAATTCTTGCGCAACTAGAACTTACCTGACTAGACCCTTGAGTTGAATGATGCATTCTTCCCTACACTTGACTTTCAGGAGAAAATATCAGCCAGCTTTTTGCTGGGACAACAAACAACCCACATCTTGCCATGATTCCTCATCTTCTTGGGGTTGGCGGGGCAGCTGCCTGGCTTTGCTCCTGGTTGGGTCAGGTCTGGGGCCTCCCAGGGAAAGGAGCCCAGCTGCCTGGAGTCTGTGCAAACCCTTGGGTACATTCGAAGCTTTGCCTGGACTTGACATGGTTCATGCATGTTCACACTCCATGGGCAAGTCTCATGTCCAGGCCCAGCATCACGGGGCTGGTGTGTGTGTGTGTGTGTGTGTGTGTGTCCCAGCACAGCTACCAGGAAACCAGCTTCTCTGAGTTCTCCTGTTCCATCCTAAAATGACACTGCATTTTGTTCATTTTGTTGCAACTCTATTCAAAATTCTTTACTCCTTCCCAGGTAAGGCCCAAACCCCTCCTTCAAGCATGGAGAGTTTTCCCCAGCGGTGCCTTACCTACCTCCCCCCCATCTATCCCCCCAGGGTGCTCTCACCCAGACCCTTTGCTCCTGACCATGTTGGGTGGACAGCAGGCCTACAGGCTGGCTTCACATCTGTCCCCATGTGCTTGGTGAAGTCTTTGAAAGCCTCTCCCTCCCTCTGTGACCCCACCTTGATTCTTACTGTTTCCTGTTGTACCATCCCTTCTACAATTACCCATGCATCGCCTGAAGATTTTTCCTGTCATATGTTTTAATTTTACTTTTCGTGTGCTTATGTTTTGTTGCTCACTGAAAAAGAGCAGCTCCTGATCGGCTGGAGCCCTGGTTTAAGGCCTGTTTCCCTGCAGGCCCTACCAAAGGCTTTTGGATCAGAGGTACTCAGGGATGAGTGCTGATGCAATGGGGATGCAGGCTCAGCATCCCCAGGCCCTCCTGACAATGGCCTGACGGATCCTGACAGAGTTACGGGAGCATCGTTTCCAGGTCTTGTGACGACCACTGGGGGACACAACAAGGCTCTGAACCCCACATCACCTTAAAGTGGCACTTTGTATTGACTGAGAGGGAAAACTGCTCCGCTGTCACATTTCTCAAAACATTTTCAACAAAGAGAGAAAGACAAAGATCTTTTTATTTTAAGACAAACATTAACAAACTGTCATTTTCTAGATGTGACGACAATATATGCTTATTGTAGAGAAATTAGAAAATAAAGATTAATAAATCAAGGAAAAGAAATCATCTGTAACCTTAACTACAGGTAACTTTTTGGCATGTGTTCTTCCAAATACGTGTGTTCATATGGATTTTCTTGATTCTGAGATACCATCATTTCTAAGACACACTCTTGACCAATTAATAGCCTTTTAGAGACAAAATGAAGTACTTTCAGTGGTAAAATGATTCCATTTCAGAAATAGTGAAATCCCATAGAAAACAAACTTATGCTTACCAAAAGGAGTATGGGATTAACAGATACACACTACTATGTATAAAATAGACAGACAACAAGGACCTACTGTATAGCACAGGGAACTATACTCAGCATTTTGTAATAACCTATATGGGAAAAGAATATGAAAAAGAATATATATATACACACACACAAAAACATACATATTGGATGGCCAAAAGGTGCCTTCAGTTTTTAAGTAAAAATAAAAGACACATTTTTCATTTTCACCAAGAACTTTATTGAACAACATATTCACCCTTTTGTCCCACTACCTTCTGCCATTTTTCAGGCAACTTCATAATTCCATCTTCCCAAAACTTTTTATCTTTTTGAGCAAGGAACTGTTCCAGGTGCCTTTTACAGTCTTCCAGGGAATTGAAACTTTTTCCATTAACATAATTTTGTAAAGACCAAAATAAATGGAAATCTGAAGGTGCAGTGTCTGGTGAATACGGTGGATGAATGAAAACTTCCCAGCTAAGCTGTATCAGTTTTTGCCTGGTTATCAAAGAGACAAATGTGGTCTTGCATTATCCTGATGGAAGATTATGTGTTTTCTGTTGGCTAATTCTGGACACTTTTCGTCGAGTGTTGCTTTCAGTTGGTCTAATTGGGAGCAGTACTTGTTGGAATTAATTGTTTGGTTTTCCGGAAGGAGCTCATAATAGAGGACTCCCTTCCAATCCCACCATATATACAATATCACCTTCTTTGGATGAAGACTGACCTTTGGTGTGGTTAGTGGTGGTTCATTTCGCTTGCCCCACGATCTCTTCCATTCCACATTATTGTACAGTATCCACTTTTCATTGCCCGTCACAATTTGTTTTAAAAAGGGAACATTTTCATTATGCTTAAGTAGAGAATTTCATGCAGAAATATGGTCAAGAAGGTTTTTTTCGCTTAACTTATGTGGAACCCAAACATCAAAGCGATTAACATAATTAAGCTGGTGCAAATGATTTTTAATGCTTGATTTGGATATTTTGAGTATGTCAGCTATCTCCCGAGTGGTATAACGTTGATTGTTCTCAATTAATGTCTCGATTTGATCACAATCAACTTCAACTGGTCTACCCAACCATGGAGCATCGTCTAGCAAGAAATCTCCAGCACAAAACTTTGCAAACCACTTTTGACATGTTCGATCAGTCACGGCACCTTCTCCATACACTGCACAAATCTCTTTTTTGCATTTCAGTTGCGTTTTTACCTTTCTTGAAATAATAAAGCATAATATGCCAAAATGTTGCTTTTTTCTTCCATCTTCAATATTAAAATGGTTACATAAAAATTCACCAATTTTGATGTCTTTTTTTAAAATGCATGCTGATATGACAGCTGTCACATACAATCTAACGAAATTGTTTTGAATGAAGTTAAAGACAACTAAGTGCTACTACAGCCATCTTACGGGAAGAAAATGAACAAACCTCTTGGCTAACCATACATATATATATATTATATATATATATTATATATGTATATATATCTGAATCACTTTGCTGTACACCTGAAACTAACACAATATTGTAAATCAACTATACTTCAATTTAAAAAGAAAAAAAAGAAATAGTAAAATGTGATAAAAGTGCACTTCTAAATTCAGAAATATGTCATTCCCAAAGCAGGGCCATACTGTACATACTGTTTTCATAACACTTAAAATTTATATTGTAAATTAGTGCTATTCCTTTCCATTAGTGCTATTCTGCAGCATAATTTTAGATGACTGTAATCACTGATGTAAATCATTGTATGGATATGACAAAAAATACATAGCTAACCCTCTGTGTTAAAAAACTAAAATGAAAAAGTTTATTCTTCAGCGAACTTCTTATGTACACCCATGATAATTTCCTTAAACGTGGAATTTCTTGGTCCAAGAAAATGATTATTTTTAAGGCTGTTAATAAGAGCTGTCAAATTGTCTCCAAGAAAAGTTGTTTCAGTTTTGCTCCCAGCAGCTACAGCTCTCACCCTTTGCATCACTAAATGTTAGAGTTAAAAATGGCATTTATTTCAATGTGCATTTCTGGTGAATTCACAGTTAAACAGAAAAGCCCATGCAGAGAACTCCAGAGTTAGCTTGTTGTCCGAAGTCTAGTACTCTCTCACATCAAAGAGCTTTCCCACTGTGTCCGCTAGTAACTCTGCCCCGAGGCTCCCCATGGTGACAAAGGCTCTGTGGGCTCTGTGTCACAGCTCTGTGGGCACTGCCACTTGGCAAGTGTGATCTTTATTTATTTATGTATTATTTATTTTGGCCGCGCCGGGACTCAGTTGCAGCATGCAGACTCTTAGTTGCAGCATCTAATATCATGCTGTACACTAACATGGTTCTATGTTAGTGTGCTCTCTTTTGAGGACAGATATTGTAGGTTTTCTTCACACTCCTTTTGTATGCCCACAGCAATTGTAAAATCTTCTAGTTGGAGTTAAGGGGAATCTGGGTGAGAGTGGTTCTCCAGCCACAGTAAGACCAGGTCCTCTGGATTCAGGCTTCTATGAGCCCTACAGCTCTTTAGGGCTGCCCCCCATCCCCCCCCAGTGTTGCTGCAAGCTGGACAGACACCCAGAGCTGAAATTGCACAGAGCAAGCCTGTGGCTCTTGGAGGGATGAACTACGGCCTGGGTGCCCACACTTCCCCTCTTGCTGGGGACAGAGGGTTCCACAGCTGTGGCCAGCCGGTCCCCTGCTCTGCACACCTGTGGGTTCTTCATGGGCAACATTGGAACAGAAGGAGGGATTTTTACATAAAACAGGCAGGAGTTCTCTTTAATGAGGGGAATTTGAGATGCAAGGTGGGGAGATTACGTGAAATGACTCCTCGACAATGTAATCACAGGCCATGTTTCACCACTAAATTATGATCATTTATCCAGGCACTGGCCCTGTTTTGGTTATCAGAAGGGAACAGTGGCCTGTCTCTGCCTTTCAGCAGTGAACTGAGGCTGTCTTTGACTTTGGGGCATCCAACATCTATGTTGGAGTGCTTGCTACTGTGAAGAATATTCCTGAAAAACTGTGTGTAAATTGATTTCTATAAATATTTCACCTGTGGCTGACATTATAGTAACAGAGATGCTCCATGTCTGATTGCTCATCAAGCACCCTTGAATGCTTCCTCTTTTAGTTTCCTAAGTAGTTAATTGTCTGTAAATGTGTGAAGGAGGGGGCTTTCTATTTAAAGCAATGAGCTATTTTAAGTGAATCCTTTTGTAAAGCAAGAAATCCTGTTTTATTCTCCCCCAACTCTAATAAACCCCTCTAATAAATGGGGTTTCTCTTATATATAATCATTAATGTGCTAGAATTCACCCTCGTCTACCTGGTTCCTGAAGGGAGAGCAGTGTGGTGGGGAAGGAGGGTGGACTGAGGGGCTGGTGCTTCCTGCACTCACGTCATCCACCCACAGTCCTGTGAGGCTGGTACTGTTAACCCATTTAGCAGATGAAGGAAGTGAGGCTTGGAAGGGGTTAAGTCCGCATCCGAGGTGGCACAGCACGTGGCCTGGAGGGATGCCCAGGACCCACAGGCCTTTGCTTGCACCCAAGCCTTTTAATTGGAAGCAACCTAGGAGGGCAATTTAGGTTCTGTACTTGAAGCCCCCTCTTCACTTCTAGCTCTTTGAGCCATTCTCGTGGTGGAGCCCTTTACCCTTCAAGAAAGGAAATGGGTTCTCTCTGGATGAGGTTTCCCCAGCAGCTCCACTGAGGCCATGAAGGATGGTGGAAAACAAACGGTGACTCAGTTTTTCTTTCCCAACCCACCTGACACCTGGGGGCTCTGCCAGGTCACCCTTTCCTTTACCTTCTCCAGGGTCTTCTCGAGGCAGCATCTTTACCTATGGTTCCTTTATCCCAACAGGCTGAGTTATTTGCTCTTAAATGGGCTTGTACTTTGGCCAAGGACAAAACTGCCAATATTTATACTGATAATAGATATTCTTCTGGAGTAGCTCGTGGCTTTGGAATGTTGTGGAAGCAGCGTAGCTCCCTTCCTTTCAGAAGAAATTTAAATTAAAAATTTCCCCTGTGTTCAGGAATTATTAGATGCAATAATTTTACCTGCTACTTTAGCTATTATTAGGATTCTGAGGCATTCTAATCTTGACTCTCTGGAAGCAAGGGGAAATCATCTTGCTGACATTTCTGCAAGGAATGCTGCCCTTAAAGAGACCAAGAGCAGCCAAACTTCTGTCATGGCCTAAGAGGTATTCCCCCAAATGATAACTTAGAAAAACTCGCTAAGAAAGCCCAACAATTGGCTTCAGAAAAGGAAAAACAAGATTGAAAATCCAATAATTGTTGGTTTGATAAAAAGAGAAAGCTCTGGTTTGGACCAAATAACCAAATAACAACCCAGGCCTACCGCAGACTCTAAAATTCTCACTCCTCACCACTGTACAAGCATTAAGCCATTAGCCTACTGACACAATGAGAACCTACATGAGTCAATATGGTGGGGAAACATTAACAAGGCTGCAAAAAGTGCCTCCCTCACTTGTCCCACTGTCCAAAGTACAACCCAGGGAAGCCTGCTGGTGCTACCCTGGGACGTTTTAAACTGCCTATTTATTTGAGGTCTGGCAAATGGACTTCATACAACTCCCTTTATCTCACGGATATAAATTCATTTTAGTCATGGTCCGTATGTTTTCACACTGGACTGAAGTCTTCCCTTGCAGACAGGCTACTGCCTCTTCTTGTGGCCAAAGTCCTTTTGGAAAAGATTATCCCTACTTGGGAAACTCCTCTTGAACTTCATAGTGATCAAGGAACACATTTTACAGGCCAGGTGCTTTGACAAGTCTGTGCTGTTTGGCTGGTTTTACAGCTTTCACTGCACTTACCACCTCAGCCCTCTGGTTTAGTCCAATGCACTAAAGGCATTATTAAGACTCAATTGGCAAAATTTCTAGAGGCCCTCCAAATACCTTGGCCAAAAGCACTGCCGCTAGTCTCTCTAAATCTCAAATCCACCCCGTTTGGAACTCATGAACTCACACTTTGAGGTAGTCAGAGGTGCCCAACACACTTGGCTCCTGCTCGTTTTGACCCACAACTTACAAAAGGGGAGATACTCCAATATTGCAAAGATGTAATTGCTTCTATTAAAAACAACCATGCTTTGGTAGAGCAGCTTTTTCATAGTGTGTCCTCAGGAGACAAAGACCTTGAGCATCACACCTTGCAACCTGGAGATTTCATCTATTTCAACCTGGAGATTTTCACCTCCAGAAAAACTCTCTTCAACTTAGATGAAAAGCCCTCTATCAAGTACTGTTAACCAAACCTTGTACGGCCAAACTCCAAGGAATAGATTCTTGGATTCACGTGACACACCTAAAGAAAGCCCTGAATCCTGACTGGAACTGCACATCATCCTGTGACCTGAAAGTAAAGATTTCATGGAATTGGAGTCAATAACAGCTGATGAGACAGTTTTCCAAGATATCCAAACCAGGCCTGTTGGAAGTTTGTCACCAGACCTTTGATGATGACATATCACTTCAGGTGCTCTCTAACATCTATAATTTTGATAACATATGGATTTTAGGTAAAAAATGTCTGAGAGTTCTTCCTCCATCCTACCTTGTTGCTTGATGTAACCTCCATAGGTTTCCAATCTGTGCATTTTCCCTTCAACATGGGACACTACACTCAGGAAAGGTTCTTCCTGGCATTGAGGAGCAAAAAGCCACTGAAACTGGAAAACCTGACTCTTGATCAGTGATGCTTTCAGAGAAGTATCTTGATAAAAAGGGGGAAATGTAAAAAAAATTAATAAACAGAAACCTTGATTAAATAGAATTGAGAGACCAGAAGGAGGAGTTCTCATGCCCTGCAATGATAGCTGAGCCCAACAGAAAGAAGATAGAGTCCTCTTCTTTCCTGGCAAGGACTCAGCCAATGAAAATCCATGGACCCTTTGTTTACTGTAGCCCTTTCCACTTCCTTTTCCCTGTATTAGAGAATTCGCCTTTCCTTGCTGTGTGTGGACTTGCATGGGGTTTGCTGTGGTTGATGACCCCAAACTGTAATTCTCTGCTGATCCTGAATAAATAAATAATATTCTTTATTTGCTGAAGAAATACCTGGCAGTGTACTCATTTCAGGTCAACACACCAATACATTAAAAGGTAGGGTAGGAAAAACATTTCTATTTTCAAAATACTACCTGGACAAAGAACTCCTTTAGCCTTCCTTTATATGGAGAGCTACCTAAATGCATATAACATTATGTTTCTAAAATTAGAGTTGTTTTTATTCAATAGAATTATTTTTATTCAAATATGCTTTATTAGAGATAATTTATCTGGCATCGAACTATTGCATACAAGTATGTGAGGTAATTTCTAAATAGTAAATACAACCACAGCTAGCCCAGATATTCTCAAAATATGCTCTGTGGAACACTAGCATCCCAAGATGTTAATGAAGCATTCTTTGAAAAAACAGTTCCTTAACCAAAGCATTTGGGAAACACCAAGTTAAACAAAGTAAAATACATTTAAAAAATGTAAGACTCCCTCTGAGATTCTAATATGTTAATATATGTGTATCAGTTATCTATTGCTAGGTTACACATTGCCTTAAAACTTAGTGGCTGCAAACAACAATAAACTTTGAACGCTGCTCACAATCTCTGTGTGTCAGGAATTTGCGAGCAGCTTGGTTGGGTGGTTCTGGCTCAGGGTCTCTCATGAGGTTGCAGTTGCAGTGTTGGCTGGGGCTGCATCATCTGAAGGCTTGACTGGGCTGGAGAAGCCACTTTCAAGGTGCCTCACTCCCCTGGCCAGTGAGTTGGTGCTGGTTCTTGATGGGAGCCCTCAGTTCTTCTCCATGTGCACCTCCCCATGGGGATGCTTGAGTGTCCTCATGGCATGGTGGCCATCTTCCCCAGAGACAAAAGTTGCAGTGCGATATATGAGCTAGACTTGGAAATCACACACTATCACCCCTGCTATTCTCTACTGGTCACCCTTATACCAGCCCTGAATCAGTGGGGGTGGGGACTATACAAGGGTGTGAAGACCAAGAGTCAAGACCTTCGGGGCTACCTGGAGGATGGCTACCACGATGTTACACAATCTTAGGTAGAGGTTATGGTATGTAGTTTCCCCCAAACTTGCTTTACCACAGATACACAGAATCCCTTTTTTTCTTAAGAAATATTTATTCCTGGTGTGTGCTGACACCCCAGTGTTCTAGCCCAAGTTGTTCAGTTCAACCCTGGCACAGATTAGCTGCTGTCTTCCACCTTGCATGGTGCCAGGAGACTCCTTTGTATTATGGTGTGTGTGTGTGTGTGTGTCTGTGTGTGTGTGTCTGTGTCTGTGTGCAGGGTGTGTGGAGCAAAGACCATGATGCGAGGCTGGATGGGGTGCACTGTGATGGCCAGGTGAAGACACTGGAGTTGAAGGAGCTCCTGGACATTTAAGCTGCACCAGCCCAGGTGGACATCCCTCACTCAGGCGCTGGATTGGTTCCCCACTCTGACTGCTCCCTCCCCATGGTCAGGGGTACATGCATGGGGAGTTTCTCTGTATTTCTTGCTCCTTTTCTCACCTCCTGCCATTCCCTGCCTGGATCCATTGTTTCTCCTGCACACTCAAGCCATCTTCCAGGCTTTCCTTTCACAAAAAGCCATGATGGCTAAATTGGAATGATGCTTTAAAAGAGGACTCGAGTCATTAGCAACAGAAGAGAGCAGTTTTCCCTTCCTTGCTGTGGGGAAGGCTCCACGTGCTAACACGGCCACTGTCTGAACACTTCCTGGGAAGGTTGTTCCCTGTCCCTGCCCACCCAGGTCAAAGGTGGGACAAGAGGCAAAACACCTTGAATTTTTATATGTAATTAGATTGACTTATATAGTGGAACATTGCTTCTATCACAGGCCTGTCTCTCCCTGCATCCATCCTTGGATGTAAATGCAACCTTCCTAATAATAAAGCATCTTCAAAGTGCCTTTGCCCAAGACATGATGTCTTTTCTGCTTCGCTTTTGCATTGACACTCCCATCCGCCTCTCTAAACCCCTCTTTCTGTTGTGATTGCCTCATATTTTCCTGCTATAAACTGGGCTTGGTCACTTCCCTTGCTGACCCTTTCTTAGAAAGTGTGAGGTCATGGAGTTAGCATCTGAGAGCTGCAGCCCTGATCACAGGGTTGCTAGAAGGTGAGGCTATGATAATTAGCATCCCAGGCAGCCAGGCAGAAGGGCTGCAAATGTGTGTGTCACTCCTTCTTTATCTGTCCCCTTGCATGGTGAGGGTGGGAAGGCCCACTGTCTCACATTACCCAGTCCTAGTGAGACAGGTTGGGACCTGGGACCTGGGACCTGGGACCCTTTGCTGCAATGCTTGCACCTGGAAAAACATCTCATCAAGCAACAAAATACAAAGAAACTATAAGGGCTTAAAACTAACTGTGTGCATGCGCAGTTGGGGCAAATTATGGACAACAAGATACGAAACACCAAAAAAACCCAGTTGCCACTTCTGAGGAGCTGGGAACAAAAACAGGGTGTTGGGAGAAAAGGCAGGGTACTGCGCATGCCCCCTGCACTCACCACCACCAAAGGGGTGGGCAAAACGCCTAAGCCACACCTCTGGCCCTACCCCTGGATGCACCCCTACCTTCACCCCGTATAAGGAACAAGTTCACTGCCCCCCGCCCCCCACCTTGGGGAGCTAGCAAGGGAACCTCTTACTTGTTTTCACCTCCCCCTGTTGCAGCAGGGGCCCCAATAAAGCCTTGCCTGACTTTCTTGTCTGGTCCCTGATCAATTTCTATTGATTAAGGAGGCCAAGAACCCTTGTCAGTATCACTAGAAAGGAAAGAGTCAAATACATTTGATGCGCCATGGCTGAGGGGCTGAGGAGGTGATGTGTGTGCCCATCCTGTGTGGACACTTGGAACATCTCTGAAGCTGGCCAGCAGGGTTACTGAACCTCTCTTTCTCTCCCCCCACCCCACCCCCCAACATCTCAAGTGATTTTCTTTTCCATCCACCTCACTTGAAGTGACCTCCTGGGCAAACTTTACTTATTTGTAGGAGTCTTTTTCCTTGTGTCATTTCCTCCCTGCCCTGAAAAGCAGATGTCCTTTGGGAGAATATCTGGTCAGAGGCAAAAGGGAAAAGAGATCCTGGACAGGGCGGTTCTGGAAATTTTCAGCTTTCCTCTGCATTGTGAACCTCCACACTTAAAGTACACAACTCTTTTTCCAACGCAGTTGCTGATTAAGCCCCAGGGTTGTTATTACAGAGGAAAAAGGGTGGTTCCTAATTTTGGCAGGGAAAGTAAAGACTAATCTCCCCAACAAAATGCTTATCAGGGAGTTCTGAACTCTTGTCAAAGACCCATCTTCTTAACTGCCTTACCCCCTCCTCCAGCAAATCTGCTATTTTCATTTGTTGATATATTTTTCTAAAGTGTTCTGCAATCATTTTCCCCTTAATTGTCTTGTGGAACAACTTCGTATGTTTTTCCTGAGTGAAGAATGGCAAAACTGAGGCATGGGAGACAAGAAAACTTAAATAAATTGCTTCAAAGGAAATTCCCCCTGGCTGACGATAGCCCCACTGTTCTAGCCCACCTCTGAGGAAGGAGCTTCCCATAAAATCCAGTGAAACTTGTACTACAGATTAGGAGATCACTTAGCTGGCAGCTCTGCTTCTAGAACTTAGCCTGTAAGAGAAGGTCACCACCTCTAATCCGGGGCAGATAGACTCCAGTTACTGGGTGTAGGCACATGTTTTCTTGGCACCATGAAGGGGTGCTGGGACTGGGTTGCTTCCAGATTTGCTACCAGGCAGCAGCCAGGCCCCAGATGGATGGCTGGACGGGGTGGTGGGCACACCTGGGCCAGGTGATGTCCTCAGTCACTGATCTCTAGATCCTTCACCATGAGCCTTCCACTGCATCATGGAGGGAATCTGGAGGTCATCGTTGCTCCTGGATATGGAATGCCCTGGAACAGGATGCTCAATATGGAGCCATTGTAGCTGAAATCCAGCCTCTGTACCCCAGTACAAAATTGAATCTCAGAGACAGAGTTTGAGTGAAGTAGGAAAGAATAGCTTTATTGCTTTGCCAGGCAAAGGGGACAGAGTAGACTAATGCCCTCAAAAACTGTGTGACCCAACCTGGAGCGAGGAGTTTTATAGCAATGGTTCAAAGAGGAGGGCGTGATCAGCTAGTGGACATTCTTCTGATGGGTTGGTGGGGCGGTAATTGGGAGTCAACATCATCAACCTTCTGGTTCCAACAGGTCTGGGGTCTACTTGCTTGTGGGCAGCATACAGTTAACTTTTCCTACCTGGTGAGGGTTTCCGTATCTGCAAAATAGCTCAAAGATACTGTTATGTGTATCCCTTGAGGGGGAACCAGAACCCTGCCCCAAGGCTGCGCTATTGTTTCTTGACTGCTCCTCCCTTGTCTCTGCATACCCTCCCTTCCCTGATTAGCATCTGTTTGAACCTGTCTGTTGGAACTCAGGGAGGGTCATGGAGGCTGAATGAAGCACTTGAAAAAACGGGGGACACAGAAAGGCTTTTGTGCCTAGGAGCCCCACAGGGTCCTGCTCCGTTTCACCGTTTCTGAGTAGGAGACTTCAGAACAATTGCATGGCTACACCATCTCTCTGATCCCTCTGCTGTGAGACCAGCATGTCCCAGGGAGGGGCTGCTCCTGCAGCTTTGATTCTGGAGTCCCGACAACCTAGAACAGGTTGGCTGGAGCCAACCCTTTTGAGCAGGGAAGGCTGCTAGGGAGTGTAAATCAGCCCCAGATGGCTGGTAAAGAGGTTAAGTCTATGTATCATCAAGAGTTGATAGGGACTTCCCTCATGGTCCAGTGGCTAAGACTCCGAGCTCCCAATGCAGGGGGCTTGAATTTGATCCTTGGTCAGAGAACTAGATCCCACATGCTGCAACTAAGAGTTTGCATGCCACAACTAAGACCTGGCACAAGCTTAAAAAAAAAAAGAGAGAGTCTTCCCTGGTGGCACAGTGGTTGAGAGTCTGCCTACCGATGCAGGGTACACGGGTTCGTGCCCCGGTCCGGGAAGATCCCACATGCCGCGGAGCGGCTGGGCCTGTGAGCTATGGCTGCTGAGCCTGCGCGTCCGGAGCCTGTGCTCCGCAACGGGAGAGGCCACAACAGTGAGAGGCCTGCGAACCACAAAAAAAAAAAAAAAAAAAAAAAAAAAAGTTGATAAAGAGGGGATGGGAACAAGTGATCTGGAAAAGCTGTGTATATTTAAGGTTTGGGGGTGAAATTGAGACAGAGGGGTGAGGGGGTGTGGCATTCAGGGAGTGGTGCTAGAGAGTTGGAAATGAGAGGACAGGACAGGGACGTTTTATAAATGCCGCTCTAGGTTTTACAGCAAATCACTCTAATTCTCTTTAAAAGAAAAGACACTACAGGAAATCTTTGCATGGAAGGCTGCTGAGACTGGATCATAGGGGCCCTAGAGTCCACCAGGTACATTCATGAGTGTAAGTTGTGTAGCAATAACTGTAAATGCTTTAGAAATCTAGATGCAGGTACTCAGTGAAGGCTGGAATAGCCAGCAAAGGCTTAGATGCATTGACATTTTAAGGTGGGCCTTGAACTCTGGGCAGGATTCAGGGGGATGGAGGAAAGTGGTCTGACAGTGCAGTGGAGTGGGGAACCCCACTGGAGAGCCAGAGAAACAAGAATGTCCAGATGGATTCAGAGACACCAAATGAGATGCTCTTGGTCTCGGATAAGGAGGCCTTTTAAGGACGTCAGGGAAGTTCCCTTATTTCTCAGAGGTTGCAAACTACTGTGCCTACTTTTAATTGAGGTGATAAGAAGGACGCAGAGAGAGAGGGGAACGTGGAGGTGTGGGGGGGCATTCCTTCAGTCACCCACGGGGTGGCTGCGCAGTGATCTGAGGGCAACTCAGTGCTCCCTTCCTTGTACCTGGAGGCGGGTAGGCAAGCGGGCCAAGCTTCATTAGCACACAGGCTCCTTATACTTGGGACAGACTAAGTGAGATCTTTGGGGAGCCCAAAGCACTGAGAACATCTGGTCTCTTCCTGTCCCCATGGATTCAAAACAGGTCTAAACCATAGAAATAAGTGTAGGAAGTTCAACGAAGTTGTGGTTTTCTCCATCAAGGCTATGCAATTGCTTTTAGAAATCAATGAAAAATCGAGTCTCTCTTTTTGTCATTGCCCTAAGCATCTGCTGGCCTGTCTGTTGGTTAACCACTGTCAGGACGGCCGACCAGCACTTTTACTGCAGCAGGAAGGCTCACAGGAGAGTAAAGGGTCCTATGTGTCCTGCCTCTGCGGACAGTCGGTGCCAAATGGGGGCCTCCATCCTGACTCTGAAGACTGGGTGCTAGAGCCTACCACCCATAAAACTAGGCTTGCACGGGAGTCTGATGAGCAAACGTATGATGTCAGAGGGCGGAAAACCCCACCCTCAGATCACGCTAAGCACCTCCATCTTTGAACGTGCCTCCCACAAAGAAGCATGTAACTCAGCTACACCTGTGCAGAACACCGATTACCTCATCTTTTCCCCACCTCCAATCACCTTTCCCCATGCCTAAGGCCACTTGTTTTCTTCATCCCATAAATATCTCAAGCCTCTCGCCTTTGGGGAGGTGGATTTGAGGTGCGTTCTCCCATCTCCTCAGTGGCTGCCTCGTGAATAAGCCCTTTCTCTTGCCCCAAACCTTGGCATCTCAGCGTCTGGCTTGTTGGCTGTCAGGCAAATGAACCTGGCTCGGTAATGGTTTTATCCTCCCATACATCTCGGTCACTTTACACTCGGCATGAAAAGGGTAAACCTACAACCTGGGTGAGGCAGCATTTCGTCCTGAGTGGTTGCCTTTTAGCTCCGGATTTTATCCCTGGGGGTTGTGGGTGGAGAGACTTGATACTGAGGGAGAGACAGGAAACCATCACAGGGAGGAAGGCTGTGACGGACATAAGGGAAACCTCTCCCTGGCTCGGTGCCCACACAGCCTGTAAACCTCTTCCTACCGAGGCCCGGTGTCAGTCCCAGGCTTTCCGCCAGCAGCGGGCATGGCTTTGAGGACGCAGAGTGCTTATGTAGGAAGGTTCTGTACTTTCAGAGCTGAACTCTTAGTCAGGACAACGGAGAGCCGAGCGGTCTCTGCAGTCGGCCTGTGGCCCTGCTGACTCGGCGAGGAGAGAAGCCCAACCCCGGCTAGTCTGGACTAGCTCAGGACACACAGGTGGATTACACAGCCGGGTGAAAAAAGTGACGCGCCTGGACAAACCGGGCCACTGGCCCAGAACCAGGGGGAGGGAAAGTAGTAATAGGGTCACAATGCAGTATGTGTGTGCAGGGTTTGTAGTTGATGTATACTTATATGTCTCTATATTTATGTTTAACTGAACTGTTTAATAACCTGCTGATTTTTTTTTTTTTTTTTTTTTTTTTTTTGGTGGTACGTGGACCTCTCACTGTTGTGGCCTCTCCCGTTGTGGAGCACAGGCTCCGGACACACAGGCTCAGTGACCATGACTCACAGGCCCAGCCGCTCTGCGGCATGTGGGATCTTCCCGAACTGGGGCACGAACCCACATCCCCTCCGTTGGCAGGCGGACTCCCAACCACTGCGCCACCAGGTAAGCCCAACCTGCTGATATTTTTATATCATAGAATGAATTCAGTTCTGTTCACCTTATTATACTGTTACTTGCAAAGTCACGAGTTAAAAGAAATACCTTCATGTGCGCTGGGAAATTAGAGCAGCTGACATCTGGGAGTATAGGGTCCAGAACCATGTGCTTAACTGCCCGGGGGAGGCCCGCCCTAAGACCAGTTCCAAGCAAAAGGGCACTTGCTTCCACGTCAAGGCCTTGGCTCTGGCCTCCAGCGCGCCCTCTGGAACTTGCTGCGTCACAGAGACCACGAGAGTGTTCTATGTAGACGATCAGTCTACACAGCCTCCTTCCTCTGGGCTATCTGCGGAGGGAGTGTGGTCTGGGTTACCCAGCTCACACAGCGAAGTGGCAGAAGGAAGGGGCCAGCAGGCAGTGCGCGTGCACGTGAGGAGGGGAGGATGTGGGCGAGCGAGAACGGAGGGATGGCGCGTGCGCATGCGTGTGAGGGTCGCGCCTCGTCAGCATTCTCGCAACCCAGGCGTCTGTCTGGGAGGAAAGCGTGTCCGCCGAGAGCATCTTCTCCTGCTGCACCAGCTCTCCAGCTCCTGCGCTCAGGCTTTTGAAGCCGATCATTGCCCACAGCGCTGCCCTTCCCTGGAGGTGGGCTTCATCTCCGGGCACCACGAGCTTCTCGTCACCATGGCGTTAAGGAGAAGAGCCTGTCTGGGGAACCCCCCTGAGATTTACCGTCTTCATCTCAGTGGTGTGGTCGGGCCGGCTTTGGCCCTGCGGACTGGCCAGATTGGGAGCCTCGCTGTCCTGCGAGCCACACCCACTTGTGGCCACAGGTGGCTTTGGGGTGGGAGCTCCAGGGACCTCCCAGCTGCTCTTACGGGGTTCTCCCCATGCCGATACCGCAAGGCCTCCATGCAGGGACACCTGGCACCTCTGCCCTTGTGCTGCATTCAGGCAGTTTAGGGGGTGTACTGTGGGACAGGACCCCGGATTAAAGGCCTCTCCCAAGGCCCCCCTTTTCACCCTCAGCCCTCCCTTTGACCGTGTCGAGGTCAGCGTGGTCTGCTGGGGTGAGGGTGCGGGTGTTGACCCAGAGCAGAACTGGGCCCTCCCTGCTTTTTAGGCTAAGAAGGTACGTTGGTGAGTGGCAAATTTATGGGGTAAATTTGTAAATTCTGCCCTGCCCCAGATCTGACGCCACGACCCGGCCCTTTCACCTCGGTCCTCAGTCTTCTGGGGCTGGAAGGAGATACCAGCCGAGGCCCCCCCTTGAGCCACGTGCAGGCTTCAGAAAGAAGCTGGCACTAAAGAAGATGTGGCACATATATACAATGGAATATTACTCAGCCATAAAAAGAAACGAAATTGAGTTATTTGTAGTGAGATGGATGGACCTAGAGACTGTCATACAGAGTGAAGTAAGTCAGAAAGAAAAACAAATACCGTTTGCTAACATATATATGGAATCTAAGAGAAAAAAAAAAGGTCATGAAGAACCTAGGGGCAAGATGGGAATAAAGACACAGACCTACTAGAGAATGGACTTGAGGATATGGGGAGGGGGAAGGGTAAGCTGTGACAAAGTGAGAGAGTGGCATGGACATATGTACACTACCAAACGTAAGGTAGATAGCTAGTGGGAAGCAGCCGCATAGCACAGGGAGATCAGCTCGGTGCTTTGTGACCACCTAGAGGGGTGGGATAAGGAGAGTGGGAGGGAGAGAGACGCAAGAGGGAAGAGATATGGGAACATATGTATATGTATAACTGATTCACTTTGTTATAAAACAAACTAACACACCATTGTAAAGCAGTTATACTCCAATAAAGATGTTAAAAAAAAAAAAAAAAAAGGAAGGAAGCTGGCACTGTGTCCGGAGCCGGCCTCACCCAGAGGTGCCCGTTGTCCTCCCGTGAAGCCAGGCGCCTGACTTGACTGCGGGTGGGGATGGGGTAGAGGTGGGGGGCCCACCGAGAGGGAACAGGAGAGCACACAGGGACTGTCACCGGGGAGAAGAGGAGGCCAGTGGCCTCTAACTTGTCCCTTATGATTAAACTCTCTCAGAACTAGAGAACTTCTAAAGATGGAAGGAAACTTGGGGCTCTTCCTAACCTTTGGAATGCACCAGAATTACCCGGAGAGCCTTCAAAAGGCAGATTTCCAAGGCTCACCCCAAAGCTAATGGAGCAGGACGTCTGGGGTGGACCCAGCTGTGTTGGGCTGGGGTGATGCAGTGCAGCTGGCCAGGCGGTTTTATAGTCAGCGTGGATGAGCCACTCACCAGCTGCCTGTCCAAGGACACGTTACCAGCCTCCGTTTCCCCGTCTGAATATTAAGAATAGCAACACTTGGCAGGGCTGGGGTCAAGGTTAAGGAAGACGCCATGTGTGAAGAGCTGGACAGGGAGTTGGAGGTTGCTGCACAGCCAGTCCTGGCCGTTTGCTGCACACCCTGCGGCGAGCGTGTGCTGGAGGATCCCGCGGGGACAGGCGACCTGCTCACCCATCCTGCGTCCCGTCCTTAGGGAGACTGAGCCCGACAGGAAATCCAAGCCTGTGCGTTCCGGACACAGAAGGGGTGACTCTGCACGGACAGCCTCTCTCCAGGGGCCCAGCTCCAGCAGGGAGGTCTCAGCACTATCTTTCCCCACTTCCCAGTCCTGCCAATACAAACGAGAGGATGGCTTGTTACCTGGGACACTTGATTAAGTGAAACCAGAGCTTTGTGCCCAGGGGAGCAGCTGGAGGATGGAGGGCCCCAGAGAGGGAAGGGGTTATGTAAATACTGACTGAATAACTGGGTCTGTGCGTTGATTAGATAAGGGCTGAGAAGCTGAGGCCCAGTGACTAACAATTGAGCTCCAGGCTGGTAATGGCCTGATTTGAAAGTCTGAGGCAGTACGGCCTGGCACGGGGTGAAGGGCAGATTTCCCTGATGGGTCTGTGGCTGCTGAGGTAATGGCCGGTGACAAGGGGACAGAAGTGCAGGGACCACAGAGTCTGCAGGCCCCTCCAACAAACCAGTCTGGCTGCAGTCCTGCGCTGGATGGAGCACAAAGAGAGGCCAACAGCAGGGAGCCCTGCCCCTGGGAGCTGAAAATCCTAATGAAGATTAAGTCAAAATTGGCAGGTTTACAAAATCAATTGTACAATTGTACAAGCATTGTGAGCAGCTTGGAAGTCAGCCCTGGAGACAAAGAGATGGCAGGGAATGAGCGAATAGTGACCATGCTCTGGGTTCTTTGCACTGGTTATCTTTGGGGCTCTGTGCAACAGACGACCTCATCCTCACTTCCTGGGTGAGGAAACAGGCCCAGGGAAGTTACATAACCAACCCTAGGAGGCAAAGCCAGGGTTCAAGGCAATGGGAAGGTAGCAGGAAGCGGGGAGGATCTGATGGAGATACCAGGTCCGCTCCTGAAGGCACATCCAGTTCCTAACCGTTGACGGACCCTGGGAAGTTCTGAGACACGGCCTGGACCACTCCCCGAGGTGACCGCAGAGCCTCATCTTCAACAAAAGATGGGTAGAGGCCTTGTTCCAGAACCTTAGAGCTTAGAGGTCTGTGCTGTGACTTTCCTACTAGGAACTTCCTGAGGCTCCACCTGGTGTTTTTGTCCATGTGGAGATACCTCTAGCACTGTGGAGTCTTCTAGCACCTGGTGGGTTATATGGCACTTGCTCAGTGATCCACTCCAGACTGGTAGCCTCTGGGTCACCTGACAGTGGGTCAGAGGAGTATTCCCAGTGCCACATTTGCTGCCTCTGAGAACTGAAGAGCCTTGTCAGGCACGTGTTTCTTAGTGATGGGAAGTGCAAGTTGCATTAAGTGGCCTTTACCATGGGCAGTATTCCCTGGAGACGGAGATGAATTGGGGAAGTATTCTGTCACCTGTTCATCATTATCTCCTAACTCCAACTGGAGGATCACAATGGCTTTTCACATCTCCTGCAACCTGTGTCAGCTCAGACCCATAGCTAATAGTCCAGGAATTGTCTGCCGGGATCCCTCCCCCAGGCTTTAGTGACTTCAGCAGATGACCTCCGATCACTTTGGGAAAGGATGGGGGAAGTTTACTACATATATTTGTGATGGCATCACTGGGTCTTTCCTCAAGGAGATCCAGGTTTTCCTTCATCCAAGAATGATGTAGATCTGAGAATTGGATGAAAGGCTTGCTCCCGGTCTTTTCTGTACGAGTTGAGTGGTCCCCTGGTTGACTCCCTGTCTATCTTGTGCTGATAACACGTGATCCAGTAGCCATCACCATGCACCCCTATAAGTCCAGCACCAGTAGCATCTTGATTGCTATTCTTATCTTGGGTCATAACATCCTTTTTTTTTTTTGAAATTTGGGTGCCCCCTGGCCTCTGTGATTCTCTCATTCCATTATCCTCACTGATTGGAGGGAGGCCAATTCTATGACATCATCTCTCACTGTCAACTCACCCCTAAAAAGTGCGGCCCTCTGCAGGCTTTTCAAAGCTGTCCATATAGCCATCCCCTGTGCATTCCTTGTCATCTTAGTGGAGGGTGTGCCCCTAGGCTCTTCTGGGGATGAACACAGGGATGGCTCCTCAGTCTTTGTTGGTAAATCCACTCTCACCTCCTTGCCTCTCTGAGCTGACCGACCCTTTTCTCAATACTACGAGAAAGAAGTTGGTATCTCCACCTCATTAAATGAGGGTTGTCTTTCTGTCAAATCTTCAAGGAGGAATCTCAAGAGACTCTTAGGATTGGCTCCAGGTGTCGTGTCAGAACGTGGACCCTAAGTTCCATGGGAGGGCACCCATGTCAAATACATTCTCCCCTCTTCAGCCTGTCTCCTTGCTTCAATGCCAGTACCCTCAAAATTGTTTCCCCGTTTTCCCTCTTCTGGATAGTATTGATTAGCCAGGGCTGCAGTTCCTTTAACATGCAAACTATATTCTGGAGCAGGGGCTACATTTTCCTATTCAGGTGACTTTTGTCCTGGAATCAGTGAGGGGAGGTATGAGCAAATCTTGAGAACAAGCATCACCATGCAAATCACTTGCTTCAGGAAGGTCTTTCACTGCTCAATTTCCAGGCAGAGGGATACCCTTTTCTAGAAAGGAGATTGGGTTGCTTCTGGTGGTCCACTGGGTTTAGGACAATCTAGGGGCTCAAAATTCTCAGGCTCATCCACTCAAATATTCCTGTTACCAGTCTCAGCGTTTTACCAGGGCCCCCGACTTCGATGTAGGATACCTATTTTTTTAATGAAAAAATTTTATGTTATTGAAGTATAGTTGATTTACAATGTTGTGTTAATTTCTGCTGTACAGTAAAGTGATTCAGTTATACATATATGTGTGTGTATATATACACATTCTTTTTAAATATTCTTTTCCATTATAGTTTATCATAGGATGTTGAATGTAGTTCCCTGTGCTATACAGTAGGACCTTGTTGTTTATCCATCCTATAGATACTAGTTTGCATTTGCTAATCCCAAACTTCCAATCCATCCCCACGCCCCCCACCACCTTGACAACCACAGTCTGTTTTCTATGTCTCCGAGTCTGCTTCTGTTTTGGAGGTAGGTTCATTTGTGTCATATTTTAGATTCCACATATAAGTGATATCATATGTTATTTGTCTTTCTCTTTATGACTTAACTTCACTTAGTATGATCATCTCTTGGCCCATCCATGTTGCTGCAAATGGCATTATTTCATTCTTTTTTATGGCTGAGTAATATTCCATTGTGTACATGTACCACATCTTCTTTATCCATTCATCTGTCATTGGACATTTAGGTTGTTTGCATGTCTTGGCTATTGTAAATAGTGCTGCTATGAACATAGGGGTGCATGTATCTTTTTGAATTATAGTTTTGTCTGGATATAAGCCCAGGAGTGGGATTGCTGGATCATATGGTAGCTCTATATTTAGTTTTCTGAGGGACTGCTATACTGTTATCTACAGTGACTGCACCAACTTACAGTCCCACCAACAGTGTAGGGGGTTCTCTTTTCTCCACACCCTCTAAGAGACCTATTAAGACTCTGAATTCAGGCTCTGCAGCCGTCATGGCTCTGCCATGTTTACAATTTGAGCTGAGCCTGGGCCTGGTCTGCCCTGTCACCACAGGAAGGGAGAGTCTCCTTAAAACCTTCCATGGAGGCCTTCTGACTTTCACAGGGTTTGAGTTGGCAGTTGGCTGCCCTAACTTTATTATTTTCATTTTTTCAAAGGCTTCCAATGCAGTACAAAGCAGTCAACTTCCTTTATAACTCTTACGATTATTACTGTCACCACACCTTTCTGGTGCTGAAGGCACCCCAAGCCAATAGCTTGTCTTCCACCTGCACTTCATACCAATTACCCACTATATAAAAACCTTCAGTTCACCATTAAGTGTGATATTCATTGTAGTTTTTTCATAGACAACCTCTACCAGGTTGGAAACACCCTTTGGGTCTAGTTTGCTGAGGGTTATTATCAGGAATGGATGTTGAATTTTGTCAAATACTTTTTCCATGTCAACTGAGATCATCATATGGTTTTTAAAATTGGTCCTTTTATATATTGGTGGATTTTATTTGTTAAAATTTTGTAAAGAATTTTAAAAATCTATGTGAAAGATAATGAACTGTAGATAACCTTTCTTATAATGTCTTTGGTTTTATTTTCAGGGTAATGCTGGCCTTATAGAATGTATTGGGGGTGTAGTCTCTCCTCTTCAATTTTCTGGAAGAATTTATTATTTCTTCCTTAAATGGTAGAATTCACTAATGAAGCCATCTGGGTCTGGGGTTTTTTTGTGGGAGGATTTTTAGCTACAAATGTAATTTCTTAACAGATGGAGGACTATTCAGATTCCTGGGTAAGATTTGGTAGTTTGTGTATTTCAGAGAATTTATCCATTTTATATTAGTTTTCAAATTCGTTGGCATTAAGTTGTTAACAAAAGGTCCTCACTTTAATATCTGCAGAATTTACAGTGATACCATCTCTCTCACTCCTGATATTAGTAAATGGTGTCTTCTTTCTTATTTGCTTGCTCAGTTGAGCTAGAGGTTTATCAATTTTATTGTCCTCTCAAAGGCCCAGCTTTTGTTTTCTTGGCTTTCTCTATTATTTTTCTGTTTTTTATTTTATTGTTTTCTACTCTAATTTTTTTAATTATTTTCTTTCTTCTCTTCAGTGTGGGTTTTATTTACTCTTTTTTGTAGTTTCTTAAGTTTAAAGCTGAAGTCATGGATTTGAGACATTTCTTCTTTTCTACTTAAGGCACTTAGATTTCCCTCTAAGCATTGCCTTAGTGGCATCCCACAAATTGTGAAATGCTGTGTTTTCATTTTCAATTTTAAGGACTTTTATAAGTATCTGTTTAATTTATTCATTGCATGTGCATTTTTTAGAAGTATAATTTTTTTGTTTCCAAATATTTGGGAATTTTCCAGAGATCTTGCTGTTACTGAGTTCTAATTTAATTCCATTCTGGTAATACTGATAGAATATACTATGAGTGACTTAAGTATTTTTAAATTTTTTGAGGCTTGTTTTATGATCCAGATCCCTGTCAGCAAGTGTTCTATGTGCACATGAAAGAATTTTTATTCTGGTTGGATGGAGTATTCTATAAATGTCAATAAGCTCAAGTTGGGTGATAGTAGTTTTCAAGTCTATTATACTGCTTAGTGACTTTGTCTGTGTGTTCTATCTATTTGGGGGTGAGGGGTACAGAAAACCTTGGCTATAACTGTAGATTTTTCTGTTTCTTCTTGTAATTCTATAAGTTTTTGCAGTTATATTATGTGCTTTGAAGCTCTGTTATTAGGTACATAAATGTTTAAGATTGTTATGTCATCTTGATGAATTGATTCCTTTATCCTTATGAAATGACTTTCTTTGTTCCTGGTAATTTCTCTGAAACCAATTTTGTCTGACATTAATGTAATCACTTCAACTTTCTTTTGATTAGCACTAGAATGATATATCTTTTTATACCTTTTTACTTTTAACCTACTTATGTCTTTATGTTGAAAAATTGTTCCTTATAGACAGTATATATAGTTGGATCTTGCTTTTGAAAATACAATCTGATAATCTCTGCCTTTGAATTGGGATGTTTAGACCATTTACATTTAATACGATTTTTATATAGTTAAGTTTAAGCCTATCATTTTGCTATTTGCTTTCTATTTGTCCCATCTATTCTTTATTTCTTTTTTTTAAACTTGATTTCTTCTTTTAGATTATTTGAGTATTTTTAAATTTCATTTTAACTCCTTTGTTGGCTTATTACTCTTTTAGTTGTTTTAGTTGTTGCCTTATCAGTTATACGATCTATCTTTAACTTATCTTAGTCTATAGTTATGTGATATTATACCACTTCATGTTTAGTATAAAAACATTGCAATGTGAGAGTCCGCCTGCCGATGCAGGGGACGCAGGTTCGCGCCCCGGTCCAGGAAGATCCCACATGCCGTGGCACGGCTGGGCCCGTGAGCCGTGGCCATTGAGCCTGCGCGTCTGGAGCCTGTGCTCTGCAACGGGAGAGGCCACAACAGTGAGAGGCCCGCATAACGCAAAAAAAAAAAAAAAAAAAAAAACCCAAAAAACATTGCAATGGTATTCTTCCACCCTGACTCACAGTCTTTATGCTATTGTTGTCATATATTTTACATTTAACTAGTACATATAAGTGTCAAAATACATGGTCATATTTTGTGTTCAAGTGGTTACTTAGCTTTTAAAGAGACTTAAATAAGAAGAAATTATCTTATATATTTATTTATTCATGTGGTGACCATTTTTAGTGTGCTGTAATTTTTTTGTATAGATCTATATGTCCATCTTGTATCAAAAGAGAAAAAAATAACTGTCTTACAGTGTTTATATTCTAGCTGGTGGAGTCACAAAATAAAGAAAATATATCCATAAAATATGAGCTAAAGAAACAAATAAACCATGAAAAGGAGATAAGGAATAGGAGGATGTGTATAGAAATTTCAAATAAGGTGGTCAGTGAAGTCCTCATTAAGAAAGTCGCTTTGGGGTAAAAGCCTAAAGGAAGTGAGGGAGCAAGCCAGGTGGATACCTGGATGAAGAATACTCCAAGTGGAGAGAATAGTGGGTGCTGAGGCCTTGAGGTATGCAGTAGATTGAGTAATGTCCCCTCAGAGATGTCCATGTTCTAGTCCCTGAAAACTGTGAATGTGTTATCTTAATGGCAAAGGGGCCTTAGTGGCTGTAATTAAGTTTAGGATCTTGAGGTTATCCTGGATTATCCAGGTGGGCCCTGTGCCATCACAAGGGTATTTGTAAGAGCAAGGTAAGAGCGTCAGTCTGTGAAGGAGGTCTGATGACATTATGCTCCTCACTTGGAAGGTGGTGGAAGGGGCCATGAGCCAAGGAATGCAGTGTAGACATAGGTGAGGAAATGGATTAACCCCTAGAACCTCCAGAAGGAGCTCAGTCCTGCTAACATGTTGATTTTAGTCCAGCGAGGCTGATTTTGGAACTGTAAGATGAACTTGAATTATATCGAGCCACTGAATTTGCCATAATTTGTTAAGCTATAGGAGACTCACCCAAGGTGTGATGGCGCCTGTTGTGTTTGAGAGGTAAGGAGCGGGGAGGTTGTGGAGTCCTTGTAGGCCGTTGTAGGGACTTTGCCTTTTACTCTGAGTGAATGATCTGACATGTTTTAACAAGATCATTCTGGCTTTGTGTGGAAAGTGGGCCAGGGCAGGAGGTGACAAAGGAAGAACAGGCAGCCCAGTGGGAGGCCCAGGTGGGAGCTCGTGGCCTGTCGAACAAACCGACCACGTGACCCTTGGACTGCATCTCCTGACTGTGCTCCCAGCACCCGGTCCTCCTCCTCCCTGGTGGCCTTGACCTTTTTGCCTCCGTGTTTACCTCTCAGTCCTCTCACGGGCAGCCCTTTGTTCTTTGCCGGCCCATCGACCCACAGTCCTGCCTCTGATCTTACACGAGGGCTGCAGCTCCTCCTAGTCCCACGCCCCCCATGGCTGTAACTGTTGTCTTTTCTAGCCTCTGTTGAACCTAAAATTCTAGCTCTGCGGCCTTTGTATGTTGTCTTCTTGTGAACTTTCTGGCCAATTTTAAGTGTGCTTTAGGTGGTTAAAAATTCATCCCAGGTAAATTTTGTGTTTGGCCTAAAACAAATTTCATTAATGGCAAGTACTTACATAGGGCTTACTAGGACTCAGGCTCTGGTTAAGTGGTGTATTGGTTCATCCTGGTGAGAATGTATCATTCTCACCAGTCCATGAAGAAGGTGCTATTTCACCGCTTATCACGGATGGAGAAACTGAGCTCAGAGTTTGAGAATTTCCTTCAATCACACAGCTGCTAAATGACGGAGCTGGGAGTTGAACCCAGGAAGGCTGGTGCCAGAGTCCATGCTCTCAAACACCACTCTATGCTGCCCTTCAAGAGAAGCCAACTTTAAAAAAAATTTATTTTATTGAAGTATAGTTGATTTACAATGTTGTGTTATTTCTGCTGTATAGTAAAGTGATTCAATTATACATATGTATACATACATTCCTTTTCATATTCTTTTCCATTATGGTTTATCACAGGATATTGAATATAGTTCTCTGTGCTATACAGTAGGTCCTTGCTGTTTATCTATTTTAGAAATAGTAGTGTACACATGTTAATCCCAAACTCCTAATTTATCCTTCTCTCGCTTTCCTCTTTGGTAACCATATATTTGTTTTCTATGTCTGTTAAGTCTATTCCGGTTTTGTAAATAAGTTCATTTGTATCATATTTTAGATTCCACATATAAGTGATATCATGGTATTTATCTTTCTCTTTCTGATTTACTTCACTTAGTATGATAATCTCTAGGTCCATCCATGTTGCTGTAAATGGCATGATTTTATTCTTTTTTATGGCTCAGTAATATTCCATTGTATATATGTACCACACCATCTTTATCCATTCATCTGTTTAGGACATTTAGGTTGTTTCCATGTCTTGGCTATTGTAAATAGAGCTGCTATGGGGGGCATGTATCTTTTGGAATTATAGTTTGGTCTGGATATATTCCCAAGGGTGGGATTGCAGGATCATATGGTAGTTCTATTTTTAGTTTTCTGAGGAACCTCCATACTGTTCTCCATGTGGCTGCACCAATTTACATTCCCACCAACAGTGTAGAAGGGTTCCCTTTTCTCCACATCCTCTCCAGCATTTGTTATTTGTAGATTTTTTGATGATGGCCATTCTGACTATAAAGAAGCCAACTTTTATATCGCCAAGTAAAATAGTTTTCTTTTCTTTCAGTCATTGCTGACCTTGAATCTTCAGTGAATGAAGACCGTCATCATGTTCTAGGGGAAGAGGTGAGAGAGAGAGAGAGAGAGAGAGAGACAGAGAAGAGAGGATTTCCTAACATGGGTCCTGGCCACACGACAGAGATGGTGCTCCAAGGAGTCTGGCTCTGCTGAGCATGCATCATGAAAGGGAGCACATGGGAAATTCAGGTTTAACATGACAGGATCAGTACCCCACTGCTCTCCACTCCAACACCAGGTCCCATTGCTAGCAGGTGGCAATCATCTGATGGATTTATTTCAAAGTACTGCTTTAAAAGTCCTTTAAAAGTCACAGACTTAGAGCCCTTCTTAGAAGTGAGAAAGATGCGTGCTATTATGGGTTGAATGGTGCCGCCCTACAGAAGATGTTGGATCCCAACCCTCAGTACTTTAGAATGAGACCGTACTTGGAGATAGAGTCTTTACAAAGGTCTTCAAGTTAAAATGGGGTTGTTAGGGTGGCCTAATCCAATGTGACTGGTGTCCATATAAAAAGGGGAAATTTGGAAGCAGACACACACAGGGAGCAGACCGTGGAAGATAAAGGGGGAGATTGGGGTGATGCATCTACCAGCTAAGAGACACCAAAGATGGCCAGCAAACCACCAGGAATGAAGGGAAAGGCCTGCAACAGATTCTCCCTGCAGCCCTCAGAAGGAACCCACCCTGCTGACACCTTGGTTTGGCCACCAGATCTGGGAGACAGCATATTCCTGCTGTTTAAGCTGCCACCCAGTCCGTGGTACTTTGTTACTGCAGCCCAAGAAGACTAATATAGATGCAGACATGTCTTACTGTGAAAACATCCATGTCTTTCTATTTTCTTATTCCATTTCCTCTCTTCTCTCTTATTCCCATTTTCCGTGTTTCCCACTCATGTTCTCTGATTCTTGCAATCTCTCTGCACCCCCAACTCCCTGCCCTGTGAAGTCTCCCAGTCTTGGTTTCCTTTGAGATTGTGGCTTCACGTGGATTTAGGGCCCAAGGGACATGTGATCTTAGGGACAGATGAGATGTTCCACCCCCGAGTTCCTCAGCGTGGTGAATACAGTGCCTGATTTAGAGAAACCCAGCAAAGACAGATGCCCATGCTACCCCAGGGCAGGACAAGTTTTGCAGCTTGGGGAAAACCCAGTCCAACCAAACCCAGGTAAGTTCAGCCCTTCTGATTGACTGAGCTGCTGTCTGAGGTGTGATACGGGGGGACATTTTGAGCCCCTCCTGGGGCAGTGAGCCTCTCCCACTGGAGCAGGGGATGAAGGCAGGCCCCTGAGAGCTCCATCCTGCCTCCTCTGAGCCCTCAGCTTGGGGGCTTCTGGGAGAGGTGGACGTGGGCCCTGGAGGCCCCCTGCCGGGGCTGAGGCCTGATTTGCCCTCTTGTTGGTTTCCTCACCCGTGGAATGGAGACAGCCTTCTGCCCACGGGGTCGTTCTGTGCACTGACTGTGCACTCTTCCCTTCCCATCTTGTTTCGGTCTATTTTTAGTGTTATTTAGGCTCTGGCGAGGTGTACTTATTGGTGGTAAGGGCACACATCTGCGTGGTGCACTGGGCGTGTGCCCTGCATGGTTGGGAGGAGGCTGCCTGGACATTCAGAGGGTAGAAGTGTGTGGTTCAGTGACACCACCTATGTGTCCAAGCACAGAGCCGGGGTTGTGCTTTGAGCATGGCAACTCTCTTTCCTTCTCAGGGTCGGGAAGGGCAGAGCCATGGTTGGGTTGACAGTCTTAAATTTTGGATTTTATGGCTTCAGCATGGTTGGTGTAACCTTTACTGCTCAGAGTAGGTCTTCATATTAAGTGGACAGTGAAAATCTAACAAAGAGTGTTGTCATGAAATTGTCAGCTTGTAACATTCCACAGCCCCATCCAGCTGCGGCTCTGATGTCTCTGGGACCACCGACCATCTAACCGCAGGCTCAGCCCCTCTGAGCTTCTGAGCTGCTCTGAGTAGCAGATGGCTCTGTCCTAAGTCTCCACGGCAGCCTCAAGCCTCATCTGCTTGTGGAGATTCCAGCCTCGCACGTGGTCTCAGGACTGGCTCCCTAAGTGCAGATGGGCCTACGGGCTCCATTCCAGGTTTCTGTCTCGATTCCCTGATTTGCAGTCCACACACAGCAGTAACCAACATTTTCTGAGCACTTGTCGACCGTCACACATCGTTTGCCAGTTAGAATGATGAATCAGGCACGGACACTGTCCTCAAGGTGCATCCTTTCTAGTTGGGAAGGAAGGTGGGAAACGGATGATTCTAATGCAGGGAATAAAAGGTGGGAACAGAGCGCTGCTGGAGCCTTTACCAAGGACCCCTAACCGAGACTGTGGAAGGGAGAGTGATGGAGGGAAGACTTCCCGGAGGTAAAGTGGACTCTCCCATGCCATTCTTGGGACTGAGCCCTGATTGAAAACCTGGAGGCTGTGCCCTGGGTCCTGTTTCTGCTGCAGGTGGCTGAGCTGTGCTCCAGGTCATAGCCCACCTGGACCTAGGACCCAGCTGCACCGAGACCCCGGCCGCTGCCACCAGCCAGCCACGCAGGGGCTACCCACACTCATTCACCCCGCTGAGGGCTGGGCACCCAGGGTGCTTCTGGCTCTGGCTGTTTGGGTCCTTTCCTAGTAGCCTGGTTGAGATCGTAGCTGTCCTACTGATCTCGGAGAGACAGCAGTGAGCGGTACTAAAGAGAGATCTTAGTTCCCTGCCCAGGAATTGGACCTGGGCAGCCTGGATGAAAACCAGGAATCCTAGCTGCTAGTCCACCAGAGGCTAGGGGCTAGAAGCAAAGTGGCCCTAGCACTTTCCCTCCTTTGAAAGCAAGAATGTTTCAAGGAGGCAATTAGAGACACAACACAACATATGGAAGAGCACGCACAGAAGCAGTTTGTTAATTTAAGACAGAAGCAAGGCAGAAACACCCACCCGGAGAGGAGGGTGGGCATCCTGAATGAGAAGGAGCGCAGTGCAGAGGAGATTTAAATCCTTTATATAGGACAGTCCTTCCAGGTCTTTGTTTACCTTTGGCCAATTATCTCCTCTCTTTTTTCACACCTGACTGGTCCCAGGACCCTACCCAAGACACCTGCGCAACTTTTTGCTCAGATGGATCCCACCGCAGAGGGCTTTGGGGTGCATGTCCACACTCATTATGGGGTGGCGCCCCCTCCCTTTGTGACCCCCCAAGGAGCCTTCCTGCGCTTGTGCAGACAGGGAAGTTTTCCTTGACCTCAGGAGTGGGCATCTTATCTCTTTACTTCAGCAGAGCTCAGCTTCTGCCACCAGCTTTGTGCTTGGAGTGTCTGGGTGAGAACAGAGCTTTAGTGTTGCTCCACTTGACAGACACCAGCTGTCCAGCCCAGGGGGCCCATCCATCTCCTACCTCACTCCCGGCCCAGCTCATTTAAATGGAGGGGTTCAGAATGAGCCTCCCCTATATGAGCCGCTTTGGTGTATGGATTACTTTGAGCTGAGGTCAGTTAAGGCTCAAAAGATTCAGGAAGAGTTTTTATTTGTTGTTTGTTGTTTGTTTGTTTGTTTGTTTACCTCCCCTGGAACTGCCTAAAAGACTTTAGGAAGAGGACCTGGTCCAGGAAGAGAACCATCAGCAGAGGTGACCACGGAGAGTGTGGACTGGTGTGGTGAACTCAGGACCTGGCAGGGCCTGTTTGCCTGAAGTCCTCTCTGTGTCCCACTGTCTCTGCCTGGCCTGGCAGACACTTGCCCTTCCAGCCTCTTGTGAATTATCTTCCTTCCCTTTGGAGCCCCAGACCCCTGGCCCCTTCTTAGCTCAGAATGGCCTGTAAGCCTCGATTGCCTGCCTGTCAGGGAGCCTCGCTTTGTCTTTGTTGGGCTCCTGTACGTGCAGAATTAAGTGTTTTTCCTGTTAATCTGTCTCATGTCAATTTAACTGCTAGAGCAGCCAAGAGAACTTAGAAGGGTAGAGAAAAATTTTTCCTCCCCTACAAAATGAAGGCAGGATCTTTTGCAGATGGTATTTTAACCTCCATCTTCACTACACCCAAAGATTTCTACGTTGTTCTTGGTCTGTGATTTCTGTAATGTATCTTTTTTTTTTTTTGATTGAAGTATAACTGATTTACAATGTTGTGTTAATTCTGCTGTACAGCAAAGTGATTCAGCTATACATATATATATACATTCTTTTTATATTCTTTTCCGTTATGGCTTATCGCAGGATATTGAACAGAGTTCCCTCTGCTCTACAGTAGGACCTTGTTGTTTATCCATCCTATATATAATAGTTTGCATCTGCTAACCCCAAACTCCTAAGCCATCCCTCCCTCAGCCCCCTCCCACTTGGCAACCACAAGTCTGTTCTCTATGTCTGTGAGTCTGTTTCTGTTTCGTAGATAAGTACATTTGTGTCATATGTTAGATTCCACATATAAGTGATAGCATATGGTATTTGTCTTTCTCTTTCTGACTGACTTCACTTAGTATGGTAGTCTCTAGTTGCATCTGTGATGTATCTTTTTTTTTTTTTTTTTTTGCCGTATGCGGGCCTCTCACTGTTGTGGCCTCTCCCGTTGCGGAGCACAGGCTCTGGACGCGCAGGCTCAGCGGCCACGACCCACGGGCCCAGCTGCTCCGCGTCATGTGGGATCTTCCCGGATCGGGGCACGAACCCGCGTCCCCTGCACCTGCAGGTGGACTCTCAACCACTGCGCCACCAGGGAAGCCCTGTGATGTATCTTAATGTTACTTTGTCCTACTCATTTTGCTGCTGGTGGCATCGTGTCAGCATTGTCCTGCTCTCCACCTCCAATGGTCTGTTTTGGGGTACCCTGTGCACCCTTCAGAGTGCAGCACACAAGAGGCAAAGGCAGATTCTCAGGGAGCAAGGAGGAAGGGATTTGGGTGGCAGGGGCTCTGTCCTTTTAGGAAAGTCACGCTTAAGAAATCAGCCTGTCTTCTGGGTCAGCGTCATGGTCCAGCCAACCTGACCACACTGTCCAGATGTTTTGTGACAACATGTGGACATGGGGTTTGATGCAGTTTCAGTAGGTTGAGAACATAAAATGAAAATATCGAATTTAAGAAAACAAATCTTTTTCTTTGGCAAGAGCTCATTCAAGACCCACAGCATTTGTGACATTTACTTAAGGCTCAATTCTTTCTTAAAATTCTTCACCAGACTGACTTTTGATCTGTCCAACCCTCCTGGCAATTTAATCAGGGCCCTCCTTGCGTGGCTTTTTCCATTTATAAACTTTGTTCCTGAAAATAGTAGATGGTCAAGGCCTTGAGGCCCAGGGCTGTGCCGCGGTTCTTTGGTCACTCCCTGCCCAGCCCCTCTTTCTAGAGCTTTGCCAGGTTCACGGTTCCCATTCTCACTACATGCTGGCCTGGAATTCTGAGTGGCATCTTATTTCGTCTGGCTCTGTTTTTGAAATGATCTGCTTTCAATCTGGGCCACCTTTTGGGTAGACAGTTTTTGAAGCTTATATAAGAGAACTGGACTAGTGTAGGGGACATGCGTACTTTGCCCTCATGTCTTGATGTTCAGATGAGCTTTTGGGATTTCCTAGAAGGCGAATTAGGAGGATACTCAAAGGACCTGGGAACTGTAGCTTGTGGCCTGGTCCCCCAGGAACGTGTGCCCAGAATAAGAACGCGGGCAGAACAGAGTGGACTGGAGTGAGGACAGGGCTGTTCTCACCCTCTCTGTGGGCGCCCCACACTCTCTGGGAGGTAAGACATTTGGCGGCTTTCCCTGGTAGGGCCACTGATGCCAGGCTGAGCCCAGTTCTAGGCAAGAACGGGCCTGGTGTAGCTGCAAGGAGATGGGAATGTGAGTTCTTAGCCTGGGTTTCAATGGGAGGTACCCCTGCCTCTCTCTAGCTCTCCATCTCCATCCCATCCTCCTGACGCTTCACTCCCGCTGCACCCCCCAACTTCATCCACCCTCTGACCTATTTTCCCACCCATCCTGCCACCCCCTGGCTGGGCTGCTATAGTTCAGGTCTGGCGCTAAGCACCTGGAGTGAGAGAAGACCCTACACGTTAAAAGGCACAGCCCCTGGGCTTCCCTGGTTGCACAGTGGTTGAGAGTCCACCTGCCGATGCACGGGACGCGGGTTCGTGGCCCGGTCCGGGAAGATCCCTACATGCCGCAGAGCGGCTGGTCCCGTGAGCCATGGCCACTGAGCCTGCACGTCTGGAGCCTGTGCTCCTCAACGGGAGAGGCCACAACAGTGAGAGGCCCGCGTACCGCCAAAAAAAAAAAAAAAAAAAAAAAAAGGCACAGTCCCCAGGAAGACTGCTCTCGTTTCTGACTGACCTGCCACAAATCTGGGATAACTTTGATAATTCACTAGAGTGATTCACAGAACTGAGCAAAGTGCTATAACCTATCTTTACAAGTTTTATTATAAAGGATACAAATCAGAAGCGGCCAAGTGAAGAGGTCCATAGGGCGGGTTCTGGAGGGTCCCCAGGTGTTCTCTCCCTGTGGAATCAAAGCACAGCACGTTTCCAGCACATCCAGGAAGCCCACCCAGCTTCAGTGTGCAGAGTCTGTACTGGGGTTTTACTACGAGGGTGTGATGGACTGAATGAGTGCCCTCGTGACTGGACTCACTATCTACGTCCACGCCCCTCCCCGTAGGTCGGGAGGTTGGGCTGCTATCAGGGGCTCAGACCCCCAACCTTCTAATCAGTCACAGGTTGGTCCTTCAGCCTGACCCACCCATCCCAGAACTATCCAGGCCCCACACAGACCCCCCCACCAGTCACCTCATTAGCATAAACTCAGGTGTGATGCAGGGGCTCATGAATAATGAAGACACTCCTGCTACTTGGGAAATTCCAAGGATGTAGACTAAGGTCTCCCTCCCTCGAACCAGGGACACAGGCCAGTCAAATTTTTCATTGTATGATACCACTGCCTAGCCTTCCTGTTTTATTTTCCAGACTCTAACTCCTGCACCAGCCGTGAGCTTGAGGACGCTGTGACATTCTCTAAAGAAGGAAACAACCAGATGCTCCCACCTCCTGATGGCTCAGGGCAGACAGGGTGGCTGCTCTTCCCTGGCACTGCAGAGACCTCGCAGGTCCCTGGGCTCACGAAGCAGCCTCAGACCCTGGCCAGCCGCCGTGGCCAGAGGACCAGGCAAGACAGGTGTGGGCCCCTGAGGCTCCTGCCTGGGAGTGACACACGTCACGTCCATCACATTTTACTGGGCAAAGAAGGGCTTTTGTTGAGGGGTAACAGTGACCCAATCTGAGATCTAGAAAGATGAGTTACTGACCAGGTAAGAGAGGCCAAGACAGAGACAGGAGGGAAGGAGGGAGGGGCCATGGGCAGTGGAGCAACCACGTGAGGAGGTGAGGCGGGGGGGACCCCAGGGTGCTGAGGGGTTGAGCTTGGGTGACATGGGGGCTGGCACCAGGAGGTCAGGAGGCGCCAACGGGATGTTCTGTGTCTGCAGGATGGTGCTGGGGGCAGCGCCACACTTCCTGGGCCCCAGCCAGCAGGGGAACATGGGGAAAGGATGGGTGCCATCGGCTCATAAGCCATCAACCTCCACCAAGCCAGCAGCCCCTTACCTGGACACCCATGTTAGCTGGACGCCAGGGCTTTGACCCCATGGGCTCTGGTGCATAAGTAGTTTCAACGTGCAATTGTTTTCCTGCCTGGCTTTTTCCACGATGGATGTGATTCGTGTGCCATGCTGGGCAGGAGATTATGTTTGTTTCCCGGGTTTGATCTCTGTGTGGGGAGCCTGTGCTGCGGCACAGAGTAAGAGCTAAATGGATTTAATTAGCTACAGTATTTGAGTGTCACTGTGGGCAGCTGGGGTCTAAGGCATGGGCACCTGCTGCTTCCAGCCTGGCCGACACCAGAAATCATCACATTTTGAACTGAAGCAACTCAAAGGGGTTTGACAGCAGAGAAGCCGGGGTGGAGGGGGTCGGCTGGGAGCCAGGCGTTTTTAATGTATGTCTGCTTTTTGCCTTGAACCTGGGCAGGTCTTGACATGTTCTACGGATTTAGCGGCTGTCCACAGACAGGGATGGGGTGAGGGTGGGATCTGGAAGGTTACAGAGGGTGCCTGAGGGAAACTCTGAGCGCCAAGCCACCTTCCAGAGAGAAGAGATTCCCTTTTCCCCTCTCTCCTGAGACCACGACTGTCCGCACAGGAGCCTCTGCAGCGCCCTTGACTTTCACCAGCCTTCAGCACCCGATCCAGCTTCCTCCTGCCCTGTCTTCCAGTTCTGCCAACGCTGGGAAACCAACCTGTTCTTCCCAGCGTCTTTGCACGAGATGTGATGTCGGTCCTGCAGATAGAGACACATGATGAAACTAACTGGAAATGGAGTTTGTGGGGAGACAGAGGCAGGGAAAATGGCACATTTTTGCGGGCAGGGCTCCTGGAGAAAGCGCTGAGTCATGGCCCTGGCTCTCTGATGTGATCACAGTGGGAGGGCAGGCCTCCGGAGCCTGGTGTGTGGTGCGGCCGTGTGGGGTGGACCTGAGTCCCGGCCCGGCTGGCATTAGCCCTCCCGGTGATCCCGTGAGCCGTTCCATTCCCTCCAGGCCATACCTTTCTGATCTCTGTGCAAAAGAGCCCTGAGCCCGGCCTGTCACCTAGGAGCACCCGGTCTAGTGGCAGCTGTGAGAAGCTTGCCCCACGTCCAGGGCTGGCTTTGTGATACGATCCTGGCCATGGTGCCGCAGAGGCAGACATGGCTGGCCTGCCCCATGGTCTGTTTCCATTTGCCTTCTCACTTCGTCCCCTCTGGAACCTGGTTGCTAACGTACAACCAGCAGAGGGGGGCGCCGGCTAGGTGGGCAGCGGGGCCAGGACCTCTGACCTGCGGCTCAGGGCTCTGCACACATGAGGTATCTCTCTAGACAGTGACTGTCTCTGCTTTGCTGGCCTGACTCATCTCCTGCCCAGGGCTTGGGAATCTTCACTCCTTTTGGTGTTTTATTTTTAGCTATCTTTTTCCACGAAAGCCATTATACTTTCTCTGACATTGATTTTCCAGAATAATCCAAGGGTGAGTCTGGTGCTTTTAGGTATCTAATTTGCTGGGTTTCAGTTTTCTACAAGAGCAAACATAAATGTTGAAAAATCTATTTGTACCTTTGGATAATTAACTTCCCATAGTGGTTAAGGTAGAGGGACAAGGGAGTGGAGAAGGCAGGTAAGAAGGAGGAGCCTTTGGAATCAGACTGAGCAGCTCTGTATCTGGGCTCTACCACTCACTCGCTATGTGACCTTGGAGCAGTAGCTAAACCTCTCTGAGCTTCAATTTCCTCATCTATTCATTGGCAATAGCAACAGTACCCAGCTCCCTGGATTGTTATGAAACCAAATAATATAATGCGAATAAAAATTTGAATAGTGCATGGTATTTATTAAATGCTGATAAAAAAGAGTTCTCACTGTAATTAGCCTCCGTTTTTTTCATCGGTAAAAGGGACAAATACTAATATAGCAAAAATGAACTAATATAGAACTGGCTTTAGAGCAAGGAATTTTATAAAAGGCGAACCCATCTGGGCCTTGTTCTGTGGGTTTATTAGCCAATCGGAATGGATTCTGGAGCAGCTGAGGAATGTAAGAAGCACGTTCCCCCCACCCCACTCCAGAGCCTTCTTCCTCGGGCTGCAGGTGGATGATGCTGGGTTCCCTCTCACCACGTACAGACTTCAGCAAACAAACCCACAGCAGGCAGCGGCCCAGGACACTCCACATTTACATTTTGGAGGCTTCTTTGGGATAAGAAATTCTGGGTCATTCATAGGGACTCATCATCAATCTAGAAATGAGCTGGTAATGCCTATGTTGAGGGTAAAAGGTTCTCCTGGGTCCATCCAAAGAGAGGAAAATCCACTTTGCCTGCTGATAACATAGCCTCCCAAATACTAAAGGTTGGAGAGATTCTTCTCAGTTTTGTACAAAACTATGGAGTGGGATAAAGGAGGCGAAGAAATACACATTTGTCCCTTTAAATCTTTCCTGCAAATGTTTTTTTTCCACTTCTTGATCCATACTCACTTCAAATTTGATCTCTAGGATGAGACTTTTTGGAATTCATCTGAATAAATCAAATCCACCTCTTACATCAACAATCTCCAACTCAACTTACCTGCAACATGAAGAATGGGCAGAAGGGAAGTTCAAGAAGGCCTTTTAAAAAGTTTAACTTGAAGGCTTTCTTTCTTTCTTTCTTTTTTTTTTTTTTTTTGTGGTACACGGGCCTCTCACTGTTGTGGCCTCTCCCGTTGCGGAGCACAGGCTCCGGATGCGCAGGCTCAGCGGCCATGGCTCACGGGTCCAGTCGCTCCGCGGCATGTGGGATCTTCCCGGACCGGGGCACGAACCCGTGTCCCCTGCATCGGCAGGCGGACTCTCAGCCACTGCACCACCAGGGAAGCCCTGAAGGCTTTCTTATCCATCAGAAATTTGCTTCCGGGCTCATTGAGAAGATCAACATTTGGGGCTGGGTGTGGGCATTCAGATTGGATCTCTCTGTGTGGCGTTGAAGATGCCAGCAATGGTCACCATCCATGGTGTGCTTGACTATGGTTTGGGTCTGAGGGTGGCTCCAGGCCTCCTGAGGGTACCCCAGCCCTCCACCTTCCCACCACAGACCCCTTCATGGCTCCCAACATGCCATCCCTCAGAGCTCAGTCCTTGGGCTGGTCAATCCCCATGTTAAGAAGGCAAATGTCTGATCATAACCTGTTCTGCCCGGCCGCCATTCTGAAAGTCCCTAAACTCTGGTGCTGTCATTCAGAATTATGTTTGTTGGAATTAGCTTTGAGGGGACTTTTGTCTTTGTCATCTAAGTTGTTTAGTCAAATATAGCCCGTCTTAAATCCCTTTTCCTACATATGTTCTGCGGTTAAATTTCCCCGCTCATTTCCCCCTCCTGAGCTAATTTCCCTTAGGTACCCACCCCCCCCATCCTCATCCTCCTGGGCATGTCAGCCAAGGGAGCCTTCTGTTCCCATCATTTTGCTGAGCTCCTCATCTTACAAAGAAAACTGGCAAACTCAGACCCTCCCGTGCTCCCTGAATTACCATGTAGTCAAGTAATGTAGCTCAAAAAGATATTTGAAAATAACTTTTCAGGCTCCTTCAAGAATTCTTTCGTCTCTCGTTGAAACACATAGAGGCAAACAGCAGATGGAACACATTTCTTCGTCTGTAAAAACACCAAATGCTTCTCTCCTTATTTGAGTTTTTTATAGTCACACTTATTCTCCAGCAGCCTTTGTCTGTTCTCCACCTCCCAAATCTCCTAGTTCTGTTTGTCATGAAAACAACCCTCAGAAACATGAAGATGTGGGCTTTGAGGATGTCCACCCATTTAAGAAGGACAAGGTGGCTGAAAGGGTAAGCAGTGGGTGGGTGCAAGAAGCTCCGCTTCTAGACCATGACTATGGGTTCAGGAAAAAGAATGTGGGTCTCAAGGCCAGGGTGGGGCTGGATGCCTTCGGGATGGGGGGAGTGGGCTGTGCTCTCGGGGAGCAAGGGCGGGGACCACCAGCTGCAAGAAAAAAAAAAGAAAAATAAATAATGTGAGTTCTCACAACTGGGGGCATGCAGCTAAGGAAGGAAAACTTAGCTTCTTTAGGGATGGAGCTAAGTCTTCCTAGCTTTATAGCTTGTCTAAGACATAAAATTAAGATTCCCATTTGGAGACATACCACCCAGGCCCTTGGATGCTCTGTGTGGCTTCTTTGTGGGCCTTTTTTTTTTTTTTTTTGCTGTACACGGGGCTCTCACTGTTGTGGCCTCTTCCATTGTGGAGCACAGGCTCCGGACGTGCAGGCTCAGCGGCCATGGCTCATGGGCCCATCCGCTCCACGGCATGTGGGATCTTCCCAGACCGGGGCATGAACCCATGTCCCCTGCATCAGCAGGCAGACTCTCAAGCACTGCGTCACCAGGGAAGCCCGGGCCATATTGATTTACGTCATTTCACACACATTTAAAGTGTGGGTTGTGGATAAACCATAACATTTAACGCAAGGTGTATATGCCCCAGTCTTTGTGACCCTCAAGGAGTAACGATTTAGTGAGAGCCTGAGACAAACTCATAAATAATTATATTCCAAAAAGAATATAACCCCCAAGGCAGAGATTCTGTGCGGGACAGTGAGGGGTTGGAAAAGGGCCAGATCACATCCTTCTGAGGGCAGAACGGAAGCAAAATCTGCACTTGAGGCCTAAGGAAGCAACCTAGGAAGGGTTCACTTTCCCAGCATAAATTCAGGGAGTTCAGGAATTTGGGAAGGCCACAATGAAACATTTTATTTATTTATTTTTGTTTTGTTTTTTTCATTAAATTGTTTTTTATAATTTCTGCTGTACAGCAAAGTGACTCAGTTATATATATATATATATATATATATATATATATATATATATATATACATTCTTTTCTATATTATTTTCCAGTGAAACCTTTTTTTTTATGTAACACCATTTAATGAACCATTTTCCTATTTATGATCATTCTGATTTTTAACTTAAAGGATATTAACTGTAGCCTCATTGGTTCTTTGATTTTTTTTTTTTTTAGTTTCTGCTTTATAACAAAGTGAATCAGTTATACATATACATCTGTTCCCATATCCCTTCCCTCTTGCGGCTCCCTCCCTCCCACCCTCCCTATCCCACCCCTCAGTGAAACCTTTTAAAAACCTTTCTGCATGATTCAAAATCATATTATTCACATGTCTATTCTAAAATATGTATTTTACTTAAAAATTAAAAAAAACCCTGAGTATCTCTGTAACTGATTATGAATGTAAGTAATTAGAGCCCTATTAAGCAACAGTTATATTGCTTAAGACAACCATTTGTTTTAGGTAAGCTTTCTCTCCATTTTGTTAAGAAATTATTAAAAATTTCTCACTAAATCCCCATTATTCATAGTCTCTTAATGGAAATAGAGAGCAAGCTGACCTAAAAAAATGTTATATTGAGCAATAGAATTGCAAGTAGGGCTGCAATTAATTATTAAGGAACTAATCCTCTAATCCTTAAAGAGGATCAGGGTTAGCCAGACTCCATCAGTCCTCACGTGTGTGCCCGAGAAGATAATTCTGGGGGTCAGTGGGGTTGGCGTTCAGCTCTCACCTCCTGTTCCCGTGTGAAGGCTGTTATCACATGGAAGCAACTGTTTGCCATTCTTTCTTTCTTTCTGAATAGTCATTCCCACTCAGAAAGAAGCAGGGAGCCCGGGGCCCCTGGATGCCCTGGGACCCGGCACAGAAGAACAGTTTTATTCCAGGAAGATTGGCTTTCCCTTGGGGCTTTTGGGCCTTTCCATCCAGCACCATATGGACATGGTTGGCTCTATCATGTGGGAAGACTGTCAGGAACTCGGACTGAAAGCCCCTGCCCTGGGGTGTCCGTCTGCTAGGGAGAACTCCCCACTATGGGAGGAGGGTGCTATGGGCTGAAAGCCCCCTCAAATCCATATGTTGAAGCCCTACACCCCAGTGAGATGGTATTGGAGATGGGACCTTTGGGAAGTAATTAGGTTCTGCTGAGGTCATGAGGGTGGGGCCCCATGATGGGATTAGTGTCCTTATAAGAAGAGGAAGAACGCCAGAACTCGCTCTCTGACCGCGGTCAGGACACAGTGACAAGGCGGCGGTCTGCAAGCCAGGAAGCGGCCTCACCGGGAACTGAGTGGACGGCACCTGGATCTTGGGCTTCCAGCCTCCAGAAGTGAGAGAGGTTATTGTTGAAGTCCCCCCAGTCTGTGGCATTTGTTACAGAAGCCAGAGCAGGTGAACACAGAGTGGGGCTGCTCACAGGCCGTCCTCTGCTTCTCTGCTTTTCTTGTCACACTTCCAGCCGGTGGCCCAGCCCACCCGCAGGTGATAGCCAGGCCTCCTGCCAGGTGCCTGTCAGGGCCCCAGTGTGACATGTGCTTGGCACCCTTTACTGACGTGGGGAAGGGGGCGTGAGTGTGGCAGCACTGTGGTGCTGGAGGAATCAAGGAGGGGCCCGGCCCAGGGGAGCATCGTAACAGACCCCCAGCCCATGTCCTGCCTCCACCTGCCCCCCCAACCCCATACTCTGGCCTCGCTATTGCTGCTCGAGATGCTTCCCTAAAATCCCATCTGACCAGGCCATTCCCCCGCGGGTCCTTTTGATGGACTTTGTGAGACAAAAGACACCCACTCATTTATTCATCAGATATTTACTGAGGCTCAGGGATGGTGCTGGGGGCCCGGAGGGGAGGTGAAGTTCAGGGAGCCCTGGGCCAGCTGGCACCGAGGCAGGCCCGGGCTCCACACAGAGGAAGGAGCACCACTCAGGCTCCTGCTGTGGCTCCGAGGCCCACCTGCCCTCCCACTTCCTTCCCACTCGAAACGCTGCTTTAACGACCGGGCTCACCCTGCCCTCACCTCTGCAACTTCTCCATCTTCACTGGGGTCTGAATTCTCCGGTCACAGGGAGAGACTTACTTTCCCTCCCTCTAGCTTCCCCAGAGCCTGGTGCTGAGTGAGCCAGGCCCTCCCCGCCCCAGACCTTCCTCAGTGTGGCCCAGGCAGAACTTACCGGCCGCTCTTCCCAGAGAGATACGCTGTCTCATCCCTCACGACTGCACGGGGCCGGGCACGGAGCAGGCCACGACTCGTGTGGGTGGAAATCGGTCAAAAATGGAAATTTTCTGTTCAGAGAAATTTTGAACAGAAGGAAGGTGCTCATATCTCACAGGGACATTTGGTTAGATTCACATGAAGCAGGGGTTTGAGGGGTGGGGACAGGAGAGAGTGACATGGGAGGATCCAGAGCGGGGCTCTGCCTTGGGAGCTGGGTGTCGTTCAGGGACGCCTGGGTCCAGGGCTGGCTCGTTGGGGCAGGACCAGGCAAGGCGGCTCAGCTGGGACCTCCTGAGAACTGGCCTTGCCGTCTCCCCCTGTGATGCTCCCGCAGGGGCCAAGGACGCCCCAGCATCTCAGTGCCAGGTTGGGGAAGAGTCTGCAGCTTTGAGGTACAGGCTGGTGCTGGCAACGTCAGGAGGAAAGAATTTGCCTGTGATTTCTATTAAATGGGAAGTGTTTCTCAAGATGCCCTGGAGGTCCTATTACCGGTTTGGTTCAACCTTTCTCCAAATACTTCTGCAAAGCTTCCCCAGCCCGGGGAAGAGAGATGCTCTCTTTTGAAATCTGGAAACAACATTTGTTATTTCTGTTAGGTTTCCTGGGATTCTCCACCCTTGTTTCAGGAAGATTTCACTTTTCTCCACAGGATGTAGGTGGTCCTGCCTGCTGCCCCTTCTTCCATCTCAGAGGGGTCACTGGCCAAGACGAGGCACAGACACCGTGGTAGACTCCAAGGCCTCTGGTTCCTGTGCGAAAGTGCAGCCCGGGGCCCACAGGCAGGCGGGGATGGGGTCGGTCCCCAGGGAGGCCTCCCCGCCTGGAAACAAAGTCAGGGGACCCGGAGTGATGGCTGGCCGAAGGAGAGTACACATCCCAGCTGACACAACAGTCTCCAGGCCCGGAGGCACTGGTCCCCTCGTTGCCAAGACCAGCTTTATGCAGCCTCCAGAGGGGCCCTGACTGGGAGGCCACTGGCTAGTAGCATCCAGCACAGCCCAGGCCTCCACCTGTACCACAGGGAAGTGTCTTGTCTGTCTAGGTTTCATTTAATAGCCCTCGTTAGTTCTTCCTGGAGGATGCTCCATGGGAGATGGGCAGGCCCGAGCCCCTGTCCCCATCCCTCTTTTCTGTCTACGCCTACACCTCTCAGAAAGTTCCCACTGTGCCTGACCGAGCGCCGGGTGAAAGGCGAAGAAGAGCTTTGGAGCCTCTGGCCTGTTCCAAGGCAGCTCATTGCAGGCAGCATGGTCCCCGGGTCACGGGGGCATCCTGGCCCTTATCTGCCCCAAATCAGAGTCAGGAGAGCTGAGCGGGGAGAAGGAGGAACGTGGACGGGCACCCAGGTAGGGCCGAGCTTGATGTGCACACACACCTTGTGGCCTCAGGCACTACTCAGCCTCAGCTTACTCAGCTGTAAAACATCCAGAATCGATGACTCAGGCGCACGTGTGTGTGTGTGTGTGTGTGTGTGTGTGTGTGTGTGTGCGCGCGCGCGTGCATGCAGTGTGGGTGGGTGCCTGTGTGAATCATTTCTGAGGTTCTCTCCCAGCTCTGAAACTTTTTCAGGGCAGAGTGTGGGCTGGGCTGAGTTCTTCTAGAACAGAGGGCGTAAGACGCTAGAGCAGGGGGCGGCATCCTCTCCCGCCCAGGCTGCCCGAGGTCTCAGACGCGACAGAGCAGCTCCCATGGCCTCGCTGGCCGCGTGGACTGCCCCCTACCCCTCCCATGCCTGTCCCCACCCCCAGTCCAGTCTGACCAGCAGGCCCTGCGGCCCCCTAGGTAGCTCCTCTCCCCACCCCCCAGCCTCCCTGGTGCTCCTTTGCCCACATCTCTCAAACCTCAGGTGGAAATGGCTTTGGGGGGCTCAGGGGTGCTGGACTGGGGCTGCAGGTTCCTTCCTGGGGCCCTTCCTGGTGAAGAAGACTCATCACCCCAGTGGTTTGGCCCTCTGGAAGGAGGGTTTCTGACTCTTAGGATTGGCTACCTTGAGCTGAGCTCATGTTGCCATGGAGACAAAGGCAACAGGCATAGCATCTTCTGAGCGGTCTTGGTCCCCTGCGGCCCCTCCTGCACCTGCTTTCCCAGATCAGACTCCTTGGGTCCTCAGCCCGAGGTCGTAAGAGCTGCCCTCCCGCAGCATCTAGGTGCCTCCACCATGGAGGTGCTGTGCAGAGGAGCCCCCCTGGGCTTGAGGCCCAGTGTGAACCCCAACTCTGCCAGGTTAACCTGTAACCTGGGACCAGAACCTCTGCACGAGTTTATCGAGAGGGTGAAATTAAAATGCCCTTTGCAAAGCATTACATAACTTAGGTTAGAAACACCCTTCCTAGTGTTGTCTTCTAATAATTTCCTCGGCGTTCCTCTTGACTCTGCAATTATGTTTTTACGATATAAATTTAATATTAATTTTAATTAAATATTATTATTAGTGTTGAATACTTAAAAAGACATTTTGTGCTTCTTTTATATGCCCTGGGACCTCTGCCCCAGCCCAGGGGGGCCGGCCCGTTCTGCTCCTTCCACAGCGCCCCTCTGCTCTGAGCCAGTGTACCCCTCGTCATGTGGACAGCTCATCGCTAGGATATTCTTGCTTGGGTCCCCAGAGTCATCTCCAGCCATCCCCTCACCCACCTCCCCCCTGCTTTGCGGCCGGGTGCAGCAAGTGGAATGGAGGGGCCATGGTACAGGCAGGGAGGGAGCTGTTGGGGTCCCCCCCACCCCTGCAGACCCCCGTGGGGTGGTGGAGCTTGGGGCTGGAGAAGCCGACTTGGAGCCCTGGGTGGGAGGATGGGGAATTGCAGAGGTGCCTTGTCACGACCTCTGAACCAGCTCCAGAGACTTCCTCAGTTTTGTCATTAGGTAAGGTGACAAATGCTTTCATGGTTTAACCCATCAGGAGCACTTTTGAGCTCCAATGGCAGGCCTGAGTGTTGTGACAGAGACCCCGTGGCTGCAAAGCCTCAAATGTTTACTATCTGCCCTTTGAAGAAAATGTTTACTGCCCCCTGAGTTAAGTCATTGGCTAGTTGGGTTTTTTATTACTTTCAGCAGAATGCATCTTGCCTGTTTGGTGGCAGAAAAAGTAACCCCAAAGAGCAGATAATCTCCAGCAAGAGGATGGGCATGGCTTGCGGATTGATGGGTTTGGAGGCGCCTTGATGTAGGGCAGCCCATCTCCATTGCACTCCTCTGTGCATGGATGCAGGGTAGATGCCACAGCTTCAGGGACTGACTCTGCACAAATGTCCAGTGGGAGAAGGTGATGATTTCTTGCTGTGCATTTTTAAAAATAAATTTATTTATTTTATTTATTTAGTGTTTGGCTGCGTTGGGTCTTCGTTGCTGTGCACGAGCTTTCTCTAGTTGCAGCAAGTGGGGGCTACTCTTCATTGCAGTGCGCGGGCTTCTCATTGCGTTGGCTTCTCTTTGTTGCAGAGCACTGGCTTCAGTAGTTGTGGCACGTGGGCTCAGTAGTTGTGGTACGTGGGCTCTAGAGCGCAGGCTCAATAGTTGTGGCACACGGGCTTAGTTGCTCCACGGCATGTGGGATCTTCTCAGACTAGGGATCAAACTCACGTCCCCTGCATTGACAGGTGGATTCTTAACCACTGCGCCACCAGGGAAGTCCTGCTGTACAGTTAAAAATGTTTAGGGCAAAGAGAGCTTCCCCAGAAACCTCTTCCATCCCACTGGACAGAGCTGGGCCTCATGTCCATCCCTAAAGCAGCCGCTGGGCCACCCTGGTCCCTGGCGGGCTGAGCGGTTCCACCAGAATTGCCTTGGATTAATCCAAGTCTCCCCAGTGGGGGGATACACTCATGGGAGAAGGAGCCGGGCCAGCGTGGGGCTGCCAGCCTGTCTGTCATTGTCACGCGTTTGACCACTTTTAACATGGGGCTCTCAGGGAGGTGACACTGATTCTGAGCCTTAAACAGCAAGTGAGAGCCATGCCCAGGAGCCTGCAGGCCTGCTAGCCTTATCACTGCGTCCCCAAGGGCCTGGCGTGTAGGAGGAGGAGGGCAACAAATATTTTTCAATAAATTAAATAAGCAAAAACAAACATAAGATTACAGGTGCTGATGAGCGCTAAGAAGAAAAGCAGGGTCACTGGGAGAGAGAATGGATGCAAGAGAGACAGGCAGCGTGTGAAGAAGGCAGCTGAGTGAGGATCAGAGGGCCAAAGGAGGAGGTGGTCTTTCACGTGGGAGGGGGGATGGGCATGGTGGTGTTCAGGCAGAAAAACAGCTGCACCAGCTCTGCGATGGAAACCTCCAGCCTGCAGGGAGGTAAGAAGGAGGGAAAGAGTCTCTCTGTCAACATGGGAAGGAGTGGGGGTGGGTCCCTTCTCAGAGGTGGCCATGAAGGAACCAGGGGGCTGGCAGGGAAGCGGGAGGACACGCAGGTACGAAGGCCAGGAGGCGAGTTTTCTTCCCTCGGCCTCCCTGTGCCCATCCTTGCAGGTATGGCTGAGCTTCAGCTGTGTCCCCGAGCTCACCTGAGTCCTCGTCTGTAAGACTAGGTGCTGCCAGACGTCCTCTAAGCTGTGTCCACCTTGGTCATCCTATGAGTCTCTCACAAGATGAACAACGATGGAAAACCAGTTACCCTAGAAAAAGTCCAAGGTCTCCAATCAACTCTGTCCTGCTGGATTGTTCTTGAGTCGGGGGGCGCGGTGACTGAATGCACAGTCCCCATGGCAATGGGCTCGGGACGTAGGCTCCCTCTTCCTGCCGCTCTTGGCGGCAGTCTCTCTGAGACAAGGCAGATGATGAATGCTGGGATTCTGTGACATGCTGGAAGCCGAGGCTCTTGGCAGGCCTGGGTTTATCTGGCACCATTTCCAATGGTTTAGGAGAGGAACCTTGTTAGGTCCTGCCTCCTGATGGAATATGTCGCCATCCTGGAAATAGGATCGTCTGAGCTAAAATATCTTTGGTAGGTGATGAAAGAGATTCCTTGGGTCAAGTTAAGAATGGATTGGTGAAAGGCAAGGAAGGATGACTCTTTATTTTTTTACTTTTATTTTTTATTGAAGTAGAGTTGATTTACAATGTTGGGCCACTCTCTGCTGCACAGCAAAGTAATTCAGTTATACACGTAGAGACATTCTTTTTTTATGTTCTTTTCCATCATGGTTTATCCCAGGAGATTGGATATAGTTCCCTGTGCTATGCAGTAGGACCTTGTTGTTTATCCATTCTAAATGTAATACTTTTCATCTACCAACCCCAGATTCCCAGTCCATCCCTTTCCCTCTCCCTCCCCCTTGGCAGGATTTTCACTTTCAATACTACAATTTTGCTGGCTTAGATGACTTATATGGGTATGAATGTGACCTTGTGAGGGCAAGCAGTAATGTCAAAGAAGTCAATAGGATGGGTGATTTGCTCAGGTTCAAAGTGGGCAATGGTCTAATGATTTTCATGGGCTGTTCATAAAGCCCAGCCAACAAAGTCCTGTCTGTTTTCAGGACTGTTGTGCCTGGTTGGGCAGTTTGCCCAGTGCACAACCTTGGCAACCGTATTTGGAGACCAGGCTATTCAATAATTAGTTTATTCCACAGCCTTTATTTAATAACTGTGGGTTTTGTGTGTGTGTGTGTGCTAGGCACATGCTAGGCTATGGAGACAAAGAGTGAAATGCAATGGGTCCTAGCACGTAGAGACAGACAGACAGATGGCACCTCCCTACAGGACAGATGGTAAATGTTTTGAGAGAAGGCTTAGGGAGGATGCCGTGGCAGGTAGAGGAGAAGCCGCGGTGGAAGTGGGGTAGAGGAAGAGGAGGACCAGGCCAGGGACGTGTACCAGGGAGACTGGTGCCCGACATTCGCTATGTTCTCCTGGCCCAGAGAACTTGGAAGCCCTTTTAAATTGTGCTGTGTTTCTTTCCGACACCACCACTGAATCCTCAGTCTCCCAAGAGCATGGTGTTACGTAAATGAACCTTCTCTCCCCGTGGCTATAGCTGGAGGAAGTTGGGGACCAGCAGCCACTTCCTCTCTGCTGCGCTGGTGTCCGCGCGGCCTGCCCTGCCTGCCCCCAGCCGCCATCAGAGAGTGGGCAGGGGGGCTGTGCCGTCTAACTCCAGTGTCTAAGTCCACTGGGCAGGGGGTTTTCATCGCACTGTTTTCAGGGGTAATCACTGTGTAAACAAAGTGTCAAAATGTTTTCCAAACCATGAAAATATAATACAGCCTCCCAGCTCTTAGCCAGAGGGCACTGGTCTTGTAAACAACCATGACACCAGTGAGTAAGCACGGCCCTCCTGGGAGCCTGGGCAACTCTCTTCCTCCCTGGACAGCAAAGGGAATATGTCCACTCGAAGGGGCCCCCGAGCCCACACTGACGAACATGGCATCATCCCCGGCCCCTCCCTCTCAGAGACCAGTGGCCCCCGCCCACCCGTTGTCCTGTCTCCTTGTCCTGTGCCCCCTGCAGCCCCACGTGGAAACAGCTCCTCTCTGGCTGAAAACACTGCGACAGCCTTTCCCCCGAGGGCCCTACCCTTTGCTGTCCACTGGCCGCCCCTTAGCCTGACTGGACTTTCTAAGCTGCACATCAGATCACTTTTCCCAGGACACTGAGTGGTTCTTCATTGCCCTTAGGGTAAAAGCCAAGTTCCCTCATGTGGCTCCCAGGGCCTCCCGTGGCCAGGCCCCTGCTAGGCTCTCAATCTTTCCTTCATGCCATGCTCAGAACAGCAGCTCTTCTGTGCCTCTGGCTTTTGCATATATAACCCCTGTGGCTTATGCTGTGTGTCCCCAACTTGCCAGCTCCTTCCTTCCCTCTGGAACCCAGTTTGGAGAGGACCCTATGGGAAGCCCCACCCCCCACCCCTTGCCCAGCTGGGGAGGCGCTCTGTGGATGCACTTCCACGGGGCGCTGGGATATCCCTTCCAGGGTGCCTGCCTCAGGGGGTCGTGGCTCTTCACTGGGTCTTTCCTCAGGGGCACTGGATGCATGGAGCAAAGCACATAGAAGGCTGTCAATCAGTATGTATTAAATGAATAATGAAATGAATTCCCAGGGAAAATGAGAAGAAATAAGTGACTAGGGTTTGGTGTTGTTGACTTAAAAAAAAAATCACACAATGGAAAAGCTGTGAGTTGAGTTTATTCAGTGTCTTACAGAGGACTATATCCCAGGAGACAGGCTTTCAGATGAGAAACTGCTCTGAAGAGGTAAGGGGGGAGGGTTTGTTCCAGGGTATGTGTGATTTTGGAGAAGGGGGTACATGCAACCAAGTACGCATCTTGATAGAAGGTTGCTTCTGGTTATGAGGAGAAGACATCTTGGTTAATGGTTTTAGGGCTTTTCCAAGTATGGGAAGATGCAAGAATCCAGGTTTATAAAATTTTCTCCTGAAAATATCTAACTATCTAAAGGCCTGTTCTGCCAGTCTTCTGAGAGCACAGAGGGCCTCATCCTGATCTCCACTCTGAACTTCTTTAGGGATGTATTGAAGGTCAGTGACTGCAGTGGCCAGTGACTCAACGCCTGGGGAGCCGGGTGGCAAGTGACATTCTTTTATTTTATTTTATTTTGTGGTACGCGGGCCTCTCACTGTTGTGGCCTCTCCCGTCGCGGAGCACAGGCTCCAGACGCGCAGGCTCAGCGGCCATGGCTCACGGGCCCAGCCGTTCCACGGCATGTGGGATCTTCCCAGACTGGGGCACGAACCCGTGTCCCCTGCATTGGCAGGCAGACTCTCAACCACTGCGCCACCAGGGAAGCCTACAAGTGACATTCTTTATTTGTCAGGTACTTGATGAAATCTAATACTCTGTTAATTAGTTAGGAATATTTTTAGCTGAGAGTGACATAAAGCCTCAAATAACGATGGCTTGGGAAAGAACTGTGTCTCTTGTTATTGTAAAATCCCACCCATCGCATGTCGCTGCAGAGGGGGTGACCTGGGGGAAAAGTCACCTTCTGGAAGCTCTGCCTACCGTCTGTTTTGTTTTTAGCCCTCCTGCGAATTCCGTGAACTATCTAGACCTCTTTCTGTCTAACTAGCTAGTCTAGATTCCAGTTGCCTGCAGCTAAGGACTCTGGCAAACCTTTTACTTGAATCCCATGAAAATGTCAAGAAGTAGAATGTCTGGTTTTCAGAGGTAACTGGGAAGCTTATAAGAGGCAGTCTTGGAAGCAGCTGAGATGCTGGAAGCTGATTCCTGGGAGGAGACCCAGTCCCTGCCTACACCCCCTGCACCTTCAAAGCTTTTCCTCTGTGCTCAGTTGCTGAATACTAGTGTTAGAAAGGATGATGTTTCATAGTGGAAATGAACTCACACCTGATAAACAGAGACTGAGTGACTCAAGCTCACTGTTTAGTGGCTGAGCAGGACTAACTTAGGAGTCAGGGTTGTTTTTGCCCATCTACACTGCCAAGGCTGACTGAGCTGTGAAATGAAGAGGAAGAGGAAAGTCCCAGGAGGGAGCTAAACCTCATCTTGTTAGGTGAACCACTGACAGAAACCACCTGCCCTGGCCAGGCCTGAGAGTAACCATGTGCACGAGTTCTCTTACAACAGGAGGTCCTGGTAAGGAACTAACAAGACACCAGCAACCAGAAGAATTCAGGAAAGGTCAAAAGGAGAGAGGAGACGCCAGTCCACACGTCCTGCCAACCTCCCAGATTCCTCCTCGCTGGAATCCATCTTGGCTGAGTGATGTGGGGCCACCAGGAAGGACCCTGAGTCGGAATGACTGGCCAGAGACAACCCAGAAACTCACCCCATCACCATAAAACCCGAGACTGCGAGCCACGTGGCAGAGCAGTCCTCCTGGGGTCCCTGACCCTCCTGCTCTGCGCCCGGGCGCCCCTTCCCAATATAGTCTCTTGCTTTGTCAGCACGTGTGTCTCCTCGGACAATTCATTTCCGAGTGTTAGACAACAGCCCACTCTCGGGCCCTGGGAGGGGTCCTCCTTCCTGCAACAGTCTCACTGGCTAATTAACCAATCCATGTAAATGGAATTTGCCCACTTGTCTGTGGCTGACACCCTAAGTGGGCCTGGAACAAATCTTCTTTCCATGGGGAACGGCCAACTGGGCACGTGCTGAGCCTGAGCTCTCAGTGGACAGGCTGGGGGCAGGCCCGGTGTCTGGAGCCGGGGTGCCCAGGGGACAGAGGAGTGCACTTCGCAGCCTTCGAGGGGGGCCTGTCATCACCAGTCGTGAGCGCCCGGGAGGTCTGTGCTTGAGAATTTTCTAGCCTTTGCATCACAGCCTTTTCACCTGGAAGGTTTAATCAGATCTCTTGAGTTCTCTCTTTCCTCAGTTTCTGCATTTTCCCGGCAGAGGGCCAGGCACCTTTGGGAGCTGCATTTTCTTTTTCAGGTGGTGGGGGACCTCTGGGTGCTGGGATGCGTTCACAGTTGAGGGGCCCTGTTATTATCGACTGTGGGGTGACAGTGGCTTCTCAGGGCGCCTGCATCAAGGAAGCAGCAGTGGCTTCCGGAGCAGAGCCTTCATGCTGCCTGGGGAAAGGTGCCGGGAAGAGATAAGGGGTGAAAAGCACTTTGCAAGGTAATGAGCTCTGAGAGCCTCCAGGGCCGTCTCCTGGCAGCTGTGCATCACTTTGAATCCCCCTCCCTCTGAGGACCAGCTCTGCCCCAGCCCAGCCGGCTTTTCACACTTTGAGGCTCCTCAGAAGCTCCAGTGGAGGAGGCGCTGCCCCCCTGGCATCTTCCAGACCCAGTGGTCCCCCCCCACCCTGGCATCCCCAGAGCCCTGAGTGTGGGCCCCTGGCCTGTGAGCAGGCAGCCTCCCTCCTGAGGCCTCAGGTCTGCGCTCCAAACCTGCTCTTGGTCTGAGGGGCGGGGGAGGAAAAATAATTTCCCCTCCACCAGTCTTCTTGGCTGAGAAGCCCCTGCAATAAAAAGACAGATTAACAGGATAAAAACAAACACAAGTTTAATAATATGTGACCTCCTAGATACATGGAAGAGACCCAGGAAAACACCCCCGAAGCAGCCCAAACACCACCTTAAATACCATGTCCAGCTAAAGACAAAAGAAGATGCTGGTGGGGGTGGGGGGCAGTTATGGGTGGGGCCAGCAGAGCCCAGTACACTGTTATGCAGACCTGGGTTATTGCCTTCTCCACTGCTAAGAGTTTCTGGAGACTTAGAGTGAACACCCCCTCCTGATACAGCAGGGTGAACACTTTCCAATGGAGATTTCCTTTATAGCTTACAAAGGTAACTTCTGCTTGGATTTTAGGGCCTCTTCTGTGAAAGCTGTTTCGTAAAGCCAATCAGCTCAAGATAATCCTTATGCCCTGGAGGCACATTTGGAGGTGTCAGAGTCTGATCCTCTCCAGCGGTTTCCACAGCAGGAAGGGAGGCTGAGGGGAGGTATTAGAATCATTGGCAGCTTTTCCAAAAATCTCACGCTGTTTTTTCTCTCTAGAGGGCATTTCAACATATGGGGAAGGAGAAAGGAGACAGAAGGGGTGCACACATACACGGACACACACATACATACACACATACACAAGTACACACACACATACACACAAATACACACACACACGCACATACACATACACACATACGCACACACACACACACGCTCACACACACATTTACACACATACATACATACACATACATGATACGCACAGACATACACACACATACACATACACACATATACACACACTTACATACACATGTATTCACACATACAGACACATATACACACATACACACATATATACATACACACATACATACATAAGCGCACATACACAGGCATACACACATACATATATACATATACATACATACACATGCACATACACGCAACATACATGCATAAACACACACATACACATAATACACATACACACATACACACAGATACACACACACACACACATTTTTTTGCAGGAAAATAAAACTCCCTAGTCTGAATATCCCCTACTTTAGCTGAGAAACACTGGACCAGATTAGCAGCTCCCAAGCTCCCCGCAGTTTATAAGAATACCTCGGGCCAGATAGCTTAAGAATCAGATTCCTGGGCCCCTCCTCAGACCTACTCGGTTGGAACCCCTGGGACGGGACCCAGGAATCTGTATTTTAACATGTCCCCCAGGGCTTTGGGGATACAATAGCAGGTGGGTCCCAGGGCCACCTCGAGCCCCACACCGAGGCAGAGTGAGCAGGTGGTTTGGGTTTCAGGGGTGCAGAGACCCTTCTTAGGTCAGCTCTTGAGAGTTTCACAGTGGATGTCCGGCATCCTCCTGGCCCGGGAAGGCCATTTGCCCAAGTCAATTTCTGCAGCACAAAGCAGGGGGTCCCGACACACTGTGCTGTTGTCCTGTAGGTACAGGGGATGGGAGGGAGGGTAATGGAACACAGAAGCTGCATGAAATCAACATGTGAAATCCACATCCTCTCTGCTCACCCGGTGGGCATAACAGAGTCCACAGACCCTTCAAGAGGACCCGGCCTCACCCCACTGCCCAGACCGCTCCCTTTCAAGGCAACAGACTCATGTACCCAGTGCTGCCGAGGGCCTTTCTAAATGTGGAAGAGCTGCTTTGTCCCCCAACCCAGCCCCTCTCCTCTGAGCAAATCACTTTCAGATCCCTGGAGTATGAGAAGTCGGTTCTTGTGACCTGATTCTCTTCCATGTTGGAGCTGTGCTGTGGTCTGTCTTTATGTTGACACAGGAGAGGTGTGTCCACCCTGAGGACTGGCTGAAACCTCAGGGCCCTGGGCGACGAGAGTGGCCAAATGCTGGATCATAATCTCTGCCTGATGGAAGAGCCATGGACTTCAGGAGGCCATGGAGAAGTGTTCCAAAGACAAGGTTTTTGGTTTTTGGTTTTTGTTTTAATAAACAAACAGAGTATTCACAACTGTGTCCTAGATAGTAGACCAGGTGGTGAAAGAAAAAAAAAGCCACAGAGATAAATTCAAAGTAGAGTGAGTTTGATTTCAGAGTGAGAATAGCAGCCCCGCTCCAGGGCTGGCCTGGTTCTCAGGGTACAGCTGAGCCTGCTGCTCTCCTGTTAACAGAAACTTCTCAGAACATCAACACCAGACAAGACAGAGACAGTCCTACAACCCTTCCCCCAGTCACCCAGCACAGCCCAGTCCTGCACGTGCTTTCCCACCCCCTGCACTGGGATGCCTGTGGGACTGCCTCATGTGTGTTCTCCCTCCCTCCCTGCAAAGGGCCGTAAACATGCTCAGCTCAGGGGCCTTCTGGCCTCTGGCTAGAGGAACTGACAATGGTGTCACTCCAGGACATCCAGTGAAAGAAAAGCAGACACATGGTAGGGGCAGCACAGAGATGTTAGTGTCGGGGTGTGGAAAACTATTTTCTGAGAAAACGATAATTCAAAAACAGTCATGTACCAAAATGTTCGGTGCAGCTCTATTTACAATAGCCCGGAGATGGAAACAACCTAAGTGTCCATCATCGGATTAATGGATAAAGAAGACGTGGCACGTATATACAATGGAATATTTCTCAGCCATAAAAAGAAACGAAATTGAGCTATTTGTAATGAGGTGGATAGACCTAGAGTCTGTCATACAGAGTGAAGTAAGTCAGAAAGAGAAAGACAACTACCGTATGCTAACACATACATATGGAATCTAAGGGGAAAAAAATGTCATGAAGAACCTAGGGATAAGACAAGAATAAAGACACAGACCTACTAGAGAATGGACTTGAGGATATGGGGAGGGGGAAGGGTAAGCTGGGACGAAGTGAGAAAGTGGCATAGACATATATACACTACCAAATGTAAAACAGATAGCTAGTGGGAAGCAGCCGCATAGCACAGGGAGATCAGCTCCGTGCTTTGTGACCACCTAGAGGGGTGGGATGGGGAGGGTGGGAGGGAGGGAGACGCAAGAGGGAAGAGATATGGGAACATATGTATATGTATAACTGAGTCACTTTGTTATAAAGCAGAAACTAACACACCATTGTAAAGCAATTACACTCCAATAAAGATGTAAAACAAACAAACAAACAAACAAAACGTGACTGACTGAAAAACCAGTTTTTCTTCCATAACTTCAGCAGATCGGTGGTTCAGTCCACTGACTTAATACGTCTTCTTTTTCTCATTTACTTTTTTTTTTTTTTTGGTGAGAACATTTATGTTCTACTCTCTCAGCAAACTTCAACTGGACAGTACAGGGTTATGAACTATAATCACTGGTTTTCTAATCATAACCCAAATATTCCCAAGCATCACCAGCTGGAAGGCCCAGAAAATCACTTCTGTATTAACAGTCAAAGGTAAGATCCCGGCACCTCCCCAGTCCTCCCGGTCACTTCTTCAAATCCTCGGAGGGTGCCTTAGTTTTTCTCAGGTGTGAATCTGCCCCCTCCAGGCACTGACACTTTCCCACCAGAGATGGCTGGACACCCACCTGCCCAGAGCTCATGCAAAATACAGGAGCACAGACCCTGCACCACTGTCAGTTGATTTGGTCCTGTGGGCCCAGCAACAGTGCTGCTTGACTCTCCAGCCTCCCAAAGTTCCTCCTCCAGCTTTTCACCTCTAAGTATAATGTTGGCTGAAGGTTTGTCATATATGACCTTTACTACGTTGAGGTTTGTTCCCTCTATCCCTACTTTGTTGGGAGGGTCGGAATCCAAGATAATCATCCACACCCTTGTCAAAGGTATTTTCAGCAGACCTGTGATTCATTAAAAAACAAAACAGTAAACGAGAAAAAGAAGCATTCCTGCACATGTGCTGGGGGACGCAGGGCAGGACCCGTTAAAACCAGGAGCTGTGCAGGTCCCCAGGGGGCTTGGACTTCATTTGGGGAGATGGGCCAGAAACACTCGGAAAGTGAGGCCGCCTCACAGTTGTTGAAACCAGCTGAGTCCAGGCCAGTCAGGAAGCAGGGCCCCCGCTCTGGTCCAGCTCCCTGCCTCCTGTGCATTCCAAACCCTCTTCCACTGGCTCCAAAGAAGAAGAACACACCAGTTCCCGCTAACCGTCCCTCACAGGCTCCGAGGGCAACGGGTCAGAACTCTGCCCGCAAATATGCCTTTTATAAGGGACCCGGCTCCCCAGCCAGCATCTCCCTGCCTCCTGTCCAGCCGTGGCTTCTCATCCGGCCACGCGCGTGAAGCAGACATGCTGTCTCCTGCCTGGGGTACCTTTCCCCCCACCTTTGCCTGGAGTGCCAGCCCTTTCTGCAGCTGCCCACCTGTGGCTCCTACTCACCCATTCAGGGGTGAGTGAAAATACCCAAAGTGTAAGTATTGATAGAAAAAGGAAGATTGCTTTTTTATCTGCCCAGAAAGAGTTAAGTACATACCTTAAAAGTTGACATTTATCAGTCTTTGCTAGGGAAGTACAAGGCTGCTTTAAAGAATGTATACATCAAATGACAAATGAATAATACACAAAAATAAGTTCTAGGGGAAAATGAGGTCAATTTAATGGGAAAACGAAGCTATTCGGGGGCAGTTTAAGGCATCCAGATGGTCTTGGTTTTCTCCTCCTTCCGGGGTGTGTCCTCAGGCTCTGTACATGCCTGTCCTGCCAGGGCAGTGACAGCGACCCATAACCAGAGGACAGAAAACCTGAGTGAGGTTGCAGAGTTCACACTGGAAGCAGTTGCTGAAGCCGCTTCTCCGAGGTAAGTTGAGTCATAGATGAGCAGATTGCAGGGAAGCTATTGGGATAACTTGGCGAGAGGCATAAGCAGTGGAGTAGAGGGGGACGGGGCTCTAGTAGGGAGATATCCCCACACCCTGAAGTTGGCCACTTAGGCACGGTGACTACATATATGCCAAGTAGAGTAATATTTATATACAAAACCACTCATGCACACACCATAGTGACCAGCTTCAGGATATGGAAACATAGTTACTATTGTATATATAATAGTATATGCTACATACCATATATATAATATATATACTATATGTATATATTACTGTATATGCATATATAATACATATATATTATTATATACACACTTATAATATATATGTATATATTATTATATACACATACATAATATATAACATATACAGCACACATATATTTAGTCATTATATATATGGTATATGTATAGCCACTATATATTCACCATAGTATTTATATTCTACTATTAGGTACTGTGCAGTCCTTTTAAAGAAAACCATGTCAGATCCTGGGACTAGTCCCTCAAACGCTCAGGGTTTGAGGTCACGTATAAGAAACACTGTATTATTAGTCAAGAGATTTAAGTAATCATTTGTGCCAAACTGATCATAAGTAAATATAAATATGAAACATCATCAGGGCTACTAAAGTCACCCAGATGATCCAGAGTACGTTTGTTTTTGAATTTCTAGATTATTGTAATGAAAACAAAATAACTAAGAAATGATCTTTACCTAGCGCACCTGTGAGAATACACGCACAAAGCCCTGGAAATGGGGAAATGGAGATATTTTTTGGTCTAGGACAATTCCAAATTCTAGGACAGTTTGGTCTAGCAATTCCTCTAAGGGTGGAAAATCTCTTGAGTCTGTGAAACAGCTCAGTGGCTCTTTGGTTGTGTAGAAATTAAGCTGAGTAGGAGAGGGAAAGGCAGACATTGCTTTGTCCACGTTCTGTTTCCTTTGTGGTAGCTGGAGAGACAGAGGGTCTGGCCCCGGGACCTGTGAACTGGGAAGGGGATGGCTCTCCTGCAATCCCGCAGCATCCTGGCCCCCCCGAGGGGAGGCAGGGGTTCAAGCACCTGGGAGAGGCAATAACCAACTAACCACAGGAAAAATGAATCCAACATTGGGTCTCAGCTGTTCGTAATCCCAAACCATCAGAACAGGCTGTTGGACCCAGTGGCCTGCTGTTTGTCATGCTTGGAGAGTGAGGAGGGAGAGGCTGCACCCACTCTGGAGGGAGGCGTAGAAAGAGGGAGGGGGTGGCTGCAGGCGATGGGGGAGGAGCTGAGAGTTCCAGTAAGAGCAGGTGAGGGTGGGCAGGCAGCCACTGGGCAGTACCAGGAAATGCTGGGAAGGCACTGGGCATCGCCAACCCCACATGAGATGTGGGTTGCACCATATATTCAATCTGCCTATATAGGTGCAGTGACATCTACTGTCATCTGTTCGTCATTTGTATTATTTATTTGTACTTGTATCATGAGTAAACTTTCTATATGCATTAGTGCCACCTCTTCTTCAGTAGACCCTGATTCTTTGAGGGGTACACTGGACAGTCTAGATAGAGTTTAAGGTCTGTATAGAGAAGCAATCAGAGAGAAGTTGGAAGAAGTTGGTTAGGGCCAGATCATTGTATAATACTGTTGGCCATAGATTTCAAAATCCTTCCGTGCGACCCTGTCATGTGTTTATAAAAGTGAGAAGTTAAACTTTACACCTTAGGAGCAGTTAGTAAGCCATCAAGAACTTACACTCAACGGGCAGCTTTAGCAAGTTCTTCAAATGTCGTTGTATAAATCTGCATAGAGAGCCCGTTAGTTAGCACATGAGATGTTAGAAATAATTGTCATTGGTGAAACAAGTGGTATTTAGGACATGTCGTTGCTAGGAAGGCTGCACGATGGGATGTGAGGACAGGGCGCCCGGCTGCCCTCCCCTCCAGTAGAGCTTTCGGTGGGGACCTCAGCCTGGTTCCCTACCCCCCCTCCCTGCTGGGGTACCCTCTCCCCTGAGTGAGCAGAGGGCTTGGTGGGCGGACTCTCATGGTGTATCCCTCAGAGTGGACCTTGCCTGCAGGATGCTTGTTGGGGACCCTCAAATGACAGAGAGCAGGGCCTCCCCAAGTTTCCAGGCCAGGTGGAGAGGCTGTTTTTACACCTAACGACAACAATCTCATCTGAGTGTTGTGCTCATGGAACATTCACTGTTGATGAGGAGGAAGCCTCTGCTAGTATTTTCTGGTCAGGCTGCAGCCCATGCTTCATCTTGACATGTATGGACAGTGTGTTTAGAATTTAAACCACTGGCCATAGGGAGTCATTGAAGATTCTGAAGCAAGGGATGCTATGGAGGTGTGCGTGCTGCAGTGCCGACGGCCAAGTGGCTGGGGGGACCAGTTCGACCAGAGAAGAGCCAAGAAGCAGGTGGATCCCAGGCTGCAGCTTCTGCAAGGTCCGAGCCCACGGGCTCCCCACCTCCTATGGGCCGAGGGCTGGCCCTGTGCTTCCCGAGCATCCCAGGGGATGCGAAGAGAAGCCACCTCAAGCCTCCGTGACAAAGACACATTGTGATGAGTCAGAAGGACTCTGACCCAGACACATGGATTGCATTTCCTCTCAGTTATAGCGGGGAGGGGGGGATTCAGAGCCGGGCCAAGTGAACGGCAGGCAGCTGAGCCTCGCCCAAAAGACACACATTGAAGCAGAAAGGCAGGAAAGCTCAGACCCTCCCAGAGAGGGCTCAGCTGTTCCTGGCCCTTGGGAGATGGAACCGGGGCTGCGATGGCGCCTGATGGAGCCAAGGTGAAAGTCATCTTCATAAAGAGATGAAAGAACAAGGAGGTGCCCTGCATCACTGACCTGGGATGGAGCACTGGGCTCGGGACCCCTTCCTGCTCCCCCTTCTGGCAGCTCTGTCCTTCTCTCCCCTGCTTTCTCTCTCTGAGAGTCGTTTCCAAAGTTTGGCGTCTTCTCAGTTGGAGGCTACAGTTTCTCTGATCAAAACTCATCAGCTGTGCAGTGCGCTAGCTATCGCTCCCTGGGGTGGGTTTTCAAAAGTTTGCAGAAAGTGGAGTAGAACAGAGAGGCTGGGAAACAATGCGGTTTCCCCCAACTATCCCCTCCTCCTCTCTTCCCAAGCTGGGTTTACAGGATGGGGTGGGAAAACCTTTCGAAATTTCTAGCACATGGCTTTTTCTTAGTTTTCAGGAAAGTGTGGACATTTGGAGACTGAAGCTCAGACTAGATCCCACCTCTAGACGTGTATTAGTGATTGGTGCCCAGGGAATTTTTTTCTTCAAGATTTCTCTCTCTCCCTACTCACAGCACTGTCATGAAGAGTGGAAGTTGAGTAATCAAGACAGTATGATATTGCGTAAAGACAGACACATAGATAAGTGGAACACATTCGAGAGCCCAGAAGTAAACCCACATATATATGGTCAATTAATTTATAACAAAGGAGCTACAATGATATCTTGGGGAAAGAAGAGTCTGTTCAACAAATGGTGTTAAGAAAACTGGACAGCCACATGCAAAAGAATGAAACTGGACCACGCTCGCACCGCACAAAAATTAACTCAAAATGGATTAAAGACTTGAATGCAATGCCTGAAACCATAAAAATCCTAGAAGAAAACATAGGCAGTAAGCTCCTTGACATCAGTCTTGGTGATGATTTTTTAGATCTGTCTCCTCAGGCAAGGACAACGAAAGCAAAAATAAACAAATGGGACTCCATCAAACTAAAGAGCTTTTGAACAGCGAAGTAAACTATCAACAAAACAAAAAGGCCACCTACTGAATGGAAAAAGATATTTGCAAATGATATATCCCATAAGAGGATAATCCAAAATATAAAAAGTATATTTTATTATGTATATTAATATCCAAAATATACAAAGAACTCATACAACTCAAACAACAAAGCGTGGATGCTGTGTCCCGGGGAGTGGGCAGAGGTACAGGGAAGCAGTGATGTCTGAAGAGGACCCGGCGCCCCTGTTTGTAGGGCTGAGGGGGGATTGTGGTGGGAAGATGAGGCCAGAGGTCATGGAGAGGAAGGAGCTGCGCCCCCACCCCCACCCCAGCCCCGAGGGCACGGGTGGGCCGGATGGTGGGTCTGAGTTCAGGGTCTGGCTGGTCTGAGCAGTGCTGCTCTGGGCCTCCTGCCTCTAGACTGGATGATTCTAGTTTTACATGCAAAGGTTTTTGTTTTTTGTTCTTTAAAATAAAACAAAACAAACAAACAAAAAACTCTAAATGTAATAAATAACACATTATAGATAAAACAATAAAAAAATTTTCAAATAATATCTAGGCTAAAACCAAAAGTCTCAGGATGGCTATTGTCTATTTTTCCAGGGTCCTTTTCAAATGATGTATTGTCCATTGCTTTCAGGAACAATTATTAAATTATTAGATTCTGGAATGGGCAGGATTTTCCCCTCTGTCCCAACAGCCCCATCTGTCTAATTTAAGTCGTGAGGAATTCCTGCATCGTCCTAGGGAGTTGGAAGAATCTCCAAGAGGGCCAGAGAGAGGACTTGGATGGTGTCCATCCAGGAATAAAGGAGTCAGGACTGCTCAGCCAGGGGCAGGGCCACGCTTTAGCTACCATGACCCATATGCAACGCAGCATCTACAACTCAGGACAGGACACCAGCAACCACCTTGTGGCTGCCCTAGAAGGACCATCTGTTCTTACTTCCCACCATCCCTCAATGCCAAGGTATCCGTGCAGCGTGCGGAGAGATGGCTCAGAGAGAAGATTCAGGCTCTCATCTGGTGATGGTGCGTGGAGTTCCAGCTCCCAGGTAGGAAATAGGAGAGTCATACCTTTTCTGACCTACTGCCTGAGCTGACATCAGAATTTTTAAGGCCCAACTTAATGAATAAAATATGAAGGCTTAGAATGAACCTCAAATGTGCCGTGTTGAAGAGAACAAATAGCTCTTTCGAGGTCAGGGATGCTTCCCGGGTAATCCAATCTGAGAAACTGCTGCCTCAGCCACAGCTGCTGGTAGAAGAGACAGAAAATAGTGGCCATAAAATGCAATGAGGCTTGGAAGTGAACCATATGAAATCCTGTGGATGGGGGCGGGGGAGAAACCAGCTATTACAATTGCGTCTAGCAAAGGAGGGGCACAGTGAGGGCGGAGAGGCCAGGAACAATCAACAGTGAAGATTGAAAATGTGGGTTTTTCTCTTGGGACGCTCCATTCCCTGGGAAAGAAGAAGCTATAACAAAACGTGAGCAATGGAGCTTTGCCTGGAGAGGAATAACCGTTCACATTTGCATGTTAAACGGGTTGAAGCCTCTGCCCACCTCCCCTGGGGAAGAGCTGTCAGAGACAGCTCACAGACCCAAAGAGAGCCTTGTACACCGTAGGTGCTCAATATACGTTTGTACTGAACTGCATCTAAAAGCTGGTTTCTTGAGTGACCTCTCGCTCCAAAGACTGTGCTCAGATCTCTCATATATATTTCGAATTCCACGTTTAAGCTGTAGAGCGAGGTTTTGAAAAGAGGTAGTTTTCACCCTGAAAGCTTTACTTGCATCAGTGTCGGTTTTATCACCTGCCGCCTTCTGCCCTCGAGGAAAACAGGCTTGAATCATCCCCAGAGCCATGGAGATAGCACCGCAAACCTGGGGCCTGTGAGCTTGGCGGGTCGGCCTTGGTTTGGGCTGTGGAGATTGCAGCAAGCCTGGCTCTCCCTGCCCAGCTCCTCAGGGACTGTGGTTCCCAGCAGAGTTCTCACCCCGCGGAGAGCCGGGCTCAGTCCAGCGCCCTTCACTTCCACTCACCTGTGCGCACGTCTGTCCTGCCAGCATCCACCTGCTGCCCAGAGCTCTAGGGCCACATGCTCGGATTCTGGTCACTTCTGATGAATAAAATTCTCTCCCTTTCCTTCTCTCCACATATAGATATTAAACAAGTGCTCTGTGCCAGGAGTTGTCCTGGGTGTTGGAGGTGCGGTAGGAGAAGAATAGACACAACTCTGCGTTGGTGGCATTGAGCTTGCTCTGCGGGGGGAGGGGTAGACAAACAGCAAACACAATGAGTAAAAGTCGTGTTAGAAGGTGGTGTGTTTTGGATGAAAACAGCAGGATAAGAGCATCTGAAGCTGTGGGGGAGCGGCTGAGGTAGAAAGGGGTGGTCAGGATGAGCCTCGGATAGAAAGGAGAGTCTGTGGCTCCGATGGAAGCACGGCTGTGGCTGCAGGAGAGATGCCGTGGAGGGTGACACGGTTATCCTTACCATGAGGGGGAAAGGAAGGGGAGGCTGCTTACGGCATGGGATGCTGGGGAAAGTCAGTAGTTGGTTTTGGATATGATTTGCGCAAACTTTTAAAGCGAACGTTACAAACGGGGAGCGGAGTAAATGAAGAGACTGGAACAGAGTCGGTGACAGGAGGGACCCCCGTCCAGATACCAGGGGCAAGGGAGGGGGAGGGGTCAGAGGTAAGTGAGCGCCAGAGCTTCCCGAGGGTTCTGTGCCTCCCCTACTGGGTGGCACCCGCTGGAGCTGCCACCCATGCTCTGCGGGAGGTGCAGTGCCAAGCGGGAACCATGCTCTAGAGAGGTACCCTCCCCCAGGCAGGGTCTCAGTCTTCTTCTCCAGGGGAGAGCAAGAGCATCCCACGTTTACCTCTGGAACGCAAGGGGATTTTGTCCATCTGTTGGGCTTATGGGTTGTATCTCAGGTGCCTAGATGGGGCTTGGCTCATGGGGGAAGGTCCTAGATGGTTGTTGACGAGTGATGAGTTCATCGCAAGCTCCCAGCCCTGCTCTGGATCCCAGCCTCCTGGGCACGACAAGCCCACAGCAGATGCGGGCATCCTCCCCCGGCCTCCCCTGAAACCTGGTTTAAGTAGTGGCATCTTCCTCCAGGAGGCCAGGGTGTCTCCTGGACCCCAGGACAGGTGATGCAGAGACAAGGGCTTGAACCTGGAGGCTGGGAGGCTACTTCCAGGCAGCCCAGGTTCAAGGCCCCTGACTCCGCTGAGTCGTCACTTCCGTGAGCCCTTTGTCTCAGCTGTGAGACACAAGGGGTGGGGACCTGGCCAGCCTGCCTGAGGGGCATGAAGGTGTGTAAGGAAGCACTAGGGGAACGAAACCACCATGCAGAGGGAGGCATCGGTCTCCCCAGTCTGCCGTTTGGAAAAAAAATTAAACACGGAGGACAGGACAAAGAATGTCGTGACAAATCCTGAGGTACTCACCCCTCAGAATAACAGATGCTAATGATCTGTTGTATTTGCTTCATATCTCTGTGGAATAAAACCAGGGCATAGAAAGCTCAGGGCCCCTGTTAACCCTTTAGTTAATTTAATTACTTCCTTCAGTGCATTCCTCTCTCCTCTTCCTTTCCCCGAAGGCAACACTTGTTATGAATTTGGTATATGTCACTTTATCCTATGCTTTTAATATTTTTAATATATTATTTATGGGAATTACAATAAATAAACAATATATTATAATGTTTGTTTTAAAAGTTTGCATAAACAGTATTGTTCCTACACTCCGTTCCGATGTGTTTGGGGTAAGGTGGGTTTGACATCATCAAGTAATTTCCAACACCAGCTGGCTGTCCTACAGTTCAGCTCAGTTCTGACTCTGTCTACCTGGAGAGAGCATCAGACCCCAGGTTGAGGCCTTAGCCCCACAAGACTGCACTCATCCCCTTTAGGCACCAATTGCAATCCCAGGTTGTCACCTGGGTGTCTGACCAATGGGCTGTAAGTTGGAGATTCCAACGAACCACCCCTGGGGTTTGATTAATTTGCTAGAGCACTCACAGAACTCAGAGAAGCACTTTAGTTTCTAGACAACTGGCTTATTATAAAAGGATATAACTCAGGAACAGCCAAGTGGAGGAGATGCATAAGGTAAGGTCTGGGGGAAGGGCGTGGAACTTCCGTGCTCTCTACAAATCTCCACAGGGTCACCAGCCCGGGAGCTCTAAAGACCTGTCCTTTTGGGTTTTCATGGAGGCTTCATCATGTTCACACAGATGTGAGTCATCGGGGGACACTGAGGAGAATGGAGCTTCCCGGGCTGGTCCAGGCACCAGAGATGGCTCTTCCTTAAATTATATCCCAGTCCTGGGCTTTTCCTGGAGTTACCTCGACTAACTTGGGGTCCTACGGGGAAACAGAGATGGACAGGTTGGATGTGTATTAGGGATTTATTTGGACTCTGGCAGAGGATTATCCAGCTCAGACTCTCCAGGAAAAGGAGTGTTGCCCCTCTGTTTGCCACCCCCTTCCTTGACAGCTGACTGGCCTTGGTAGGAAGCAGGCCATCAGGAGGAGGGGGCCCCCAGGGATGGACCATTCCTGGTGCTTCTTCCCGCTCCCAGAGGGCTGGTGCCCAGGTGCTGTCCAGGTGAGCAGGGCCCTGTGTGCTCGGCCTGGGCTCATGAGAGGCTCATCCTCGGGCTCCCTCTTCCCAAGACGTGCTCTTCCCAAGACATTCCAGAGCAGGATGTGGCTCTCAGGAAGAAATAAATATTTTGGCCCGTGGCATAAATAAATCCAGGAACCAATTCCAGTAATCACAAACACATGCCAGCTCTCGATCATGCTGACAAAAGCAGAAGGAAACTAGCTCAGCCTGGCCAGAAAGACCACTCATGGCGGGGAAGCCAGTAGGTTCGCCAGACCAGTGATTCTAGAGAAAAGAAAAGAAGGAGGGGCTAGGTTCTAACTTTAAATTATCAATTTTCTCAAACAAAGGAAAAGATGGAGCAATTAAAAAAACAAATCTTAAGTAATTTTGCCCAATTCACTCCAGATCTTAAGAAACAGAAAGAAAACACTATTGTCCACTAGAAATTTTACCATATATTATAATTCTCTCCCCAGAGGTCACTGTTACCATCGATTTGTGTTTCTCTTTCTCATGCTTGCTTTAATATTTTTATGGCATGCATCTATAGAACAACCATATGTGAAATTCTTTCGTGCTTTTATTTTCTTTCTTTCTTTCTTTCTTTCTTTCAAACTCTTTAAGTTTTTTTCTACTGTACATCTGATTCTGCAACTTGCTTTTTAAGAAACACTGTGACCAAAAAACACAACATGAAATTTACTCTCCCAACAATTTCCAAGTGCACAATACGATATTTTCAACCACACACATTGTTGTGTAATAAATCAGCCCGAATGACTGAAACTCTGCACCCAACAATGACTCCTCACCTCCTCCTCTTCCAACCCCAGGCAGCCACCTTCTTACATTCTATGAATAGATACTCACATAAATGGAATCATCGAGTACTTGTCTTTTTGTGACTGGCTTATTTCACTGAACATCATGTTCTCAAGGTTTATCCATGTTGTAGCATGTGTCAGAATCTCCTTCTTTTTTAAGGCTGAATAATATTCCATTGCATGGATGGACCACATTTTGTTTATCCTTTCATCCATTGATGGACATTTAGGTTGCTTCCACATCTTGGCTATTGTAAATAATGCTGCTATGAACATAAGGGTGCAAATATCTTCTCAGGATCCTACTTTCAATTCTTTTGGGTATATACCCAAAAGTGGGGTTGTTGGATTATATGATACTTCTATTTTTAATTTTTTGAGGAACCTCCATACTGTTTTCCATAGTGGCTTCACCAATTTACATTCCCACCAACAGTGCACAAGGGTTACAATTTCTCCTCATCCCCACCAACACTCTTTTTCTATTTTTTTAAAATTGTGGCCATCCTAATGGATGTGAAGTGATCTCTTATTGTGGTTTTAGTTTGCATTACCCTAATGATTAGAGATGCTGAGCATCTTTTCATGTGCTTGTTGGGCATTTGTATGTCTTCTTTGGAGAAACGTCTATTCAAGTTCTTTGTCCATTTTTAAGTTGGATTATTTATTTGTTTTTTAAAAATTTTTATTGGAGTATAGTTGCTTTACAATGTTGTGTTAATTTCTGCTGTACAGCAAAGTGAATCAGCTATACGTATACATATATCCCCTCTGTTTTGGATTTCCTCCCCATTTAGGTCACCACAGAGCACTGAGTAGAGTTCCCTGTGGAACCTATACCGTAGGTTCTCATTAGTTATCTATTTTGTACATAGTATCAATAAGGTATGTATGTCAATCCCAATCTCTCAATTCATCCCACCTCCCCCGTTTCCCCTTTGGTATCTTTACTATTGTTTGTTTTTTGTTGTTATTGAATTGTATGAGTTCTTTTTATGTTCTGGATACTAACCCCTTATCAGATACATGGTTTACAAATACTTTCTCCCATTCTGTAGATTGTTATTTCACTCTGTTGATCATTTCCTTTATTGCACAGAAATGTTTAAGTTTGATGTGGTCCCATTTGTCTATTTTTGTTTTTGTTGCCTGTGTTTTTGTTGTCATATCCAAGAAATCCTTGACAAATCCAATGTCATGAAGATTTCCCCTGTTTTCTTCTAGGACTTTTATAGTTTCAGGTCTTATGTTTAGGTCTTTAGTTCATTTTGAATTAATGTTTTTATGTGGTGCATGCAACTAGTTTTTCAAACTTATTTGTCTTTGAGATTTATCCATGTTAGTACAAGTAGTTCTAGCTCATGCACTGTCATTGCTGACAGAAACCCCTCATAACCCCTCAACCCCTCATAAGGTTGTTTTTCCATTTTTCAACCTGTCACTAACAGAAAAAGTTTGTTCAAAATAATAACAGTAACGATGTATTTGGTGACTGTAGTTTATGGATAACTGAAATGAATGACAGCAGTATTATAAGGGATGGGAGAGAGAAGTTGGGAATACTCTCTTACAAGGTATTTGTGTTACCTGTGAAGTGGAATAGTGTTATTTGAAAGTGGCCTTGGACTAGTTGTAAATGTATAATGCAAGCTCTAGGGAAATCACGAATAACAATTTAGAAGGACTATAATTGATGTATTAGTCAGGGTTTTCCAAAAACAGAATCAATAGGGTGTGTGTGTGTGTGTGTGTGTGTGTGTGTGTGTGTGTGTGTAAATAAGGAATTGGCTCATGCAAGACCATGAAGTCCCATGATCTGCAATCTGGAGACCAGGAGGGCCATCGGTAAGTTCCAGTCTGAGACTGAAGGGCTGAGAACTAGCAGAGCCAAAGGCATATGCTCCAGTCCACATCCAAAGACAGAAGAAGACCAATGTCCCATCTCAGGACCATCAAATAGAGAGTGAATTCTCTCTCACTCAATATTTTGTTCTATTCAGGCTTTCAACAGATTGGATGAAGCCTGCCCACATCAGGGAAGACAATCTGCTTTACTCAGTCTAATGATTTAAATGTTAATTTCATCCAGGAACACCCTCACAAACACACCCAGAGTAATCTTTCACCAAATATCTGGGCACCCTGTGGCCCAGTCAAGTTGACACATAAAATTAACCATCACAATTGATATGCTAAGAGAGGAAAGAAAATGGAATCATATAAAATGCTCAATAAAAACTAGAGAGGGCAAAAAAAGATGGAAGACAGAAAAAGAAACAAAGAACGAAGGCAATGACTACAAAAAAGTAACAGGTATGGTAGATATTAATCCAACTATGTCAATAATCACTTTAAATGTCAATTGACTAAATATGCCAATTAAAAGAGACTGCAGAGTAGGTTAAAAAAAAAACAAAAAAACCCCTCAAGACCCAACCATATGTTATCTATAAGAAGTCCACTTTAAATATAAACAGAGATAGATTAAAAGTAATGGATGCAGGAAGATATACCACGCTAACACTAATCAGAAGAAAGCTGGAGTACCTATATTAATTTCAGACAAAGCAGAATTCAGAGCAAGAAAATAACTTTTCAGAGATAAAGAGAAGTGTTAGACAGCGGTAAAGCAGTCAGTTCTCCAAGAAGAAAGAACAATCCTTAACAGGTATGCACCTGACAACAGACCATCAAAATACATGAGACAAAAACTGATAGAAAACAAAGAGCTATAGACAAATCTAGTATTATAGCTGAAGACTTCAATGCTCCTCTCTCAAAAGTGAACAGGCCAACAGTCAGAAAATCAGAGGCGTATAGTTGAACTGAACAACACCATCAATCAACTGGATGTAATTGACATTTATCAAATACTCCAGCCAGCGATAGCAGAATACACATTCTTCATAAGCTCACAGAAAACATTCACCAAGGTAGACTGTATTCTGGGTCATAAAACACACCTCAACATATTTGAAAGAATAGAAATCATATAAAATTTGCTCTCAGATAACAATAGAATTAAACTAGGAATCATTAACAGAAAAATAGTGGCAAAACCCCAAATACTTGGAGATTTAACAGCACACTTCTAAATAACACAGGAGTCAGAGAAAAAGTCTCAGAAGAAATTTAAAGATATTTTGAGCTAAGTGAAAATGAAAATACAACCTATCAAATTTGTGGAATGCCATGAAATCACTGCTTAGAGGGAAATTTAAAGCCTTGAATGCATATATTAGAAAAGAAGAAAGATCTAAAATCAATCAATCATCTAAGCTTCTACCTTAGGAAACTAGAAAAAGAAGAGCTAATTAAATCAAAGGTAAGCAGAAGAAAAGAACTAATAAAAACTAGAGCAGAAATCAAATTTAAAACAGATGAGTAGTGAAAACCAATGAAACCAGAAGCCGGTTCTTTGAGAAGATCAAAAAATTGATAAACTTCTAGCTGGGTTAACTAAGAAAAAAAGAGACAAGACACAAATTACTAATATCAGAAATGAAAGGGGGGGGGCACCACTACTGGTCCCATGGGCATTAAAAGGATAGTAAAGAAATATTATGAACAAGTGTATGCCCACAAATTTGGTGACATAGACGAAATGGAATAATTCCTTGAAAGTCACAACCTACTAAAATGCACACAAAACTCACACAAGGAGAAATATATAGTCTGAACAAGTCTGTGTCTATTAAAAATTGAAGCAATAATGAATAATCTTAGAAAACAGAAACAACCAGGCCCAGTTGGGTTTACTGTTGAATTTTACCAAACATTAAAGAGAGAAACTCTATCAATTCTTTAAAATCTTTTCCAGAAAATAGAAGCAGAGGGAACACTTTCTAACTTATTCTGTGAGGCCAGCATTGCCCTAATACCAAAACCAGAGAAGGACATCAAACGAAAGGAAAACTACAAACCAATATTTCTCATGAACACAGATGTAAAATTGTCAACAAATTATTAGCAAATTAAATCCAACAATGCATAAATAGAATTATACACCATGACCAAGTGAGATTTATTCCAGGTATGCAAGGCTGGTTCAACATCTGAAAATTAATTAATGTAATTTGTCTTAGTCTGCTCAAGCTGCTATAACAAAATACCACAGACTGGATGGCTTAAACAACAGAAATTTATTTTCTCACAGTTTTGGAGGCTGAAAGTCCAAAATCAAGGTCCTGAAAACTTAGGTTTCTGGAAGTTTGTAGATGGCTGCCTTCTCACTGTGTGCTCACATGGCCTTCCTTGATGCCTACACATGGCAAGAGAGCGGGTGAGCTCTCTGGTGTCTCACTAATATAAAGAAGTCCCTCTTATAAGGACGTTAATCCTATTGGATCAAGGCTCCATGTTTATGACCTCATTTAACCCTAATTACGTCCTTAGAGGCCCCATCTACAAATATACCTACTTTGGGGGTTAGGGTTTCAACATATGAATTGGGGTGGGGTGGGGGGGCGCTTAAACATTCAGTCCATCAATAGGATAAAGAAGAAAAATCATGTGATCATATCAATAGATGCAGAAAAAACTTTGACAAAATTCAATACCCATTCATGATTAAAGAAAAACAAAAACAAAAACAAAAACACCAACTCTCACCAAGCTAGGAATAGAGGGGAACTTCCTCAAATTGGTGGAGAACACCACAAAATATCTATAGCTAACATAATACTCAATGGTGAGAAACTACATACTTTCCCACTAAGATCAGTAACAATAACAAGGCAAAGATGTCCTCTCTCACCACTCCTATCTAACATAGTACTGGAAGCTTAGCAATAAGAAAAGAAAAGGAAATTAAAATGTATACAGTTTGGAAAGGAAGAACTAAAACTGACTTTGTTCACAGATGACATGATTACTTATGTAGAAAATCTCAAAGAACAAACAAAAGAAGAAAAACTCCTGGAAGCAATAGCCAATATAGCAAAGTTTCAGGAGACAAGGCTGATATACAAAAGTCAATTGCTTTCCTATATACCCGCAATGAATGGTTGGAACTTGTAAGTAAAAACACAATACCATTTACATAAGCACGAAATAAAAAAGTGATACTTAGGTATAAATCTAACAAAATATATACAACTCTATATGGGGAAAACTACAAAACTCTGTTGAAAAATATCAAAGAAGATTAAAGAAGGGGAAAGATATTCCATGTACATGAATAATGAATGTGTTGATGGCTAGGGCTGCCATAACAAAATACTACAGACTGAATAGCTTAAACAACAAAAATTTATTTTCTTACAGTTCTGGAGGCTGAAAGTCCAAGATGAAGGTGTTATCAGGTTTGATTTCTCCTGGGGCCTCTCTTTGTGGCTTTCAGATGACTGCATTCTCTCTGTGTCCTCACATGGCCTTTCCTCTATGTGTGTATCCATGGTATCTCTGTCCCTGTGTCCTAATTTCTTACAAGATCACCAGTCAGATTGGATTAGGGTATATTTTAACCTAACTACCTCTTTAAAGGCCCGATATAGTCACCTTCTGAGGTACTGGAGGTTAGGGCTTCACATATGACTTTTAGGGAGGACACAATTCAGTCGATAACAGGGAGACTCAACATTTTCAAGATGTCAATTCTTCTCAATTTGATCTATATATTCAATGATGTCTCAATTAAAATCCCAGCAAGTTATTTTGTGAATATGGAAAAACTGATTCTAAAGTTTGTATGGAGAAGTAGAAGACCCAGAATAGCCTACACGATATTGAAAGAGAAGAATACAGCCAGAGAACTGACACTACCCAACTTTGAGACAAACTCTAGAGTTATAATAATCAAGACAGTGTGGTTTTGGTGAAGAAACAGAAAAATAGATCAATGGAACAGAAAAGAGAGCCCAGAAATTGACCCACACAAAATAGTGAATGGATTTTTGACCTAAGGTCAAAGACAATTAAATGGTGAAAGAATAGTTTTTTTCAAATAATGGTGCTGGAACAATTGGGCATCCAAACGTAAAAACATGAATCTAGACATAGATCTTACATCTTTCACCAAAACAAACTCAAAATGGGTTATGCACCTAAATGTTAAAAGCAAAACCATAAAACTCCTGGAAGATAACAAAGGAGATCATCTAGGTGACTTGGGTTTGGTGATGACTTTTTAGATGTAAGATTAAAAGTATGATCCATGAAAGAAAAAAAAATAAGTGGAACGTCATTAAAATTAAAAACTTTGTGAGGGATATTGTCAAGAGAGTGAAAAGATGAGCTGCAGACTGAAAAAAAATCTTTGCAAAACACATATCTGAGAAAGATCAGGTATCCAAAATATACAAAGAACTCCTAAAAGTCAACAATGAGTAAATGAACAACCCAATCAAAAAATGGACAAAAGACGTGAACAGACACCTCACCAAAGAAGATATGCAGATGGAAAATAAGCATGTGAAAAGATTCTGCACATCATGTGTCATCAGGGAAATGCAAAATAAAATAACAATGAGATACTACTACACACATATTAGAATGGTCCAAATCCAAGGCACTGACATCACCAAATGCTGGCAAGGATGTGGAGCAACAGGAACTCTCACTTACTGCTGGTGGGAACGCAAAATGGTGCAGCCACTTTGGAAGACAGTTTGGCAGTTTCTAACAAAACTACACATACTCCTACTGTATGATCCAGCAATCTTACTCCTTGGTATTTACCCAAAGGAGCTGAAAACATACATCCGCCCAAAAACCTACACACAAATGTTTATAGCAGCTTTATTCATAATCGCCAAAACTTGCAAACAATCAAGATGCCCTTTGGTGGGTGAATGCATAAATAAACTGTAGTCCATCCAGACAATGGACTATTATTCAGTAATAAAAGGAAATAAGCTATTGAGCCATGAAAAGACATGGAGGAATCTTCATGCACTTAAGAAGCCAATCTGAATAGGCTACATACTATATGATTCCAACAATACGATATTCTGGAAAAGCAAAACTATGGAGACAGTAAAAAGATCAGTGGTTGTCAGAGGTCAGAGAGGAGGGAGGGATGCTAGGTGCAGCAGAGAAGATGTGTACGGAAGTGAAATACACTGCACGATACTATAATGGTGGGTACATGTCATTATACTCTTATTTCCTCACACTTCTAACTCCAAATATTTGGGTTTTTTTCCCACACTAAGCAATTCCTCTCCAACTTCCTCTCCTGAAGTTAGTGCAGACCCCTCAAAACCCACAGAATGTTCAACATGAAGAGTGAACTTTAAAAATGTATCCATTCTGGCTCATCATTTGTAACAAATATGCCACACTGATGCCAGAGGCTAATAATACAGGGAAACTGGGGGGAGGGGGAGGCTGAGGGGGTGTATGGGAATTCTCTGTATTCTCTGTTCAATTTTTCTGTAAATTGGAAACTACTCTGAAAACTGGTTGATTAAATTTTTTAAAAAATAGTAAGAAAGGCAGGAATTCAAGAGTCAATTGAACAGATACCTAAGTCAGAATGGCAAGGCAGCTGGGAAGACAGAAGTGACCCAGGTGCTGAGATGGACCAGTGAGCCTGAGGGATGGGCACATTGATGTCCGAGCTGTAGGAAACCCATTCAACACTACAGGGTGTTCATGACGGTGTTTCTCTATCTGCATTTTGCCCGATCAGAGAAAAGCCTTTCAACGTCAAACCACCAGACCACAAAACCATTAACCACACAGATAAGGAAGCTGAAGAACCTATAAAGAACTTTTGTCTTTTCATTAAGTAAACCTTCACCCTGTAGTAGTATCTTCCCTCCTACTTGTTTAGCAGAACTTTTCTTTCAGAGATAACTCAAAAGTTGAACCCAAGCTCCCTGGGGATTCTGAGTAGGCTGGGTCCAGCTGAGTGAAGTCTTCCCATATTACCATTCTGTTTTGAATCACCCCTTTCTGTAACAATCACTGCAGTAATTTTGTGTTTCTGGGTGTTTGAAAGGGTAGCAGAAGAACAAACACAAGCTCTGCTAATTTGGTTCTGGGACCGGCCACTGGGCATCAGTGTGGAATTTTATAGGGACAAACTGAGATTGTTTCCCAGGGGTCCTGAAGCACATGTTGCCTCACTGTGCAAGTTTGAGAAGAAATATTGACCAGTCTGCACCACGGCTAGATGGAAACCAGAAGGCAAACTGTTCAGCCAATATGCTGGGCCCTGGTGCTCAACTTCTGTTTGCTGCTAAGACCTTATATCCATAGGGCTTAAGCTTCCATTAATGATATTCATAAGGAAGTCAAGATAAAGACCACCTGTGAGCTGACAAGGCCTGATCTCTTTCTCCTGAACTTTGGAACCATAGCCTCTGCCAATGGGACAGCTCCTTCTGGAAGACCACAGACGCTCACAGGCAACGACACATCCAGCACCGAAGCTGGCTCTGCACCCTGACCTGAGATTCCCCTCTGCTGAGAACTGCACTATGTCCTCCTGGTTGCTTAAGCCAGGGATATGGCCCCCCTCTTCCCTCCCCCCTCCCTCACTCCACCCCCCTCCACGTCCATGGGTCCTGTAGACCCTCAGCTTCTCTTCTCCCTTCTCTAACTACCTCAGCCCACCCTGCCCTTCTCTCTCGTTGGAGGGCAGGTTTCTTGTTAGGTATTTTCAAGGAACCCCATTCTTTTCCAATAGAAAATGTATCTCTGTAATTACACAACCATTGCTGTGGGTAATTGAATTCTGATCCACCCTACCACCCCGCCCCACCTTTGACCATAAGCTCCATGAGAGCGGAACTCTTTCTCTTTTTGCCCCCATTTTATCCCCAGTACCAGAGCCTGGCACATTCCAGATGCTCTATAAACCTTTGCAGAGTGAATAGATTATGGAACAGCTCCTGACTGGTCTCCCGCTTTGCCATACCTCTCCTGACCGCAGCGAATGCACATATCTGATCTTGATGTCACTTTCCTGCTGAAAACTTTCCCACAGTTTCCCATGGCCCTCGGATAAAACTCAACGCGTGGTGAGGCTTATGACCCGGGCCCCAGTCCCACCCGCCATCACTCACGCCGTGGCCCCTGTGACCTGGGAGCTGTCCTCATCCTAGTTTGATGAGAATTCCTTCCGTTCTTGCTGCTCCCAGGACATCACAGTTCCTGGGATACTTGCTGTTTGACCTCTTTTTGCTCATTATTGCTCATTTCAGCTGGATGTCACCCCTGCTGGGACCTTTCCTCCCCCCTCCATCAAATGAGTGCTCCCCAAACCAGCCTGTTTCCTCTGTCACTTTCCTTATCTGACAGTATTTTACTTTCACATTTAGTCTCCTGATTTCTTTACAAGATGGAAATCGTCTAAGAGCGTTCATGCTCTCCCCGCAGATCCTGACCTGGGTAGACTCAGTCAACCCTGGGTGAGCGAATGAATAAATAAATAAACCGAAGGGCAATATGAATGCTGGCTGATACTTCTAGGCTCTAAAAATGTGACAGGAGGTATAGGGTTCATGCCAGGTTTGTTCAGAGGACATGGTCCACGCCAGGCCCTGAAGGCACAGACAGCATGGTGGGGAGTGCGGTGGTAGGGCCCGGGAGTGTGGGAGGAGTCCGGCTGGTGTTTGCGTGGACAACCCCCTTGGCAAGACGCTCTCACCTCACCTAGGTCACCCCCATAATTTGTCCTGCACGCAGACCCACTGGACACTTTCTCTTGCTGTCTGTGATGGAGAAATAGGTAGAATCACGGGAGGGAAGGAAAGTTGAAGGACATCTAGTTCATCTCCTGTTTTCAGAAAAGACTGCTCTGGGAATTACCTGTGGCCCAGTGGTTAGGACTCTGCACTTGCACTGCTGAGGGCCCGGGTTCGACACCTGGTCAGGGAACTAAGATGCCACAAGCTGCGCGCATGGCTAAAGAAAAACAAAACAAAACAAAAACAACTGCTCTTTGCTTGAAGGCCTTCAGACAAGATCTCACAGGGGCTTCGGCAACAGCGTGGAACGCAGAGGCCGCGATGACAAGAAGCTTTTGCACGTTGGTGATGCTAACCCCTTCTGCTGCACTTCGAGCTCATTTCTTCTGTGCAGCCTGCTCCCACAGGGACCCACCAGTCACTTTACATCATTCCTCTCCCCAGCACGCCTTCCCCTCCTGCACACCGGCTACCTCAGAGTGTGATCCAAGGACCTCGCAGATATAAGCCTCCTGGGGGGCCTATCAAAGGCAGAACTAGGTTTCTGATGGTCAGCATGGATGACTCAAAACGTAATGCTGAATGGAGAAAGTTAGAGAGTGAAGCATGCAGTATATTATTGATGTAAATCAAATGATATACAAGCAACGCTGTGCATGGGTGGATGTACACACAGGAACAAGTGTGGGAGGAGGCAGGGATAAGGTGAGGCTGTGGGGTGTGAAGGTGGGAGCAGCAGCAGGGATGAAGGGCCATGAGGAAGGAATGTCTGTCTGTGGGTTGGGCAGCCTCACCGAGGCAGATGGTGGTGTCGTGCCACCAATGGAGGGAACGGTAACTTGGATTTGTTCAAGTCCAGCCCCCAAAGAAAAGCACACAACTCCAGGGGCATTATCTGCCGAGGGGGCTCCAAGGTCGGCAGAGCAGAACAGGGGAGAGGAGAGGATGGGGAGAGGGCGGGTGAGCACACACCCTCCGGGTCTTGTGCTGTCCGTGCGTCTGTCCACAGAGGGAAAGAAAAAAGGAAGAGAAACTCAGAGCTGTGGCGCAGTCTACTATTTCTTCTGGGATTAGAAGAGATACACAGATGTGTCACTATAACAGAACAAATAAGCCTCCAAGGATCTTTAGCTCTGAACATCAGGGGTGTTTACATAAACTGAGGAACACTGAACGTCAGGACTTTGTGAGTGAGACTCAGATTTTGGTATTTTTAAGGCAATGGCAAAAAGATTCAGGACCCTTTGAGGTTGGTGATAGGAGTGTCCAGCCATCACCCCCTTAGGCTAAATGTCCCACTGGCTGGGCTCTCACCCACCTCCTCACCTCTCTTCCACACTTGCTCTCTCTTGCCTCCAGGTCAGTTTGCATTTCTTTTGAACTTCATCTAAATTGTGTTGTATTTTTTGTTTGTTTGTTTATTTTTTGCGATACGTGGGCCTCTCACTGTTGCGGCCTCTCCTGTTGCGGAGCACAGGCTCTGGACGCACAGCTCAGCAGCCATGGCTCACGGGCCCAGCCGCTCTGCGACATGTGGGATCTTCCCGGACCGGGGTACGAACCCGTGTCCCCTAGCATCGGCAGGCGGACTCTCAACCACTGCGCCACCAGGGAAGCCCCGGGAGACAGGGTCTTTAAAGAGGTGATTACGTTAAACGAGGTCATTAGGGTGACTGGGGAGGACACATCTACAGGCCCGGGAGGGAGGCCTCAGGAGAAACCACCCTGCCCGGCACTGTGATCTGGGACGCCCGGCCTCCGGACTACGAGGACACAGGCTTCTGTTGCGGAAGCCGCCTGGCCTGCGGTTGTGTTGTGGCCCCAGCAGAGGAACCACTGCCCCAGCCCCACCCTGGCCTCTGCTCCCTCCGCAGCCTTCCTGCCAGCCACGGGCCTCAGGGTTCACTTTGAATGAGATTCACGGAGGATGTGGCAGTAACTGAACTGCGGTCATTCACGGAGCTCAGAAAACTTCTCCTTATCCACGGGGACCCCTCCGTTCCCCAGGCCCGGGCAGAGTCACTCTCAGGGTGGGTTTGCAGGAGGCGTTGAGACGTGATTGCAGCCCAGGGCCAGGCGCTTGCAGCATCCTGCTGACAGAATTTCTGAGAGCATCACTCCATCCCCAGTGTCCCAAGAGGCTCTGCACGTTTTGCAGAGGCGTTAACACCTCTGGGGTTAGATTTTGGCTGCACGGATTCTCCTTTGGAGAAAGTAGGAGGAGTAACTCAAGATAATGGAGTCACGGAGGTAGGCCATGACCTCAGCAAGGCCCAGGCCTTGACTACAGGGCTCCCGTCAGGACGGCATATGAGTCTATCGAGTCTATTCTGCTGTACAAGACTGTCAGCGTCCCGCAGAAAAGAGGTCTCCCTTCCCCAAGCCTCAGTGGCATTCCAGTTGCCTCTCTTCAAATTGCTCTCCCCGATCTAAGTCTGTCTGATGGATTCTCTCCAATAGGGTTCCTGTTAGAGCTTATTTCAGATTAAATCTGCTGAGCTGGGCTTCGTCGAGGAAGTGACCCTACACATCCATAGAGCTGAGTCCCCAAGAATGTGAGACTGGCCCCACAGGAGAGGGACTGGTTTGACCTTGTCCTCCAGAGGACTCAGGGGTGGCATCAAGGAAGCCACGTCCCCAGCAGGGAGAGGGATGCTGGCTGGGCAGCAGGACCCCTTTGTGAAATGAAGTGACCTTACCCTGGGTGCTTGCTTTAGCCGTGTGTCCTGAATCCACTGAAAGAATGATTCGGGTCCCATCAAAAAACCGAGATCCAATCCCATCACTTCCGCTCAGCCCAGCTCTCGTCCACCTCCCCCGCCCCCCAGCAGGAGCACAGCCCCTTCTCCTCCGCACCCACAGGGGCAGGGCCCAAGCAGAAAGGGCCACTGCCACGGACAGCAGTGCCGCTGCAGGCATTGAGATCCGGAGTCACTGTTGATTCATCCTGGAACTGGTCCAACCTCTGCTTGGGTCCTCGTGGGTAAGCCGAGCCCTCTCCAGGCTCCCTCAGCAAGTTTACTGAGACCAGACCTGATGAAGTGAAGCCCTGAGCGCAGGCCTGGGGCCAGAGGCGGTGTGTGTGGGGTGACCCAGACTCTACAGTGCTGGAAATTTGACAGAGTCTTGGCAACACCAGGCCCTGGGGGCGGCAGGGACGCTGGCAAGCTCGCCACATGCCTGCGGATGAAGCTGTCGTATGACTGCTGCTTCGTGCTCCAGTGATAACCAACAGGACCAAAGCCAAACCGGCCTGCTGTGGGCAAGGGCTGGCTGGATACATATTTGGAGGCTTGAATTTCGCTCCTTCCAAAAAAAAAAAAACAAAAACCAAATAAAGCAAATCCCCACCATCACGTGAGGATTCTTCACAAAACTTCTGGTAGGTTCTAGGAGCTCCTAAAACCCCAGGCTGAGATTACTCGATGGTTGTTAAGCCCCTGTAGCCACACTAAATGCAGACCCATAAGTCCTTTGGGCAGCTGGCATTCCAGGGATCCCGGGGCTGCTTTTCTTTTTTTTTTTTTTTTTTTTTTTTTTTTGCGGTAGGCGGGCCTCTCACTGTTGTGGCCTCTCCCCTTGCAGAGCACAGGCTCCGGACGCGCAGGCTCAGCAGCCATGGCTCACGGGCCTAGCCGCTCCGCGGCATGTGGGATCCTCCCAGACCGGGGCACGAACCCGTGTCCCCTGCATCGGCAGGCGGACTCTCAACCACTGCGCCACCAGGGAAGCCCCCGGAGCTGCTTTTCTGAAAGTCTACCTACTTGTGCAACACGGCTGCTCCCAATTTCTCAGATGGGATGCAGATCCAGGGAGTGTCTTTCAGTCTTAGAAAGCATGAGACACACCCGGGGGAGCTTGTTAAAAGTTCAGATTATACACACGTATGAGAATAGTGAAAGTCCAGAGCGCCGACAGCACCAAATGCTGAAGAGGATGTGGAGCAATAGAAACTCTCATTCACGGCTCCTGGGAATGCAAAATGGTGCAGCCACTTTGGCGATTTCTTCCAAAACTAAATATACTTTTACCATATGAGCTAGCAGTTGTGCTCCTTTGTGGTTATCCAAAGGAGTTGGAAACACACAAAACCGGCACCTGAATGTTTATAGCAGCCTTATACGTAATTGCCAAAAGTTGCAAACAACCGTGTCCTTCAAGATGAATGGTTAAGTGAACTGTGGTCCATTCAGACAACGAAATATTGTGCTAAAAAGAAATGAGCTATCCAGCCACAACAAGACATGAATTAATATGCAATGCGTATTACTAAGCAAAAGAAGCCAACCTGAAAATGGTGCCTGCTATACGACTCCAACTGTATGACATTCTGGAAAAGGCAAAATCATGGAGACAGTCAAAAGATCAGTAGTTGTCAGGGGTTGGGGGAGGGAGGGATGTCCAGACCCATAGAATGTCCAACACCAAGGGTGACTGGACTCTGGGGGGGCTGATAACAGACAATGTGCTGTTGTAGGTTCATCCACTGTAACACACTCACCACCCTGGTCTGGGGGCCGTGCTGTGTGGGGAAAAGGGGGAAACCATGGGGACTCTGTACTCTCTACTCAATTTTGCGGTGAACCTAAAACTGCTCCAGAAAGAGAGAATCTATTCAAAGAAGTCCAGATTACTGGGATCCACTCACCCACTCAGAAGAGACTGATTCCGCAGCGCTGGAGCTGGGCCCAGAAACCCACATTTGAAAACTTTCCATGTGCCGTGATGTCACCCTCAGAGAAGCAAACCCTCACTGCTCCTTCCAGCAGCTGGCAGAGGCCGAGGCAGAGTTGCAGCCTCAGGTCCCCTCTGCAGGCGACCCCCACACCCTCACCCCACAGCTGAGATGGGCCAAGCACCCTGGCCTGGGGGGGCAGTGCAGGGGGGTTTGGCTTCTCATGCCCCAGCTAAGGCCTGGCCTCTTGGGTTGGTGAGGCCACGTGGTAAACTAGGGGGGAAGATTTGGTGTTTACCTACCTGGCCAAGGTTTGGTGTGGGTGGAAGTGGGGTTATTGCAACAAACTCCTTCCCAGCTGCTCCCCGTCTCCAGGCTTTTCTCCTCTGCGGCCCTCATTACATAGAACTTGCCCTGTCTCCCTGCCACCCTGAGGTCGACCCCAAGTGCTCATCCCTTTGATCCCCAGATCTTTGGAGGCCACACTCTACTCCCACTTTTGCCCCTACCCCGAGCTGTTCACTTGGGCCAGGCTGGTGCCCTTGCTGCTCCAGGATGGTGGCTCTCATCACCCACAAGCTGCCTCATCCCTGGGTGCGTGTCCCCCACCCCTCCCTTCTCCACACCCCACGGCCCTTGGCTCTCCCAGCATCGGGCTCACAACTTCCCTCTGTGGGGAGCTTCTCTGCCTGACGCCCTGGACGCCGGAGCATATGGCAGTGTCGTTACGGAGGGTCCAGCTATCCGAGTTCACCTTGGTGTATCCTTCTACCTGCCTCACCCTGCCGGCCAGCAAAGAAGGCACAGAAGAAAGTCAGGCACGACTGAGTCAGTGGACCTGGGCCCAAGGGGCTATAGGACAAGGGACAGGTTACCTAGTTTCTCTGAGCTTTTGTTTCTTTACCATAAAATGAGAATAATGACGCCCGTTTCCTAGGACCCTTGGAAGGAGGAAAGGACAGCGGTCACGAAACTGATAAAGCAGGCGCGACGTGGATTCTCAGTGTCAGCAATGGTCGGGCTCAGCTGCCTGGATCTGGCTGCAGCTCTGCTCCCTGGCTGTGCTGGTGCCTCTTTGGCCAGTCCACGCACAGGGCAGCCACGGGCCAACGAGGAGCCACCACTGTCCTGAGGCTGAGCCTGGAGCAGGACCTAGACAAACCCACTCGAAGCCTCAGAGCTGAGGGCGAGGAGGAAGCATTTAGGGCTGGGGATGCACAGAAGAGGGGTCTGCGGAGCTGACCAGGGGAGGCTCATGGGCAGCAGACCTGGACGAGGGCAGACCCCTGGGCAAGAAAGCAGACGAGCTGCAGCTGCAGGAGGGCTGCACACAGCAGACAACTGGTTTAGGGAAGAGCTTCTGTACCGCTCTTCACCCAAGGCCCACCCGAGGCCCAGAGCATCACTGGGACAGCCGAGGAGCACATCCCTGAGGTCAGGAGGCCTGGAAATCAGGAGGCTCCCTGCTTCTCAGTTGGATGGTGGCAGCTGGTGCAGGTTTAGGGAGACTGAATCACGTGACAGTTAGGGGCTTTGGCTTTGAAACACTTTCTGTGCCGTGGGCTGTGACATCTCAGGTGTTACTAAGTCCTTGAAGCTTCGGGTAGATGGGGACACTAGTGATCATCACCTAGGGTGGTGATGAGGGTTCCACCAGATAAGCCACATAAAATGCTTAGGACAGGGCCGGGCTTATAGAAGGTGATCAACACATCTTAGCTCTAGTAACAATTATTCTTCTTACACAGGCCTCGTAGGCCATCAATGGAAGCTGGAAAGATTTGCATCTCTCCCTGAACAAAACATGGGTCAGGAAAGAGCAAAACCACCAGCTGCCCTCAAGGCCAGAGCAGGGGAGAGGCTCCCGGGTTGAGCAGTCTGAGAATGAGTGTCCGTCTGTCTGAGAGGCAGGCGGGGCTGGAGTGTGTTTCCTTTCAGGTCAGCCTCTAGAGGCCAGATATTCATGTCCTGTCCTTTTCAAAGGCTGCTTTTCCAGGGTGATGATCCTGAAAATGTATGCTGCAGTCAAGCAGGTCCTGTCCAATAGCTCGACAGGAGGTTGCCCAAAGGTGGGGAGATTCAATGCGGAAGGGAAGCCCGGGGCTGGAGGCCAGGCCGCGGGGAGAGAGCTGGCCTCTCGGTGGTCACTCAGCCTGGACGAGGCGGGGCCGCGCATTGCTGCCGGCTGTGGATGAAAGCAGCCTCCACAGTGATTTTTCTTGATCCTTGAGGCGGCTACCCTGTGACTGGAGGAGAAAAGTCATTGCAGTGGGGAAACGGGGAAGCGGTGCAGGCTGTGGCTGCCGATGGGAGGGAGGAAGACCCAGAGGAGGCAGGGAGGCTGGGAGGCTGGCTCAGGCCTTCATCTAAGAGGTTTTGGATGAGTCCCACCTCAGTTTTCACTCCTCTCGTCCCAGGCGCTAATTAGCATGGATGTGCAATGTAAATACAAGCTCAAGCCGTGTTTACTCCTTTAGCAAAAAAGACAAATTTGCTAAACAGTTCAGCGGACAAGGACTTCTTACAGACTTAGCCAGGGAGCGGCCTTGGAAGGTCCTGCTGCTCAGAAGGTGCCACTGCTGGGTGTTTTTTCTCCTAGTCTGAGATGACATTTAACCTCACAATGTGTCTGGGAACCAGTGTGAAGGGCGTGGTGACCCTGGGGGCTTCCCCAGCATCTGAGCGGGGGAGGTGGGGTGAGGGGAGGTGGGGGTGGATGGAGGGACCCTGCCCGGGCAGCACAGGGTTTGAAACAGAACAGAGCCTGTGCGCTTTTCTCAGGAGAGCTGTGTGTTCTCCTATCATACAGTTTGATGTCTCATTAGAATAGAAAGATTTCAAAATTAGCATCAACATATGAGAAGAAATAAAATCTCTTGCGTATGCCACTTAGCTTGGGTGGCACCAAAAACGGCAGGGCTGAGCCCCAGAATGTTCTGTCGATGGCCTCTCCCCCATGGCCCATCCAGCGCTGTTCTCAGACATGCCACCACCTCCAGGGAGACCTAATTTCTGCTTTCACTGCTCCCCACCCTGGCTCACTCCAGGCCACCTGCCTTCCCAGCCTCACCTGGCCAATTGGTGGCTTTCGTGAAAGTGAAGGCCAGCCTCCTCCTCCCCCAGGGAAGGGGTGACCTGCCTTCGGGGCCTGCTGACTGGGCCACCCCACATTCCGCAGGAAGTCCTGCCACACACCTTCCCTCGCCCTAAATGTGAAGACAGATGTCATTGACCACCATCTCAAGGCTTCTGTGGAGCCCTCAGAGAGACCCCCAATCAAGAGAGCCACACATTTGTGGGCCACCCGTGCCCAGCAGGATTCTGTTTCCTGACACGCTCAATGAGATAGATGCTTGGAATATATTCAGCAGCATATTTTGGGGACATAGGTCTCCGAGTAGTTTTTTTTTTTTTTTTTGCGGTACACGGGCCTCTCACCGCTGTGGCCTCTCCTGTTGCGGAGCACAGGCTCCGGACGCGCAGGCTCAGCGGCCATGGCTCACGGGCCCAGCTGCTCCGCGGAATATGGGATCTTCCCGGACCGGGGCACGAACCCGTGTCTCCTGCATCGGCAGGCAGACTCTCAACCACTGCGCCACCAGGGAAGCCCCGGTCTCCGAGTATTTTATGGTGCCGTGTTGTCCAGAAAAAATTCCGAGGCCTTGACCTTTTATTGGCAAGCTGAACAATCTCCTGCGTCCCGACCAAGTAAATGATATTTTTCTGGTTCACAGAAGCCCCTGTGGTGAGAGTCAGTTCTCTTACAGAAGAGGCGGCACAGAATCTTGTCAGACGGGACTTTTCTTGTCCTATGAGGAAAGCGCCCATTTGATCCAGGTGACCTATTCTTGAAAATTATTAACTAGTCCAAACTGTATCAAAATTTATTCTTAAATGCCTGCATCCTTAGACTTCAGCTTTTGGGGTGTCAGAGCATATAAACTCCACTGCCCAGGGTTCCAGAGCTGAGCTTTGGCTTTGGACCTTCTCCTTTCCTCTCCTGTTTAAAAATTCCTTGAGACCAAGGAAAACAAAGTGAATTTAATAGTCACAAAACCTGATGTATATAGTTTCTCCTTTTAATAGATGGAAGTAGAAAAATATACAATTTTCCTATCATACACAGAAAAAAATGACCACATTCCACATCATTCTGTTCTAAATAGTTATTAGCAAATTTGAAATAGAAAGGAGCTTCGTTCCCTGGGCCTTTGTCACTGGTGCAGATTAAATGACCAAATCAGATGGTTGACACCTTGGAGCCCTTGAAGTCTGAGGTCAGGAAGCCTTAGTGGAGAGGGAGGGTCCCTTAGTGGAGGGAAAGGAGAGGCAGACGGAGAGCCGGGCTTCCCGGGGAGCAGACCGCAGCCTCCCAGAGTCTCCTGGGCGTCTTAGAGAGGCTCCAGGGTGCTGGCCGGTAGGAGCGGCCCTCCCAGCCTCGCTGCCCCTCTCCCGCCATCCCATCCGGGGTCACACTCCAGCTCCTGACCCCTGACTAGTTGGATAGGAAGGGAGTAAGAAGCAACATCGAGCATCCTCTCATGTCCTTGCAATCTGCTGTGCTGAGGAGGCTCGTGGACCTGACTTTGATCTCTCACGTAGCATCCAGAGGCGGGGGTCCAGCAGGTGGGTTTGCTCGCTGAGGTCCTTCCAGCTGCTCTGCTGTCCTCTGGCTGTGGTCATGTCTGCATTGTAGCCTTGGGAGGAGCAGGTTGGGGGGGAGGGGGACCCTCTTCCTTTATGAGTCACGTGACCTGGAAGTTGCCCTCTTGTCTCAGGCTCCTGTCCCACGGGCCGAACCGATGTCACACGCAGCCTCTGGGGAGATTAGGGAATCTAACTTCTGGCTGGGCAGCTCTGTGCAGGCGAAACTCCCAAATGAAAGAAAGAACAGCAGGCAGTTCTGGCCACAGGGTCCCTCTTGGCTTGACAGACACAGCCCAGAGCGTGGGGTCCTGGGCTCCCGCACTGTCCCTGCTGCCCCTGCATTTCAGTTTCTGAGTCTGCTCCCTCGGCTTCTGTCCCACGTTACTCAGTGGAGCTGTGGACGTTATTCCCAGCCGCCAGCCGCCCACCTGAGCTCGGAGGACCAGCCGCTGACCCCTGCATGGACTCTGCTGGTGCACTGGCTGGGGGTCCTTCTTCAGCAGCCTGAATGCTTAGAGGCCACCGAAGTCCCTGCCCACCTCTCCTCGCCCACCCTGCGAGTCAGGCTCAGTCCTTCTCCCTCAGGCCTCCTCAGGTGGGCACAGGTGAGAGGGCAGCTAAAGGAGGTGGGGGGAGGGTGATGGGGAAAGAAGGGCCTGAGGCAGTGGCCTAGGGTGAGCCCTGAGCCCCGAGCAGTGTCTGCACAGGAAATCATGAGTTATGTTCCCCCAGATTCCTAGGTTGAACTCTTAAGCCCCACTACCTCAGAATGGGACTGTACTGGGAGACAAGGTCGTTAAAAATGTGATTAAATTAAAATGAGGTCTTCAGGGTGCACCCTAATCCAATTTGATTGGTGTCCTTATAAGAAGAGGAGATTAGGACACAGACACACAGAGGGAAGATGGTGTGAGGACACAGGGAGAAGACGGCCGTGGACAAGCCAAGGAGAGAGACCTGAGGAGGAGCCACCCCTGCCCACACCTTGATCTTGGACTTCCAGCCTCCAGTGCTGTGAGAAAATAGAGTCTGTTGCTTGAGACTCCCAGTCATGGTACTTGGTTACCGCAGCCTCAGAAGACTAATACATGGTGAGCAGGGATGACTGGATATGAGTTCCGATTGCTTGGTTGTAAAGTCGACGCTTTCCCACACACCATGCTGCTTCAGAAGGGCGGGGTCTCTTGGACTCGGTAGAGGAATTTAGGGGCTCGGAGAGCCCTCCGCCTCCTCTGTCTTGGCGCTGCTCAGGCTGCTACCTGCTTCCTCGCATTCAGGGGCGGCCGGCAGGTGTGAGGAAGCAGGTGAAGCCTGGGAAGGGCTCAGTCAAGGCTGTCTAGCACCTCTCCTTGATCATCAGAGCATCTCCAGTCTTACCTGTTATGCATTTTAGGTTGTGCGTAATATATCACTTACGCAAAAGAATCCCACTGATTGGGGGCAAGGAGGAGGGGGATAGGGCTTGAAATCCACTGGTCTAGGACAAAGCCTTCCTTTTATATCTGGGAGAGTGTTGGACCAGAGAAGGTAAGTGATGGAGCTGGAGTCACACAGAGTAGGAAATGCACTCAGAAACAGAGCCCAGTTCTCCTGACTCACAGCCCAGGGGTCCTCCCATCCGCACGCCGCCACCTCCCTGGTGGGGGGCGGGATGGAAGATGGCGGGTGTCTCGGTGCCTTGGAGGGACCAGGGTGGGGGCATGTTCTGGGACCCCAGGGCATCAGGCCTGGAGGAGTCCAGGAGGCATGTGGGTACCGAAGCAGTGAGGTCTCCAGTAGAGACCAGGCATCCCTGCTTGGCCCTTTGTGGGACACATAGATTTCACCTTCCCTCACTGTGGAACAGGAGCCATATGGGAACAGAGTGGGTAGAAATCAAGAAGTGAGTTGTTGTATGTGTCAATGGGAGGAGGGTAGGAAGTCTTAGCATTTCTCAAGCTCTCCATGCAGATTCTGACTCCGTAGGTCTGGTCAGGCCTGATGGGTCTCTAACAAGCTCCCAGGTGATGCAGATGTGCTGATGGGACCTGTGATGGTTAATTTTATGTGTCAACTGGGCTGGGCCACAGTACCCAGATACTGGGTCAAACACTACTCTAGATTTTTCTGTGAAGGTATTTTGTAGATGAGATGAACATTTAAATCAGTAGACTAAGTAGAGCAAATTACCTGCCATATGTGGGTGGGCCTCGTCTAATCAGTTGAAGGCCTTAGGAGAAGAAAGACTCACCTCCCTGGGAGGAGAAGGAATTCTGCCGGCAGATGGCCTTTGGACATAAACTGAAGCTCTTCCCAGGGTCTCCTGCTGCTGGCCTGCCCTTCAGACTTTGGATTTACCAAGCTTCCACAGTCTTGTGAGCCAATTCCTTAAAATCAATCAATCTCTCTCTCTGTCTCTCATATACACACACACACCCCACATTGGTTCTGCTTTCTGCTCCTCTGGATGGCCCTGACGACTACAAGACCACACTCCGTGTAGTGAGGGTGTAGAGCCCCGTGTTTCCCAGTGAGATGTGGGCACCTGGGTTCAAACCCCAGCTCTTCCCCGACTGTGAGATTTTGGACACGCTATCCCAAGTCCTTGCTTCCTTCTCTGTAAAAGAGAGGTTACACATTTAGCTCAGGGCCTGGTGCTTAGTAAACTCTTAGTAAATTGGAAATATAACCTTCATCCTCGCATGATGATTATCACCACTGAGAAGCTAGAAGAACACTCTCCTTCTCTGCCTTCAGGAAATCTTATCTCCACTCCTTCTAAGCAGTAAAAACCTCACCTTTTCTTAGAAATCTCAAGAAGTGAGACTGTACAGGCCTTTCCCAGAAATCCAGCATCCGTAGACTAAACCCCTCTGATGGCGTCTTCAGTCCTGCATCCTGGGCTGGAGGTGGCCCTTCCTGCCACCCGTGAGTCCCCTGGCCTGTCCGGCTTGGTACTGGGGCCCATTTCCCACCTCCCCCTCACTGCCTGGCAGGAAGGAGGGAGCAGACTGTTTTCCAGCGGGACATGCTTGCCATCAGTTCCTTTACTGGGGACTCGGACAGCTTTCCCTTCTTGTTTTGATTGGCATCAATCTGTTTATTATCAGTGCAGCTTTTTGGAGAAAGACCAGAAAAACAATTTCCTACCTTAAGGGCAGAGAGCATGAACTCTCCGCTCACCGGCTGTCTTCAGGACTAACTCAGAACTCCGAGCTCCTTTTGCCCCTCTCCAGGCAGGGCCGCTGACTTAGTGCTGGGTACAGAGGCCCTGGCTGGTATCAGGAAAAGTTTATCCAGGACCCGGGGAGCTCCGGGATTTTTACATGGCAGGGGCTTGAAGGCAGGAATTTGGTTAGGGGGAGGGTGCTAGAATCATCAGCTCCAGCTCCAGCTGTGTTTGCAGAGCAAGCACCCTGCTTTTACTTAGATGCCAAATGAAAGAGCATGGAGGTGGCCAAATCCGGGCCATCCTCTGCCTTTATAAATAAAGTTTTATTGGAACACAGCCCCATGCCCATTGCTGCTTTTGTGCTGTAGGGCCGGATGGGAGCAGTTGGGACATAGGCCGTATGACCCGCCCAAGCCTGGAAATACTTACAGTCTGGCCCTTGGCAGGAAAAGTTTGCTGACCCCTGACAATGACAGCAGTTTTCTAGAGATGTTTTATTTATGACAATGTTTACAGAAAAATGAGAAGCATCCTTTGCTCATTTCAACCGATAACATTTCTATCTGGGGATGTCTCGGTGGGCGAGGCAGTGAGGACCCTTGGGAGGGAGGCGGGTGCACAGTCTGCCCATGTGTGCGGTGACATGGGGCTGCTCTTCTGCCGGCCTGGCTCCAGCTATTAGACGCCAGTGCTCAGGTGCTGGATCCTGCCTGGCGTTTAGGTTCTGGCCTCTGCCCAGAGCCCCTTACTCTCACTCTGAGCAGTTTCTCAGTTTTTCAGGTCTTAGCACCCACGGAACATGTGCTGTGCTGCCTGGGCCCCATCCAGGCCCCCAGAATGAGCCTCGGCCTCTGCGCCCAAAGCCCCTGGCAACTGGAAGCCATCGCCCCACGAGGGGCCTGGGTGGGCCTCACCTCTGGGTGTGAGAGTTCCTGGTTGTGCTCATCCAGGTGTCATGCTTCCCCACTCCACGATGGGACCGGCTGCCCCAGGAGCCCCAGTGTGGGCTGATGGCCCACTCAGCAGAGACCTGAGCTGTCTAGATCCAGACAAGCGCTCAGCATTTTCTCCTACATTTCATTTAAGCCCAACTGAAGTTCCGGCTGTGGCCAGACTTATCTTGTCATCTCTCCCTGTAACTGAGGAAGTGGGACCTCAGGGAAGGGAGGTGAGATGCTCAAGGTCTCCCCGGCTGGCTGCCCCTTCCCGGTGGCCTGCAGGTAAAGGCCGACAGCAGGCTGCCCTGGAGCAGTCCTGCAGGGGTCCACCCGGGCCCTGGGGTCATCTTCTCACTGTCCACTCAGTGCAGCGGCCCCTAGGGAGAAAGGGCAGGGGCTGCCCCAGGCAGGGCGCAAAGTAGGGTCGGTGTATCCGGCCTGGGCAGCGTGTGCTGGGCCTGATGCTCACCACTTGTGGGGCCTTGGACTTGAGTCCCTGAAACCTCTTTGGGCCACCCTCTCCTCACCTGCAGGCTGAACGGGCAGGCGGCGTGGAGCGTGGGAGCTGTGGGCGCCTTTCTGACCCTTAGACTCTGGCCGGGAGCTCTGGCACCCCGACCTCCACCACCCCGTGCAACAAAATGAACACAACACTGAACTGCGTGCTTACAAAAATCCAGAACGCTCAGAAGTTTTTCTCAAGGTGCTTATGTCAAAAATATTTTTAATGGAAATCATCAAAGTCTTAAAGAAAAGATGCTGGGGTCCTTATGTTGATGTTGCCCTAAGTATATTCTCAGCTTTTCTACTAGGGACCAAGGATGGGATGATGTGTTTGGGGAAATCTCATATCTCTCAGGACCCAGCTGGGAGAGCAGTGGGGTGTACTGGGGTGTCCAGCCCTGGGTAACTTAGCTGGTCTGGGGCCGTTTTTGGACAAATGCCCTGAGGAATTGTGCCCAGATAGGAACGGTGCCTATTATGTCTCCTAATCACTCCTGAAGTTTGCTGAGCATCTCAGACACAGGTGATGGGAAGGTGAGCCAGCTGACGGCCCAGGCAGGGCTGCTGCCAGGGTATGCATCAGCCAAGGGTGGAGAATGGCCAGGAGTGCTGAGGAGGGGGTGGGGGCTGAAGATGCTGCCGAGGCTGCAGTCAGGTCAGGCTTCAGCATAATGTCTTCAAGATTCATCCATGTTAGAGCATGGGTCAGAGTTTCCTTCTTTCTTAAGGCTGAATGATATTCCATTAAATGTGTATATCACGTTTTGTTTATCCAATCCATTGGTTGATGGATGCTTAGATTGCTTCCACCTTTTGGCTATTGTGAAAAACTCTGCTGTGGGCATGAGTGTACAAACATCGGAGATCCTGCTTTCAATTCTTTGGGGTAAACATCTAGGAGTGGAATTGCTGGATCACATGGTAATTTTTTTTTTACAGATTTTTTTTTAAACTTATTTTTGGCTGGGCTGGGTCTTCGTTTCTGTGCGTGGGCTTCCTCTAGTTGCAGCGAGCGGGGGCTACTCTTTGTTGCGGTGTGCGGGCTTCTCATTGCGGTGGCTTCTCTTTGTTGTGGAGCATGGGCTCTAGGCGCACAGGCTTCAGTAGTTGTGGCTCGCAGGCTCTAGAGCACAGGCTCAGTAGTTGTGGCGCACAGGCTTAGTTGCTCCGCGGCATGTGGGATCTTCCCGGACCAGGGCTCGAACCCGTGTCCCCTGCACTGACAGGCAGATTCTTAATCACTGCTCCACCAGGGAAGCCCTCACATGGTATTTTTTTAGGGGGGGCTGGTACATGGGCCTCTCACTGTTGTGGCCTCTCCCGTTGCGGAGCACAGTCTCCGGACGCGCAGGCTCAGCGGCCATGGCTCACAGGCCTAGCCGCTCCGCGGCATGTGGGATCTTCCCGGACCGGGGCACGAACCCGTGTCCCCTACATCGGCAGGTGGACTCTCAACCACTGCGCCACCAGGGAAGCCCTCACATGGTAATTTTATGTTCAACTTTTTGAGGAACTGCCAAACTGTTTCCCACAGTGGCTGCATCATTTTACGTGCCTATCAACAATGTACAAATGTTCCAATTTCTCCACATTCTCACCAACACTTCTTATTTTCCTCTTTTTGAAATAAAAGCCATCCTAATGGGTGTGAAGGGGTGTTTAATTGTGGTTTTGATTTGCATTTCCCTAATGGCTGGTGTTGTTCAGCATCTTTTCACATGCTTATTGGACATTTGAATATATTATTTGGAGAAATGTCTAGTCAAGTCCTTTGCCATTTTTCAACTGGGTTGTTTGTTGTTGAGTTTTAAGAGTTATTTATATATTCTGGATATTAATCCCTAATCAGACATATGATCTGCAAATATTTTCTCCCGTTCTTTCAGTTTTTGTTTTACTCTCTCGATAGTGTCCTTTGAGGCACCAAAGTTTGAAATTTTGATGAAATTGTATTTTTCCTTTTGATGCCTTTTCCTTTTGTGTCATTTCCAAGAAACTATTGCCAAATCCAATGTCATGAAGCTTCTCCCATATGTTTTTTTCGAAGAGTTTTATAGTTTTAGTTTTCACATTTAGGCCTTTGACCAAGTTTGAGTTAATTTTTGTATATCATGTAAGGTAGGGTTCAACTGTCTTCTTTTGCGTGAGGATATCCAGTTTTCTCAGCACTAACTGTGGAAAAGACTGCCTTTTCCCATTGAATGATCTTGAGAACCCTTGTTGAAAATCAATTGACCATATATATAAGGGTTTGTTTCTAAGCCTTCTATTCTGTTCCATTGGTCTGTATGTCTGCCTTATGCCCATGCCACACTGTTTTGCTTTTTTTATATAGCTCGTAGTAAGTTTTGAAATTGGGAAATGTGGATCATCAAGTTTGTTCTTCTTTTTCTAGATTGTTTGGCTATGTGGAGCCCCTTGGGATTTCATATACATTTTAGGATGGGTTTTTCTATTTCTGCAAAAAAAAAAAATTGAGATTTTGGTAGGGATTGCATTAAATCTGTTAATTGCTTTGGATAATATTGTCATCGTCACAATCTTAGTCTTCTAATCCATGAACACAAGATGTCTTTTCACTGACATGTGTCTTCTTTTTTTTTCATTTACCTAACATTTTATTGTTTGCCTATTGCATAGTGAAAAGAACAGAGTTATAAGACTCATGGTCTGGCTCAACCACTAACTTGCTGGTATGAATTGGGTAAGTCTCCTAACCTTGCTAACCCCTTATCTCCTCATCTGAAAAATGGAGACGATGATAATACCTACTATACAAGATCACTAAAGACCCAATGAGATAGTTACACTGTCTTCCTCTCAAAGAATTGCTCAAAATGAATCTATAGTTTGCTATTGCCAACCCCTTGTTCATCATCTCAGTGGTAACTGTTAAATGCATTAAGACAATAGGTACCAATGTGACACTTTAATTTTAATTACTTTCTGCAATGTTTTATCGTTTCCAGTGTATAAGTCTTTTGCCTCCTGAGTTAAATGTATTCCTAGGTAATTTATTCTTTTTGATTTATTGTAAATGCAATTGCTCTCTTAATTTCTTTCTTTCTTTTTTTTTTGGTCATTCATTATTAGCATATAAAAATGGAACAGATTTTTGTGTGTTGATTTTTTTTATATCTTGCAACTTTGCTGAATTTGTTTATTAGCTCTAATGGGGGTGTGTGTGTGTGTGTGTGTGTGTGTAATCTTTAGGGTTTTCTACATATAAGATCATATGGTCTATGAACAGAGATAATTTTACTTCTTCCTTTCCAATTTGTATGCCTTTTATTTATTTTTTCTTGCTTAACTGCTCTGGCTAGACCTTCCAATGCTGTGTTGAATGGAAGTGCCCAAAATGAAAATTCTTGTTTTATTCCTGATCTTAGGGGGAAAAGCTTTCAATCTTTCACCATTGAGTACGATGTTAGTGGTGGATTTTCATATATGACCTTTAACATGTTGAGGAAATTTCCTCCTAGTTTGTTGAGTGCTCTTATTATTAAAGGGTTTTGAATTTTGTTAAATGCTTTTTCTGCATTAGTTCAGATGATCATGTGTTTTCTTTTCCTTCATTCTATTAATGTGACATATTACATTGATTAATTTTCATATGTGGAACCATCCTTGCATTCCAAGAATAAGTCCCATAGTGTATAATCCTTTTAATATGTTGACAGATTTGGCTTGTTGAGGATTTTTTCCTCAATATTCATAAGAGATATTGGTCTGTGTTTTTTCCTTGTAGTTTCTTTGTCTGTCTTTGGTGTCAAGTTAATCCTGGCTTTATGAAATGAGTTAAGAAGTGTTTTCTTTTCAATTATTTGAAAGAGTTTGTTTAGTAGAATTCACCAGTGAAGCCATCTGGTCCTGGGCTTTTCTTTATTGGGAGGTTTTTGATTAGTAATTCAATCTCCTTACTAGTTATAGGTCTATTCAAAAATTCTATTTCCTCATGAGTCAGTTGTGGTAGATTTTGTGTTTTTAGGAGTTTTTCCATTTCATCTAGGTTATCCAATTTGTTGGTGTATGATTGTTTGTAGTATTCTCTTGTAATACTCTTTATTTCTGTGAAATCAGAGGTAACATTACATCTCCACTTCCATTTCTGATCTTAGTCATTTGAGGCTTCTCTCTTTTTTTCTTAGTCAGCATAGCTGAAGGTTTCTCAATTTTGTTGATTTTTTCCAGAACAAACTTGGTTTTGCTAATTTTTCTCTATTGTTTTTCTATTCTCTATGTTATTTATCTGCTCTAATTTTTATTATTTATTTTAATATCTTCCTTCTGCTAGCTTTAGGTTTAGTTTGTTCTTTTATAGTTTCCTAAGGTGTAAAGTTAGGTTGTGAATTTGAGATCTTTCTTCTTTAATGTAAGCATTCAGAACTATACATTTTCTCTTAGCACCATTTTTGCTGCATCTCATAAATTTTGGTATGTTGCTTTCATTATGATTTTCTCAAAGTATTTCTAATTTCCCTCATGATTTCTTCCTTGACCCATTGATTGTTTAAATGGTGCTTAATTTCCACATATTTGTGACGTTTCTAGTTTTCCTTCTATTATTGATTTCTAGTTTCATTCTATTGTGATTGGAAAAGAGACTTTGTATGATTTCAATCGTTTAATATTTACTGAAAATTGTTTTATGGCCCGGGGAGGGGATGGGATCAGGGGAGTAAGAACACCACAAAACTCTCCTACCATTTTGAAGGTCACTTTTTCTTGACTGGGCATTAACTTGGCTGCTGTAAACCTTTGATGGTTTTCCAGAACTCCCACAAAATTGGCTCATACAGTTTCTGATTTTTTGCATGTGATACTTCTGTGGGGTGAGAGAGTTTGGAGCTTTCAAGTCTGCCATTTTGCTGACATCTCTCCTCCAAGAAAATCTTTAGTTATGTGTTAACATTTTATCATTTCAGCCAAAAGCCTCTTCAAATCACTGTGGGATGCAGCAGAGAATAAACACATAAACCCTCGGATGACTCACCGTGCGTCCTGGGTCTGTCTGCACAGATATGTCAGTGTGAGTGCCTAACCAGCCTCCATACTGAGGTTTTCATCAAGGAGTTAAAGGAGGGTGATTCTACAGGGTCCCAAGAGAGGTTCTGGAGAAAGACTGCTATGAGGGCTTGCCTCTCCTTTTCCTGGGAAACCTTACCTAAAGTCGTTTAAAATTCTCTGCAGCTAGTTTAGCAATCTGGTAGAAACTTCTACAGTATTATTATCATGACTTATTATTATTTTTTACCCATCTGTATGTATGTGTATGTGCATACATGCTACGGAGAGGGCAGTGCCCATCTCACCGGCCCCCCATCTGGTCCCTCCTTTACCTCCCACCCTAAGAAACTCAGGGAACCTGGCCTCATTATCCCCCCCAAGGACCTCAGAGTTGGTGAAGTCCTTCCAAAACCCTTTACAACGTCCTGTGGAGAAGGTCTTCCCCTCCAACCCCAGTCCCTGGTTTTGGAGCTGAAGTGCTCTCTGCTTGGGACTGGACAGCAAATTAGGAGCAAAGGTGGAAGGAGAACAGAGCTGGGCTCCTGTTGGCTCCAGTGCCAGTTGATTAAACTCCCTCCACGGCCAAGGACGGCCCCCAGGGCTCTCCACCGTGTGACGCAGAGAATCCTGAACTCACTGCAGTCAGCGCCCGGCTCACAGGCTAGAGACAAAGTCATGCCCATGGGCTCCACGAGACAGCTGCCCCCTCCTGGAGCCCTACCTGCTGCCTGGGGAGCAATGCAAGAGCTCCTGAAAACAAACTTTAGATGGAAGAACCGATGAGAGAAAATGGATGGGAAGAAGGGTCAGGAGAAAGAGAAGCCTATCCAACAGCTGCCCCTCCGACCCGCGGCCTGGTCCGTAAGGCAGTGAGGCCACGGGATGCTGGGTGTCACATGGTGTCATGGCCTGAAAACCAGAGACAGATACAGAGAGAGAGAGCGAGAGGCCACCTGGGCCCAGTGAGGTCAGAGCCCAGGGCTGCCAGACACCCCCGGCCGGTCGAGGCAGGTGAGGCCCAGCCCACAGGGGACCAGGAGGAGGGAAGGAAACCTGTCCAGGTTTCTGGCTGCAAGGCCTGCTGGGTTTCAGTTATGAAACAACAACAAAAAAAGACACGTAAAGTTTTCTTTCCCTGATGAGCTGCGGTCTCCTTCCTAGGATTTGGGGAAATAGGGGCAGCTCCCAGCCTAGAGGGTATGGATGACTCAGATGACTGTTTTCACTGGGAAGACACTTCAATTTGATCTGCTCCTGCCTCCTCATTTGGTAGATGGGGAGGCAGAGGCCCAGAGAGGTGAAATGAGTTTTCTAATCTCACACAGTAAACTCCCACGGAGATGACAGCCCAGACTGCTGACACCAGGCAGGACGTGTGGGCTTTCTGTTCAGCACATTTGTCCACCCCGTGCTTGTGTATCTTCCCACACACTAGCTCAGGCCAAGTAAGTCAGGGATAAGGTAGAAACCCCATGTGCGGCTTTCCTGCAGGGTGAACGATGCGGGGACACATCCCCAGCAGAAAAGAGGACCAGATCTCCTGCTTGGATCAGCGTGACTTTGGTGAACAGTCTCAACCAAAGGCGGAGTTGGCCTGAGCTCCTTTCCTTCGAGAGCTGATGTTCCTTTTAAAAAGAAAGAAACCAGGGAAGCCACAGAGGCAGCCTAAGCAAATATGCCAGCGTGTGAACCACCGACCAATTCGGACGCTGGGCTGGTTTGGCTGTTCCCACAAGGTCTCCTTCCTTAGAATCTGTACACAGATGAGTGTGCTTGCAAATCCAAACTCCTTTTTGTGTTATGGGAGCATTCCGGGATTCCAGCTGGGGGTTTCTGCTGCCGAAGATCTAACAAGGCAGGACAAGGCTTTGACAATTTTGACAACAGGCCAGCAAACAGAAAGACCGTTTGTGAATTTCCTGTTTCTCCTTTGTCTTGGGAGTTTTTGGTGCTTTCATCTTTCCTCGTCATCACCTCCCTTTTTATTTCATACTCATATAATTATGTGATTAGTAGAAACTGATTTAAAAAAGAATACGTTGTAGAGAACTGGGCTGTGTGGGCATGAGACCAAAGGGCCCTGAATTTGGTTTAATGCTCTGCTGTCGATGTCTTGAAATTTTGAATAAGTTTTGGACAAGGGGCCCCATAATTTCATTTACCACATTTGCAAATTATGTAGCTGGTCCCATTACGATACACGACTTCCAATCTTGGTTCAAACTTGTGGTGTGACTTTGGCCAGATTTCACACTCTTTGGGCCTCTGCTTCCTCATCTGTTATCCCCACAAGGACAGCAGCTGCATGTTTATTTCCTGCTAAATTCCCAGCCCCTCGCCTGGTGCCTGACACATCTAGGTTTTCAATAAATACCTGTGGAATGAATGAATTAATGTCAAAGAAAACCTGTTGCTGAAGATTTGAGAAGGAATGCTAAATTACAGAAATCCACCTCATCAGAGTTATAAAGATGAACAATTTGTATAGGCATTATGAAATCAGGATGACAAAAACAGCACTTACAATCTCTTTCTCTCAGAGTTGCTCTGGTAACTTACTAACTAGTGGATAAGGACAAAAAAAAAAAAATAGCCTTCCGTGGATAAACCCGGGACCGATGCCAGACATTTCACTGGATCTTATGAATTCTGCATCTTTACGTAAGCCTTCATGGAAAAAGTCTTTGCAAGATGTAAAGCCAACTCTGGATATTGCATTTCAGGCCAAGGTCTAGTTCATATGCAATCTGGGAAAAGCACCATTTGGAAAAGCTGTTTGACTGCAGTATTTTATTCCTTATTAATATTTTGGTCTCACTCAAGACACAGGCAGAACTCAGGGCCGTGTCTGGGAAGCAAGAGGATTTCTCGTAAGGATGTCTCTAGGCAGCTGCGTGGGTCTGAACCAGATTAAAACTGGAATAGCAGCCCGGGCATATGTGGGAAGCATTTGGTCCATGGCTGGGGTGGCCGTTGCTGCTTCTAGACTTCTGGATTATCTTAAACAATCCCCGACCCTGACCCCGCTCTCACCTTGGGGTTCGCGTCCAGGGTGGGCTTTACCCCTGAGTCGCAGGGGGATATGGGCACAGTGGAGCTAGATCAATGGGTGGGCTCTTCAGATTCAGGGCTGAGGTTGAAGCTGGCTTCCAGACCACAGTGGTCCTGCTTGTGGCTCCCTGCCCCGTGTGAGGTGACACAGGAAGTGCTTCACGTGTGTTAGGGGTAATCCTCAAAACTCCTAAGAGTAGCTATTATTTCATCCATTTTAAAGGTTAGGAAGATGAGGCTTAGGGAGGTTGAATAATCTGACTGAGTTCATACATTTCTTTTTTTTTTTTTTTTTTTTGCGGTACGTGGGCCTCTCACTGTTGTGGCCTCTCCTGTTGCGGAGCACAGGCTCCAGACACGCAGGCTCAGCGGCCATGGCTCACGGGCCCAGCCGCTCCGCAGCACGTGGGATCTTCCTGGACCGGGGCGCGAACCCGTGTCCCCTGCATCGGCAGGCAGACTCTCAACCACTGCGCCACCAGGGAAGCCCAATACATTTCTTGGTGGTATAATCAGGATTGGAACCCAAATCCCTCAGACTCTAAAGCTTGTGCTATGCTCTTTCTTCTTTTCATCTGCTTCCTGCCTCTTGATTTGGGGCTGGGCCACGACTTGCCCATGGAATTTGTGGGGGTAAGATGTGGGCAGTGGTTCCAGAAATGCTGCCGTGAGTGAGCCTGTCGGGATGGCTGGTGACCCTCAGGCTCAGTCCCAAAATGGGCCATGTGGAACAGGCTGGAGCCTCAGTCACCTGCTATGGGGCCATTTGTCACATGGCATCCCCGCAGCAGTAGCTGACTAGAACAAGCCTAGCTTCCTCCCTGGAAAAGACAGCCAAGAATATGTATTTATTAATTCAATAAACATTTACTGATGCCTTACTGTGGGGTCCTGGGCATGGTTCTGGGGATACAACCATTAATGAGGCAGATCCCACAGGCTCCCGCAGGTTTGTTTGGTGACTTATCCTTCCCTCTCCAGCTTTTAAGTTAACCTGAAGGCCTTGCTCCAGACCCTCTGGTTCCCGCTTCTGTCCCTGAGTCTAACCTTTGCCTGCATCCAGCTGTCTGTTCCATCCTGAGCTATGGATTGTATAGCTGAGCAAATGTCAACCGCCCACTTCACTCTGCCCCTTGCAATCTCCGGCCCCTCAAGCTGCATATTTCCTAGACTAAATGTCTCCCCACCTCTGGGCCTCCTCCTCCTGGGCCCCATTCCGTGCTGTCTGGTAGGTCGCCTCAGGCCTGCCCTCCACAGGGGTCATCACGCTGGCCAGTCGTGGATCTGCTGGGAGGTTGCCCCTTGCCCCCGCAAGGAGGCTGTAAGAGGACTGTCCACTCTGACCTGCACAGCCAGGCCCTCGCCGTCTCAGAGTTTCCTGGGGTCTGGCCTCCACTGACCACCCAGGCCTCGTTTCTCTGCTCAGGCTCCCAATCCCCTCCCCAGTGGGGAGACACACACGTGCAGGAAGAGACTGAGCTGTTGTCCTGAAAACACATGAGGACTCTGGAGTCCCGGCCCGGCCTGTGGCTCCCATGAGCTGCCCTCCTTCCCAAGCCACTCCCTTCCCCACCCTTCCTCCTCCAGGGTGTCCTCCCTGCTTTCCAAACCTCCTGTGCAACAGAGACACAGAGGGAAACTGGGTCCTGGAAGCAGAGGGGAAGGGGTCATGTGCACTAGCCCTGGTGTCAGAGTCCACGTCACCCCTGGTGTCTGAGTTCACGTCGCTGCTTGGATCAGAGTTCATGTCAACTCCTTGTGTCAGAGTTCACATCAACCCCTGGGGCTGGTTTGTTAACTTTTCTTTTTAAGTTTGAATGTAGTACAGACTCTAACCTCTTTATCCTTTTCTGGAAATCCCTCTACTTTACTTCTTTCCCAAAGGGCCCATTTAAATCTTGGCTTTGCCATGAGCGATATTTGGATTTGAACAGCTCTAAGATAAAGTGAAATGGTTCAAGTTAACATTTTCTTTTGTTTCAAGATTCCATGCTTATTTTTTTCCGGCTGAGACCACAGGCCAAAGTCCACATTCGCGATAGCACATCTGAGCGCTCGGGCGGGCCCTGAGCTCACGTGCGATGTTTGTCTTGGCTCTGCCGCCTGCCCAGCAGGCGCTCAGGGTGGGCCGCCGATGAGAGCGACGACGGGGACAGCCTGGTGCCGACCCCGTCTTCCCCACCCCAGGACCGCAGTACCTCCTGGCTGGGCCCCTGTTGGCCCTTCCTTGGACCTCTGTGGTCTTGACCTTGGCCTGTGCTCTCTGCTCAGCGACGACCCTGGTGGCAGTTGGTTAGGGGCAGAGCAGGGGGTGGACGAGTCCCCAAGAGTCTCTCTGAGCAGAGGTCCTGATTGCGCCCAGGGGCTGGCTTCAGGCTCTGCCCGTGGAGCAGGTCTCATCGGCCGAGTACAAGCCCGCGCCCCCCGGTGTGGTCAGACACACAAAGGCATCCCTGACTTGTGAACCTGACTGATGAGAGTTGCCCCATCCCTGCGTGTTGGATTCTTCCTTCCCAGCCCCACTGAGTCTTCCCTGACATCTGCCCTCCTATCTAGAACCTTCTCTGCTGGTGCTCGGGAGCCCCCAGACGCCAACCCCCCAGGCCCCTCCCTGCCTTTTTGCATCAAAACCTCCCCCACCCTCCTCAGCAGAAGCCCAGCCTCCTCTCCAGCTCATCTTCTCAGGGTACCAGGCTTCACAGATGCAGGGCCTCGAAGGGGCTGGGGACACAGCCCCTGGTGCCCAAGCCTCTGGGGGTGCAGGGGTCCAGCTGAGAGCAGCTCCCGGTCCTGCGGGCAGGAGGGGATGGCTGTGTCCAGGCTGGAGCTGTAACACCATTGGACCGCGTTTTGGACTTTGTGGGCTAGCGTGGACCCTAACTGCTGCTAACGACACCTCTTCTGTGAAGATGTGCTGTGGGGTCCACCCAGCTGACCTACCCCGAGCCGGGGGCACTGGGAGTCTGCATCGGAGCCTTCGGTCTGCGTCGGGCCAAGTTCAGACCCCACCATGATCGCCAGCTGGCTGCTTGGCCGTGTGCAGGTTGCATAGGTGCCCCTGCTCCCCTCTTCTGTAAAGTGAAGACCACGGCCAAATTATCGGATGGCTGTGAGGAAGGAAGAATCTCTCCGCCAATCCTAACCATCCTCTCGATAACTTGTTTCTGAATAAGAGATCCCTTGGTATTTGCAAAGTGATCCCGAACTTTCTGGAAAAACATGGTACTCATATAGACGTCTTGGAATCCGAGCGCAGGGCTCTGACCTCTGTCACAGCATGGGGTGATGACGTCACCACAACTGCTCTGGACTGTGCTTTGTGGGTGGGGATAGAGAGTGGCTGGCCTGGAATCGTTGGTTCTCAAGTCCTGACCACACAGAGATGCTTGGGGAAGTGGCAGGGACGTGCCGTTCTGTGCCTCCCTCCAGGCCTCTGTGGAAGAATCTGTCTTTATCAGGGTCCCCATCGCTTCCACTGGAAAGAAAGCTCTGTATTTACAAGGAAAAGTGGAGATCCTCAGGACAGGGAGAGAAAGAGGACGGTCCCAGCTGTGAAGTTCTGGAATAGGACAGGCTCCGAGCTCCACCCCAAGTCATCCTCAGGAAAACTGAAGTGAAGTGAGCTCTTCTAAGGGATCAGCTGGTAACCCAGCAGCCTGAAAAACACCGATTGAAAAAGGGCACGTTGACGTGTTGCAAATTTGAGTATTTCTGATAAAATGAGCTCACGTTAAATTGCCAATCTGGGTGCCTTCACCGTCGCAGAAAAGCAAGCCGAGATTGAGTGAAGGCTGCCAGTCTCCGGAAACTGCACCGGGAAGCAGACGTTGAGCTCAGCTGTCTCTGACGTGGAGCCCCGTGTGGCCAGCAGAGCTGGGCTTCCAGGCTGCTCCCTGCAGGCAGTAGGGTCAGGCCGGCCTGGGGTCAGCATGGGCTCCTCAACAGGGCGGCCAGATGGCCTGGGACAGCTGCTCACACTTCTCTGAGTCCTCTCCTGTTTCCTTTTATTCCCTACCCTGCCCTCTCCCCTCCCAAGACACAGTGCTGGGTGGGGTACAGTGCCGGGCGGGGAGGGCACATGGGGACAGGAAGGAGGGGCTGCCGTGCAAGTTCCTGGAAGCAGCCTGCTATGTGACTTGTGACCGGGTGGCCCTGATCTCTGCCTTCCTGCTGAGTCCCAGCCCAGCCTCTGGCCCAGGGACCCTGAGGCGTAGCCAGGACAGCAGCCACAGGCCACGTGTGGCTCTTGAGAACTTTGGGGGTTTTTTTGTTCTTTTACACTGAAGTATAGTTGATTTACAATGTTGTGTCAGTTTCAGGTGTGCAGCAAAGTGATTCAGTGGTACATAAATATTTATTCTTTTTCAGATTCTTTTCCATCACAGGTTATTACAAGATACTGAATATTGTTCACTGTGCTATACAGTAGGTCCTTGTTGTTTATCCATTTTATGCATAATAGTGTGTACCTGTTAATCCCAAACTCCTCATTTAATCTAAAGTAGAGCTCCTGGGTGTCTGGGTCTGTAGACATGATCGTTTACAGAGTGGAGTGACCACCAGGCAAGCCACCAGACTCCTCACGGCCACATCCAGGCAGCTGGGTCCCCCTGGAGCCCAGGGACAACAGAGGATTCCCAATGTCTGTTTCTCTAAAGGGCAGAGTGTGTGCTCTGGGTCTTGCCCTGGAGAGCCCTACGCGGGGCAGTTCCTGCCACGTGGGGCCTGAGCTGCAGCCAGACCCGTAAGTGGGCCAAGTTCAGGGCGAACAGCCAGACACGGAACGGAGGCAGATGCCTCATTCCTTAAGGAAATAACAAATTGCACCGTTCTCCCCAAGTTCCCAGCCCCGTGGAATCCTGGTAAGAAATGTTGGGCCAAAGACTTCTTCAGAGGTTTAAAAATCCCCTAAATGTATAAGTAAAGCAACCAATCAAATGACATTTCCATCAAGGGACAGCATCCTTGGACTAGACCTATTTCTGATTCACCTTTTAGGTCAGTTGGGGCCATAACGACTCAAGCATGGTGAGATGCGTCCCTGCATGTCCAAGGTCTGGTCACTGCAGACCCAGGAAAGTGAGCAGGGAACATGGACCCTGGAGAGCCCGGTCCTCCTCTTCTTCCTCTTGCTCTGCCCTCCACCTCCTGTCTCGGGCACTGCAGGGCAGGCCCTGGTGGAGGAGCAGTGGTGGGGAGGTGCAGTTGTGCTTGGGGCATGGCCACAGGGCACTGGGTCCCCCCCCCTCCACAAGCCCACTCTCCGTCCCTGCAGGATGACTCTGCCCCTGAGAGGCTGGAGGGAGCCGTGGGATTTGCAAGGTGCAGCTCCATGCTGCTGGTCCTCCCGGCAGGAAACCTTCCATGGAAACAAGGAGGCCAGCCTCTCACTGTCATCTTCCCACTCGTGGGCCCCTCAGCCCTCCCAGCCCCTCTCCCTTCTCTTTCTAACCAGCACGGCCGTGCAAAGGCTCAGCTTCTCTGGGCCTCTCCGGCCTTCGTGCACAGGAGGGAAAGGCCAAGAGGGGCTGCAGGGCAGAGGCCTGGGCTACGAGCAACTGCCAGTGTCTGTGTCTATGGAAGAGACAGGGCTGAGAAACACCACAGGGCCAAGAAGCATCCACTTGTGTCCCTCCGTCCTGCTGGGCTGCACCAAGGTTCATAGGAGGAGAAACCCTAGACTAACTGCCCAGGAGGGAGGGAGGGAGGGAGGGAGCAAGCAGGTGGGCCCAGGAGTCTCAGCTGCAGCTCATCTCTAAAGTTCTAGAAAGAATAGTGCTGGGCTTTCCCTATGAAGAATTTCCTACCAGTGCGCGCAGTGATAGGCAAATGATTTCTCGATGATGGGCTGTTTCTTTGCTGTTTCCTAAAGCTAGAGCAGCGCTGAAGCTCACCAGGATGCCCCATCATCCCTCCATCTGAAAATAAGCTTTTCTCCCCGTTTTTCTTAAGAAAGACGATTGTGTAAAATTTCTCCTTTGATGTGATGATGTTAGCTCGAACTAAACGGCCCTCCCCCTGGGCCAGCCTCAGAGAAAGAGGTTAGACCCTCTGAAATGGCAATTAGCTCGTTAGCCTGTGGGATGTGTGTTTATTTGTACAGAAATAGCCCTTCTGCTCAATCTCAATGTGGCTCTGGGAAACAGCAAGGCTGCTTTTATTTTTAAACTTCAAAGTTTGTGTTGGAGATAAAGTTCTATTTCCCCAAGAGATCCTAAGGGTTCTCCCAGGGTGAAGGATCACACGGGTGTCAGACAATGGCTTGCATCCTTAGAGGCACTGGGCATCCTCATGCTTCTGTGGGACTGGACTCCGAGCTGATCCTTCCCTTGTTCTTCAGAGGCCGAGCTGCTCCTTCCACAGGTCTGCATTTCAGCCAGGATTTATTTCATCGTTCTGTTTGCTTTTTTCCAGATGTACGCCATTTTCTGATCTGATCTGTTGAGTCTAATGGGGATGCTATAATAAAGGGCACTAAAAGAAAAAAATTCAGTGAAAAAATTATTTTAGAAATAGAATAAACAGGTTGACAGGAGTTCCAAATGCTCGTTATTTGACTAATAAGCCCTTTGACTGATGTGACCCATACAGGGTGAAAGGCAAACGAGTAAGATGTGCTCCTTAAAAATCGAGATGGGAAAGTCACCTGCCAAGCTTGCTCAGACCGAGGGATGCTGCCCACTGAGGGCCTGCTCCCCTGGGGCCTGAAGTTGCCCCGGGAGGCCCCTGGCCATTGCCACCTCCTTCCCGATCGCTCATGTGTGTGTGGGGAGTCAGACCCCCTCCCTCGGTAGAACCAGAGCCAAGGCCACTGGGTCAGCTGTGCTCAGCGGGGTTAGAACTCGGGGTGTGCAGCTCCACCTGCTTCCCAGTCCCCACTGCTCTTCCCGTCACACAGCCCGTCCCCATCCTCACGTCTAAGTCCTCGGGCCCGCCCCCTCCCCAGTCCCTCCCTGGCCCCTCGTGGAGCTGGCTCAGCCCCGAGAGGCTATCAGCTCCCCTCCCTAAAGGAAAGCCGTGCAGGGGGGCTGCAGCTGCTGACAGCTGTGTCCTCCGGAGCTGACGAGGGCCTGTAATTTCCCAAAGGCTGCAGGAGACCCTTCCCTCTGCTCCAGGTCCACCCCCATCCTGCGATTCTCCCCACCTAACAGACGAGAAAACAGGCTCCCTGAGGGTCAAGGAATTGATCAAGGTCCCATAGCTTGAAAGAGGCAGATCCCAAACTCGAAGCGAGGTTTCGTAATGCTGAAGTTGCTGCTGCACCTTTGTATGAAGCACCTTGTACCTCGTGGATAACTTCATGCTGTCCAGACAGACCAGCCACCTAGGAGTTCTGCCTCAGCGATACTGAAGCACCGGCGAGTGTGGTCTTTCTCTCATGCCAGAGTGGCCTGTCCCTCCCCAGGGAGCTCCTGGCCTCTCCCTGGACTGACTCACCGTATGTGCAGTGAATTCTCCCACCCGGCATTTCCTTAACCCAGAGAGGGGCTTTGTAGGGGAGAGTCACTAAGTCAGGGTAAGATCGGGGGCCTCTCTTGATTGTAGAGAAGAGCACACGGCAGGGCTCTGGTTGGCCCAGGCCCACCCTCGGCGGGACCCAGAGAGCGCTGCACAGTCTCTGTGCTGCTTGTTTGCAAGGAAAGGGCTCTTATCTCTGCAGAGACCAAGCAGGTGACAACACGTGTTCTTGTTCCCATCACTGGTATCTCTTCCTGGAGAGCCAGGAAGAAAGTAATGATTAGCTTCGCCCCAGCTTTCCTTTCTCTGGCTGCTTTGGCAAAGATGCCTTAAATTTCCCTTTTGTTCCGCTTGAGGAAATCACATCAGGAGGACGAATGGATCAAGTCCTGTTTCCCGGTGATCCGAGCCTCCCCTCGGCCCCCGCCGGCCTCCCTCCAGTACACGTGTCCCAGGCAGCGGCTACAACGCACACTTTGTTGCAGGAGCCCCGGGCAGCAGCTGGCTACAAAAAAGTTCCTGCGCTCCCCCGGCGTGACCTTGACACCTGGGGTCTCTCCCAGGACCCCACTTTCGCCCACTCAGGCAGGATTCTGAGTTAATGAAATTGTAGTCCTTCGAACTGACTTGATAGCTGTCCTCTCCCAAGCTCAAATTACATTCACCACTCCCTGTGTCTAGATGGCTCCAGGGTTTTTATAAATAATCCCCTCCCAAATCCCCAGGAGGTAATTCACATTGTTGTTTTCCTAGACCCTGGCCCCAGCAGACAGTGGTAACACATCTGTGTTGACTGAGTGGACCCTGGACCGCGCACTGCACTGGGCATTTTGTATTCACTTTCTCTGACATTCACAGTGACCCAAAAGGTGCCTAATAAGAGCTCCATTTTTCTCATCAGGGGATCAAGGTTTTGTGCAAAGTTACTCAGCTAGAATGTGGCAAAAGCTGGACTTGAACCCACCGCTGTCTGATGGTAAAGGCTGTGAGGCTTCATGGGTTCCCCCTGAGGGACAGTCGTCCACGACTGCAAGTTCACAACCACCCACAGACAGTTCCTGGGGGCAGCATCTACACATGTCACACTGACACATGAAATAAGCCTCAAATAAGCCAAGTCCGTGTGTATTCCTTCTTTTCAACTGGCACAAAGCTGCTTTGTGGCAGGGTAATCACAGGAACGAAGCTGGCCACCTGTTGTCTTGACACACGATGCTTTTTTTATCCGAAAACTGTTCTGTTCCTGAGCTAAAATACGTCATACCAGCGACTCCACCCTGACTCAAATATTGTGATTGTCACAGTGCCCAGTAGCAGAAAGAGAATTGAAATCTTTCAAACCTACCGGTCAGCCAGGACTTTCCCTTTAGAAAGTCAGAATGGAAGTTCCTGTCCAGAGCCCCACCTCCAAGTGGAGTCCACAGTTATTATCATGATTTTCATTCAAGGGCCTTAAGAGTCAAGGTCAGTACTGAGGCAAATACACACCCACAAAAAGAAAATCAACCTGGAGTGTGATCCAGATATTCTGGATTTACTCACAACTTTTTGAAAAGCCAAGGGTCAGAGGACCATGTTGGGTGACACCATGAGAATCACCAGCACATCCAGATGCTGGGAAGCTCTACAGAACAATGTCCAGATTTCTTCTCCAACAATAGCAATGTGTGAAAAAATGAAGGGAAATGAGAGGAGGATGTACAGATTAAAAAAGACTTCAGGGACATCTCAGCCAGTCTCAACGTGGGGCTCTTTTTGAATCCCAAGTCAATCAAATGAAATTTTAAAAAGTAATAAGACAATTATTTTTATTTTTATTTTTCTTCCTGCAGCACGTGGGCCTCTCACTGTTGTGGCCTCTCCCGTTGTGGAGCACAGGCTCCGGATGCACAGGCTCAGTGGCCATGGCTCACGGGCCCAGCTGCTCTGTGGCATGTGGGATCTTCCCGGACCGGGGCACGAGCCCGTGTCCCCTGCATCGGCAGGTGGACTCTCAACCACTGCGCCACCAGGGAAACCCGTAATAAGACAATTAAAGAAATGTCAACACTGGATATATAATGAGATTAAGGATTTAGATTAATTTTTTAAAGATGTGATGGTAATGTTGTTACAATTATACATTTTTGAAAACAGTCTTTATCTGTTAGATGTATATGTTGAAATACACATGGTATTTGCTTCATGCCCATGTGAGTGAAAGCAGCAGAGATGAAATGTTGATAATTGTTGAAGCCAGGTAATGGATACACTGGGTGATTGGACAATGTCTGTGACTTTGTATATGTTTGTATAATAACAAGTTAAAAAAACAAAAGGAAGCGAAGGCAGACCTTTCTGTGCTCTCTTCCTGAGAGGTGGCCTTAGAAGGTGGTGGAGAACTTGGACTCTGGATTCAACCGGCGGGGTCCGGCTTGCCCTGGTGCCCAGCCGGGAGCTGAACTGGATGGAGCCACCGGGAGAGAAAGAACTAGTACATTTTGAGGGCAAAGAAGAGAGTAACGGGAAGAAATCTGCAGCAAAGTGGCAAACAATGAAAGGTGTTTTCACAAACAGAGAATCAATACTTACTAGCTACAATTCATGTATTTTTTAGAACTAGGGCAGATAGCACCGTTCACAAACCTTCTACCAAAGGCATTTAGGCAAAATAACTAGAGGCTGATGCAGAAACACAGGGATTAAAAAAGGCGTGAAAATGCAAGAGAGATAATGGATGGTGAGTGGGACCCAGTCCCCGAACGTGACTGGACTCAACTCCCAGCTCTGCACTGCTCCCCACCCCCCAGCTGCTCCGGGGTCAGGACACAGGTGGGGCTGCCTGCCTGCCCACCTGCCTGCCTGCTGGCAAGGCCAGCTCTTCATGAAACAGGCTCAAGAACTGAGCTTGCCCAGGAGTCTCAGCAAAGCCAGACCACCTGGCAAGAAAACAGAAAACCTGGCAGCAGCTGGGATCACAGAGCTCTGGTCAGAGGGGGCAGCAGTGTGCGCTGGGGGACAAGTGTTCAGGGGCCCTACTCCCCCTTCCCTCTGGCTGCCGCTGGCCCCATACCCCCGAGCCGCCTTGGTGGTCCTCAGACATCCCCTGACTGCAGGGCAGGGAGGGGTTAGACCCCCAGCGAGAGAGGACGTTTCTCCTTGGGTCTTCCAGGCAGGGACAAGGGCTAAAGACTAGACCTTCCTGGGTCCCTCTGGACTGGTGTCAAGCACTCAGGACCCAGATGAGCAACCCAGCTTGCTTCTTATTGGCTTGAGCTCTTGGGCAAATCATTCATTTTCCTCCTTTGTAAAATGGGGGAAAATAATATTTGGGCTGTATGGGGTTAAGTAAAATGTCACTAAACTTAATATTAACTGCTTCTTTTTTTAATGTAGATACTAGAAAAATTTTAATTACATTGGGGCATTCAAAGGAACTCAGATTGGCTGCATGTACAAGGATAAATTGCCAAACATAATTTTGCAGAGAAAAGCAAGTCATAAAATGATAAATGAAGCGTGAAATCGTTCATTTAAGGTTTAAAACTGTGCAGAATAATAGTATCAGTGACTGCCTATGTGTAAAGTATACGTTTACAGTATAAAAACCATGTATAGGAAAGATTCAGAACTTCAGAGGATCCATCTTGCTGGCACACTGACCACTGGGGCCCTTTTGACTTCATGTTCTTTTCAGCCCACCCTGAATGAGCGTTCTGCGGGACCCAGCTGGGGAAATGCTGACTTAAAAATGTAATGTCTGTTGATAGAATTAAAGGACAGCCCAACAGGCCAGAGAAGGAGATATTCTTAAAAGGATCTTTCTGGCTTTACTCTTACAAAACCAGGAAAAGGCAAAAGTAAAGAGAATTTTCTGGCTTAGGTGTGAAGAAAGACCCTGGGAGCCTGGCTGTTTCTCAGCTCCCCCTTCAGAGGGAGAACTGGCTCTGTTGTAGAACCACAGCACTCCTCACATGGGGCAGGGGTGCCCCCAGCAAGCCCCCTTGGGCACAGAGTGGTGGGCACGCGTCTAGCCCGTGGCGCCAAGCTGCTGGGGCCAAGGCCCAGCGCTGCCACTCGGGCAAGTTACTTACCTCACTGGCCTTGACTTTCATCTGTAAAATAGGATAATAATGGTCACAGCTGCATGGGCTACCATGAGGATGAAACGACGTGATATTAGTACAGGACTGAGTTACTCCCTGGCATGTAAAAAGCACTCTGCAAGTGTTTGTTCAATAAAAGAAACTAAAACAGAATCATGCCCCATGGACGCCAACTCTTTTTTCTTTTTTTTTTTTTTTTTTGCGTTAGGCTGGCCTCTCACCGCTGTGGCCTCTCCCGTTGCGAAGCACAGGCTCCGGATGCGCAGGCTCAGCGGCCATGGCTCACAGGCGCAGCTGCTCTGCGTCATGTGGGATCTTCCCAGACCGGGGCACGAACCCATGTCCCCTGCATTGGCAGGCAGACTCTTAACCACTGCGCCACCAGGGAAGCCCTACTCTTTTTTCTTAATCAACAGCTCAGACCAGCATCCCAGCTTCATCCTTAGATGCCCTCGTAGTTCTCACAGATGTCCGCGGCCACTGCTGAGAATGCCCCAGACAGACTTGGCCTTGGTGCAGGCAGAGACGGGACGTTCGGCCTCTGACACCGGCTTGGCTTACACGCTCCCTGAACCGGCTGCTGGAACAGGGCCATTCTCTGAATGCCTGTCTGTCCTGGGCAGGGCAGGCCTTCGGGGTGTGTGAAGGTCAGGCTGCACCCATGGGAAGGTCGCCTCCCGCACTTTCCCTGGCTCTCCCCCATCTGTCTCTAGAACCTTCTTTCATTCCTCCTCGGGGTTATCACTAAACAAGGCCTGGCTGACGCACAGAGGCACCCACGGGTGAAACAGCCTGAGAGCATGTGAAAGGGGTTTTAAAGCTTTGTTTTCTCTTTCACGTTTTCTAAAGTTACTGAACGAGGCACTTAATTCAAAGCAACGGAGCAAATTCTAGCTTTTTTTTTTTTTTTTTTCATTTTCCTTCATGAGGCAGGAGGACTCTAGGTGGTAGTCATGGCTTGATCTTCTTAAGAGACTTTTGCTCATGAGTTAACTGTAGCCCTTTTGCTCAAGAGTTAACTATAGTAAAATCTTACTAACTTTTACTTAAATAATTTGACATTTTGTATTTCATACAGGGCCTGGATTGACATTTCTGTTCCTTGATAAACCATATGTTGGTGGATATCCCTGGAACAGTGAGAAGTCTCAAATTTAGGGTCCACAGTGGGTGGGTTCAGCTCATGGTTATACCAACAAGTTTCCCCAGCAAGGCCACCAGTTTCTTAATTTTAGTTGGCTCTTCTGTAAAGTGGAAATAATAGTAGAGGTACATACTCCACAAAGGTGTAAGGATTCAGCGAGATAGTGAAAGCAAACAACTTTCGTAAACGGCAAAGTGATGCAAAAAAGAATAGCCATTGTTTATAAATAGTGCATATTAGGAGCACAAATCGGATTGGGAGAAATAAAATATTTAACATATTTTTCAGTAAGTACTCTATCTTCTGGCGATTATCAACCTCTTCTTTTTAATGTATTATTACCAGTTTCCTAATGATCTCTATTTGGAATCACTTCCTTAATAGTACAAGATTATATTTTGTTATCATAGCCACTTCTTTTATAAAACGTCTCGTCTGCTGGAATATGTCCTCTGCTATGATGAATACAATTAAGGAAGTCAGTACATGCTCATTTATAAATGGAGAGATCGGGATGGGCTACCTAATTTGCAGACAGAAATGCAAAATGAAAATGTCGGTCCCTCGTGCAAAAAATGTTAAGGCTTTCAAGATGGCAACATCAGAGCATCAAACCAAAAGTGGGGCCCTTCGAAGCCCAGGACCCTGGGAGATGGTGGGGATGCAGGAAGGTCGTAGGCTGAGGGCAGGGAGGCGGGAAGGGGACCCCTATGCTCAGCTCTTCTCAGTAGCTGGAAGGAATTCACCCACTTCTAATGCCCAGTTCAGATTCTTATGATATTGAAGACATTAGAAGTAGATCTAGCGATATGACAAACATGTATTGGGTCTGCTCTGTGCAAAATTCTGAGCCAGGCCCTCAAGCAGTTGGGGAAGAAAGACAAGCAGTCAGAAAGAGGAAGATGCAATAAAAAAAAAAAAAAAAGGTAGAAAATAAGGTCTATGGGAATCCTTCAGAGGGAGTAATGAATTCTAACGTGGAGAAACAAGGAAGAAAGACTTCCTGGGAGAGGGAGCCTTTGAGGTCACCCCGGAACCTGGGTAGGACTTGAACAAAGTCCCATCCGTCCCAACGCACGAGGCAAGCAAACCCTTGTGAACCGCTGCTTCCTCGGGTCCTTGTTATTCTGGGTGAGTCCCAGAGGCCTGGCCAGAAGTCCTGTGTGTGGAAAGGGGACCTGATGGGCCAGCCAGGTTGGAGCGGACAACTTCTGGAGAGGGAGGTTTATTTCTCTGGGCTTTATGAAGTGTTTATAAGAAAAAGACGTTAGTTTGTGAGATCCCAAGAAATCACTCACCATGGGTTTAAAAGATTAATTGTATTTTTAAAAAGTTTTCTGAATGGTGCGTGAAGATGAAAGCTAGCAGCTCACCCGCTGCAAAGGGAAGTCCTGTAAATGCAAGGACCTCTACCCCAGCTTGAAGCTCCCACTCCAGCTTCCTGCGGAAGGCCTGCCTTGACTGCATCTGCCACAGACCCTCAGCCTCGGGAGGGAGGACTGTGGCACACGCGCTGTTGGTGTTTTCCTTCCAGCAGGTTCCTTCCTCCCCTTCCCTGCTCCCCTCTCCCTCTCCCTCCCCCTCTAATGAGCCACACTATCTAAATCCTACTTAAGATAAACAGGAAAAGGGATTTCAGAGTTCGAATGGAAAAGTCCTTGAAACTTTCAACTCCCTGTATATAGGAAACCAACAAAAGGTGCAGAGATTTCTAAGAACTGAACGTGGGATGATATTTGCAAACAAATCGTATGGATTTATGAATCACCGGAAGCTCCTCTGTGACTGCTGGGGGAATCCTCCTACCATGAGACATAAAGAAGGACAGTGTTTAAAGTCTTAAAATGTTACATTTTCCACATGAGATGAAAATCTGGGAAGGTAAGTTTGGGAGGGTGTAGGTGTTACTGAGTCCAAGCTCGCTTGGCTTGCCGCACGACAGGCCAGTAAATCAGAGACGAGGTGCTGAGTCAGAATACGACCTTATTGAAATACCTTATTGAAATAGCCGGCAGACTAGTGTCTCAAAATAACCATCTTACGGGGTCTGGATGCCAGTTTCTTCTATGGAATCAGAGAGGAAAGGAAAGTAAAAAGGCAGACTAGAGAGGGACAGGTAAGGAGGATATAAAGTAAAAGGGCCATCAGACTTGCAAAACATCTCCAGGAATGACCAGCCTCCAGGAGGGGATGTGTTAGTTTCTTCTTTCTTGCACAGGTTGGCAGTGTTCCCCAAGGCAGGCCACTATGTATAATTATAATAACAAAAGCAGCGAAGAGCAAAGGCTAAAGTCCAGACACAAGGTGGAGTCAAAATTGGCCACTATGGAGAACAGTATGGAGGTTCCTTAAAAAACTACAGAGAGAACTACCATATGACCCAGCAATCCCACTACTGGGCATATACCCTGAGAAAACCATAATTCAAAAAGAGTCATGTACCACAATGTTCATTGCAGCTCTATTTACAATAGCCAGGATATGGAAACAACCTAAGTGTCCATCATCAGATGAATGGATAAAGAAGATGTGGCACATATATACAATGGAATATTACTCAGCCATAAAAAGAAAGGAAATTGAGCTATTTGTAATGAGGTGGATGGACCTAGAGTCTGTCATACAGAGTGAAGTAAGTCAGAAAGAGAAAGACAGATACCATATGCTAACACATATATATGGAATCTAAAAAAAAAAAAATGCCATGAAGAACCTAAGGGTAAGATGGGAATAAAGGCACAGACCTGCTAGAGAATGGACTTGAGGATACGGGGAGGGGGAAGGGTAAGCTGGGACGAAGTGAGAGAGAGGCATGGACATATATACAGCACCAAATGTAAAGTAGATAGCTAGTGGGAAGCAGCCGCATTAGCACAGGGAGATCAGCTCGGTGCTTTGTGACCACCTAGAGGGGTGGGATAGGGAGGGTGGGAGGGAGGGAGATGCAAGAGGGAAGAGATATGGGAACATATGTATATGTATAACTGATTCACTTTGTTATGTTATAGCACACCATTGTAAAGCAATTATACTCCAATAAAGAGGTAAAAAAAAAAAAATTGGCTCTTCCCTGTTATATATGTGGTGAGAATGGGGGTAGAGATAACAAATTGACCATAAGGAAATGGATGTTCAAAGCGAAACTCAGATGACTTTGAAGGGTCCCTCATGCTCCCAGGACTAGACTCTGTGATGCTCCAAGCTTTGCCAGCCTCCACCCCCAACATTCCCGCTGGTGGTGTGGGTGCCCTCTGGGTGCCTCCCCCCTCCACTACGAGCCCTGCAAGGCTCTGCCAAGGCCTCTGGTCTGAGAGGGGGCGGGGCTTGTGGGGTGGATGGGAAGCCCTGCTGTGAAGGTGGGAGACCAGGCCCCCAGGATCACCTGTTATAAACAGAGCTGCTCAGTGATGTTCCAAAGGCCACCAGCCAGCAAGGAAGTCGAATCCGGTTCTGCTGTCCAACTTTTCAGCTGAAGGACTTTCACTTGGACTGGGGTCTATAGGACCATAGGGAATTCTTCAAGTGCTTGTGGGCTTCAAGAACAGCGGAATTTTCGAGGCATGACTGATCAGCGCTTCTGAGATTCTTCCCATTCCTGGTGTCTTTGTACCCCATCCCTTTGAGACAGGAAGGGGGCAAGGCACAACCTTTAAAAGAATGAGGAAGCCGTTGAGGACACGACATAAACTGGTTAGAACCAACTAGGTGCAAGATGGTGGACAACTGACTTCCAGTGGACCTTGAGCCTCTTTATAGGCACATTGTAACACATTAGCATCTAAATGACACACCCACAGGTGCCATGACTGGTCCAAGGCTGACCAAAAAGTGGGCGGTGGCCCAATTCCTGGAAATCCCCATCCCGTCCACAAAATAGTTGGAATAATCCTCCCACTCATTAGCCTATAAAATTACCCAGCCCATAAAAACTAACCACCCCAGGCTTCCCTGGTGGCGCAGTGGTTAAGAATCCACCTGCCAATGCAGGGGACACGGGTTCGATCCCTGGTCCTTGGAAGATCCCATATGCCACGGAGCAACTAAGCCCGCGAGCCACAACTGCTGAGCCTGTGTGCCACAACTAATGAAGCCCAGGCACCTAGAGCCGGTGCTCCACAACAAGAGAAGCCACCGCAATGAGAAGCCTGCTCACCGCAATGAAGAGTAGCCCCCGCTGGCCACAACTACAGAAAAGCCTGCATGTAACAATGAAGACCCAATGCAGCCAAAAAATGAAATAAATAAATTTATATATATAAAAAAATAACCACCCCATATTTTGGGGCCACTCACCTTCTGAGATGGCCCACACTCTGTCTATGGAGTGTGTATCTCCCTGACTAAACCTTCTTTCACTTTACTATGTCTCGCTCTTGAATTCTTTCCTGCGAGAAGCCAAGAACGCACACTCAGTGGCCATCCCAGGGACTCGCCTGAGACCTGGAATGTGACCATCCTCTCGCGCCCCACTTTCTTTCCTGCAACACCTTCAGAAGTTGTAGGATCAGATCTACTTTGAAATCCTGTGTAGAATTGGCCTTTTCTCCTCCAGCCTCTTATACCATCTCAAGGGCCCCCAGGCTGGAAGCAAAGGACAGTTGCCATCAACCCCACCTGAACCAGTCCAGTTGCTGCTCCTTAAACATGGCCTGATGCTTTGTAAGTTTCTCCTGTTGCAAATGCCAAGGCTTCCATGAGCCTGGAGTGCATGGTGCGGCAGGTTCCCAGATTCCACTCACATCATCCAAACTCAGCTCAGAGATGAGAGTTAGACGCCTTCCAGGCATCCTCACCTGCAAGCAGCGCTACTCACACCACAGGCTGAGGCCAGTCAGTAGGCTCCTTACCCACAAGCTAGATGTTACAGAGCCCCAGCGCCCCTGACAACAGACAACCCCAGAGAGGCAGAACCATATGGGGAATGAGCTGGAGGCCAAGGAAAGCCTAGGAGGTGCTCGTGTTCATCCACACACTGACCACGGCCTCTGATGGACCCTCAGGGTGACCGCTCAGGGCCAGGGCTCCCCAGGTCAGGGGCCCAAAGAATGAAGAGGCCAAGGAGCCCATGGCGGGCAGCAACACTTCAGCCCCAGCTCAGTCCTACCTTTTGCCAGCCATTCCTCTCGGGGATGTGCAGCCTTTCATCAGAGGCCACAGACCATAACTCGCCCACACGTCCCATAAGTACAGCCATAGATGGAATGCACCAGGCTGGCATCCCCAGCTGCCCAACTGCCAGAGCCAACTCTGAGTATCTGATTTGAGGGTTGCCCCAAATCCTGGGTTAGTCTGTCCCTGAGTTGAATCAAGCCTGTGCATGACCTGAGTGGAAAAGTGATTTCCCTCTTCAGGGGAAAGGGGTGGGCTGAGGGAATCAACCCCACAGAATGTGACCTGGGAAGAGGAGGAGGGTTTCTGTTGGGTCTTAGAGTGCATGAAAATCTCTGTCTTCCCATCTCCTAGTCTATCTACTCCCTGCCTATGTGAATTTGACAAAGTATTTTAGTTTCTCTGGACCTCAGTACACTCACCTGTAAAGTGGGGACAGGAACCGTCTCCCACAGGGTCATTGCAAGGATCACGTAAGGTCACGTGGACATGCTTTGTGCTTCAGGTATTAGAGTCTGGGCCGTCTGGAGCAGACCACTGCTAGCCTGGCACAGAAGGCCGCTGTCTCCCAGCCCAGTCTCGTCCCTCGCATCTCTCGTCCCTCCCTCCCTGCCCCTGCTCTCCCAGTGCCTCAAGCACCATGGCCACGCTCACTTCTCCAGCCCCATCCTGTAACTTCTCTTCTTGGTGTGCATGCATCCCGCCCCTGCCACCCAATGCTCTCTCTGTCCCCCCAGTGAGCTTTTATCAAAGCCCCTCCCAGCACATCGCTGCGCGGTCCTAGGTCTCACACCATCGTTGACCTAGGACCATCTCACACTAGGTCCAGGCACCTTGCTCTCTTTCTCTCGTCCCACCTCTTCCTTGAACAGCAGGCAGGCTGGTCACAGGTCCTCAGTCAAAGGCAAGGACCTCGAGCCTCCTCTGCGTGGACCCCTGATCGTGGGTAGAAAGAAAGCTTAGCTATGGCCTGTGGTGAGGGGAGAGTCAAGGGAAATCAGAGATGCCTTTGTCAGAACCAGAGGAGCCCCCGAGGCTGTGTCGGCCATTGAGTTGGTTGATCTTCTCACTGGTGATGGGCGTCTGCTGTCAGGTGGACATGGAGCCACCCAAGCCTGCTACAGAAGGAGGGGCAGGTAAGGAAATGAACAGCACAGGTCAGGATGCTGCCTGGAGGGAGGGACGGACAGAGAGGTGCTGAGACAGTGGGTGGAGCTCCAGGAGGCGGGGAGGGGAGAGGCTCATCAGGAAATGATGGGGAGGCCTCCCAGGCAGCCTCTGGAAGCTTTGCCTCCCTTTGCGGTCAAACCATTTGGGCAACCCTATTTGTTCCTCAAAGCCTGGGCTCCTGGGGGTGTGATCTCGGCCCTTGTGAAGTTTCAGAGGTCTGCAAACGTTTGATTTGCTTTCTTTTTTTTTTCTTTTAGATTATAAAATATTTTTTTAAATATTTCAACTAGACAGAAAAGTATAGAGAATAAGATAGCAAGTATTCACGTATTCATCAAACAGATGTTATAAATGCGACTTCAGAAAATTTTAAAGATTTAAATGTACAGATCCAGATAAATACACACACATGAATATGCATATCTATGTATATATATACATATATTCGATATGTATTTTAATTATGAAAAGTCACACACACCCAGGTGGGCTGTACTATACAAAATGATACATATTCACCAGATTGTCTCTGTGCCAACCTCCATGTAAAGCCTCCCTCACCCTCTCTCTGCATTTCCTATTCTTCCTTCCCATGAGCAATGTTGGGACGTCTGTAGCTCTATGTGTTGCCACTGACCAAGGTGAAAGACAGGGGTCCATGGACACCAGGTCCAGATCTCTGGGAAGTCCAAGTCGGTGCTGTTATTCCGTCCCTGGGACCTTGCTTCACCTCCTCTCTGGGCCTCGGTTTCTTCATCTGTAAAATAGGTGCTAATCGTACCTACCTCAGTAGCACAGCTGAGAGGGTTGAATGAGCTAATTCACACAGAACTGAGCACAGTGCCAGCCAGTGGTGGGGCCCGGGCAGTGGTGGCTACGATTATTGTTCAGTGTTGTTCACTGTGTCTGCTGGGCCTGTGATCTCGTCAAGGCATGACTGTGGGTTTTGTGGTTATTGTGAGTTTTGCATGATTTTGGTTCTACTTGTATATTTATAAATGCTTTTTTTTTTCAGGCAGAGGGGATCAGTTACTCAAAAACTGGAACTTGACTACTTGTTAAAAATGAAAAAAAATTGTTTTTAAATGAAGAAGTTTTAAAAGAGCATTACGGTATTTGCAAAAAGATTAGCTAGGCTGACAGTAGAATGATGTCATACCAGTCTCCCAGTCAATTTTTCACCCAGTGCCTCCCACTGATAAGCCTGCAGGACAGACCCCAAAGGGGTGCAAACAGCCCCTCCAAGCCCAGGTGTGATGTCGTAATTACCTGTTAGCAGGGCTCAGCCTGGCTGTGGCAGACACCCTCCCACGCCCTTGGTGTGCTTGTGCTGTTGCCATCCCTGCCAAATTAAGGCATCTTTTGAAAATAATACAGAGTAAACATGAAAACAGGGCTTCCATCTGATTTCAGTGCAAATTGAATGTTACCGAAAAAATATATCAATAAGAAGAAAAATGAAATGAGAACATAAAATACACGGATAGGGGTGTGCAGCAGACGTGCCTCCTATCACACATAAGAAAGTGAAATTAAAAAATATGGGAGGAAACGCTTTCTTATTTGGGGACACTTGACATAAGTATCAAATGAGCAGGCTTTGGGAAACGCCGCCATCTGGTAACAGAGCCCAGAGACGGACCCCGGGGAGCTTTGCCCTGACTCGAGGGCTCAGTTCAAAGTCTGAGAGCAGGGGAACCCTGGGGTTCACTGGGTCAGGGTGCCCAGGCTCTGGGTTTCTTCATTTCACTTATTTTTGCAAAACGCATTGACATAGCTGAGCAAGATTTGTCTTATGTAAAATCTGATGCATTCTCAACTGCCAAAAAGAAAGTTTTTAAATACACTACAAGTAAGTTAGAAAAAAAAGGCAGCAACATCTTAGCCACAGTTGGGCAGCCCCAGGAGTAGTAACCAAATGGCCGTCTTGTATTTTGTTGGCTTTGGGTGTATGTTTTTCATGGTTAAGGTGTGCTAAGTGGGCTTGCATGTCAGGATCACCACACTGGTCACGGCTGGCTCGTCGCTGTCATTGCCACCCTTGCAATGAAGCAAGGGAAGGATGTCCTGGGGACAAGACAGGGTGTGCTTTTGTCCACAATCAGGCGGCTCAGAAGATGTTCTGCTGGATCTAACTTTGTGAAGCTTCATAAAAATCTTAACCAGTTTTATTCCACATATATTTTTTGTTTTATGAAAGAAGTTTGTGATTTTTAAATTTTAAATTATGTTTAAAAGAATGCTTCTAATAATTATGAAATGAAATGGTAAGATACAAGGAAGCATTGAATCTTTGTCTGGAAGCGTTTTTCCTTTCTTAGTGGTGGTGAAGATAATGGTGTCAGTCTAGGTACCTGTGATTTGATGGAATAAGGTAAGTTGTGCAGATAAGCACTAAGGTAGGATCTTTCCAACTGGTACTGAATAATGCTATAGAAATTGTCCATTCTTATATCCAGAAGAAATTATAGTTCGAAAGGATACATGCACCCCTATGTTCATAGCAGCACTATTCACAATAGCCAAGACATGAAACAACTAAATGTCCATTGACAGATGAATGGATAAAGAAGATGTGGTACATATATACAATGGAATATTACTCAGCCATAAAAAGAATGAAATAACACCATTTGCAGCAATATGGATGGACCTAAAGATTATCATACTAAGGGAAGTAAGTCAGAGAAAGACAAATATCATACAATATCGCTTATATGTGGAATCTAAAAAAAAATCATAGAAATGAACTTATTTGCAAAACAGAAACAGACTCACAGACTTAGAAAACAAACTTATGGTTACCAAAAGGGAAAGGTTGGGGGGAGGGATAAATTGGAAGTTTGGGATGAACATATACAGACTACTATATTTGAAACAGATAAACAGGGACTTCCCTGGTGGTCCAGTGGTGAAGAATTGCCTTCCAATGCAGGGGACGTGGGTTCAATCCCTGGTTGGGGAACTAAGATCCCACATGCTGCGGGGCAACTAAGCCCACGTGCCACAACTACAGAGCCCATGTGCTCTGGAACCCATGTGCCACAACTAGAGAGAGAAAACCCGAACGCCACAACTAGAGAGAAGCCCACGTGCTGCAACGAAGAGCTTGCACACCACAATGAAAGATCTCACATGCTGCAACTAAGACCTGACACAGCCAAAAAAAAATAAAGAAAATAAATAAATATAAAAAAATAAAATAAAAAACAGATAACCAACAAAGACCTCCTGTATAGCACAGGGAACTCTGTTCAATATCTTGTAATAACCTAAATGGGAAAAGAATTTGAAAAACAAGAGTTATATGTATATGTATAACTAAATCATTTTGCTGTACACCTGAAACTAACACAACATTGTAAATCAACTATACTCCAATAAAAATAATAAAATAAAATAAATTGTCAATTTTACTAACAATTATTTGTAATAGTATGTAAGAAATTGCCTTTTCATAATAAAGTTTCAGGTCTATCTCTTGAGAAGATCTAAATTCTGGTAGGAATGTTTAAATGAGACACAAAATTACTATATATTATACACGTGTGTGTGTGTGTGTGTGTGTGTACACAGCTGGCTCTTGAACAACACAGGTTGTAACTGTGCTGGTCCACTTACACACAGATTTTTTTCAATAGTAAGTTCTACAATACAACACAGTCCATGGTTGGTTGAATGCACCTGTGGAACCACGGATACCCAGGGCCGACTGTTAGGTGCAGATTTTCCAGTGTGTTGAGGGTGGACGTCCCACCCTGCATTGTTCAAGGGTCAACTGTATATATGATATATATTTTTTTACTGATGTAGAAACTCTACCCAGCTAAATACTGCCAGATATAGCATGGTTGCTTCAATCTTCATGTTTCCTTGATATTTTTAATGAAAGGAACAAATTCCATTCGGGCCGTGAGTGTTACAGCATTGTGATGATTACAACTGCAGTAGAATTGCTGGCAATGAAAAAGAAGTTTGAACTCAGTTTGAAAAATTATATAAATTTGACTGATTTATAGCTTTGCCTCACTATTCTCCCGAGATGGCCATTGAGGTATCTAAGATTCTGTTTTTTAAATGACATTGACATCAAAATGTTTCAAAGATATAGTAGGACAATATTTTTGCAAGAAATGGGAAAACATCCTTTGAATTCCTTCAGATTGTATACTTACTAATTAATGATTTGAAACAATCTTGTAGAGCTTTTTTTCAGTTAGTGATTCAACTTTGGAATGAAAATATTCTACTGTCAGTCTATATCAGGGGTTAGCAAACTGCAGGCCAAATCAGGTTCACCACCTGGTTTTGTATGGCCTGTTAGCTATGAGTGGTTGCTCCATTTTTTTAAAAAAATGTTTATTTATTTATTTATTTGGTTGAGCTGGGTCTTAGTTGCAGCAGGAGGGCTCCTTAGTTGCAGTTCCAGCAGTCCTTAGTTGCGGCATGCATGTGGGATCTAATTCCCTGACCAGGGATTGAACCTGGGTCCCCTGCATTGGGAACGTGGAGTCTTATCCAGTGCACCACCAGGAAGTCCCAGGCTTCTCCATTTTTAAATGATTGAAAAGAAATGAAGAAGAATATTTTGTGGCCTGAAAATTATATGAAATGAAAATTTCTTTGTCCATAGAATAAGTTGTATTGGAACATAGCCAGGATGAGTTGTTTACACATGGTCTGTGGCTGATTTTGAGAGAGAGGGCAGAGACCACAAGGCCCACAAAGTCTAAAATATTTACTTGGCCCTTTACAGAGACAGTTTACTTACTCCTGATCTGGATGACATTGATGAAAGCCTCCTGAGGTTGCAAAGTGAATTACTTAAAAACTCACTCAGAATGCTGAGTGACCTAGACATTTCTCAACCCTCTGCAAAGGCAAACAACACATAGAAATAAATCAGTTGGTAGAGTAGTTATGAGTATTTCAAGGTTCTTATTAATTAAAATAAGCCTTGGGATATTTGTGGATTTTATCTGTAATTAATAAATGTTACAAATTTTTTTAAATTAATTAATTTATTTATTTTTGGCTGGGTTGGATCTTCTTTGCTGCGCATGGGCCTTCTCTAGTTGCAGTGAGCTGGGGCTACTCTTCGTTGTGGTACGCAGGCTTCTCATTGTGGTGGCTTCTCTTGTTACAGAGTATGGGCTCTAGGCGCATGGGCTTCAGTAGTTGTGGCACGCGGGCCTCAGTAGTTGTGGCTCTTGGGCTCTAGAGCTCAGGCTCAGTAGTTGTGGCGCAGGGGCTTAGTTGCTTCGTGGCATGAGGGATCTTCCTGGACTAGGACTCGAACCCGTGTCCCCTGTATTGGCAGGCGGATTCTTGACCACTGAACCACCAGAGATATTCCAACAAATGTTATAAATTTGAGGTAGCATAAAAGTATGCCATTACAGGGCTTCCCTGGTGGCGCAGTGGTTGACAGTCCGCCTGCCGATGCAGGGGACACGGGTTCGTGCCCAGGTCCAGGAGGATCCCACATGCTGTGGAGCGGCTGGGCCCGTGAGCCATGGCCGCTGGGCCTGTGCGTCCAGAGCCTGTGCTCCGCAACGGGAGAGGCCACAACAGTGAGAGGCCTGCGTAACGCAAAAAAAAAAAAAAGAATGCCATTACAACACCAATTTGTGGTTTTACATCTGGGGCTTTGGCATAAGATTTTATTGAGAAATGGAATCCGTCCCTGAAAAATGTGAGATTCTCTGGAACATAAGAAGTAGGAGTTAAGGAAGTCCCCTTTCTCATGGATGATTTCAAATGTCACCTCCTTCAGGTGGCTGCTGACCACCTTGGTTCCCAATGTCCCCTTCTGCTCTGGGTGTGCAGTGGCCTTGGACTTCTCAGGCATTCTTAGAAATCTTTCCTCTTTTGGGTCTTCTAACTGAGGCTTCCAGTTCGAGGACAAGTGAAATGTCTACGCTTTGTTTCTTAACTGAGAGAGAGTGACAATTTATTTGAGTTTTTACATTTTTCCTAATTTTGAGTTAGGCTGTGGAGACAGCATTAAGAGCTGGCGTTAGTCTCATGACATTACACTGACCAGGGATTTACAGGCAAGAAGCATTCTTGCATAAAGGATCTCAGCTGAGTTAGGCAGAGCTGGTCATAATTCTGCAGGTGAGATCAGCGGCTTGGCCAGAGCTCAGGTAACTCATAAGTGCTCCCTGGAATCAAGACCTGACTGTGTAGTTCCCAGTTTGGTGTCCATAATTGGCCTTTCAGCTCAAGAACTGGAGTCAGGCAAGGCTGGCTGGGAGGGGCCAGTGTAGGAAAATAGGCCATGAGAGGCGGGCCCAGTGGTCGGCCTGTGTGTTGGTTGATTAAGGGACAGAAGCAGTGGTCTGTGTACCAAGGGACATCCTGGGCATCCAAGGACATCATATGTGTGTTCTCATTCAGTCTCAAGACAGCCCTGTGGAAAGGGCTGTAAATCCCCATCCTACAGACATGGAAGTGGGAGCTTTGTGAGTCTGGTAATCTGCCCCAGGTCATGCTGCTGGGAGCCCTGATTGAAGCCCAGTTGTCTGGTGTTGGGTCTGCATCCCCGGCCATGAGCCCCACTCTTGTCCTGTCACATACGCCTCCATGTACAGGGCCGACTCATGTGAAACCAGGGGGAAGGGCCAGTGTCCCATCGGGGAAGCTGACAGTGGGTGACATTCCCCAGGACAAGGAGGTACCGGCAGAGAGGAGACGGGACGTCTTCCGGTTGATGAAGCGGCGTGAAGTGGAGTGAGTAGCTGTGCTGTCCGAGAGCCGGTGCCAGGGAGACAGCACCCTCGCCCCCCGGCAGCCAGGAGGCCAAAGGAGCTGCCGGCCCCCTGCTTCAGGGCCGTCCGGCTCCGCCGGCTCCTACCCCCACCCCAAGCGCCTGAGGAGAGGGCTTGAAAGCTGCATGAGGTTCCATCCCCGGTTCCAGACCCTTGGAGGACAAGAGCTGCTCCTTCTTCCCAAGCCCGTCCTGACCCCACAGCTGCTCCCTGAATCAAGAGAGAGGACGAGCCTTTTTGCCTCATGGGATGGCGTGTGTTTTTCAGCATCACCGCTTCCTGCTGGCACACTGGGCAAGTCCTTGTCTGCTGTGTGATCTCGGGCCTCTTAGAAGCCCCTGTAATTCTCTGGGTGTCCTCAGCTGTAAAACAGGATGAGAATACACATCTGAGGGGCTCGTGTGAGGATGAATGGAGATAATGTGTATATAGTCTATAGTCACGGGGCAGACACGCGGGAAGCATGGAGTCCTTGTTAGTTACACGTACACACACACTCCCACATACAGACTCACACACACATGCACACACACTCTCACACACACTCACACACACATACACTCACATACATACACACTGAAACACATACACACTCACACACACATGCATACACTCACACACATACATACACACTGAAACTCATACACATTCACACACACATACACTCACACTCACACACATACACTCACACTCCCACATAGAGGCTCACACACACTTATACACACATATACTCACACACATATACACTGAAACACATACACACTCACATACACATGGACACAAACACACCCACACACACTCACACACATACTCACACTCTGGATGATCCTGTTTGTTCCCCTGGCATGTGCACCAGGATGCTCAGGGAGAATTGTGAGAGTAAAACATGGGACGAGTGCCCAGGACAGGACAGGAGTGGGGAGGGTCTCAGGGTGCCCCATCAGAGGGTCTGAAGGGACTGGATGAAGCTAAAACAGAGGGAATGTGAAGGACAGAGGGAACTCTGTCCTTGAATTGTAGGAACCTGCCCACAGTGTCTTGTTTCCCTAGACTTTGGGACCAAGCAGAAGTGCCCATGTGGACGAGCGGGCCCTGCATGTCTCCTATCAACTCCCTGCTCCCACCCAGGGGGAGGCGCAGGGACACTGGGACTTCCAAGGGGTGGGTGAGAGCTCACAACAGCTGTCTGTTCACAGGTTGCTTTCCTCTGGAAAGTGCACAACTGTGGAATAAGAAGCCATCATAGTCTGTACTGGGGACCGCAGGGGTGAGAGTGAGGGCCCCCAGCCTCCCCCGGGCCTTCCTTATCTCCTGGCACAGCGAGAGCCGCGCGGATGCTGAGGACCTCAGGGCTGCCGACATGCTCGCTCATCCCTTGATGCAACACTTGGGTCCAGAACTTTGGAAGAAAGCACGTGTGCCTATGACAGCCCCATGGCCTTCTCTGCATGCTTCTACAACGCTATTAAGGCCTGCGAAACCCTGACGGGGGACGTCATCCTCGTGCGGACGCCTGAGGTTCACTAAAAGCCTTGGCCGTGGTCCATCCAGCAGGTGTTTCCATGCTGTCATCAAGCACGGTGCCTGGAGAGGGCGTCTATTGTCTGAAATATCTGCCAACTGCTGACACGCAGGCCGTGAGGGCTGGGACTAGAGGGATAGTATCCACCAGCTGGCACGCTGACCAGTCTCCCACGTTGCTGTAGCAAAGCAGGCTCCGTGCCAGACTCCAGACACACGGCTCCTGCCTCAGGCTGCGTAGGCCCTAGGAAGGCTCCCGTCTGATGTGGGGTTGCCGTGGAGCCGCGCTGGAGGTGAGGAGGACCCTGAAGGGCCCCCCACCTCGGTGTCTGTCATGATTACAATGGCTGCAGCCAGAGCGTCGCCTCCAGAGTGCAGCCCGGGCCCGGGGCAGCCGGCGGTCCATGCATCCTGGCTGACAGACAGCCTCCACCGTCTGACTTATTGGTCACAGAAGCTAGGGAGCCCCTGCTGTGCCCCAGGGGACAATAAGCCGAGACGGATGGTCTGGAGGGGAGTGACACTGTCTCCTCTGGGCTGTCCCCTTCCCAGCTGTGCCATCGCTGAAGCTGCAGGACAGAGCGAGTGGCACCAGGGCCCGGGGGCCTCCTCCTCCCTCCCGCTTTCCATCCCTCCCTCCCATTCCAAAGCAGGATGGACAAAGGGGGACACCCCATGGGGTTGGATTATTGGCCTCCTGTTTCACGCTGGCCCAGTGGGGGCCTGGGCTAAAGTTTCATAGTCAGCAGATGTGCGTCTAATTATTTATTAGAACTTCTCTCCGTGAAAATCGGTTCTTGAGATGAGACAGCCCAGACTTCCACTGACGAGTCAGACCCACAGAGGGAGGGAGGAAGGAAGGGCAAGGCAGACACCCCCATCTCCGTTGTAACCCAGGCCTTGCCTGGTTGCAGGTATGCTTCCTCGTGTAACTTGTAGAAAGTCACGGAGGTAAGCACAGAGCCAGCAGAAGGGCACTGGCTGCTGAAATGGCCTCAGTGGTCATGGGCTGAGCTGTGCTCTCCCCAAATTCATATGTTGAAGCCCTAACCCCCAGCACCTCAGGACGTGACTGTGTTCAGAGACAGTGCTTTTATAGAAGTGACTGAGGTTAAATGAGGTCATTAGGGTGGGCTCTGGTCTGATATGACTGGGGTCCTCATAAGAAAAGAAAATGAAGACAAAGGCACACACAGAGGATGACTGTGCAAGGACACGGGGAGAAGACGGCCATCAACAAGCCAAGGAGAGAGGCCTCAGGAGAATCCAACCCGCCAACACCTTGATCTCGGACTTCTGGCCTCCAGAACTGTGAGATAGTAAATTCCTGTTGTTTGAGATGCCCAGTCTGTGATCCTTTGTCATGGCAGCCCCAGGGGATTAATATGGTGACCCTGTGACCCTGTGGTCACAGGGGGCCTGGGAAAGGCCGTCATTTGTACAGGGGGATGCGTCACGGTCACCACAGGCCCTCCTGGCTGGTGGCCCACAGACCCAGAGTGCAGGTTGAGAAGTGTCCCCAGCACAGTCTCTTACCCAAACCCATGGGGACAGGTGTGTCTGGACTTCAGAATTTCTCCAATTTTAGAGATGTCACCTCACACCCAGTGGGTCTGAGATGGCACCTTAATCGAACACTTTTACATTTCTGAAATGAAACAGAACATGGGTCTATAGATTGATATCTCAATATAGGTATGTACTTGAACTAAAGAGATAAATAAAGAGTATGTATAACTTCATGTTTGTTCAGGTCAGATTTTGTCACCAAATGAGTTTGTACTAAATGGAGAAATACTTGTTTGGTTTGAGGGGATTTCAGAAATATGCACACAGCTTGTTACAGACTTGTCTGGGACCCTACCTCCTGACTTTAACTTTTGTGGAAGAAGAAATCAAGACTTGGGGATGCTCTGGTTTATAGAAGACCCCTGGGCTCCTAATGTCTGTCTTCTAGTCGAGGGCTATGTCTTTCCACATGAGCCACGGGCCACGCTGTTTGGCTTGCTGTGCACTCGTTACCTGCAAGATGCTGCCTTTGCCCATTGAAAATCCCCCCGCCTTTCATGCACACCGTGCTCCCTTCCCCGCTTCACAGCTATCAATAGATACCATGTCCAAGGCTCACTTCTCTGACCCTCTCGACTCTCCTACCTTCAGAATTGGAAATGATCTGCAAGATTCAAGTCGAACTGTTTCAGGTGACACCGGCTCACTTCCTCCCCGAATCAACCAGAGGGAACTGAGGGGCCAGCCCAGAACTCTGGGGACCCCCAGTGCAGTCTGACAACCTCTGGTGTGGTGACCTCCCTACCCCAATACTACGAAGGAGAAAAGCGAGCTCTGCCAGGTCACAAAAGCAGCTGATGTTTAGGAGGTGCTAACTAGTTATTTCTGATCTCTTTGCAGAATCAGAAACTGAGGCCCAAAGAGGACAAGGCAGAGGACAAAACCCAAGTGAAGCAACTGCAGTTTCCACACCAGCAGCAGGGTTGCACTTGGCATGTTGTGTAGATACAAGTTCCTGGCATTTCGTGTCACTTGCCGATATGTGAAATCAAAGAGAGAGACATTCTGTTTGAGATGCTGCCCAGAAACATCTTAGGATGGTGAGGGTTATGTCCAGAGACTCCTAGGAGGGGCAGTTTGCATAACATGGACCACAAACTCTCCTGCCCATCTTCTTTTTTTTTTTTTTTTTTTTTTTTTTGCGGTACGCAGGCCTCCCACTGTTGTGGCCTCTCCCGCTGCGGAGCACAGGCTCCGGACTCGCAGGCTCAGCGGCCATGGCTCACGGGCCCAGCCGCTCCGCGCATGTGGGATCTTCCTGGACCGGGGCACGAACCCGTGTCCTCTGCATCGGCAGGCGGACTCTCAACCACTCTGCCACCAGGGAAGCCCTCTCCTGCCCTTCCTTATCCTCCCAACATTCACAATGATACAGTGACTCCTGAGTCAACCATACATAAAGGAATCCCAAAATATGTTACGTAAGAGAGATGTTTATTTCTCTGCTCTAGAAACTGCCAAATGGAGCATGTTCAAACTTTCCAACTTAAAAAAAAATCATCTCTGCACTAAGATCCAAAACATAAGAGTTCAATCCAAAAATGATAAATTTTTAAAAGGTTGTGATCCTGTGAATGTACTGGATTGTAGCGAGACATGAAAGTTTCATGGTAGGAAAAAATATATCTAAGAGCAGTATGTATTTTTGAGAAGTTTCACCGGAAAAAAACCCTGATCATCTCCTTCAGTTTTCTAAAAGCCACCCCTCTCTTTCCCTTTGCTTTTTTGGTCTATTATGGAAGTCTCCTCTGTATGTGTGGGGATGGCTGCAGAGACCTCAAAGTCTGGGGTTGCTGTGCTGGCCAGCTCCTTCCTGGGAATGTGACAGGGACTATAAACCATCACCCCCTTCAATAGTCACCCCCTCTTTCTCTTGGGCATGAGCTTCCCTCATAGAGATCATGTGTCTCAGCCTCCCTTGCAATGAGGTATGGACGTTGGAAGAAATTTGGGCAAAAAGGATGTGAGCAGAAGTGATGCAGTGTGTGCTTAAAAGGACAGGCTGGGACTTCCCTGGTGGTCCAGTGGTTAAGACTCCGAGCTCCCAGTGCAGGGGGCCCAGGTTCAATCCCTGGTCAGAGAACTAAGATCCCACATGCTACACGGCTAAAAAACAAACAAACAAAAACCTAAAACCAAACAAACAAACAAAAAACATGCTATTCCTCACTTCCCCCCCTTCATGGATTGAGGACAACACCCGAGGGTCTCCAAAAAGGGAATGGGGTACTGAAGCAGCGTTACCCACGCCGTGGGCTGTGGGTTTTGGAGCACCTTTGTTATCTAAACCTTAGCTTTAGATGCTCACGTGAGAAGTTACTTGTGGGTGTGAGCCCTCAGGACACTGCCGTCTTCTAGGCCCCCACGTGCATCTGCTTTGCTTCCTGACCCATTTCCTACTTGTCCTAGCCAAGTCCTATCTGAGGAGAAGGGCCCTGTACTCGTTGTAAAAATGCCACAGGAAAATCTTGGGAGGAATGACTCTGGGAGTGCACTGTGCTAGAACAAGAGCAAGAAGTCTTGGTCTTGAGCAGAGGCCAGAATGTTAAGTCAGCTCATGTCCACTCACAGGCTCTCGTAAAATTAGCCGTTGCAATCAAGGACCCAAACGACTCCAGCGCTTCTGAAAAACTCGTACTTGATGCTGGCCTTACTGATAAGGGTGATCTCAGCCAATGAGAGCAGTCCTGCCACAGAGTCCAGGGATGAGCTCTCAGGCCCACAGCCCCTACATCTGGTTCAGATAACTATCTCGTACATCATCACTCTCACCCTCTCCTCCCATGGGGCTTTTCTCTGTGGAGCACAGAGCAGATGTGAACTTTCTATTCCGTGGTGGGGTGGGCGGAAGGGACTCTGAAATTTTCAATCGTTTACTCGTTCCTTCATCAACACCGATTTATTGAGGGCCTACTGTGTGCTGGAGCTACGCTTGACAAAACAGTCCGAGCTCTGCTCTCATGGCATTCACATTTTAAGGGTGGAAGACAGCAAACAAAGAAGCATTAAACAATAACATTTCAGAGAATGATTAGTGCTCTGGATACATCAAAATAGGATAATGTGGGTAAGAAAGAGGTGAGGGCTACTTTAGGAAGAGTGGTCAGGGAAGGCCTCTTCAAGGGGTTGGGGCCAGACCATGAGCCGTATAAGGGAGGAGCATGTGCAAATGTCCTGGGGCTGTGAGGGTCCTGGGGAGCTTGAGGAGCCCAGAGAAGAGCACAGGGGGTTCAGGGCAGAGGGCGATGCACCAGGTCAGAGCAGTGGGCAGGGGCCAGATGGCACAGGACCTTGTAGACTCTGATGTGGGGTTTACATTTGATTTTAAATGCAATATGAAGCCACTGGAGGATTTTAAACAGGAGCGAGCCATGGTTTAATTTGTATGTCAAAAAGACGGCCCAGCTGCTGTGTGAAGAATGTCTTTTAAGAGCCCAAAAATAGAAATAGGAAGACCAGCTAGGAGGGTATTGCAGTGATCCTGGCAAGAGGTAATTACTATCATTAACCCCATTTCATGGAGGTCTAGAGAAGATGTAATTTATGTTAATGCATACAGCAGATAATAAAATGATGTACTTTTATTTGCAAAGTGATTTCAATTTGAAAAGCCTTCTTACCTATATCACTTCATTTGAACTGCAGAACAACCCTGGGATGAATTACTATCCCCTTTTCTTGGAGGCTCCAAGAAGCTGGTACTTGATGAGAGATCCCAGAAGTGTCAAGTGCTAGAAGCCTGAGTTGACCCTAGGTCTCCTGATTGCCAGCCTGTGCTTCTTCCAATCCCCCACAGTTAAAAGCAGCAGGCACAGAAGCCCAGCCAACCATCCAAGGTCCCAGGGCCCATCGCCCTCGGTGGCTCCAGAAGGAAGCAAGGTCATTCAGAGGGCACTTACAAGCCCCCATGGGATGCTGAGTTCTGCCTTGTTTGCTGCAACGAGGTTAGTGAACAAGGGAAACAGTCACTTAAAAATGTAGTTGGAAAAACTGGACAGACTTTCATAAATAATTAAAGAAAGCTCAGCAAATTAAAAGTTACATCCAATTACAAAACACTTTAGGAGGAGCCCAGATTCTTTCTTTGTGGCAAGTGGACCCGAATTCCATGAAAAAAGATAGTTTCTTTAAATGGGTATATTTTTTTTTTGGCTGCACCAAATGTGGGATCTTAGTTCCCCTATCAGGGACCAAACCTATGCCCCCCTGCAGAGGAAGCACAGAGTTCTAACCACTAGACCGCCAGGGAAGTCCCTAAATGGGTCTTGATGGTACTAGGGTTGAATCACTCACCCGCTAACTCTCCTGCAATGACGTCTGAGGGATGTTGGACAGAAGAAGTCCCTTCCAAGTCCCTTCAGCTGTCTCTCGCTGCAGAGAGCAAAACACTCTAAAACTTAGTGGCCAGAAGTACTACAACCATTTTTATTCTGGTCATGAGTTTCGTGGTCCAGGAATCTGGACAGGCCAGAGCAGAGCTGGCTTGTCTCTGATTCATCTTGTCAGGACCTCAGCTGAGAGGGGTTGGAATCCTCCAACAGCCCGTGAGGCTGGTGCTTGACCTGGGGTGACACGAAGGCTGAGCTGAGCTGGGCTGGGCTTGTTGATCAGAGCATGTCTGCGTGGTCCCTCCATGAGGCTTGGGGTCTTCACAGCACTCAGCACACAGAGTGAGGGTCCCAGAGGACAAGGTGGAAGCCACCTGGGCTTTCAGGACCTGGCCTCGGAAGTCCCCCAGCATCACTTCCAGCAGCCAATTCAGCAAAGCATCACGAGCTCACCTACACTCAGAAGGTCATTGAGCCCCTATCTTTCAACAGAAAGAGCATCAAAACTTTAACAGCCATATTTTAGAAACACCACGGTGCGCTTTTGTGCTTCAAGCAGTAGATTATCACATTTAAAGTATGAATAAGATTGGGGAATAAGATTTGTGTCAATGTATTGGATTTTTTTCTTTACAGTTAATAACTATGGAAAACAAAGAAATCTTATATTGAAAGATTTGGAGCACAGAATTTTGCTGCATTAAAACCAGTAAAATGCCACTATTACAGTCCATTGGCTAGGATCCAGTAACAATTTGTTGTTACTGATTTGTGTGTGTGTGTGTGTGTGTGTGTGTGTGTGTGTGTGTGTAGGATTTGAGCCCTGTCAGTACATATGAATTAATAGTGAATATGATGTGCATATGAACATTGCTGATATGAGGAATGAAGAAATGACTACAATTAAGATTGCTTACACAGAAGGTATTAATATAGATGTTTTTCTGGAAGGCTCATTTCAGTCAGGTTTTTTTTTTTAACATCCTTATTGGAGTATAATTGCTTTACAATGGTGTGTTAGTTTCTGCTTTATAACAAAGTGAATCAGTTATACATGTACACATGTTCCCATCTCTCTTCCCTCTTGCGTCTCCCTCCCTCCCACCCTCCCTATCCCACCCCTCTAGGTGGTCACAAAGCACCGAGCTGATCTCCCTGTGCTATGCGGCTGCTTCCCACTAGCTATCTATTTTACGTCTGGTAGTGTATATATGTTCATGCCACTCAGTCAGGTTTTAAAGGATGCAAGAAAAATATTTATTTCAAATGAATGCTGCTAATTATAAACGAATCTTTTCACTAAAGCAAGACCAGCAGGACTTACACTTGGAAATACTTAGTGAGAATTAATAGAGTTATTATGTGCTTGAAACAAAAATAAAAAGAGACAGTTCTGGATTGCTAGAGAGAAAAAAGTAAAGTGCCAGGGTAAGAGCCACCAGGGAAAGAGTATGATCTGTCTGCTGATCTTCCTGGTGGGCTCCAGGACCACTGTCTACTCAATTCTCTGGTAGCAAGTGCAGTGTGATTTCAGAGTGTGTGACAAAGGATGAATAGGCTTTCTTCTGTCACAGTAGGATACAATGCATGTGGAAGAAGAAAAATCTGGGTTAGTCTGAACTCCAATTACTTTAAAAAATAGTTTTATTGAAATGTAATTCACGTACCATGAGATCTAACCATTCAAAAATGTACAATTCAGTTGTTGTTGTTATATTCACAGAAGTTGTGCAACCATCAGTACAATCTAATTTTAGAACGTTTTCATCACCCCAAAAGAAACCCCATACCCGTTAGCAGTCACCCCCATCCCTAACCACAACCTCAGCCCGAGGTAATAGTCATCTACCTCTGTGTCTAGATTTGCCTATTCTGGGCTCTTCCCATAAATGGACATAATGTGATTCTTTGTGTCTGGTTTCTTTCACTTAGCATAATGTTTTCAAGTTTCATCCATATATCAGTACTTTATTCTTTTCACTGAGGAACAAAATATTCCATTATATGGATATACTGCATTTTGTTTATCCATTTATCAGCCGATAGGCGTTTGGGTTGTTTGCACTTTTTGGCTATGATGAATAATACTGCCGTGAACATTCATGTACAAGTTTTGGGTGCACTTCATTTCTCTTGCAGGTATACCTGGGAGTAGAAGGCTGGATCACGTGGTTTAACATTCTGAGGATATGCCCAAGTGTTTCCCAAAGTGGTTACACTATTTTACCTTCCCATCACCATTGTATGAGGGTTCCAGTTTCTCCATATCATTGCCAATACTTGTTATTGTGGTTTTTGACTATAACCCACCTAGGGGGTAGGAAGTGGTATCTCACTGGGATTTTGATTTTCATTTCCCTGATGATTAATGATGCTGAACATGTTTTCATGTGCTTTTTGGCCATTTGTGTATCTTCTTTGGAGAAATATCTACTCAAATCCTTTGCCCAGTTGTAACTGGTTTACATGTCTTATTGAGTTGTAAGAGTTCTTTATATATTCTGGATACAATTTCCTTATCAGATTAATTTGCTAATATTTCCCTCATTCTGTGGGTTGTTTTTCCCTTTCTTGATAGTATCATTTGCAGCACAAATGATCTTAATTTTGGTGAAGTCTAATTTACCTAATTCTTCTTTTGTTGCTTGTGTTTTTGGTGACATATCTAAGAAAGAACTGCCTAACCCTAGGTTGCAAAAATTCACTCATATTTTCTTTTAAGAGTTTTATGATTTTAGCTCTTACATTTATGTCCATGAGCATTTTGAGTTAATTTTTGGGTATGGTGTGTGATAGGGGGTCCAACTTTATTCTTTTATTTGTGGGTATCCAGTTGTCCAGCACTGTTTGTTGAAAAGTCTATCTTTCCCTCATTCAGTGATCTTGGTACCCCTGTGGAAATTCAATTGATAATAAATGTAAGGGCTTATTTCTGGACACTCAATTCTTTTCTTATTGATCTATATATTTCCTTATGCTAGTACCATGCTGTCTTGATTACTACAGCTTTACAGTAAGTTTTGAAATCAGGAACTGTGAGACCTCTAGCTTTGTTCTTTCCATATGAACTTAAGGATCAACTTGTCAATTTCTGCAAAATGCTGGTGAGATGTTGATAGGAATTACATTGATTCTATGGATCAATTTGGGACAATTGTCACCTTAGCAATATTTAGTCTTGTTATCCATGACCTTGGGGAGTCTTTCAGTTTATTTAGGTTTTTAATTTATTTCAATGTTTTGTTGTTTTCAGTGCACAAGTCTTGTATTTTTTTGGTTAAATTTACTCCTAAGTATTTTATTCTTTTTGATTCTGTTGTACATGAAATTACTTTCTTAATTTGATTTTTGGATTATTCATAGCTAGTGTATAGAAATATAATTGATATTTGCATGTTTATTTTTGTATCCTGCAATATTGCTGGTATTTAGGTTTAATAGTTTATTAACTATGATAGTTTTTTAGTGGATCCTTAGGACCTTCTATATATAATATGATGTCATCTGCAAATAGAGACAGTTTTACTTCTTCTTCTCTGATCTAGATGCCCTTTATTTCTTTTTCTTGCCTTATTGCCTTGGTTAGAAACTCCCATACAATGTTGAATACAAGTGCAAGAGTGAATATCCTAGTCTTGTTCCTGATGTTAGGGGGAAAGCATTCAGTCTAATATGATATTAGCTGTGGGATTTTCAGAGATGACCCTTAATGTGTTGAAGAAGTTCCCTTCTTTGCTTAGTCTGTGGAATTTTATTATCATGAAAAGATGTTGGATTGTGTTAAATATTTTCTACATCTGTTGAGGTAAACATAGATCAAAGCTTTGTCATTTATTTTATTAATATGGTGTATTATATTGATTGGTTTTTAGATTTTATACCAAATTTGCATTTCTAGACAAATCCCATTTGTTCATGGTGTATAATCCTATCTGTATGCTGGGCTCAATTTGCTAGTGTTTGTTAAGGATTTTTGTGTCTATATTCATGAAGAATGTAATTCTGTTGTTTTCTTGTGATATATTTGTGTGGTGTGGGTATCAAAATAATGCTGGCTTTAGAGAAAGAGTTGGGATGTAGTCCCTCCTCTTACTTTTTTGGGAAGTTTGTGAAGAACTGGTATTAATTCTTCTTTGAATGTTTGGTAGAATTCACCAGTTGAAGCCATCTGGCTATGTACTTTTCTTTGTGGGAAGTTTAAAAATTACCAATTCAATCTCTCTTCATGTTTTATGGGTCTATTCGTATTTGCCATTTCTTGAGTCAGTTTTTTTTCAGGAATTTGTTTATTGTATCTAAGTTACTAAATATATTAGCATATCGTTGTACACTGTATTTCTTATACTCATTTTTACTTCTGTAAGGTCAGTAGTTACCTTCCCTCTTTCATTCTTGATTTTAGTAATTTGAGTCTTTTTGCTCTTTTTCTTGGCCAGTCTAACTAAAGTTTTGTCAGTTTTGTTCTTCATTTCAAACTTTTGGTTTCATTGACATTATTTTGTTTTTCTATTCTCTGTTTCATTTATTTTCACTATAACCTTTATTATTTCCCTCCTTCTCTTGTTGATTGAGTTTGCTCTTCTTTTACTAGTTTCTTAAGTTAGAAGGTTAAGTTAGTGATTTGAAATCCTTCTTTTTTACTATAGGTGTTTAAAGCTGTAAATTTCATTTAAAATACTGCTTTAGCTGTATCCCATAAGTGTTGGTATATTGTGGTTTTATTTTCAGTAATCTCAAAATAGTTTCTAATTGCTCTTATGTGTTCTACTTTGATCCATTGGTTATTTAGAAGTTGTCATTTATTGCACATATTTGTGAATTTATCATATGTTCTTCTGTTACTGATTTCTACTTTAGTTCTATGTGGTTGGAGATAGTACTTTGTAAAACTTCAATCCCTTTACATTTATTAAGGCTTGTTTTATGGCCTACCATGTAGTCTATTCTGGAGAATCTTCCACATGTAATTGAGAATAATTTGTATTCTGCTATTATTATATAGAGTGTACTATAGATGTCTGTTAGGTCTAGTTAGTTTATACTGTTGTTCTAATCTTCTATTTTCTTGTTGACCTTCTGCTTAGTTATTCTATTCATATTGGCAGTGGAGTATTTAAGTCTCCATTTATTATTTTTTAATTGTCTATGTCTCCCTTTAATGTTGTCAGTTTTTGCTTCATGTATTTTGGGATTCTGTTACTAGGTGCATATAGGTATATAATCATATATCTTTCTGATAAGTGGACACTTTTATCATTATAAGATATCCTTCTTTGTCTCTAGTAATAATTTTTAATTTAAAGTCTATTTTATCTGTTACTAGTATTACTACATCAGCTCTCTTTTAATTACTGTTTGCATGATATATACTTTTCCACCATTTTACTTTTAAGTTATCTGTGTGTTTAAATATAAAGGTGTCTCTTGTAGAGAAACATAGAGTTGAATCATTTTTTGATTCCATTCTGTTAATCCTAGCATTTGATTAAATTTTTTATTCCATTTACATTATTGTAGTTGCTAATGTCAGGATTTATTTACATCTGCCATTTTGCCATTTGTTTTCTATGTTTCCTGTCTTTGCTTCTCTATTTTTCCATCATTAACTTCCTTTGTGTTAAATAGATATTTTCTAGGTATCATCTTAATTCCCTTGTACATTCTTTCACTATATGGTTTTTAGTTATTTTCTCAGTGTTTGTTCTGGGGAATACAATTGCAGCTTAATTTAATATAATCTAGTTTGGTTTGACACTAACTTACTTGCATAAATAGACAGAAACTTTGCTCCATCCCTCCTCTCTCCTTTATTGTTTATTATTGTCATAGGAATTATATCTTTCTATATTACAAATCCATCAACACAGTTTTATAACTATTGCTTTAAAAGTTGCTTTTAAAATCAGATAGGAGAAGAAAAGAGGTATAAAAATGCATTTATGCTGTCTTTTATAAGTATATGGTTACCTTTACCAGTGCGATTATTTCTCCATATGGATTCGAACATAGGGCCTTTTCATTTCATCCTGCAGGGCTCCTTTTAGTATTTCTCATAGGGCAGTTCTATGAGTGATGAATTCTCTTAGTTTTTGTTTATCTGGTAATGTTTTCATTTTTTCTTTATTTTTGAAAGATAGGTTTACCGGATATAGAGTTCTTGGTTGACTATATTTTTCTTTCAGCATTTTCAATATGTTGTCCCAGCATTTTCAATATGGTTTTCAGTGAGAAATCCGCTGTTGAGCTTACTGAGGTTCCTTTGTGTATGTGATGACACATTTTCTCTTGCTGCCTTCAAGATGCTCTTTGTTGTTGGATTTTAGCAATTTGACTAAGATGTGTCTAGGTGTGAATCACCTTGAGTTTATCTCACTTGGAGTTTGTTGAGCTTCTTGGATATGTAGGTTAATGTTTCCCATAAAATTGGGGTAATTCTGAGTCATTATTTCTTCAACTATTCTTTCTGCCCCTTTCTCTTTCTGTTCTCCTTCTGTGACACCCTCTATGTATATATCAGTATGATTAATGATGTTCCACAGCCTCTGAGGTTCTGTTTCTTTTTCTGCATCCTTTTTTATTTCTGGTCCTCAAACTGGCTAATCTCAATTGATTTATCTTCGATTCACTCTCTTTCTTCTGATAGTTCAAATTTCTGATTTTAATAAATTTTTCACTTTACTTATTATACTTTTAAACTCCAGAATTTTTATTTGGTTCTTTTTAATAATTTTTGTATCTTTATTGATATTCTTTATTTGGTGAGACATCATTGTCATAATTTCTTTTAGTTCTTTTTTTTTTGCGGTACGCGGACCTCTCACTGTTTTGGCCTCTCCCATTGCAGAGCACAGGCTCCGGATGTGCAGGCTCAGCGGCCATGGCTCACAGGCCCAGCTGCTCTGCGGCATGTGGGATCTTCCTGGACAGGGGCATGAACCTGTATCCCCTGCATCAGCAGGCGGACTCTCAACCACTGCACCACCAGGGAAGCTCATCTTTTAGTTCTTTGAACATATTTATAATAGCTGAATTAAAATCTTTGCCTAGTATGCCCAATATCTGGGCCTGCTCAAGGTTTCTTTTCAAGTGCATGAGCCATAAATGTCTGTTTCTTTTCCTGTATCACATTTTTTTTTGTTGAAAACTGAATATTTTTGATAATATAACATGGAATCTTTCAAAATGAGACACCCCCACCCCCCACCCCCGCTCCCAGGATTTGTTGTTGCTGGTTTGTTGTTTGGGTTTATTTGTTTGTTGCTGGTTAGTTTGTTTAATGACTTTCCTGGACTAATCCTGTAAAGTCTGTATTCCCTATCATGCAGCAACTGAAGTTTCTGCTCTGTTAGCTTAGTGGTCAGCTAGTGATTTGCCAGAGGTTTCTTTAAATGTCTTGAACCAGTAAGTCTTCTGCCCTTTGCCAGGGGGCTCTCTGTGTGCACTGGAGCATCTCTTTAACACTTGAGCTGTTTACAACTCAGCTTAGTATTTATTTTCTGCTTGTGCCGAGCCACATGGTCAACCTCATTTGAGCAATTGGGACTTTCTTAGGTCTTTCCTGAGCATGTGCAAAGCCATACACATGTGCATAGCCTTCCTGATCCCCAGGAATAGATCAGAGCTTTTCAAAGTCCCCCTGGTGGGTAAATCAATACCCAGATATTCCTTTTACATTTTTGCCCAGACTCTTGATTCTCTCAACTGGTATTGCAGCCTCAGTGATAAACAATTGCTGCTAATAGTTCTTGTCAAATCCCCTGGGATAGAGCTTTTCCTGTAGAGTGAGCTCTGAGTCAGGCCAAATATCAACAATGCCACATAATAGGGGTTTTTTCCAGGAGTCTTCAAGACAAGTAAATAATGACAGTGTTCTGGAGATGGGACATTTTGAGGAGCCTCAAACCCAGTCTGCTTCCTCTGGTGGCTACAAGGTTGGTGGTTTTCACAGCTACTGGGGCTGTCAAGCTGCTGGTTGTCAAGGCTGACATGGAACTGGATAGGATGGGATGGGAGTTCAAATGCCACAACACTGTTGCTTTTACCTTCAGCAGTTTATCTTGGATAAATTCTCCTTGGATTGTTGCAAGCCTTTGGTTAATTTCCAGAGTCTGAAAAAGTTTACTTTGACCATTTTCCCAGTGTTTTCGTGGCGGTCCTTAGTATGCAGTTCTATAAGTCCTGCCCCTCTTCCATCATAAAACAGGAGCAGAAGTATTTGGTTGCACTAGAAAGCCCTATCTAGACATTTTTCTCCCCAAATTGGCGTTTTGGAAAAACAGCTGACCAACCAGGTCTTTGGTGAAGAATATTCTATGGTCAAATAAATTCAGAACTGTCTTTTGCTCTCTCTCATTCTTGGAGAGAGAATGCATCCCAGCATTTTCAAGGTCCTGAGAAGTACTGCTCTGAGAAACCTGCTTAATTTTGTTTACCAAGGGTTTTCTAAACATATTTCCCTGCATAACTCCTTTGTTTTTTATTTGTTTAACACTTCTTAATTAGTGCTGCTCAGAATACAGTAAACCAAACTTAAAGGTGAATTCCAGGCCTAGTTTCTGGGACCACTTTTTGGAACTAATGCAGTTGGGTGTCTGACGAGAGTGGCCACATACTCACAAAATATGACAGGGGCACTATAGGCCTTACTTTCTATTTTCTTTATACTTTATCTGATTTCTAATAGTGCTAGTTATCTTTTTTCTACGTCTGGGGATGTGGGTTCAGCTCATCACAAGTACTCATCACATTTCAGCTCATCACAAATATCCTGAATGACCTAAGAAAAGTATTTGATCTATTTGTGGCTTTCTTTCCTTACACCTAAGAAAAGGCATGTGTACTAGTCTTTTAAATTAAGAAAGTGTAAAGAGATTGGTGGTGGAGTAAATGGGTTTTGTTCTCTCTGGAGTTCTTAATCAATAATGGATCCTTAGAAACCACTCAGAGACTGAGGCAGGGGAGCTGCAGAACCAGTGCTCTGTAGTTACACACACACACACACACACACACACACACACACATGCTTGGACATGCATGCACACACACACACATGCATGTACAGAACTCCCTGGCAGGTGTGCTGAAGTCTAGTGGGCATGGGGTGGCAGGAGTCCCCAGGCAGGTTGCCTGCTCCAAAAGCAGCCTCGTTCCTTTATCACAGGGGTCATGCAAGCCTATTCTGTCCTCGGAGTGCCATGGCAGGATAGGGCTGGGAAGTCCTGCCCAAGAGGCTTTGGAGTCCTCACAGGGACGGGCAAAGCTCTCTGTGTCCTTTTCCCGGGACTGAAGAATCAGGAAATTGATTCTAGTCCTGCCTTTGTCAATATTCTGGGAAAGTTGCCTTACTTTCCTCAGTCTTCTTCATAGTAAAACAATGAACGACATGATTTGTATTATCCTTTTCAGCTCTGGAGTTCTTTGAGTGTATGATAGACAATGTCTTCACAGAACAGGGTGTCCGAGTGCTGTGCATGGCTGGGGTCCTATAAAGGGGCCCTCCCCCACATCCTGGCAGGCCTGCCCGGGCCGGGTCTCTGGAAACCGGCCTCTCTCCTGGTTTCCGTCAGCCTGGCCATTGTGGACTTCCTGCCATGTGGCCCATAAACCCAGTGTCTGAGCCAAATGTGGAGAGAAGGCAGGGAAGGAGCTGACAGGCCTGCCACGTCCCCCTTCCTTCTCGTCGGCAGGAGGGGCCGAAGTACAGGAAGCCCCTGGCCCACCTCCCCACACAGTGTGTGGTGTAGGGGGCTCCTGATCAACCAGGCCCCCCACGTCACCATCACCTTTGCTTCCACGGGGGGATTGTAATGTGCACCAGCCATCAGCCAGCCCCTTCCCAGCGCCCCCGCCCTGCCCCCAGCCTGACTCCCACATCAAAACGGTGGGCTCCGTGGGGCCCACTGAGGATGTCCAGTGGGCATCCCCGGGTCAGAGCTGAGAGCTGTCCATGCAGAGCCATCCACGTTTACAGCTCTCGTTAGGCGCCTTTACAACCCCAGCAAGTTGATTAGAAACATACACACTGACGCAGAGAAAACAGCACTGAAAGCTTTGCTTATTTTGCAGATGCAGTGGAGTAAGACTGCAGTGTGCCTGCTGATCCCCCCCAAAGTGTCCAGTGCATCTTTCCAAAGGGACAGCTGGGCCTGCGGGGGCCATGCAGGGACCCAAATGCCCAGATTGGGGGGAACCCCTGGACCTCCCCGCCCTGGCTGCTCTGCGGACACTCCAGACCCTGCCTGCACTGACCAGGCCATGGCAGCGTCCTGTGTGGCCCTTTTGGACTGAGGATCTCAGGTCAGTGGGTGGCCTGGGGCCAGGGGGGAGGGGTGCTGGGAGGGGCATGGGCCATCACAGACCATCGCTGCAGGCAAGGAGGCTGGCCAGTCGAGACTGGTCAGAAGGTCCTCTTGCGGGAGCTCCTAACTCACCTGAGCCACTTACTCCACACCCTGGATGTTGACGGGCCGTCGTGCTCATCCATCCAGGACATGAGCTCACTCTCCACCCAGCCTCCCGCGCTCCTGCCTTCCCATCTCAGCTGAGGGGCTTCCCGGGTCGTCCTCTCTCCTCCTAGCTGTCAGGGTCCTGCCAGCTCCCCTCTCTGGAGGCGTAGGACCAGCATATCCTCGCCGTCAGCACCTGCCCTGCAGCACCTCCTGTTTCCCCTCTTCCCTTCCAGCTTAGGTTTGGAAAGTTGAAGTCAGGTTATACAGCTGTCCTGCTTGAAATCACCAGGGGCTTTCCACTATACTCATACAATCAATGCCTCTTCCTAGTGTAAAGGCTTTGCCCCACCCCCAACTTCCCTGCCACCCCCTTGACCCTCCCCAACCCACTCCCTACCCCGCTCTTCCTCTGAGGCGTCTGTTCCGCTTGCAGGGTTCTTCCTGTCTGGACCACACAGCCCTGGCCCCTCCCAGGATATTTGCCTTTGCTATTTGCTCTGCCTGGACTGCTCAGGCCCCATGTCATCACCCCCTCAGGGATGGTTCCCTGCCCACCCTGCCGCCCCTCCATCAAGTACTTCCCAGTGTATTATATGCAGACATCACCCTCCAATATTTAAATGATCATTTTTATGGTATGTTTGCTTATAATTATCGTTCCCTGAGAGAATGAAAGCTCCCAGGTCTGTCTTGTTGGCCCAGGGCCTAGAAGGGTACCCAGCACAAGGAGATGCCCAACAGTCATGTGCTGATGGAATGAGGGGGGTGAGCTGAGGGACTAACTCTACTGCCAGTCCCCTCGCCTCAGGAGGAATTCCTACCATCGGAGAAGGGCGCAGCATCATCACCGCAGCCCGAGGCTCAAAGGTCCCTCCCACTGGGGGCAGCCAACACTGGGCTTCAGCAGAGGCCCAGGAGCTCTCCCGCAGGGAGACACATACTGGCCCATGAGTGAGGCTCAGCCCTCGAGTACCAGCAGGTGGTGAGCCAGCCGGGAGGTCCACCCTCCCCCCAGGTGCACTCCCTCCCCTCCCCCCACTGAAGCCCTCCTTGTGGGCAGCTGTGGATGGTGAAGGGAATTTGTGAGTAAAGCCAAGGAAGAGGCAGGGTGAAGAGTAGCCCAGTAATTTGATTTTCTTTCATTTTGCTTACCCGTATTTTCTAATAATTTTATAATGACCACATACTTCTTTTATAATTATTTTAAGACAGGAAAAACGAAATCATTATTTTAAAATGTCACTCTAGTAGATTAATACCATCAGAGAAAGAGAGAGAGAGAAGGCTAGTAAGAACAGTTTACCTTTAAAATGTCCTGGAAATAGATACAGCCACGTGCAAATGATCCACTCCCTAGCTCAGGGTTGTCAGGCTGCCGACCACCACCTGTTTTGTGAATAAAGTTGCACTGGTCACTCAGCCAGGGATGCCTCTGCTAGGTCAGAGGTTGACAAAGACCGTGTGGTCCACACAGCCCAAAACATTTACTATCTGGCCCTTTCCAGGAAGACTGTCAATTCCTGCCCTGGATAGAAATTTCCTGGCTCTCTGCACTTCCTAGGGGTCCCTCCACCACGTGCGGCAACACCTGCACTACTTCTGAGCCCTCTGCCCCCTATTTGGTGAGTCCTGAGGCAGGAGATAGAGGGGCCCCAGGCTGAGTAGCTAAAGTTTGTCCCCTGTGGACAGGTACTCCAAGATGAAGAGGAGGAGGAGCTGAGTCCTGCCCAGATAAAAGATAGAGACCACATGTTTTTCATTCTGGACGTCAAGGAGACCTTCCCAACTATACATGTGCAGAAAAGCTCTTTGGAGGTCAAAAGGGGAGTGATGTCAACCTACCCATAGGCCTCTTCGCTGGAATCCATCTTGGCTAAGAGGTGCACAAGCGCACACGCATGGGAGGACCCTGAGATAAACCAAATACGGACTCAGAACCAGGCAAAGCAAGATGACTGGCCAGAGGAAACCTGGAAGAAATGCCCCATATAAGTGATTCAAATTACCATGAGGGCATGACTCTCTCTCTGAGCCATCCCGTGTGTCTATCCACACATACTCTTTTTCCTCCTAATAAACACTTGTTTCACTACTTTCCTTCTTTGTGGGAATTCATTTCTGCAAAGCCAGAGGGCCAGGGCCTTGTCACTGGCCACTGGTCAAGTGGCTAGGATTCAGTGCTCTCACTGCCACGGCCTGACCTCAATCTCTGGCCGGGAACCTAAAGCCTGCTTCAGGCTGCTGCAGGCCGAGGCCACCTGCGATCAAGTCCGTCTGTCTCTCTGCTGTTGGTCATGGTCTAGATTCACCTGTATGTTATTAGAGGGCCTGGCACACTTTTGGCCTTTCAGTTAGCCCATATTATATCATTATCTTGGTCCTGCTTATGTGAGGAATTCTCAGATGTTGTCTGAGGTCAGGTGTAGCTGCAAAGGCGAGTCTCTCCTGAGCTGAGCCCCTGCAAGGACCCTACAGCCATCTCGGTCTCAGCGGGACAACAGGGGCTCCTGCCCCTGGAAGCTCTCAGCCCAGTGGGTTCAGCTCTAGGCCATGTCCCCAGGATGCCATGAAGAGGCCTCCACAGAGCCAGGGCTGCAGCAACCAAGACTCCCACCAGGCAGGACAAGTGAGGACAGTGTGGTGGTCTGCGTTAGGCAAGTCTGACATGCAGATTATTTTCTTAAGAAATGCCATTCTGTTCCATTCACACGAAGGCAAATGGACTCCTGTTTGTGAAGCATTTCTAAGCCAGCACCACACAGAGCATGAAATGAAGTGTCAATTGACTTGTAATTTACAGCAAACACCAATGGCACAAAACAGGCAGCCTGGACCCAGGAAATTTAATCTGCCCCAATCTTGTGTCTACTGTGAATTAACTTTTTAACACTCTCCTCATAAGTGACACAAAGGCAATAGCAGCTGAGCAGAACTCCCAGCCGGACTCAGTGACTCTAATTCTAGGCCAGCAGAACTCAATCACGGGGAGCTGAATGCAGCAACAGCACAATAATTCACGTACCAAGAGAAGGTGATGTCTGCCTCTGCCACGTGGGCCTCTGGAAGCTGTGTGTGCATGTGTGTATGTGTGTGAGCTTGCAAGCCCGTGCACCCGCGTGTGGAGGTGCTGGGGAGGGCGTTCTCTGTGAAGAGCAAGAATGTTTGGGGCTGGGGAAGTTCTCTCCCTGCATCCCCTGCTCTCTGTGCCAGAAACGCCCATCAGACCCAAGGCCTCCGTGCTCAGCATGGGGAGAAGCTGAGAGCTGAATGCATGAGCCTTCCTTAGCTCAGCCAAGGGTGTAGATTCATGTTAGACCATTTTCCAGAGAACCAATGGTCCTCCCGGGGTAATGGCTTGGGGCAAATTAGCTCATCTAGTGGCTGCCCCGCGGAGACACCTGGGGGTCTCAGCGCTGGAGCTTCATTAGAGAACCACAGGTGACCAGGTCAGCTGGGGGACATGGGGACCCTGACTAATGGCTTTGATGACGGTGCTCATTAAATCTCTGGAAGGAGCCAGAAGCTCTGTCCCTCACGATCCCTCCTTCCCCGAAGTGAACAGGCCGCCTTTGGCTTTTTCTCCAGAACCCCAACCCACGGATGCTGGGCAAAGGCTCCTCTCTGTTGGCTGAGCCACGCGGCGGGCTCAGCAATGGAGCATACAGTAGACATTTGGATTGTCTGCTGGGCAGGACTCCCGGGGTCTCCACCTGCATGTTCCCAGCAATGATGGAGAGGTGGATGCAGTGCAACAGGGTCTCCCACACTCCAGGCCTCCAACTGGGGGACCTGTGTAAGAAGCAGGACAACAGGACATTTTTCCTGTGTCCTTCACTTTCCACTCCTAGTCCCTGCGGGCTCCAGGCTGTCTCGGAGCTTCCTGGACACCTGTTAAAATGCAGGTTCCTCTTCTGAGTCAGAGGCTGAGTGGTCTGGGCCTGGGAGTCTGAAGCCACCAACGGTGGGGCCTCACCTGCTGCTGGTCCCCAGAGACCAGAGACCTCACCTGCTGCTGGTCCTCTGTGTCACCATGCATCCCTGTGCTGTCCGTGCCTGGGTGCAAACTACGCCCCCAGTGCTGTCCTGGGAGCCTGTCCCCTGAGCTCGGCAGCCCTCTTCTTCCTCCTCATCTCATATATCATCTGACACACCTGTCACTTGCCAAAGCCGGTACGATTGCTTTAGAAATATTTTCGTTTAATTTTTACAACAAAGCCCGTTAGGTAGATAGTTTTGTCCCAGTTTTACAAACCGGCTCAGAGGTTAAGCCGCCCAAGCTCAGACCAAGAACTGGGTTCCAGCTCTGTGGCTCTCAAAGCCCCTGCCATCCCCAAAGCCGAGTCCTCACAGGGCATTGGGCCTGGCACTGACCCATGCCTCTAGACTCAGTTCTCACTGGGGTCCAGCTGCCTGCACTTCCCTGGGGTCATGGGAGGAATTGTGGAAGCCCTGGCCCCTGGTACCTCAGAACGGGTCTTTGTAAAGGTAATGCACTTAAATGAGGCCATCAGGGAGGGCCCTGATCCAATCTGACTGGTGTCCTTATATGAAGAGATTAGGACAGACACACAGAGGAAGGACCATGGGAGGACACAGGGAGGAGATGGTGTCTGTACACCAAGGAGAGAGGCCTCAAGAGAAACCACTCCTAACACTCTGGTCTCAGACTTCCAGCCTCCAGAGTTGTGATGACAATAAGTGTCAGCTGTTTAAACCACCCATCTGACATGCTTTGTTGCAAGCACCCGAGTTGACACAGCCATCCTCACATGCCGCCCGTGACTTTGCTCCTGTCCCCCCACCCCCGACACCTCGTCTCCTCCCACTGTCTTTGGTTGGCCTCCGCCAGTCCTTAGAGACTCAGTTCATGACCACTCCCTCTAGGCATCCTCTCTGGAACTTTCTTAGGGCTGAGGACATCACAAGGCCCTTGTGACGGTGCTGTCTTTGCAGACACCACTTGGCAGCCCTGGGTCCATCTGGATACTGAAACCGAGCAGGACCCTACGGGGCTCCTGGGCACAAAAGCCTTTCTGTGTCCCCTTCCCTGAGTTCCAAAGAGCAGGTTCAAACAGATGTTAATCAGGGAAGGGAGGGGATGCAGAGACAAAGGAGGAGCAGTCAAGAAAAAACAGTGCAGCCTTGGGGCAGGGTTCTGGTTCCCCCTCAAGGGATACACACAACAATATCTTTGAGCTGTTTTGCAGAACTAAAACCACAACAAATGGAAGATGTTGACTATGTGATGAAGCACTCTTCATTGCAGAGAGAAGGTCACGGTTCACCCATCACCACCTTACACAGGTGATCTCTGGATTGGAGGAATGCGGGCCCTGCATGCACCCTGATCCTTATCAGCAACACCGACCCTGGACTATAAGACTCCTCAGAGGCTGCCTTGGGCTGGGACACACGGTTCTGAGGGCATTAGCCTGCTGTGGCTCCTTTGCCTGGCAAAGCAATAAAGCTATTCTTTTCTACTTCACCCAAAACTCTGTTCTGAGATTTAATTCGGTGTTGGGTACAGAGGCCAGATTCATTTTCCATACCAAGCTCCAGGAGGGCTCCCTGGCCCTGGTCAATGCCAGGTAAACATTGGTGCTGTGTCCCCAGGAGAGGACATGATGGAGCCTAAACCCCACGTTCCTCTACCCCCAGGGTTACGTAGGGAAGCCTCTCCCATCCCGGCAGCATCCGGCGGCCACATTCCTCCTCTCACTCGGCTCCCAGGTCTCCCTGGACCTGGTGCCTGCCCAGCCTCTCGCCCCAAGTCCCCCGGGCCCTTGGCCTCCTGCTGCTACCTGGTGCTCCAGATCCTGTGAGGTACCACCGAGGGGACAGCTCCCTGCTCCCCACCCCCTACCCGCTGTCTCCCCCATCATCTGGCTCTGTGTCTGCTGCAGCCCCATCCCTGCTTCACACGTGGGACAGATCCCTCTGTGCCGGGACCCTGGCTACAACATAATTTAAAACAGCAGAGCAAGGAAAAGAGCAGTTTTGATTTGGATTGAAGATGTATTAACTCAGAGGGATTATTTTTGCAGCCCCAGAGGCATCTTGCTGTTTTGGTAATTTTTTTGCGTATGCTAACTTTAAAATGAATGATGCCTTCTAAAATATACAGCAGCAAAAGCTACTGTGCGCTGCAGGCACAGGGGGCATGACTCGCCCTTGATCCCTGTGTGGGCATCTAGTGGCTTCCCTGAGCTGGCCCTTCCTCACCCATCACACAGGGATGATAAAGTCTAGGGGCAGGGCTGTCTTGAGGAGATTTGTGATAGCTATTCAAGCCACCGCCCACACTGCTGGCTGCTGCTGTTAATAGTAGGACCCTTTCTTCTCAACTTAGTTTTAAAAGCCTGAGTCAACGCCATGTTCTTAATTATTTTCTTTACTATCTATCACAGAATGGGTCATTGTTTCCTTTTTAATGAACTAAGTGAGAAAGGGAATAAAACAAAAATGGCTTTAGGAAATCGGAAAAGAAGTGTTGCCTGGATTACAACCTGACTCGAGGGGAGAAGACAGGTGACTGATGGCTGTATCTCCAGGTGGGTTTGCTCACCTGGGACACCTCGTCACCCAGCTTCCCTGCCGGGTCTTCACCCAGCACCGCCCTTTGCTGGGCCCTGGCCTGGAAGAGACGTGTGTTTTTGTTGTTGCTGTTGTTTGTTTGACCTTATGCCCACTGCCACCAAACACCGCTGGGCCTTGTGCACAGCTATTAACTAACAACTTAACCATCAAGAGAGAAGCACTCAAGGAGCTGTTATCCGCTGGGGCACATGTCTCAATAAAAAAAGATGTCAAAATCACTGCCTTGCGTTAGAGCAGCTCACAGCCACAAAAGGTCCTGTACATTTTTTAAATTTAAGAATACGTAGTATGAGTGGTGGGAGAGGGCTTGTGTGGAGGTACTGAGCACCCGGGAGCCCAGAGTGGGGAGATGTGGCCGGGGGTGCGGTGGGAGGGGAACATTCCATCACAAGATAAAAACCCAAGGAAGAGAGCAGGCTGGACCTTCACACGTCCTAATGTGGGCTGCGTCACTGCGTCTGTGCTGCCCACTGTGCCCTGTCTACAGTCTGCTTTGTCCCCACGGCTCCCAGGGAGGGTGAGTTCGCCCCAGCCCAGAAGGTAAGTTCCTGGCCCCCAACTGGGCGAGGCGGCCCTGCCAGCTGCTCCCTCCCTCCCTCCATGTCCCTCCGTGGAGCAAGCAAAGCCCTCCTTCCCTGGGAAGGAAGGAAAGGCCATATGACACTTCTGATCACTCCTGATCCCAGATGAACCACATGTCAGAAACAGAACCTCCCTCAGGCCCAATCTACCATTCCTGGGTTTATTCAGGTCATCTGCCAGGCAGGACGGCTTGGGCAGTGTTTCTTCGGAAGAACCTCTTTAATAACAGTAGTTGTGATAATAAAATCCGGATCATATGATTCTTATATCAGCTTATTGTGTTTGAGCAGATAGAGAAATCAATCTCGGGCTTCCCTGGTAGCACAGTGGTTGAGAGTCCGCCTGCTGATGCAGGGGACGCAGGTTCGTGCCCCGGTCCGGGAAGGTCCCACGTGCCGCGGAGCGGCTGGGCCCGTGAGCCATGGCCGCTGAGCCTGCGCGTCCGGAGCCTGTGCTCCACAACGGGAGAGGCCACGACAGTGAGAGCCCGTGTACAGCAAAAAAAAAAAAAAAAAGGAATCAATCTCTATGTACTCATCACACAGCACACAACATACAGTGTCACACACACAGTGTGAAGCATCCTGTGTGGTGCAGCCCAGAGACAGAATGTCCTGCAGTGTGGTAATGCTATCCACTGCACCATATGACGTAGGGGTACTTGCTAGAATCGTCCACTCTATCTAAACAGCCCAAACAGCAAACACCCCACAGGAGACAAATACTAGGCCTTCTGTGAAGTCGGGGGTGCAGACGCATGAGAACCTGATCAGGATCAAAAGAGAACAGAACAGACCAGGATGCATCACATACAGTGTGGATCAGCTCATTTGTGAACTTCTGTTTCTCCCGTGTGTGTATGTGCGTGCACACGTGCGAGAGTGCAGACTGGGTCACAGTGAAAAGCACATTTTTAAAATTCTGCTGTGGACTCTGATCAAAAAATTTGCAATCCCTGAGCTGGAGGGCTGGCAGTTTCTTTCCCATTTTTTGTTTCCCTCAGTGCCTGGAAAGTGTCTTCCCCCATAAATGTCCATGGGGTAAATATATGAATTAATATATCAGTGAAGGAGTCAAATTGATTGATAGGCAGCGTGGTTGCCTATTCTTCTCAACTCTCCCTGTTCCAATGACTTCCAGTCCCCAAAGCTGCAGGCAGGGGCATTTGCAAAGCTGAGGACCGAGCTCTGTCACATCCTGCAGTGCATGCTGTGGGCCTGAGCCAGGCCTGGTCCCTGGGACCTACGCTGGGACGAACACAGGTGGAGGAAAGGTGCCCAGATGATGCTACACAGCCACCAGCACCACACCTGCCCCCCCTTCTTCCTCCAGGTCCACGGGAGGGTCCAGAGGAATAGTGAGGTCGGGGCTCAGTATTGGCTCCACCAGGCTCTTCTTTGGGGGCCTATCTCTAAACAACTAGTGAGTTCTCTGGAGGGGCAAAGGCAGGTCAATAAAGAGTGGCCTGAAAAAAAAAAGAGGGGGCTTCCCTGGTGGCGCAGTGGTTGAGAGTCCGCCTGCCGATGCAGGGGACACGGATTCATGCCCCGGTCCGGGAAGATCCCACATGCCGCGGAGCAGCTGGGCCCGTGAGCCATGACCACTGAGCCTGCGCGTCTGGAGCCTGTGCTCCACAATGGGAGAGGCCACAACAGTGAGAGGCCCGCGTACCGCAAAAAAAAAAAAAAAAAGAGTGGCCTGGCTGGGACCACATGCCCGGAGGGGCTACACTTGGGGTTTCGGGGTAGTGCCCCAGGATGTTTCGAGAAAAGCCAGGTTGGAATGAGGTCTCCAGAATGGGGAGAAATGGAGGGAGGTGGGAGGAGAGGCGTTTCTAACTGGGGGTGAGGGATCCCAAGGAGGCCATCCATGGAGCACACGTCATAGGGATGGAGCACTCAGGTCACACGTCACTGTGCCCATGTGCCAAGGGGTTGGAGACCCAACTACCACCTAGTGAATAAATCTCTCCTTTATATGTTCCCTCTGCTATCTTCACAGTGTCACTGATGGTGTTTCCTGGTGATTATTTATGGAATCAACCCTGTTACATCCATAATTAGCATAAAGCGAGCATTTTAAACTTGTCGTTCTACAGTTTCAGAGAGAGTTTACCATATTCCAATTATAGTTACCATTCACTGAGTATTTATTAGGTACCGGGTATTATTTCATTCAATATCCAAAGTAACCCTGTGTGGTTATTATTACTCACTTAAAAGACTATTGAAGCTTCCAGGGGCCCTGGATTTGCCAGGGGACAGACAGCAGGGAAGAGGCAGGGGCGGATGGGGAAGCCCGTCTGCCTGAATTCGGAGCCTGCTGTCCAAGACACCATACCCACGTCCTCTCTATAAAACCTGCTCTGAGAACTGCCACGAGAGCGTGGCATAATGGATAGGTGTGTAAAATAGGATTATTTGGAGAGCTGAGGTCAAGGCAAGACGGAGGCCAGGCCATCCCTTCCCCCACTGGGTCAGAAGTTTAGAAATTCTCTGACCCTTACAGCATTTGTGAAATGAGGTAAATGGCCCAAACCCAGTTAGTAGATCCCCAGGGTTTAACATCACAAAAAATCCTCGATCGAAGCTGCCCATCCGTGCGGATATCCTCCAGGAAGCCAATGGCTGACTCTCACCCACCAGCTGGATTGTCTTCCCTCGGAGATGGAGGGCAGTGAGCAAGTGCACATGGGGGCAGATGGCAGAGAGACCCCTAATGCTTCTTCAGTGGTGCCCCCATAGCCTCCTGGCCTGGCAGAGGGCTCCTAGGCTAGCATGAAATAATACAGGGATTTTTTTCCCCGATTAAACTGAAATTAAATTAACAGAGAGAACATTCCTATTTTCAAATTCCTCCCGAAGGTTTCTTGAAGCTGTAATGCCTTCTGCCTTTGGTCTGCTAAGAGGCAGCAAAGAGAAAACCAACTGAACCAGAAGTACATTAATTCAGGGGCCAGATCTTAGCTCATTGAGCTGACTTTAAAAGTTTATTTTTTATGTGCTCCTCTGCTTATGATTTTGCAACAGATACTTGGCATATAGGAATGGTCTCTGCTAGTACTTTAATTCCTGTTTCATGTGCTGAAATTGAAAGTGTCAGAATTGGGGCAGGGAGGGGCAGTGTGACTGTAGAATGGGGCCTGACGGTGCTTTACCTTGCCAAGTTGTGAAGGTTCAAGACGATGAAGAAGGTGCCAGAGCACGAGCAGATGCTGGAGGGAGCTGGCATCATTCCTGTCTTGTGGAGTCCTTCTGCAAGTTTAAGTTGTTCGCTGCCTGAACAAGTTTGAGAAAGACTGCCTTCCATGTTGTTGCCGTCTTTATTCAGGCGGCTGTGTATGACCCTCAGGGGCACAATCTTGTCCCCTGGCCTATGGGAGAAGGTGCCTGAGCAACGTGAAGGGAAGCACGGTCCTGTCTTCTTTTACTTTCTTCATCGGCAGCAGCATCCCGGCCCCATGACCTCAGTCAGGAGGTGAAGCCATGTGTGGGTGCAGACAAGGGTAAGTGCTCAGTGGCTTAGGAGAATGAAGGTGTGATTTTCACTCTTTCCATATGACCAAGGTGGGTTGGAGGGGCTTCTGCTTTGCAGAAACAGAGAAGGAGACAATCTGTGCGTGGTCCTTTTTTTGTGTGTGTGGTACGCGGGCCTCTCACTGTTGTGGCCTCTCCTGTTGGGCTCCGGACGCGCAGGCTCAGCAGCCTTGGCTCACGGGCCCAGCCGCTCCGCGGCATTTGGGATCTTCCCAGACTGGGGCACGAACCTGCGTCCCCTGCATTGGCAGGCGGACTCTCAACCACTGCGCCACCAGGGAAGCCCTGTGCGCTGTCTTTTACACTTTCTCCCTTGAAGAGGTACGCGTCTCTTCTACCCTCGTTTCACAGACACAGCCCCACTGCATTTGAGAAAGGCTGGGTAGTGCAGCCCCGGGGCTGCAGCAGCAAGAACCACGTGCGGGACAGACAGTCTGCATCACCTGCGAGCATCTCCCTGGGCCAGGCTTCAAGCCACAAAAGGACCAAAGGGCTGACTTCTGGAGGGTCATCCAGCTGGTTGGGGAGACAGGAGAAGTCAACAAATGACACAAAGCCACTGTGTGACCATTTGAAAGGCAGCCAGAAGGCCTCTGATGCCCTCTGAAGGGCCGTGTCTCAGAGTGTGGAAGTTGACAACTTCACGGGCGAGGGGACTCGGCTTGGCCCAGGAGAGGAGCCACAGGACGAAAGCAACCCAAGAAGGAGGGGGAGGGTTCTAGGCAGGAGGGCAGAGGGGAAATTCCTCTATGGGTTCTGAGAACTGTGAGTCAGCCCAGGACAGGACGGAGGGCGGCTTTAGGGATGTGGCCAGTGAGGGAGGGAAGCAGCAACACTGGTTGAAGGGGAGCCATCTCTTTGAAGGGCTTGGAAATCACTGCAGGCTCTTATTTAGGAGGGTGCCGTATGCAAGGCCATGCTTTACAGAGATCAGCACATCAGCAGAGCAGAGGAGCCCAGCCCAGGAGGTGGTGTGAGGGGCTGAGGTCGAGCAGGAGCGGGGTCAGGGATTCAAAGGAAAGGGGAGCAATGGCTGACCACTGTTTGGACCAATTTTTCTACTGCAGAGAATTCGATGAGCTGGACAAACTAGGAAAGGGTAAAAACAAAAATGTAGGGACTTCCCTGGTGGTGCAGTGGTTAAGAATCCACCTGCCAATGCAGGGGACACGGGTTTGAGCCCTGGTCCGGGAAGGTCTCACGTGCCGTGGAGCAACTAAGCCCGTACACCAAAACTACTGAGCCTGTACTCTAGAGCCCGTGAGCCACAACTACTGAAGCCCATGTGCCTAGAGCCCATGCTCCACAATAAGAGAAGCCGCCGCAATGAGAAGCCCACGCACCACAATGAAGATTAGCCCCCACTCGCCGCAACTAGAGGAAGCCCATGTGCAGCAACGAAGACCCAAAGTAGTCAATAAATAAATAAATAAATAAATAAAACAAAAATGTGTTTGCAGGCAGAGGATAATGACCAAGGCAGGGAGAATGTGCCAGGCCACCAAGAGAAAGCCCGAGAGAGGTGACTCCAGCAGTGAGGCCACATCTCCTGCACAGCCACAGCCAACCCTGCAGCAGACCAGAGGCTGCTAAGCTAAGAAGCTCAGCAGAGCTGTGGATGCTCTCATGGGACAGGGACAAAAATGGATGCAGAACATGCTAAGAAGAAGGTGTCCACCAAACACTCCCCATTTCAGATGGAGCCCAAGACGCAGTGAGCAAGTTAGACAGGGCTGGACATCAAAGCCCCAAGTCACAGCACCACGGCTGGCTTTGCACTAGCTGTCCCTGCTGCATCCGAGTGCTCTTCCCCTTTCTAACTGCGAGAAAGAAAAACTACAGGTCACTCTCTCTCTCCAACAAAGATTCAAAAACCCAACACAAAATTTTAGCAATCTGAACCTAGCAAAATATATATAAGATAGTGTACCAAGATCAAGTATCAAAGTTAGTTTGTTAGTCTGACATTTGAAAATCAATCAAGGTAATTTATCACATTAACAACTAATGAAGAAAAAACTATATCATCACCTCAATAGAATAAGAAAAAGCATTTTGTAAAATCCAATGATTATTCATGATTTTTAAAAAAGAATACAACAAACTTGCAATGGAAACTTCCATACCTGATTAAAAATACAGTAAACATTATATTAAATGATAAAATTAAGTTTTCCTTTCTGAGGTTGAAAAAGAGATAAGTCTGCTCACCACCTAAATTTCTATTAAACATGACACTGGAGATCTCAGTCAGTGAAATAAAGCATATAAAATATGTAGAAATAAAATGTATACAGGTTAGAATGAAAGAAATAAAACTGTCATTATTTTCAAATTACATGATATTATATGTAGAAAATCCAAAAGGATCTATATGTAAACTATTAGAATTAATTATTAAGTTCACCAAGGTCTCTAAATATCAACAAACAATTATCAAATGAAGTAAAAGAAGTCTTTAGTTCAAATAGCTAGCAATAAATCTAACAAAAGTTATGCAAATCTTCTGTACAGAAAACTGTAAAACATTTGAGAGAAACTGAAAAATTAAGCGAATGGAACAATATACCATATTCATGGATTGAAAAACTAGAGTTGCTGCTTCTTTTCAAAATGTTTTATATAGATTTAGTGAAATTGTAATCAGTGTCCCAGCAGCATTTGTTGTAGAAACTGACAAGCCAATTCTATTATTTTATATCGAAATGTTAAGGTCTAGGGATTGCTAAAACAGACTTGAAAAAGAAGCAAAAAGTTGGAAAACAAACACAACTAGATATCAAGACTTACTGTTACCAAGTCCAAGCTCGTCCTGCTTGTTGCATGACAGGCCAATAAATAGAGAGACAAGTTGTTGGGACAAGGACTAGGGACTTTATTTGGAAAGACAGCAATCGGGGAAGATGGTGGACTCGTGTCCCAAAGGACCATATTCCCCAAGTTAGCGTTCAGGCTTCTTTTATACTAAAAGGGGAGGGGTTAAAGTCCTGGTTCCAGCCAGGATGTATTCATTTCTTCCTTCCTGTAGCCATTCACAGGTGGGCCTGGTCAGGATGTTTCCTGTGAGCTAAACAAAAGTATTTTAGCTTAACGCTCATTACCTTGGAGGCAGGGTTCCCAGAGATGAGCCATTGTGTATAATTTAAGCTTATAGGCAGCATCCTTTTAGTGATGAACCTGTAATAGAATACAAAGTTTATTCCCTCTTACATTATCGTAAGGTGACAGTAAGACAGTGCACTATTTTAGCATGAACGTGCAGATAGACCAATGGACCAGAGCAGAGTCAGGAAATAGACCTACATTGGAAGGACACACGATGAATGACAAAGGTGGCATGTAACAACGGGGAAGGGATTTTTTAAAAATAAGTAATGCTGGGTCAATGTGATACCCATTTGAATATCCCAAAAATAATAATCTCAGCTTTTATCATTCATAGAAAGCAGGTGGACTGCAGATCAAAATGTGAAAGATAAAATAATAAGGCTTGTAGAACATTAGAGAATGTCTGCATGACTTCAAGGTGAAGAGCCGCAAAGGAAAGATTTATAAATTGGACTATATTAACATTCATGACTTCTGTTCATCAAAATACACCATTAAAAGAATGAAAAGATGTCTGCAGCATTTAAAATAAAATTTCATATCAAGACCATATAAAGGATGCCTACAGATCAGTGTGAAAGGGACAGACATCCAGTAGAAAAATTGGCAAAAGATCTGAATGAGCACTTCACAAATGAGATTATTCAAATACCATAATAAACGTATGAAAAGGTACTAAACCTTATTAACCACCAGGGAAATTCACATGGAAACCATAATGAGATCCCAGCTCACAACCACCAGAAGAGTTTGCATGGAACGACTGATGGTGCCCCGACTCAAGGAAGGTGTAAAGCCACAGGCTGGTGAGAGTGTCAGTGGGATCAGCCACTGGGACAGCAGTCTGTCACACATCGAGCCATGTTACCCTGTGACCCAGCAATCCTACTCCTGGGTTTGTCTGCCCTGTCCCTGAGACACGTAACAGTTAAAACCAAAAACAAGCCAAATGCTCCTCAATAGAACAGACTAATTGTAGTATATTCATACAACAGAATCCTCTACAGCAATGAAAGTATGCTGTGTGCAATCACATAACCATAATGTTGAACAAAATAAGCCAGAAACAGAGGAACACATACTGTTTAAATTTTTACATAAAGGTTAAAAACAGGCCAGAGTAACTCAGGTATTAGAAGTGAGGTAGTGATGACTTTCGGAAAGAAGGGGTCACATGGGGACTCTGGGGTTTCATTCATGCTGTTTTGTCTTTATCCAGGTGGAATGACGTGGGGTGAATTTCACTTGTGCAAATGCACTGGGCTGTACCCACACGGCTGGTGCATAGTTTGGTGTGTCTGTTATATGTCAACCAAAGGTTATTTTTAAAAAGGAAGAGGTGAACCTTGAGGTCCCTATATCACCCCCAAATAAAATCTATGGTGTCATTTAAATGTTTACTTTTAAGAAATTCATGCTTTAACATCCACCCCTCCCCACCACACACACACACGCGCACGCGTGCGCGCACACACACAGACACACATTTGCAGATGATCTCGTTAAAAATAAAAGTACATGCCTGGATTTGACACCCTCTGTGAAGGTAATGCCAAGGCCAGCAGTGCTCCTCCCAACAATCAGAACCGTTGGTCGCCAGCAACAGCCCGGCAGAAACTACCTTACTTCCTGCTCACAGCAGCTGGCAGGCAGACCATTTTTGTTCCCATTTCAATGCTGAGGAAACAGGAGGTTCAGTGACACCTCCCGGTCCTGGCACAGACCGAGGCCTGGCTGTTGAACCCCTCCTCTATGATTTTTCTTGAAGGCCCACGGCCTCTCCCTGGGGATCAGGAGGCTCACCCAGGCCGGCCCTTCCCAGGAATGGTATTTACTTATATAGCAGATAACAGGATGCAGCCGTTGCTCGGTGTACAACACGGCAGAGGGGACAGTGGCCACTCTGAACAGGGGACTGGCCTCTCCACCAGTCCCAGCTGCCCCTTTGGGGTTTCCTTCTCATTTTTCTTTTGCACCACCTGGGAGAATCTGAAGGGTCCCACCCACGATTGTGAGCCTGAAGGTCTTTGCGAGGCCCCTGGGCAGACTTTTTTTCATCTCTCAGACTTCAACTCACGCCTCCTCCTATCACATCTGAAACCTCTGAACAGAATAAACCCACATTCCTTTTAGGTGAGATAGCAAGTTCCAAATGTGAAAACAGCTTGCAAAAAAATGTGCTAGAATAGTTTGAAAATGGTTTGTACTTGAAGGAATGCAGGGAGGGTGAGGTTTTCAAAACTGATCTTTGCTTTGAGAGAAGAGTTGCTTTCAGAAATTTCTCTGCTCAATCCTTGGCAGATGTGCTTTTTTTATTCTTACAGGAAGAAAAGTCACAAAAGGGAGGAAAGGGAAAGCCCTCCCTTCCCTTCCTCTGACCCCCATACTGCATACCTCCTGGGTCTAGCCCAGATGCAACCTTCACTTTAATCTGGGTCCCTGCTCCAGCCCCCAACCTCACTCCTCCCTCTGAACCTCTTACTGTCTGTGTATTTCTTTTGAAACAAGGTTTTCTATTGCATCTGCTTATCTTCCAAAGAAGATTGTGAGCTATGAGAGTACTTAACAAAGATTAAATGGACACTTAGCACCAGAAGCATTTGGTAACTAAATGAATGTTTATATGTATAACTGCATGCATTTCAGACGAGAAATTTTTAAAATTCTAATTAGGATGCCTTTGGCTGCAAGAAACAGAAAATTCTGATTCCAATGTCCTCCTCAGTTAGAAATGTATGATCTCATGTGACTAGATGACCCAAGGTGAGACAGGTCCTAGTTTAGCTAATCTGGCAACTCGACAATACCTTTGGGGACCAGAGACCTTCCTCTTTCTACTCTGCTACCTTCTACAGGATGGCTTTGTCCCCATGGACAACTGCCCTCATGGTGGCAAAATGGCTGCACAGTTCCAGGCATCTCATCCAAAGCAACAATGTCCAGAAGAAAAAGGACTGTCTTTTCCTTGTGCATTTTTTAGTTGTGCAAAATCTTTCTCAGAACCACCCACACACACACACGAAAACTGACTCTCACATCTCCTTGGCCAGGAATTGCCCATTCTGAAACAATCAGCAAGGGGAATGGATGGCTGTAGATGGTTTATAGTCTAGAGTTTAGGATTTGCCCTGAGCTGAGGATAGGATCACCTTCCCAGTGGGAGAGACCCAAACAGAGCTGGGGCTCTGTTAGCAAAGAAAATGAAGGACCATTTGGGAGAAGGCAAAGCAATGTCTGCCACACTGGGATAGAGGTTTCTCCAAAGAAGAAGTGCAAATGGGCAATAAACACAGGAAAAAATGCTCCACACTATTAGTCATCAGGGAAACACAAATCAAACCACAATGAGATACTACTTTATACCCATTAGGGTAGTTATAATAAAAAAGAAAGGAAAAGTGAAGAGGTAGAGAAATGGAAACCTTTGTTTATTGCTGGTAGGAATGTAAAATGGTCCAAATGCTGTGGAAAACAGCTTGGTGGTTTCTCAAAAGGTTCCACATAGAATTATCCTAAGAGCCAGCAATTCAACTCCAAAGTATATATGCAAAAGAATGGAAATCAGGGACTCAAACAGATACTTGCACACCAGTGCTCATAGGAGCATTATTCACATAAACCAAAAGGTGGAAATGACCCATGTGCCCACAGCCAGGTGAGCAGATAAACAAAATGCAGTATCTGTGAGATAATAGAAAATATATATTGGTCTCTGCCCCCCAGTTTCCAACACAGAGCTCCTAAAATCCTTATAATTTTCTAAGTGATAATAAGAGCAATAGAAGCGGTTTTTTTTCTAATGAGGCCACTCTGGGTGGGCATCTGGCTGGCTCCTGGATGGGGGCTGGTCACCAGAAAGATGAAGCCATGATTAGAAGCTTGCATTTTTCAGCCACTTCATCCCCACCCTCCATCCACCAGAGAGGAGGGAGGGGCTGGGAATGGAGTTAATAATTGCTCATACCTACAAGAGGCAGCCTCCATGAATCCTAGCAGTAGGGGTTTGGAGAGCTTCCAGATTGGTGAGCACATCCACATGGGGCGGGTGATGCACCCCAACTCCATGGGGATAGAAGCTCCTGTGCTCAGGACCCTTCCAGACCTCACTCTATGCATCACTTCATCTGGTTATTCATCTGTATCCTTCATCATGTCCTTTAATAAACTGGCAAACATAAGTTAATGTTCCCTTGTTTCTCTCTAGCAAATTAATCAAACAGGAGGAGGTTTTCATGGAAACTTCCAGTTTGTAGGCAGGTTGGACAGAAGTGGTGGGTCACCGGGGAACCTAGTATTTACAATTGGCATCTGAAATGGGGGGGCAGTCTTGTGGGACTGAGCCCAATACCTGTGGGATCTGACACTATCTCCAAGTAGATCATGTCAGAATTGAGTTAAATTGGAAGACACCCAGCTGGTGTCACAGAGAATTGCTTGGTGTGGGGAAAACCCCTACACATTTGGTGACCAGAAGGGAAGTGTTCTGTGGGAAAGTAAAGGAGAAACACACAGGGAGAGGAAAGACTGTAGATTTTACACACACACACACACACACACACACACAACAGGAAATAAAGAGCTAACAATAATGCTTTATATACTTTAAATTATTATAAGAAATAGTTATTTTTCAATTTCCATTTATCTTTTTCCCATTTATTATGTTTTATTTACTAAACATTTTCAGTTTCTTCCATTCCCTTAGTTTCAACATGTTTATAGTTTTGATTTGGCCTTGTTCCAGTTAATGGCATGATAGACAGCTCCCCCCTCCCCTCCCCCTCCATCTTTCCTTCTTCCTTCCTTCCTCCCTCCCTCCCTTCTCTCTCTCTCCCTTCCTCCCTCCCTCCCTCCCTTCCTTCCTTCTTCTCCTTTCTTCCTCCTTCCTTTCCTTCTTTCACCTGTGTGTCCCCTGCCCACAGTGCTCCGACCTTTGGACCAGAGCTGTCAAGTCTTGACTCTTTTGGGCTCCATGGTCCCAGCGTCTGATTAGCTTGACGTGACCCGGACCCAGCTTGCTGAGCAGAGGGGAGGGCACCTCTCAACCCTCCTCACCACAGTGCATGGAGGGGGGCTGGGGGGTGGCAGGAGGCGGTGGGGAGTGCTGGCTGTTCCCCTCTAGCTTTCCCTGTGATCTCTTTACCCTAAAGCCCTGCTGGTTCTGTTCCCTCCTGTCAGAAGCTAAGGGGCAGCTCAGAGTGGAGCTTACTGTGCTCGGTTTCCTATCTTGGTCCCTAAACCTCAGGTTGAAACCTTTTTCCTGCCCCCGCCTTCTTCCTAAACCCTTTCGCATCTCCGGGCCCAATCCCACACGTTTAGTGATCCCAGGAGGAGTGGGCTGTAATCGGTGGATACTAAAAAAAAAAATTCTGAGAAGAAAAGATAGAAGCAAATTCACATATACCAAAGTATCAAATTTAGGGAGGGATTTCTGTCCATTTGTGTCTCTTGAGCTTACAGAGCAGGTGAATGCAAAGAGCCAGCATCCACCAGACGCTCACTCTGTAGGCAGACGAAATAGACTCCCAGTCCAAAGGCAGGGAGGCCGGTCTGTGTGGACGGAGGGAGCCAGGAGCAAAGGAGGTCTCAGTGTAGTCCAAGAGCTCGTACCCCCTTCAGTGGGAGGGGCGAGGCAGCAGGAGACAACGGCCCCGCCGCCTGTCGGTGGCATCACTTGGCCCCTCCAGTAAACACAGCTGTAAAGGGGTCCTCAGTACGGATGATGACTTGCCAGCATGGGGTCCAGTCTGTGTCCTTCTCCCAGCCTCGGTCACGGATCCCTTCTATGAGCGCAGGAAGACATCCTGGGCCGTGCACTCCTTGGGGATCACTGCACTGACTCACGTATAATGGACCAGAAACACATCCTCCCAGGTCTATTACTCACATGGAAGCAGCTCTGGGAACTTCCCCAACCCCAGAAGGCAGTGATTTCTTAGTTCCCACAGCCCAGCTGGACCTAATCAGAGCCCCCAGCCCATCCCCAGGGGCACAGTTTTGCTCTTGGGGGCACAGGGGCAAAAGCTGTTGGAAAGCTGAACTGGCACAGGCCATGGGGACCGGGAACACAGGACACAGAACCCAGACTCGGCAGTATGTCCTCGGCCTCCCGGCTTCGCGTTTGGGGAAGAATCAGTAAAGGTCACCTGCACACCACTTGAGCAGATCTCCAGTTTCCAGAAGGGGAGAGTTCCCAGAGGTCCTGAGACCAGCACCCAAGAGGGGCCCTGCCTTCGGCTTAGAGATCAAGTGGGCTGCCCTCCAAGTGGTCCCAAGGGGATGTGCTCCCACTTCTGCGAATTTCCCCCTCCACTTCCACAGCAGGGAGAGATGCTGAGTCCTGGGGAAGGGTGGGGGGCAACTGCTGCCCACTGCCTATTAGCACGTAGGAGGGGGCCAGACTATTTCCCTGGAGAGGGGCTCAGCTCTGGCCCAGCTACATCCCAGCTCTGTGACCCTAGCAAGCTCCTGAAACTTGTGGAGCGTTGGCCACTCATTCGTAAAACGAGGAAAATCATGTCTCCCTTTATTCAGTTATCATGAAGATTAAATAAGATTATGCATTTGAAGCAGTCAGCATACCCTGGCCGTGGTAAGCAGCTCAGTAAATAACAGCTGTTGGGGCTTCCCTGGTGGCGCAGTGGTTGAGAGTCCGCCTGCCGATGCAGGGGACGCGGGTTCGTGCCCCGGTCCGGGAAGATCCCACATGCCTCGGAGCGGCTGGGCCTGTGAGCCATGGCCGCTGAGCCTGCGCGTCCGGAGCCTGTGCTGTGCAATGGGAGAGGCCACAACAGTGAAAGGCCCACGTACCGCAAAAAAAATAAATAAATAACAGCTGTTGGTAGTAGTACCAACACAAAACCCCTAAAACGCGGAAGAGTCTCAGAAGTGAAAACTCTTAGAAGGGAATAAACCCCAGGGGTCGCTAGTCCATCCTCAGCCGAAGTCCCTGCTCCTCCCCTCTCTGCCCAGCTGAGGCCTCTGCTTTCCGAGCAGCCATGTCTCCCACACCCTGGGAATAAGACCACAGGCTTAGGCGAGGTGGCTCAAGCTTGGAATGTAACCCTTCTGCAGGCAGGCTGAGTCCAGCGACACTATTCACCACTTAAAGTTCATCTTGTATTTTTCGGCTTCATGTGTGTCTTGTGTCTCCAACTACAGTTAAGCTCTGGAGGTAGGGACTAGGTTTGTGCTGCATATGGGGCTCCCTACTCCGATCCTGAGCTGACTTGTCGTTACTAAGCCTTGCTGTTAGCTTGGAAAACTATTTTGCATTTCACTGGGGCTTAGCAAATGATAAAATAAATATAGAAATGTATTTTCTCTGTCATTAGGTAGTCTTCCTGTTCTGAGAAGCTTCTTCCTGTTGAGATAAAGGGGAAAGTTTAGAGACAGTCTCCTGATGATTTGGCAACCCTAGATCTTGAGGCGGCTGGGGCAATTCTAGAACTGCTACAGAGGTGGGATGGAGGGTCACCAATTTGATCGGGAAAGGACATTAGGGGAATAAAGTGTGCAGTCCTTAGCGTCTGGCGGAGAGGAACAAGGACACTTGCTTACATACAACGCACTTGCTATTATCACCTCTACTTGACCCTACTCGGTACTATTACAACTTTAAAATATCAAAATGCAAGAGCAAGGTCAAACACCTTCTATGAACTTCCACTGGGCATCTGGAGGGAATGATTATTCTTACAAACACTTTCAATCTCTTTTACACTGAGACTGGCCTATATGCGGGCACCAGAGCAAATAGTACAAGAGAAAGAGGCTTTTCTCCCAGATGCACAACTGGGTTGTCTCCACCTCAGCCCCCAAGTTCACTCACACAGGGGGACAGTCTTACACAGGCAACTGAAAACAAAGAATTGTAGGCAGCCCTTGTTTTTACTTACGTCATTTTCATCGTGACCATGGTGGTTTTGAAGGTATTCATTCCAGATTTCTGGGCTTCGCTATTTGTTTTCCCCGGATTCCCTCAGAGTTTCAGCAATAATTAATGACCCCATTAACATGTTCAGTACCCCTTACCATTATTTATTAATCCAGCTTTAGAAGTGATGGGCCTGTCCTGGGGGGAAGTGGTGGCAGGGTTCCCGATGGGGGCAATTTCTCTGCCTCCCCAGGGTCTTTCTCAAAAAGCCTCATGTCAGGCTTTGGGAACTGCGGCTGGGAAGAAATAGAGGCCTTGTTTCACTTCATCTTGGCCTGTACTTCAGAAAGACACTGTGAAATTTTCAAGTGATGGATTTTCACCATGTTCTAAAATAGGAATTGCTGAAGTGGGACAAGAGGGTCTTCTCTGAAAATCAAAACCTGTGAAAGCAGCCGTGCATGTGTCGTCAGGAAAAGCACCACTGACGCGGTGAATTCCACTTCTTTGACAACTGTCAATGAGCCCAGGCCTTCGAATCCTTAAAAAACTACAAATAGAACTACCATATGACCCAGCAATCCCACTACTGGGCATATACCTTGAGAAAACCATAATTCAAAAAGAGTCATGTACCACAATGTTCATTGCAGCTCTATTTACAATAGCTAGGACATGGAAGCAACCTAAGTGTCCATCAACAGATGAATGGATAAAGAAGATGTGGCACATATATACAATGGAATATTACTCAGCCACAAAAAGAAACGAAATTGAGCTATTTGTAATGAGGTGGATAGACCTAGAGTCTGTCATACAGAGTGAAGTAAGTCAGAAAGAGAAAGACAAATACCATATGTTAACACATATATATGGAATCTAAGAAAAAAATTGTCATGAAGAACCTAGGGGTAAGATGGGAATAAAGACACAGACCCACTAGAGAATGGACTTGAGGATATGGGGAGGGGGAAGGGTAAGCTGGGACAAAGCGAAAGAGAGGCATGGACATATATACACTACCAAACGTAAGGTAGATAGCTAGTGGGAAGCAGCCGCATAGCACAGGGAGATCAGCTTGGTGCTTTGTGACCACCTAGAGGGGTGGGATAGGGAGGGTGGAGGGAGGGAGATGCAAGAGGGAAGAGATATGGGAACATATGTATATGTGTAACTGATTCACTTTGTTATAAAGCAGAAACTAACACACCATTGTAAAGCAATTATACTCCAATAAACATGTAAAAGAACAAAACAAAACAAAACAAAACAAAACAAAAGCAATTGCTTTCTAAGAAAATCATCCAGACTGTGGAGGCTCTGGCCCTGCTTCCCAAAGCCTGTCTGTGTGTTGAACGCCATCAGCCACTGACCTGAGCATTTCTCTTGGGCTTCTGTCCCAGCTGTCCAGCTGGGATGTCATAGGATCTCACTAATTACCCCCCCTTCCCTCCTCCAGGTACACAAAGCCACAGGGCACCAACAGCACCTATTTTTCTAGCCCAATTGGTGGTGCTCAGCACAGTGTTTTATATTCCCCGAGGTGCTTACATCACGCCCCACTTGATGGGACCAGTCCCCAGCATTCACCTGGGCTCTTCCATTCTCAGTTCTTTGGAGTCTCTGGACCACGTTTCGGCATCTCATCATCACCTCCAGGTAGAGGGAAGTGGAGGAGGGGCCCTGGAAGGAGGAGGGCAGGAAGGGGCTCTCAGCAGAGCCACAGACCAGCACCCAGCTTGCCCAGAGCTGTGACACCTCCACTCCATTCAGAGACAGATCTCTAGTTTTCTGACCAAAAATAGTGAGGAAATGGGATCCCTAGATGGAAATGTGTCCTTCAATAAAAGGAAACCGTTGTCTGCATGAGGCTCTCGATTCTGCCTGCCCTGGCCTGGCATTCTGGTTCGGCCATGGCAGCCAATGCCCTAAAGTCACCAGGCAGAGGCTTCCTAAAGTCACCAGGCAGAGGCTTCCTCTTCTTGGAGACTGAGGTAGTGAGGGTTCTGACCTCACAAGGGTTTCTGGGAGGAGCAAATGAAGCAATGCTTGGGGAACACTTAGCAGCAGACAGAAAGCATCAGTAAGTAATACCCGAGGATTTTCAGTCATTCATTCTAATTACGCTTTCCCATGTTAGTTGGCGTTTCCTGCACAATTTCTGTGTCCTTGTCCCTACTGGTTGGTAAGGGATCAGTGCACACTGAACACATGTGAGCATCACCCAGATAGGTACGAACATGATGGAAACCAGTCAGGGAGGAGATTGATTGTCACCACCCTCCCAGCATGGTCTGAAAACCAGACAAACGGAGTTGAAAACAAACAGCATCAGTCCTAAGCCAATCTCGCTTCCAGAAAGGTTTCTTCCTCGACTCCTAACATTTTGCATTTAGCCCAACACAGGCTCCGCGCACTGACTCTTGAGTAGAAACCAAGTCACTGACTTACCGGCATCTTCTCTTCCAACACAGGCCACTGAGCGCTGCAACGTCCCCCCCCCCCCAACCCACACACATGAGCAGTCAGCACAGTGTTAGCCTGAGGCCAGCACCGCCTTTGGGGCAGCAGGGAAGTGAGAATCCCTGCAGAGGGCGGGTTCCCGTCATTCACTCGTCCTGCCCTGCTCAGCTCCCGGAAGTTTTTTCTCTCCGCTGCTCAGAGCGGGTCACCCGGGCTCCGCTTTGAGCTGTTCCCCAGCCTCCCCACTTCCATGCAGCCAGAAGATGCCGAGTGCCCAGGATGGGTTGGGGAGGGGAGCGCCAGCCTGGCATGTGTGTAACAGGAGTACAGGGAAGCTGCAAGGCTGGGCCGTGAGGAGATGCAAGCTGATGAGGTGGAAGCCGTGTCTGCTCCCTGCCTGGGTGCGACTGAACCTTCTAGAGCCCCCGTGCCCCACACCCCATACCCGAGGGAGCCGTGATTTGCCTGTGTGAGTGTCATAAAACCTTAAAATGCTCCGACGAATGATGCCTGATACACAGCAGAAGCTTACTCATGTTGCTGTTATTGTTACTCTTTTTCCAATAATTTGATCCAACACAAGCAAAGAATGTGGGAGATGTACAGACAGATAGACTAGCTTCTCAGCTAGATTTGCTGTGAAGACAAGCAAGGCAGGTGGGAGAGGGATTACAAACCATGTGTGGCTCCTTGGAATCTGCCCAGGATTCCCTCCCAGTTTGTTAGGACAGAAAGGAAGGGACCCTGCAGCTTAGAAGCAAAGCAAAGGTAAGGACCTTGGTGGTTTGGGAATTACGTATGAAATGCCTGGGATGTGGCTTCTTCTCCCAGGGGCTGTGTACAGTCATTTGCAGGTTTGAGGCCGGGGGAACTGCCATGTCCTGGGCTTTAGCCTCAGTCTTTGGCTTTTGACTACAAACCACACCGAGCGGGGCCAGGCAGCAGGCAGCTCTTCTCCACCTTGGGAGCCAAGATGGGGCCCCTGGGGTGGGTGTGCCCTCCTGAGGACACCAGCTGCAGGGAGGCCCCATTCAGAGGAAAGGGGGACACAGATGGTCACCCCTCCAGAGGTGATGTGGGGTAGAGAGAGGGCTTAGGGTTGGACAGATCTGAGTTCCAGCCGTGGAAATCCCTCCTTAGCACTCAGACATTTCTCTGACCCTCGGTTTCCTCCTTTATGGTGGTAGTAATAATGCCTGCCTCAGGGTCATTTAGAGAACAAGTAAACCCAGTGCAGAGGAAAGGCCTGGAGCAGAGGAAGTGTGGGGCGAGCATGCAGCACAGCACCCGTCCCCCACCCCCATCAGGGACAGTGAGCCTGCTGGGCCAGCGGTGACCTTTCCAAGATGGCACACCTAGCAAGTGGTGCAGCTCAGAGAAGAGCCCATAGCATCAGGCATCCGTGGTCTTCCGACAGACGACATGTACTCCCCTCCCTTCCCCGAGACTCCATGTACTGCCCTGAAGACACCAACAGGATTGCAGAATTGGTGCTTTCCCTGCCCCCCCACCCCACCCCTGCATCTCTGCACCACACTGGATGATCTTCATGATGCAAAGTGTGTCTCCAGGTGGGGTAAGTTGCTTCATCCCCAAGGATGCAAAAATTCCAAACATTCTGGCAGGCAAAGACTTGATGGCCATCCCTGAGCAGAGTATGTTTCTAAGAAAGAAAACAGGAGCTTCTTGCTGAACATGCTAAATGTCAGGGATGAGCCCTAAGTTCAGGGCTAAGTGGTTCAGAAAAAGAGAAGAAGAGGGTGGCCTTAAAGCTACTGTGGGACCAGGGCCACAGCTGGAGGTGGGAACCACCGGGGAGGGCTCTTGTGTTGGCAGGCCTAGAGAGGAAGCTCTGGGAGGTTTCACCTACTCATTCCACACTGACTGAGTGCCTGGCTCCATCCTAGGGGCCAGGAAACATCACTGTGAATGAGGTCACAGGGCGCCTGGTCTCATGAGACTTACACTCCAGCTTGGGGTGCGCAGCATACATCCAACAGGTAAATTAATAAACAAGAAGCTGTTATGCTGTGGAAAATGCTGCACATGCTGTGCTGGAGTGGGTGCCCTTTCAGGTAGGCAGGAGGACTCCCTGGAGGAGCTGACAACTGAGACTAAGCTGAGTCATGAGAAAGCTGAGAGAAAATGGAGTCCTGTCTATGCAGCCGGGAAAGATTATACAAACTTAAACCCAGAACTCTATATTCTGAGACCTTCACGGCTCTGGAAGATGTTATAGTGTATAATTTATAGTTAGTTTGTAAAGTTAACTAGTTTTTAAAAACTTTTTAGTAACTTCCAGGTGAGAGACCAACATTGCATTCTACAACATTCTGATGCTGAGCTGTCTCCTAAAATATGTACACAACCAGGCGGCCCCCAAAAGATCCTTCTGTGGATGCAGTGAGTGTCAGTGGGTGTGAAGGACCCTGTGGACCATGCACGTGAAGAGGCCAGGTTAAAGAAAGTCACTCCAAATCAGGGATCATTTGGTTACAAGAAACAGGAACCCACTTGAGGAAGCTCAAGTAAAGACTAACTTAATTTGAACAGTCGGGGTGTCATACGGACCCCAAGGTGGGCGAGATCTAGGAACTGAAAAGCCTACAGAGCCAAGAACTCCCCTCTCAGAGGCCACGTGGGTATTGTGGTTTTTTTAAATTTAATATGTTTACAATACTAGTCACCTGTGGGGTTGCTTTTCATAATTTTTTATTGAGGTAAAATCTATATAGCACAAACTTTGTCATTTGACCATTTAAAATTCCAGCACCCCTGCCATGTCGGGTTCTGATGTTTGTCCCATCTCTTCAAATTAAGTGTTTGCCTATTGGTATCCCTTCATTTTTTCTTGACACCCAGACATGATGTGGCACTGCTGTAAGGGGGTCTTTAGTGATGCCATGAGGTGCGGGAGGGAAGGCATTCCACTGTCCTGATTCGTTTTCTGTCTTTTAGTGAATATGTGCCCCTGGGCCATGAATTTCACAAGGGCTGTTCAGTGTTTTTCTCCTTTCTTGGATGGAGCAGGGTGGCTAGAGCTGGCTGCAGTTGGATATTCCCCTTTTCCAGGTCAGTTAGGCTCTAGTTAACTAGTTTCCCCTGAGGGCAGGCCTTCGTATATTTCAAACTGGTCCCTTTTCCCCTCTCCCTGCTAGAAGCCGAAGGGCATTTCCCCTGGACATTCACAGTGAGAACCTGGTCAAGTTCAGGTCTATGAGTTATTTTGAGTTAACTGTTGTAAATGGTGTGAGGTAAAGGTCCAAATGCATTCTTTTGCATTTCTCAGCAGCATTTGTTGAAAAGACTTCCCTTTCCCCATTGAATGATTTTGGCATCCTTGTCAATGATCAGTTGACCAAATATACGAGAGTTTATTTCTGGGCTCTCTATTCTATTCCATTGGTCTCTATGTCTGTCTTTGTGCCAGTAGTACACTGTTTCGATTACTATAGCTTTTGTAATAAGTTTTGAAATCAGATGGTGTGAGACCTTGTTCTTATTTTTTGGGATTGTTTTTGACTATTTGGGGTTTTTATCAATTTATTTTGTTACTTTGCATGTGCGATGTGTTCCTGTTTCTTGGATGTCTTGTAATTTTTTGTTGAAACCCAGACATTTGAATCTTATAAAGTGGTAAATCTGGAAATCAGATTCTCTCCCTTCCCTACGGTTTGCTGGATTTATTTTCCCATGTGAAAGCTATAGCGGTCTGTTTGTTTGGTGACTTTCCCTAACTAGTTTTGCAGAGACTGAATTCCTTGTCATGTGTGGCCACTGAAGTCTCTGTTCTTTAGTTTTATGCAGTTAGTGTTTTCACAGAGATTTCCTTAAGTGCTAGGGGCTAAAAAACCAAAACCAAAACCAAAGAAACACAAAAATCACTTCTCCGAGTCTTTGCCAGGTGGCTCTGTGCCAGGTCACTCCTTCAACACTGAGCCAGGCTTGCACTGAGCCTAGAGATCAGCCCCAAGTTAAGCTTAGGGTCTTTTCATGTCCTGTCTCTCTGGCCCTGGGCATATGCATAGGCTCCAGAGTCTTAATTTTAATCCTTTTAAATGTCCTAATTTCCCAAAGAAACTCTCAAGCTTTTGCTTCCGGGTCTTAGGCACTCTGTAGACGTGTTAGACAGTCTGTTTATGTTTCCATCATAATCTTTTGCCCCAGGTAGCTGTGGGTTGATAGTTCATCTTGCAGTGTTTTCAAGCAATACCTGCTGCTTTCCTGGCCTGAGTTGTGAGTCAGGCAAAACAGCCATTGTTTCCCTTGTGTCAGTTCTCCAGGTAGCCCCTGGAGAGGTTAGAACAGACACCCACAATAATCAGCAAGGATCCCACACTGGTAATGTGGCTGCTGTCTTTGAGACCCCTGCCGAGTGGGGGAGGCAGGACTAAGACAAGGGAAATGCTGCTGACCCGTCCCACCATGTTGAAGCCATCTTTTTATTTTTATTTTTTGATTCAGCATGTGCTTGGTTGCCGTAAACTTTGTCTATTTTCTAAAGTCCTGACAAAGTTGGGTCTGGCTGTTTCTGCTCATTTTTTGTTTGTTTGTTTGAATTTAATTAATTAATTTTTATACAATTTTAAAGGTTACTTTCCACTTACAGTTATTACAAAATATTGGCTATACTGCCCATGTTGTACAATATGTCCTTGAGCCTGTATTACACTCAGTAGTTTGTACTTCCCACTCCCCAACCCCTATATTGCCTTTCCCTGATTCCCTCGCCCCACTGGTAACCACTAGTTTGTTCTCTATATCTGTGAGTCTGCTTCTTTTTGGTTATATTCACTAGTTTGTTTTAGTTTTTAGATTCCACATGTAAAGGATATCATACAGTATTTGTCTTTCTCTTTCTGACTTATTTCACTTAGCATAATGCCCTCTAAGTCTTCTTTTTTAAGGCTGAGTAATATTCCATTGTATATATACACCACATCTTTATCCATTCATCTGTGATGGGCACTTAGGTTGTTTCTTGGCTATTATAGTGCTGCTATGAACATTGTGGTGCATATATCTTTTCGAATTAGTATTTTTGTTCTTTTCGGATATATACCCAGAAATGGAATTGCTGGGTCATATGGTAGTTCTATTTTTAGTTTTTTGAGAAACCTCCATACTGTTCTCCATAGTGGCTGCACCAATTTACATTCCCACCAACAGCATAGGAAGGTTCCCTTTTCCCCACACCCTTCCCCACACACTTGCCAACATTTGTTATTTGTGTTCTTTTTGACGATAGCCATTCTGACAGGTGTGAGGTGATATCTCACTGTGGTTTTTTTGTTTTTGTTTTGTTTGTTTTTTTATTTTATTTTATTTTTTTGGCTGTGCTGGGTCTTTGTTGCTGTGCGTGGGCTTTCTCTAGTTGCGGCGAGTGGGGGCTACTCTTCATTATGCTGAGCAGGCTTCTTATTGTGGTGGCTTCTCTTGTCAAAGAGCTCTAGGCATGCAGGCTTCAGTAGTTGTGGCATGTGGGCTCAGTAGTTGTGGCTCACGGGCTCTAGAGCGTGAATTCTGTAGTTATGGTGCATGGGCTTAGTTGCCCCGCGGCATGTGGGATCTTCCTGGACCAGGGATAGAAGCCGTGTCCCCTTCACTGGCAGGCGGATTCTTAACCACTGGACCACCAGGGAAGTCCTCACTGTGGTTTTGACTTGTATTTCCCTGATGATTAGCGATGTTGAGCATCTTTTCATATGCTTGTTGGCCATCTTCATTTCCTCTTTGGAAAAATGTCTATTGAGTTCTTCTGCCCATTTTTAAATCAGGTTGTTTGTTTTTTTGAGCTGTTTATATATGTTGGATATTAATCTCTTATTGGTCATGTCACTTTCAAATATTTTCTCCCATTCAGTAGGCTGTCTTTTCATTTTGTCAATGGTTTTCTTTGCTGTGCAAAAACTTTTAAGTTTAATTAGGTCCCATTTACTTATTTTTGTTTTTACTTCCTTTATTTTAAGAGTCAGATCCAAAAAAATATTGCAATTTATGCCAAAGAGGGTTCTGCCTATGTTTTCCTCTAGGAGTTTTTTGATGTTTCTGTGCTGGTTCAAGAGCTTGGGGCTGCCAACTCCACCATTTTGTGCAGTCACAGTCCCCTGGTGGTTTTTTGCCTTATATTTTTCTCTGAAAATCAATCCCATTCTCCTCTTCTCCCTAAAGACCAGTTCTCTTTTCTTGCTCATTATTGCAAATAGCTCCAAAATGTCCTCAACATGGAGGCCTCAATACCTAGGGCTAGGTCACATCATAGTCCAGCACCCTAACTGACTAGGTCCAGTTTTCTAAGTCCTAAAAACCAAGTGTCAGGACATTGAACCTGATTGGCTCAGCTCAAGTGCCTTGGACCAATCAGCTGTGGGGGGAGGGAGCCCCACAACCCACTTCCTACACAGCAGGGGAAGAGGGAGGGGTTCTCTTGAAAGAGGGCTAGGCTGGTTCCCTAAAAATCGGCCTGGGGCAGGAAGAAGTGTTGAGTATCTCAGTATAACCATGAAACACAACCCTTCCCTGCAGGGCTTCCAAGAGGAGGAGCACAATAAGATGACCCAGTCACACTTAACCATGAAACCATTTTTTTTTTTTCTCAGAAGAACTTCCAGCTTTAGTGTTTAGTGGAATATAAATTATACGGACATTGCTTTAGGAGTCCAATAAAATGTTGAATTTGAAAAGTGAAGGTTCAGATGGCATCCATAACCTTCATCCCTGCCCTTCTGGCTGTGTGCCTGGTACTTCGGTGGGTGGGGCCCCGAGCTGGGTGCAGCCCTGGGCTGGGTGGGCTGCAGATGTTCATTTTCTGAGTAAAGGTTGGGTTCCTGAGAGCTTGTGACAGGCTCCGATGTGCCAAGGATCAGGAAGATGTCTCCACCTCCTTGTTTAACATGTTTAAATCCTTCCTGCTCAGAAAGGAAGGGACACCTACGACACAAGTGAGAGCGATGGATAGAAGCCAGGAGGAGGCCTGGCTCTGGCCTGGGTTTGCCACCTTCCAGCCAAGCAGCTGCATGAAACCAGGCCACTCAGGGACTACGTTTCTTCACCCAGAAGTAAGGAGCTCAGACCCAACAGGTGGTTTCCAGGGGCTTTGCTTCTTTGTTTTTTTCAATTTTTGCTTTAAAAGCAGAAACTTGTCTTTAAGATAAACTATATGCAGAGCCCCAGTATATTAAAAAATGACAGAAGCAGAACTGGCCTGGTGGAGTGGGTGGGGGGACCCAGAAGCTGGTCACCAGAGGTTCCCGTGGGCTGAGTGTTCCTTGACCTTCGTGGGACTGTCCTTTCACACGAGCACCTGGCTCCCTGTGTTGTGAGCTCTCCCAGGGCCACGTGGTCTTATGTCCCCAGTTAGACCGTAAGGTCTTGCAGGCAGGGCTGCCTTAGAGATTCTTGTTATGTCTGATAGTGGGAGCTGATGATAATTAATAATCATAATAATAATAGTGGGACTACCAGACAAGCATCTTTGACAAGTGCTGCCTCGGCTGTAGGCTGTCCCAGCTTTCTGGATTTCACAGGGTAGTCAGTGATCTGTTTTGCTAAAAATGTGTGTTTAAAGAGACAATTTTCACTGCCTCAGTGAAACCCCCCAATTCTTTAAAGAAAGGTCTTCTTAACAATAATAAAATAGCCAGTGACAGGGAACCACGGCTCTAGAGCAATTTCACGTCCTTGGCTTTGCTTGACTGCCCGCCTGTCCTCACCGGCAACATGACCTTGGGTCTGTGGGCCCATTCAGGTGTGGCCTCTGGTCTTCATGCTTCCTGGTTGCGACATGCCTGAGCCAGATCCCAAGGGCAGCTGGCCACGAGGGCTGACCCATCACTGGCGCTGGCCCTGTGACACGTCTGCATTTGGGCCAAGGTCCTGCCTGTAAGTCAATGGGACATGCCACCTGGGCCTTGACATCTGGAACAAAGGAGGCCTGAGGTTATTCAAAGTAAACAAAACAGCCCAACCCCCAGAATCACCCATGGAGGCAGAGACAGAAGCAAAGTGGCGTGGTCTCTGTCCTCAGCTGGGGACAGGCAGGGAGACGGGCTGTGAAAGCCAGCCCACGATGTTTCCACAGAGGATAAAGCACTGCAGGAACCCAGAGGTGGAGGGAACCCCGTGGTCTGGGGTCGTGGAAGACGGTGTATGTGTGAGCAGCCTGGGAAGCTGCTCCAGGAGAAGCAGTGAGATGGTTCTCAGAGGATGAGGAGTTGGCCAGGCTAAGTGCAGGGGATGCTGCGGGCAGAGGGGCACGAAAGCCCGACAGTACCAGTAACTTGGGGAGAACGTGTTCATAGCATCCTCCCAACAAGATCATTTTCTTCAAAGTCAAGTGTGGAAAAGACACCGCCCATGATTCTGCTGTCCACAGACCCTCCACCCCCAACTCGGGGCCAAGTCACCACCAGGAGCCACCATTTGGGGCAGCTCGAGTTTTGCAGTTGGCTGGGCCCTGAGTCCAACACAGCATGGAGGCCTGAGGTGGAACCAGGAGACCCAGCTGTGTTGAGAGGCCTTGCATCCCCCAGACGGCTCACCTTGGGGTGGCCCTGAAGAACTCTTGGTCAAGGTGTCTGCATGATTCTCTGGGGAGAGTCAAGACCCTTGGCTGATTTGGGAGATTCCTGGGTCGGCAGAATGGATTCCAGGCCGCATCTGAAGCTTCAGGCCCAGGTTCTGGGCTGTGCGGTCCTTCTGCATCAGAGAAGCCCCATGAGATGGGGCAGGGGCAAGGGTCCTGGAGGCCCTTACCCCATCCTCGCCTGGGCTGGGACTTAGGCAGGGCCGACAACCTCTGTGTGTGAGCTCCGAAGTCAGTGAAGACTCAGAGTCATGTCCAGTGTGTGGGCCCAGAAAGACCCCAGAGAGGGGACTGGTGAGTTCTCAGTGTTGGGAGAGGTGGGGGACAGGACACAGAGAAAAGAGTGGGGCGGGTGCTCCAGGTTGAGGGAGGGGCTAGTATGGAGAAGAGGGATGGATCTCCAACCTCCTTCTGGATGAGCCGCATGTTTTCTCACAAAGGCTGGTAACTCCCGGTGGCAGCCTGTGACGGCCTGACTTCCTCAGCAGGTCTCTCCATGCCCTTCAAGATCAGGTCCGTCTGGGGCCCCAAATGATAAACCCGTGATTGGGTCGGCACAAGAAGGCCGGGCAGGATGCCTTCAGAATACGTGGGAGAAGCTGCACACAGCCAGACAGCTCAGGCCACCAGCACCCAATGAATGAGCACTGAGAGGACGGTGTTTATATAGAGGGGGGTTGTTGTGGGTTGAATTGTGTCCACCCCCAAGGTAAGGAAGTCCTAACCCCCAGTACCTGTGAACTCGAGGGGCTGTTTGGAGATAGAGTCTTCACAGATGATCAAGTTACGATGATTTCCTATAAGAAGGGGGAATTTATACACATGACTATATATAAAAAATAGATAAACTACAAGGGCCGACTCTATAGAACAGGGAACTATAGTCAATATCTTGTAGTAACCTATAATGGAAAAGCATACATATACACATATATATATAAAACTGAATCATTTTGCTGTACACCTGAAACACTGTAAATCAACTATACTTCAATTTGAAAAAGGAAGGGGAAATTTGACACAAAGACAGACTGACACGGAGAAAGCTATTTGAAGAAACAGGAAGGAAAACATTCACAGGCCAAGGAATGCCAGGACCAGTGGAAGCCAGGAGACAGGCCTGGGACAGATCCTCCCTCCCAGACCTCAGAAGGAACCCGTCCTGCCGACACCTTGACCTTGGACTTCCAGCCTCCAGAACTGGGAGACAATAAATTTCTGTTGTTTAAACCACCCTGTGTGTGGTACTTTGTTACAGAAGCCCCACAAAACTAGGGTGTTGGCTTATTATCTGAAAAAGTCTCCAGGCTGGTGATAAGTATAAGTTATGAAGGTTTAGAAATAGATTCTGTTCCTGAGATAACTACCAGGCTTTCCCCCATCAATCCGTGTCAGTTCTGTCTACACGGGACACTGCAGTGAGTAATTGGTCCCTCAGTCCACCTTGGCTCTCCTGCAGAGTCTGATGAATCCTTTCCCCAGAAAATTGCCTGCACACACACTCAAAACAGACATGGCTAAGTGAAATAAGTCAGACAGAGAAAGACAGATACGGTATGATATCACTTCTATGTAGAATCTAAAAATACAACAAACTAGTGACTATAACATAAAAGAAGCAGACTCAGATATAAAGAATAAACTAGTGGTTACCAGTGGAGGGGAGGGCAATAAGTCTGTCTGACTTACAGGGGTAAGGGATTAAGAGTACAAATTACTATGTATGAAATAAACAAGCTACAAGGATATATTGTACAGCCCAGGGAATATAGCCAATATTTTACAATAACTGTGAATGGAAAGTAACCTTTAAATATTGTATAAAGATAAAAAATTAAAAAGAAAAAGCAGACACAGCCTTCCACACAAATCTCAGGGGCTTGTACGCCCAGGCGCTAGTGCAGAGTTAGGGGAAAAGGAACAGCGATGGCCCGTTGCGTTATGTGCCAGCAAAAACTGGACAGAGAAAGCCAGGAGTGGTTCACTGGGATCTTGAGGACCGCAGGCCTCTCTTGAGGACCCTGGCAACGAGCCTTTGTGAGAAGTGATGCGGGAAGAAGTCACTGGTGATTAAGGATGTGCCCGGAGGGAGTCGGTGCCCATCCTGACTCATCCACATGCACCCCTGTGACTGGTGCTGTCGGCCCTACCTTGGTTACATGTCGGAACTGCCCCGCATGTGCCCGATCTCCTGTGTTCCGTCCCCAGAGGCATGGCGGTGCGAGCAGCTTGGAGACGAAGCTGCCTCTTCTGCTCCTGGGCACGAAGCTCTGCCATCCCATTGCCCAGGGCTCAGTGGCCTCGATTTCATTTGCTCCAAGGTCAAATGAAAGGCTCTCAACAGACAGGTCCCAGGAAAATGCTCACTGACACCCAACCCTCCAGTAGACCCTCAAACAGTCATGTTACACGTGAGACCTGATCAGGAGCATCTTCCCGAGAGAGCGCACTGGGCCGGCCCTGGTCCAGCTCCCGTCCTGTTTCATTTGCAGGTGCTCTGCTAGGTTGCAGCAAAGGCAACAGGTATTTGACAGCATTGTTTTAATGGGACCGTGACCACACTGCAACAACCCATCCTAAACCACTCATTGCCCCTTGTAGCTAAAAAGAGTCCAAAAGGATAAAGGCACTCCCTGGCTTGTGTCACATGAATTTCCACAAGATAACATTCACAGCCCTGCACCTGGGTCCCCCACTCTGCCCCCCATCCTCAGTGTCACCCCACCTGCAGCCCACTCTTTCTCCTCCTCAGGGAAAGGAGGCTGCCAGAAGGAGTCTGCAGGGGCTGAGAAGTGACCTGGTACTGTGGCCTTGTAGGTGGTATCCCAGACTCACATCTGACTCCACAATTGATTTGGAGGCTCTCCACAGAATGGGGAAAAGGGACAAAACAGAAATGGAAATCAGTGAGAAGTATGTGGTGACAGACTCTTCATCACGGACACTCATCGCCTTTGGCCCACTGGACTGGCTCTGCTGTATCTGATACTGTCTGTTTTCCAATATAATTGGTGCCTTGAAAAAAAAGATTGCAATCAGATGCCCATTACCCCTGCCTTTCTCCCTGTTATGGGCTAAATTGTGTCCCCCACAAATTTATATGTCAAAGTTCTAACCCTTAGGACCTCCAAATATGACTATATTTGACCATAGGGCCTTTAAAGAGGTAATTAAGTTAAAATGAGGTCATCAGGGTGGGCCCTAATCCAATACAACCAGTGTCCTTATAAAAAAGAGGAGACTAGGACACAAACACACACAGAGGGTGGAGGGTGAGAAGACACAGGAGCAGACGGCCATGGACAAGCCAAGGACAGAGGCCCTGGAAGAAACTGACCCTGCCGACACTGTGGTCTTGGACTTCCAGCCTCCAGAACCTTGAGTTGATGAATGTCTGTTGAAGCCCCGGTCTGCAGTACTTACTTACAGCAGTACTTGGAAATACGTAATATTTGTAAAGAATGGTTAAAATAGTTTAAAAGAAATTTTTTTACCCATTTTCCTTTGGATCCTACAACACCCATGTGAGACGTTATGCTCATTTTCCAGGTGGAGGAACTGAGGTGCAGGAAACACCCAGCAGAGCTCCTCCTCTTGCCAGCTCGTTCCTTCCCATTGACTCCCTTTTATGAAAAAACCAAGTCAGTGTGAGGATTCTGGTGCTTGATCTTGACACACATCACTGTACAGACATGGAATGTTTATGGAAATATCCTGCAAGGATTGGATGCCCGCTGCATCTTATTCTCACACTTTTGCCTGAATTCTTACTCCTCCTTGCTTGTACACCTGCATCTCCGCTGGGAATCTTCATGAGGTTGGAACTGAACAGGCAGAACCCACATCCGTAAGACAGAGTGTTGGAGATCCAGCCCCGCTCGCTCAGCACGGACAGGGTGTCAGAGCTGCATCATACATGGAAATCCAAGTGTGACGTGGCAGGTGGGAGCATTCAGGGGTCCTGGGGAGCTGTGGGCACCCTAGGAAAAACGGGTCTGCCCAGACATCAGTCTGCAGGTGCACTTACCTGAGCTCCCCCACCCCACCCCCTGCATGTCAGAACCTTAAAGACAAACACTGCTTGCCTCATTCCATTCCAGTACTATTCCCCACCACCACCCTAGGTTTTATACATGATTTTTTTTGCTATTGCTGCATCACAAATACACTTACCAATCATCTCAGTTTGTCTAGGACTGTGGATTTTACTGAAACTCATAACTTTCAGTGCTCAAACTAGAACAGTCCCAGGCAAACAGACTGTTGGTCAGCCAAATAACAAATTGTCCTAAAATTTATTTCTTTTTTTTTCTTTATTTTTTTGTATAGCAGGTTCTTATTAGTCATCAATTTTATACACATCAGTGTATACATGTCAATCCCAATTGCCCAATTCATCACACCACCATCCCCATCCCCCACCACTTTCCCCCTTTGGTGTCCATACGTTTGTTCTCTACATCTGTGTCTCAACTGCTGCCCTGCAAACCGGTTCATCTGTACCATTTTTCTAGCTTCCACATATATGTGTTAATATACGATATTTGTTTTTCTCTTTCTGACTTACTTCACTCTGTATGATAGTCTCTAGATCCATCCACGTCTCAACAAATGACCCAATTTCCTTCCTTTTTATGGCTGACTAATATTCCATTGTATATATGTACCACTTCTTCTTTATCCATTCTTCTGTTGATGGGCATTTAGGTTGCTTCCATGACCTGGCTATTGTAAATATTGCTGCAATGAACATAGGGGTGCATAGGTCTTTTTGTATTATGGTTTTCTCTGGGTATATGCCCAGTAGTGGGATTGCTGGATCATATGGTAATTCTATTTTTAGTTTTTTAAGGAACCTCCATACAGTTCTCCATAGTGGATGTATCAATTTACATTCCCACCAACAGTGCAAGAGGGTTACCTTTTCTCCACACCCTCTCCAGCATTTGTTGTTTGTAGATTTTCTGATGATGCCCATTCTAACAGGTGTGAGGTGATACCTCATTGTAGTTTTGATTTGCACTTCTCTAATAATTAGTGATGTTGAACAGCTTGTCATGTGCTTCTTGGCCATCTGTATGTCCTCTTTGGAGAAATGTCTATGTAGGTCTTCTGCACATTTTTGGATTGGGTTGTTTTTCTAATATTGAGCTGCATGAGCTGTTTATATATTTTGGAGATTAATCCTTTGTCCATTGATTCATTTGTAAATCTTCTCTCCCATTCTGTGGGTTGTCTTTTTGTCTTTTTTATGGCTTCCTTTTCTGTGCAAAAGCTTTTAAGTTTCATAAGGTCCCATTTGTTTATTTTTGTGTTTATTTCCATGACTCTAGGAGGTGGATCAAAAAAGATCTTGCTGTGATTTATGTCAAAGAGTATTCTTCCTATGTTTTCCTCTAAGAGTTTTATAGTGTCTGGTCTTACATTTAGGTCTCTAATCCATTTTGAGTTTATTTTTGTGAATGGTGTTAGGGAGTGTTCTAATTTCATTCTTTTACATGTAGCTGTCCAGTTTTCCCGGCACCACTTATTGAAGAGACTGTCTTTTCTGCATTGTATATCCTTGCCTCCATTCTCATAGATTAGTTGACCATAGATGAGTGGGTTTATTTCTGGGTTTTCTGTCTTGTTCCATTGAACTATGTTTCTGCTTTTGTGCCAGTACCATATTGTCTTGATTACTGTAGCTTTGTAGTATAGTTAGAAGTCAGGGTGTCTGATTCCTCCAGCTCTGTTTTTTTTCCCTCAAGACTGCTTTGGCTATTGGGGTCATTTGTGTCTCCATACAAATTTTAAGATTTTTTGTTCTAGCTCTGTAAAAAATGCCATTGGTAATTTGCTAGGGATTGCACTGAATCTGTAGATTGCTTTGGGTAGTATAGTCATTTTCACAATATTGATTCTTCCAATCCAAGAACATGGTATACCTCTCCATCTGTTGGTATCATCTTTCATTTCTTTCATCAGTGTCTTATAGTTTTCTGCATACAGGTCTTTTGTCTCCTTAGGTGTGTTTATTCCTAGGTATTTTATTCTTTTTGTTGCAGTGGTAAATAGGAGTGTTTCCTTAATTTCTCTTTCAGATTTGTCATCATTAGTGTATAGGAATGCAAGAGATTCTGTGCATTAATTTTGTATCCTGCAATGTTACCAAATTCATTGATTAGCTCTAGTAGTTTTCTGGTGGCACCTTTAGCATTCTCTATGTATAGTATCATGTCATCTACAAACAGTGCCAGTTTTACTTCTTCTTTTCCAATTTGTATTCCTTTTATTTCTTTTTCTTCTCTGATTGCCGTGGCTAGGACTTCCAAAACTATGTTGAATAATAGTGGTGAGAGTGGACATCCTTGTCTTCTTCCTGATCTTAGAGAAAATGCTTTCAGGTTTTCACCATTGAGAATGATGTTTGCTGTGGGTTTGTTGTATATGGCCTGTATTATGTTAAGGTAGGTTCCCTCTATGCCCACTTTCTGGAGAGTTTTTATCAGGAATGGGTGTTGAATTTTATCAAAAGCTTTTTGTGCATCTATTGAGATGATCATATGGTTTTTCTTCTTCAATTTGTTAATATGGTGTATCACATTGATTGATTTGCATATATTGAAGAATCTTTGCATCCCCAGGATAAATCCCACTTGATCATGGTGTATGATCCTTTTAATGTGTTGTTGGATTCTGTTTGCTAGTATTTTGTTGAGGATTTTTGCATCTGTATTCATCAGTGATATTGGTCAGTAATTTTCTTTTTTTTTGTAGTATCTTTGTCTGGTTTTGGTATCAGGGTGATGGTGGCCTCATAGAATGAGTTTGGGAGTGTTCCTTCCTCTGCAATTTTTTGGAGGAGTTTGGGAAGGTTGGGTGTTAGCTCGTCTCTAAATGTTTGATAGAATTCACCTGTGAAGCCATCTGGTCCTGGACTTTTGTTTGTTGGAAGATTTTTAATCACAGTTTCAATTTCATTATTTGTGATTTGTCTGTTAATATTTTCTATTTCTTCCTAGTTCAGTCTTGTAAGATTATACCTTTCTAAGAATTTGTCCATTTCTTCCAGGTTGTCCATTTTATTGGCATAGAGTTGCTTGTAGTAGTCTCCTAGGATGCTTTGTATTTCTACAGTGACCATTGTAACTTCTTTTTCATTTCTAATTTTATTGATTTGAGTCCTCTCCCTCTTTTTCATGTTGTGTCTGGCTAATGGTTTATTGATTTTGTTTATCTTCTCAAAGAACCAGCTTTTAGTTTCATTGATCTTTGCTATTGTTTTCTTTGCTTCTATTTCATATATTTCTGCTGTGATCTTTATGATTTCTTTCTTTCTGCTAACTTTGGGTTTTGGTTGTTCTCCTTTCTCTAGTTCCTTTAGGTGTAAGTTTAGATTGTTTATTTGAGATTTTTCTTGTTTCTTGAGGTGGGCTTATATAGCTATAAACTTCCGTTTTAAAACTGCTTTTGCTGCATCCCATAGGTTTTGGATCATCATGTTTTCATTGTCACTTGTCTCTGGGTATTTTCTGATTTCCTCTTTGAGTTCTTCAGTGATCTCTTGGTTATTTAGTAACGTATTGTTTAGCCTCCATGTGTTTGTGTTTTTTACATTTTTTCCCCTGTAATTGATTTCTAATCTCATAACGTTGTGGTCAGAAAAGATGCTTGATATGATTTCAATTTTCTTAAATTTACTGAGCCTTGATTTGTCACCCAAGATGTGATCTATCTTGGAGAATGTTCCATGTGTACTTGAGAAGAAAGTGAAATCTACTGTTTTGGGATGGAATGACCTGTAAATATCAGTTAAATCTATCTGGTCTATTGTGTCATTTAAAGCTTCTGTTTCCTTATTTATTTTCATTTTGGATGATTTGTCCATTGGTGTAAGTGAGGTGTTAAAGTTCCCCACTATTATTGTGTTACTGTCAATTTCCTCTTTTATAGCTGTTAGCAGTTGCCTTATGGATTGAGGTGCTCCTATGTTGGGTGCATATATATATATATATATTTTGTGTGTGTGTTTGTGATATGTGGGCCTCTCACTGTTGTGGCCTCTCCGGTTGCGGAGCACAGACTCTGGATGTGCATGCTCAGCAGCCATGGCGCAGGTTCAGCGGCCATGGCTCACGGGCCCAGCCGCTCCGCGGCATGTGGGATCTTCCCGGACCTAGGCACGAACCCGTGTCCCCTGCATCGGCAGGCGGACTCTCAACCACTGCACCACCAGGGAAGCCCGGGTGCATATATATTTATAATTTTTATATCTTCTTTCTGGATTGATCTCTTGATCATTATGTAGTATCCTTCCTTGTCTCTTGTAACATTCTTTATTTTAAAGTCTATTTTATCTGATATGAGTATTGCTACTACAGCTTTCTTTTGATTTCCCTTTGCATGGAATATCTTTTTCCATCCCCTCACTTTCAGTCTGTATGTCCCTAGGTCTGAAGTGGGTCTTTTGTAGACAGCATATATATGGGTCTTGTTTTTGTATCCATTCAGCAAGCCTGTGTCTTTTGGTTGGAGCATTTAGTCCTTTCACATTTAAGGTAATTTTCGATATGTATGTTCCTATTACCATTTTCTTAATTGTTTTGGGTTTGTTTTTGTTGGTCCTTTTCTTCTGTTGTGTTTCCCACTTAGAGAAGTTCCTTTAGCATTTGTTCTAGAGCTGGTTTGGTGGTGCTGAATTCTCTTAGCTTTTGTTTGTCTGTAAAGCTTTTGATTTCTCCATCGAATCTGAATGAGATTCTTGCTGGGTAGAGTAATCTTGGTTGTAGGTTCTTCCCTTTCATCACTTTAAGTAAGTATGTCATGCAACTCCCTTCTGGCTTGTAGAGTTTCTGCTGAGAAATCAGCTGTTAACCTTATGGGAGTTCCCTTTTATGTTATTTGTCGTTTTTCCCTTGCTGCTTTCAATAATTTTTCTTTGTCTTTAATTTTTGCCAATTTGATTACTATGTGTCTCAGTGTGTTTCTCCTTGGGTTTATCCTGTATGGGACTCTGTGCACTTCCTGGACTTGGGTGGCTATTTCCTTTCCCATGTGAGAGAAGTTTTCAACTATAATATCTTCAAATATTTCCTCGGATCCTTTCTCTCTCTCTTCTCCTTCTGGAACCCCTATAATGTGAATGTTTTTGTGTTTAATGTTGTCCCAGAGGTCTCTTAGGGTGTGTTCATTTATTTCCATTCTTTTTTCTTTATTCTGTTCCGCAGCAGTGAATTCCACCATTCTGTCTTCCAGGTCACTTATCCGTTCTTCTGCCTCAGTTATTCTGCTATTGATTCTTTCTAGTGTAGTTTTCATTTCAGTTATTGTATTGTTCATCTCTGTTTGTTTGTTCTTTAATTCTTCTAGGTCTTTGTTAAACATGTCTTGCATCTTCTTGATCTTTGCCTGCATTCTTTTTCTGAGGTCCTGGATCATCTTCACTATCATTATTCTGAATTCTTTTTCTGGAAGGTTGCCTATCTCCACTTCATTTAGTTGTTTTTCTGGGGTTTTATCTTGTTCCTTCATCTGGTACATAGCCCTGTGCCTTTTCATCTTGTCTATCTTTCTGTGAATGTGGTTTTTGTTCCACAGGCTGCAGGACTGTAGTTCTTCTTGCTTCTGCTGTCTGCCCTCTGGTGGATGAGGCTCTCTAAGAGGCTTGAGCAAGTTTCCTGATGGGAGGGACTGGTGGTGGGTAGAGCTGGGTGTTGCTCTGGTGGGCAGAGCTCAGTAAAACTTTAATCTGCTTGTCTGCTGATGGGTGGAGCTGGGTTCCATCCCTGTTGGTTGTTTGGCCTGAGTCGACCCAACACTGGAGCCTACCTGGCTCTTTGGTGGGATTAATGGTGGACTCTGGGAGGGCTCAGGCCAAGGAGTACTTCCCAGAACTTCTGCCGCCAGTGTCCTTGTCCTCACAGTGAGCCACAGCTACCCTCCACCTCTGCAGGAGACCCTCCAACACTAACAGGTAGGTCTGGTTCAGTCTCCCCTGGGGTCACTGCTCCTTCCCTTGGGTCCCGATGCGCACACTACTTTGTGTGTGCCCTCCAAGAGTGGAGTCTCTGTTTCCCCCAGTCCTGTCAGAGATCTGCAATCAAATCCCACTAACCTTCAAAGTCTGATTCTCTAGGAATTCCTCCTCCCATTGCCAGATTCCCAGGTTGGGAAGCCTGACGTGGGGCTCAGAACCTTCACTCCAGTGGGTGGACTTCTGTGGTATAAGTGTTCTCCAGTTTGTGAGTCACCCACACAGCAGTTATGGGATTTGATTTTATTGTGATTGTGCCCCTCCTACCGTCTCACTGTGGCTTCTCCTTTGTTTTTGGATGTGGGTTATCTTTTTTGGTGAGTTCCAGTGTCTTCCTGTTGATGATTGTTCGGCAGTTAGTTGTGATTCTGGTGTTCTCGCACGAGGGAGTGAGAGCACGTCCTTCTACTCCGCCATCTTGGTTCTATCTCCACGATTTTTTCTTAAATGATGTAAAGCTAACATAAAATAACCTGTACATCCTTAAAGTGTACAACTGGGTAACTTTTGACCTTTGTGTGCACTCGTGAAACTCATCACGATTGAGGTGATGAACATGCCCGGGTTCTCTTGTGCACTTTGTAACCCTCCTTCCTGCCCTCTCCACCTCCCCCGCCAGGCGACCACTGATCGGTTTTCTGTCACTAGACGTTTGGGTTTTCTACAATTGTATGGAAATGAAATCCTGCAGTTAGGCATTCTTTTTATCTGGCTAGTTTCACTCAGCATAATACTCTGAGATTCAGCCACATCATTGCATATATCAATAGCTTATTCCTTTGATTTTTGAGTAGTATTTTATTGTGTGGAAACACCATAGTTACTCATTCATTTATCTGTTTAGCGTTGGTGGTATGGTGGTGAGCATAGCTGCCTTCCATTCATCTGTTGAAAGAGGATTGGCTTGCTTCCAGTTCAGGGCTAGTTCAATACAGCTGTTCTGAATGTTGATGTGAAGCCCCTGTGTGGACACATGCTTTCACTCCTCTAGAGTAAATTCCTAGGAGTGGAATGGTGGATCGTACAGGGCACGTACCACTAACTTTTAGGAAAGTATCAGGCTATTTCCCAAAGCAGCATAGGAGAGTTCTGGTATCTCCATGTCCTTGCAACTCTTGGTGTGGTCCATTTTTCTGATGTTAGCTGCTCTCATAAGTGTGCAGAGAATTCCCGCTGAGATTTTGATCTGCATTTCCCTAATGACAGTGATGTTGAGTGTCTTTTCATGTGCTGTTTTTCCATCTGTGTATCTTCTTTGGTAAATCTTTTGCCCACTTAAAAAAAATTGGATCATTTGTCTTCTTGTAATTGAACTTAAGAGTTCTTGATACATCTTGAGTCCCTTGTTAGATGTGTGTTTTGCATTTCATTCAGTATAATATATAAGCAAGAAAGGCTTACTGGGAATAGCTGAACCACACTATGAAATGAAATATGCATCATTTATTCAACTATTATCTTAAGTATAAATTATGCATACCAAAGCTGCAAAGGGCACATGGATATACTACCTTGGATGTACTACTTGGTCCCTCCCTAATGGCATTGGTGGGACTCTTAGCCAGATGGGTTGGAGGTGGGAATTCCCTGGTGGTCCAGTGATTAGGACTCCACCCTTTCACTGCAGGGGGCACGGGTTTGAGCCCTGATTGGGGAACTAAGATCCCACAAGCCATGAGGCATGGCCAAAAAAAAAGCAACAACATGTACAGCTGGGCTGGAGGAAATCTCCCTGTCATGCCCCGTCCAGGTCATCTTCTTTTCTTGCCTCTTGTTCTTGGGGCCTTTCCTGTTTCCACCCTCCCCTCCGACCTGCACACTGGGAGGGTCACATGTGGGATCAGACAGACATGATGGTTATCATGGTCTTTACAGCAGAGTCTTCCTTAGCCACCCCAGTGGCACCGGCTCTTCCTTTCAGCTCATGTAAAGGAGGGACAGCTGCCTGGGGATGCCTGCTTTCTCCTCACTGCCAGAGGGTCAGGGGCTTTCTAGATTCTCCAACTTTTTGCAGGAAAAGATCAATGTTTTGGTTGCGTGTTAACTTAGAGAGTTTTCCCCCTGATTAGAAAATAACCCTCCCTTTGCTACCAAATGTGCCTTCCTGGAGGTGCCAGCAGGGAGGTGCTGCCAAGGCGTTGGGGGCAGCCCTTGTTTACTCCTCCCCTCGGGGCTGATATCTTATATGCTCGGAAACGGACTCTGCATCTCCCCGCGAAGCACAGGCCCCATGAGAGCAGGCACTTTGTCCATCTTGTTTGCAGTTGTTTGCTCAGCCCTGAGTGCAGGTCCTGGCCCATAGCAGGAGCTCAGTCTGTAATGGTTGATGAATGAATAAGTGATCCAGCAAAGTGACCAGGCTGGACAGTGGATGCAGGGCTGAGAACTGGAAGAGTTATCACTGAGACCACCCAGCTAATAAATAGAGACCGTGCATTCAGACCCAGGTATGCCTGCAGACAAGGGGACCTTGGGATGGTATGAAGTGGGTGTTTCTCTGGAGATACTTCTGCTGGGCCCTGGCACAGAGGACGGGCCATCCATGAGCCCAAAGGCCCGGAGAGGCTTCTCAGAGCGGTTTGCTTGGCTTGTTTCCAGTTTAGGGCTAATAAGGAGAAGGAGGAATTCCTCCTTCAGAGAGGGAGGAATTCATGAGACACACAGCCATGGAGAAGTGAGCGCTGCCCGTGAGCAGAAGTGCTGAGTGGCCCGGGTCTGCCCCTGACCTTGGGGAGCTGCTGTCTGCATCTGTCAGGTCCACCCTCGTTCCTTCTCTTAGCCACGTGTCTTTACTGGTGTCAGCACCATTTCATGAGCTACAAAGTGAAAGTTTCTTTAAAACCCAAAGTAATGGGAAAATTGCGAATGATATTGAGAACGTTTATAAACTCATGAAAAAATTTAACCTTAGTGTGATTTTAAAAATCCCTTAAATCTTGGCTTCCACTTTTTGCATGGCCAGCTTCCCATTTCTCTTTTATCTGGGACACTTTCCCTGGACTCTCATTGTTGTCTTTACTCATCACAGATGAAACAAGCCCTTTCTGGGCATGTCCCCCTGCTGCCCCTTGCCAAACCAACAAGTCTCTACCCCCTGTGATGTCCACACAGGTCCCCTAAACAAACAGTCTCTTAATGATGCCCTTTGCCAGGTCACCTCCCTCCACACTGACTGTCCACTGACCCCCCTCAATCTTCTCACACACAGACACACACGCACACACACAGAGACACACACGCACACCTAGACACACACACTGATCTTTGAAACATGAAACGAGCCATGAGCTCTGGGTCCAGGCTTGCTACAGTCTAGGGCAGCAGGACCCCAGTTAACAAATGACCATCCAGTAAAGACAGACATGCAAATTATGATCATGTCTTCAACAGAGCTAACAATGGAGGCAGAGGAGGATCGGGACAGGAGAACGAGGCTTTCCCTGGAGTCAGGGAAGAGCATTTTGAGGAGGTGACGTCTGAGCTGACACTTGGAGGACGAGCAGGACGTGGCCTGGGAGGACGAGTGGAGAGACGAGCAAAGCTGCGGGGCGGGGAGACTCGGGCTCCCGAGTCTGGAGGAGACGACAGAAACCGGGGGATTGGCGGGTCCTCAATCAAGGGGCAAGGACACAGGCGGATGAGCAAGGAGCATGGCCTTCCAGACTGTGATGGGGGTACGGACCACGCTCGCTGCTGGAGGAGGCTGTTTCAGAACGTGAGGCAACGGCAGGGGCTGGACCAGCGGAAAGCGTGTGGGGGCTGGACAGATGCCTTCGAGGGAGAGTGAACAGGACGTGCTGGTGGATGGGGTGCAGGGGGTGGAGGGTGACCTGCAGACACCTTTCCAATCCTCCTGAGAACTGTTACAATCATGTTCACATTTTCTGCACTCATGGCTGTGAAACCACATTCCAGAGTGTATGTGTTTTCTTTCAAACAAGATGAGATGCTCTGGGGAGCAGAGAACTCATCAAACAGTCCGGGTGTGCCTCCTGCTGTGCCATGCTGCCCTGCAGGACACATGCGCTAGGCCCTGGCAAGCTTGCCCCAGAGGCACCTTGGGATAAAGGAGCAGGAACGCTGGGATACAGGAGATTTTAACCTTCAAAACGTTGTGAAGTGGCAGATAATTATGATTATTATTTTTCAGAGAAGGGAAATGCAACTTCAGAGCCCGTTGTTTTGCATCACGACCTTTTTTTTTTTTTTTTTTTTTTTTTTGCGGTATGCGGGCCTCTCACTGTTGTGGCCTCTCCCGTTGCGGAGCACAGCCTCTGGACACGCAGGCTCAGGGGCCATGGCTAATGGGCCCAGCCGCTCCGCGGCATGTGGTATCCTCCCAGATCGGGGCACGAACCCATATCCCCTGCATTGGCAAGCAGACTCTCAACCTCTGTGCCACCAGGGAAGCCCCATCACGACCTTTTAATTCACCCTGATGGAATTCCCTGGGCTTCAGCATCATTACACTAAGCAGCTGTTCTGTGTAAAGATCCTTGTGCTAACTAGCTACTGCCCTAGGATGTAGTAAATGGCTTTTCCTACTAAAGGAAAAGCCATGGACGATCTCTCTCCTAACCCAATCCTCACTCAAAATTCCCAAGCTATGTCTTTTGCAAATGGTTTGAATTTGCAAACTAAAGTAAGCAAATTTCATTTAATTAAAACAAACTACAGGAGCAATCAGGCCACATATGAAGTGATGGGACTGTGGTGGCTGAAGCTGATCTTGAGATCATGGACTCCTCACTATACAGAAACTAGTCCCTGGTAGAAGACACCACACCTGGTCTCAGCCAGACCCCCAGGCAAGGTGCCGTGAGGTCCTATGTGGGAAGACCCTCGGAAAGTGGCCTCTGCCCATGTCCCATGGCTGATGGACTTCCAGTGGGGGTGTGTCCTCCAGCAAATTCATAAATCTCCTTCATGCCTCTGACAGTTTTTCCTGAGCAGAAGGTTAGTGAGTGGGGGATGGCAGTAATGGGAACAAAAACACCCAAACCATGGTCACTGTAAAAGAAAGGGAAGGGAAGGACTTCCCTGGTGGTGCAGTGGTTAAGACTCTGAGCTCTCAATGCAGGGGGCCTGGGTTCAAGCCCTGGTCAGGGAGCTAGATCCCACATTCAGGCTGCACCTAAAAGTCTGCATGCCACAACTAAGGAGACCACATGCTGTAACTAAGGAGCCAGTGAGCCGCAACTAAGGAGCTGGTGAGCCATAACTAAGACCTGGTGCAACCAAATAAATAAATAAAATATTTTTTTTAAAAAAAGGGAAGGGAAATTGACATTTCCTAATTTCTTGCCACAATCCAGCCTCCTTCACATACGTGAACCCCTGTGTGCGGGTTTCCTCCTCTGAAAGCGTAGATAATGATGGTAGTCCTGTGATGGGCTTATTGTGTGAGGAGCAAACAGCTACTCTGTGTAGAGCACTTGGCATTGTGCCTGGCACATCAGAAGTGCCTGCTGTGTGGGAGCTTTTATTACAAGGCCTCTCATCATCGTCACCACATTTCTCACCACAGACAGATCCTTTGATGTTCATTTTGCAGATGAGGACTCTGCATTTGGAGCACAGCAGTCAGCACTGGTTCTGCACGATGCAGTAACAAACAACCCCCAAGTTCAGGTGGCTGACAAGCACAGAAGTTTATTTCTCACTTGTGTTACATATTGGCCACGGTTGGTTCCATCCAGAGCCCAGGCTGAAGGAGCAGCCCTTGTTTGAGACACTGCCTTTCCTATGGCAGGGGGTAGAGAGGCATGGAGGGACCCAGCTTCCGCTCAAAGGGGGTTCCTTTCCCTTCTGCTTACCTCTCATTGGCGGGACAAGGAGTGTAATCCTTCCCCAGGGATGACTCCATAGGGAAGGGCAGCAATCACACAGTCCACCACAAGGAGTTCCAACAGCTCACCCGGAGTCACACAGCATTCAAACCCACGTCTGACCAATACAGAAGTCTTGTTACTGAGTCCAAACTCGTTCTGCTAGCTGCAAGACAGGCAAATAAACCAGGAGACAAGGTGTTGGGGCAAGGAAGAGCAGCTTTATTCAGAAAGCCAGCAGACTGAGAAGATGGTGGACTAGTGTCCCAAGGAACCATCCTACCCGAGTTAGAATTCAGGATTCTTTTATACTAAAGGGGGTGGGAGGGGGGTATGGCTGGTAGTTGCAAACTTCTTGGTGTGGGAATCCTTTGTTCTTGCAGCTGTCCAGGTAGGTCAGGTCATGATGTTCCTATCAACTCCAACAAGACAAATGTTATACTCTGTTCTGAAACTGTTTCTCTCTATGTGAATGGAAGAGTGTTATACCTTTAAAGGTCAGGGCCTTGAGAATGGGCTTTCTTGTACATTTCAGGCTGTAGGCAACATTCTTAACTTGTAGCAAAAGCAGTAGTACACAAAGGTTAAAGTAAAAGAAACAGATCTAATATGGAGTCAGATTTGTTCTTCCCTGTTACAGTCCCTCTGTGACACCGCCCAGCTGTACCCACCTCCCTTTCTTCTCCTGCTGCACCATCCTTCAGAACTATGTCTGCACATTGCCTTCTTCTCCTTGTCAAGGAAGATGTCGTTCTAGTTGAAAACGTTGTGTGCTTATAATATTTAAGACAGAGCAGTAATGACAATAAGAACAATAAACAGCAACAACAGCACCTTGAATTTGGAAGCTAGTCTTTTCCCAGAGAACCTCAATCTTCTCCCAAGGTGAATGAGAGAGAAGGCAGGCAGAGAGCTGAGCGCTTTGCTGGGGTTGCAAGCCAGGACAGCCAAGTCCCGAATGACAGCCCATCTCTTTAAGCTGCAGGTGCCTCGTTGTCAGTTTCCTGACCTGTAAGATGGGATAAGTCAATGCGTTTCAATTCAGCAAGCATTTGAGCATTTACTGTATGTAAAGCTTTATAATTCTGATTATCTTGATTTGCTTCCCATGACTACATCAAGGAATAAAATCACAGAGACTATCACTGTAACCATCCCATTAACATATAGGTTTACAGTTATTTCAGTCCATCCCTAGAACTTCCCTAATAAGTTGTGTACTCACAAAAAAAGCTAGTTTTCTAAAATCTGGGAATGTCTTTTTCAGTTCCCTTTCAGTATTGCATTCATGAAGTAGATTCCACACCTTCACTCATCTGTGATTTTCACGCCTAGTTTTCATGGATAAAGCACAATCCGTCAGTCTGAAGAGTCAGTGTTTGAACTACTTCTCTTCCGGACTCCTTTAGAACCAGGAACTCATGCTGACCTGGAAAGGTGATTTCAGCCCCTCCTCTCAGCCAAGGGCACCTCCAAGGCCGCCTTCTTTGGCTGTGGTCTTCAACCTGGAGGAAAAAAAAGAGCGAGTCAAGTTCCTCTTGCCCTTCTCGGGCCTACAGTGCTTGAAGGTGTGGTCACATTGCATCTCCATGAGAAACTCCTCTGACCACTCATTCTACCTAAGTCCTTCTCCCAGGACCATTGCTGCCCTGATCGTGCCCTGGGCCTGGCTCTTGCCCACACAGGCTAGTTTTGCTGCATGTGGATGCCCCAGGGTGGCAGCGACACCTTGACCATCCCCATGTCCCCGCATTGAGCGCAGGCATGGCACATGGCAGGCACTCAGAAATATTTGCTGTGTTTGCAGCCGGGTGGCAGTGAGGCTGTGGTTAGAACTGTCTCTATAACTGAGGTCAGGGCTGTGGCTTTTTCAAACTGGTTTCCGAGGGTCCGACAGCACCCTTACCTAAAGGCAAAATAGCAAAGTGATGAAGATGGAGGGGGGCCTGAGGGGGGAGGACAGACAGGAAGAGGGCAAATGCCATGGACACAGGGCCGGGAGGGGAGAAGGGGTCACAGCAGACACATCCCACCTGCCCCTCGGCTGCTGCTCCTGGAAACCCGTGCACTCTCCAGAAGATGAGCCTCGAGAAGGTTCCATCTCACTGGCGACTCAGGGGGCACCTGAGGAAGGCTCTGTCCATCTGCCGGGGCCAAACGACCCCATGACTTCCGGAGTCCCCACCCCGCGCTGTCCTTGAGCAGGTCGCGGGGTGTGTGTCCAGTCACTGACCTTACAGGAATGTAAGCGACTCCGTCAGGCTAAAGACTTCCCTGGCACCCTTGGTCTTTTTTGTTTCTTATTTCACGCCCTCCAGCTAACCTGGCTCCACCTTGTGGGAGAGGAGTGTGTATCCCACCTGCAGGAGGTTCTTCTGATGTGAAGAAAGGATTCCAAGATGGACGGGAGAAAATAGGGAATTAGAGAGATTTTTCAAAAATAGTAGGTATTTCTAATGCAGCCACATCCTTAATTTTAACTTTCGACCATTAACTTGGTTCCGGAAGAGAGGCTTTTGGAGGGGGTCACAGCACACACAATCTCGCTGCCCCATCCATTCCAATCACTTTAAACTGGGCGGACTTGTCAGGCCACTCCCCGTGGACAAAGTGACCCAGATGAAAGCCGTTTCCTTCATAGCGGGGGATGGGCTGTGGGGGAAGGAAGACAGTTTTTCTCTTAGCTTTTCATCTGGTTTCCTCAGTGGATGTGGAGAAACTGCTTTTTTCCATTTTCAAGCGGTTGGTGGGAGAAGACTTGGCTGAGGGTAAAGGGTGGGCACAGGGGCAGGGCAGGCCGGGCTCAGCTTGTGGGGTGCCGGGCGTCCCAGGCACAGTGCCCACCCCCTGGGTCAGTGACACTGGGAGAGAGCATGTCACAGTGCAGGCTTCATCGCTATTCAGGTACAGGAAGGCCCACTGATCAGGACGTGGCTGCCATGGAAGAGAGAGTTTTTCCTCACAGCTCCCGGGAAGAGGGGGCACAGCATGCCATGGGGGAAGGGCCACACAGGGAAGCTCCAGGGCCAGAGGAGGGCAGCACGGATACTTGCACAGGAGACTTTACTGTTGTTTCCGTGGGAAGGAACAGGTGAAGCAGGGTCAGCAGGCTCGGGACTGGCTGCTTTGGATCATTTCAGGGCCCTGGGGCACAGGAGCTGCCTCTGGTTGTCTAAGTGATTAGGGCAGGAAGAGAGTGAGAGCCCCAGGGAGCAGGTGGGCTCTGGATTGACTGTTTTTTCTGTGGAAGCTGCACTCCCAGGTGAGTTTTTCACCATCTCTAGGAACTGGCAACCCTGGGAGGGGCAGTCCCTCCAAGATCCTCAAGGCCCCAAGAAGTCAAAGCATCAGAATATAGAAGACGTGGCTCATACAGAGAGGCAGGCTGTTGATGAATCTCTGAAATAAAATATGAACTCTCCAAACCCTTACTGAAAATCCTGTCAGCCTGCTTTTCCATCTGAAATTTTTCACTTACTTTATTTCTTCCTTCCCTTTCATCTCTTTTGAGCACCAAGATATCCTGTGATGGGGAAGCCCAGGAAAACCATGAAGGTCTTTGCTGGCATCATTGCCAGCATGGAGGAGAGAAAATACCTCCGTGTGCGGAACTGGAAGTACCACCTCCGTTCTACACGGGCCCTCCTCTACACGGGCTCGCCGCAGCGGAGATCTGCCCTGCATCTGAGTTGTGCCCCATCTACGGTCTGCTAAGGTTCCCTGAGATCCCGGAGGGACGCGGTGATCAGGTCAGAGCTACAGCCTTCGTCCGCCACACCACCTCATGCCTTTCTGAGCAAGCCCAGGCCCCTCAGTAGGTCCACCGGGCACTGGCAACTCCAGGTGGAAGGTCACTGGTGACCTTGCCGTGTAGCTTACTGTGACGGCCCCGCCCACATCCAGGGATGTTCCCCAGGCAGCGCCTTTTCTCCCAGGATGGAAAAGCTCAGCTAATTCCATGATTCTGAAGCCTGGTTTATTTGTTTAGTAAACACTAGACTCTAAGGGCAGAGCTATTCTTCTTTGGTAGGCCTCACTTTACAGGTAGAGGTGCCAACCAAAATTCAAAACCGCGGCCAGAACTGGACACAGGGGCAACACCGTGTCATCCGACCCACTCGTGGAAGGCAATATGGAAAAATGTAGACCCACGGAATGAGGCTCATTGGAGGGCCTGGTTGGGAGGGTCGCTGAAAGCATCTAGAGGCCCTTGTTTGCTCCAGAGGAAACAAGCCTTCGTGTCACCTCCCCATGCTCTCCTCGCCTCTCCCAGTTGGGTGTCACGTGGGCCCTGATGAATGTCACCCCATTACCAACAATCCCCCACCCATTCTACTCTCTGGTTACCATGTTTCCATAAGTGTAACGATTAAACTGCTTCCTGTAACAAACAAGGTCCTGGGACAATACGAATCTGAGGTAATACATTGGAAAATCTGTGGAGAGACATAGAGAGATGAAGTATATTCCTATGAAGATGAAGAGAGAGGATGACAGACAGGCCCCGGCACAGCTGCTCCCCACCTGGAGCTGGGCATCCCAGGTAAGCATACCTGCATTGGCCACATAGGCACCTGGGGCTCCCCTGGGAGAGCAGGGGCCCTGGTCACTACCCCGCCTTGCCTGCATGGGTGGTCACTTCAAGCTGCTGTCCCTGTTCTAGACCTCAGCCCAAGGTCAGAACACATGGTTCCTTGGCCTCCGTGGCCGTGTTGGTGCACTGCCTGGTCCAGGGTGCCCTTTGCTGTCCGTCACCTCCTCATCGCCACCCCTGCCCTGGATTCTGCCGTGAAACGCTTTTAACTGGCCACCTTCTCCTCTGTACACAGCGTGTTCCCTCACTGCCTCTGTGCTGAAAGGTCTTTCCATTATTGCTTTGCAAATTTTCAATGTCTTCCCTGCTGCCCACATTCTTTCCTACTGGTTTTTTTTTTTTTTTTTTTTTTTTTGCTGTACGTGGGCCTCTCACTGCTGTGGCCTCTCCCGTTGCGGAGCACAGGCTCCGGATGCGCAGGCTCAGCGGCCATGGCTCACGGGCCCAGCCGCTCCGCGGCATGTGGTATCTTCCCAGACCGGGGCACGAACCCACGTCCCCTGCATTGGCAGGCGGACTCTCAACCACTGCGCCACCAGGGAAGCCCCTTTCCTATTTTTAATTCTAGCTTGGCCCAGTCCTTCTACTTAGAGAGAACATAACTCACTCCGGTTTTGATTGCTCATCTCAGCGAGCTGCTCTCCATCATTGCTTGTTTCCTGGGAGTCACCTCCATTGCAAGTTATATTCTGTCATCTTTTGATGCATGATCCCTATCCCACCCCCTGTAGCTCTCCCACCCCAAGGAGGCCAAGGGCGGCTGGGGGGATATTGCATTTAGAGAGAATGACCCACGACCCGTCCTCTTTCTTCTGGGCAGTGTCACTGTTAAAGCAACACTGTCATGCGTGTAAAGCGTGTTGGGGGGCCCTGGTAAAATGGATGTTCCTTCAGGCTTCCAAACTTTTCCATGTGATGTGTGTTCCCTGCCAGAAATGCCCTTCTTTTAACCTTCTTGACTGGCCCAGCCCCTCTTGACTGTTTAAGTCTTATTTCGTTTTAATACACAGCTAAAATTGCACCTGTGTGAAAACGCCTTCCCCACCCCTCCCAGGCAGCCCCTGCCTCCTGCGTGGCCCTGCGAGGATGCGTCCATGCCTCTAGGCCTTCTCGGTCTTTCTCTGCTGCCCTTGTGCATGTGCCCCCTCCCCTGCAGGCTGTGTGAGCTTTGAGGCTGCTACTGTCTCAGTCACTCTGGACCCCCAGAGCCTGCACTGAACACCTTAGTCTTCATGGCTGTTTATTGGGCCCATGGATGGAGACAGAAAGCAATAACTATCGGTGGTGTGTGTCTGTGTGCTTGCGAGGGTGTGGGGAGGTCAAGAGAGATTGACTGAAGCCCTCTGCACCCCGGTTTCCTCATCTGTAGGGTAGGGGAGATGAGGGCAGGACCTACGTCGATGTCGTGGGGGGGCTGTGAGAACTAAATGAGTTAATACGTGTAAAGCACTTCAATCAGTGCCTGGAGCTGGCACCTAATAAATGTTCAGTAAAAACATTTAACTGTCATTTTCTTAGAGAGATCGAAGAGATCTTTACATGAGCCAGCTTGGGTTACGTCTTGTGATTAGGAGAGGTTCAAGCGGTATCTCAAAAATCTAAGGCTCCATATATATGTGTTAGCATACAGCATTTGTTTTTCTCTTTCCGACTTACTTCACTCTGTATGACAGACTCTAGGTCCATCCACCTCACTACCAATAGCTCAATTTCGTTTCTTTTTATGGCTGAGTAATGGGGGCAGGACAGGCATAAAGACACAGGCGTAGAGAATGGACTTGAGGACATGGGGAGGGGGAAGGGGAAGCTGGGACGAAGTGAGAGAGTGGCATGGACATATATATACTACCAAATGTAAAATAGATAGCTAGTGGGAAGCAGCCGTATAGCACAGGGAGATCAGCTCGGTGCTTTGTGACCGCCTAGAGGGGTGGGATAGGGAGGGTGGGAGGGAGGGAGATGCAAGAGGGAAGAGATATGGGGATATATGTATATGTATAACTGATTCACTTTGTTACACAGCAGAAACTAAGACACCATTGTAAAGCAGTTATACTCCAATAAGGATGTTCAAATAAAAAAAAATCTAAGGCTCACTTACTGATCAACATTTCTCTTTTTCAAGCCGTAGTGTTCCCTCACTTCCCACTGTCCCTTCCTCCAATGGTGAAATATCCAAGTGGGATCGGGTGGGCTCAGGTGGAGGTAAAAGTAAGGACAGATTCAGAATAACGGACAATCGACTTGGTCAGCCCCTGGATTACAGAGAGTACGGAGCAGGGCACAGGATGGATGAGCAAGGCTCAGCAGAATGTCTCCCTGGAGTCCCAGCTCCACAACCAAATGTGCCTTGTGCCTCAGGCAAATCTCTCCATCCCTTCCAGTCTCAATGGACTCATCTGTGAAGTGGGGATGAAGAAGCTGGAAAGTCCTCTACGGTCTCTAATTCTAAGAGAAATCGTACGATTCTAGTTCCAAATGTGAGTCCCCATGTGGAGTCATTCTACGCTGGAAAAACAACAAAGGTTATTTTACCAGCAGCCTTGGAGGTGAGCAAACTAGTAAAACAACAACAACAAATATATTTAAAGCAGGAAAAGAACAACAAAACCAAACTGAAACTCATCTATGACCTGGACGAGGCAGTTTTTTTACATGATCTACAAAACTATTCTTATTTGTATAATAAAAAATACTTATATTATGTGTCATATCATATTTTATGTATGTAAACATATATGAATGTTTATATGTGTCATAAATATGTGTACATAATGGTTTTCATAATGGTCTCTGATTCAGACATTATTTTAAGTAGAAATCATAACCTTGAGCACTGTAAAACCCTGTACCCGTTTCCCAGGAGGTAATGCATTGGAAAAGCTAAGAGCAGGCTTCCCTGAGGCCAGGAGGCTTCACCCTGGAAGGCTGTGAGCAGAGAGCAGCCCCTTCCTTCAAGACTCAGGTTTTGAATTCTGAGTCTCTGGGGTCTCAGGCCGCCCGCTCTCTCTGGGGGTCTCTGGTACGGGTCAGATTTGGAGGCTGGGAAGTGACCAGCGTGGAGCCAGGGCGGTGGGTGCTGCACACCACCTGCCTTGTATCATGCCTCCCGCCAACGAGCTTGTTGGGTTTCCCATCCCATTTTTCATTAATCTTCTCTAAATCTCCCTGGGGTAGCTGGAGGGGCAGGGTGCAACTAGCCCGGACCAGGATTTATAGCTGGGGTTGGGGAGAAGGAAGTGGCCATCACGCTGCCACCACCAGCAGCCAGGACTGTCCTGCAGGCCTTTCAGAGCTCAGAGCGCACAGCTGTGTCCCAGGAGCCCCCTGGCTCTCCCCCACCTGCTGGGATGATCCAGGCAGAAACAGAGCTCCCTTTGCAGGATCACGTGTGCGCCTTGGAGGCCAAAGCAGATTCTGGGGTCATGTTACTTCTGATGTCCTGAAACCAGATAGAAGTGCATGTCTCTGCAAGTTTCCATGTTTGAGGATGTTTGATTTGGAAAGTTCTGAGCCAGCAGGGAATTGTTTTTGGAAAGTCTCTCCTAGCTAGGAGGCAGGAGAAATGGTAGCTGCAAACCTCTCTTGCAATTTTTAAAACTGTGATTATACATATACATGTGTATATAACACAAAATTTACCATTTTAACCTTCTTTTTTTTTTCTTTTTTTTGCGGTACGCGGGCCTCTCACTGCTGTGGCCTCTCCCGTTGCGGAGCACAGGCTCCGGACGTGCAGGCTCAGCAGCCATGGCTCACGGGCCCAGCCGCTCCGTGGCATGTTGGATCTTCCTGGACCGGGGCACGAACCCGTGTCCCCTGCATCGGCAGGCGGACTCAACCACTGTGCCACCAGGGAAGCCCCCATTTTAACCATTTTTAAGTGTACAGTTCAGTGGCATTCACATTGTTGTACAGCCACCCTCCATCTCCAGAACTCTTTTCGTCTTGCAAAACTGAAACTCTGTCCCTTAAACACTTACTCTGATCCCCCTACCCCCAGCCCTTGGCAACCAACATACTTTCTGTCTCTATGAACTGGACTATTCTAGGTGCCTCATATGACTGGAATCACACAGTATTTGTCTTTTTGTGACTGGTTTATTTCACTGGCATCATGTCTTCCAGATTCACCCATGCTGTAGCCTGTGTCTGACTTACCTTCCTTTTAAGGCTGAATAATATCCCATTGTATAGATACACAGCATTTTGTCTATCTATGTGTCTGTCGGTGGACATTTGTGTTGCTTCTCTTGCGATTTTAAATCAGATATTTCTTATTAGCCTATTTTCTTTCAAAAGGAAATTTCAGAAAATTTTGTCCAACAACACTTAATATCTCAGTCAGTTGGTTATGATACTGCTCTCTGTCCTGCTTTGTATATTACCACTTTTTATATTACACATTGCTTTCTGTCTTCAAATGCACCCTAGATTACTCATTACTTTATATATGATCTTTGCAGTGTTTCTCTTATAAAGAAAGTGTTTTGTGACCGGAGGTGTTACTACAAAGCTAGTGAAGCAAAATCTTCAGGGTCCCTCACTTAAGAGAACCCTTTCCAAGGCCCTGGCCATTTTGTAAGTGTAACTTTGTATTATTTTTCTTGATGAAGGTCCAGGACTTGCGTGTCTGTGAGTCCGCACGGAGTGGAGATGGGAGCCTGGGTCGCCTCTTCTCAGGGATTTCTCAAGGTTTTCTCCTCCGACAAACAGGGAGAACTTTTGCTGTCAAATCACGGGTCCTACCTCCCGCCATGCCCTCCCCCCCACCCCCATTTCCCTTCCCAAATCCTTCCCACTGTTACAGTTTCTGAAAATAGCTGTGCTCAGCAAAGAGGAAAACACAGCACAGCTGAGACCATGGCCTCAGTTGTGAAGAGAATCTGCTGTTGGATTTTTAACTTTTGCTTCATTTTCCCTAAAGTCACCCAACTCTAGCTGCTCTCCTGACCTTAGCCGGGGGCGGGGGGCATTGCCCAGCACCCCTCCCATCTTTGCTCATCCTGCCTGTGCACACATCACCCTGGCAGGTCCACATGTGTCTGCTCTGAACCCCCAGAGACCTAAGGATAAATCAGATCGTCTGTGCAGAGAGAAATCGGGTCCTGTGCTGCAAACTGATGCATAATGCATGTGTGTTTGTAACGTGCTTTCCTCCCTTTTTAACACCATCCTTCCACCCAGACCCACCCCTAGAGCAATGGGAAACAAGGGTCCCTTCCCCTTGGCCCTGCTAGTCCCCTCCCAGCAGCCGAGACCAGGGGAGAACAGGTGGTGGGGGACCTGGGATGGGTGGGCAGGGGAGGGAGAGAAGCACCCCAGGGAAGGAGGCTGGATTTTGGCGACAGATCCACATAATCGCCGCCTTCGGAGAGAAGGAACTGCAAACAATAAAAATCTATATTTTTAATGCGGAAAACAGGACCAGATTCACTTGGGGAAGGTCTGTACACGGATGGCTACCTCACACAGTTCTCTGCATCTGCTCTGAGCTGCCCCAGTGGTACCCGGCCCCTGCGCTGATTTTTCAGACTTGGGGTGTTGTTACCCCACCGTTAACTCCCAGGGAGAACCCAAAAGCCATCTGGAGAAGGACTCTGTACTTCTCTATTTCCAAAAATTGAACAGAAATGGTCTTTCTTAGGAAAAAAAAATGATATTCAGCTATGTTTTATTATTTTGAAAAAATTTTAATATAAGATACGTAGAGAAAAGTGCACAAATCATAAATATACAGTTAGGTATTCACAAGGTAAATTCATCAGAGAAATCAGAATAGTGTACAGAAATGTAGCCTCGAGAGAGAACCCAGAACCTGCCCCACCCCCCGCACTCTCCCACCCTTGTCCTCCTTCCCTACCAACAGCCCCAGGTAACCAACCAGGACCCTAACTTCTGACACCACAGAGGAGCTTTGCCTCTTTTTGAATTTTACCTAAATGGAGCTGTAGTGTGTGAATTCTCTCTTTGCTGATGTATTGTGCTCACATTTTGTTTGAGATTCCTCTATGTTTTGCGTGTAGCTGTCACTTGTCCGTTTTCATGGGTGTATAGTATTCCATTGGGTGGTCATACCACAACTTACCTTTTCATTCTACCATTGATGGGAATTTGAGTCATTTCAAGTCCTGCTGCAAATGTTCTTATCCATGTCCTTTGGAACATAAAGAAGAACTGGGAGGGAATATTTCTAGGAATGAAATTACTGGATCAGAGGGCATTTCAAAGTTCAGCTATAATAGAAACTGCAAATCAACCAAACCAACTCATTAGTCAATGAGTTTTTGTCCAGCAATACCAAGGGCTCTGACTCTAAAGGAAATACAAGAGGAAAGACGAGATATAGCCCCACTCTCCAAGGATCACAATATGGTCAAGGGATCCACTCATGAAAGAGTGAAAAGATACTACAACTTAAATTTAATTGGGCACCAAACTGAGGTTATCGATACCAAGTGTCATAGGACCAAAGTCACAGGTAGGAGAGAGCAGCCAGGCCTCTCTCCTCCTGACAACAGTGAGGAAAATATCTATATAGTGAAACACAGGCAGGGGTTTGTTGAGTTCATCCCCTTCCTGATATCTACTCTGCAAGCCCCAAAGGGCTCTGTTCTTTCTCTGCAGCAACTTTGCCTCTCTGCCTTTGATTCTCACCCCACATGTAGAGGGCCTTAGTACTATGGACTGGGTACCATAAAATGGAAAATAATAAAATAATAACATAGAGATTTCTCTTTACAGAAATTTCAGCCAAGTTATTTGAATCAACCTTCCCCATGAAAACAATCAGCATTCTAGATTAAATATTCAAAACACTTCCTTAATGACATGAAGTTACTGACAAAACAGTAAAAAACTACCAGGCCAAAGCCTCTGGTGAAGGGGAAACTCAGAGATAAGAAGTGCTGAGGCCAATTCTGCCCTGGGTCCTTGCTGTGCTGAGCAGAGCAGGAAGAAAGAAAAGGAAAGCAATAACTGCCCTTAAGAAGTTGTGATTGTGAGCTCTTGTGTGATTGTGACTCTCACAAGGATGGGCATCACAGCCTCACATTGCCTGGGTGGTACAGGAGACCTCATGTCATGGACTGAGTTAACATGGTCCCAGACTGTAGTTCCTGGGAGTGCCTGGATTACTGTTTCCTCAACACAGGTCCATAAACACTGCAGAGACAACGAGCAGCACACAGTCAAAACTAACCAAGCACATAGGAAGCAAGGCATCAGAAAGAAACAAACAAAACCAACCAAAACAATAAACAGAACGAATATATCTTTAATATTTAGATATTGGAATTATCAGACAAAGATTATCAAACAACTATGCTCCCTGTGCTTAACAAAATAAAACAGGCTTGAAAATATCTGCAGGTAACAGCAATCTATAAAAAGTGACCCAGCATATTTGAAAAAGGACCAAATAGAACTTCTAGAAATAAAAATACAATGTCTAAAATGTAAAATATTAATATAACTAAAGAAAGAATGATTAGATTTCATAAAATTCAAGACATCATAAGATGCACTGTTATTTTATAAATACTGGGAAGAAAAGAAATTTTTTTTTTTTTTTTTGGCTGCATTGGATCCTCGCTGTTGCACGCCAGCTTTCTCTAGTTGTACCAAGTGGGGGCTATTCTTTGTTGTGGTGTGCAACCTTCTCATTGTGGTGGCTTCTCTTGTTGTGGAGCACAGGCTCTAGGCCTGCGGGCTTCAGTAGTTGTGGCTTGCGGGCCCTAGGGCGAGGCTTAGTAGTTGTGGCGCACAGGCCTAGTTGCTCCACGGCATGTGGGATCTTCCCGAAGCAGAGCTTGAACCCATGTCCGCTGCATTGGCAGGCAGATTCTCAACCACTGCACCACCAGGGAAGTCCCTAGAATTTTTAATTTACACTTATTATAAGAGATCTTCTGGACTTCTTTAAAAAATCTATACTGAAATATCACATTTGTGGAAGCCTAATAAAAAGGAAGATATGATTGAAATAAACTAGTTTAAAATGTTCCTAAAACTTCTTTGCAGCCGGAGTGTGATTCTTTCAGGTCATTTTAACTCAAAGTTTTGACTGTTTTTCACAAGCTTGAGATGCAGCATATCTTAGAATGTGCCCCATGATTGCTTTCAGGATCTTCTTCTAAGCCCCTAAGACCCATTCTGCAAGTTTGATTCTGGTGCTTTCATGATCTTATCAGAAATGCCCAGCTTATAAAAGGTTTCCCACTGAAATTCAATTGCATGGAAAGGCTTCAGATAATGAAGGGGACTCAGATTCCTTCCTTCCTTAAATAGTCTTGTTTATTGATTGAAACTTCAGAGAGCTGCAGTGGTCAGTCCTGTGGCCAGGAATAGCAGACATATTCACACCCAGACAGGGGCAGTGATTACAAATGCCTTCAACTGTAACACGGCCCTATTTCAGGATGTTAAAATGTGAAAAGAGTGTGGCTCCTAGCAGAGAAAACATGGTAGGTGAAGACCTGCTCACGAACTTTTGTGGTCTCCTTACTTCTCCTGTAGCCAGTCTGCGGGGCTGTGGCACCCTTGCGTTTTATGATCCAACCTCCCCATTCTTCACCATGCGGTTCCTCCAGCTCTGCCAGGCTGAGCCACAGGTGCTCTGAGGCCTGGATGTGGGAGAGACCCAGGCCTCCTGCTCCTCTTTCCCGGCTCCAGGCTATCTGGGCTCCCTGCTGCCACCACTGCAGAGTCATCCTCTTACTCACTCTCCTATTTCTCTGTCTGCAGCCCCTCCTGACCCAAGCCAGTACCTGCCCTGGTCCCAGCTCACCTGACTGCACTGAAATATTGCAGTGCCTGGAGGCCCCAGCGGCACAGGGGCCAGGCCACCCTTAGGTGCTTCCTAGTTGAACACCCTGTGAAGCTTCCTTAGCTCCTTGGTACTGACAGGAGTCAACACACAGACAAACATTTTATCAAGTGGTGGTCGTGAACTGAGTGCCTTGTGGACAATGGGCATCTCTTAAATGTCTGCTCTTGGGCCCTGTGAGAGGAGTTCCAAGGGAATCCTCTGGAGCTGGGCCTCCTGGTCTTGCTATCGAGTCCAAGATCATCCTGCTCACCACAAAACAGGCCAATAAATCGAGAGACAAGTTGTTGGGGCAGGGAATAGTGACTTTATTTGGAAAGCCAGCAGACTGAGAAGATAGTGGACTCCTGTCCCAAAGAACCGTATTCCCCGAGTTATAGCTCAGGCTTCTTTTATACTAAAAGGGGAGGGGTTAAAGTCCTGGTTCTGGCCAGTGTTAATGTCTTCCTTCCTGCAGCTATTCACAGGTAGGCCTGGTCAGGATGTTTCCTGTGAGCTAAATAAAGGTATTTTAGCTTAACGCTCATTACCTGGGAGGCAGGGTTCCCAGAGATGAGCCATTGTGTATAATTTAAGCTTATAGGCAACATCCCTTTAGTGATGAACCTGTAATAGAATACAAAGGCTCTTCCCTATTACAGTCTCTGTCCCCCAGGCACCAACCTGGTGTGGCCTCTACCCCACTACCCTGCCCCCACCATGAGAGCAGTGCACGATGGCATAAAGGGATTTTGAAGTCCTTAGGCAGTGTTTAAAATGGTACATTTAGGGAATTCCCTGGCGGTCCAGTGGTTAGGACTCTGCACTCTCACTGCCAAGGACCCAGGTTCAATCCCTGGTCAGGGAACTAAGATCCCACAAGACACACAATAAAATGGTATGTTTAAATTTTAATCATGTATTCGGTAGGTCTGAATGAAGCAATTCATCATGGCATTTCAATTGTATTTTTCCCCCTCCCAACTGATTCAGGCTTCAATTTTTCAACATAGGACAGTTTATCTTCTCATTATGTTCCAGGTCCTATGGAAATAGTATCCCAAACAAGATTGCTTTGTATAGCATTATGTGATGCATCTATCAAAAATTTTGAGAAATGCGCTTTTACTTGTCATTTACACATTGTTTCTATCCAACCGAAGTTATTAAAGGTTTCCATCCACAACTGGAGAAGGGAAGCGCGGTTTTTCCATTGGCCAGTCTTTTTGGAAATAGAACATTTATTTGCAAACTCTCCTTCTCAGCAGCTTCACCTTCTCAGAAGCATTCTTAGCTATGAACTCCTGGAGTTTGATGAATCTCAGGAAGGAAAGGCTTGAGGTCTGTGTATGAGTCTCCTACTCCTGCTGTAACCAAGTACCTCAAACCTGGTGGCTTCAACAATACAAATTTATTATCCTGCAGTTCTGGCAGTCAGAAGTCTGACACAGGTGTTCCCCAGGCTAAAGTCAAGGTGTGAGCAGGGCTGCATTCTTCCTGGGGACGCCAGGGGAGAATCCATGTCCTTGCCTTTTCCAGCTTCTAGAGGCCCTGCATGTCTTTGCTATGGTCCCTTCCTCCATCTTCAAATCCAGCAACACTGCACCCCTCTGAGCCTCCCTCCCCAGGTGTATCTCCCTCTGACTCTCCTCTCTGCCCCCTCCCTGCTTCCACCTTTAAGGACCCTTGTGGTTACATCAGGCCCGACCAGACAGTCCAAGGTCATCTCCCTGTTTTAAGGTCAGTTTATCAGCAACCTTAATACCATCAGCAACCTGAATTCCTCTTTGCCAGGAAACAGGACATATTCACAGGTTCTGGGGATTAGACTGTGAGCATCTGGGGGGCCATTACTCTGCCTCCTTCATTCTGGATAAAGTGAGGATGAGCACACCATGACAAGAGCGTGAACCTTAGAATGACTCCCTGACCCAAGCACAACGCAGGAAATAGCCAGGGGATATTTGCTGAGAACAAAGAACCCGTGTTAATGACAAGAGCTGTCTCCTAACTGTCACTGGCCTATGTTAGTGAACAGAGAGTCCAGGTGTTTCTATCACAGACGGATGTGCCAGCTCAGTGTGGCTCGTGCTTTCAGCATAGTTTAAAATGCGGCAAATTCCCCCTGGGTCTCTCTTTTTTCCTTTTCTTTTTGTGCGGTACGCGGGCCTCTCACTCTTGTGGCCTCTCCCATTGAGGAGCACAGGCTCCGGACGCTCAGGCTCAGCGGCCATGGCTCACGGGCCCAGCCGCTCCGCGGCATGTGGGATCTTCCCGGACCGGGGCACGAACCTGCGTCCCCTGCATCGGCAGGCGGACTCTCAACCACTGCGCCACCAGGGAAGCCCCCCCTGGATCTCAAGGGAGTAAATATTAGGCTGAGTGAGAAGTTTTAAAACTGAGAAGGTTGGAAAGTTGAGGAGCTCTCCTTTGTCATTCAAATTCTGCTTAAACTTAACAACTCACCAAGATTATCTTGGGCCTCCCTGCCGTCCTATTCGTTGTGGAGTGGACATGGTAAATCTGTCTTATACTCTGTATATGAACACAGTGTAAAATTGCAGAGAAAACAACAGGCTCTTGCTAGCTGAAGCAGAGAAGGATTGATCTGGGGTTTTTGATGGGTTACAGAATCACTGGGAGAGCTGAGGAAACAGACCAGAGGCCAGGCTTCTAGGAAGGACCCCCAAAGCCAAGCTGCAGGACCTGCCACCAAAGTTGCTGCAGTGGCGGCTGCCCTTGACCCAGGAGGCCGCCCCAGAGCTGCAGTCCCCGGGGCTCCCCACTCTGCTGCAGGAGGCAGCTACCCCCAGGAAATCAGAAAACCGTGCGCCAGCTGCTGCCCATGGAGCCGGGGTCTCACGTCTACAGTCCTGCACCCTGACGATGCTCATCCCCTCCAGCCGCCTGCCTCACTCAGCTCAGCTCTGCAGCCGGGTCTCCCAGGAGGGAATGTGGCTGGCAGAACCCAGACACACCCAGTCAGGCCAGGGGAGTGTCAGTTTCAGCGTCCAGGCTGTGGTGAAGGGCATCTCCAGGGGCAGCGTTGGGAGAAAGAGAGTCATCAGCCCAGGGCGCCCACCACCATCCTTAGGGAGCTGCGGGGAAGGTCGGTACCTGGAGCCCCACAAGGACCTCCATGGAGGGTGGCTTCCCCTTCATGACAACTGCCAGAGGGGAGCCTGAAACAGGACTGAAAGTGCCTGCTGCCCCATCTTCTTTTTCTACTTTACATCTTTCCCTTTTAACAAACTTTCCTGGGCGTGCGTTGGTTTCAGGTTTGGCTTGATCCTTGTTTTAGCTGAACCAGTTCACTTATTCCGGCTTCGTGGCTGCCCCAACAATATATGGGCATGTTTTGCCTGCGTATGGCTATCTTTTCCTTTCTTCCTTCAGGGAAAATGTACCGGCATAGAGTCCGTGGCACTAATCCAGAGGAAACAGCACGGCAGGGTGGCCGTGCTGGCAGAGCTCTCTGGTTGACTCATGGGAATTGGGAATAAATGACCAAATGTAAACAGTGGAGCGGTGCCAGCGGGCTCTCTTCAGCTACAGTCTCCCGTGGCGTGAGAAGAAAGAGGCCACGAAAAGCCCAGATCTGGGCATCTTGCCGTTTGCTGCTGCTAGCTTACTGCCTTGATCACTCAGGGTGCAGTGATTCTGAGAAACAGCCCTTTCTTGCTTGCTTTTCTAATGGCCTCCTCTGGTTGAGAGCCCCTGGTGAGACCCAGGCTTCCTCAACCAGGCAGGGCTTAGGCCTGTTTGTCAGTGTTGCAGAAGGGTCCCAGCCCTCACCCCTGGCTGGGACCAGCGGGAGAGGACATGCTGGCATCCCAGGCCGAGTCTTGCTGCCTTAAGCTTCCAAAGGTTTAACAGCAAAACCCTCAGCTGACCTCACAGGACAAGATCAAAGATAGATGATAGAAGACGGATGGATGGATAGATAGATAGATAAATATAACAAAGGATAGATATAGATGGATATAGATAGATATGATAGAGATGATATAGAGACAGATGATAGATTGATAGATGATAGATAGATAGATAGATAGATAGATGACAGATAGAGATAGAGATGTACAGATATCACAGCACCTGTCACTCCGGGAGCTGAACAATTGCACACATGCTCACCGCTAGACCTCTCCCTTCCTTCTCTGGCTCAGAAGCTGCTGAAGGCCTCAGGGACCCCATGGGATGCTCTGTCATTTCCCCTCATGGCTAGTGCCCTGTGGGCCCTGCCTCTGAGTGTTCCCGAAACCGAAGAAACCCCAAGGCACCTAAAGACACAACATTCCCTTCTAGTCTCACAGCCCCGGGGGATGCTGTGTCCCGTGCAAAAGTGAGGAGAAGGTCCTCTTCCCAGCTGTGTCTCATTTGCTCATCTGAGCCCCGATGCAAGGTAGCCTCCTCCCAGAGTCTCCGAAGACGTTCCTGAAAATGACCCACTTCACCCAGCCTGTGTCTCCTCTTCCCACGGTTCTGACCATGGCTCTGGGGCTCGTGCGAGCTCCCAGCCAGGGGCACTGGGCCCCATGCCCACTCACAGACCACGCCCCAAGTCAGAAGGAGCTGGTGACCCACGCTTAGCATCAAATTTCATGATTCTTTTTCCAAGCCCAGGTCCAGAACTTGCAAAAGAACCAGCTCCATGGGCAAACAGTAGGGCCTTCCTCATGTCCTTCAAGGAGTAACTCCCAATACCAACTATTTTGGGGTTTTTTGATTTTTCTGGAGGGAAAGGGTGGGGAGAACTGCATCCTGCACAGAGTCTCACCCCCGCTCGTATCAGCCCGTTGCTGCGTTTCAGTAAAGGTGTGTGTCACCTTGATGCCTGGGCCTCTTTTTTTTTTTTTTTTTTTTTTTTTTAATCCAGTGTGCATTTTCTCTCCTTTTCTTTTTCAAAATATTTATTTATTTTATTTTGGCTGCGTCAGGTCTTAGTTGCAGCACACGGGATCTTTCCTTGCAGTGCGTGGGCTTCTCTCTAGTTGTGGCACACAGGCTCAGTAGTTGTGGCGTGTGGGCTTAGCTGCCCCACGGTATGTGGGATCTTAGTTCCCTGACCAGGGATCAAACCCATGTCCCCTGCACTGGAAGGCCGATTCTTAACCACTGGACAACCAGGGAAGTCCCCTGCCTGGGCCTCTTTATAGCACATTTATATAGGGAGGAAAAGAAAGAAGTGCTTATTCAAGCACAAAAATTATCTTTAAAGTCAAAACAACCCCCATCCCAGATGCCAGGAGGCGTCCTCTCTCTGCTCGCTTCAGGTCCTGCACACATTCTTTGTGGCCCAGTTACACGCTGGCTGGAAGTGTAGTTCGCAGTGACAGGCAAGCAGCCCTTTTATGCTAACTTGTTTCTCGCCAAGAAACAGGTCTTTTATCACATCAGGAACCTGGAGAACCCTCTCCCCTGGGGCCCTGCTGTTAGATCATGATCTCACACATCTGAAGTCAAAACAGACCAGTTGCCAGAATGAGGTGAATCTTCACCACGCACAGAGCCTGAGTCCCCATTGGACACAGGCGGGCTGCGAGGGACCAGAGCCTTTAGAGGCCTCGATCTTGGGAAAGGAGCCCCCCGGAGCCCCCCAGAGGCCCCCGGAGTATTTTTCGATGACACCACAGAGTAATGACTGCAGAGTCTCTTTTAAATCACGTGTCTAGTTGCATTTCACAATAGCTCGTGAGGTCAAGGAGAGTGGTGGCCGGCATGATGCAGCTGTTTTGTAAGCAGAAAGAAGCCGGGCTTGGTCAGGGCTGGTTGCCAGTTGCCCTGGATCCGGACTTCTCCACTTGCCCCTTGGGTGAAAGCTGAAAATGTGAGTCTGCATATCCAAGAGCCACGTTGCTTGTTTTCACTGTTGTGTGTTTTCCAAATCTTCCACGAGTGTGACCCTTTTCTTTTCACCCTGAATCTGCCCATGTTTTGGGCCATGTGTGGGTCAGGAGGCTGCTGGAGGATCCCAGAGTGGGTCACCAGGAGGGACAGACAGCACACACCAACTTCTGGCCCGTTTAGTCTGTGAGCCCATTAGGGGTCCCACCTTCTCTCAGCCCTTTGTGAGGCTCCAGTGGTGAATGTCTGGGAGCTGCTGTCCTAGTTTGCGAGCTGGTCCACTCAAGCTCATTCACCCCCCAGGAGCACAGCTACAGACTCCTACCTCAGGGCCTTTGCACTTGCCTCCCCTCCTTTCCCTGCCCTCACAGCCTCCCCAGGTGCCCACAGCCTCCCTGCTGATGGGCCTCGCAGCCAGGCCTTCCCGCTGCCCCACACCCACCCCTTACCCCAGCTCCTTTGACTTCTCTCTTGGCACCTACCACCCAGCATCCTCCACAGTTCCCCCATCTGGTTTGCTGCATCTGTTTCGGTCTCGACACCCCCCCGCCCCGACACCGGTCTCCAAGAGGGAAGAGATCTGGGTCTGTTTTCTTTGCCACCCTTGTATCCTCAGCCACCAGGCCTCCTCTCAATGAAGATCCATTTTTGCAGAGCAGAGACACCACCAGTGTCTTCTGCTTTTCCATCTAGTCTTCTGTTACATTATTTTTCCTGTTTCCATGTAAACATCGACTGTTTTTTGAATCAGAAAAAGAAAGATCAGTAAACGTGTCATTGGTCAGAGCACCCACCCCCCTCCACCCCCCCGTTGTCAGAGTTCTTAACCGCGTTTAGGTCAGGAACCCTTTGAGCACGTGATTAAAAACGATGCATGTTCTCCCCAGGAAAGAAAAAATGGGCTTATGCCCATACACACACTTTCTAGCAACGTCGGGGAGGCCCAGACCCCCTCCCCTCACGTCATGCCCCCCAGAGACACACTCTGGGGTTAACGGGGTGTCGGTCACACAATGTCTCCGTCTTTGTGCGGAACCCTAGCCTCTGGGCCCACCTCTGCCTCACTTTCTCGCAGGGGGAGCCGCCCACCTGCTCTTGCTGGATGAAGTGACGATGGTCTGCTCTGTCCCCACCCCCCAACCCCGGAAAGGGGGAGGAGGGGGCAGGGCCTGTGGAACAGCTGGAAGAACCTTCCGGGCTGTCTGTTACCATGGCCGGGGCTTCCTGACCAGCCTGCCTGTTCAGTTTCGTGGGGGACCTGTGAGGTCATGTGTGTCCTTAAGGTAGCATTCTCCATCCCAGGACCTGAGGTGACCTGAAGGACACTTGGATGATCTTAACACAAAGCATCTGAATAGCACAGCATCAGGAGCACATCTCCAGGGCAGGGGTCTGCTGACCAGGAGGGGAAGGTCTCCTCGGTGGAGGAGAGTGTCCAGTCACCAGAACTGCCACAGGGGCTGACCCACCACCCCTCACGCCCACTCTCCTCCCAGCCGAGGTGTGGGCGCTCTGAGCATTTAGGTCCCCGCAGCTTTCAAATCCTGCGTTTGATGAGAAATGTACCACAGGTGGGTTCCTTGAAATTTCCAGCTGAAAGGAACCAAGATAAACGAAACCAAGCAAAACATCAAAATAAAAACCAAACTAGTGATTTGTTTGCCTTTCTCCAGGTTGATACCACTGGAAATCACTTCCCTATTGCCCAAATCCTGCAAATTAATGGTTAAGTCCTGACGGCACCTCTCATTCACCCCATCGGCTCCACCAGCCTCCCTGCCCGCCTCCCCGCAGGCCTGGTATGCCCGTGGGACCCACGGCTCCGTGTGTAACGCAAACCTCATGTAACTCGCTGGGACTCCCCAGAGCTGTCAGCAACACTGGGGGACACTCATTTTGTTTGGTTCTTCTTAATCGTCATTAGGTGCCAGCGTGTCCCCAGTAGCATCCCCAGACTCTTCTGGAAACCCGGGGGCAGCCTCGGCCCCGGTTCCTAGCCCCGCCTTCACATCTAGTCGTCTTCTGTTTACAGAGGAGAAACCACGACCCTTACGATGGCTTTTGGAAAGGGTGCCTTGTACTCAGTGCTGGAGAAATAGCACTTGCTGTCACACCCCTTCTCACTGGACCGGCCACAAGCTGGAATCTCCTCTGCTGTGCCCAGTGGCTCCAGGAACTGGGCTAGAAAGGGCCAGGCTGGAGGGGCTGCAGAGCCGGGGTCCTGACTTCCTCTTGGCGGCTGTGTGACCCGGAGAGGTGGCTGCGCGCTCTGCTCCTCGGGTTCCGTCATCAGGTAAACGAGGGAACGAGGCCTGCCTCTCGGGATGAGCTGTGAGGCTCGGGTGTGCCGAGGCGGAGGCGGGCTGTGCGCTCGGCCGTGGACCTCACACTCGGCCCCTCGGCGTCTTCACGTGGACCAAATTCTCCTCAAGGCCTCACAGGCCTGTGGGACTGTGTTTGGGTTATACTGGATATTTACCTAGAGTACGTTGGCGACTTGGAAGAAACATGCCACCTCGTGGGGAGATACAGGTCCTCTGCAAGGGCATCGAATTCAGCGTGAAGCTGGACACCAGCTCTTCCTCCATCACAGTGCGTCCCTGTGACTGTGGACATGTCATCTGACCTCTCAGGGCTGAGCTGACCCCTCTGACAACGGGAACAGGAAGGGAGGCCAGTTCAACTGGACGAAAGCAAAAGAGCTCTTAGCAACTGCCTGTGTTTTTCAGAAAAGCCGACCTAAAGCTGTCTCAGCAGGCCGGGAAGGCAGGGAGCCTTGCCTGGGGGTCTGGAAGTCTCCTGGATAAAAAAGCCCTAAAGGGGGCTTCCCTGGTGGCACAGTGGTTAAGAATCCGCCTGCCAATGCAGGGGACATGGGTTCGAGCCGTGTTCCGGGAAGATCCCGCATGCCTCAGAGCAACTAAGCCTGGACTCCACAACTACTGAGGCAGTGTGCCCCAACTACTGAAGCCCGTGTGCCTGGAGCCCATGCTCCACAACAAGATAAGGCACTGCAGTGAGAAGCCCATGCAGCGCAACGTAGAGTAGCAATGAAGACCCAACGCAGCCAAAAATAATAAATTAAAAAAAAAAAAAAGGGCTTCCCTGGTGGCGCAGTGGTTGAGAGTCTGCCTGCCGATGCAGGGGACACGGGTTCGTGCCTCGGTCCGGGAAGATCCCACATGCCGCGGAGCGGCTAGGCCCGTGAGCCATGCCCGCTGAGCCTGCGCGTCCGGAGCCTGTGCTCCACAACTGGAGAGGCCACAACAGTGAGAGGCCCGTGTACCGCAAAAAAAAAAAAAAAAAAAAAAAAAAAAAAAGCCCTAAAGGGTAGCATTTGTTCAGGAGGCGTGGGGTCTGCTGAGGTGACCCCGCAGCCCCTTCAGACACCCATGTGCTGCCCTGACAGGACAGCCGAGGTGAAACAGGGCCCATGGTGGGACAGCAATGCCCGCAGCTGTGAAACCAGAGCAGAGCTGTGGTCTCCACAGACTGGGGGCTGCCAGGGAGTTGGAGAAATGGGTGCATCTTTTTAGTTTGGTTTTAGTTTAAATATATTGAATACAAATAAAAGTGGAGGAAAAAAGACAGTGAGAAACACCTTGGGGGCTGGGCTCCCTCAGCATGTCAGGGACCCTCACCAGGGCCAGCGCAGCAGGAGGTGCCATGGGCAGCAGGACATAGCATTGACCAGCACTTGTGAGGCTCCTTAGGGACCCCAGGGCTGGACCGGGTGTGGAGCTGGCCAGCCGGTGATCTGTAGCAGCAGCTCAGCCAAAAGGAGTCCATCTGCTGAGATGACCTCCCCAAGACGGAAAGTGGTGTCTGAGTGTTACTGGGACCAACCCCTGGCTCCTGTGCTCTAGGGGTCCTTGCTAACTTTGGAAACTGGCCCAGTTTCTTTCACCAGCCTCCATAGCATGAAACACTGGCACAGAAGGGAGGCTGATTCTAGGAGTCCATGACAGACCAGAAACCAGGCCAACTGGATCCCTTCTGGAACAAGGCAGGCAGTAAATAAATACACACAGGCAGACCTCGGAGATATTGCAGGCTTAGTTGCAATAAAGCGAATATTGCAATAAAGTGAGTCACACAAGCCTTTGGTTTCTCAGTGCATATCAAAGTTATGTTTACACTGTACTGTAGTGTGTTAAGTGTGCACTAGCATTATGTCCCCAAAACAAGGTACACACTTTACTTTAAAAATACTTTATGGCTGTAAAATGCTAACCATCATCTGAGCCTTCAGCGAGCCGTAATCTTTTTGCTGGTGGAGGGTTTGCCCGGATGTTGATGCCTGTTGACTGATCAGAGTTGTGGGTGGCTATGGTAATTTCTTAAAGTAACACAGCACATTGACTGACTCTTCCTTTCATGGACAATTTCTCTGTGGTATGCGACGCTATTTTATAGCATTTAATCCACAGGAGAACTGCTTTCAAAATTGGAATCAGTCCCCTCACACCCTGCCACTGCTTTATCAACTAAGTTTATATCATATCCTAAATTCTTTGTTGTCATGTCAACAATCTTCACAGCATCTTCACTAGGAGTAGATTCCATCTCAAGAAACCTCTCTCTTGGCTCCCCCATAAGAAGTAACTCCTCATCCATTCAAGTTGTATCCTGAGGTTGCAGCAATTCAGTCACATCTTCAGGTTCCACTTCTAGTTCTAGTTCTGTTATTTCTACTACATCTGCCATTACTTCCTCCACAGCGGTCTTGAATCCTCAAAGTCACCCATGAGGGCTGGAATCAACTTCTTCCAAACTCCTATTAATGTTGATATTTAAAAAAAAAATTTTATTGAAGTATAGTTGATGTACAGTGTTGTGTTAGTTTCAGGTATACAGCAAAGTGATTCAGTTATACCTATATATTCTTTTTCATTGTAGGTTATTACAAGATATTGAATATAGTTCCCTGTGCTATACAGTAGGACCTTGTTGTTTATTTTACATACGGTAGTTTGTATCTGTTAACCCCAAACTCTTAATGTATCTCTCCTCCCTCTGCTTCCCCTTTGGTAACCATACGTTTGTTTTCTATATCTGTGAGTCTGTTTCTGTTTTGTAAATAAGTTCATTTGTATCATAACAATGATATTTTAATCTCTTTCCATGAACCGCAAATGTTCTCAATGGCATCTAGAATGGCGAATCTTTTCCAGAAGGTTTTTGATTTACTTTACCCAGATCCATCAAAGGAACCACTGTCTATGACAGCTGTAGCCTTACAAAATATATTCCTTAAATAATTAGACTTGAAAGTCGAAATGACTTTGATCCATGGGCTGCAGAATGGATGTTGTGTCAGCAGGCATGAAAACAAAATTAATCTCCTGGTTCATCTCCATCAGAGCTCTTGGGTGACCAGGTGCCTTGTCAATAAGCAGTAAGATTTTGAAAGGAATCTTTTTTTCTGAGCAGTAGATCACAACAGGGCTTAAAATATTCAGTAAACCATGTTGTAAACAGATGTGTTGTCATCAGGGCTTTGTTGTTCCATTCATGGAGCACAGACAGGGAAGATTTAGTATAGTTGTTAAGGGCCATAAGACTTTCTTTTTCTTTTCTCTTTCTTTTATTTTTTATTTATTTTTTTATTTTTTTGCGGTACACAGGCCTCTCACCGTTGTGGCCTCTCCTGTTGCGGAGCACAGGCTCTGGACGCACAGGCTCAGCGGCCATGGCTCACGGGCCCAGCCACTCTGTGGCACGTGGGATCCTCCCGGACTGGGGGATGAACCCGTGTCCCCTGCATCAGCAGGCGGACTCTCAACCACTATGCCACCAGGGAAGCCCGGGCCATAGTATTTTTAAGTTGAGCATTGGCTTCAACTTAAAGTCAACAGCTGCATTAGTCCCTAACAGGAGAGTCAGCCTCTGCATTGAAGCCAGGCATTGACTTCTTTTCTCTAGCTATGAAAGTCCTAGATGGCATCTTCTTCCAATAGAAGGTTATTTCTTCTACATTGAAAATCTGCTGTTTAGTGTAGCCACATTCATGAATGATCTCAGCTAGATGTTCCAGATAAATTGCTTCAGCTTCTACATCAGCACTTGCTGTACCTTGTACTTTTATATTATGGATAAGGCTTCTTTCCTTAAACCTCATGAATCAAACTCTGCTAGCTTCAACTTTTCTTCTGCAGCTTCCTCACCTGTTCAGCCTTCATGGAATTGAAGAGAGTTGGGCCTTTCTCTGGATTAGGCTTTGGCTGAAGGGAATGTTGTGGTTGGTTTGATCTTCTATCCAGCTCACTAAAACTTTCTCCACATCAGCAATAAGGCCCTTTTTCTTTCTTATCATTGATGTGTACACTGGAGTAGCACTTTTACTTTCATTCAAGAACTTTTCCCTTGCATCCATAGCTTGGCTAACTGTTTGGTACAAGAGGCCTAGTTTTCGGCCCATCTTGGCTTTTGACCTGCCTTCCTCACTAAGCTTAATTATTTCCAGCTTTCGACTGAAAGTGAAAAATGTGCGATTCTTTCTTTCACTTCAACTCCTAGAGCCACTGTAGGGTTATTGATTGACCTAATTTCAATATTATTGTGTCCCAGGGAATAGGGAGGCCCAAGGAGAGGGAGAGAGATGGGGGAAGGGCCAGTAGAGCAGTCAAAACACACACATTTATCAATTAAGCTTGCCCTCTTAGATGGGCACCATTCATGGCACCCCAAAATAATCACAATAGTAACATTAAAGATCATGGATCACAGATCACCATAACAAATATAGTCCTAATTGGAAAAAGTTTGAAATATTGCTAGAATTACCAAAATGTGACACAGAGACACGATGTGAGCAAATGGTGTTAGAAAATTTGTGCCAATAGACCTGCTCAACACAGGGCTTCAATTTGTAAGAAATGGACTATCTGCAAAGGGCAATAAAGTAAGGAACACCTGTCCATGAATAAATGGAAATGGAATTTCTATTATCCAGACACCCACACCACCGGCAAGTTAAATTTAACACAGAACTTCAGGAACAATGACTCCCTTTGCCAAAAGGCTTGCTTAGGTCTCCCCTAAATGAAGGGCACCTACTCACCATCCTCCAGCTGCCTTGAGCTCACATCTCTCCCCTCACATGCTCTGTCCCTGCCTTCACTTCCTAGAAGCTTCTCCCCATTGACCCATTGTGGTCAAGGTCACGCCCCATTATTGACTGGAACTCTTCTTTCAGCAGATGACCTTTTCAGTGCCAGGTGCAATTTTTAATGCTCACCCCTTGGCTTCCCCATTAAGTTCTATCCTCTGCATCTTCACTGGCTCCTACTTCAATACAATGATAGTTCTTCCTAAGATCCTGTCCTCCGCCCTCTATTCCTTCCCCTCTCTCTCTTCTATCTCCTTGGCAATTTTATCCATTCCAACAGCTTCTCCTCTCACAGCTGTGGGCCCATCCCGAGTGGTCCCCTCTGAGCTGGATATCCCTCCCAGGTCAGAGGCTGCATTTCTGACCGTTCGAACGTTTCTTGTACGTGCCTCAGTCACTGTTCAGCATTTCTCCTCCAGACATCCATCTCAAATGCTTGGCACTTTAAAAAAATCTCCTTCCTTTACTCGGAAAGGATATTGTGTTCCTTCTGTGTTCTGAAGGAACAAATCACCAAGTTCTCGTAAATCCTTACTCAACTCTCATTGTGAAACCACCTTCAAAATCCCTTGCCAAGAATCTCACTTCTGACCATTTCAGAGTAAACAAACAGGAACCCAAGAAAAATATATGAAACAGCTGTTTTCGGACATTGGCCAATGGCGGTAGGGCTGTGGATCCCTGAGAGATGTAAGGCCACCAGTCCCCCCAGTTTTCTGCCACAGCTGGAAAGGGTTAAGCAGAGATGAGGCCTTGGAGATGAGGCCAGGACGAGGGTTGGCTTGCTGAAAGTCATGCAGGCAGGGAGGAGAGACTGGAGGAGCCAGGAAGAGAAAGAGCCCATCTATTTGCCTAGGGGCCTCCTTGAGTTCATTACTGAATACTAATAAGAGCAAATATTAAAAGACCTCCATGAACAAGGCAAAGAACCATAAGGATGCTGTAAGCTGAGCTCACACATGTCAACAACATATTCAAGCCCCAACCAGAAAGAGTGGAGAAGTTTGTTAAACATTGTTGAACCCTGGAAGGCTAAGTCTTTCCAGTTGCTTTTTCTGCATCTATTGAGATAATTACATGGTCTTCCCCATAGCGTGGTGCTAATATGTTGGTAAGGATTTTTACATCTATATTCATGAGGGAAAATAGCTTGTAGTTTTCTGTTCTTGTAATGTCTTTATCAAATGTTGGTATCAGGGTGATGCTAGGCTGACAATGTTTTCTCCTCCTTCATTTTTGGAAGGAATATGTATAGGCTTGGTATCACTCCATTCTTGAAGGTTTAATGAAATTCAGTGCAGAAGATTTCTGAGCCTAAAGTTTTCTTTATGGGAAAGGTTTTAATTCTGAATTCAATTTCTTTAATAATATATATAAGTTAAATTCTTAACTATATCTATTTCTTTAATAGATATATAATAGATATAGTTAAGAATTTCTAGTTTTTCTTTTAACTTTTGTGGTAATATGTCTTTCATGGCATTTGTTTATTTCATCTAAGTGGTTGAATATATTGTCATAAAGTAGTTCATATCATTCTTAGTTTCCTTTTAATGTCTGTAGGGTCAGTTGTGATGTCCCCTCTCTCATTCTCGATATTGGTCATCTGTTTTCTCTTTATTCTTACTTAATCAGTCGAACGAGAGATGTATTAGTCATTTCAAAGAACCGACATTTTGGTCTCACTGATTATTTAGTTGTTTTATTCCCCTTTTGTTGATTTCTTAATATTTCCTTTTACTTACATTGAGTATAATTTGCCCCTCCCCTTTTAAGCTTCTTAATCTCAGTGATTTAGACCTTTTTACTTTTCGTATGTAAACACCTAAAGCTACACACTTCCCTATAAACTTCAGCTGCTTGCCACAGATTTTGATACATTGTATTTTTATTATCACTCTGTTAAAAATAATTTCACAGTGGAGAAACTTAGCAGAGCCCACATCAATCAGCTAGACTTCAGTGGTGGTGTAAATAGAAATCCTATGCTACTTGATACAGGACACAATAAGAATGAGTGTTGCAGGACTTCCCTGGTGGTCCAGTGGTTAAGAATAGGTCTTGCAATACAGGGAACATTGATTCGATCCCTGGCGGAGGAACTAACGTCCTACATGCCATGGGACAACTAAGCCCTCACACTGCAACTAGAGAGAAGCCCATGTGCTGCAATGAAAGATCCCACATGTTGCAACTAAGACCTGACATGGCCAATAAATAAATAAATATTTTTAAAAATAAGAAAGAATGCATGCTGCTTCTATGATATTCTTACCAGATTTGCATAATCTGAATCTAAATGTAAAGCAATGCCAAAGAAATACACACTGAAGGTTATTGTATAAAATAAGTAGCCTGTAATCTTAAAATACTGTAGTCAAAGATTGAGAAACTCTTCCAGAATGAAGGAGACCTAACACATATGATAATTAAATGGAACGTATAATTCTGTTTTGTATTGTTTTGACTTTGAGACAGCACTGGAACTCAATGGGACCCAAGGATTAGATGGTAGTAATGTATCAATATTAATACCCTGATTTTCATGGTGTAGCATAGGAAATACACACTAAAGTATTCAGAGTAATGGTATCATGTTGGCAGTGTAATCTGAAATGATTCAGAATAAAAATGTTTCATAGACTATACTTGCAACTTTTCTGTAAGTTTTTTATTTTTAATTATCCCCACCCCAAAGGGAACATTTTTTCTGAGAGAAAAAAAGCTAGATGCAAAAGAGCAGTTAATATATGACTCCATTTATATTAAATTCTGGAATATTCAGAACTAATCAATAATGACAGAAAACAGATCAGTGCTTGCTTGAGGTGGGGATGGGGAGGAGACTGACTGCAAAGTGGCAGGAGGGAACTTTTGGGGGTGATGGAAATGTTCTGAAAATGTACAACCTTGATCGTAGTGATGAGTACATGGGTGTATTCATTTGTTAAAAATGAATGCATTTTATAATATATAAATTATGTCATAAATAAAGTTGATTTTAAAAGACCAGAACATGGTCTCTATCACCATTTCCACTGAAGGAATCAGAGTCCTTGGAGACATGGCTAATTTCCATCGGAATTGGGTCCAGGATGAGTCTGGGACACATTGTACTGGAAAGTAAGAAAACTTTCAATATTAATGAGGTCATATATAAAGGACAGAGGAGACAGCTTGCCAAAGTCATGACAATTTAAATATCAAAGTGCATAGTGATTATGATGGATTGAAATACTTTGGATCAATGAAAATCTGTGAATTCCCAATGATATTTTAAAAAATATATAAAGTAAGAAAAACTCATTTATCACCATTTGAAGTAGCTATTAAAATACTGCCTCACTTTGAAAATGGGTATTTGGGGATATTCAAGTAGCCTCAGTTGATGAGACAGTAAATGTAGAATTAATGATAGAATTATTTTTAAAATCATTTCATAAGCTTTAGCTTTTCTCAGTTGATGTTAAAACCATTATGTGACTAGTTGACGGACAAATAACTGCACCTTCAGGAATATCACATGAATATAGTCACAAGGGGAAAATATAGCTGTAAAATAGAGAGATCAGGCTTTGATTATCCTAATCAATCACGGGCCAAACAAGTGTTATGTGTCTTCTGACCAGCTGTGACGTATTATAGCTAACGATGTTTAGATATAAAGTTCCATGAAATATAGGAGACAGTCACCAGAAAAACCCAGAAAATGGGGGTATCCTGCAGGCAGCTGGCTAGTCCCATCAACAAATCAGTGTAATTCTAAGAGGGACTTTTCTAAAATAAAGGAGTCTTAAGGGACATAAAAAGAAATTGCCGTCACAATCAACACTGGGTTGCACACTGTTAAGATAAAGCAGCAGTAAATTAAAAATTTGGCTAATTGGAAAAAATTGAATACGGTGGTTATTCTATACGAGTTCAAAATTTACTAAAATGGAGAAGTGGAGATCTTTGACTAAAAAAATATTACAATACGGGACATACAGTTTAATCTCATTTTGGTTAAAGATACATATATACATGTGCTGCGTGTGTGTGTGTATAGATAGGACTACAGTAAAATCTCACTTTGGTAAAAAAAAATATACAGGTAATGTGTATATATGCATATATCTACTACCTACATAGCGTGAAAGGATCTCCATCTGAAATGGAACTGGGGGAGGGGATGGAGACTCTCACGCATGCACCCCCAGGAAACAAGCTGAGGAACTGAGAGACTGATTTCCCTTAAGTGCCTGGTTTACAGAAGATGGAAACCTGTCTCCTGACCAGTGAACACCAGCCAAGAGTCCCTCCCCATCCTTAAGCCAATGAACTCACTGCCTGGACTCTGGCTGGCTGCCCCCTCTTTTCACTCCTTGCCCATAAACAGAGCTGCCCCAAACCCTCAACCGACTTCCTGAATTGCAAGTCCTCTGCTATTTCCCCATTAAACTCAATTTCTGGTCATTTGAGCTTGTATCAGCTTACCTCCTTTATTTAGATTGACAGTATATACATACACACATACATGCATATATTGTCTTATTTTGGTATATATACATGTATATAAATAATATGTGTGTATACATGTACATACATTTAAAAAGAGCCAGGAGGATATGCCTAATCTATTAAAAGTGTGATATCTAGTAAAAGAATATATTATTTTTATCTTGTTTTTATTTTTTAACTTTTAAAAGCTTATTCCTTACAAGGCACACACACAGTGGTTTATATGAGAAACACTGTGGTTGGAAGTTGGGGGAAGGGGGTCTGCTACCCACAGCTGTTCAGAGATCTGGCTTGGTGAACCACTGGCCCCAACACAAGTCCTCCCAGGTGGAAGCAGAAGGGGATGAGAGAGAAAGAGTTTTTCAAAGAACTGGTTTATGGACCAGGCTTTTACAATGATGAAAGGTTATTTTTTCAAAAAGTTTTTTTTTTATCCTGACAGTGCTTCTGCATTCTCTTAGTCAGTCCCTCGTTCAGGCCATCCCTCCATCTTGGCTAAAATACTTCTGTGGACTCCATCTTCAAACTTGACCTGCCCCAGTCAGTCCTTCAGATCAATCCTCCGAAAGGGAAGTCCCCACTGGGTAACTCCACTGATGAGCGTGTTTCTGTGGTTCCCGTCCGCACAGGGAAATCAGAAGTTCTCACCCTCCAAGACTGGGTCCTGAGCTGGGTGGCCTCCCAGCGCTTTCCCGTCCTGCACTCTGCTGGGCCTGCCCATCACCGGACCCCAGCTGTCCCTGTGCCTGTGCCTACAGCCTGGCCGGGTTGCCAGGCTCTGTCTGCTGCAAGTCTGCCACTCCTCTGGGCCCACCTCCAGAAGCATTTCCACGGAGTCTGCACCTTCCTCTGAGGTTCCTCGGCGTTTTACCTACAAACGCTCATGTTAATGTGTGTGTTCTGTCTCCCTCATCACACTTAACCTTGTTGAAGGCAGAAATTCTTATTCAGTTTTACATCATTCACAGGACTAGTTCTATTTCCTGCATAAAGTAGTTCCATAAAATAGTAAATAAATAAATGCATGAATGATGTTCTCTGATTAAGAGAATATCCTCATTCAAATATTTTATCCAGGGTCTAAAAGAAATATCTAAAGACAGCAAATTATGCTTTTTTTCTTAGAGCGATAGAATGTACCCTCCATGCTCACACTTTCTTATGAAACCAAGATCGATTAAATGAGTGTGCGTGATATTCTCTGACCTGCAGTAGATAATCTACATCAGAATTGGGTTCAGAGGACTCCTTTATGTCTCCCCTTTTGAAATTGCACTCTTAACACCTGACAGATGTGGGGGGATTATCCTCTTTCTCAGTCATTCTGTTACCCCCTTGTAACTACAATACTCCTGCTGCTTCTCTTCAACCTCGAAAATCCCTTCACCTTAGAGATAAGGGTTTGTAGGAAAAGGGGAAAGAGCCAGAACCTTGGTCACCAGCAGCACCAGTTCTTTGTAGCGTGGGGCAGACGGAGGCAGTGGTCCTGTGGGGATGCCTTGGCCACAGGAAGGGGAGCCACCAGGGTAACAGCCCTTCACCCCAGGAAGGCAAATGCAATCTCTGAGTTTCCCAGAGAATTCTCCAGAGCATCCTGCCTTCAGGGCCAGGGCTGCACAGAGAAAGGGGGTGACACCTCCCCACCAGCCCAAGGGCATGCAGGGCAGGGCCAGGTGTCATGACAGAGACTATCCCATAAGGAAATTGGGCAGCCTCTCGAGGCAGCCGCTGGGCGATCTCCATTTACAGATGAGAACACAGGCCTAGAGAAGGCACTTGTTACAGCTGAATTGTCCCCCTTAAATTCATGTGTTGTAATCCTAACCCCAGAACCTCAGAATGTGAGTCTGCATTTGGAAACAGGGTCTTTAGAGAGGTAACTAAGGTAAAATGAGGCCACTGGGGTGAACCCTGATCCAATCTGACTGGTGTCCTTATAGGAAGAGGTTAGGGCTCAGACACACACAGAGGGAGGACAGTGTGAGGACACAGGGAGAAGACGGCCATCTACACGCCAAGGAGAGAGGCCTCAGGAGGAAACGGCCCTGCCCACACCTTGATCTCAGGCTTCCAGTCTCCAGGGCTGTGAGGACATACATTTCTGTTTTCAAGCCCCCCAGCCTGTGGGACTTGGTTCTGGTCCCAAGCACAGTTAACACAGCAGTACGAGCTGGTAGAGCTGAGATTTGAACCGAACAAATCTGCCTTCAGGGCCTGGCCTCGTGAGGTCTGTGACTGGCTGAGAAGGACCTGAATCCCGGGGTTTAGTTCGCGGGCACACTTTACTCTTGCCCTCAGCCATGCCTGAAAATTAAACCCCCAAATGAAAAAACCAACACAGGCCACACGTCACCAGACCCAGTGAAATCTAAGAAGCTCTGCCTGGAAAATATGCTTTTTCTTTGATCACAGTGACTCCCAGCCACTGGGAAAGGCCCTGAGCCGTCTGGTCGGGGGGAATCGCAGCCTTGGCCCCAAGAGCAGCTCAGCAGCATTGCCACAGGCCTTGAACTCTCTGTCCTCTTTGGTGGATTTCCCTACCCTGGCTTCAACTCGAGGTTTCCAAGGGCCCGTCCAGCTGCTGCTCTGAGTCTTGTGTCCAGCAGCAGCGTCACTTCCTGAGGGACGGAGACCCTAAGACAGACACCCTGTCCTTTGTGTGGCTTATGATTTAATTGGAGAGAAGAGAGAACACACGTGTAAAATACAAGGACAGGGCAGTGTTGGCCCAGACCCAGGAGTCCCAGCTGGTCAGCGCTCTCCAAGGGAGGAAGAAGGTCAAGGGCACAGCAGTCAGGACAAGTGCAGGTGAGAAGGTGCCATAGCCATCAGGGTCATGGGAGTGCTTTCTGCCTGGCCACCTCCATCAACTCAAGTCAGCCACTGCCTCTCAGTTTCAGTTTTTGATGAGAAAATAGTGCACTGCATCCCTGGAAAAAGCTTAAAATACTTAACACTTTCATGGTGACTTGGTATTTCATAGCGTGTTTCCTTTGATGTTCGCACGTGCCCTGAGTGGAGCAGGATGGGGAAGACACACAGCGGAGGAAGTCTACGGTTTAGAGTGATGTGCAGCTCCGGACTCCTGGGCATACCCATCACGCCCACGTCACAACCTGGTTCTGCATCTGACCAGCCCTGTGTCCTCCTCAGCAGGCCTGAGATGCCAAGTGGTGAGACCCACTTTGGTATCCCCGAGAATGTGGGTGATGTTTCAGGGCCAGATCACCAACTCCAGCTTTACCTCATGGTGGTGTGTGGGTGGGAGGGGAAACTCCCAGAAGACCAAGCAGAACTCTTCAAAACGTGTCTCCCTCATACTTAATGAGCCCGGCTCCTCCCTCCCGAAGGAAAAGGAATGTTCCTCTGAAAAACCCCTAGCAACCCTTGGCAGGAGCAGCCCAGAGGAGGCAGCTCAGGCCCATCAATCATCATTATCATTCTTACAACCCTCACCATCATCTAGAGGAAAAGGGCTGTATGTTTTGTACCATGGACTGACAGATCCATTTATATAACTGTCTAAAGAAGATGGAAAGGAAAATGCTCATTTGCTTTGAACAGAGCCAGAAAAGCCACAGACTTCTCAAGTTTAAAATGAGCTGAGCTGCTGAGTTTAATGTTAACATTTGGACTTAGGGCCGGCATCTGCTGCCACACTGAGGACTGCCCTGGGGTTATAGTGATGAGGGAGGAGTTTCTCCATTGTCTTCTGACTATTCTTACACACCCAGATGCCTTCAACTTCTTACACCCATCCTTTGCACGTGAATGGTTGGTCTGGGCCGCAGTCTGACCTGAACTGGACACACCCAGGCTAGCACAAAAAAGGACAGGAATTCAGAACAGTTCGGAAGAAAAGGGGGATGTTACAGGTTATACAATGATGACTTCTGATTACAAGTAATACAATGATGAGTTCTTCACCACCCAACATTAAACTTTCTCAGCAATGCTTATTCCAAGGAATTGGGTAGGACTCTTCGAAACAAGTACAGGTTCCGCTCCAGGGCAGTGAAGGGGCAAAACCGAGGCATTGAGAGGATAGGATCTGTGTTCAAAGTCACAAGGAAAGTTGCATTTGGGTGGGTCTCCAATTGGGTGGAATCCACTTGGTAATCTCTCAGTAACTGGCTCATTGGAGGTGTATCAGTCTGGGTTGTTGCAGGTTTATCAAAGGTTCGTGGGTGGCTCACAGAACCCCTGAGAGAGTCAAAGACTCATGCCACAAGGCCACATATCCAGGAACGGTGCCCCAAATACAGCACGAAGTCCTGAAGTACCTCCACTGAGGTCCCTTCTGAACCTTTAAAGGGAATAAATGGATTGAACTTTGGAGGTAGGCAATCCACCCTTCTAGAACATTGCCAGTATAAGCAAACTCTTCTGGGGAAATTACCCCGACACACCAGCTTCCCCGTGCCCCTGGACCCTTACCGCATGGCCTTCCCCCTTCCTTTTAGGAACTCTGAGTAATGAGCTCTCTCTTCAGCGGCCATCGTCTCCTGATCTGCAGGCCTTTTTATGGCTCAAGTTTTTCTATTCATATATTGTATGTTTAAACAGTTGCAGCTTGAATTCTGGATGGAGAGATAAGTCATGAGTATATGAAGATAACTAAGAATAAAAGGAAGTGACCTAAGATGCAAATAAAGAGTTCAGAAAGTCAGAGCTCAAGGGATTTAGTAGATGTGATGTCACCATTTCTGGGGATAAGGGACAGCTTCGGGGAGCAGGCAAACCTAAGCAGGGCTGGAAGGGAGCATGGGACGGGCATCAGTGGCCCACAGTGCCTGGCACTCACTCTGGGCCGCACGCTGTTCCACGGTCTCCACGTGCAGTAAGAGATTCTTCCTCAAGAGGCAGCACCTGGCTGTGGGGAAGAGCACAGCCACCTGAGTCACCGTGAGTGACCATCGGTGAGTAACTTGGTAGCTCCCCGGTCCTTCCGTGTCCTCGTGCAGGACACGGGAATAACATCAGAACCCTTGTCAGGAGGCGGCCGTGATGATTAAATGTGACACCACTGGGCGTTTGGAATGGTGCCTAGTTCTTAGCAAGAAGTTGACAAGTGTTTATTATTACCTCGTTTCACTAATGGGGAGATTGAGGCAAAAATAGGCTTGAGTCACTGACCCCAAATCACTCAGTGCTAGAAATGGACAGGACTCCCGTCCCACCACAGAGCTGGTCTAATAAACCACTAGAGAAAGATGTGGTCACTTGTGTTTGCACATATCACTCTACAATTTGTCTTCCTGTCAGCTCTCCCTGCCCACAGTGCTCCCCAGGATACATATTAGTTAAATAACGAAGGAAGGTTTTCATCCCAAAGGAAATGCGGTGGCTCAGGGCTGAGGCACAGGGATGCTCTCGGAGGATTTAAGAGAGTAAACCAGCGTGGCTATGTGAGTCGAGGGAAATAAAGTCTGTGCCACGTGGAGCCGTAGCCTGTGGGCTGGAGACGGACGCCCGTGGACTTTCCCAGCACCACCAACCTCAGCGAGACACCTTCCAATCCCAGTCATGGGGTGGAGGGTGCAAGGAACAGGCAGACACTGGAGCCTGAATACGCTCTCACATGTGGAGCTACGTGATGTCACTGGGGACAGACGCAGCAGGCAAGCGGCTTCCTGAATACAGAAGTGACAGAACTGGGTGAGTGATGAGAACTCAAAGAAGCCAAAGAGGGGAGAGTCTAAGTGTTAATTCATTAGAAACGGAATTTCTCTTTCCTTCCATTTTTTCCTCATCATAATTTAAGTTTAGCGATGGCTTCATTTCAAGAGGAAAACATGTTGGTTTTAAGAAATTCACATCCTTACTAGGTTGTGGTTCTAAACTAAAGGCCCATAAAGGACACAGTTTTCTCTCATTCTGAAGCCTGCTGTAACTAATGCAAACTGATTAAGTCATCAGAATTTGCAAAGGGAATTTTTGGCATAGATAGCCAAAGCTGCAATCATCTTGGGTTTATATGTTCATATTTTGGAACTAGAAGTAAACTTAGAGAGAACAGCTAATCCAACACTCCTTCCCATCAAAGCCAAGAACAGGGGAGGGTCTCATCACTTGTTTGTTTGGCAGAAAAAAGAGAAGCACATTCCCAACTAACTGCTTATCAACCATTTCAGCAACTTCTGTCCCTTTAGCAGGAAAAAAAAAAAAGATTAAAAGAAAGTATAAGATTCAAGAAACACTGAAGGTTGGTGATCAACAGAGAGTCATGAGGAGATGAAATTGAAGGTGGGGATTCCTTTATTCCCTTGCAACTATTTACTGGATGCCTCTGGAGTCCAGACATGGTTCTGGAAGTGGGTACCAGTGATGAGCAAAGCATCCAAAGCCTTGGTTCTCATGAAGCTTACTTTCTGGCGGGGGAGATGTATTTCATATTCACATACACACATATGTGCACCCACAAAACAAAAATGTCAAATGGTAAGTGCTAAGAAGTGAAGCTATGTAGAGAAGTGCTGTGAAGATGACGATGACAGTGATGATGGTGATGACCAATTCTAAGGCACTACCACTTACGCAGAATGCACTCTCCAGGCTCCCGTGGCTACACTGCTAAGAGCGCCCCCTCTGTCCCTGGGTCACCTGAAGGGCACGGGTAGGTGAGGCCTACTCTGGGTGGGCCTGCTAGGGACCTGGACGGGGGCTAAGGGTCTTGCATGGAAGAGCTTTTCTCATGTTCCTGCTTACATTCTTGAGGCCTCAGGGTCCTCCTTGGGGTGGGATGGCTTCATGATGCGGAGGGAAGCGAGCCTGAGTGTGCCATACACAAGATTCCTGCAAAATGTGGTGACTTCCATGCAGTAAACTCTGATTCCATGACTGGGAGAGAAACCACTGTGGCAATTTTAAAACATGGCCCAACATTCTTCAGCTGTTCTCGCACTGAGAGGAGGGGTCGCCCCTTGAACCTGGGTTCTGTAAGACTCCTTGGCCACTGGAGTATTGCTGAGGTGATGCTGCTGCAGTTTCCAGGCCCAGGCCTAAGGCATTTCCCATCCCTGGAGCCCAGCCATCATGATGTAAGGAGCCAGTGCCACTCAGAGAGGCCACTTGAAGTTGTTCTGGCTGGTGCCCAGCAGGGGCCCACTGGCCACAGCCCCCAGTGGAGGGGGTGAGCCCTCAGAGGACCGCTTCCCGGCCTCAGTCAGCCGGCCTCCACCCCGCAGGACAGAGGTAGCAGGCTCTCTCGCTGGATTTCCAGGGGGAGGCTGGGTCGCCCACAGCTCTGTCTACATGAACTTGAGCCTCACCGTTCCCCTGTGTACACGCAGACCCAGGGAGCTCCCCCAAAGGCTGTGGAGATGAAACCAGCCATGCATCTGAATGTGTTGAAGGCCTAGGCAAGGATCACGTCTTCTGTGGGAGAAGGAAATCCTTACCTACTCATTCACTCATTCCTTCATTTCTGTTTGTCATCTCTGCCTTCCTGAGCGAATTCCTTGTGAGCAGGACTGTTGTTTTCTGTTTCTGTGGGACCCTTCATCTCCTGTCCCCACCCCACATGACCCACAGAGATCTCTGCAGAGTGAGCTTGACCCTCTGCAGAGGAATCCAGACGCTCCCTCCCTCCCCGCCCCCAGCCTCCGTGCTGAACCGTGGGCCTCCTCTCCCCACAGGTCCCACCCCCTACCCTGGGCTCTCTCAGCTGCCAGGGTCCTCCTCTGTCCCTCCTTGAAGGGAACAGACCAGCATGTCCCTCCAGAAAGGGAGCCAAAGCCATCTTCAATGCAGATGGCCGGGGAAAGGCACTTGATTTCTGGTGTGTGGTTTAGCAATGCTGTTTCCCGACCTTCAGAAGGGCCTGGAATCAGCAGGGAGCAGCAGGCGGCCACAGTGCCTGAGGACAGAGAGGAGGAGGGGCAGCTAGAGGGACACAGTTGGGGGGGCAGCTGCTCCTTGGAGAGAAAAGCCCTGGCCACCTTGCTGGAGGAGGCCTCCTGTCTGTCCTCAGCCACCGCCCTCGGGGCCCTTCAGTCCAAGCAAATAGCAGAGTACTGGCCAGAGGCCTAATGGGGCCCAGAGCATCCCCGGCCCACAGAGTTTCATGAACTTGGGCCCTGTGTGCTCTTCCAGAACTATCTAGTCCAGACCTGCTTCCAAGCAGCTCCAGGCCAGCCTCCAGGGGCATCTTTAGAACAGCTGTCCTCGCAGCCCATCTCCCCGGGGGGCTTGGGAACCCTCTCTTTTGGGACCCAGCTGCCTGGGTCCCTGCACTGCCCCTCCCCCGACACATCCAGGGCTTGGTGGCTGCAGCCAGGTTTCCTGGGCCTTCCTCCTGTGGGAAGACCCCCCAAGGGGCCCCCTGCATGCCCTCCCATCCTCTGCAACGCCACAGAGGCCCCCAGTTTGAGCCTGAAAGAGATGCACATAAGGCAGTTTTCTGCCCCAAACCCAGTTGGTGACCTTCTATACACAAAGTATTCTTTAAAAGAGCACAAAATAAGGAATTCCCTGGCAGTCCTGTGGTTAGGACTCAGCCCTCTCACTGCCGGCGCCCCACATTCAATCTCTGGTCGGGGAACTAAGATCCCACAAGCCTCTCGGCCAAGAAAAAAAAAACTTTAGATAAGAACTAACCAGGGACAGGCATCAAAGACAGGTGTCAAGGCAGCTGCTAATGGTTTAAAAAAAAGAAAAAGCACAAAATATGGCTCTTTCTGAAAAGTTCCAGTAAATCCCTGAACACAGTGGCCATTCCCAGAATCACAGGGAAGCAAGAAAGCCCTGACACTTCACTTTAGGCACTAAGGCAGCACACACAGGCATGGGACCCATCCCGCCCTTGCGCTGGGGCACCGCCAGCGTGGGGGCACCTGCTCGGGGGACTGAGTCTCCAGCCACTCTGTCCCCTTGATGGCAAATCCATCACAGGAAAGGATTCGGACTCTGCCGAGAATCGGTTGGGTCCCCAAGCATCGTGACCTTTCCCAAGTCCAGCACAGAAGGCGCTCTTGTGGCCTCTGCTCTGCAAGCCTCCAGGTGGCTCCCATCAGCCTCGGTTTGTTTGTTTTTTTAATTGTGGTAAAACACACATAACATAAAATTTACCATCTTAACCCTTTTAAAGTGTGCGATTCAGTGGTATTAAGTACATGTTGTGCAACCGTCACCACCATCCATCCCCAAGACTCTTTTCATCTTGTAAAACTGAAACTCTGTCCCGATTTAACAAAAACTCCCCCTTCCTCCCTCCCTGCCCCCTGACAACCATCCCTCTGCTTTCTGTCTCTATGAATTTGACTCCTCTAGGGACCTCAGATAAGTGGACTCATACAGTTTGTGTTCTTTAGTGACTGGCTTATTTCTCTTAGCATAACATCCTCAAGGTTCATCCATGTTGTAGCAGGTGTCAGCATTTCCTTCCTTTTAAGGCTGAATAATATTCCATCATATGGCTAAGACCACATTTTGCTAGTCCATTGATCCATCAATGGACACTTCCACCTTTTTTTTTTTTTTTTTTTTTTTTTGCGCGGGCCTCTCACTGTTGTGGCCTCTCGCATTCCGGAGCACAGGCTCCGGACGCGCAGGCTCAGCGGCCATGGCTCACAGGCCCAGCCGCTCCGCGGCATGTGGGATCCTCCCGGACTGGGGCACGAACCCGCGTCCCCTGCATCACCAGGCGGAGTCTCAACAACTGCGCCACCAGGGAAGCCCCACTTCCACCTTTTGACTCTTGTGAATAATGCTGCTATGAACATGGGTGTACAAATATCACCAGACCCTGCTTTCAATTCTTTTGGGTCTATACCCAGAAATGGTATTGCTGGATCTTATGGTAATTTTATGTTTATTTTCTGAGGACTCACCATACTGTTTTCCACAGTAGCTGCACACTTTTACATTCCTACCAGCAACGCACCAGGGTTCCAATTTCTCCACATCCTGTCATCACGTTATTTTCTTTCTTTCTTTTTTTTCTGTAGTCATCCTAATATGTATGAGGTGGTCCCTTAAGTCTCTTGAAACATTTAAATTATATCAAATACCAAAATAAACTTTCCAGTGTTAAACTACATCTGTTTAACAGTTCGTGGTTTACAGAGTCCTTTAAGATACATTATCTGATTTTATCTTTATAATACCATAAAAAAGGTTTTGCTGTTATCCCATTTTACAGATGAGAAAACTGAGGATCACTGAAGGAAACTAAGGTAGGTGACAGGGCTGTGATCCAAACCCTTTTCTTTCAAGCTTCTAACAAAAGAGAGTTCTCTCCATTTTGACAGGTTTTAAAGTCACTTCCCAGTGTTCGGATCTCACCACACCTGAAGGTCAGCCTCAGAGACCTTCAGGCTTCAGGCCCTGCTTCTGTCCTACCTATGAGCTCACTCTGTCTTCACATCCTTGCCCGCAGCCCTTCCCTGGACCTTGGGGACAGCTGCGAGGTAGGTGGACACTTGGGCCTCAGAGGAGGCAGGCGGGCTGGAGTCCGGCTCTGACTTACCAACCGTGTGGCCTTGCACGTGATCTCAGCCTCTCTGCCTGTCTGTCCCCTCAACAGTGGAGCTGAGGCAATAAAGGGTCCCTTGATGGACACGTGAGTGAAGTGAGGCTGGTGTCCAGGCCTGGGCCTGGGCCTAAAGGTGGCGGGTACCCTCTGCCCATCCTCCCGCCAGGCTCTCCTCCTCCACAGCCTCCCAGGGACCACCCCCACAGGTAACTGCCCAGCACCACCCTCCCTCCGGAATCACGCACTTGGGTGGACTTGGGCCCCTGCTCTGGCAGGTGTGGGCCTGGAGGCGAGCCCCCTACACACAGCCTCCCCCATCTAGCAAGAGCCCACCGTCCTCCCCACACCCACCCTTGCTGCACACGGAAACACACGAGCCCCTCAGCAGCTCAAAGCAAGGCCTCTGCTCTCACATCCCCCCGGCTACCCCTCAAGACATCGGTGTCTGGCAGCAGAGAACGGGTCCACTCGCTCAGCAGCCATGTGACCTTGGGTGGGGCACTTACCTTCATAGGACTTGGTGAAGATCATGTGACATAACGTGAGAGGACTTTGTACCTTGTAAAACCATATACAAGTCTCAGTTGTTACTACAGATGTTCCGGTCTTTAATCTCCTTGCAGGTAACACTGTTTTCCCTGGATCATACATTCCTAAAAAGGGCCACGTCCTTTGTACAGTAACTCATTGAACTCCTCCTAAGCGCTCAATAGATGTTTTCTATGATGATGGCCATATATGTAAACTTACAACATGGTCGGCTTCTCTGCTTCAAGGCATGTAGAATACAAATATCCAAACCACTTACATTTAATCACATAAGCATCCTTAAAGATGCAAAGTGTATGTATTCGTGCCGCATGTCAAATCCTGATTCCCTAAACAGGTGCATATAGAGACAGCTGGGCCATACATGATGTCATAGATATTTCCCCCAGATGTCCTGGCCTGGAAGCCATCGACTTGGGGTTTGTTTCCCCGCTGCTTGGGGCCCCTCCCCTGGCCGGCGGGTCAGAGCCTCCCCGCGCGCATGTGCGGGACGGCTGCCCGCCCGACTCCGCCCCTTCTTATCAGGAGCAAGTGGTACCTCTCTCCCCATGTAAACAATCAGGGAGAGGGAAGGGGAAAGCCTCACATGTTTGCTTTCCTTTCCAAGACCACCTACAAAATGTTGCTGAGGACCTGCGGGCAAAACAATCTGTCAGGATACCAGCACCGGCGAATGTAAACACCTGGTGTAAACACCTGGGCGGGCAAGGGTTAGCGCAGACCCAGATGTTCCCACAGGTTTCCCGGGGCGGGGGCAGGGGTCGTCCTCTACTCTTCATCCTCTCCTCCTGACCTTTTCTCTTTTCCTTTGTGAGATGTCCTACCAAAATCAGTTTGGGTTAGAGCTTGAGCACGTGAGCCAGTGCAGAGGCTGCTGTTAGGACGCGGCTGGGGCCCCTGTCCTTTTCTGTAAAGGACTCCAGCACCGATGTGGGCCCGCGTGGCTGCCGCAGCAGTCGGGGGGTGGGGGTGGGGGACGGAGCCCAGGGGGCTACGATTCACCTGAAGTCGCGGTGGGTGCCAAGCAGAGGCAGGAGAAAGGGCCATCGCACCTCACCTCAGCCAGCAGGAGGGGCTCCCTTCACATCAGAGACCCCGAGGGGGGAAGAAGACTCATTGGAAAATATTTTGGAAAGTGAATCTGTTTTCACTGTCGTCCGTGGCATGTCCCTCTGGCTCCTTGGTGTGCCCTGGAAGAGCAGGAGGGCTGGGGAGCTAATGTGGTAGGACTGGGGGTGGGGCTGGTGGGATGAAGCCGACGGGGCTGATGCGGTGGATGCAGCCACTGAGGAGACTGTGCTTCAGGCCAGGCCCTCGGACTTCTGGGCCTCAGTTTTCTCAACTTTAAAGTGCGAGGTGAGGGGATCTCACTGTTTCTCCCCATCTCTTCCCTGCAAAAGTCACAGAGAGGGTTTACTGAGGGAATGTTGGAAAACTTAGCACTCCTCTAATCTTGGTGTTTCTTTGAATTGCTCATTGGAATATGCAAGTGCTGTTGCAGGGAGGATAAAGAGAGGGGCCCTCCATTCCGAGCCTGTTAAGAGCCTCCCACTCACCAGTAGTTAGAAGCATTTATGGCTGAGTAGTATTCCATTGTGTACATATATATATATATACATCTTCTGTATCCATTTGTCTGTTGATGGGCGCTTAGGTTGCTTCCATAGCTTGGCAATTTTCAATAAATTTTGCCATTTGCAACATGGATGGACGTGGAGGGCATTATGCTAAGTGAAATAACTCAGACAGAGAAAGACAAATACTGTAAGATATCACTTACATATGGAATCTAAAAAATAAAACAAACTAGTGAATATAACAGAATGGAAACAGACATAGATATAAAGAACAAACTAGTAGTTACCAGCAGCTAGAGGGAAGGGGGAAGGGCTTAAGAGGTACAAATTACTATGTATAAAATAAATAAGCTATAAGAGTATATTGTACAACACGGGGAATATAGCCAATACTTTATAATAACTATAAATGGAGTATAATTTTTAAAATTTTTGAATCACTATGTTGTACACCTGAAACTTACATAATATGGTACATCGACTATACCTCAATAAAAAAATTAAAAATTAAAAAAAATTGAAATTAACTCATAAAGTTTAGCTAAAAAAATAATAATAATTTAAAGCATTTAAAACGATGCCTGAAGCATAGTAAGTACTTCATAGTTGTTGGCTATGATGATGATGACTAGATTCCCAACGGATTAAAGATGGTCCTGTAAACAGTAAAACTATAAAGTTAATAGGGAACCTATAAAGTTATATATAAAGATGGCTTTGTTACCTACCAGCGAGGAAAGACTTCTGAAATAAAACTTTAAAAGTAAAAATCATAAGGCAAAAAGAAAATTAATTTAATTACATGAAAATTAAAATTTCTGCCTAACAAAAGTCACCACATACAAAGTTAAGAGATCAATGACAGACTGAGAGATAATTTTTTTTCTAATGGCTAAAATTGACAAAGAACGAGTATCTAGAATATGCAAAAGCCCCCATAATTTTGAATAAACAAAAAGAAGCAAGAACCCAAGATGAATAAGTAATGTACAGAAAAGAAAACATAAAACTATACCCAGCACATGCTGAGTGTTCAGACTCACACACACACACAGTGACGTGTGTCCACTGCACATATGTCAACACACGCGCAGGCAGGTCGAGAAAGTGGATGGTGCCCAGTCTGCGGCGGAGGCGAGGGCCCCTGCTGCATGTGGGGGCGTGGGGATGGGGACGAGGCTCCTGCAGCACCAGCCGTGGGCCCAGGAGATGGGGATGTCGGAATCAGCACAGATGAGTATCACCCTGAGCCATAGGGGCGCAGAGTGAAAGGCAAGAAATGGGTGAGCTCTCCACCAGGATACGACGGCACCAGCTGTAAGTGCATTTGAAATAAAAGGCATCTATTTCACAAACCACGTGCAAAGGAAGTGTGGCTGCCTGCCCTGCGGGAGGAGAGCGAGGGAACAGGAGGTGGGGATGAAAGGGGTGGTCTCGGGAATGTGAGTCACTCAATCTTCCGCCCCTGAGGTTAGAAGGAAAATGGGGAGGGGGAGGTTTATTAAACAAATAGGCAGTTCATAGAAATTATCTTGGATGACAGTGTAGTACCCCCTGCTCCCAAAGCCGTGGTCCTGCCTGCATGGATGTGGCCTCCTCACCAGGACCTCCAGCGTCTCCTATACTATCACTCATGTACCAGGTAAGACTCCTAGCATCCTTCTCCACCCTCTCACGCTCACCACCAAATCCAGGCAGTGCCCAGCGCCAGGCCTGGGCCCCTGGAGAACTCTCTGTCCAAGCATCCTGGGCTCCGGCCACAGATCCTCAGCCAGGACATCCTCCCCTTCTTCACCAGGCCTTTTGCATGGTTGCAAGTGCAGGTTCCATAGAGCTACTCTCATGCCTTAAGCCTCTCAGTGTTTCCTGAGTTGAATTAAAATCCTCAGCAGAGCATGAATCTCAGTCTCTGTCTGCTGAAGCTGCTGTAACAAAACACCACAAGTTGGGGCTTAACAACAGACACTTAGTTCTGGAGGCTGGAAGTCCAAGATCAAGTGCAGGCAGATTCAGTTCTTGGTGAGGGCTCTTCCTGGCTCAAGAGTGGCTGTCTTCACCCTGTGTCCTCACGTGGCAGAGGGAATATCTCTTCCTCTTCTTACAAGGCCACTAATCCCATCATATAGTCTCCACCCTCATGACCTCATCTAAACCTAATTACCTCCCCAAAGTCCCCCCTCCAAATGCACTGAAGGTTAGGGCTTCAACATATGAATTTGGGGGGGATGCAAACATTCAGCCCACAATCTAATACCTTCCTGTCCCTCCAAACCCACCCCCACGTCACCCACCCAAACACCTTTCACTCTGGTTCTCCCAATCCTTGCCCCTGTGTGTTCTTCTCCTTCTAAATCTGTCTGCCTGGAGAACCTTTCTTTATCCTCCAGGACTCGGCTCTGGCCCCCTTCCCAGGCAGCACCGATTTCCCTTTGGGTCACCACTGTGTCTTGGGCACATCTGAGCCTCCCATGATCCCCGTAGCCCCTGTGCTTGCCCTGGTCATAAAACTGGGGGGTAATTGCCTGGATACTGTCTGCTTCCCTCTTAGATGCAAGCTCCTTAAAGAAGGAAGCAGGTCTTACTAAAAATCAAAGCCCCAGGCCCTGGCGTAGTGGTGGGCACACAGCAGGAGCTCAGGAGGTACCAGCTGCAGAGAGAGATGAGTGGGAGGTTTGCACACGTAGCCCATCACAGTGAACTGGAGTCTGTGCCCTCACGTCTCTCTGCTTGTCCAGGAGAGGAGGTCCTTGGGAGCAGGGGCTGGACAGAAGCTGGTCCACAGCAAGCAGGGGAGGTGTGCACCACTCACCTGTTCTGCTTCCTCCAGTATTTGAATGACCTACAGCCACTGTTTCTCTGAGACCCTAACGGCTGGGACAATCTCTGGGAAGGCTGGGCGGGGAGTGTTGGGGAGCCTGGGTTTACTCCTCAGGCAGCTGGTTTCAGAGGTTCAGGCAGAGGGAACCCCCAATGAAGCCAGGGTTCAGTGGGAGAGTGGGGGAGCCACAGGAAGGTGTGCACCCTTGTTGGGGGTGTGGGGGTGTGCGTTTCAGGGAGGGGCAGTGGGTGTTTGGGTGAAGGGAGAAGGAAGGAAGGGTCAGCACAGAGCAGACATGACAAACAGGATGGCGGGACCTGCATGCCAGGTGGCAGTCAGTGCCTGTCAAAGTCCCAGCCTCTCCTGGGCTCAGACCCTCTGACCAGCACCTCTGACCAGCACCTCTGCAGGCCCAGGCCCGGTGCCCTCTGAGCTTGCCCTCTGTCCCAGATAGTGACTGTCGTCCTAAAAAAAAATAAAATAAAAAACTAATTAAAAACAAACAGCTTCCTTTTTCCATCAGCTTTCAGAAAACCCACTCAATCATCTCAAGAACTTAGAGACCCTTTTCCTCCAAAACCACGGGGAACATGTTCCCTACAGCCATCTTCCTGCTGCTGAAAGTGCAGTGTGAACGCTTGTCTGCTGGAGGCTTTGAATGATGAGCTGATCAGAGCACTTAGCTTGCAGCCCAAGCCACAGTCCACCAGGCCTCAGTTTCCCCACCCTGACAGAAGCACTTTCCAGGTGAGGGAACCGTTCTAGATCTGGGCTGTTCACAGTAACTGCTTGCCACGTGTGAATTTGAAACGTAGCTAGTGCAACAGAGGGCCTAATTTTTAATTAAGTTGATTACTTTTTAAATTTAAATTAATAGTTAATTTACTGGACGGCACAACTCTGAGCTCTAACCTGGCTCTCACATCGCATCCGTTCCCCAAAAGTGTGCCCTTTCTCTCGTTCTCATAGCTCTTCCCTCCCTGGGACGCCCGCTGTCAATCTAAGGCGGCTCTCAGGCCCACCGAGGTAAGAAAAGCCGTTTCAGTCATCTTCTTCTTTCTGCATAGTCCTCCGTCTCAAAATCCAGCCTTGTCCCTGCCCCTTGGGTCTGCTCTGATGACATGATTGTGATAGGATTGTGGACAGATGGCCTGGGGATGGGGAGCTTCGGGGCTGCAGGGATGCTGTGATGGGGAGGACCTGGGGGGCGCCCAGAGCTCCAGCAGGCACAGGCCAGAGCAGGAGAGCTGGCCAAGGCCAAGTGCTCAGGCTCCCAGGGCCCTGCAGCCCCAGCTGGAACCACAGCAAGAAGGCAGTCCTGTGCCTGCCCTGCCTGATCAATCCAGACAAGCAGCCAGGGTAATGGGGATGAATCCAAATTGCTGGAGAGGCTTTTGTTGCTGCTCTGACTACAGCCTCACCCTGTGTATCAGAAAAGCCTGCAGGGAGATACCCCATTCCCGGGACCCAGGACGGCAGCCACCACTGGGAGCTCTGCAGTGAGCAGCCTGACGAGCACCGGGTAGCACACCTTGTCTGTGTGCAGTGCAGGTTCAGGTCAATAGTCAGGTTAGATTTGGTCAGGCCAGCAGCCAGGTCACATCTGTTCTCTACAACAAAAATTCCTCTCTGCACACATTTCTTTCCCAGGTTCTTTTTTTAAATAACATTTTATTTATTTAGTAATAGTTATTTATTTGGCTGCTCTGGGTCTTAGTTGGGGCACGCAGGATCTTAGCTATAGCACGCAGGATCTAGTTTCCTGACCAGGGGTGGAACCCAGGCCGCCTGCATTGGGAGCGAGCGGAGTCTTAGCCCCTGGACCACCAGGGAAGTCCCTTTCCCAGGTTCTTTAAAAGGAAGAAAAGTACAGCCACAACCTCCCTGCTTCATGGGCCAAATGAGATGTGACACGTGAGTTTCTGCCGTGCTGCAGGGTGAGGCAAAGGGTTCTGCCAGCCAGAGTCCGCTGCTCTGGGTGCGCTTTCCTCTCCCAGCCGCACTCCTAAATGGTGGGGCCACAGGGGACCCTTAGATTCGTCTCACCCCCTCTATTCAGTGCAGACTTAGGAAAGGGAAGGAACCCCTGGTCCTTGGTGTGACCCTGCTGCCCCCTGGCCCACTGACCGCTGAGGTCTCCATGTGACTCTTCATGTCACTCACAGAGGACCAAAAAGGGAAAGGACGAGGGGCTGGGAGGACCTTGTCTAGATGTCTAACCACCAGCAGTTTTCACCTTTGTTATTCCGCTAACACTGTGCGTGCTTTGATTAGATTCAAAACAGGCTATGTAATACTCCAGTTCAAATGAAAGATTTGAATTGGGTTCAGCTATTTCCACAACAACAGTAAAGATTGATAAGCTAGCTGACTCTGCCTCTAAAGATCGTTCTTCTCTGAAGTCTGTTTTTCCCTGTAAGACTCACAAGCATCACCCATGCTGATTTACTGTGTGAACTACATTCATCCCTCACTGGTTGTTCCTCTTGTCAATCTTTTCTCCCCGACAGGCCATCTGCTCTGGGAATATCCATTACCGTTACTGACGCATGAAGCTTTCCTGCCTCGTGGACCTGCAGTAACAGCCCATCACTTTGTCTAAAGAATGAATTATGAAAGGGAAGCTGGGGTGGGGGGCAGGGGACAAATAAGCTGAGAGGCATTCGAGGCCCTGCAGGCACAGGGCTGATTTGTCCCGTGTACTTGACTGTCAGGACACCCTGTGACCTGCCCCAGAGCGAGATGAAACAACAGGACCCCTTGATTGAAAAAGCGAGATAAAAGTGCCCCTAACGTACTAAAATACAAAGCATCTTCCTTTCTCCCACGGTCTCTCTCAACCTGTCAGGGTAGTTTTTATTTGCTATTGAATGTGTTCACAGAAGCAGGGCCCTGCTGCCGCTCTGCCTGGTGCTGTGACACCAAGTGCCAGCTTTCCTCTGCCGGTCAGTGGTGGCCCAACACCCCCACCTGGCAGACAGGTGACCCCAAGGGTGTGACTTAGCCTGGAGTGACTAGACAGTGACTTGGCACACCAGAACATGGTTCAGCCAGATCCAAAGTACATGTGAGTGAGGTCTGGGAGCAGAGCTGTTCCTGGGACTTTGAGTTTGTTCTAGTGACAAGAACTTGTCATTTGGGTTTATTCTACAGTCAGTCAGGAAACAGTGGTGTCAAATGGAAGAGCAAGAGGGCTGTTTATTTTCTGGGACTGGAAGGAGAGAAAAGAGGCAGCCAGTCAGGACCAAGACAGCTGTATTAGTTAAGATTCTCCAGAAAAACAGAACCAATAGGATATATATATGTATGCACGTATGTGTGTGTATATATATATGTATGCACGCATGTGTGTATATATATGCATGTTGGTATGTATGTGTGTATATACGTATGCATGTATTTGTGTATATATGTATGCACGTATGTGTGTATATATATGTATGCACGTATATGTGTATATACATGTATGCACGTTTATGTGTATATACGTGTGTGCACGTATGTGTGTATATATGTGTGTGCACATATGTGTATATGTGTGTATATATGTGTGTGCGCTGTGTGTATATGTATGCATGTGTGTGCACGTATGTGTGTATATGTATGCATGTATGTGTGCATATATGTATGTATGTAGGTGTGTATATATGTATATACTTATATATATAAAATACTTATATATTTATATATAAAGAGATTTATTATAAGGAGTTTATTCACACAATTATAAAGGCTGCCACACCCCAAGCTCTGCGGTTGGCCAGCTGGAGGCCCAGGAGAGCTGATGTTATAGCTCTCTGAAGGCCAGCAGGCTCAAGACCCAGGAAGAACTGATGTTTCAGTTTGATCCCAAAGGCAGGAAAAGCTCTTGTCCCAGCTCCAAGCAGCCAGGCAGAAGTTCCCTCTTATTAGAAGAAGGGTCAGCCTTTTTGTTCTATTCAGGACTTGAGTGGATTGGATGAAACCTGCCCCCATTGGGGAGAGCGTCTGCTTTACTCAGTCCACTGATTCAGACATTCACCTCATCCAAAAACACCCTCACAGACACACCAGAGTCATGTTTAACCGAACGACAGGGTGCCCCACGGCCCAGACAAGTTGACCCATAAAATCAGCCATCACAGCGGCCTATGTCCTTGGGCACCGGTCAGTGAGGAGTCACGAAGACATTGTCCCTGCAATTTCCAGAGCAGCCAGAGTCTCTCAGGAGAAAGCGAGCAGCTGTTCCAAGTGGCCGGTGGGAGCCCTTTACGTGCCACACCCTGGTGGCCGTGTCCTGACTACCCTCCCCTCCAGCCACACCAACGCACATCCTGACTCGCCCCCAGGCTCCTAGACCCTGTGCAGCCTCTTCAACCACAGACCTGAAACACAGCACAGCAGCTGTGGTTTACCTTCTCTTTTCCTAAATCATGGGTTCCTTGGGAAGAAGACAGTGGACTAGTTAGATATTCCCAGGGCCTAGCATCTAGCAAATGCTTGTGGAATGTTGACTAAATAATAGTGGTAGAAGTAGTAGTCGTGTTATGGATAATTATTTTAAAGGCAAAAACATTACTCTCATACAAATATAAACTAAACATAGTTCAAAGATTGTATTTAGGGCTTCCCTGGTGGCGCAGTGGTTGAGAGTCCGCCTGCGGATGCAGGGGACACGGGTTCGTGCCCCGGTCCGGGAAGATCCCACATGCCGCGGAGCGGCTGGGTTCGTGAGCCGTGGCCGCTGGGCCTGCGCTCCGCAACGGGAGAGGCCACAACAGTGAGAGGCCTGCGTACCACAAAAAAAAAAAAAAAAAAAAAAAAAAAAAAAGATTGTATTTAACTTGTTAGGGAATAAGACATTACACTAGTTCCAGGAGCAGAAATAGAGGCCATGAAGTGAATTTACAAATCAAATAGATACAGAACTGCCTTTTTCCATGAGAGTGGAACTGTCTTCCACCAGACAAGGATAATTTGCTTTGCTGTCCTTTACCTACAAGTTTCAGAGTTGAAAACTAGCTCAGAAACAATAAAAGTTACCAACCCCGTGGAATCAGATAACTCAGAAGTTTTCCATGGAGGACACCCAGGAATCTTTCTGGTCATTTAAAATTCTTTCACTTTTTTCCCCTGACACAGTCTCTCCTTTGCAATCATAACAATCTCAAAGAAAGATAATTTTTGACCACAAAATAAGGCTTTCACGAGGTTTGGCTTGGTTATCTCCATGGGCGCAGCAAGAGAACTAACAACCCCCCAGGCCTCCCCAGCAGAGCTTTGAAACATCCCGCCCACAACTGCCTTCTATCTGGAGTTTGCATAAGGGATCAGATTGGATTGTAAGAGCTTCTATTATCTCCTCTCCTGAGGCTAGGAAACCAAGCCCAACAAACTCTCTCCACCAGATTTGCCCTGCAGTCCTATAAATGTAGATGAATTCTTCTTTTCTGGAGGCTTCTCAAATATCCTAAGGTTCTTGACCTGCTAGAAAGGCTGGCCCCCTTAGGCCAGCCCCCAGGTCAGTTTTCCTTGAAGGATTTTACAGACATTGTCTTCAAAAGTACAGTAGAACTTTATACCTTAAAAGTGGTTTGTCATACCTGCTGTAGTGAACATTGTTCTGAAATATGACACTCCAGATAAACCTTGATGGTACCATCAATTTGTTTAATTGTATCCTGGTGCAAAGGAAAACAGTTTCTTACTGAACCTATGCAAATAACTCTATTTCCAAGAGTAGTAAAGAGACTTAGTAAGTTTCTGAATTCCATGAGATCAGTGAAAATCTAGTATCATTTTTAAAAGTTTTATTTTACTTTGCAGAAAGGGAATTTACTGAATTGCTGTGGATTAAGGATAGCTTAAGAAGAAAGAGAAGGAACATACCTGTATGTCTAGAAAGCAGAACTTTAAACCAAATCCACAACATACCAAAGAGATAACCACAATAAAATTTCCCTTATTAATTCATTCAGTCCTATGAAATTATTACTGCTTTGCAGAATCTTGGGCTATTACTCTCATGAAGTCATATGCGTCTCAACTAGAAAGTTCTAGAAATCCAGACTCAGACTCCTGGCATAGTCTAAAAGTTGTCTAAGTGATGTCAGCTCAAAAGCCTATACCATCCATTCTTTGAAATGTCAGCAGTCTGAATTACCTGGTACACTTCTTTTCCATGAGTCAGCGAGATAGTGTTTATTGAAGATATAATCACTGGTCTAAACTTTATTACAGAGCCTCAGGCAAGTATAATAAAAAACTATCCATACATGACAAAGACTTAACAACTATGGTTAATTTATTACTGACAATTTTTAAAAATAGAAGGTCTGGTGAGAGTTTGTAATAATAATAATGCATCTGACCAAAAAATGTGGTTGTTTCTCTGCATACAAAGCAAAGAAAATAAAGCCATTCCAAAGAAAAAATTTTAGACAAAATGTTTTTAAGAAAAATGATTATACTTATTTTCAAGGAATTCAGTGAAAGTTAAGTATGATTTATAATGAATGAACATAACTTGTATAGAGAAAAAAATCTTGAGATACAACATACGTTAATCCTGAAACATATAGGAGGAGTAAATCAATAGACAGAATTTATTTGCATGCCTAGCAATAAGAATCATTTACTTTGCTGCAGTTACCTACAATTTACAGAGTTGTAAAATAGCTCAAATTCAATGCAAGGTGCAAACTGCACAGAATCAGAAAACTCACACTGGTGTGCCCCAGATAACATGTGGCTTCTGCTGAAGACAAAAGGAATCTTTCCAAGCCATTGAAAAGTTCTTTCTAGAGGGAAGATGGTGGGGCAGGAAGCACCAGGAATCCATCTCCCCACCTTGACAACAACTGCATTGGCAGAATCTGTCTGATGTAACTATTTGGAATTCTGGAGGTGTATTAGTCAGCTTGGGCTGCCATAACAGAATACCACAGAGTTGGTCGCTTAAACAAGAGAAAATTATTTCCTCACAGTTATGAGGCTAGAAGTCCTAGATCCAGTTGCCATCAGGTCTGGTTTCTGGTGAGACTGTTCTTTCTGGCTTGCAGATGGCTGTTCTTATGTGGCCTCTTCTCTGTGCAGGGAGGGGAGAGGAGAGAGAGAACCCTTGTATCTCTTTCTCTTCCTATAAGGACACTAGTCCTATTGGATTAAGGCCATATCCTTATGACCTCATTTAACTTTAATTATTTCCCTAAAAACCCTGTCTCCAAAGACAGTCACAAAGAGGGTTAGGACTTCAACATATGAATTTGGGGAGAACATAATTCAGTCTATAACAAGAGACTACTGAAGGTTTGCAACTTCCAGGGAAAGACTTGAACAGTGAACCGTGGTTAATTTTGGTCAATTTCACCTCTAAGCACAGTAGCAGACACCCTTCCTCCAACCTTCAGCCCCAGAACAAGAAGCTGTGCACACATTCCAGGAGCAGCTTACACACAGCTTGTGGGAGCTCGTGGGCACTAAGGACCCTGTTCTCCAAATGACAAGAATTTGCTCTGATCATGAGTTGTCATCTCTGATTGTGGAGATTCAGACAGAGAAGTGGGCAGGCACTGTTGCAAGCTCCTCCCTATCTGGCCAAAGTGACTTCAAGGGGATTTAATGACCTGGAGACCTTTTTTCCATTCATTTTTCTCTTTTCCTTTATTGGGAGCTAGACATTTAAGGATTAGGATATCCAAAAGCAACCACGTATAAGGAAAAATTTTATAAAGTCATTGAGCAAGCCCAGGGAAAAATATAAGCTCAGAAAAGACCTGAGAAGACCTTAAGTTTACACCTCAGGCTGATCCCTGGCAGAGAGACAACCCATAACAGCAACAACAACAAACAGCAAACCCTGGGGAAGGGGGGGAATTGGATCTCTAGAGTTACCACATTATAAGTTTCAAATGTCCAGTTTTCAACCAAAAAAGTCACAAGGCATGTCGAAAAACAAAACCAATATGGTCCGTTCAAAGGAAAAAATTAGTCAACAGAAAACGTCCCTGAGAAAGAACATATGGTGAATTTACTAGACAAAGACTCCAAAACAGCTGTCTGAAAAATGCTCAAAGAGCTAAGAGAAGACATGCACAAAGTCAAGAAAATGACCTATGAACAAAATGGAAATATCAACAGATAGAAAATATTAAAAAGGAACCAAAAAGAAATCCTGGGGCTGAAAACTGCAATAACCAAAGTGAAAAATTCACTAGAGTGATTCAAAAGCAGACTTGATAAAAAGAAGAAAGAATCAACGAACCTGAAGGTAGAACAATTGAAATTATTGAATCTGAGGAACAGAAAGAAAAAGATCAAAGAAAGTGAACAGAGCCTATGGGACCTGAGGGGCACCATCAAGAATGATCAGTACTTACACTGTGGGAGGCCCAGAGGAGGAGAAAGAGGGGAAGGGGCAGCGAGATTGTTTGAATAAATAATGACCAAAACTTTCCCAAATGTGATGAAAGACATGAGTACAAACACCCAAGAAGCTCAACAAACTCCAGGCAAGATAAATGCAAAGAGACCCACATGTACTTTACAATCAAACTTTTAAAAGCAAAAGGCAAAGAGAGAATCTTGAAAGCAGCCAGAGAGAAGCAACTCATCACATGCAAAGATCCCCATGATATTATCAGCCAATTTCTCATCAGAAACTTTGGAGGCCAGAAGATAGTGAGTTGATGTGTTCAAAGTGCTGAAGGAAACAAACTGTCAACTAAGAATCCTGTATCCAACAAAACTGTTGTTCAAAAAATGAGGGGGAAATTAAAACATTCTCAGATAAATAAGAGGTGAGATAATTTGTTACCTCTAGACCTGCCCTGAAAGAACTGATAAAGGGAGTCCTTCAGGCTGCAGGGCACTAGATGTAACTTGAAGTTGTATGAAGAAATGAAGATCTCTGGTAAAGGTAAATACATGAGCAATTATAAAAACTAGTATTACTGTAACTTTGGTTTCTAACTTCACTTTTGTTTTCTACACAGCTTAAGAGACTATACATAAAAAACAATGATTAGTCTCCTTTTGGACAGAAGATGCAAAAAGGTGCGATTTTGTGACATCAATAACTGAAATGAATGAGGTCAGAGCTGTACAGGAGCAGATTTTTTTATGTTACTGAATTAAGCTGGTATAAATTCAATTACAGTGTTATAACTTCATGATGTTAAATGTAATTGCCACAATAGCCATAAAGAAAATAGCTATAGAGTATATACAAAAGAAAATGAGAAGGGAATTAAGATGTTTTGCTACCAAAAAAATAAAAAAGCACTAAACACATAAAAAGACAGTAATGCAAGAAATAAGGGACAAAAAAAGCTATGAGGCATATAGAAAACAAATAACAAAATAACCAAAGTAAGCTCCTCTTTATCTGTAATTACTTTAACTGTAAACAGATTAAATTCTCCAATCAAAAGATAGAGATTGGCAGAATGGATTTTAAAAACATGACACAAGTATATTCTGTCTACAAGAGACTCATTTCAGATCCAAAGATGCAAATAGGTTGAAAGTGAAAGCATAGAAAAAGATATTCCATGAAAATAAGAAACGAAAGAGAGCAAGAATGGGCTGTAATAATATTAGGCAAAATAGACTTTAAATCAGATGAGTTTACAATAGACAAAGAAGGACCCTGTATATAAAACGTTCAACACAGCAAGAAGATTTAACAACTATAAACATTTATACACTTAATAAGAGACCATTAAAATATATGAAGCAAAAATTAGTAGAACTGAAGGGAGAAATATATCCTCTACAGTAATAGTTAGATACTTAAATATCCCACTCTAAATAATGGGTAGAACAACCAGACAGAAGTAAGGGCATAGAATAGAGGACTTGAACAACACAGTAAGCCAACTAGATCTAACGGATATATATAAAACACCCTACCCAACAACAACAGAATACACATCCTTCTCATGGGCACGTGGGACATTCTCCAGGACAGACTGTATGTTAGGCCACAGATTAAGTCTCAATAGATTTTAAAAGATAGATATCGGGCTTCCCTGGTGGTGCTGTGGTTGAGAGTCCGCCTACCGATGCAGAGGACACGGGTTCGTGCCCCGGTCCGGGAGGATCCCACGTGCTGCGGAGCGGCTGGGCCCGTGAGCCATGGCCACTGAGCCTGCACGTCCGGAGCCTGTGCTCCACAATGGGAGAGGCCACAACAGTGAGAGGCTCGAGTACCGCAAAAAAAAAAAAAAAAAAGATAGATATCATGCAAAGACTCTTCAACCACAATGGGATGAAGTTAGAAATTAATACCAGAAAGAAAACTAGAACATTTACAAATAATTTAGTGTAAATTAAACAACACATTCTTAACCAATAGGTCAAAGAATAAATACAAATGGCCAATAAGCACATGAAAAGATGCTCAATGTCACTAACCATTAGGGAGATGCAAATCAAAAACCACCATGTGATACAACTTCACATCCATGGCTATCATACAAAAAGACACACAAAAAGCAAAAACAAGTAATGGCAAATATATGGAGAAATTGGAACTCTTGTGTTTGTTGGAGGAAATGTAAAACAATGTAGCCACTGTGGAAAACAGGGTGATGGTTCCTCAGAGAATTGAACATTGGAATTATCATATGATCCAGCAATTCCATTTCTGAGTTTATACCTGAAAAAATTCAAAGCCTGGTGTTGAACAGATATTTGTATGCCCGTGTTCATAGCAGCATTAGTCACAATACCCTAAATCTGGAAACAACCCAAATGTCCTCTGGTGGAGGAATGAATGAACAAAATGTGGTATCTACATACAATGGAATATTATTAATCCTTGAAAAAGAAGGAAATTCTGACACATGCTGCAGCATGGATGAACCTTGAGGACATTATGCTGAATGACATAAGCCAGTCACAAAAGGACATACATTGTATGATTCCACCTATATGAGGTCCCTAGGGAGTCAGATTCACAGAGACAGAAAGTAGAATCCTGGTTGCCAGGGGCTGGGGGACAGGGGATGAGCAGCTGTCGTATGATGGGTATAAAGTTTCAGTTTGAGAAGATGAAACATTTCTGGAGATGGATGGTGGTGATGGATGCACAGCAACGGAAATGTACTTAATGTCACTGAACTGTACACTTAAAGATGATTAAAATGGTAAATTTTATATGTATATTTTACCACAACTCTTAAAAAGTAAGTATTTTTTAACTCTTCATTTTTCCCTAACCGTTGCTCGTATTTATTGAGTGTTCTCTATGTGCCAGCCAGGTGCTCTCCCAAACACTTTACCTGTGCTATTTTATTTGATTTCCAAAATAATCTGATTCAGCCAGTGCTATCATGAATGATGTCTATTTTTCAAAATAAAAAAACTGAGGCACAGAAAAGTTAAGTACATTATCCATGGTGACAGAGCTCATTAGTGGTGAATCTGAGGTTAGAACCCAAGCACTGTGATTCCAGATTCTTTATTCTTAGCTGCTATGCTGTACTATTTCCAGAAGGAGTGGGCAGTTAGTACTTTCTAAGTTATTGTTGATTTATCATCATGTGACCTTAGATCAGTTGCTTTGCAACTCTATCTTTCCTTGGATGTGAAACTGGAATTCAGCACTCCCTCACATGACTGTGACCTTCCTTTGCAGAGCTGCAGCAGGAGGTGGTGCAGCAAGTCAAGGTGAAATAACCTCCCAAATGGTGAGTCCCAGACTCACTCACTAGAAGGCCTTCTATGATTGCCTTCCATGACATTAAAAGTCCAAATGCCAACTCTACTACTTACTTGCTGTGTGAGTAACTTGAGCAAGTAACTTGACTTCTCTGTGCTTCTGTTTCCTCGCCTAAAAAATGGAAATCATAACGTCTTTCTTGCAGGGCTGTTGTGAGTGGGACTCCAATGTCCTCAGGCCTTAGTGGCCTGTGGATATCACTAAAGTCACATCAACGTTAAGGTGCAAACTTCACTGGCTCAGGGCCCCCACCAGTTCATCAGACAACTCAGAATCTGAATTCATTTCGCATTCAACATAAAACTAAGTATCTCCATATGAGATGCACACATTAGGACAGAATCTGCAAAGCCATATGTATGCTAAATAGACTGTAGCCATTATTTTTATTGCTTTAAATAGCACATCAGATCAAGGTGGAATAACGTCTATGTTAACAATCTTAGAGTCTAGATCTGATTTTCTGACTAATCCCCGCCCATTTCAAATGGGAACTTAATGGGAATAACCTTCGAACTGCAGTGTACACTTTGCTAGAGGAAATGGAAGCCTCCACCGTTTTCTTTTGGTGCATTGTTTCCAAGGGACATAATCTTCCCAGGCACCTAAGAGGCCCCTTAAGGGAATGGCTGTGACACTTGGGTGACCAACATTTTTGTGGGGTCGGGGGATGGGGAAGGCAGAGTATACATTTCTTTTTTTCTGATACAATTGAAAAAGATCTTATCCTATACGCTCATAGATCATTACAAATTTTTTTTTTTTTTTTTTTGCGGTACGCAGACCTCTCACTGTTGTGGCCTCTCCCGTTGCAGAGCACAGGCTCCGGACGCGCAGGCTCAGCGGCCATGGCTCACGGGCCCAGCCGCTCCACAGCATGTGGGATCTTCCCGGACCGGGGCACGAACCCGCGTCCCCTGCATCGGCAGGCGGACTCTCAACCACTGCGCCACCAGGGAAGCCCATTACAAATAATTTTTGATGAGTCAAATTATTTTATAATCCCGGGCATGTAACTCAGAAGGAGTTCAAAGAATTGAGGGAAATTTGCAATTCCTTTCATTCCCATGCATCTCTATGAACAATGTTTGTTATTCTTTACTTGTATAAAGAGGAAAAATAGGAATAGAATTAATGCTGTGCTGTCTCACACTACTGTAGGGATTGTCTGTACTAATAATTTTAGAATATCTATTCTTTCATTAAGAAAAATATTTTGAATTAAATCTTAATTTCATCTTTCATTTAAATTTGTTGTGCTATATTATTGTTTTGATCAATCATAATGAGAATGCAACCCAGAAAAAATAAGTTTAATAAATAGAGCTTCATGGTCACCGGGATGTTAAAATCTTTAAGTTTCAATTTAAGTGTATTTGGCAGAGAACTAAGATGGGATGATCAACAAAAGAGAATAATTTTGTGATTAGATTAGAATTTTAGGAATAGAATTAGATTAGAATTGGGGGGAATAAAATGGAAACAGGTATTCAAGTAGAAAAGGGAACATGTGAAATTTCCAACAATTAAAGAGTAATTTGGTTATTTATCCATCAGAATGGGTATTGATGATTATCAGATTATTATGATTTCACTGGAGTTCTTTAAAAGAATGATATAGCAGTTTTATTTTAAAATGGCAATATTTAAAATACGTTGAAAATTCCTCTTAGAGGAAATATATGAGGGGTACATAACTTTATGGAAGAAAAATGTTAGGAAGTACGTGAGCAAAGCATTTGAAGGCCATTGACCTAGAATCATTCTTGACCCAGCAAATGACCAAGCAGGGTAGGCCTGACCCCACCAGGACTGGCCTTGCATTTAGTCCAGTTAACCAACGTATGGTTACCAAAGGGGAAAGGTTGGGGGAAGGATAAATTAGGAGTCTGGGATTAACAGATACACACTACTATATATAAAATAGATAACCAACAAGGACCTACTGTATACCACAGAGAACTCTACCCAATATTCTGTGATAACCTATACGGGAGAAGAATCTGAAAAAGAATGGATATATGTACATGTATAGCTGAATCACTTTACAGTACACCTGAAACTAACACAACATTGTAAATCAACTATACTCCAATATAAAATAAAAATTAAATTAAATTGAAAGTAAGATAAACCGAAGTATATTTAAATTTTTAACTTAATTTTAATTTAATTGGAGCAAAAATCAATTCAAATCGCGCCAAACCGGACATGGCTAGGAGACTCTGCCCAGAGGAGCTAGGGAGAGACTTACACAGAGAAGGTGTGAAAACAGAGGGAGAAAGTTACTGATTGGCTGTGACTTAAAGCCTAGTCAGCTCTTTGTGATTGGCCGAAACCTTGAGGAATTTACAGGTTTAGATTTGGGTTTGCTTGTACAGGCGCCAGGGCATTAGAGACCCCTTAGTCTAACAGCCTCTTTGTTTAATTAATTTAACACTACCATGACCCCAGACAAGGAAACGCTCCAGGTTGCCTGGGTAGGGTATCTGACAGTGCTTGCAGTGTGCGGGTGTGTGGTGGAGGCTGTGTGTGTGAATGTGTGTTGGTCTGTATGTCTGTGTTGGGATGTGTGGATGTGAGTGGATGTTGCAAAGTCCATGCGAGCGTGGATGTGTGAGCATGTGCTGCTGTGGATGTGTTTTGGTGTGTGTACTGTCCTGTGTGCCTGTGTGTGGTGAGGCTGTATCCCAAGGCCTCCTCGCACACTCCTCTCCTTGAGGAGCCTCGTCACACAGGTGTGGACAAGCCTGGCTAATGCCCGTGTCCCCAGTGTCACCTCTGGTTGTCCTGGCTGAAGGGCAAGGCAGGTTGGGGGGGGGGGGGCATCTATCACTTAACAACTGTTCAGGAGAATTGTGGCTTCCCTCATGGTTAAGGCAGAAAAGTATCAAATACCAAAATGAGGAAAGAGTTATAAAATACGCAGCTTTGGCTTAATAACATTTCCTGAAAATACGTGATTACTGTGTAAACCATATTGAATCTCATGGGACCCAATGTTGTCTTCACACAGCTAAGCCCTGTCTGGGAAACTGTAGCTTTAAATCCTCCTCTGGGTTAATTGAGTCAAGAGCAGCATTCCTTATATAAGAGGGTAAAAAAGAAATCCCCAAAGGACTTAAAAGCCTCACAAGAAATCTTTTAAATTAGCGGTGGGCTGTCAGAAGGCAAATTTTATTCTTCACATCCAAACCCGGCTGCCCCGGGTTGGGTGGGGGGAGAGGAGGCGTCTCTTCCTGCAGGAACCAAGGTGGAGACAGCCAGCCGGGTGTCCCCTCATAATGTTACTGTAATGTTCCCCAATCGCTGCACCTATGGCCACTGTAAGAAAACCTATATACAAAATCTGTGGGTACAAAACAGATCAATTCCCACTTTCAACATCGCAAAGGGTTCTTTGCTTTACAAAGGGATTCCGGAGGAGCTCACTGAAATAGAAAGTTCCTCTGCTGCATTTAAATAGAGTCTATTTACAAAATATCCGTAAACCGTAAAATCTCAGGAACCCAAATTTTGCAAACTAATACTGCTACTTGGTGTAGCCCTGACTGGAGATCGTATCATTAAAGGACTGCAGTGACTGGAGAGGATGCAATAGTGAGCTTTTGACTGATGGTTACAAAGGACAATAGATCCACCAAGAAAAGACTTGCAGTTGGTGGTTTGGCCCAGAGGGATGAAGCCACAGGTGGGCGTCACCATGTAAGAAGGGCATGAGCAGCTTTTATCCCAATCCTGCTTCAGTGTGTTCACATCCTGCGGTTCAGGTAAACAAGGCCATCTCGGCTTTGGTAGGAGGAGCCAACTGTCCAGGTTTCCCTAAGGATAACCAGAACCTGAGCCAGTGAACATAAACGCCATAAGATGCTTTCCCCAGGAAAGTGCAATTTTATTAAAACAAGAATGTATGTAGCTAGAACAGCAACGCCTAAGAGCTTTCTTGTATTTGACACTCAACGCACACCTCAAGGGTCTAAATGCAATGGGAAAATGGAAATACTCTACCACCACGCTGACACCTACTCAGGAGGAAGTGTTTCTTGTCTAAAAAAAATGTAATTGGGTCCAGGCAAGAGGTGAGCCAGTCATTTCAAAGCTTTGGCGACCGTGTCTTTGGGAAAACCCCTTAAGAATTGTGGGACCCCGTAAAACACTTGTGTCTCATTCCTGGGAGACCCCAGGAGGCACAGTTGGAAAAGGGAGTGAGAAGGAGGGAAATTGGGGGTGCTGCAGTGTGAGCTGGGTGCATCCTCCCTAGTTCTGGGGCAATTAGAAAATGATTCTCTTCCTCCGCCAGAATATTCTCTCACCATGGACTAAGTGATATCTTCCCAGCTTTACAGAAAAGCAGCCTCACAACATGGGAAACACACGGGCTCCCCAGCGAGAGGACCAGGAGAATTACTTCACACCCAGAGGAGTTTTCCCCTCTGATACCTGGGAGCCCTGCAGCCCCTCCCCCTTGGCCTGCAGTGAGGATGCAATGAAATAGTGCCCTTTGCATGTTTAGTACAGGACCTGGCCAATAATAAACTCAGTCTGTGGCCACACTATTAATAGATGGTGTTATTAATAGAAATTTGCCCCTGCTAATCTTCACCTGTCACCTGTCATTCTTTAATACGCACAAGGTTTTAGTTCATTTGCTTTTCCTTACTCTGGGTGCCCTATTCACTGCCTTCCTGGCTCTTCTGATGGTCCTTTGTGTCCCAGGCAAGTCCTCCCTCTGGAGGTCCTTCTGAGACCAGTGGGTCGGGGGAGCAGCGACTTCCTCCCCTCCAGACCTCCATCCTCTGAAACTGCCTTCATTCCTTAAAGGCAGACACTTACAAAGAAAGGAAATTTTGCGCCCCTTTGCATTTTCCCATCAGGTCAACAAACTTCCTTCAGAGGGATGAGCCCTTCTCTTTCACGATCACTTTAAAACACATTTGAACAAAATAATCTTACAAATAGAAAACAAACAAAAATTTTTATAGACAGAACCTGGAGAGCTTCCTATATTCTTCTAAGAAGCTCTAGGGTATTTGCAGGCAGTGGGGTGCCATAGGGGATTTGATCAGGGAAGCGGTGCGGTGGGCACACGGAGATGTGGAAGGGCAAGAATCACAGCGGAATCGGAGAGGAGATGTAGGCACCTGGCCAAGGCTGCTGAGGGCCCCAGGGAAGGCAGGGCTGGGTCTTGGAGAGACACTGAACTGGGATGCTGTGGAGGACTTTGCACTTGATTGGATGTGACAGAGAAAGAGGAGGTCGTAGCTGTGGCGTTTCCAATCCGAGTGACTGCGGAGAGGTTGCTGGCACCAGGCTGAAAGACAAAACCGAAAAGAGGCAGAAGTGCGCGTGGGAAAGCGTGGCTCATGAAATGAACTTGAAATTGTAAAAGAATAAACAGAAACCTCAGTTAAATAGAGTGACCAGAAGGGGAAGCTCTCAAGCCCTGAGCTGACACCAGAGCCCAACAGGAAGAAGAACGAACGATTCCTCCTTTTCTGGGCAAGGACTCAGCCAGTGAGAAGCCATGGACTCTTCGTGTACTGTAGCCCTTTCTACCTCCTTTCCCTCCTATAAAGTGTATCCTTCCCTTGCTGTGTGGGGACCTGCCCGTGGCTCACCATGGATGCAGACCCCAAACTGCAATTCTCTGTTGATCTTGAGTAAATCCATCTTTGCTGGAGAAATATCTGACCATCTATGTGTTTCAGGTCAGCAGAATGCAAGAAGCTCTGAGGCAACCCCCCAGCAGACACCTTGCAAGCCAGGCCTGAGCCCCCCCAGATCCTGTTTGGAAGAAGAAAAAGCATAAATAACTAAGAAAGAAACTCTACAAACTAAGATAATACTAAAAAAAAAATTCAGAAATGAACTGAAGTGAGAAGTCAGTGTTGGTATTAAGAAGTTGAGCATCACCTGCTTAGAGGTGAGATACTGAAGGTGATACAGATGAGCTGAGAGAGGAGGTGAGAGGGCTGAGAAGGAGCTGCCCAAAGACAACTAGGGATCTCAGAACAGGAAGAGCCAACCCTGGGGCTGGACCCTTGGTGCGCACGAGAGGGGAAGGGAAGAGACACAGTCAGGACATCCTATGGCCAAGCTGTGAGGAAGGAAGTTTTGGTCTTGAATTTCCGAGATAAAGAAACTGTACAGAAAGCTCCCAGTACAGAAGTTAACTCACCTTGCCCCAAATCACAGCATTTGGAAGTTTGGAAGGAACCGAAGGGAGGCAGGAGAGTGGGTGGGCAGGGACCAGTAGAAGGAGGGGCGCGTGGGAGGGCGTCTGTTTGTGAAGACGGGGCATCCCTTCCTCCGGGCCAAGAAGGAAAAGATGAGTAACCAAGGAGAACTCAGGAAGATTCCAAGCTGTTCCATTTCCAGGGGCAGAAAGGAAATTGAGGGAGTTGGGGTGAGATCGAGGATCGTGGAGAAGGGGTGGGAAATGACCCAGTGGCCGAGGGGCTGGCTGTGCTCAGAGGATGGGCTCACGGGTCCTCGCCCATCACCAGCAGGGCCAGCAAGGGCCGACAGAGCACAGCGCAGAGAGGGCGAGAGGCGGCTGGGGCGGGTCACCCCTCGGTTGTAGGTGACTGGCAGGGAGGGGCAGGAGTGGGACTGTGATTTGTGACGCGCAGTTATCTCTAGCACAACATCGCGTCAAGTCCCAACCCAGGGGCCTGGGAAATGACGCCCACCATTTCTTAAGTACCAGATGCTGTGCAAATGACATTTCCAATCTTTCAACAATTCCTTGGGGTAGATATTATCATCCCATCTCCAGCTACGAAAACTGAGGTTTAGAGGATTGGAGAGAAGTTGTCGCTCCGGGTAGGGGCGGCTCCAGGGCCGGGAGGCACATCTGTCCCTCATTAAAGCCCAGGTTCTCTCCGCTCCCTCACAGAGGGAAGGTTTGGGGATCTGGCCAGAGCCTGGGGACAAGGGGAGGAGCCCAGTGGCACCACGGCCTCTGTAGCCTCTGTCTTCAGGCTAACAAACAGGCTGACCTGAGCTGTGATCCGAGCCCGTGGGATTCTGATCTTCCGGCGCCTTCTTTCTCCAGCAGCTCCGTTGGTGACTCACCCTCACCCGCTGCACTGACGCACGTCACCGTCCTGCGAATAATGCAACACAGAGCAGGGTCAGGGCGGCCATCCAGGCTGTCCAATCCCCGGAGCCCCAGGGCCCAGCTGGGAGTTCCCAGTTAGACCAGAAAAGTGGGTCAGCCCTCTCTGCTCTTCCCTCCTCCCGCTGGGACAGCCCGTGTCCCTTTTCCCCATCTGTCTGCCAACGGTGCTTAGGGTGGGCAGAGAGGCCTTGATCCCAGGCCTACAGTACAGATCTGTGTGCCGAGGGAGCAGGGAGGTGCTGGCTGGCAGAGGTTCGTCCAGGAGGATGGGGGAGGCCCCAAGTCTCTCACTAAGGGACTATGTGGGGAAGAAATGTGCTCACCTCTTATCCAGGAGGTACCAGTAAGCCCCTGCTGTGTAAATGCCAGGGACTCCCAGGGGCTGGGGACACAGAACCAGTGGAGAAAGTCCACTCCAGAGTCCTTGGTGTTTCATTTCCTCTTTTATCCCCACCATGAGGACCAGTATCTGGCACAGGCAGGCTCCATAAATATCTGTCGAATGAAGAAATGACAGGCTTGTTCCCAGCCTTAGAAGCTTACAGTCTACAGGAAAATCAGACATCAAACGAATCAATCACGCAGCTCATTCACTCCAACTGTGATAAGGACGATGGAGTTGAGAATGCACTTGCCATTATTTAGGAAAGTGTTAAAAGATTTTTCCTTGAGTGAAATTTTCAGTCTTCTCAGTTTCGATATGAGAAAAAAAAAATCTTAAAAAGTAGCGTAAGTCTTAGGCAGAATTGCAGCTACTGCTAGACAATTCAGCACACTATAGTCTTATTTAATGGAAGAATAAATGTTTGGTGGTGGTGAAAACAAAACACGGCAAAACAAAACTCTGTGTGTGTGTGAGCATTCAAGCCTCTACGTCCGCACAGAGTGAGGGCCAGGGCCCTTGTCAATAGCAGTCCCAACAGGGCTTTGGATCAGCTGTTTCTCATCTGTAATTTGGTCCCTCCCCTCCCAGTTATGGCCAACTGAACAAATCGCTTGGCTAAGATGCTCTAAAATGCCATCTCTCCCTTGTCCTCGTTCCCTAGTCCCACACCCCTCCGTGATGGTCAGAGGCCACATCATACAGCCCCTGCCAACCCCAGGTGCCAGACCACTCTCGACTGAGGTAGTTCCTCCATACAAGGTGGGCTTAGCTGTCTTCCTCTGCCCCACAATCTCTCTGGAAAGATTAGGCTCTCTTCCACCACCCCACTGCCGTGGCATCTTAGCTGAGTCCCTGACCATTGAAAAACTAAACAGCAGATGTGGTAGGCTGATGTGTGTGAGAGGCTAGATGCCCTTAAGTCTCAGCTACTTGGCAGATCCTAATCTTGATCAAGTGACAGCCTCCCTAAGCCTCAGTTTACTCATCTGTAAATTGGGACTGATAATGTTGTCTAAGGGGCCTGGTTGTTGAGAGGTAAGAACAACATACAAAAGCCTAGGAGTGAGGGGAGATGGGGCGAGGCTGGGAGACAGCACCGGCACCCACAGGAGCCTGGCTGCCTCATCCCTGCTGGGCCAGGGAAGAGAATTTAGAGCAATGCCCAGCCCCGCACCCAGAAAAAAGTCAGATAAAAGCTGAGAGAACCTCTTTCCCAAGGTCTTTTTTCCATGGGAAGTGTCTACTTGCGTGGTTGCTGTGGGTGTCTTAGTCCAGTTGGGCTACTATGACAAAATTCCACAGACTGGTTTATCAACAACAGAAATGTATTCCTCACTGTTCTGGAGGCTGGAAGTCCAAGATCAAGGTGCCAGCATGTTCAGGCCAGGGCCTCTTCCTGGGTCGTCACGGGTGCCTTCTCCCTGTCCTCACACTGTGGAAGGTGTGAGGCTCTAATCCCATCCTGAGGGCTCCCCTCCTGACCTCAGCACCTCCCAAAGGCCCTGCCTCCACATACCAGCATCTTTGGGGATGAAGATTCCAACATAGAAATTAGAAGGGGACACAAACATTCAGACCACAGCAGTGTGACTGGATTCAAACAAATAAGACAACCACCAAAGCTTGGCACAGGGAGCCAAGCCCAGGTCTGGGGCCTTCCTTATGGGTGACCTCCCAAGGCCGAGAGGGGGGTGTGTGTTGCGTGGGAGTCGGGGCTGGGGGGTGAGGGGGGTGGAATTAGCTCTTTTGTCCAGTTAGAGTTTAATTACCACTCAGAATCGTTTAAACTCTTGAATGAAAGTTTTCTTCCTGCACAGGATCCTAGAACACTGAGCGCAGGGGACACATCACCAAACAAAACCACACGAGTACTTCTAACGGAGACCAACCCCTCCGCCCCTTCTCTCGGTGGCAAAATGCCTTACATAAGGGTCACCTGATACCGTTCACGAGCCAGTAGCATGAGCCTCTGACCTCTGAGGTCATTTTGGCTCCAACTCAAAGCAAATAGACGCCTGATCCGCAGATACAGCTGAGAAATGAAGAGAAAAGAAACAAGAAAAGCTGAGATGCTGAGCGCAGCCGCGAGCGTATATCCAGATTGCACGGGCCCGTCTGCGCCTGCGCGGCCCTGGCTCACTCGGGTGGTCCAGGACAGCCCAGCAGCACGGCCTCTGTGCGGAGGAACGTGCTTGACGAGGCGATGGGCAGAAGGTATCCGCGCGTCCAGCTGCGGCCCCACCTCTTCTTTTCCGTCCTCTTATCTCTCCCACTGGGGATAATCCTCTCTGGGCTTATTCCTTAGCGCAACTCAGAACAGGAGTTAAAACCTTCTCCCAGTCAGCTTCCCGGCACTGGCCTCTGTAACTGCGGAAGCTGGTTCTGTAACGGAAGCCCCCGAGCCCAGGAGGGTCTGTCCACACCCAGTGAAGGTTAACAGGCTGCAGCCGCAGACCCAGCCAGCCTGGGTGAATGTGCCATCGGGGGGCAGGCCGGTGCCCACAGAAGAACAGAAGCCCCCAGACCCCGAGGCAGAGGCCAGCACCCTGACCCAGGTCTCCCCCAACCTCCTGGAACCTCCATTTGCTCGTGTGTAAAATGAGAGGGGATCCCACAGTTCACGTAAGAGGGTTAGGAGAGGCTCCGGGTCGGAGCGGGCTGGGGTCTGGCCTGCTGCTGAGCCCCCAGATCCTACTGCGATGCAGAGGGAAGCCATTTGCCCCGGTTCCCCTGCTGCAGGGGCACCTCTGCCACTCCCCCTCGGGCCGCCCGTGGGGCTCAGCTGCAGGCGTCTTGAGGAGGCCCACAAGCTGCAGGGACGCCCGATGGGCCACAGCCAGTGCCCCACGGAACAGTGAACAAATGACCCAGCTCGGCCTTGTTCTGGGAGCAGCACAAAAAGCGCAAGAGGTGTTGCTGTTTGCTTATTTTTGATAAGAGGATTTATGGAAATTCACACATTTTAACATATCCTTGACACCATGACAAGACGATCAGAAACGACACATAATTCAGAAATGCAGTCTCTCATCAGAGACTTCCTGTAGCATGAGGTGTTCATAGGCTCCAAATTCGTTTTTTTGTGGGGTTTTTTGAATTTTATTTTATTTATTGTTTTATACAGCAGGTTCTTATTAGTCATCAATTTTATACACATCAGTGTATACATGTCAATCCTAATCTCCCAATTCATCCCACCACCACCACCACCACCACCCCCGCCACTTTCCCCTCTTGGTGTCCATACGTTTGATCTCTACATCTGTGTCTCAGTTTCTGCACCACAAACCGGTTCATCTGTACCATTTTTCTAGATTCCACATATATGCGTTAATATACTTGTTTTTTTAATATACTTGATTAAGTTAATATCAAGTTAATATACTTGATATTTGTTTTTCTCTTTCTGACTTACTTCATTCTGTATGATAGTCTCTAGATCCATCCATGTCTCAACAAATGACCCAATTTCCTTCCTTTTTATGGCTGACTAATACTCCATTGTATATATGTACCACTTCTTCTTTATCCATTCGTCTGTTGATGGGCATTTAGGTTGGTTCCATGTCCTGGCTATTGTAGATAGTGCTGCAATGAACATTGGGGTGCATGTGTTTTTTTGAATTATGGTTTTACTTGGTATAGGCCCAGTAGTGGGATTGCTGGGTCATATGGTAATTCTACTTTTAGTTTTTTAAGGAATCTCCATACTGTTCTCCATAGTGGCTGTATCAATTTACATTCCCACCAACAGTGCAAGAGGGTTACCTTTTCTCCACACCCTCTCCAGCATTTGTTGTTTGTAGATTTTCTGATGATGCCCATTCTAACTTGTGTGAGGTGATATCTCATTGTAATTTTGATTTGCATTTCTCTAATAATTAGTGATGTTGAGCAGCTTTTCATGTGCTTCTTGGCCATCTGTATGTCTTCTTTGGAGAAATGTCTATTTAGGTCTTCTGCTTATTTTTGGATTGGGTTGTTTGTTTTTTGAATACTGAGCTGCATGAGCTGTTTATATATTTTGGAGATTAATCCTTTGTCTGTTGATTAGTTTGCAAATATTTTCGCCCATTCTGAGGGTTGTCTTTTCGTCTTGTTTGTAATTTCCTTTGCTGTGCGAAAGCTTTTAAGTTTCATAAGGTCCCATTTGTTTACTTTTGTTTTTCTTTCCATTACTCTAGGAGGTGTATCAAAAAAGATCTTGCTGTGATTTATGTCAAAGAATGTTCTTCCTGTGTTTTCCTCTAAGAATTTTATAGTGTCTGGCCTTACATTTACGTCTTTAATCCATTTTGAGTCTATTTTTGTGTATGGTGTTAGGGAGTGTTCTAATTTCATTCTTTAACATGTAGCTGTCCAGTTTTCCTAGCACCACTTATTGAAGAGACTGTCTTTTCTCCATTGTATATCCCTGCCTCCTTTGTCATAGATTAATTGACCATTGGTGTGTGGGTTCATCTCTGGGCTTTCTATCCTGTTCCATTGATCTATGTTTCTGCTTTTGTGCCAGTACCACATTGTCTTGATTACTGTAGCTTTGTAGTATAGTCTGAAGTCAGGGTGTCTGACTCCTCCAGCTCATTTTTTTCCCTCAAGACCATTATGGCTCTTCAGGGTCTTTTGTGTCTCCATAAAAATTTTAAGATTTATTGTTCTAGTTCTGTAAAAACTGCCATTGGTAATTTGATTAGGATTGCATTGGATCTGTAGATTGCTTTGGGTAGTATAGTCATTTTCACAATATTAATTCTTCCAATCCAAGAACATGGTATATCTCTCCATCTGTTTGTATCATCTTTAATTTCTTTCATCAGCGTCTTATAGATTTCTGCATACAGATCTTTTGTCTCCCTAGGTAGGTTTATTCCTAGGTATTTTATTCTTTTTGTTGCAGTCGTAAATAGGAGTGTTTCCTTAATTTCTCTTTCAGATTTGTCATCATTAGTGTATAGGAATGCAAGAGATTTCTGTGCATTAATTTTGTATCTTGCAACATTACCAAATTCATTGATTAGCTCTAGTAGTTTTCTGGTGGCACTTTTAGGATTCTCTGTGTATAGTATCATGTCATCTGCAAACAGTGACAGTTTTACTTCTTCTTTTCCAATTTGTATTCCTTTTATTTCTTTTTCTTCTCTGATTGCCTAGGACTAGTGGCTAGGACTTCCAAAACTATGTTGAATAATAGTGGTGAGAGAGGACATCTTTGTCTTCTTCCTGATCTTAGAGGAAATGCTTTCAGGTTTTCACCATTGAGAATGATGTTTGCTGTGGATTTGTTGTATATGGCCTTTATTATGTTGAGGTAGGTTCCCTCTATGCCCACTTTCCAGAGAGTTTTTATATAAATGGGTGTTGAATTTTGTCAAAAGCTTTTTCTGCATCTACTGAGATGATCATATGGTTTTTCTTCTTCAATTTGTTAATATGGTGTATCACATTGATTGATTTGCATATATTGAAGAATCCTTGCATCCCTGGGATAAATCCCACTTGATCATGGTGTATGATCCTTTTAATGTGTTGTTGGATTCTGTTTGCTAGTATTTTGTTGAGGATTTTACATCTATTTTCATGAGTGGTATTGGTCTGTAATTTTCTTGTTTTGTAGTATCTTTGTCTGGTTTTGGTATCAGGGTGATGGTGGCCTCATAAAATGAGTTTGGGAGTGTTCCTTCCTCTGCAATTTTGGAAGAGTTTGAGAAGGATGGGTGTTAGCTCTTCTCTAAATGTTTGATAGAATTCACCTGTGAAGCCATCTGGTCCTGGACTTTTGTTTGTTGGAAGATTTTTAATCACAGGTTCAATTTCATTGCTTGTGATTGGTCTGCTCATATTTTCTATTTCTTCTTGGTTCAGTCTTGGAAGGCTATACCTTTCTCAGAATTTGTCCATTTCTTCCAGGTTGTCCATTTTATTGGCATAGAGTTGCTTGTCTCTTATGATGCTTTGTATTTCTGCGGTGTCCTTTGTAACTTCTCCTTTTTCATTTCTAATTTTATTGATTTGAGCCCTCTCCCCCTTTTTCTTGATGAGTCTGCCTAATGGTTTATCGATTTTGTTTATCTTCTCAAAGAACCAGCTTTTAGTTTTATTGATCTTTGCTATTGTTTTCTTTGTTTCTATTTCATTTATTTCTGCTCTGATCTTTATGATTTCTTTACTTCTACTAACTTTGGGTTTTGGTTGTTCTTCTTTCTCTAGTTCCTTTAGGTGTAAGTTTAGATTGTTTATTTGAGATTTTTCTTGTTTCTTGAGGTAGGATTGTATTGCTATAAACTTCCTTCTTAGAACTGCTTATGCTGCATCCCATAGGCTTTGGATTGTCGTGTCTTCTTTGTCATTTGTCTCTAGTTGTTTTTTGATTTCCTCTTTGATTTCTTCAGCGATCTCTTGGTTATTTATTGATGTATTGTTTAGCCTCCATGTGTTTGTGTTTTTTATGGTTTTTTCCCTGTAATTGATTTCTCATCTCATAGCATTGTGGTTAGAAAAGATGCCTGATATGATTTCAATTTTCTTAAATTTACTGAGGCTTGATTTGTGACCCAAGATGTGATTATTCTGGAGAATGTTCTGTGCACACTTGAGAAGAAAGTGTAATCTGCTGTTTTTGGATGGAATGTCCAATAAATATCAATTGAATCTACCTTGTCTATTGTGTCATTTAAAACTTGTGTTTCCTTATTAATTTTCTGTTTGGATGATCTGTCCATTGGTGTAAGTGACGTGTTAAAGTCCCCCACTATTATTGTGTTACTGTCGATTTCCACTTTTATAGTTGTTAGCAATTACCTTATGTATTGAGGTGCTCCTATTTTGGGTGCATATATATTTATAATTGTTATATCTTCTTCTTGGATTGATCTCTTAATCATTATGTAGTGTCCTTCCTTGTCTCCTGTAACATTCTTTATTTTAAAGTCTATTTTATCTTATATGAGTATTGCTACTACAGCTTTCTTTTGATTTCCATTTGCATGGAATATCTTTTTCCATCCCCTCACTTTCTGTCTGTATGTGTCCCTAGGTCTGAAGTGGGTCTCTTGTAGACAGCATATATATGGGTCTTGTTTTTGTATCCATTCAGCGAGCCTGTGTCTTTTGGTTGGAGCATTTAATCCATTCACGTTTAGGGTAATTATCGATATGTATGTTCCTATTATCATTTTCTTAATTGTTTTGGATTTGTTTTTGTTGGCCCTTTTCTTTTGTGTTTCCCATTTAGAGAAGTTCCTTTAGCATTTGTTGTAAAGCTGGTTTGGTGGTGCTGAATTCTCTTAGCTTTTGCTTATCTGTAAAGCTTTTGATTTCTCCATCAAATCTGAATGAGATCCTTGCCCGGTAGAGTAATCTTGGTTGTAGGTTTTTCCCTTCCATCACTTTAAGTAAGTATGTCATGCCACTCCCTTCTGGCTTGTAGAGTTTCTGCTGAGAAGTCAGCTGTTAACCTTATGAGAGTTCCCTTGTATGTTATTTGTCGTTTTTCCCTTGCTGCTTTCAATAATTTTTCTTTGTCTTTAATTTTTGCCAATTTGATTACTATGTGTCTTAGCATGTTTCTCCTTGGATTTATCCTATATGGGACTCTCTGCACTTCCTGGACTTGGGTGGCTATCTCCTTTCCCATGTTAGGGAAGTTTTCAACTATAGTCTCTTCAAATATTTTCTCGGGTCCTTTCTCTCTCTCTTCTCCTTCTGGGACCCCTATAATGTGAATGTTATTGTGTTTAATATTGTCCCAGAGGTCTCTTAAGGTGTCTTCATTTCTTTTCATTCTTTTCTCTTTATTCTGTTCTGTGGCAGTGAATTCCACCATTCTGTCTTCCAGGTCACTTATCCATTCTTCTGCCTCAGTTATTCTGCTATTGATTCCTTCTAGTGTACTTTTCATTTCAGTTATTGTGTTGTTTATCTGTTTGTTTGTTCTTTAATTCTTCTAGGTCTTTGTTAAACATTTCTTGCATCTTCTCAATCTTTGCCTCCATTCTTTTTCCGAGGTCCTGGATCATCTTCACTATCATTATTCTGAATTCTTTTCCTGGAAGGTTGCCTACCTCCACTTCATTTAGTTGTTTTTCTGGGGTTTTATCTTGTTCCTTCATCTGGTACATAGCCCTGTGCCTTTTCATCTTGTCTATCTTTCTGTGAATGTGTTTTTTGTTCCACAGGCTGCAGGATTGTAGTTTTTCTTGCTTCTGCTGTCTGCCCTCTCCAAATTCCTTTTAATTCAAAAAAAAAGAAAAAACAAATGCAAATGCAAAACCAAGCAATTTAGACCGTGTTCTCTTGAGGGTTAAATCATGGGGTGTATGCCAGTCTTCACCACCTTTTTCTTACAGTCATTGACGCTGCTTCTACAATCCATGTAGTAAATAATACATGTAGTAAACATAAACATGTAATGAACGTGTAATAAACATGGGCCTGGAAAGGCTGGCTCGGCATCTTTCTTCCAAGCAGAGGAAGCTTCTGTGTGTTCCTGACATACACACCCCTGTTAAAAACAAATAAAAACAGGAACAGCTCTCCCCCACCCCACCACCACCAAATCAAATACCTTATGTCTACCTTGGTCCAGTCACCCAGTCTGACATGGCTGAGTGATGACCGTCAGCACCTTGTCCTGCTGGACGTGGGGCAACTTGAACAGAGCACCCCAAACTGCCAGGTTCACTGCCTTATAAACATATTGAAACCTGAGGAATGAATGCAAGCCTGATTTTCAGGGTATTTTAGCCCTTTGCTGGTACAGCCTTCATCTGTGCTCTGGTTCATTCAAATGCTCTAGTCACCCTGTTTGCCAGGGATCTTTGAGCTGCAGACACTCTTAGAGGCCATGAGGAGGTTTAGAAGAAATGAAGGACTGCATTCCTTCCCCCCAAGGTATCTTCCTTCAAAGGAAGAGACAAGCAAAATGCACATAAAAAGATAACAGGCAGTAACATACATAAAGAAATGCACGCTCACCAGGGTGAGTAATATGCCCAGTGGGATATAGGATCGATGAACTTTAGGCCAGGTGACTCAGAGAAAGCTCTGTGAAGTAGTGAATCCATCCCCTCATAAGATCATAAAAGGTCAGATTCTGGACATCCCAGTCAACAAGGCCTATTCTCCAGTGTGACTCTCGGGACCAGCAGGCTTCTGGGGATGGAGTGAGTGGAAGGGAGCCTCGTGGAAGATCGTGTCCATGTAGACCGTGGCTCCCAGACAGTCTGTCCACTGAGCACACTGACTGAGGCCTGGCATCCAGCGGCCCGTCCCGAGTCCTCCTTCAGCTGAGAAGTGGGGCAGCTCTGAGAGGTGATCAGGAACGGGTCAACGACAGGTTCAGAACTGCATCTGAAGAGGGGAACTTTGAGACAATGTGAGCAAATATTTCTATGACAACAGAGGCTGGAAGTGATAACACATAAAACAGCAAGGCTTAGGATAGTTTTAGTTAGAAAAAAATAAATAAGTGACACAAAACCAGTATAATATTAGCTTCATTCTTTTGTGATCTTTTAAATCCAGCCTAAAAAGTCAGAAGAAAGCACATAGCCTGCTGCAATAAAAATGACAACGAGGTGGGTATTCATTTATACTAGTTGATGAAAGCTATTATTTTTCCACCAAATCAATAAAATCTGTACACTAACACCCCAGACACGATAGAATCCAAAACCAGTAACACTTCTCCTGATGGTCCGAGATCCTGCCTCAGCCACCAGCCACTCCTCCTTCAGGTCCTATACCTGAAGCAGTGCAGAGCCACTGGTGATGGGACCGTCCCCCTGGTGATGGGATCCAGGCTGCCAGCTTTCAGAGGAGCCACGTGCGCCATGGTCCACAGCACCAGACTGCCCTGCCGAAGCTCTCACCAGCTGGCCCCTCACAGCCTCCCTGCACCACAGCTGTGCTTACCTGTGGGTCCCTCTGTTCCCCGTGGGCCCTGAACCCACCAGCTAAGCCCACAGCACAGCTGGGGCCCAGCCATGTGCCTGGGCCTGCCACGCGGGGAGGCAGCCTCACCTCCCTTCCTAAAGGAGCATCTTCAGACACTCAGCTGCTCTCCTCCTTCTGGCTGCGTGTTCTGTAACAGGCTGGCCGAGAGGTGATACACTTAACCTCTCTCCCAGGGCTCCAGGAACTTGCAAACTGCAAGAAAATAAAACAGTATTTTAATAAGCTGTCCAGCCTACAGGGGCCCTGAGACTTTTCTATCAGGACTCCATGACTAACCCGGTGCAAACGAACGCAGGATAGAACAATATTTAGCTGGGAAAACTGCGGAATGCTGCCCGTATGTGATCCTCCCTCTATCAGAGCGATGGGCTAACCATGATTTCTCAGGTTATGATGCTGGGCTCGGGTTTGGGAGGGAGCGGGTATTTCAGAGGATGTTTGCCTGATGTGGAACAATTCCTGATGCCTCTCAAGAAAAACCCCAGTACTGCACCCACACACCAGAATCTGGGCTGCATGTTTGTAAGAGTCTTTCAGGCACTCACTTTGGAAAAGGCAAACCGAGGTTCCCCCAAATCACACACTATTTTTATTCTTATAACTATGGAGTCGGCAACTTCTTCTGCATCACCTGCCAAGATTCTGAGCATTCTCCCTAAAGCCTGAGATGGGAGGCAGACCATTGCCCTGCCACCGGCTCTGGCAATGGTTCCTGAGGATGGACGAGGAAGTAAAATCCTCTCTGAGCTCTTAAGACGAGGGCCAGCTTGCCAACTGTGAGGCACGAGGCCAGTCTGGCCACAAGATCCTTGGCCCTCCTTTGGACATCTTCCATTTTCTGTATCCCATCTTCTCACACTCTGAATGCTCACACATATGTGTACACACATGCTCACACATGCAGGCACACACCCCCTGGATGTGAGTGCACAGCTGAGAAGGGGAAGCAGAGGCTGGATTGTGAGTGCAAAGGCCACCTGCCCAAGTCAGGGGATCTCAGAATCCCAGCTCCACCACCAGCCAGCACAGTATTATTGGTTAGGAACTTAATCTGAGGCCTAGTTTCTTTTTCTCTAAAATGAAGATAACACCATCTACTCAGGACTTTTTTTTTTTTTTTTTGAGGGTTAAATGAAATGATGCTGCTAAAGCTCTTTGTAAATTATACTTCCATAAGAGTCATATAGGAGCCGAGGGAGAAGAGAAAGGAAAAATGTGTAGCCCTATGTGCACCTATAGAGATGCCCTCAGGTACCCTGAACCAAAGGTAAAAAATTAATTAAAGCTCTACCATCGGGCTTCCCTGGTGGCGCAGTGGTTGAGAGTCCGCCTGCCGATGCAGGGGACACGGGTTCGTGCCCTCGTGCCCCAGTCCGGGAGGATCCCACATGCCGTGGAGCAGCTGGGCCCATGAGCCATGGCTGCTGTGCCTGCGTGTCCGGAGCCTGTGCTCCACAACGGGAGAGGCCACAACAGTGAGAGGCCCATGTACCGCAAAAAAAAAAAGCTCTACCATCAAAAACATGACTCCATCTCCTGCCGGTGTTGCCATAGGCATATTTGTCCATTACCTGGGGGGAAGGGGTTTTTGCCACAGGCCTGGGGTCCCAGGGCTGACTGGAAACCACTGCTTTACTGCACATTAGCACAGGTCCTGAGACTGACATCATGTGTTTATTTAAAATTTTGATTTTGCTCATCATGGATTTTTTGCATTCATTTTTAAGTATTGCATTAAAATATTATTCCGCTTGAGGACTGAGCTCTCCAGTGCCCCCTTAAATTTCACACAGGAGGTGGGTGCCTCCCTTCCCTCCCCAGCTCTGGCCCCAGGACCCTGGAGATGATGTCACTCAGCGTCACCAGGCTTGATGTCAGTGGATCTTCCATGCAGCCTCAACCAAGCCACTTCACCTTTCCTCCCACTCACCCCGTCTATAATATAATAACACTGTTGTGAAAGGCATGATGACTGATGTCAAGGACCTTTCGGTCCGGTTGGGAAGACAAACTGAGAGATTTCAAGGGCAGACTGAGCTGCTGAGTGACACAGGGCAGCACAGCACAAGCTGTTGTTATAAACGTTGTAGGAATTCAGAAAAGAGGCGGGTGCCCGGGAGCCATGATGCCCCTCCGACAGGCTCACCAAGGTGAACCTTCCATGAAACATACACAGGAAAAGGAGATGTATTCTCAACAGAGGAGCACTGAACGGGCCGAGATGGGGCACATCCGTATCCTCTCATCCGGCCCAGGTCTAAGTAACCTCCATACACAAGGCCTATGGGAGCCAGAGCTCAAAAGAAGAGTCCAAATTCCCCCAGTTGCTCCTAAAACTTCACAGCAGTTGACAATATTTGGGGGCATTTCAGCCATTTCGAAAACAAACCTTAAAATGGTCTCAATGATTGTTTTATTTTTACCACAATTAAAAAAAAAGGCAAGATCATCAAATTCAAGAAAAGTTGGAGAAACTGTCACAACCAAAGGAGTCTGAGGGGACATGAGAACTAAATGCAGCGTGGTGTCCTGGGTGGCCCACTGGGACACGGTGAGGCCACTGGATAGAAACTAAGGAAACTGAACAGAGCACAGACTTCACTTAGTAAGTTCATTAGTACTTTGTTAGTAACAGAGTAAACTGTTGGGGGCACATGGGGATTCTGTACTACTTATGTAACTTTTCTATAAATCTAACACTGTTCTAAAATAAAAAGTTTGTTAAAACAAACAAGAGTCTTAATGGCACAGTAAGATTAGAGTCAGAAAGAGGGAGAAAGATAAAAGTGTGCCCTAATGATACCAAAGGTCAAAGCCACTTGGACTAAAGGCTCTTTGCCGGGTGTCCGAAGAGGGCGCCCCTCGAGGGGACTCTAGGGTGAGTCAACTGACTGAGGCTGGGGCTCAGGACTCCTGCACCCAATACAGCTTTAAGTCCCAACCCAGCCTGGGGGCTCTGAGCTGAAGATGACTCATGAAAATCCCCCAGACCCAAGCACAAGACATCAGGGCCAGCAGGGTTCCTATCACTCCCTCCAAGGACCCTTGGGCTCCTTGAGGCTGGTGGGGCTCCCCACTGGGCTTTGTTTGATGGCTCTGTGGTCGGGGCCACCTTGGCCAAGCAACTGCTGCTGGAGAGCCTGCGATCCAGGCCATCCTCGTGTGCACGTGTCTCCCCATGGGCAGTCTGGCTCCTGGGCCTTCACCCAATCCCACACAGGGCTGCCGCCTCAAGATGGAATTAAGAGGAATCAAGAGTGCAGTTCAGGGAGCAGGGAAGTTCTGCAGACATGGGGACCCAGCCCGCCTCTGGGGCCTGGTAATTTCCAAATTTCTCTGTCTGGAAAACCGAGCAAGTACTGAAATAAAAAGACAGAAGGTCTCACTGCCAACCCACCCTGCATGTGTGTGCACACCGGTGCTCTGTACACGTTCAGCCACCAGCGCCCAACAAGTAGCAAGAGGCCCTTTGGCCAGTTGTCCCCTGGGGCTGCCGTCTGCCCGCCTCCACCAGGGAGGGTGATCCCACCTGCGTGCACCACTCATAGGCTTCCCAGCCCAGATCAGACAATTGCTCATCATGTGCATTTGTCTTCTTTTTTAAACCACAAAGAAATAACATAGCTCTTGGGTTCAGTCTGTGTCTATTCTTCCATCTGACTGGGAGATTGTAGTACCCTGGAAGCAGTCGCAGGTGGGGACACCATGCCTGGTATCACCACAGGACCCTCCCTCCTGGCCAAAAAGCCCACATGATTTCACAGCAGAAGACAGAGGCCAAACATGCAAGTCAGAGACTGGTACGCACAGCCAGCTGAGACTGGTGCACACAGCCAGATGAAGTGTCCAGGGATTGGGCCAGACCCCTGGAACCACAGCCCCGAGGGCCCTGGCCTGGCTGTCAGGCCCCCGCTCCATGTCTGAGGACATGGTCCCAGGACTTGGTGTTGGTGGCTCAGTCTCCTTTTTTTCAGCCAGCACATGCCTCCCTCCACCTCTGCTTCTCTCTTCAACACTAACAGAAGCTTTCCTTTCTGACTCCCAGAATGAGATGGGTTGGGACCTGGAACCTGGGACCTGGGACCCTTTGCTGCAGGGCTTGCACCTGGACAAACATCCCCTTGAGCAATGGATACAAAGAAACTAGAAAGGACTAAAAATAACTGCATGCACATACAGTTGGGGCAAATTATGGATGACAAGATACAGAAAAGCCACAAACCCAACAGCCACTTCTGAGGCGCCTGGAGCCAAAGCAGGGTCCTGTTCATGATCCTTGCACAAAACACCACCTAGGAGGTGGGCAGAACACCTAAGCCACCCCTCCAGCCCAACCCACCGATCTGTTCCCATCCTCATCCCATTTAAGGGACAAACCCGCCCACCCCCTCAGGGAGCAACCAAGGGCACCTTTACTTGTTCTTGCCCCCTCATGATGCAGCATGAGTCCCAGTAAAGCCTTACCTGAATTCCTTGTTGGCCTTTTATCAGTTTTTGTTGATCAAAGAGTCCAGGAATCCAGGTTGGTAACAAGGGCATCCTTCGTCCTGCCTTCAGAAACCACCCAGCAGTAAATTTACTCTGTCTGCCGCGGAAGTGGACCCATGGGGTTGAAGACGTTCAACCTCCTCTCCAAGCCGGCTCTATCTTCAGACATAGAAATTCTGTTTCATATGTAAAATCGTCACCACTTCGTTTACCTGCTCTGAACACCTTCATTTATCATCGTCTCCTAAAATTAAGAACTCATAGCACAGTTTGGAGTTTAGAAGGAAATTAATGCCAAGACGATTGATTTATTCCTTTCCTACTTTTCCCTTTTAGGGCACTATTGGATAATAATTTCATTAGAAATTTCAAATCAATGATTTTCCAATTCTATCTTCCCTTCTACTTTTATTGCCTGCCATTTTCTGTAAAATAAAGCTTTCCTTTACCAACTGAAGCCACTTGGCCAGCGTGTTGGGTAAGATGAACAACAGTTATACTAAGATAAGATAAGAAGTAGATAAGAAGTTGATAAGTCGATTCTTTGCTGCAACGAATAGTGAAAATGAGAAAATGATAGAGGACTTCTCTGTTGCTCTTTTTTGATGACCATTATGAATTCATGACTTTCTCCATTTTAATATTTTCTTTTTTTAAAAAAATTAAAACAAAAATTTCAGACCTTCCTCATTTTAGAGATAAAGAAATAAAGCCCAGAGAAAATTTCCTTTTCTTGCATTATTCAGCTAATAAGTGATAGAGCTAGGACTTCCAGGCACGTTGTCATACCAAAACCAAGCTCCTAAGCATTATACTTTCTTGCTTTTGTGGGTTTTTTAAGTTTCCAAACACTGATTTTGAAAGCATAAATTCTTGCAGCTCACTTGGTATATCCTAGATTCACACACTGCAGTTAATGTTGCCTTGGTGGATTTCTGCCTGTCCTGGGACTTCGTTTGCTCTTAATCATCCTTGTACTCTTTCCTGTTTTTGAGATCATTCTCACCAATAGAGAAGATAGAAGCAAAACAGAAATGGAGAGACTCTGTTTTTTGCAAACGTTATAGTTCTTTCCCAAGCACTGATCTACGCCTTTATCATTGATCTGTTTTCTATGAATGAAGCTATAAGTGTCACAAGCACAATCCAGAGAACTGCAAGGACTTTCGGATGAAATACCCTCTTCCTCTCTCCTGTTATCCAGATCCAAATGTTCTCCACTGCAGTCAAGCCAGGAGTTTTGTGGATCTTCTGACCCACACAGTTCCTCCTCTCTTCTCCAGTCTATTTAATTTTGTTTAAGCAGCTATGCCTTTCCACATAATATTATACTTGTTTCATAGAGTAACAAGTGATATTTGGCCTGTTTTGTCCTATCAACTTCATCCTGTCTGCAGGACAGAATCCTATTCTATTCTGTGTTTGTTTATGCTGACCACAGGATGGGCCGTCTCCCAGCTCTAGGATAAGGAGAGGTGTGGACCTAATATCTGGAGTATTTTCCTGGTCCAAATAAAAGTCATAAATATGAGTCACAAATAAGTAAGTAGCTAACTGACCCATGTATTTGTAGGATAAATAAAATTATATTGACTGATACAAATCTATCATTTTGAACACTGGTATTAAATAATAGCTAACAATTTTGTCTTCATTTATCACATGGTAAGAAGCACGCTAAGTCCTTTACTTGCATTATCTCATCTTTACAATGACAATTTAAGATGGATATTTTATCATCTTCATTTTACAGATGAGAAAACCAAGGCTTAAGAAGTCTGATAAATGACCAAGTTTAGTAAGCGGGCCTGCGTTCAAGGTCAGGCCCTCCAACTCAGGACCCCACATTTCTAGCCACTGTCTGTGATGCTATCCTTTACTACTTGGAGTATATTAGCCAATGGAAAAGCTGCTTTTGACATAAAGCCATTCACATACGATACTATCACATGACTTCTAAGAAACAGACTTCCACTTTCAGTTGTGAGTGAGTACCTTGCAGCAGATTAATGTTCCTGCCCAAAATAACTTTAAAAGCTGGATTAAACATTTTTAAAATCATTTTCCACACATCAGAGAGCCACTGAATCAGAGAGGACTGGAGGGTCCAGGATTCCAGAGAGGGAAGAAGCATGGATGAGTGAGCCAGCTTTGTGCAGCTACATTAACCCTTGGGATACTTGCTGAGTCTGAGGACAGGTCAAGGGCAGAGACGCTGGGCTCTGTTGAGGCAGAGGTGCTGCTGGGGCAGAGGATCAGCAGAGCATTGAGATTTTTTCCTGCATACGTGAAGGGTCAATTATTTCAATGAGAATGAAAGGGCAGAGAAGTAGATCTGTCACTCTGCCAGGCTTTCCCTCCAGAAATGTCTCAAAACCTGAAGCTAGGCAGAGCAGAAGGTAAGAAGTAAGCAGACAGCCCAGGAAGATGACGTAGACCTCCATCAAACTCTTATACCTGCTGAGCACAACTAAAAGCCCTGGACAGTGTATATGAAACAAACCTCAAAGACTCCAAAAGGTGGAGAGAAGAAGGCAGGGACCTCGGGACCTGACAAGTGACATAGTGATAAGTTCTCTATGTTTGTTTATTGGTTTTGGTTTGTTCACCATCTATAACCCATCACTTGAGCTGAGAAGCTGGCAAGACAGATATGACAATGGACAAAGACCAAAAAAGTACCAGCAGAAGCCTGCTATTTCCAGCCAGCAGGCCAGGAAGGGCAGCCTAGCAAGACAGAAAACTTTTAGACAATAACTGCTATCCTCCAGGCAACACCACAGAAGAACTGTGATCTCAGTCCCACCCACACTAGCAAAGCCTGAGCCTAGAGTTCTATCCTCATTACAGTATAATAAAATGCCCAGCACCACTTTGGGGTGCTGTCAGAGAAGACCAGTAAGGAGCCAGGTCTCTCATCCCCACTGGCTGGTAGGAAGCCTCATTCCCCACAGTGCCAGTGGAGACCATGTGGGGACACAAAAGCTTCCATCTCGACCTGGCAGTGCTGAGGCATGGACCCCTTCTTCTGCCAGAGCAGTGTCAGAGAAAGCCAGTTAAAACAGATGTTTAAATAAGATCCACAATCTCAAAACAGAATATAAAAATGTCGGGCTTCCCTGGTGGCGCAGTGGTTGAGGGTCCGCCTGCCGATGCAGGGGACACGGGTTCGTGCCCCGGTCCGGGAGGATCCCACATGCCACGGAGCGGCTGGGCCCGTGAGCCATGGCCGCTGAGCCTGTGCATCCGGAGCCTGTGCTCCGCATGGGGAGAGGCCACAACAGTGAGAGGCCCACGTAACAACAACAACAAAAAAAAATGTATTGGTTCACTAAAAATCACTCATCATACCAAGAACCAGGAAGATCTCAAAATGAATGGAAAAAAAAAAACAATCAACAGATCCAACACTAAGAAGAGAGAAATGTTAGAAAAATCTGACAAAGATTTTTAAGCAACCGTGATAAGGTGCTTCAATAATGCATTACAAAGTAAATGTACTTAATGCCACTGAACTGTACACTTTAAAATGGTTAAGATAGTAAGTTTTATGTTATATGTATTTTGGCACAATTAAGAAAGCTTTTAACACTTCTTCAAGCAGTTATGAGCTTTTTTGGAACAAATTTAAAGAGAACAAGCCTCAGCAACAAAAGATATAAAGAAGAACCAAATAGAAATTTTAAAACTGAAAATACAATAACCAAAATGGAAAGCTCAGTAGATAGGCTCAAAGTAGAATGGGACAGAAGAAAGAATCAGTGAACTGGAAGATAGAATAATACAAAGTCCTCAATCTTTACAAGAAAGAAAATAGGGGGAAAAAACCCAGACCCTTGGGGACTTGTGGAATTATAACAAAATACCTAATATTCATGTCATTAGGGTCCTGGAAGGAAAGGAGAAAGAGGGAAGGGCTGAAAACATAGGCAGAACACTCTGACATAAATTGCAGTAAGATCTTTTTTGACCCACCTACTAGAATAATGAAAATAAAAACAAAAATAAACAAATGGGACCTAATGAAACTTAAAAGCTTTTGTACAGCAAAGGAAACCATAAACAAGACAAAAAGACAACATTCAGAATGGGAGAAAAGATTTGCAAATGAAGCAACTGACAAGAGATTAATCTCCAAATATACAAACAACTCATGCAGCTCAATATCAAAAAACAAACAACCCAGGACTTCCTGGTTGGCACAGTGGATAGGAATCCACCTGCCAATGCAAGGGATATGGCTTCAATCCCTGGTCTGGGAAGATCCCACATGGTATAGAACAACTAAGCCTTTATGCCACAACTGCTGAGCCTGTGCTCTAGAGCCCATGTGCCACAACTACTGAGCCCGCATGCCACAACTACTGAAGCCCTCACACCTAGAGCCCATGCTCCACAACAAGAGAAGCCACAGCAAAGAGAAACCCATGCACCTCAAGGAAGAATAGCCCCCACTTGCCACAACTAGAGAAAGTCTGTGTGCAGCAATGAAGACTCAACACAGCCAAAAATAAATAAAATTAAATCTTTTAAAAAACAAACAAACAGGGCTTCCCTGGTGGTGCAGTGGTTAAGAATCCACCTACCAATGCAGGGGACACGGGTTCGAGCCCTGGTCTGGGAAGATCCCACATGCCATGGAGCAACTAAGCCTGAGTGCCACAACTACTGAGCCGGCACTCTAGAGCCCGCAAGCCACAACTACTGAAGCCCACGCACCTAGAGCCCATGCTCTGCAACAAGAGAAGCCCGCACACTGCAACGAAGAGTAGCCCCCGCTCACCGCAACTAGAGAAAGCCCATGTGCAGCAATGAAGACCCAACGCAGCCAAAAATAAATAAATAAATTTAAAACAAACAAACAACCCAATCAAAAAATGGGTGGAAGACCTGAATAGACATTTCTCCAAAGAAGACATACAGATGTCCAACAAACACATGAAAAGATGCTCAACATCACTAATTATTAGAGAAATGCAAATCAAAACTGGTCAGAACGGCCATCATCAAAAAATCTACAAACAATAAATGCTGGAGAGGGTGTGGAGAAAGGGGAACCCTCTTACAGTGTTGGTGGGAATGTAAATTGATGCATCCACTATGGAGAACAGTATGGAGTTTCCTTAAAAAACTGAAAATAGAACTACCATATGACCCAGCAATCCCACTACTGGGCATATACCCTGAGAAAACCATAATTCAAAAAGAGTCATGTACCACAATGTTCACGGCAGCTCTATTTACAATAGCCAAGACATGGAAGCAACCTAAGTGTCCATTGACAGATGAAGATGTGGCCCATATGTACAATGGAATATTACTCAGCCATAAAAAGAAATGAAATTGAGTTATTTGTAGTGAGGTGGTGGATGGGCCTAGAGTCTGTCATACAGAGTGAAGTGAGTCAGAAAGAGAAAAACAAATACAGTATGCTAACACATATATGGAATCTAAAAAAAAAAAAAAGTGGTTCTAAAGAACCTAGGGGCAGGACAGGAATAAAGACAGAGGCATAGAGAATGGACTTGAGGACACGGGGAGGGGGAAGGGTAAGCTGGGATGAAGTGAGAGAATGGCATGGACATATATACACTACCAAATGTAAAATAGATAGCTAGTGGGAAGCAGCCACATAGCACAGGGAGATAAGCTCGGTGCTTTGTGACCACTTAGAGGGGTGGGATAGGGAAGGTGGGAGGGAGAAGCAAGAGGGAAGAGATATGGGGATATATGTATATGTATAGTTGATTCACTTTGTTATAAAGCAGAAACCAATACAGCATTGTAAAGCAATTATACTCCAGTAAAGATGTTAAAAATAAAATCTACAAACGATAAATGCTGTAGAGGCTGTGGAGAAAAGGGAACCCTCTTACACTGTTGGTGGGAATGTAAATTGACACAGCCACTATGGAGAACAGTATGGACGTTCCTTAAAAAACTAAAAATAGAACTACCATACGACCCAGCAATCCCACTACTGGGCATATATCTGGAAAAACCCATAATTCAAAGAGAGTCATGTACCAAAATGTTCACTGCAGGCCTATTTATAATAGCCAGGACATGGAATCAGCCTAAGTGTCCATCAACAGATGAATGGACAAAGAAGATGTGGCCCATATGTACAATGGAATATTGCTCAGCCATAAAAGGAAAGAAATTGTGTCATTTGCAGAGATGTGGATGGACCTAGAGACTGTCATACAGAGTGAGGTAAGTCAGAAAGAGAAAAACAAATATTGTACAATATATTAATGCATATATGTGGAATCTAGAAAAATAGTATAGATGATCTTATTTGCAAAGCAGAAATAGAGACACAGACGTAGAGAAAAAATATATAGATACCAAGGGGGAAAGGGGGGCGGGATGAATTGGGAGATTGGGATTGACATATATACACTACTATGTATAAAATAGTTAACTAATGAGAACCTACTGTATAACACAGGGAACTCTACTCGGTGCTCTGTGGTGACCTAAATGGAAAGGAAATCCAAAAAAGATGGGATATATGTGTATGTATGGCTGATTCACTTTGCTGTACAGCAGAAACTGACAGAGCAGTGTAAAGCAGCTATACTCCAATAAAAAATTCACTTCTACTATAACTACATAAGCAGGTTGAAAGTTAAAGATTGAGAAAAGATAATCAACAATTAAAGGAAATCAGGAGTGTATATTAATATCAGATAAAGCAGACCACAGAGCAAATAAAATTACCCGTGACAGAGAGGGACATTATATAATAATTTAAGAGGTCAATCCACCAAGAAAACATAGTGGTCCTAAATGTACATGCACCAAAACAGCAAAGCTGCAAAATAATTAAGAAGCAAAAACTGGTAGAACTGAAAAGAGATCTAGACAAATACGCAATTACAGCTGAAGACTTTAACATCCCACTCTTAACAAGTGATAGAACAGTTTGACAGAAAATCAGCAAGGATACAGAAGAACTCAACCACATCATCAATCAACAGGATCGAATTGGCATTTATAGAACACCCTATCCAACAACGTCAGGTTACACATTGTTCTCAGTGCTCATGAGACTGAGTGCTCTTGGCATATCCAAGATAAACTATGTCCTGAGCCATAAAACAAGCCTCAAACAACTTAAAAGAATCTCAGTCACACAGAGTGTGTTTTCCTATCACAATGGAATCAAACTGGAAATAGAAACATAATAAGAAAATCTCCAAACACATGGAAACTAAACAACACTCTTCTAGATAATCCATAGTTCAAAGAGGAAGTCTCAAGGAATTTTTTTAATTCATTGAAATGAATGCAAATGAAAGTAAAGCACATTAAAATTTGTGGAACACAACTAAAGCCGTGCCAGGAAGGAAATTTATAGCACTAAAATGTATACATCAGAAAATGGGAAAGGTTTCAAATTAATAATCTAAGCTCTCATCTTAAAATACCAAAAACAGAAGAGCAAAATAAACCCAAAACCAACAGAAAAGGAAAACAACAAAGAGCAGAAATCAATGAAATTAAAAACAGAAAAATAATAGGGAAAATAAATAAAACAGAGATAGTTCTTTGAAAAAAGATCAATAAAATTGACAAACTTCTAGCAAAACTGACAAAGAAAAAGAGTGAAGCCACAAATAACTGCTTTCAAGAATAAAACAGGATGGGCTTCCCTGGTGGCGCAGTGGTTGAGAGTCTGCCTGCCAATGCAGGGGACGCAGGTTCGTGCCCCAGTCTGGGAAGATCCCACATGCTGTGGATCGGCTGGGCCCGTGAGCCATGGCCGCTGAGCCTGCGCATCCGGAGCCTGTGCTCCGCAACAGGAAAGGCCACAACAGTGAGAGGCCTGCGTACCTCAAAAAAAAAAAAAAAAAAAAAAAAAAAAAAAGAATAAAACAGGAGATATCAGTACAGACCCTGCAGACAGCAAAAATATAATAAGGAAATATTATAAACAACCCTACACATATAAATTTGACAACTTAATGAAATGGACTAGTTTCTCAAAAGATACAAACCACAACTCATCCAATATAAAACAGATCATTTAAATGGCCCTATAAATATTATGGAAATTGAATTCATAACTTAAAACCTCCCAGAGAAAAAAATCTCTAGGTACAGACAGTTTCTGTGGAGATTTATACTAAGGATTTATAGAAAATTAACACCAATTCTACACAATCTCTTCCAGAAAATAGAAGAAGGAACACTACTTAATTGATTTATGAAGCTGGTATTACCCTGGTTTCAAATTCAGACAAAGATAGTGAAAAAAAAGAAAACTAAATACCAATATCCCTCATGAATATAGAAACAAAAATCCTTAACAAAATATTAGCAAATAGAATTTAGCAATATATTTTAAAATTATACATAACCAAGTAGTCTTTATTCTAGGGATGCAAGCGTATTTCAGTATTCAAAAAATCAATCGATATTTACATAATCGTATTAACTGGCTAAGAAGAAAGTCACATGATGTCACATAATAAAGAATTTGTCTGGTCTTTGTTCCTGGTTTCTGAGAAGGAGCTTCTAAACCCTTGGAATTGCTCCATGACAAGAGTGTCTTGGTCATTCATTGTGGGCCCTGGGACCATGCCTGAGTTATGCTAATTCAGTAACTCATGATGGACCCCTAGACAGTTTGGGAATGGGGACTGGCTATGCCAGAAAGGCCAACCTTGCCTTTAAAGGGTTGGGGCTTTGAACTACATGATATCAGCCCAAATTCCCAGTGTCCAGGGAAGGGAGTGGGCTGGAGATTGAATTCAACCATGTGATCAGTGATTCAAGCCATCATGCCTTTGTAATTAAACCCCAGTAAAAACTCTGGGTACCAAACTTGGTTGAGCTTCCTGGTTGGTGGACATATTGATGTGCTTAGAAGGTGAGACATCCTGATTCCCTCCGAAGAGGACACAGAACCTCTGCACTGGGGACCCTTCCAGACTGTGCCCTTTGGATCCCTTCTTTTGGCTGCTCCTGATTTGTATCTTTTATTATAAAAATGTACTAATAAATGTAGGGCTTTCCTGAGTTCAGTTCTGGCTGAATTTGTAGCCAGCTGGTCAGAAGTTTGGGTGGCTTAAAAAAACCAGAATTCGTTGTTGGCATCGAAGTGAGGGCAGCCTGGTTGGGGACTGGCATCTACACTAACTTTAGGGAATTAGCATTGGAATTGCATTGGAGTATTGCACATGATCATATATATTGATGCAGAAAAATAATTTGACAAAATTCAATACCCCTCCTCAGAAAAATAGGAATAGAGAGAACTTCCTCAACTCGGTAAAGAGAACCTACAAAAAGCCTACAGCTAACATACTTAATGGTGAAAGAATGAATGATCTCCCTCTAAGACTGAGAATAAAGCAGAGATAGATGTATACACCCACCACCCCTACTTCATATAGTCCTGGAAGTTCTAGCCAGTGCATTAAGGTAAGCAAAGGAAGTAAAAGGCATACAGTACAAGAAGAAAGAAATCAAATAACGTCTACTTGCAGATGATGTCATGATTTATATAGAAAATCCCAAGGAATCTGAAAAAAGAAAACTTCTAAAATAATTGAGTTCAGGAAAGTCACAGAATACAAGATCAAAAGTCTGCCGTATTTCTATATAGTAGCAATGAACACAAGAGACTGAAACTAAAAATAGAATATCATTTATATCACTCAAAAATGAAACACAGGGGCTTCCCTGGTGGCGCAGTGGTTGAGAGTCCGCCTGCCGATGCAGGGGACACGGGTTCGTGCCCTGGTCCGGGAGGATCCCGCATGCCTCGGAGCGGCTGGGCCTGCGCGTCCGGAGCCTGTGCTCCGCAATGGGAGAGGCCACAACAGTGAGAGGCCTGCGTACCGAAAAAAAAAAAAAAAAAAAAAAAAAAAAAAAATGAAACACAGGTGTAAATCTAACAAAGCATATGCAGGACTTGTATACTGGAAACTGCACAAAGCTGATGAAAGAAGTAAAAAAAACTAAATAAAGAGACATACACCATGTTCATAGATAAGAAGACTCAACATGATAAAAGTGTGAGTTCTCCTCAAATTAATAGATGGGCTTAACACAATTACTATTGAAAACCCACCAAGATTTTTTGTAGCTATAGATAAAATTATTCTAAAATTTATATGGAAAGGCAAAGGCACTAGACTAGCTAAACGATTTTGAAAATGAATAAAGTGGGAGGAATCAGTCTACCGAATTTTACAGCTGTGGTAGTTTGATGGAGGAGTAGTCACATACATCAATGAATCAGAGCAGAGAGCTCAGACATGGACCCACAGAAATGTGCTCACCTGATTGTGACAAAGGCACAAAAGCAATTGAATGGAGGAATGATAACTTTCTCAGCAAATGGTCCTAGAGCAACCGGACATCCATAGGCAAATAAAAGAACATCAACCTAGGTCTCACAGTATACAGAATTTAACTCAAAACTGATCATAGACTTAAATGTAAAACATAAAACTTTCAGGAAAAGAAAAATGTAACAGAAATTCTTTGAGAACTAGGGTGAGGCAAAGAGCCCTTAGACCTTTACATCAAAAGCCTGATCTAGAAAAGGAACAATTGATGAATCGGACTTCATCAAAATTTAAAACTTTTGCTCTACAAAAGACCCTGTTCAGAGGATGAAAAGACAGCCACAGAGTGGAATGTAGTATTTTTAAACCATCTATCTGACAAAGGACTAATAACCAGAATATATTTTTTAAAACTCCACAGTAGAAAACAAACAATTCAGTCAGAAAATGGGCAAAACATAGTGAGCAGCTAGGCTGAGGCCATGTGACTAGTTTTACTTAAAGGGCTCTGAGAAGAAGTGATACATCACTGCCAGTCACACTATGTAAGAGGTGGTGTGCGTTTTTCGTGTTTTCTCTCTTCCCCTTCCAGGAAGCCATGTGTTGAGATGGTGCCTCCCATAGTGCAGGGGCCTGGGTCCCTGAGTCACTGCTTCGAGGAGAGAGTCTCTGGTGCGTTGTTCATCTTATATACATTGGGCATCACATGAGCAAGAGACAAGCCTTTGGTGTGTTAGGTGACTGTAACTTCTGGAATTGTTATTGTGACCATAACCTGTTCTATCTGACAAATGCAGTAATGAACTATAATGTCATGATTTAATACACATTTTTAGATCCTTGGGCGATTATGTGACTTCTGGTTTTTCAGTTGTTTATAATTAATGATGCTGCAATGACTGTCTTTGTTTACGTAATACACTTAGTGCAGGGTTTTCTTTGGAGTAGAGTAGGGGTGAAGATTGTTCCTGGGATATTTCTTAAAGTATTGTTACTAATGAAAGGAAATAAAAGCTTCCGTTATTCCATGTATTAGTGTCTTTCTTAGTGTCTGATATACAGAATTTGGCCATCAGAACTTTGTTGAATGAATACTTTCTAATACTTGCCACCACTAATCTTGTTAACTGTTGCTATTACAAAAGAAATAGTATATTATTTTGCTACTGTATACAAAAGTACAAACCATGTCTTTGGCAATTAATAGGCATAAAGTGATTCTTCCCTGATATTTCAGTTTGCATGGCTTTGGTTGGAAATGAGGTTGAGCATCTCTTCATATATTTGTTTACTGACTGTAATCCTTCTTTTATGAATTTCTAGAAGAAATGTTTGTAATTGAGAAACAAAACAGGAGCTTTGTCTGGTGAGGTTATTTTTCTTTGTCAACTTCTCCAAAATAGCAATCAATCATAATGAAAGGTGAAAAGTATACTATCACTTTCTCTGACTATAGCTCGTTATATGGAACAAAGCCAACTCTCTTAGCTGAGGTTAGCTTTAACTAACCTTTCAGCTGAGATTCTCAAATTTTCTTTCGTTATGTTCTTCCAAATGTTTAATTAACTACACTGATGATTAATTAACAGACACCACTTCTGCCATCTGGAACAAGCCCCCTCTACCTCTTGCCTTTATCATTTCTCCAATTCAGTTAAGATCTTGGTGAATACATTTGTCTGCCTTTTCATCTTATTTGCCTTCCTCTTTTCTTTTTAATGTTTAATGCCTTGGAGAATTCAAGGTAGGAGAACTCTTGCCTAGGAAAAGTCTAGGAAAATTCACTTGGATTTTCTGCATCCATGCCACAAAGTTTTGTTACAGTAATTTATTTGCTTCTATTGTCTATAAGGCCATAGTAAGTTGTTCATTAGCAAGTATGAAAAAACCTGAATAACAAACAACAGGGCTTTCCTCGCTGTGGCCACTACTTTTTCGGTGCCCTTCTAAACACAGTATCACACACTGTTATCAAAGCAAATTGCTCACACTTCCTGGCGTGGCCCCTGATCCACATTCCTATGTGTCCTTGTAGACTCCATTCCTTTGGCCTGGAGAGCCCTTTCTCACCTTTTCCCCCTGAGAATCCTTCTTATTCATTAAGACTCACACTAATGTGAGCATGTCTGTGAGGCTCCCTGCCACCAGGCCACAAGCTCAGTTCTTTCCCCACATTTCTGCAGGATGCGTTCTCACTGCACGGCTCTCTCCTCCTCCAGATTCTGAGTCATCAAGAATACATCTTCTCTATCTTTTTGCTCCTAACACCTCTCACGGTGGAAAGTAAGCACATCATAGGTTTTTGTTCAGTGACTGGCACTAGGTTGAACCATGTAGCAAAGCTTTTCACTTTCAACTTCTGATTGGGCCAGACATTGCCCCTAGGCATCAAAAAACAAAACAGGAAGGACTCTTTTTGAGCAAAAGCATCCTGAGGAGTGTGGTAAAGCCATGGGGCAAATTATAAATGCTGCAACTCAGGGCTTAGCACCAGTGTTCCAGACCCATGGGGTCTCCATCCCAGCTGTCTCCTTAACCATGACCCAGGGTTCTGAAATGCTCTTGATACACACATGGAAGGGGTCTGCCCAGGTCCAGGCACCCATCTTAGAAGTGCTCATTTTGAGCCCAGAAATAAACCCATACCGTTAACTAATATTTGACAATGGAGCCAAGAATAATCAATGGAGAAAAAACAGTCTCTTCAAAAAATGGTGCTGAGAAAATTGGATATTCACATGTAAAAGAATGTGAATACTTCACATTACACCATTCACAGAAATTAACTTGAAATGGATTAAAGAGTTAAATGTAAGACTGGAAACTAAAACTCGTAGAAGAAAACGTAAGAAAAAAGCTCTTTAATATGAGTCTTGGCAATGATTTTTTGGATATGTCACCCAAAGCACAAGCAAAAATAAATACATGGGACTATATCAAACTGAAAGGCTTCTGTACAACAAAAGAAACAATCAACATTATGAAAAGACAACCTACAGAATGGAAAAAAAAATGTGCATACCATGTATCTGATACTATTCAACATATATAAAGAACTCATACAACTCAACAGCAAAAGAAACAAGACGAAATCCAATTAAACTGTGGGCAAAGGACTTAAACAGATATTTTTCCAAAGTAGAGATAGGAATGGCCAACAGGTATGTGAAGAGATGTTTAACGTCACTAATCACTGAGGAAATTATTACCTCACAATGTCAGAGTGGCTATTATCAAATAGACAAGAGGTCACAAATGCTGGTGGGAATGTGAAGAAACGGGAACCCTTGTGCACTGCTGGAGGGAATGTAGGTTGGTGCAGCCACTATGGAAAACAGTATGGAGGTTCCTCAGAAATTAAAAATTGGACTACCATATGATCCAGCAGTTCTACCTCTGGGAATACACCCGAAGGAAGTGAAAACACTATGTTGAAGAGCTACCTGTACTCCTGTGTTCATAGCAGCACTGTGCACAGTCGCCAAGACATGGAAACAACCTAAATGTCCATTAACACAGATGAATGTATAAAGACGATGTGGTAAATATATACAATGGAATATTATTGGGCCATAAAAAAGGAAGTTCTGCCATTTGTGACAGCATGTCTTGAGGACATTAGACTAAGTGAAATAAGTCAGACAGAGAAAGACAAATACTAGATGATATGATCTCACTTATGTGAAATCTGAAAACAAATTCATAGAAAAAAAAGAGATCTGATTTGTGGTTACCAGAGGCTGGGGGTGAGCTTTGGGTGGGTTGAAGGAAGATGGTCAAAGGGTACAAATTTCCAGTCATGAGATAAATAAGTACTGGGGATGTCATGTACAAGTTCACTATAGTTAACACTGCTATACAGTATATTTGAAATATATCATGTATGTGAAGAGAGTAGATCCCAAGAGTTCTCATCACAAGGGAAAAAACATTTTTTGCTTTTTATTTTTTTGTGCCTATCTGAGATGATGGATGTTAACTAAACTTATTGTGATAATCATTTCACAATATATGTAAGTCAAATCATTATTATGCTGTGCACATTAAACTTATGCAGTGCTGTATGTCAATTACATTTCACTATAACTGGAAAAGGAAAAGAAAGTGCTCATTCCAGGACTGGACTGATTCCTTCCATAGATGATAATTCTCACAAAACTTGGATGGCTTTCTAAAAGATAAGGATGATTCTTACATACACATGTGTAGAATACATAATTGGTCTTTTTAATTAAAATCACATTATGAGTTATAAAAACCCAGAGTGTTCCTCCCAGGTTAATTTGGTTGATACTCTGGTTTCAGCACTTCCACAGCCCAAGGCATCTTGACATGACCTATGTCCAGGGACAGGGCTCACCCTCCGAGGGTCCCTATGATACTCGTTTGGCCCTAATGTTTGAACAGGACGGGAACAAAATGCACCCCACGGAGCTCAATAACTGCCCAGACTCCCAGGAAGGCAGTATAAATGATGGAGGAGGGACTGGGGGAATGAAACAAGGGTGAAACATAACTCCTTTTCAGGAGGCAAAGCTTATACCGAGATACAAATGTAGAGGCCATGTTAATGTGGGCAAGTTGCCACCAGCATCCTCATCTCACCCAGAAGTTCAAGGATGTAACGTCCCGCCAAGGGTCATCAAAAACCCTCTTTATACAAGTGGAGAGCTTCAAATGCTGATGACAACACGGCCCCATCTCCCATCAGGGACCACAGGGGACAAAGGGGTCTCCCAGCCTCAGGGAGGAGCCTGGGTCTGCGGCTCTGTATCTCATCCTGTGATCAGCTTCGGTCATTAGGAGTCAAACTCCCCAGGAGCCTTTTGCCCGAAATGGGGTGTGTTAAGTTCCAGACAGTTCAGGTCAATATTGTGGACCATTAACTCAAAGTTTTTGCTTAAAGATGAGTGGGAATGAGTAAATAATATCCTTCCTCAAGAAAGTTTCCAAAACATAGGGTACAGACGGGCCTTCAGAGACTTCCAGCCTGGGGTGCACATGAGTCAGCTCACTGTGCCTCTTCCATGGTGACTTTGGGTTCTGAAACTTCTGTGGCCTGAAATGTCACATTAGGGGGACAGTACGTTTAAAGAAATATGGAACCTAAGATGAGGACACTTCATAAAAGTAACAAAAACTTTGAGTCCACTGGCAACAGAATGTTCAATGTTTTTTTTTTTTCTAGACCTTTATTTCTCTGTGAAAAGGGGAAAAAAAGGAATAAAATAAAAACGACACAGTTGACACAAAGAAAACCACTGAGGGGAAGGAAGGGAGGTGGAGAAGTAGATGGCGGAGGGGGTCCCCATTACAGCAGTAGGAGCCAGTGACCCGGGATGCTCACATCTCTCCCCCAGCGTGGGCGGCAGTGGCCCCTTCCTCCCAAGGTCTCTGCCCTGTCCCACCTTGCACTCCCCTCAGCCCCTCGGGAGGTGGACGGTGAGAAGTCGGATTCCCAGGCTGGGGAGGGGAGGACCCGTGCTGGGGGAGGGGCCTGGGGTCAGACCATGCACAGGGAGTGACAGCCAAAGGCCCCCAATGTCTCCCTGAGGGAGGGACTGGGGGGGAGGGTGGACACCAGAGGCCGGCGTTGGCTCCTCTTCCAGCATCAGGCGAGAGACAGAACAGTCAGAGCCTCCTGGGCAAAGTACTTGACGTCCACGTCCTGGTCCTGGGTCAGCTTCTCTAGGATGGGCTTGACTTCGCTCTGCAGTGTGCTGTTGTCCAGGATGGGCCCTATCTTCTGCAGGGACTTGGCCACATTGAAGCGGACATTGGCAACGGGGTCCCCAGCCATACGCAGCACTGTGGGCAGCATGTGCTTGGTGGTGATGTCCTGCCCACAGACCTCAGACAGCACATTGATGCAGAAGAGCGTAGTCATGTGGTGCAGGTAGTTGGGGTCCCCAGACATGGCCAAGACCTTGGGGATGATAGTAGCATGGGCCCATTCCTTCCCAAACTTCTCCACCAGTTTCTTCAGGTTGCTGGTGGCCGCCTCGCGGATGGCATAGACATGATCTACAAGCCAGGCCATGCACAAGGAGTTGAGTTTCTCATCAAAGAACTCCACCCCAAGCTGTCCAGCCAGCAGAGGCATGTACTCAATGACGGCCAGCCGCACTCGCCACTTGGCATCCTCAGCCAGCTCCACAATGGTGGGAAGCAGGGACTGGGACAGCTGCCGGATGCCAATCACCTCGTTTATGCAGTCCAGGTTGGAGATGATGTTCAGCCGCACCTCCGGGCACTCATCCTTCAGCTGAGCCAGGAAGAGGGGCAGGAGGTGCTCGATGGTGTTGTCTTTGCCCAGGATGGGAGAGAGGCCCGTGATGACTGAGGCCAGGGCCGACTTGACATGTTGGTTGGCGTCTGACACCAGCTCCTTGATGCAGGGCAAGATCTGGGTCATGATCACATTCTGCCGACAGTCAGCTGAGAGGTTTTCACAGAATTCTTTGACCTTGTGGGAGGCTGCGGCCCTCACCTCGGCCTCACAGTCTTTCATCAGGTTCTGGAAGGCAGGGACCAGGTCCGTCTTGGTGATCTCAGGCCCCACTGCTTTCTGGAGCTCTGTGAACTTGTCGGTCACCATGTATCGGACGCACCAGGACTTGTCCTCAGCAGCCTGGCGCAGGGTGGGCATCACCAAGGCCTCTAGATCCTCCTGGGGCAGGAGCTGGGCGATGTTCACACACGCCTCCACCGCTAGCAGCCGCACCAAGTCCTGCTTGTCAGAGGCCAGGTTGGAGAATATGGGGATGATCTCACTCTTGACGTTGTCCAGCTCCAGCACCTTGGCGAACTCCCCCAGCTTGGAGGCTGCGGCCCGCCGCACCATGGGGGTGTCATCTGAGCACAGGTTCCGGAAGTACTGTCGAAGTTCCGCCTTGACGGCACTGGACACGCGGGGGTAGCAGACGGAGAAGAGGCCGCAGGCCGACGTGCGGGAGGTGAACCAGTCGCTGCCCGCCAGCCGTTTCACGAGCGGCACGAAGCGGGCCTCAAGGTCGGAGGGCGAGTGCTCGTGCGAGATGGCCCGCAGGGACTCCACTGCCTTGTCCCGCACCACGGTTTCCTCCACCGTGGCCAGCAACTCCAGGGGTGGCAGCAGGCAGTGCACGTACTCAGGGCCTCCGACCAGAGTGGTGAAGGTGCCCAGCTGTTCCGCCAGGGCCAAGAGGACCTCATCCTCATCGTAGATGGTGTCTGTGAGGAAGGGCAGAAGCTCACTGCGGGTCCTTTTGACCCCGAGGGCCAAGGCGATGGTGGACAACTTCTTGATGCTGTTGAGGCGAAGCTGAACATCCTTGTTGCGGAGTTCATCTATGAGCACCGCGATGGGGTAGAGCGAATCATCGCCGTCGGCCGCTGCCATCTTGGCTCCGTCCTGTTCCTGTCAGACTGCAGCCAGCGCCTTACGGGTCTTCTCACGACGTGGCTGGAACCACCACAGGTTTCCAAAGGCTACTTTCCAAAGCAGGTCGCCTGGCAACGCCACAGCGCCTCTGTTGCGCGTACTCAGTACTACCTGTGAGCCGCCAATGGCCGCCGGTCACGTGAAGCACCTCCAGGGACCCGGATTCTGCACGTGGGGTGGGCGGGAGTGGAATGGCTCTGCGGGGCAATATGGCGGCAGCTGTGGAGCAGGCGTTTTCCAAGTTGTGCTCTACAGAGAAGTAGGAAAATAGTTTTAAGTGATACTGCACAAGAGAATAAGAAAGTAACAGAAGGAGAAAGAACCTGAGGATGGAGGGGCCTGAATATTTTGTGACCTGTGTCACTGTTCAAATCTCAGACGTTTGAACACCAAAGAAAAAATGCCTGGGGGGGGGAAAGAAATAAACAGATTTCCTCTGTTCTAAATAAAGCAATCTTCTATCAAGTTGCAGTAGGGTGGTAGGGTTGTAGGTGATTTTTTTCTTTATTTTCCAAACTTCCTAATGTTATTTTACTGTTTTGTTAATAATAACAAACTGATGAGTTAACCTAGCCATAGGTTAACACAAGCTCTTAAAAAAGGCTTTTAAACAATGACACATGCAAATAAGAAGTTGTTGACAGGAAAACACTCTCACAGTGACCAGGTGGCATCCCCTGTCCCAGCCTCCACCCTGCACTGTTGCACCCCAGCCTTGAGGCTCCAGGTGCTTTGGAGAAGAGGGTCCAGCATCACCCCACCTCTCACCTCACTCCTGTCTTGACTGTCTGTGTTCGTGCTGTGTCTCCTGCCCCACCAGGTACGGCTATGACCCACACCAGCTGTAGACATCCCATCTCACTCTGGAATCCCCAGGGACCTCAGACACCACCCATCCCACTGCCTGGGCTGGTGGGGGAAGGACCCCCCCCAGGACAAGGGTGATGGTGGGATTTGCTGCCCATCCAGGGAAATGACTCCCCCGTCCAGCATGACGCCCAGCTCACCCAGAAGGAGTCAATTACAAGCTGGCTCACTTTCCTCCAGGCGGCTGGCTGCAATAACCTTGATCTTGAACACACTTTTCTGAGGCACAGATAAGTACTGCTGGCTTTGATTTACAGAGTCTAGAGAGAGGGGTGACATTTTGGGCCAAGTGTCTCTTAGCAAAGCAGGAGAAACAAAAAAGTGGTTCCTTCACTTTCAGTGTGCGGTCAGAGAGTCCGGCTCTGGTCCGTTTAAGCAGAGGCTGAGCGGATGGGCCCGCACAGGGATGCTCTTCCATCCACCCTCCTGCCCGAAGTGCATCAGCGAGGGCCTGAGGCAGAGGGAAAAAGGTAAAGTCATGCTTCCCTTCTAGGTGACCAAGAAGACCAGGGCTGCTCGGAGGGAATGCCAGTCCCCAGGAATAGGAGCCTCCAGAATTTCAGAACTTTTAAACGCCTCATTGCAAGATGACGCCCCAGCCTGGACTATGGACTCGTCTCCACAGCTGCGGCCCAAGAGGTCTGGTGCCTCTTCCCCAAATCCCTGCAACCACCACTCCCGCCTTTGCCCAGGGACTGCGGTTTGTCCTGTGAGCCTGGGACTCACTGGGCATCTGCTCTCTCGCATCCACCGTTTCCTAAACCGCTGCTCCTCTGCGGTGGTTGCTGTTGGACGCGGCTGCCCTCTAAATCCCCTGTTGCTGTCATCTGTGCATCATCTTGTCCCCTCCATCTTTCAGCCATTCGCTGCAAACAGCTCCACCTCAGGCCCCCATCCTTCGGTCCAGGGCAGCCCGCGGCAAGCGTGGACCAACCCAGCCCCTGTTCTTAGTCCCTCACCTGCCTGTACCCCTTTCCCACCTTGAACCCAGATATGAGGCTGCCCTGAGGCAGCACCTTCTGACCATGGAGTGAGGCTGAGAGCCAGGCCCAGATGCTGCCCTGACATCCCTGAGCCTCTGAACCCAACGCAGATCCTGCCTCAGTCACACTTCCCACTTTCCTAAGTCTAATACATTCCTGGGACTTCCCTGGCGGTCCAGTGGTTGAGACTCCGCACTTCCACTGCAGGGGGCAGAGGTTCGATCCCTGGTTAGGACACTAAGATCCTGCATGCCACATGGTGCGGCCACAAAACAAACAAACAAACAAAAACTAGGTCTAATACATTCCTGATGGGTGATGCAAGGCCTCTGTAAATTCGCTGCCGCTCGTCTCAGTTGAATCCACTCTCAACAATACCTGTTTTTGTCCCTCTAAAACCACTCTTCGTTATCTCCCTGCTGCACTTCGCAACTGTTGTGCCTCCTTCGGCTGGCACGGTGCCCGCTATGTGCAGAAGACGACGGATAAATATCTGGCTTGAAAGCAAAGCCTAAGGCTTATTTGGGCTTTACAGTTGCTCAGTCCAATCTGTGGACACAATGCATTGGTATTTACGGTAAGATTTAGAATTACAGTGAGGGACCCAGAGGCTTCGCTTATGTGGTTACAGACAGTGAAAAGATGCTAAAAGTCAGTCATCAAAAGGAAAAGGACACAGCAAGTAAGAGAAAGGCAGTAAAGCCAAGAAAATAAACAAAAAGAGGAAAAGGGGCTCTTGGAGTTCTGGGAATGGACAGCATTCTGAAAAAGCAGAGAGTCAAGGCGGAGACCAATCCGGTTGATAAATTGTCTTTTTTATTGTTTCAGGGAACACTTCATGCCTGAGCTTTCCAGTAAAAGGCATAAATGAGACCAAAGGGACATTGCTGTCTGCCTGGCCGTTTAGCATTTTAACAACTTGTGCTGCTCCTTCCAGGAAGCAACATTCCCTCCCACTCTCTCTCTCTCTCTCTCTCTCTCTCTCTCCCTCTCCCTGTTTCCCTGTCTCTTTCTCTCTCCCTCGGTCTCCCTCTCCCTCTCTCTCCTTCTCTCTGTCTTTCTCTCTTTCTCTGTCTCTGTCTCTCTGTCTCTCTCTCCAGTGTCCTTGGCCTGGGGCTCTGATTCATGACCACAACCCCCATGCAGACACCAGGCTGCTTGCTGAGAGACTTAGGCAGGCTCCTGCTTCTGGTTTTACAAGCAGAGAAACTGAGGTGTGTGGTTCAGTCCCCTGTGCACCCCACGTAGCCATGGTTAAGACTCTTGGCTCACCAGAACGGGCTTAGGAAGAAAAACAGAGATTCCCCTAAAGCCCAGCACATGTTTCCGTAGTGAAGCCCAGCGTCCAGCTCCTGCCCCGCCCCCTCTCCTCCCCCCCGAGACTCAGAGAAACTGACCGGCCGCGGGCCTGGCTCAGCTGCTGCGGGCGGCATTAGTGGGGACATTGCGGGATGAGGATGGACCCAGGCGGGACCTGGGCATCCACAGCAGGTATCAGGTGAGAGCGGGAGGGTGAACTCAGGTGTTGGAGGGAGCCCGGGAACAGAAGCCTCTCCCAGCTCCCACACGGGGGCGGGCACCGCAGGGCAGCCTCCTCGAACTGAGAGAGGAGGAGGCCTGGAAAAGCCACCTGCTTCTCAGCTCTAAGGGATTTTTGTTTTCCTGTGTCAAAGTGTACTGTCCTGCTCTTCGGAAGAGTTGAAGTTCTGAAGACCCGTGGACAGCTTGTGCGCAGTGACCATTTGCTGACAACAGGCCCAGCAGCTCCAACCAAACCACAGGAGGGAGGGGTCACCGTGTCGTACGGGACAGTCAGCCAGGGCCACGGCATCGGGCACGGTCCCTTCACCCCAGCCCCGTGTGTTCACAAGGATCCGTGCAGTAACTGGAGAGGGGAGGGGTCAGTATAAACATGAATCATTTCTCCTCTCCAGAAACTCATCACTTCATCTTTTTTTTTTTTGCAGTACGTGGGCCTCTCACTGCTGTGGCCTCTCCCGTTGCGGAGTACAGGCTCTGGACGCACCGGCTCAGCTGCCACGGCTCATGGGCCCAGCCGCTCCGCAGCATGTAGGATCCCCCCGGACCGGGGCACGAGCCCGTGTCCCCTGCATCGGCAGACGGACTCTCAACCATTGCGCCACCAGGGAAGCCCCACTTCATCTTTTTAATTCTTCCCGATACCGCATGTTTCAAGCTTAGGGTTTTGTTTGTATTTTTATTTATTTGTTTATTTTTAATTGAAGTATAGTTGATTAACAATGTTCTGTTAGTTTTAGGTATACAGCAAAGTGACTCAGTTATACATATACATCTTTATCTATTCTTTTTCAGATTCTTTTCCGTCATCGGTTATTATAAAATATTGAGTAGAGTTCCCTGTGCTATACAGTAGGTCCTGGTTCTTTATTTTATACACAGTAGTGTGTATCTGTTAATCCCAACCTCCTAATTTATCCCTCCCCCGCTTTCCCCTTCAATAACCGTAAATTTGCTTTCCACGTCTGTGAATCTATTTCCGTGTTGTAAATAAGCCCATTTGTATCATCTTTTTCGATTCCACGTATAAGTGACACCGCAAGCTGTATTTTACCCGCCTTTTGTGTCTTCTAACTCAGCTATAGGAAACCGTGTTGGGGGCAGCAGCCCTTGGGGATGGGAGCAGAGAGGCAGGCCCTGCACCCTTATCAGAGGGGCTCAGGTCCAAAACCAGGGACCCCCGAGGATCTGGGCGTGAGTGGACGTGAGGCCAACACAGTTCAAAGCGTTCCATGCTGTGTGGCCGAGAGGGGCTGCTGGGCGGCCGCTATGATGATAACCTCTTGTTGCAAAGCTGCCCGGCACTGATACAGGAAAAGGCTTCAAAGCGGCTTCTTGTCGGGCTTCTCCCTGTAAGAAACAGGGCCGCATTTCTCAATCGACTTGAATTCCTCAGAGTAGGCGGGGGCTCAGCCTGGCTCCATTGGATCCGTATCTCGTGGGGGGGGGGATTTCTCCATTTCCAAGCCAGAGCCACACCCGCTCTGTGTGGCCAGGCAGCTCCTGCTGTCCCTTTGGACCTTGGCCTGAGGCCCAGAGGCTGGCAGGAGAGCGTCTGAGTGCCGCTTTCCCCTCCAAAAATTGATTCATGCTTTATCAGCAGATGTGATATTTCTTCCTATGAGGAGACGAAATGTCAGGTCTAGAGCATGATTCCCAAGTTGGGTGGCAGGCAGCCACCATCCTTTGCCCCGTCACCTCTGAAGTTTTCCCTCATGATGTGTGAGGTCATGAGGCCTAATGTCCAAGCTCATCAGTCCCAGTGATACACCAAGTCCCAGTTGAATGCTTTTCTCTGGATCTGACACTCTCAAATGGAGCCGCAGCACTGGGGAGGCACGGGGAGGGGTTCCTTCACAACCCCAAAGACCACAGAGAACTCTGGTCTCCGGAATATTGCATTTCCATGATGTTCGGGGACTCTGAAGTCAAGCAAACACCGTGGAGGTTTGGGTCGAACCAGACACCTTGATCTGCTGGAAGGTGGCTGCCCCCAAGAACGGGCCCGGGACCTGGGAGGCAGGACCTCGCGGTCTGAGTCTGGGCTCCACCACTTTTCTCCTGCTTGGATGTGACTTTGAGCAACTTACTAAACATGCTTAGTCCACATTTCTGCATTTGAAGAAAAGAGGTAATTATAGTACCTATGTGTAGGGCTGTGGGGACAGTTCACCGAGTGACAGTGTTAGAGGAGCTTTGTTGGTCCAGGCCTGAGTCAGCGCTGTCACCACGCTGCCCGACACCAGCGGGTCCACAGCACACATCAAGTGTCTAAATGGAACCAGCCCCAAGACAGGGTCCCATTTGACCAAATGCTGTGCCTGGAGGGCCCCCCTTGTGTCTCCCCAGGAGCAGCGGCTCAGGGACACCCTGGGTGTCCTGGACACCCACTAATTCATAGGGCCAACCACTGTGAAGGGGGAGGCTGGGATGCCTGGGGCTCTGAAGGAACAGCTGTGTGGGTGGGTCACTGGCTGAACAGGCCTCATGGTGGGGAGGATGGGGTTATTAGGCAGGGGACACGATAAAACCCCGGAACTTTCCACTTCTCCTGGGACTCCTGGCGTTATTTTGATATCAGGAGCCGTGGCTGGACAATCCCACCCCATCCTGTGACGTTATCTGGACCGAGTAAATCAAAAGACCATTCAAGGTACTCCATTCAGTCCAATATCTAACACCATTATTTCCCATGCCTCCCGTCTCTGAGTCTCCCCATTTAATCCTCCAAAATCAAACCAAAAGTATGCAAACTGTTGGGAGATGCCCTTAACAAAATGGGAGATTTGCCAACAGAATTCCACAGTGATCCCAGAGCTCACCCACAGCAGATGGAACAGCGAGGTGGCAGAAGGACAGAGGCAGAGGTGCCAGAGCTCGTTAGGGGCGCCGAGGGACATGAGAAGATAACACTGTCCCTGGCTGGGCCAGCGTCGGGGCGGGGTCGGGGGTGGGGATTCCACCCAGACTGCCTGCCTGGAGACAGAACAAGAAAGGGCTTCCGGAAGAGGAGAGCACAGATTTGGAATATTCAGGAGAAAAGGAAGGAAGGGAAGAAGTGAAAGGAAAAAACAGAAAGAATAAGAAAGAAGTTACAGAGAGAATTCGAAGTTACCTGTTAGGCTGAGTGGTCCAGAGTCACGTACCTAAAACTTGCCCGATCCACAGGAGCTATCATCTGGGGGTTCCTCACCCCGGGGTACAGTAAGGTGAGGGTTGAAAAACCACGACCCATGGGCCAAAGCTGACCTGCCTCCTATTTCTGTATGACCCATCAGCTAAAAACAGTTTTTACATTTTTAATGGTTGAAAAAAAAATCAAACAAAGAATAATACTTTGAGACACATGAAAATTATATGGACTCTAAATTCCGGCATCCTTAAGGGAAGTTTTATTGGAACAGAGCCAGGCTTATGGGTTCGCCTCTTGTCTGCGACTGCTTTCCTGTTCCAACAGCAGAGCTGAGCTGCTGAGACAGACCACACAGCCCGTGAAGCCTGAAACATTTACTCCCTGGACTTTATATAAAGTGTTAGCGGATGCTAAGCAGAGCTGGCCTTTAAGCAGTGGGCTCGGGTATGTTTTGGATCCTTCGATACAGGAGAAGAGGGAACAGGCCAGGGGAGCTGGAGAGGCAGAACCTGGTGCCACATGCATGTGTAAAGAGGCCGGGGGATTCCCTAGAGTCCAGTGGTTAGGACTCTGCACTTTCACTGCTGAGGGCCCGGGTTCAATCCCTCATAGGGGAACTAAGATCCCACAGGCCGAGCAGTGTGACCAAAAAAATAAAAAAATAAAGAGGCCGGTGCCCCGTAATTCCTTAGGTGGCAGCCAAGGCAACACTGACCAGGGAGAGTTGGTGTCTTTGGCTTTTTATGGCCAAATATTATTTTTTTCAAAAAAGCACAGCCTCATAATAAAATAGAATCTCAGAAATCTGTGCAATACTGTAGAATGGACACCCATCCTAGAAGTCCTCAGCTGGATTCTCGTTTAAAGAAAACTGTTAGGCATGCTGTAGTCACCCCAGCTGGGAGGACCGAGATGCCCGGCCTGGAGCTGGGCTTCTCCCTGGCCATCCTGGGCCCGGCAGGCTGGCCTCCAGCTGCCTTCCCAGAAAGGCCTCCCTTCTCCTTGCTGTTGAGGTCGATGTCTCATCTTAATCCTTGCTGGTTTTCAGGGGAATAAAATGCCCATCAGTGTCCCCTTTGACTTTCCACCTTTTGCTCCTTGTTCTCAGGGAGGGACTTTAGCTGGTGTCCTCACCTTTCCAGGTCGGTCTGGTCTCTCACAAGTGCTGCTGCAACCACACACCATGCACAGCCCTCAGCTGACAGATGTCCCTCTTGGAGCTGTGTCTATAAAGCTAGTAGTTTCACAAAATATGACTCCCCCCCGCCGCCGGCTCCGCACCAGAACACCACCCAGGTGGCGGCGACTTCATGCACATGTACACCTGTGTCCACGAACACACACTCATGGGGTGCCTGTGAGTCCCCTCCCACAATGTGTCCAGTCCTGGTCACTGTCAGACCAGCACGCTGGGCCCAGCGGTCAGTGGCCAGGCCCAGCTCTAACTGCCCACCATACAGGTTTATGATTTTTTAATGTGTCTGTGTGTATGTATTTGTATTTATGGCAAAAGAAAGCTTAAAACTTACTTGATAATTTTTATATTTTATAATAAAAATGGTAACACCTTAAAAATGATATTGCAACAAAGCTCCCTTCCTAGTTGATGGCAGGATAGGTGTCCTATCTTACTTTCTAAAAAGAACAAAGTTGGGGTGAGGTAGGGAAGGATGGGGAGTTTGGGGTTAGCAGATGAAAACTAGTACGTATAGGATAGATAAACAACAAAGCCCTACCGTATAGCACAGGGAACTATATTCAGTATCCTGTGATAAACCATAATGGAAAAGAATATGAAAAAGAATGTGTATGTGTATATATATATATAACTGAATCACTTTGCTGTACAGCAGAAATTAACACATCATTGTAAATCAACTATACTTCAATAAATTTTTTTAAAGAAATGAAATACAAAAGAATAAAAAAAAGAACAAAGAGAACTAGAGAAAGAAAGGTCCCAGTTGAGCACTTTAGTTCCTAAGAAAAGAGCCACAAGGAGAAATTAGAATTATTCCTTTTTAGAAGGATTTTTTAATGTCCTGCCGCCAGCGTAGCAGCATGCATGCCCATGAATCTATCAGCTCATTGGTGCAGGTGCTTATGGAACATCCAGGGCACATTTCCTGTGCTTCATGTCTGTTTTGTCAACCTATGTGTGCCCAGCACCCAGTGCATTGCCTGACAAACAGGAAGAGCTCGATAAAAGGCCTAAAATATGTAATGAATAATGTTGGCCTCAGAATTGACCCAAACTGAGGAAGGTCTGACAGGAACCAACCTGCAGGAGACTTTTCTCTGCTGGAGGGAGTGAAGGAGTGGGGGGGCGTTGAGATGGAGGAAAGAGGGGCTTGCACCCCCTAACGGCGGGTAGGGGCCTGGGATGGGGTGGAAGCCTGACGTCTGTCCCAGACATTGGTCTTCCTGCCCTGTGCCCGGGGCATAGGTCTGAGCCCATGGGGAGAAAGGCTGCAGGCCGAGAGGGGAGGCACCACGTGACACACAGTCCAACCCTGGCACCCGAGGGCCGAAGCCGGCAGCGCCCAGGAGGACAGCAGCCACGCTGAGCAGATGGCCAGTCAGCAGCTGGGACCAGGAAGACAGCTCCCAGGAGGCACATTGCTGGAAGACAGCAATGTGGAAGACCAGCACCAGATGGGACCAGATTGTTCCGGAACTTACATCTTTCATGGGAACCTCTCTGGTACCCAAAAGGTCACCAGCCTGTAGAAATTCAGCTATCTTGTTCCTGCAAGTAATGAGCTGCAATTCTACATGATTTTAGGTGCAAATGAAATGGTTACCGCTTGGGCCTCTTGAAGCTAGAAGTTCAGGATTCTTGCTCTTGCATCCTCCAGGGATCACTGGACCCCTAGGGGGTCTGGAGGGGAAGGAGTCCTGGCAGCTGGGTCCTGGCCTGGGTCACTGGCTGGGGCAGAACCGTTGATGGCTGGTGGCCTGGTGAGTCTTTGTCCCCCGAACATAGGGAAAGTCGGGCCAGAGCTTGCTTCCCCCAATTCCACCTTGCAAGTCATTTTGTTTGGAATCCAGATCTCCTATTTTAAGGCCTATTGCTAAGTAAATTTCTTAGACGGAATTTTTTTAAGGCTCAAAATTCTAAAGGATTCTTAGCTAACAAATATCTTTTACCTGCTTGATGGTTTCCAGTTGCAGTGAGATAGAGACAAGATGCCTCAACGTGGTGCTGATTCTGTCAAAGCTGCTATGTTTCTCTACCTCCTTTTCCTTTCTGACACCATATCCTGGGCTCCACCCCACACTACCAGACACATGCAGGCTCATCACTGTCCTTGACAATTAGCTCAGCATCCAGTAGATACTAAAGAAGAAATGAAATCTCCTGTCACTTTCAGCCCATGTGGTTGGGCTTCTGTCCCCAGAACCTAAAGATATTAAGAACCGCCCAGCACGACTTACACTTTCCAGCTGGGATCTACACAACTGCCAGCCCTACCACTTCATTTTCTTGGCTGTAATAGGCTGAATAACAGTCCCCAAAGATATACAAGTGCTGTGATCCCTGGCCCCTGTGATATGACCTTATATGGAAAAAGGGTTTCTGCAGATATGATTAAAGTGAAAGATCCTGAGATGGGAAGATGATCCTGTATCATCCAGATGCACCCCCCCCAAGTGCAATCACAGGTGTCCTCATAAGAGGGGGACAGAGGGAGAGGAGGGGCAGCACAGTTACAGAGGCAGAGACTGGAGTGCTGCGGTCCACAGCCAGGAACACCAGCAGCCTCCAAAAGCTGGGGAAGGCAAGCAAGGACCCTCCCCCAGAGCTTCTGGGGGGTGTGAGGGCCTGCCAACACTTTGATTTTGGACTTCTGGCCTCCAGAACTGTGAGAGAATATGTTTATTTTGTTTTAAGCCACCTGGCCTGTGATTTCTTATGGCAGCTGCAGGAAACAGACACTGACCAAAACCCTGTTGCTCTAAACCATAAAGCCCTCAACAGTCTGGAGTCTGGCTATTCTTCAGACCCATCTCTCTGTGCACCCCCCGTTCATGCCTCACCCGCCAAGCCCCATGCTCATGCTGACAGCCTGAGAGCTCCCATTGCCGCTGCTTTGCCCACCTGGAGAAAGTCTGCACACAGCTCCTGTCTCACCTTGAAAATCATCTGCTCTCTGAAGCCTCAGCCACCTGCTCCACCTGCTCAGGGTATTTGGTTCTAAGTTCCCCGTGTATCCTACAACTTGCCCATTTTTCTGCTTATGTGTCTTCTACTAAACTGTAAGGTCCTTAAAGGGCAGGGACTGAAGGCCCTCTGTTCTTAGCACAGTGTGTGTCATAGAGTGGAAGGCTGGCAAATGTTTCCCTATTTAAATAAAATTGCTTCTGTGCAACAGTTTTATACTGATGCTCATGGCCCCCTTCCAACTTGCCTCTTTTAGCTTCTGACACACCTTCTCCCTCGGTCCCCTGGGACCCAGTGATCGTCTTTCCTCCTTCTTCTTCACTGGCCTTCACGCCCTGCCCACCTCACTTGCTTAGAGGTCGATCTTCAGTCTTCCTTCTTTCCCCCCCACACTGACACTCTTTCTGAGTGATTTGGGCCACCCCTGTGTTGCTGGCTTCCAAACGTAGTCCCCTGCCTCCTCTGGACTCTTTCCCACTAGAAATTTCTGCACAGATGTCCCCCAGGCACATTGAGCCTGACATGTCAAAAATTATTTTCTTCTCATCTTTCCTGCCTATGAATCTGGACCAGCAGGGCCCCTGGGCTAGATTCTAGAAGCTGAAGCAGGACCCAGAGAAGAGCAGGATGGAGTCAGGCAGGATGGGGGCTGTGCAGTCAAGGATGTCCAAGGTCACTGTCCATGGGAAATTTCAAAGGAAGCTTCTCTTCCAAAGGGCTCAACGGAGACCCCAACCAAGACACCAAAACAGGCCAGTGGGGAGGGGCTTCCAGGAGGGACCCAGCATGTGGAAGCACTGTGCAGAAGCAAAGACCCCAGAGGCTTCTCAGGGGCACTTTAAGATGTCACTTTGAATGACATCCACCCCTCCTGCATCTCCTCTTTCCTTTCACTCAGCTGTCTAGCTAGAAGCCTCAAAGTCATCCTCGTCCTCACCTTGCCTCTAACCTGCAGCAGCGAGCAGGTTCTGTGGAAGGCACCCCTGAGGATCTCCCCTCATCCCCACACCTCTTCTCATCTCCAGCGGGAACCAAAGGAAGCTTTCTTCCCACACCCATCACTCCCAACTTGCCAAACTCCAAATCTGCCTTAAAACCTACTCTCCTCCTGCCTCCAGGGTGAAATCTGAACTCCTAAGCAGGACGCCCGAATCCTTCACCCACGCAGCCCTGCCCCTCCTCAGCCTTGCCTGCTGCCAAGCCCCCTCTTACTTTAAACCCTGTCTTTCCCGGCCTCCCTTGCCTCTTCTGCCTGCAAATTCTGGCTCATCTTCGGGAACTCTACCCCAGTGCCCTTCTGTTCCCATCCCCCCACCCTGTGCCTTCTGGCAGGTCCCTATTTTCTGGGCTGTGTGATGCTTCACACTCACCTCCTGGGTCACTTATCACACTATTCTGGGATATTTGTTTCCATATCCATACACCTCACTAAACAGCAAGCTTCGTGAATCCAAAGATAACTTCTCTTTTTTTAAAATTAATTAATTAATTTATTCATTTTATTTTTGGCTGTGTTGGGTCTTCGTTGCTGTGCGCGGGCTTTCTATAGTTGTGGCGAGCGGGGCCTACTCTTCATTGCAGTACGCATGCTTCTCATTGTGGTGGCTTCTCTTGTTGTGAAGCATGGCGGAGCACGGGTTCTAGGCATGCGGCCTTCAGTAGTTGTGGCATGAGGGCTCGGTAGTTGTGGCTCACGGGCTCTGGAGCGCAGGCTCAGTAATGGTGGCGCACAGGCCTAGTTGCTCCGCGGCACGTGGGATCTTCCCGGACCAGGGATCAAACCCATGTCCTCTGCATTGGCAGGAAGATTCTTAACCATTGTGCCACCAGGGAAGTCCCAAGATAACTTCTTATAAACTTTCATATTCCTAGAGTAGCTTGGAACCCAGCACATTGCAGACACTTCAGTATTTGTGAAATGAGTGAATAAGATGTAAGCAAAGGTGATAACTCAGGACAGAAAGGAAGAAAACATGCCTGTAAGACAGGTCCCAGTGACTCCGTACTTCGCTTTCTTAGTCCACTTGGGCTGCTATAACAAAACGCCGTACGCTGGATGGCTAGTGAAGAACAGAGAGTTGTTCCAGTTGTGAAGGCTGAAGTCCAAAATCAAGGTGGCAGCAGATTCAGTGTCTGGTGAGGCTGCTTCCTCACAGACAGCCGTCTTCTCACTGTGTCCTCATGTGTTGATAAGGGCAGACAGCTCTCTGGGGCCTCTGTTATAAGGGCACTAATTCCATTTGTGGGGGCTCTGCCCTCATGACCTAATCACCTCCCAAAGGCCCACCTCCTAATACCATCACTCTGGGGGTTAGGGTTTCAACACTTGAATTGGAGGGACACAAACATGTAGTCCATCGCACTCCCCAAGAGCTCCCATTGACAAGGCATCCACCTCAGGGAGAAAAGTTTTCTTAGCTTGTGCCAGGAGCAGGACAAGAGGTCAGGGAGTGAACAGTCCCTGTGCTTTGTCTGGGGCTGGACATTAGGGATGAGGTCAGAGAAACTGACTCTCATGGTGGAAACATGAGAGTGTTCTCCAAATGCAGAGCTGGGTCTCATCTTCATGCACAGCTGAGAGACCAAGGTCCAGAGGAGCCATGTGATTGACCCAATGAAGTGACAGGTGTGTTTATCCCAAAGCAGGTGGACAGAAGGTAGGAAAGCAGCAGCGGGAGAGGGGAGTGGATGGAGCCAAAGGAAAGCTAAGTCGATTTAAACCAAAGCACTCCAGATAGCTTTGCTCTCCTCAGTAGACATTTATTCCTCAAGGACACCTAGAGTTCATTGTTTGTGTTGCTTTATAAAGAGCTTTTTCATGTGTATACTCCATAAACAAGTATTTATCTGTCTCTTCCACTGGATGAAGAGCTCCAGAGGAAGGGGGCACACTTCTCCATCCTTTAGTCCCCACCCCACCACTCCACGCATCCCCAGTACACGCTTGGTACAAGCACAGTCACACAGTGTCCCCATTGCAGGCCTGCTCTGGCATCTGAAAGCCTGAGGTCGTCTCACGTATAATCAGCGCTGCCAGTTTGGAGCAGCATGTCTCATCCTGTCTGTTCATGGTATTTTTCTCCTGTTCCTCTTCCAGTTCCAGTTCTCCTGACCAGACTTGCCCTGTCAGCTCACCCCCACTGACCAGATTTCATCTGGAAGCATCCTTTCCCCTCCCCAACCCAGGTTTTCTCTCAGGTTCCCTAACTTTGCCTTGAAACAATGACGCCTCTCCAACAATGGACAGCACCACCTTCGCCTTGGTTTAGCTTACAATTCCCGGGTTCATTGTGTTTCCTTATCCCATTATGGGGAGGAGGGGTGAACAGGGAAGAGCTTCGCTGAAACAGCAGCCAACCGGCCCTGGGAGCTGGTCATTTGCCTTTGCTCTAGGGTCCATCCCTTACCCTCCCCTGCTGGCCCCCTCTCCTTCCACACCATCCCCTCCACCCAGGAGCCAGTGCCTGCATCCTCATGAAAGAGCAGAGCACACGGCTCAAGTGCCCAGGAGCCCGGGCCTGGGCTTGCAGGGACCACGTGCCCCCAGCAGCCCACCCATGCCGGGCCTGCTCCCGGGTTCCTCCTGGTGTTACTACCCGGGGCATCTCCAACCACTCATGCAGGGTCCCAGGAAGGCTGGGTCTGTGATGGGCTCACTCACTCTCCCACCCACCCAGAGGCCAGGTTTTCTGTTCTCCCCCAGCTGCAGCTTCAACCCAGTCCCTGCCCACCTTTCCAACCTGCAAAAGAACCTGCTTCGGTAGATACCGGAGAGCAATTTTAAGCTCTAGGGTGTGAGACGTGGGTCAGTGCGATGGAGCCAGCCTGCTCCATGCCCCAGCTCTACTTGTCCCCCCCCACGTTGGGGTCCTGAAATGGTTTCTTATCCTTACAGTTTGTGCTGACAGTGATAAGCACTGTTTTCAAACTTCTTGCTAGAATTCTTTGTGTTTAGTCATAGGAAGAAAATTAATTCCCAAGAGTAATTCAAATTAATTAGTCATCTTAGCATTTTACCTATCTTCATGTTGGGCAACATGAAATTGTCACTATTTGATCATTCTGACCTACACAATGACAGTTTCTTTTGGTTCAACCTAATATTTTCAACCACCGATGGAATTCCTATTTATGTAGATGGGTTGGGAGGAAGATTTGTTTGTGAAGGTAACAATAGAATCCCTCTTGGGGAGGGAACTCTCTTTTCTTTGGGGAAATCACTTCATGGGCATTTGCAAAAGATGAGAGATGGCAGAAGGCTAGAGGGAGCGAAAATTGCTCTGCTTAATCAAATTATGACCTTCTCAAGCTTTTTTCTGTTTTGTTCTGTTTTATTCTGTTGTCTCAAACAGAAGAATTTCATTTTTTCTGCCGGAGAAGAGAAAAGGCCCTGCAGGCTGGGCCGGGGACTGAGGGGGGCTCCAGAAGCACCCTGCACAGACCACCTCTTGAACGGAGGGAACGGGGTCCCCCCCCGAACACAAGCATCCCTTGGGACCTCTCATAAATACCGCAGCACAGGGCCGGCATTAGCCATCCCGTGGTTTCATGCATGACCGCAGAAGGCTGGGGGATTTGGGGACATCTGGAATACTTCATTCTGAAAACCCAAATCACCTGACCTCACACCTTACCGTCATCGTGACCGTGACTTCGTTCTCTCAGGAAACTCCTGCCTGGCAAAGTAAAAGTTCCAAATAACTGTGTTTCAAGAAATTCCTGGCAAAATCCATTCAAAGGAACATAAAACTATTAGACTTTTCAATAGAGAACATTAACGACTATTTACACCCCAAGATTCTTTGAACCTCTTGCCTCAAAGCCCTCACGTTGCTATCTGTGTTCCAATCCTAACACTGACATCATGAAATTCACCCAATCCAGACTAATCCCCCACCCCAACATTGAAAGATCCTCTTAAACCCACCCCCAAATCTTCGTAAATATCCCAACTCTGACTCCCCTCTCTGAGATGCTATTCAAACTGCCAAGGCTACGCTGCCCCAACCACGTCAGCAGTGGACTCGGCCCCCAGCAGGTCCTGTGGTGGTGTTTTCAGGGAACCGGGATTTGCTCAAAGCAGCTGTGCTGGATGCTGGGGGTACAAAGGTCAAAAATCCCGAAGTTCTGCATCCTTGCTTTATGGAGCTTACCTGACGGCGCTGCAGACATACATCCAACCACTCATCACAAGTTAGTCAATGATTGACCATAATCATTTAAGCACCATTGTGGTAAATGCTACTAAAGAGGGCTCCAAAGAGGGGCAGCGCTGGCCAGGCTCTTGGGAAGTAGGGGTGTGTGGAGGAGCGACGGGGCTGAGCCTGCCAGGGAAGTGGGTGAGGCTGGTTTTCACGGTGGGGCAGGGCGGGGGCCCCAGAAGGTCTCAGGCTTAGTAAAAGGGACTCTCATTTGCAAAGTGGGAGAAGCCTGCCTCAGCCCACAGCAAGGGGACTTCAGAATCTGGACTGTGCACGGCAGTGCCTCAAATAGGGGGGGACTCGGGGGGCTGGGGAGGGCCAGGCAGCAGAGCGGGGAGAGGCCCAGAAGGGAGCCAGGGACAAGGGTGTTCTGGACGTAATCCTGAGATGTGGTTGTGAGCTGGGACGGGAATGGATGGTGAGGCAGGTGGTTCTCAAGGCCAAGTTACAGGCCTCTCTGGACCTTCAAAGAATAGTCCCCAGGGGCCTGGACTGACGCCACGGGGGGAGGGATCGTGAAGCGGGGCAAACGCGAGGCTACAGAATAAAGGCCATTCAGTTCCCTATGATGACCTGTGGGAAGTGTCGGGGACGGATGGGGGGCAGGCTTTAAGTGGCCTGAAGTCCTGTCCAGATTCTAAACTCTAGAAGATTGTAAAGGGAGGGCCTGGTGCTGGGCTATGAAAGCATACGGCCAGTCCCTGCAACAAAGTGCAAGATTGGTCTCAGAAATGCAGGTGCAGCCCATGGATGGATCTGGGCCGCCAGGTCGGGGCCGAGTGGCTTGATTTCGAGCTGCTGCTGGCCGTCCTGTCAGGAGTATCCTCTTCATTCCTCTAATAAAAGCGAGACTGACCAGGCCCACGTCTGTGAGCGGGGGAAGAGAGACTCAGGGAAGAGAAACAAGTCAGAGACAAGAACCGGGCAGGTTCAGGGGATGGGAGAGCAGAACCCCCGCTGGATGGGGACTCCTTTGTGGATGAGCGGGAGATGAGGTTGGGACAGCAGGCGGGGACCGGAGGATGGGAGCCCGGGGTTGGGGGAACCAGAGGCCGCCTGGAGGGGTCTGAAGCAACAAGGGGTTTACTAAAACCAATGTCTCAGCCAGGACCGCCTGGCGTGTGACGGGCTGCAAGACCTCCGGGCGGCTCTGGCCTTCCACGGCTGGGGCCTCAGGTTGGCGCAGGTCGGTGGCCGCAGGTTGGTGGCCACAGGACGGCAGGGACAGTCTGGAGGGGAATCCTGGGGCCTCCCGATAGAGGGAAGGTGCGAAAGGGAGGAGGGGTCACTGAGGCAGAGTGGCCAGGAAAGCAGAGGTGCTGGGGGCAGACAGAAGGCCCTAGAAAAGCGGGCTCCGGAGGTGAGGTCACCCCAGCCTCAGCACAGGACATGCTGAACTCGTGGCAGAGGGTGTGACTTCCAGTAGGGCTGGATCAAAGCGAGGCCCAAAGACGGTCTCTTCCCCCGCTAGACTGGACGCCGAAGGAGATCCAGACCCTCGGATGGGCTGTCAGGTCCCGCGTGCCCATTACTCGTCCATGTGTGATGGCCTTGCCCGTGTCTAATTGGTCGACCGTCCAACAGCAGCTGGGGAGGTGGCCATGGCTATGGTGTCAGCCACCACACCACCTGTCCAGGTGTGAAGCCTCATCCCCATGCTGGGCATCAGGTTGGGTGTGATCAAGCCCACCTGACAGAGGAGGAGTTCGATGACCTCTTCAGCCCCTGGAGCAGAATCAGAACTTGGACTCGTGCACTCTGCTGCCAGAGACTGTGCTCCTGCCTGTGGTGGCCCCCTCTCTGGGTGGGCCAGGCGATCGGTGCGGATTTGTGAGTCACGAGAGAGGAGGGGAGACCTCAGCCACCGGGACAGGCAAGAAAACAGACACAGGAGCCAAAGGCCATGCACCTTCCCTCCCGCTTAGGGGTAAAAGGAGTGGGAGAAATTGTCATCCTGTCCTCCCCTCCATCCCCACCCTCATCCCTGGGACAGGACAGAGCGGGCTACCTCACCTCTTGGGAATTAGGTGCTTACAGGGCTTCTTACTGAGCTCTATCCTGGATGACTCATCTGGGCTGTAGGACAGTCAAAGTCTAAGGTTCTGGCTGAAGGCTAATTTGTTGAACTTTTGAGCTCTGAAATGAATGACAGTACATCCATCATTTCTGTGGAGGTGACCTTCCAAAACGTCTCTCTCTGTCTCTGTCTGTCTCTCTAAACACACACACACACACATGTTCCCCTAAAGAATTCTGGGAATAATCATAAATAGGATAAGAAGACTTCTAGTCCCTGGGAGGGCCTGGCGTCTGTCTCTGAAACAAAAGCTCTGGTCTTCAGGCAACTGTCAGATGAGCTGTGCCCACCTCTGAAACAGATGTCCCTGGCCACTATCACTAACACGTAACATTCCGATGGAGCTAAATTCTCCAAAAGCACAGGGAATAAGCAGCACGGTGTGTGTGTGTTGGGTGGGAGGAGGCGGGTGGAGCAAGTGACGCGCATCCCTATCAGAACAAAAGATGATGAAAAAACAATGCAATGGACCTAAATCTCCTTTCCTTCCCATCTGTGCTGCTTAAATCACAACAGAGAAGCGCACTGAGAAACAGTCGTTCTCACGAGGATTCTCATCTATTTCACCGCATCTGTTTAAGCGCATTCTTACCCCACAGTTGCTGGGATGTCAGGAGCAGCTAGAGTCTTACTCAGCCGGGCTGTGCCCTGCCCTGCCCTGCCCTGGCCTGGCCTGTCCTGCCCTCGGTGGCTGCCTCCCCAGTGAGCTGACATCCAGGTTATTTTACTTCTGAGATGCAATAGGCTTTCGACTGAGACAAAGAGCCTTTTTATTCTGTGTGATTTGACTCTAATTTGGTTTTTGTTTTTGTTTAATTCTGCACATGGCCTCAGAGAGCAGCTGACTTTTGCCCGGACTATCTTGTCAATGTTGTCAACTCCCTTACTTATTTGCCATGGAAAATCCTCCTGTTGTGAATACAGCATAGATTCAGGGCTCATACCCGCCTGGCTGCTGCCTACCACCTTTTCCAGTTAAGAAGACACTTGGGACTTCTCCGGTGGCACAGTGGTTAAGAATCCACCTGCCAATGCAGGGGACATCAGTTCAAGCCCTGGTCCAGGAAGATCCCACATGCCCCGGGGCAACTAAGCCCGTGCGCCGCAACTACTGAGCCTGTGCTCTAGAGCCTGTGAGACACAACTACTGAAGCCCGCGTGCCTAGAGCCCATGCTCCACAACAAGAGAAGCCACCACCATGAGAAACCCACGCACCGCAACGGAGAGTAGCCCCCGCTCCCCGCAACTGGTGAACGCCCGCGCGCAGCAACGAAGACACAACACAGCCAAAAATATATAAATAAATAAATAAATTTAAAAATAAAAAAAGAAGAAGACACTTTTTGTGAGCTCCACCAAAGGCAAGGCCCTGTGCCAAGTGATGGGGACGTGGGGCCCAGGATCATGGTCCAGCACCACGCAGGCACAGCCTGCACCAGTGTCCGGCGGCCCTGTGTCCCGCCCTTTTTTCTAATCCTGAGCTGTGGGCAGCAGACATTCATGCTTGGTCCCCTGTGTTACTGGCTCTGCCTTGGTCCTTCCACGTGCAGGATGTGGCTCTGCAACCACATAACTTGACTTGCTTCTTTTCTGGTCATTATCTGTTCACCGTGCAACTCACCTACTGCCATGTCCTGTTGGCTCCTACTTTCTGTCTTACTCCTTAAAGCAGGCCTCCCTGGACTGGAGCCCTTGGGGACTCAGCACATCATTGCACACCAGCCACTTCTGATCCTCCACCTACAGAGGTGCAAGGTGGTCTCTAGAAACACATGATTCAATCTAGTAAGCAATTTTTCCAGAATTCGCCCAGAATAGAATGTTCATTCCATAGTGAGTATCATAGAACAAAGCACCAGGTTCTTGAATGTTCTTATGGTTCTGCAGGTTCTTAATTGTAGAAATGCAGATTCCTGGGTCACATTCCAGACGTCCTGAGTCAGGACCCCTTGGGGATGGAGCCGAGGAACCTGCACTTTTACAGTCTCCCCAGGTGTGTCATATCTACTGAAGTTCGAGAACATGCAGGGCAAGACGTGCAGAGCAGGCCAGGTCTCGGGAAGCTTGCAATAGTACAGCAGTGAAAAGCGGACAAAACTGCAGTTAAAAGTCATCCGAAGTGTGTCCTCAGCAGTTTTGATAAGAGGAGCTCTGGGCCCTTTGTGCCCTAGGACCCTGCTCTCCACAGTTTCTGTCTTCCAAACACAAGCTGCTTGCTGGCATAAGTAGGTGATTTTCTGCTGCTGAGAAAGAATGATTTCCCCATAAATAAGCCACTCATTCATCCCAACAGGTATTAAGTGCCTATTGTACATCCTTTGAAATGTACATCTGACTTCTTTAGTCACTTCCTCCTATCTCACGCACTTATTCTTTGAGTCGTCAGCCACGAATTCACCTACAGCATGCCAGCAGTCAGGGGAGTCAGCCTTGAGATGTGAGTCTGATCACGTTTTTGGTAGATGTTCTCAGGTGTGGTAGGATGAGTAATGGCCCCCAAAGATGCCACGTCCTCACCCCTGGGACCCGTGACTACAATACATCACATGGCAAAGGGGGATTCTCAAGATGGAGAGATTAGCCCGGGCTATCTGGGAGGCACAATCTAACCGCATGTGCTCATAACAGTAGAGAACCCAGCTGACGGCAGAGAGAGGAGAAGATGGAGAGGAGCTGGAAAGACTTGAAGCATGAGAGGGGCTCAGCCCACCATTGCTGGCTTGAAGGTGGAGGAAGGTGGCAGCTTCTAGATGCTGGGGTTGGTCCTCGACTGACAGCCAGCATGGAAATGGGGACTTCGGGGCTACAGTCACAGGGAACTGAAGTCTACCAACAACCTGAATGCTCAGGAGAATAGATTTTCCCTTGAGCCTCCAGAAAGGAGAGCAGCCTTGCTGACACCTTGATTTTAGCACAGTGAGATCCATGCCCAACACATTTAAAATAATACATTTGTGTTGTTTTAAGCCATTAAGTTTGTGGTTATTTGTTACGGCAGCAAGAAGAAACTCACACAGTCGTCATCAGTGGTGGTCACCTTGAACTTGCTGCTTTCAGACACCTACAAGGAGACAACAGTGGGATCCATGTTCCTACTTAATCTTTAGTTTATTCATGACCCAGTTGTGTTTGAAGAAGCTCTTTACAGAGCAGTGGACCACCCACAAGTTCTCTTGCTGACTCCACTCCATCTGAAATCAGGCAGCCAGGAGAAATTGACATGCCTCAATCTGTCCGTGTAACAATTTGGATACTGATGTGAGTTCTTTTGGCCTTGGGTTTAGTTTTAGTGATGAGTTTCACACTTTTATTGTGATAAAAAGCAACAACGTTCTTTTGAACTTGTATTTCTGCTATTATATTTTTAATTTTCAAGGGCTCTTTCTTTCTTGTTCTCCAAAGGTTTTTTAATAGCATACTGTTCTTGTTTCATGAACACAAAACCCTGTCTCATCTCTTAATGATATGCACTACAGTTTTCTTTTCTTCTGGCATTGTCTCTTGTTTCCTTCAATGTTCTCTTGTTTCCTTCAATGTTCCTGTTTTAAACAGTTTTGGTTCTTGCCTCTCATGGTAAAACCTCTCCTGAGGTGTCTGGTGGCGTCCTTTGTCTGCTAAAAGTGAGGCACTAAAAATCAGATAGAAGCTGGCCTCTGATGGACTCTACCATACACAATGGTGGGCTGTCTTGCCCCATTGTTTCTTCAGGAAACCCTCACATGTTCTCACTTCTACATCTTTCTCTTGGGCGGCACCCCCTTAGAAGGCAAGATTTCACTTATTCTCCCTCTTTTTACTAGGGTGCCTCATCCCTATCTTTGCTTGCATCACTAAGTCCCAAGCTTGATTTGGTTTCTCTGCAGAATAAACTCTCCTTCTCCCAGCTGTGTGTTATTGGAGGAGGAAGACTAGGGAGTGGAGAGGGACGCACCCAGTTGCTCACTGGACACATTTCAGCCAGGTCCTGGGGGTCTCCGGCTCCTCTGGGACCCTGCAGCAGCATCGCCTTGCCTCTTGTTTGCATTCTTTCTCTGTCCTGTTGCTCAGTTACCAATCGCTGACCCACTCTCATCTGCCCAAACTTTGCTGATGCCCCCTGTCTTCTAGACTCAGCACTACTTCTTTCCTTGTCCTCATGGGTTTATCCCATTCACTCATTCACTGTCATTTTTGGGGGTTTGGAAGGGAGCATGGGTTCAAGCCTCTGTGTGTAACTGGACGTCTTGGAGAAGTTTGAGTCAAAAACATAGAACATTCAAGTGGAAGTGACCTAGTTCAATCCCTTCATTAGAAGTCACTGCAAATAAAGAAGAAAGACCTTCCCACCTTAACCTGCCTTTTTATTTCGGAGGCTGCTGAGAGTCAGTCCCCAGAGCAGATATGCTGAGATGTCCCTGTTTGGGGCTGGCCAACTCTGAGTAGAGGAGAAAACAATGACAGGCCTACAATGCTTGTGCTGGTGAGAAGGAGGCTCACCCGCACACAGACAGTCAGAGGAGACCCTCATTGGCAGGTTGTGATAGGAGAGGTGACGGGCTTCTCCCAAAGAGAAAGACACGGTCACTCAGCCCTGGAGAGGAAACAACCTCCTGGATGACCTGTCCTCTCCGATCTCCTCCCCCACACACGCGGACGCTTCCAGCTGTGACAGCGTCCAAGTGCAGGAGTGGGAAGAGAGACAAAGGCCATTGCCACCTGCAGAGCAGACTCACAACGGGTCCAGCTGGCTTTGAAACTGCATTTCACGTCTCAGTTTTCTTCTTATTAATCGAAGTGTGGGACCTGCACGCCTTCTGCTTCTCCTCTGTATCATGGTGTCAAGAGGGCTCCCTGCCTTCCTGCCATCCACCCTGCTTCCACTGGCACATTCCCAACTGATGAGCCCACCAGTGAGGGGACCAGGGGAGGGAACATGCTGGACCCCCTCAGAGGACGGAGGGCCGGGCCCTCCTTCAAGAGAGTGGCCCTCCAAGGCCCAAATCACCCCTAGGGCAAGGGCCCAACACCCCTCCTTCATAGGAAGTAATGACATAATTTATGTGAATCCTCTCTCTCTCTCTGTGGGAAGTTATTTCCTTTTATTGACTTTTTAAATTTAATTTTTATTTTATACTGGAGTATAATTGATTTGCAGTGTTGTGTTAGTTTCAGGTGTACAGCAAAGTGACTCAGTTATACATATATCCATTCTTTTTAAAATTCTTTTCCCACATAGGTGCCTTTTATTGATTTTTTTAAAATTGAAATGCAGCCTATTTACAAAAATGTACACAACGTGCAATGACCTGATTCAGAGTGAATGGAGTCATGTGACCAGGATCAGAAGCAGAGCATGACCAGCCCCCCAGGTGCCCCCTTCATGCCCCACCCCCATCACAACCCCAGTGATAACTACTCTGGTCTCCTAACACCACAGATTAGTTTTGCCTCCTTTTATATAAGTAATCGTTATGTGAACAGAATCGTACAGGATAGAATTTCTGGATGTGGCTTCTTTTGCTCAACATAACATTTGCGAGATGCACCCACACTGTGTGTATCGCTGTCACTCTGAATGTTTTTAAACTGTAAAGCAATGGATGGAATTAGGTTTTAGCTGTACAATTCAAATGCCATTTAGTATAATCATTTCTTCTACTTATCTTAAAAGCTACCAGCAGGAGCAAAGCATTATTTGTATTTTAAACGTATTCATATAATGGATCTAAAATCCTTTCTTTTATGAAAAAGAAATGCCAAGGGAACCATGATTTGCCTGTGTCATCAGAACCTGTCAAGTTCTCCAGGTGCCCAATGGGATTTGTCTGAACGTCTTCTCACCTGTCCCATTCCCACAAGGCCCCAGGGGGTCCCCTTTCTGGAGGTAGACCCTCCCCACGAAGAAGCAGCCTTTGATTACCCAGAGAACAATGACAGTATCCGATTTTAGATGCTGCTTTGAACCCATATTTAAGTAGTTATGTAAATCATCAGGACCACACTGCCCATCCCGAGGGGAAATACAGAAGATGAAACTGCATGGGGACAGTGTGAGCAGGGGACAGTCCCTGCTCACACCAGAGTCTACCATCTGGTGTAATTATGAGATCACTAAAATTAATGAAACTTTTATTCAGCTAATGAAATAGCCTGTGGCCAGATCAAATACCAATAAAATTCATTAACTTCTCATCGAGGAAGGAGGAAAGCCAAATTGAATTTTATATGCTGTTTCCTGAAACAAAGAAAAATCAAACCAGGGCGAAAAGAAACAGGAGATTTGGAAACTTAACAGCAAGCGGCCAGCATCCTTTCTCTCCACCTGGGTATCACGCATCGTGCTGACTGCTGTATGCAGTCCTGCTCTCCGTTAGCAAAGGGACCGCACAGACACCGTAAAAATCTCTGTGAAGGAGTCAAGTGCCCAGGACAGCAATGAAATTATCAACTAAACAGCAGATCTTGAAATGAGCAGGCAGTTTTTCAGCAGAGCAGAGGCAGCCTGCTGAACACAGTTTCCAGGCACCACAAGGATGCAGCGGGAGGAAGCCTCAGGGCACCCCCCCGCCCCCGCTCCCAAGCCTGCTCACTGCACCCAAGCTCCACTCTCCTTTCATAGCAGCTGCTCTAGAAGTCGATGCACACTCATGGCAAAGACACCAACTCAATTACTTTCTTTCATGAGACAGAAGTCTCAATCAGTGGCAGCCTTCGAGGAAATGAGAAAATAATGACCCTGATTAGAGAAGGGACAGTAGAAAACACAAGACACTCTCCCGAGGGCACAGCCAGAACCAGTGTGGCCACCGGCCCACCAGCCGTGACGGAGGCCAGCAGATGCAACAAGGCCATTTGTAAACGCGAAATTGCATGAACTTGGCTCCCAGCCCAGAGGCTGATTCGTCGGAGGCAGCAGTGACCCTGTGAGCCACTCAAAGACGCAGGTTACTTTGAGAGGAGCAGAAGTGGAAACAAGGGCTAGAGAGGGCTACAGAAAAAATTAGATGACAAAGAGAGAAAAGAGCTCTCCTGGAGCAGTTTGGTACAAACAAGTCATCTCCGTGTAAGCCTCTGGGAAATGGCTTTCTCGCAAATGTCAAGAACAGACAGTATAGAATACACACAAATATTTTGGAGCTTAAACAGACAACTTCCATCTCGCTTACACCTTTGAACTTCTTTTTATTGTTTTCCGTTCCAGAACGCTGCTGGTAATTTGAACGAAAGATGCGTAGCCTTTCTCAGATTTCGGTTTCTGACGGAACGTCTGCCACCATCTTTTCTGGGCACTATCCTCATAGTCACCTCCCAGAACGACCTCCGCCCCACTCCCCTTCTGTGGTTCTCTCTACTCCGAAGGGCATGCCCCGCACCACCGCCCTGCCACTGTACCCCACTCCCCGCAACAGAGCCTGCCGGCACAACCAGCCTGGGCCGCCACCTGGTCCTGGGTGTGGTCTGCTCTCCCTCCCACTCGATTCTGTGGAATTCACATGCCCTTTCACGGTGAAGCCCAGATATCATTACCTCTGCTCAGGGCACTGCTGGGGCAGGGCCGGCTTGGCAGGAATGTTCTGCACAAGGAGAGACTTTATGCTGTGGGAACCGGCTGGGAGCAAGAGAGGTGTCCATCCAGGGTGGGCAGGGAAAAACCCCAAATCCTTGCTACCCGGGAGCCTGGAGCCACAGGAGCCCTGAAAGTAGCACTAAGCTTCAGCTTCAAAGGGTAGAAGGAGGTAAATACCCCAGACACGCTGTGGGTTAGGTGTGGCCAGCAGACTAGCATCGGCCAATGAAACAGGAGTGAAGTGATGATTCTGAACACTGTATTTCCCTTTGCTCTTTTGCTTTGTTTTACAGAACATTAGCAAATGCCACTTGACTTGATTTCCTCTCCCCCTCTGACTGCAGCTGCAGATAAATTTATTTGGTATTTGGTCACTCCTGGACACAAGCTATTTACCAGGGAAATGCAGACTTTATTTATTTTCATAATCTTATAATGATATTGAGTGACAGGATCAGAGAGGCAGAATCCGATGTGAGCAGGTAGCTCTGAGTTCTTGGGTCAGTTTTGTGGTTGGAAATGGCATGTGCCTCTTTTTGTTAAATAGAAATAAAGTTTTTACTTTAGAATACTTTTTTTTTTTTTTTTTTGCAGTACGCGGGCCTCTCACTGTTGTGGCCTCTCCCGTTGCGGAGCACAGGCTCTGGACGCGCAGGCTCAGCGGCCACGGCTCATGGGCCCAGCCGCTCCGCGGCATGTGGGATCCTCCCGGACCGGGGCACGAACCCGTGTCCCCTGCATCGGCACACGGACTCTCAACCACTGTGCCACCAGGGAAGCCCTAGAATACTTTTTGATTTATGGAAAAGGTGCAGAGATGATACATAGATTTTCCACATAAATCTGCCCTGCTTCCTTCTATCATTAACATCTCACGTGAAGATGCCACATCTGCCCTAACTAAGGAGCCAACCTTGTGCATTGCTATTAACTAAATCCACACATTCTTGGGATTTCACTAGTTTTCCCCTAATGTCCTTTCTCTGTTCCAGGGTCCCATCCAAAATACCATATCACGGACTTTCCTGGTGGCGCAATGGTTAAGAATCTGCCTGCCAATGCAGGGGACACAGGTTTGAGCCCTGGTCCGGGAAGAACCCACATGCCACGGAGCAACTAAGCCCGTAGGCCACAACTACTGAGCTGGTGTGCCTAGAACCTGTGCTGCGCAACAAGGGAAGTCACAGCAATGAGAAGCCCGCGCACCACAACAAAGAGTAGCCCCCGCTCGCCGCAACTACAGAAAGCCCGCGTGGAGCAACGAAGACCCAACACAGCCAAAAATTAATTAATTAATTGATTGATTAATTAATTAAAAATTTAAAAAATACCACATCACATCTGGTTGTCACGTCTCATTTGCCTCTTCCGGGCTGTGACAGTTTCTCAGACTTTCCTTGTTTTGGCGACCTTGACAGTATTGAGGAGTCTAGTCAGGGATTTTGTAGCATGTGCTTCAATTTGGGTTTGTCTGGTGCTTTTCTCATGATTAGCCTGGGATTGTAGGTTTTCGGGAGGGAGACTCAGAGCCTAGTGCCTTCTCATGACATTGTATCAAGGCCATGGGCTACCAGTGTGACTTCTCCCTGGTCATCTGGCCAGTGGGGTGTTTGCCAGGTCCCTCCACCGTTTAGTTACTTTTTCTCCCTTTTCCGTGCCCTTGGGAAGGAGCACTGAGCCCAGCACACATTGGGGGCTGGGGAGGAGCATTTATATACATTGTTTGGAATTCTTCCCCAGGAGGCAAGAGGTTGGTCCCTTGTCCCTTGTGCAGCTGGCATGGAAGTTTTAGGAGCCAGTGCAGGTTTTGTCACGTTCTCTCTTCCCACTACCACGAGGACTATTCAACAGTGGTTCCATCAGCCTGGATGCAGAGGGAGGACAATGATGACACAGAGCCGGGACCCCAGCTGACCTGCAACAACATGTAATGTGAACAAGAAATAAGCCTTTATTGCTGTGAGGCATTGAGGTTTGTGTGTGGGGGGGGTGTTATGGCACCACCACCAAGCCGATCCTTCCTCAGGGAAGGGTAAAGCGAGGTTGAATTCAACAGGGCAGGAGTCAGGAAGCTTGGGCTGTGCAGAGGCTGCACCCTTAGTGGTTTAAGTCTGAGGCGCAAACAGGCCAGGACACTGGGGGTCGGCTCTGACATCATGTGGATGATGCTGCTTGGGGCAGATGGCGCTAAAACCCCTGCTGGCCAGCAGGTGCAGCCTTCCTTTCCAGATCTCTCCTAATCCTGCAGTGTAATCAAATCATTATCTGCCCCCAACCCATCACTGACTCCTCCTCCTGACTTGGTATTTCTGTGTGTGGTGTAGTCATCTTCCCTTTAAGACTTCCGTTTTGAAACCTTACTGTTGTTGAATGCAGCTTCTTCCATGGTCAATCATTTCTGGAGGTTATACCCCACAGGGTTACACTGACCCTCAGCCTTCTCTGACCCAGACCCTCATCACCTCCTCTCTGGACCACTGTGAAGGGCCCCCATTAATCGCCTGTTCTCTCTTCACTCCTCCCTCCTTCCGGTCTAGGTATGTCTCTAAATCAAAGACCAGATCAATTATTTCTACTGTGTGAACTTCCTTCTTGGTCTCACCATCTGCAGTCACCTCATCTCTCCTTAGTTCTCTCCTACCAGCCTACACATCCAACACGCCTGATGGATCCAATTTCCAAGGACTTATGTTTCTTTATAAATGTGTCACTCCGCCTGTTATGACTTACACTTTTGTTCCTTCTCCACGGGGCAAATTCTGGTGCCCTTTAAGTCTTGGCTCAAATGTCTTCTCTTCTACAAAATTTTTGCTGACTCTTCCTATTCCTTCCTATTCCTAATCGTTTCCTCTTCCTTTTCCAATTTAGAAAAATCATACTCATCCTTTGATGTTTGATTCAAGAAGCCCCTCTTTTATTAACATTTCTCTCTCCTTTCCTAACTTCTTCCTTCCTTTCCTCCATCCCTTCCTCCCTTTTCTTTATATTTTTCTTTAAAAAAATAAGCTGAGCCCTGAACTTTTGGTAGGGATAGAGCAACAAGAAGACACGGTCCTTGTCCTCCAGCAGTAGCTGGCCTACCAGAGGGGGCAGACACACTACCCAAGAAGGAACTGCCAGCCTTGAGCACCCCATCAGGGTCCATCTACAGAACTACTCACAGTGTGCTAGATTCCTGTCCCAGGAATAAATTGTGAGCTTCTTAAGGACACAGCACCTTCATCAACTCTGAATTTACAATGCCTGGAATAGTGTCTACAATATGATGGTTCATCAAAAAACACTCACTGAATTGAGCCCAAATAACTTGATGTATGTCCTCTCTTGCAGAGGTTCTTGCTGCTGGTAACCTTTCATCAGACTTCAATAAGGAACAGTTTCCTTGTTAAAATCAGCTCATGGGTGAGCAATTACATTTTATTTTGCTGTTAAACCAATAAAAATACAGATTCATATCTAAAAAGAGGCAGTGTTTGTACAGTGTTGGAAGAAATGGCTGCTTCTGAGTTTTCTTCTATTAAGATGTTTCATGGGTCTTCTCCATTGCAATGAGTTGTGTATTTAAAAATTCTAACTGCAAGGATGAATTAATACTAGTTACATTTTTCCAGGAACCAGAAATAAAACTAAGCCTCATACTCTGTGAAAATGGCAAGTTAACTAGAATCTTACAAAGACTTGAACTATTTTGAGGACATAAAAAGTGCAAAAGAGAAGTGTTCCATTTAATTATTGCATAATTAAGCTTAAATAGCTAATCTGTAGCATGAACATCCCAGTCTACTCTCTGGTAATTGGTGACTATTTGTAACTGGCTGTTGGGCAAGTGCAAGCATAGACTACAATTGCAAAGAGTCACACTTTTTTATGTAGAAACTGTGTTCATTTTCCCTCAGTCTCATTTCCATCTTCTGTCCTGGAGTCTATGGAAAGACAACATGTGACCACCCTGTGGCTGCTGGTGTTATATCATGGCCAGGGTGGTGGAGCCTGCTGGAAACCAGTGGATGACCCCGGTGAGGAGGAAGCAAGCCCCAGGAGCACCTCCTGGGTTGCAGCCTGCACAGCAAGGCCCTGCTCTTCCTCTTCAACCCCTGTGGGGCGTGTGCACAAGCAGAGACCCGGTGTAACTTCCCACGGGTGTGCAGGTGACAGGGGGGCCAGCTGCGGGGAGGGGGTGACAGGGGGGCAGCTGCAGGTGGGACATGAAGCAGCACCCACTGTTGCAGCAGAGTTCTGCAGGACCTGGAAGCACGCCGTGAAAAGACGTTGCCAAAGTCAAATATTAACAGTGATGTTGGTGGGCCCTCATCCAGCACTTACTATGAGCCGGGCAACGTTCTAACCGCTTAGCATGTATTAACACATGGTGAGGTTTTTTTCTGTGATATCACACACTCCAAAATGCAAAAGACTACTAACTCCTAGTTATTTCTGGCAAGAATCCATTTTTCCTTAAGGCTCTTTAAAATTCAAAGCCAGGGCTTGTTGTATACTACTGTTGACTGAATGCTATGGAATTAGGAGACAAAGTGTTGGTGTCTATGTGTTTGCAGAAGGGGGTGGAGAATAGAGAGAAGAAAGCCTGATAAACTGCAAATGGTCAAGTACCTGTAATAGGCCAAAGGTACTGGAAAGGGCACTCTTGCAATGGATAATCATAGAATTCTACCAAATAGCCTGGATGAAACCAAGACACTAGGATAGTTGGAGATACCAGTAAGGGGCAGAGAAAAGCAAGATTGGTAGGTAAGATTGACTGTGAGAGAAATGGTAAGAAAATGGATGTTTTTATTCAACAACATTTACCAAGAGCCCACAAACTGCTTAATCCAGTGGAGAAGGTCCTTAGAACAAGGAGGGCCAGGTGTCATTGTGATGGTCTGGGACTACAGCGGGGTTAAACTGAAGACCTTGAAAAGGGACCAGAAAGAGTGACATGACATTAGCAAGGGATTTTGATGGTAAAGGGATGCACAGGGATATAAGAAAATAATAATGGATATTGGCTTGATTGTTTTTGTATTCTTCATTCCTCAAAGCTCAAAGAGAGATGTGGTCATATTGTCAACTGTATTAAAGTCGTATCTGTATTACCCACAAAAAAAGAAAAAAGAAAATTCAGCTCCTTGCATACAAGGAGAAAAAAACAAAAGAACAAGCCCTACGTTAAGAGAGGCTACCAGGCACGGCCTAGTAAACTTTTTTTTTTTTTTTTTTGCAGTACGCGGGCCTCTCACTGTGGACTCTCCCGTTGCAGAGCACAGGCTCCGGATGCACAGGCTCAGCGGCCATGGCTCATGGGCCCAGCCGCTCTGCGGCATGTGGGATCTTCCCGGACTGGGACACGAACCCATGTCCCCTGCAGCAGCAGGCGGACTCTCAACCACTGCGCCACCAGGGAAGCCCTAAACTTTTTTTTTTAAATCTGTTTATGTCATTGAACTCATGAGATTTTCTTTTAAGGGCCAAAATAGGTTACATGACCAAAAACCAAAGCCGAGTGAGTCTTACAAACTATACAGAGCTAAACGGTACATTCTTTTTGGATCTCACACTGTTACAAAGTTTTCCCTCATACAGAAGTAAGATTTTCTTCCCTGGAACATCCTCCTTGGTTTTTTCTGATATGTCTTAGGGCAGCTCAAAATATGTTTAAGGAAAGGTAGCAGTCGTTTGTCCTGGGTGGTTTCCTTTCTTCCTTGTAAAATCTAATCAATTATGTAAGGGCTTCTTTAGATGAGATGTATATATGTATATTATATAAAATCTATGTTTACGGAAGTTTGTCACTGCATAGTTTGGGATGGATATTCTGCATGTGGCTGTCCAAGTACACGACACTTACACGGATGATATGTACATGACAAGTTCTTTTACAGTGGACCTTGGTCGGTCAGTACAAGGCAAACAACACACCTGCCTCCCTAGGCCCTCTGCACCCCCGGGCATCGTCAGCATGCCGGCCACTGTAGTATTACTTTCTCCCAGTGTATTCCTTCCCTTCAATGTTTTTGTCTTGGGTTCGCATTTTTTTCATCAGATTTTATGGACAACCTGAAAAGCAGTCATCTCAGGAGAGATTATGAAGCTTGTGTCAATCAGTGTCCCAGCAGGACAGAGATGACACCTTCAAAAGGTGGAGGAGGGGCTTCCCTGGTGGCGCAGTGGTTGGGAGTCCGCCTGCCGATGCAGGGGACACGGGTTCATGCCCCGGTCCGGGAAGATCCCACATGCCACGGAGCGGCTGGGCCCATGAGCCATGGCCGCTGACCCTGCGCGTCCGGAGCCTGTGCTCCGCAACAGGAGAGGCCACAGCAGTGAGAGGCCCACGTACCGCAAAAAAAAAAAAAAAAAAAAAAAGGTAGAGGAGACCTCAGTGGCAGGCTGTCTAGAAAAGGCAGAACAGGATGAAGGAAGCCAGCCAGCCACGGTAAAGCCCAGAGATCAGTGACCAGCAGAGCCCTAACCCTAATCCTAACCCAAACCCTGACCCTAACCCTAACCTTCCCGGAGAGTCCAGCGGGGAGCCCTGATCAGAATTCAGCGTGTCTGTGGGGACGGTCTCCTGGGGAGGGAGCCGAGCAGGAAACCCTCAACCTCTCCCACTCCCACCCGCTCAGCGCCCACCGTCAGCCGAAGGTGAGGGGACGAAGAGATCCAGGTGACAATAGTCCAGATGGGTGGTCGGGAGAAAACTCAGCCCCTCGTGGAAGGCAGTAAGGGAAGCTAGGACCCGAGGGCAGGGATGCGCTCGCTCATCTTTTTAGGCTGTGTCTCATGTGGAGCTTGACACACCATGAGTCCCACCATCCTACTTACTGAATCCTTGAATAGGTTAGAAGTGAAGTGTTCTGGAAATGTTCTGGTTGTAACTCACAGGAAAATACTCGTGATCTTTGTTTTTTTAAAAACAAGCAATGCATCACATATTAACATTATTTCAAACTCTTAAAACAATGTCTTTCTTTTATTAATCAGTGAATATTAAAGAGGATCGGACAAGCAATTTTTCCCTCCACTAACCCGTCCCTAACCCACTCAGAGAAGAACTGTCTTCAGATGGGAGTTTCTGATGTCTTCAAGCACCTCTTTTTATAAATAAATGACAGAGCAAAGCTCTCTCAACAGAGTACCAAGATGTGTAAGGCACGGCCTCGGGAGACAGACTCTTTTGGGTCCAGTCCCAATGCCATCACTTGTGTTTCCCAGGGAAGGTCACCTATACTCCAGGAGCCTCGGTTTCCTCGGCTGTAACACAAGGGTAATGATAGGACCTGCCCCTTAGACACGCCTTTGTAGTGACTGCCCTGCATTCATCAAACACTGTGACCTCCCACTTGCTATTTTCCATCAGCCAATAACTTCTATTGATTCCAACAACTCACAAGCTCTTGCTTCGAGCTGCAACCTCTAATTGACCCCACTGCCTGGTTACCAGGATCCACCTTTCTGTCTATCCCTTTGGGCCGACACTTTGGGTCTGTTCTTCAGTTTCACAGATTGTGATTAGAGTTGGGCTGCCAGATAAAACACAGGATTTTAAAACACATAAATACAGATAGTATTCAGATAAAATACCAAAGAAAAAAGTCAAAAAATTTGAATTTCAAGGAATTCCTTGGTGGTCCAGGGGTTAAGACTCTGAGCTTTCACTGCTGAGGGCGCAGATTCATTCCCTGGTCAGGAAACTAAGAGCCTGCAAGCCATGAAGCGTGACCAAAAGGAGAAAAAAAATTGAATTTCAGACAGACAACAAAGAACTTTTTAGTAGAAGTATGTCCCGACTATTGCATGGCAACCCTTGTTTGGAGGCCACGTCTCGAGTCAGTGTCACATCCAGGCCGGCCCATCTGCCACCACGGCCTCCCCTTCCCCATTGCAGGCCCCAGACCTGAGCCCAGGTTCAACAGCTCTGCTTCCCCAGAAGGGATGTTTGGACAGACCCCCCCACACTGGGAGTAAAGCAGCCATTTTGCCTCCACTAGAACCCTCAGCATAGGAATCCTGGTGTCTATTCTCAGTGTTGGACATGTAGGAAGAGCAGGGTGAGCTGTGTGAAACAGAGGGAAGGGATTCACATGCTCACAGTCCCCATTTGCTGAGGGTCCATCACAATTCCTCCTTGGACGTCAGGAGAGAGAGGTTTCCTTTCCCATCGCTTGCCAGCGGAATTTGGATGAACTTCAGTGGGCTCCATTTGCTCTGTGAATGGATGAAAGAAGCCAGTTCCTGGTTTGATAAGGACAGTCGGGCCTCCAAAAGGCCTCGTCCAGGTTAGTGAGATGGAATTCGGAAGATGCTCCCTGGAATGTTATCAGACTCAAAGTAGATGATAAATTTCTTATAGTTTTCTGAAAGCCCAAGTACAACGACACCTCAGAGGCAGAATGTGGCTTGTCCACCAGGACGGAAAATGGAGGCAGGTGTTCCGATGACCTGCGGGGACTCAGTGTTTCCCTCTTCATCATCCGTGGAGATCTGCCCCAACAAACTGGGTAAAAGTCACTGAGTGTATCAGCAAATCTAAATTAAATAAGGCACCTAGGGAAGCTAGTTTCTGCCACCCAATATTGTTCAAAGTTTGGGCTCTAGGTCTTAGCAATGTATTTATCACTGTTGACTCTACAGGTGCAACTAATTTTGCCCGTTTTCTTTCTAAATGTGGTCCAGTTTTCTAAAAGGCCATCCTCTACTCCCTCCCCCACCTCCTCCCAATTACATACTGTTCCTCTGTGCTCACTTTCTGAATGCTGAGTTACTGGGTTTTTCAGACCAGTATTCTGGAGGCAGGTGGCCGTGAGGACACTAGTCCTTCTACGACCTGGACAAAATCCCTACACTCTCCAGATAAGCTGAATGCACATCTTCTATATTTGTAAGAATATAAGCCAAGTTTCTACCCTGCATTGATGATATTATTTTTTGCATTCAGATTCCTTGGTTCTGGTATTTTCTAGCTATTGAACTTGGACAAGTTGCTTAAGCTTTCTGAGATTAATTCTCAACTTTCAAATGTAGAAAATAAAAATGAACTCATGGTTGTTTTGAAGTTTACATACAATAGTTTAAAACGCTGTCAAGCATGTACTAGCTGCCAGTACAGTCACTGTTACCACCACCAAGCTATGAGCACAAGGACCGCTGAGGTCTGAGTCCACTTGGTCGGGGCGGCAGCCACAGGCCATGGCTCCCATCCCCACCGGAAGGAGCCTGCAGCCCAGGAAGACCCAGGCAGCCCCAGCTGACCGAGCAGGGAGGGTCCCAGGGCCCAGCTACGCCTGCCCAAGGTGGGGCTACTCTGAAGGGCACCGGGGGCCCAGGGCTTCCCCTTGGATTGACTAAGACTGTCCCACCTACATCTCTGTCTGTGGGCACCCAGTCCAGCCTGCTTCCTCCCCTCCATCTGCCACAGACGTCACTCCCCCGATAAACTTCTCACACCCTCAACCCCATATCATGGTCTGCTTCCCGGAGGACCTGAACGACACAGAGAGAGAGAAGAAAGGGCATCCAACAACCACACGGATCCTGTTTAAGACCTGGCTCCCTGAGGAGCTGGCAGTGTCTCTACCCAAGCTTCCACTGCACTTCACCTGGCGATCACATCCACAGCTAGCTAGGATCCTAAAGCAAGCTGGACCAAATCCAGGACCATCTCCAGCCGGCTCTGGGCCCCTGAATCCCCAATACCTGGTGAGTTTTCAGAGGGCTGGTAACCACATCAGACATCAGCAAGCACGAGAGATTTTCTTATCAAAAACTCCTTACTCATTCTCTACTTTGTTTTATTCTCAAAGCTGTCCTTGGAAGGAGGATTTTTTTCTTTTTTCTTTTTTTTTTTTTTGGCTGCGTTGGGTCTTAGTTGCTGAGCGTGGGCTTTCTCTAGTTCCGGCGATCGGGGGCTACTCTTCGTTGAGGTGCGCGGGCTCTAGGTGCATGGGCTTCGGTAGTTGTGGTTCATGGGCTTAGTTGCTCCACGGCATCTGGGATCTTCCCGGCCCAGGGCTCAAACCCGTGTCCCCTGCAGTGGCAGGCGGATTCTTAAGCACTGCGCTACCAGGGAAGTCCAGAGGATTTTTTTTCTTAACTGAAGAAACTAAGGCAGAGAAAGGTAGCACTTATGGTTCTGCAGTTATGGAGGGCAGAGCCCCGGACTTCAGAGCTGGGCTGTCTGACCTCTAAGCCTGCTACACTGTGGCTCTTCAGATGCTTAATCAAATCTCAGGACAGTGGGAACAAGGCCTTCTCCTTCAGTTAAACCAAAACCAATTTTTGTATTTTTGTTTGTTTGTTTTTTAAATTGTTATTTTATATCAGAGTATCGTTGAGTTACAATGTTGTGTTAGTTTCAGGTGTACAGCAAAGTGATTCAGTTATACATATATATATATATCTTTTCTTTTTCAGATTCTTTTCCCATACAGGTTATTACAGAGTATTGACTAGAGCTCCCTGTGCTGTACAGCAGGCCCTTGTTGCTTATCTATTTTATATATAGTCATGTGTGTATATTAATCCCAAACTCTTAATTTACCCCTCCCCCCACCACCTTCTCAAAACCAATTTGGAAGTGAGCAATTTCCGTACAAGACTATTGCACATTGATCGAGTCACAGACTTGAACCTGTCACTTCAACGACTGCCCGTCCCTAGCGGGGCCACCATGGGCTGCATCACGTGTGGCCTCTGTGGGCATCACACGGCCGCATCGCCTTCTGATCTTGTAAACCTGCAGAGACACCCACCTCCCGGCTGGCACATCCCTCTTCAACGTATCTGCAGAAAAATTCAGGCCCGAATCATCCCACAATTTGACAGACCAATGGAGATGCTCTTTGCTGACGCCTGTGCTGCCCACTGCAGCCCAGTAGACTGTGGTGTGCCCACCAGCTGCCCACTCAGCTGCCCACCCTCAGCTGTTACAGGACGTTCTGCATCCAGCCATCCAGATCTCCAGGACTGGAGCACTGACTGCTGCTCCCCCCAGGCAGCCAGGCCACACGGCAGTCACAAAATTTTCTTGGTTCTTGGAAAATCTGTACTTCCTGAATAACTTGCCAGCTCCACACAGAATCAAGGCTGTGTTTTGTTCTCAGCAGGACCACATCTAAGAAGTCACAGAGCCTTGGGGGTGGGGCAGGGGAGGGTAACAACAGCTCTTCCCAAATGTGTGTTCTGTCTGCATCCGGGGGGCCCTCTTGTCCTCTCTGTGACCGGCGCCCAGAGGAAGCTCAGCCTGGAAAGGAGTCTCCGGAAAGCCAGCCACCCTCGGGGCAATGTAGGCTCTCCAGCGTCTGTGCTGAGCCAGCCTGGACGTGAACTTCCTTGTCATGGTGCCTGAGAATGGAGATAAAACATCGGATGCTTGCCAATGGTTTGTACAGTACGATCGACACCTGTCATGAACAAGGGAGCAGGGGGCTCAGGCAGGTGTGGAGAACCCCTCCTATCAGGGGGCGCAGCTTAGGTGAGAAATCCCAGGGCCCCAGCACGGATGGGCTTGACAGCCAGCAGGATGTTCACATACAGAGGAAACTGAGGGGGCTGTGTGTGTCCCTCGCCTGGATCAAACTAGTGTGAAAGATTAAAGAACATTCACAAGACAAAACTCAAAACTGACATTTCAGCAGAAGTGAGCCATCCGAGGCAGAGGCCCCGAGGAGTTTCCCCACCTCCTATCAATGTAGGAATGGAGTTTAAGCTGGTCGGTTCAAAGCCATAAGGGCAGGCCGACCGGCTGTCTCTGGTAAGGCAGACAGAAACGCCTGATGATGCGTCAGGGACAAGGACACACAATGAGGAGAAAGTGCAGTGCATGAGAGAAAAGGCTGGAATAAAAGTGCCAAAATACTGGGGGGTGGAACTGTGACTGTGTTTCTCCTTTCTAGTTTTTCCAATATTCTTATAACAAGAATCTTTTAATTTTTATTTTTTTAATTGAAGTATAGTTGATTTACTATGTTGTGTTAATTTCTGCTGTACAGCAAAAGTGACTCAGTTATGTATATACATATATATATATTCTTTTTGCTATATTCTTTTCCATTATGGTTGGAGATTGAAAAGGAGTTGAGGTGGGGGAGGGATGGAGTGGGAGGTTAGGGTTGGCAGACGTAAGCTATTATACAGAATAGATAAACAACAAGGTCCTACTGTAGAGCACAGGCAATATTTTAATTTTATGATTCAAAAAGTATTAAAATAAACAGTTGTTAACAGTAGGTTCCGAAGGTAAGTTCTCCCTCAGCACACAGTTCCCATCACCTGTCCCCTACCCCCTGGGGCACAGTGGTCACAGCCACAGTGCAGGATGACCGCCAGCCCTCATTACACATTAAATCCTGACACTCTTGGAGGCCTGGCAGACCTACGCTCAACACAGCCTTTGAGGATAAAGGTCCACGATTAATAAGTCCTAAGGACTTTCCCATCTTTGTCCATTAAGGACATGATGATATTGTTTAAATTATAGCATATTTATGGTTGAAAGCCACGGTTAACTGTTAAAAGTTAATCGTTATTGAGTCAATAAAAGATAACTCCGTCTCCCCAAGAGAGACTAATTAACTTGGGAAATCTCAGCGAGAACAGATCAAAGAGGGAGCATATTTCTCTCTACATGACTTTCCGAGTCCAGCAGAGTGAGTTCTTAAAGGGCAAGGATTTTGTGCGCTCGGCGTCACGTGGGTGGCACAGACGGGTGCCTGAGAAATTCTTTTCTTGTTGGAGAGAACAACCAACAAACCCTCATGGCGTAAGTTCACTTTAGCTAACTTCATCATTTTCTCTATTTTGTACTATTTGAATCTTCTCCCTTTTCCTTTTTTTTTTCCTTTTTTTCCTTTAACTTTTCACAAGTTTTGATTAGTGAAGATTAACTCACTGACCAGCTCATGCCTCAGAAAGTGAGAGATTTTCTGTCTTCCTGGGAAAACTTGTATTTCCCCAGGACTCAGCCTGCTGTGCTCGTAAGAAGCACAGCTGCCTCTTCCCTCCAAGTCTCTGTGCAGAAGGCCTCTGCCCACCAGCACCTGGCCTGCTGATCCCAACAGTCTTAAGACATCATTTTCTGTACTTGGAGTTTGGTGACAATTAATGATTTCTTGACACTGATTTTCCTTAAGATGACAACTCTTAAGCCTATGGAGATCAAGGCTGAAAAGGAGTGTGATTATCTTAAAATTATACAGAAAAGGGACAATGGAGATTCCATAGCTTCAGTTCCTGGGGAAGTTGAAGAAATGAAAGCTCAGAGAAATTAAACATCAAGAGCTGGTCAGCGACCAAGGCAGGACGAGGCCCCAGGAAGCCTGGTCACACTGGGCATTGCTCCAACCCCCAACCCCGGCCCTGGCTCTGTGCCCTGCAGCCCCTCCAATGGCACTGCCACAGCCCCTCCCCCAGGGCTTCGCTCTCCTTTTAACCCCAAATGGGGGCATATTATGAACTGCTCACGAGGGAAAAGCAAACTAATGTCTCAGAAGTGTGGACAGGGCATGGCAGGAGAATAACGATAGACAGTCAGATCAGAGGGTCCCACACAGGACCGCAGGCACAACCACTGATGACGGCACTGTGGGGAGGGAGGGAGGGGAGCAGCTCACCCGGAAGCCAGCCCTGCTGCCCTGGGACAGGGGACAGGGTGGTCTCAGTTCTGTCTGGAATCTACTACTGTCAATCATGCTCATCATGGTGATAGGTTCTTCTTGTTGGTGTTATTGCCCGGGGTCTTAGTTGCGGCAGGCGGGCTCCTTCGTTGTGGCATGTGAACTCTTACTTGTGGCGTGCATGTGGGATCTAGTTCCCTGACCAGGGATCGAACCTGGGCCCCCTGCATTGGGAGCAAAGAATCTTATCCACTGTGCCACCAGGGAAGTCCCCCCATAGAGATAGTCTTAATATGAGGTTTTTAAAGGGCTTCATTTACCCTGTGCTCTACATTATTCTACTTGTCCCAATGCAGCTGAAATCTGTCACTTTGGCTGGAAAAGGGGGCAGATGGAAACAGTGGAAACATCCACACTCTCTCTCATCCAGCTGTCTGCACACTCGGCCAGGGGCCAATGTTCACCCATTTTAAGCAGGTGTTCTCCCCCCAGAGGAGGAAGATTCAGTGTAGAGTTAAGGCAACATACTGTGTCACCCATTTGAATTGAGCCCAATGAAAACAACATGGGTGACAAGTACACCTTTTATCAGCAGAAGTCCTAGCTGCCGGACCAGCTGGATTCTCCACCACACTTCACCCAGGATAGACATGAGTGATGGGCTGTACCAGCCCTGGCAGCCTCAGAGCCTCCTTTTCCCACATCAGTCCACCCGGTGGGCCCCAAGGAAACCCCCTCCCGGTGGTCTTGTACTTGTGCAACCTCTGCCCCTCCCACCTGCATTGTCTCTGGACTTGGCCTTGGGACTTGCTTGGACCCATGGACATTAACAAGCACAGTACAAACAAGCTTGATAAACCCTTGCACACTCATTTGTGGAAGTCAGTCTCCACACTGCAAAGTAACTCGGGCTGGAAGATGGGAGGGCACAGAGAGACCCGGGGGTTATTTAGACCATCTCCCCGGGGGAGGTCACAACTGCACGTGACCCCAGCAGAACTGCCCAGCTGTGCCCAGTCAACCCACTGGATCCCAAGAACAAATAAGCAGCTATTGTTTGAAGCCCCTAAGCCAAGTGAGGGGGTAGCTTGTTATACAGAAATAGATCCTTGAATTAGTACATCCCTACTGGGGTTTTTAAAGGCCCCTCTATATCTTCTATACAAGGGCAGAAAGGGAAAAAGGAAACTCAGGCTTAAAATACCCTTGCTGAGTAACGGTTCTACCACTAACTCATGCAGTCCCTTCCTTAGAAAATTAGTCTTTTTGTTTCTTTCTCTAAAAATAGTAGCAACCAGAACACTCCACTGTTGGTGGGAGTGTAAATTGGTGCAGCCACTATGGAGAACAGTATGGAGGTTCCTTAAAAAACTAAAAAATAGAACTACCATATGATCCAGCAATCCCACTCCTGAGCATATATCCAGAGAAAACCATAATTTGAAAAAATACATGCACCCCAATGTTCATTGCAGCACTATTTACAATAATAGCCAGGACATGGAAGCAACCTAAATGTCCATCAACAGAGGAATGGGTAAAGAAGATGTGGTGCATATATACAATGGAATACTGCCATTTGCAGCAACATGGATGGACCCAGAGACTGTCATACTGAGTGAAGTAAGTCAGACAGAGAAAGACAAATATCATGATATTGCTTATATGTGGAATCTAAAAAAATGGTACAAATGAACCTATTTACAAAACAGAAATAGAGTCACAGATGTAGAAAACAAACTGATGGTTACCAAGGGAGAAGTGGGGGAGGGATAAATTGGGAGATTGGAATTGACATATATACACTATTGTATATAAAATGGATAACAAATAAGGACCTACTGTACAGCATAGGGAACTCTACTCAATACTCTGTAATGACCTATATGGGAAAAGAACTTAAAAAAGACTGGATACATACATATGTATAACTGAATCACTTTGCTGTACAGCAGAAACTAACACAACATTTTAAATCAACTATACTCCAATAATTATTTTTTTAATAAAAAAATAATATAAAAATAATAGCAACCAATCTAATGCGTGACTATCATGGGTGGTGTGAAGTTAGGAGAGACATTGTATGTATGCATTCATTTATATCATAGCTTGATCAAGAGAAGATGTAGACAGGTTACAGAAATAAGTAAAACATTCTTCATGCTCAGGAAATGAATGTGCTTCATAAATTTCAGATATTATGATATTTCCGAAACATTTTCTCCTCTTATCAAACCTCTCTGTTCCCTGGTCTCCTGTATCAACATTTTACAAGAAAAAATTCAATTATTTCACCTAAATGGTTGTTTAGCTAATCAGTAATTGACCCCCTTCTACTCTTTCCATTTGAAATAGACACACTTGCCGTGCAGCAGCACCGATGAACTGGGGGGAGCGAAGGTGAGGTGCTGCAGATGAGGGCCTGGCTCCTGCTGACACGGAGACTATCTAACCTGGGTGAGGACCAGTCTTAACGATCACGGGAGGTTGTCCCAAAGGCAGTCCCGCCTCACCCATCCTCCTCCCTCAGATCCTGAAATAAAGTGACAAAGGAGGTAAATTGTGTTGATCAAATAAATGCTTTGAAAACCCACTTATCAGTGGCCGGGTCTGGTTTCCATCACTAATGAGTAATACAAGCCCGTGTACAGCCCTCCTGCCTCTGTGGTCTGGCCTGAGATTTCATCCAGAATGAAAAGCAGGAAACCAGGAAGACAGGGAGAGGGAAGGGATGGGGGCTGGAGAGAGGATCGGAGTGGAGGGGGCAGTCTGGGGGTTCTGAGTGATTGTGTGTGTGTGTGATTTTTACCAGTTAAACCTCTGATGAATAAATCCAAGCCAAACTGTTTCCGTTGTCATTGTTATGGTTGGTGACATTTTAGACAGCAGAGTTCTAAATTCCTAACAAGTGCCTCTCTGGATATTTGAGTCAACTGGAACCCGGGCCCAGCCAGCAGAGTCTGGTGAAGTCTAAATCAAATAGCATCAGGCTTCCTGATTTCCGTGGTAGGACATCAGGTGTGACATTAGCTTCCAAAGCACCACAGTCTCCTTCCGACAGCCAGGTACGATATTGGTTCTCGCCTTAAAGTTAAAACCTGAACCGACCGTTACCCAGCACACAGCAAAGTGTGACTGATGCACATGCTACTAGGACACTCATGTGCTGAGGGGTCCACGCGAGCATCTAAGTTCTCTTTGTGCCAGAAGTTTAAAGGCTCCGAAGCAGCAGGACAAGAAGAATACATGCCCTCGGGGATGCTTTCCGTAGCGACACCACCAGCTGCTAAATGAATGTTACACGTCCAACTGTTTGATTGAGAGGAAATGCTAGAAACGGCCCTGTGGAGAATGTTCCTGCACCTTCTGTAAAACCAGGCAAAGATGTAAAATATTTACATCAGCATTTTTAGTACGTTTTCTCCCCAATTCAGGTCAGAAGTCACTCTACTAGGGTCTTGGGAAGGGAAACTTGGCAGTTGGCATGATGGGTACAGTTCCCCACTTTGGAGACCTCCCTGAGATGCCAGGTCACAGTAAAGCTGCTTGTGGTGTCCTGAAGAATAAGGGGAGACGTTTAATGATATCAAGAAAGGACAAGATTTCATCCATTTCCCAATAGAGATGCTTTTGTCAATGGGACCAGAAATATTCACAGTCAATGACTGCTCCCCCCAGCAGCTCTCACCCCACTGGGGAGAACCTGGCATGTCTATCCCTGGTCAGCCAGTGAAGCCAAGGAGGGTGCTGCCCACATTGCCCATCTCTGACCAAGACTGCGACCGAAACTGCCCGGAACCCTCTCCACGTGGCTGTGAGTTCAAGCAGGTGGTCCCCGAGCTCTGCTGGCCTTGGAGCTGGTCTCTCTGCTTAGTTTCACTTTGTGTTCACCTAATAATTCACTTCTGCGTGAAGGCCCTGCCCTTCACATCCTTGGGGACCATCTTCACCTTGGCCTTCAACTATCAGTGACAGGAGATCATAGCGTCCCTAACACCTGAACACACACACACACACACACACACACACACACACACACACACACACACGACTGTCCTTTATTGGGTTTTGGTTTTGTCTTACTCATTTTTTTTTTTTTTTGAGGTACACAGGCCTCTCACCGCTGTGGCCTCTCCCATTGTGGAGCACAGGCTCCGGACGCGCAGGCTCAGCGGCCATGGCTCACGGGCCCAGCCGCTCCGCGGCATGTGGGATCTTCCCGGACCGGGGCACGAACCCATGTCCCCTGCATTAGCAGGCGGACTCTCAACCACTGCGCCACCAGGGAAGCCCTGGTTTTGTCTTACTCTTGTGACTGCGTTCAGCAGAAGGAAAGCAGTTGTTGTCCGTGTGCAAATGAGCAGAGAGAAGAAGGCAAAGGAGGAAGAAGAGCCGTGTGGCCAGTGTCCTGGGCCCTCTCCTGAGTAGTAAAAGCAGGTGAAGGGCACCCTCTCTGGAGTTAGGGGGCAGAGAAGGCTGGAACAAGCTGTAGTTACTGTTTTTTAGAAAAAGTGTGCTCTCTTTGCCATGAGAGAGTAGAAGCAAGCTTTCAGGGGGCATCAGAATACTCATCAGAGAACGTGGCATTAATCCTGAGACCAAGGAGGGGCTGGTTGTGCAGACACGTGCGAGGGGGCTTCCACACCCTGGGACTGAAGTGCACCAGAGTCCAGGCAGAGGAGAGTGCAGGGCTCATCCAGGGGCCCCAGGATGTGTCCTGTGCAGGGGCAGGACACACAAAGTGGACAGGAGGTGAGATCCAGAGCAGGAGAATCTTTGCAAACCTGTGGTTCCCCACCTGAGGGCCACAAAGCCCGGAGAAGCTACGGCGTTAATGATGGGATGGGAGGACCCACAGGTACATGGAGCCTTGCATGCAGAATAACGTTGCACACATATGAACTGCTTTGCAATTACATATCGATGCTTCTGTGATTAACTTAGTATCAGCTAAAAGTATTACCAGACATAAAATCAAATGAAAATCATTTTTGAATTCACAGAGGCTTTGAAAAGTATAATGACATGGGCTTTTTATCATTTTGGTAGAAATAGTAAAAGTACAACTATTATCGTGTGCGGTCTGCAAAATTTGGAGGCATGATAAAACGTTTGGAGATCAGTGCTATAGGCAATGGAGAACCACCGAACATTTCTTAGAAGTGACGCGTCATGAAAAGATTTGCTTATTTAAAAAAGGGGGAAAAAGGACTTCGCTGGTGGCACAGTGGTTAAGAATCTGCCTGCCAATGCAGGGGACATGGGTTCGAGCCCTGGTCCGGGAAGATCCCACATGCCGCAGAGCAACTAAGCCCGTGCACCACAACTACTGAACCTGTGCTCTAGAGTGCGCGAGCCACAACTACTAAGCCTGTGTGCCACAACTACTGAAGCCCGTGCACCACAACTACTGAGCATGTGCTCTAGAGCCTGCAAGTCACAACTACTGAGCTCGCATGCCACAACTACTGAGCCCACGTGCCACAGCTACTGAAGCCCGCGGTGCCTAGAGCCCATGCTCCACAAGAGAAGCCACTGCAATGAGAAGCCCGCGCACCACAACGAAGTGTAGCCCCCACTCGCTGCAACTAGAGAAATCCTTCGTTGCGCACAGCAACGAGGACCCAACGCAGCCAAAAATAAAAATCAAATAAATAAATAAATTTTTTTAAAAAGGGAGGGGGGGAATCCTGCTGGCCTGCGGGTGCCATGGAGAGAGGCCGGACAAGCCAGGCTGGAGGAGGAGACAGGACCCTTGCGGCAGAAACGGGAGGACGATGAGGATGACGCCCAACAGATAGGACCTGGTAGCCAATCAGATGTGAACGTGCAGGAAAGGGAGTCTGGGCTGATGACGGATTTCTAGTCTGGACAGTGGGCGTCCATGGCGGTGGATTGTGAGCGCAGGGGCACACCAAGGAGGGGTGTTGGGGAGCTGTGAGCCGACCTCCGGGAGATGAGTGTGGTCAGCAGAATGGCCTCCAGAGATGTCCACCCCCTAAGCCTTGGCTCCTGTGACCACGTGGATTACACAGCAAAGGGGGTTTAAGGATGCAGATGGAATTGGTATCTCCCATCCCCTGACCCTGAGATGAGATCACCCTGGACCCTCTGGGTCAGCCTGATACCAAAATAAGGGCCCTGAGATGTGGAAGAGGAGGTAGGAGGGTCAGTGTCAACGGGATTCCACTGGAGGAAGACTTAATAGCCCATCACTGCTTCGAAGGTGGAGGAAGCCCCCAAGCCAAGGAGAGCCCAGAGCTGCGAGAGGCGAGAGGATGGGTCCCCAGGGCCTCCACAGAGGAACTCGGCCCCAGCCACACCTTGACTTCAGCCTGGGAGACCCGTTTCAGAATTTCACCTCCAGAACCGTAGTGAGAAATCTGTGTCATTCTAAGGCACTAAGTTTACAGTCTTTTGCTATAGCAGTGACAGGAAACTAACACAGCAAGTTAGCTCTGAAGTGCATGTGGGACATTAGGAGGGACGGAGCAGAGATGCTGCCCAGAAATGTGTCTCCTTTTAGGGATGAGCGTCGACCCCACCCACACGCCTCTGTCATGCGCAGACCCTGGTTTTACTGTTAGGGGTGGGTGCTGCCTGGGGTGACAGGGGACATTGCAATTGGTGACTCTGATAAACAGGGGTTCTAAAAATGGCTCCAGTTCACAAAAGCGAGAGTGCACTCGGCTGAGCAAGGCCTCCCCGTGTGAAGTAGGTGGAGGGAGGCCCAGCCCTGGCAGGAATGCAGGGCCCCGGGCCCACCACTCACCTGCAGCCTCACCCAACGCCCAACACTCCAGGCCGCCTCAGTGCTCGGTCTCGGTCTTCCCATCTTCCAGCCAGAGGTGAGGAGTTGGCACGTGCACCCCTCACCCCCTTGGCCCGTGCCATGCCTGGCATAATTGAAGGATTTCTCCCTTCTATAAAAACGAGTGGAAACTGAAAAATGAATGTGCTATTAAGCATAAAAGGTGTAAGCCTCATCAAATTTAACAAAGATGAAGATGAAAGCCTTCAGGGGCCAGTTGTAAGTTGATCAACTGGGCGCCCTGCCAGGAAGACGTTACCAAGAAGTCCGGTCAGAGTGGACGTTTCCTGAGGCTTACAGGACACCAGCACTTCATACTCATAACTCCGTGGGCCCACTGGGGCAGGTGCCATGCTTATCCCCTTTGCAGATTCCAAAGTTTAGCCACAGAGAGGTTAAGCTGCTTAAGGAAACACAACCAGTAAGCGGCAGAGCCAGGATTCAGGCCCAAACAGCCTGCCTGCTGGGCTCAGCCCTCCCCGCCTCCCCCAGCCCATTGCCTCTCCCTAATGTCATAGCTTCCTCCTAACCTCTCCCCTCCCCCTCCCCTCTCCCCCTCCCCTCCCTGACACCCCACCCCCGCTGCACTCCTTCTGTCCTGTCCACACCCACACCGGCCTCCAGCACATGCCAGACATTCCTCTGCCCCAGGGTCTTTGCACCTGCTATTCCTTTTAGAAAACTTTTCTCCCCTCATCTCCTTTCAGGTCATGTGAACATCTCTGTAAAGACGCCCCGAACTCCTCTAAAGGGACTGGGAGCTCTGTCCTTGTACCCCGGGGAAGGCCTGACCCAGATAAAGGAGGTGGGACTGGGCCCGGGTGAGGAGAAACTTCCAGGTGCCTCTGGGCAAGGGTCAGGCTGCTCTCGGAGGCCAGTGGGGGCCAGGAGGCTGGCTGGCTGGCTTTCGGCACTCCAGGGCACACACAGCTGGGCAGTGGTTCGAGTTGCTCTGTGCCCAGTTTTCCAGTCCATTGTGGTTCACTGGTCAGTGGATACAAAAGAGTCGTAGCCTTGACATGGGAGGTGATGTGGGGAAGGAAGGAGACACGCCTGTCCTTCGCTAGAGGACCAGGAAGGCTGTCCACCCCCTGCAGACAGAGAACCCTGCTGGCCTTCACTGTGAAGCTGGTGGAGCCCAGGTTCCTCCCATGGTCACTGCAGACATTTACCCCATGTGTGCACCTGTGCTCTCACCCAGGACACCAACGGCCCAGTGAGAAGGGCAGCCCTGTCTCCACAGGAGGAAACCCAGGTGTATCTGTGACCTCAGCGTCACCCCATGCTCAGTGCTGCTCTGGGCCTGGACATGGGCTCCTAGAACAGACAGGGAGGTCAGCACACAGCCCATCACAGACACAGACCCAGAGGGTGCTCATCTCAGACGGAACCCGGAATTCTCAAACCCCACCCTGAACAGATGCATTCCCACCACACCTCAGGGGCCTGCTTCTCCACACCCCTGAACTTCTCTTCACTCCCAAAGAAATTCTTTGGTAGAAAACGCAGGTGCCGTTAGAGCCACAGGTCAGAATTTATCTCCTACCACCTCCTGGAGAGCATCTTCAAGGAGAGCATTCTGCTCAACATCATTTACGCTTAAAAACAGAAAAGTATGGGAACTTCCCCGGTGGTCCAGTGGTTAAGACTCTGCGCTTCCATTGGAGGGGGTGTGGGTTTGATCCCTGGTTGGGGAACTAAGATCCCGCGTGCCACATGATGGAAAAACAGAAAAGTATGACTTGGTAAGGCACCAGGTAACCTGCCTCAGGGCCTTTGCACCTGCTGTTCCTTTTAGAAAACTGGGGAGAAGACCTGCCCTCCTCTGGGCTTGTGTAAGAGCTGGGTGGTTTCTCATAAGTGTGTCAAGCACAGAGATCAACATTACAAAAGGTTCATTTCTACACACATGGTGAAAAGAGATTACAGTTGAAGAGGACCCTGTATTGTTAAGTTATGACTGACCTACACCGCAGGACTTACGCTAGGGTATTTCCCAAAGCACAACTCTGATAAAACGTCCTCCTCGATACCAAGCTGTAAGTTTAACAACGTCTGAGCTTTGAAGTGAATCAAATTTATATTTAACTCAAGCACATACTTTTAAAAACTTTTCTGCCCAAATCTTTATTTTCCCCAAGAAGTAAAAATGGAGGAAAACCTCGAGTACAATTGTGCATTTACTCTTCTATAAATTTGGCAACATATTAAAACCTGTTGCATTTCAGTGTCAACCTTCTAGATTTTTAGCACTAATAGTACCGGCTGCATCAAGCAGGGCTGAAAATGAAACACGAGTAAAGCTCTGGAACTGGACCACAGAGGTGTTCCTCACCAACCACTGGCCCTAAAGGCAGAGGGTGGCAAAGGTTCCCCCCTCCACCGGGGGACCAAGAAGAGCCCCATATGCTGTCACAGGCATAACATTTCTTTCAAGTTTTGTGTTCAGTCTTAAAAATTAACTTGCATTTTACTCCATGACATTTGCTTTACTATAAAAATACTGTTTGAAATCACTTGCCAGTCAAATAACCCTTCCTCACCCGCTCCACACCAGGGCAGGCAGAGCCCTGTCTGGGAAGCTCACGGGTAGGTGAGCCAGGCACCAAGCTTCGAACACATTTCATTAGGTCCGTTTGGGGCATTTCCACAAATGAAGTAATTTTATTCACTCAGGATGTAACTAAACGCTTCAGGAAGCAATGATATCAATTTCAATGTATTGAAAAATAAATAGTAAACAGCATGTTTTTCAGTTTTTAAACAAGGAAATTAGTTAATTTTATTTACTAATAGAAATAAAAGCCTCTAACCTAAAGTATAGCCCGATCATTTACTTTCTCTAAAAAGAAACACAAATTGGATTTTTTTTTTTAACATAAAAAGGACAAGACCCACAGAAAGATAAACTCTTCTACCCGCTGGCGCTACAGGGATTTCCCCAGTTACTGACTGATTTTGGTAGGTGTGCATCACCACTGCAAGCCTGACGTCACAATCTGATGCATTCAGCTACTTCTCGGCATCTCAGAAGCAGCCCCATCCCAGAGTAAAACTGCTCTCTGGCACTTTTGGCACTTTTCCCCTCCAGAACATGAAGCCCTAAAAACCGCCACCTGGAAGAACACAAACATGTCACAAATCTGTGGTTTTCTGACTGTTCCACAGTGAGGAGACAGTTGAGAAAGGGTGCTGTGGTCCCTGCCACCACCAATCCCACACGAGGCGCTGTGTCTATCACCAGCTCCCTGAAAGGCATGTGTGGATTTCACTGGCTGTTTTAATAGGTTTCAAGAGACATTCACATTAAAATAGGTTCTAAGAGATGCTCATGTTTTGTTTTAACATGGGCTCCAAAATGTGTGAAGATATACCTAGAACCACATCTCAAGGCATCATCAAAAAGAGATCTGTTCCAAAAAGTGTTAAAAGAGGAAGCCAGGCTTCCCTCACAGCTGTTTCTGGGGCCACATTTTTTCCATTAACTGTTTAAAAGTCTGAATCAGGAGCAAGAATGGCCACGTATACATCCGTGTTCGCGTGCGTACACAAAGAAGTACCTTCACGCTGACTTAAGGAAAAAAAGGACACTTTGTGTCCCCCAAACATCTGCCTGCTACAGGCCTTGCAAGAGGGTTCACGACCCCTGCAGATGGGGCCAGGGAAGCCTAGAAGGTTAGAAACAACCCCGACAAGTCTCCTGAGTGCTGCCATCACAGAGGTTCATGTGTATGACAGCAAATACCATGCTCTGATCTCAACGTGAATCACTCCCTAAAGAAAACAGAGCTATCGCTTGCTACACTCCTCATGGCATTTTGGCTGTTGATACGGTCTCAGGATGAAAAACTCCCATCAACAACTTTTCCTTTTTGGTCTACACAGCACCATAGTTAGTGGCATGTTTTTTTGTTGGTTGCTTTTAAATCTTAAGCAACCAGGTATAAGAATACAACCAAAGTGACAGATTTGAGGTTTCATAGGCAGAGGTCTCTCTCTTTTTTTTCTCAGATTTTTGCTCCTTAAAAAAAGGGGAGGGGGCTTCCCTGGTGGCGCAGTGGTTGAGAGTCCGCCTGCCAATGCAGGGAACATGGGTTCGTGCCCCGGTCTGGGAGGATCCCACATGCCGCAGAGCGGCTGGGCCCGTGAGCCATGGCCGCTGAGCCTGCGCGTCCGGAGTCTGTGCTCCGCAACGGGAGAGGCCACAACAGTGAGAGGCCCATGTACCGCAAAAAAAAAAAAGGGGGGGGGCGGAATAGTGTGAGGTTTCAAAGCTAAGAGTTACTCTGACCATAGCTGGCCCTCAATCAAGGGACGGCTAACCATGCCATTTCCTCTTTGTTCTTCTGTGCATTATCTCATGGCAAAATTTCACTCTGGATGCCCAGATCTGAGGTGCCTTTTCATATTAGATATAAATTAATCCAAAGGTCTAGAGCTCTAAATTTCCAGAGTCATGACAAATGCTTAACTTACTTCAAAAATCTCTTGCATAAGTATCTCATCCCTCAGCTCAAACAAACGAGAAAGTCAAAGGCAAGAAAGGATACATACATTGGAGCACCTCCTATAATCCATATACATACGCATTCTCTATACAGGTTCTACATGGTCAAAGGAGTTGTTTCAGCTAATATAGCCTCTAGTGTGGAGTTCGTCGGAACACAGCCCGTCGGGGCCCCACCAGCATCATACGAAACAGCAGTACTTCTTCCACCACGACTTGGACAGGGTCTTCATCTTGTCCGGAGTCCTGCTCTTGGACTTCTTGGGCTGCTGCTGAGAGTCCGAGTACTGGATTCCGGCGACGATGGCTGCATCAAAGACCTCTTTGAGGTTCTTCTGAGTCAAGGCCGAGCACTCAATGTAGGAGGCGGCTTTGATCTCCTCAGCACACAACCTGGCCGCCTCCTCGGGCACGGGTTTCTCTTTGCATTTGTCCAGCTCAATGAGGACTTTGACGTCTTCTCTGAGATCCGACTGCGTCCCCACGAGGATGATGGGGGCTTTGGGACAGTGGCACCGAATCTCCGGCACCCATTTCTCACTGACGTTCTGGAAGGAGGAGGGGCCCACGACACTGAAGCACAGGAGGAAGATGTCGGCACTGGTGTAGCACAGAGGCCGGAGCTTGTCAAACTCATCCTGCAAGCAAGCCAAGCACCCAAACGTTATCTTTTACATCAGTTCTCATCAGCACAAAGACTGTTTGAACTGTTTTCTGGAAAGGGTCTGGCAGGTAACAGAAAGCCCATGAGGGATGGAAGGAAGGGCCAGAGTCCTCGAAAGGCCCCTGCTGCCAAGTGGGGCAATGCTCCCAGCCCCTGGAAACCTGCCCGATGTGCGCTCAACATTTTCCTTGATGCTCTAGACCTACTTGCAATTTACCACAGAAAAGGTCCTTAAATTAGATGGATTTTCAAAATAAAATTTACTCCCTCTAGGCTTCAGCGCAGAGTAACTCAGACCCACTCCTTCAACTCTGGTACTTAGTCAGGCTCTTAAAACGTACACGGTACCCACGCTGATCCTCAGGGCTCCACCCTGACTCCAGGGAACCCCAGTCTGTGAACACAGCGCCTCTGTAAGGACCCATCCCTGCCCATCCTCACGGCAGCGATGAGCCATGCCTGTTCCATCCCATCTGTGCTGTGCACACCCAGGGCACATTCAGGGCACACGTGGTGCAGAATCATGGGAATCAGACACAGGTCTGGAGTTGAGGACCTGGACTTGGCCACTCTTTTTAGGGACCCGGAGAATGTGTGCCTCTCAATGTCACATACAACAGTGGTGAATACAGTCTCACACTTGCTGGATATAACACTTTCTTCTCGATTTATCTTTTTCTCCCTCCCTCCTTTTCTCTTACTTTCCCTCCCCTTCTTTTCTCTCCATGAATCCCAGAGGCCTCCATGCGTGATGCTTTGGGAGGATAAAGAACCAGAGAAAGGGTGTACCCACCCAACTTCTGAGGGATAGAGAACTGGATGGAACAAGTTAGAGCTGATTATATAAACCAACCACCCACCACGCTGCTGAAGGCCGTGCCGCACCCACTCACTAACAGAGATGCGTGTGGGACTCCAGGCACCATGCATCAGACACCAGATGCCAGGGGATTTGGCTGGGGACAGACAGACATAGCCTCAGCCCTTGTAGGGACATCTGTCTCCAAATCAGTGTTTCTTTATATCAAACACCCTAGAGTCCCCTGCAGCACCATATTTAGCTAACTGAAAGCTTTCACTTATCTCTCTTCTAGGAAAATATTTACATCATCTCATTTCTATTTGAAATTTCTATATGTGGGTGCCAACCATCCTCAGGTGTAAGGTGACAAATAGATTCCCAGCAGCAAGGAAAAGGTAAACATCACCCAAGTTTCTGCCGCTCAGTTGACACATATGATTATTTACAAACTATTATTTACGTGCATGTTATGTTGCATCTGTGGCCTTTTTCTAGGGATAAGGGAAGCTTGGATCTTTTTATTTGAGTTAACTTTCCTCATCTGAGGCTCCGTATTTCAGTTTGTGGGGCAACAACCAAGTAACAATATTAAAGTCAACCAATATTAAAGTCCTTCCTCAGCAAGGAATATGGCATCTCTCCGTGTCACTGCCACTTCTCCGACTTCTATTTGCAAAAGTTAAAAAGAAAGAAAGAAGAAAAAAAGACTTGGATTTTTTAGTGCCAACTTTGTGCTGAAAGAAGAAACACAGAAACCCATCCAGGTGGCCCACAGCCCAGCCACGAGGATCTTTTAATGAAACATTCCCTCTGTTCTCAGAGGCCTGCAAGGAAGAAGCACAGGACGGAGGCGTTGCCCGCGCTGCTGGCAGTCATCGCACCTGCTGGGCCCTGGATCTGGGGTTGCGTTACCAATAAAAAGAAAGGTGAGCACAGGCCCAGGCCTTGTGACCGGGCTTTGGCAATCTGGCTCCCAGACCTCTGGAGGTTCTGGCTGAGGGACTCGGGAAGCAAGGCAGAAAGTAAACCCTGCTGACCAGAAATCTTAGCTATCTGCTGAAATAAATGCAGCACACATACATGTGATAAGGCCAACTGTAATGGACCCTCAAGGAAACATGTTCTGAGGCCCAGAGATGTGCCTGGGATTCAGGGCAGGGCTGGGTGGGATTGACAGGCCGCTGGACAGCAGTGCTGATCAAGCTGCAGTCGGATTTCTTTTTTTTTTTAAGTATAAAGATTTTCCCAAGTGCCTCATGGTTCAGAAGGCTGAAGAGTTTTCACCTGCTATTGGTCACTCTATTTCAGTCTGGTCAATTTCACCTGGCGTGAAATTGATCACAGTGAAACTTCCACAGCATTAAAAACTCCTTTTAACATCTTACATGCTCACTGAGCCCCCAACAAGAAAACCCCAAGGCACAAGAAGCGATTTCTAGTTATTTATCCAGCTCTCAGCTGCTATGTGAAACCTGCGTTTGGTCCCTAGGCGATGGCTACCGGTGCTCACATTCTCTGGGACTTAGCAAAGGAGGTCGCTCGGGTCGCTGTGTCCTCAGGAAGCTACCATGACAACTGCCTGTGGGGGTGGGCGCAGTGCCACGGGCTGGGACAACACGAAGGAATTATGGCACGTGTCAAATCAAGTCCCTTAAAAGGTAATTTATCAGATCTGGAGTAGGGAGGGTAGGAAAGGACTGCCACCTTGCCCAGCTTTGCTTATGGTCAAAGCAAATACTGATACTTGGGGAGAGGGAAAAAACTGACTTTATCTCACCAGCTGTGTATTTTTCACAAATAGTTTTTGAAGCTGGTTTTCTACAAATCTGTAGATGGTTGGCCTCATTCCTTACACAGTAGACATACTTACTAATCAGGTAAGAAATACTGTGAATCTCAACAAAAAAAACTGCTGGGAGGGCTTCCCTGGTGGCACAGTAGTTAAGAATCCGCCTGCTAATGCAGGGGTCCTGGGTTCGAGCCCTGGTCCGGGAAGATCCGGCATGCCACAGAGCAACTAGGCCCGTGCACCACAGCTACTGAGCCTGTGCTCTAGAGTCCACGAGCCACAACTACTGAGCCCGTGAACCACAACTACTGAGCCTGTGCTCTAGAGCCCATGAGCCACAACTACTGAGCCCACGTGCCTAAAGCCCGTGCTCTGCAACAAGAGAAGCCACCGCCATGAGAAGCCCGCACACCGCAACGGAGAGTAGCCCCTGCTCGCCGCAACTGGAGAAAGCCTGCGCCCAGGAACAAAGACCCAACACAGCCAAAAATAAATAAATAAATAAATAAAACAATGGATCTATTAAAAAACAAACAAACAAAAATAACTGCTGGGAGATCAGAAGGATAATTTCCAAATAAACCAAAGCTTACCAACTTGCACCAAAACCTTTTCATTTCCCGAATTATGAACCTTTTTCATGAAAATATGTCTAAAATGATTCTCTTGATGCCTTGACTTTGAAACAGACACTATTAAGGAAAAAATTAAACTCTTTCCTGATAATCAGGATAATCAGGATCATTTCTACATAGTGTTCCTGGTAAAAGACCTATTCCTCTTTCAAAATTGCTCAGAGATTTTCCTCCTGGGTCTACCCATCCTGCCCCTTGAGCTGACTTTGCTGTCCTCCTCCTGTAACCTCACTGGTTTCTTTCACAAGTTCTACTAACAGGTAGACTGTAAGTCTGTTGAGCAGCAAGCCCATGACTTAAGTTTGCATCCTCCAGGACCCAGCACTCCATTCATTCATTCATTCATTCATTTATTTATTTATTTATTATTATTTTTTGGCGGTACGAGGGCCTCTCACTGTTGTGGCCTCTCCCGTTGCAGAGCACAGGCTCCGGACGCGCAGGCTCAGCAGCCACGGCTCACGGGCCCAGCAGCTCCGCGGCATGTGGGATCTTCCCGGACTGGGGCACGAACCCGTGTCCCCTGCATCGGCAGGCAGACTCTCAACCACTGCGCCACCAGGGAAGCCCTCCATTTATTTACTGATCCATTCTACAAACCATGAATAAGCCCCACTCTGTGCCAGGCACCGAGCAGGCATGAGGCAGGGAACCCCAGCCCAGGAAGCCATGTCTGCCAGCAGAACCAACACCTGACAGGCGAGCCAGCAGTGGGCAGCTGCCTGCACTGGGCTGCCTGCCCCTCCCTAAAGGGTCCCAGATAAGCACACTCTTTGGTGTCTTGAGTTTTCCTGCCTTCTGTCATTCTCGGGCTGTTCAGCTGCCACATCTTGCTACAGCGGGGAGGCCTCTGTTTATGGAGGCGCTACTCGACCCTCATTTCATTTTAGTTTTTGGCCGTGTGTACGGCATGCAGGATCCTAGTTCCCTGACCAGGGATCGAACCCACGCTCCCCATGTTGGAAGCCCGGAGTCTCAACCACCGGACCTCCAGGGAAGTCCCGACCTTCATTTTAAAGATCAGAAAATCTGACCCGAGGTAGGAAAAACATTCTCACTTTATACAAAGCAATTAAGCTTCCATTATAAATAACAGCAGGGCATCCAGAAAGATTAAATATTAGAAGAGCCTGTGTTCTTTGATTTTTCTTTTCCACAGGCAAGAAAATGCAGACCGGTTGGTTTTTTCTGCTCCCCATAAAGGGGGAACTGGGAAGCCCCAGTGGAAGGGTAAGGACAGAGCAGAAGAGGCTTGGCTATGACGTGTGCCACTGTGGCCACCGCCAAACCAGCGTTCTGCTGGGGATCAAGGCTGCCCAGTCTTGTGTCACATCGAGGTTTGAAAAACAAAGCCCTGACTGAATTTGTTGTCCCTAGTGGGTGAGTAACTGAGAAGCCCTGGTTTGGAGGAGGTTCTTGGGGACACTGGAAAGCCAGCTTCTTCTTTAATGTATATGGTCGTGGGACACCTCAGAAGTGAAGTGGGCACTTTTACCTGCCAACAAGGTACCCCAGCACCTTCTCAAGTGCTGGAGAGACTACATGCTTAGTAACTGTCACTTTGGCAAACTAAAGAGACGGCACCCTGGGCCCTCACAGAGCACGGTGAGAACTCAGTGACGTGAGCACCACTCAGGGGGACCGGGGTCCCTGGAGCTCTTCAGGGACACCCCAAAGGGGACCTCACACCAGGTCTTCCCACCAGCTCCCTGGCTGTCTTGTCCAAGTGCCTGGCCAAGACAGAAATAAATGTTCACGATTCGGAAGGATCAAGTCCTGGCTCATTCATTCCTCCAGCTCAGGACAGCCTGGGCCGCTGTATCTCTGCTTCAAGGGATGGGAGCAACCCCAGCAAGTCCAACCATGCTTAGGAAGGGAAACATTAACACTTACTGACGTGAACTCCATCTTTTTCTTGAGTAAGTTTATTAAGTATTTGGCTTGTTGACCTTTAATAAAATGATCGTAAGCTACGGCCAACTTACTTTGAGAAATGAATACAAAGCAACATTGATAATTTTTAATAAAAACCAGAAAGTAAATAAGATCAGAAATTCCCAGAAGATAAGAACCGCTCTTGACCCTGTTTCCCCTGTCCTGCCCACACAGAGCCAGGCCAAACCCTGTTTTACTGGCACGGAGCTCTGTGTCCCCACCACCACCCTCTGCAAGGGGCCATACATGGGGGTCGGGCTCTAGAATGGCCCAGCTGGGGCGGGGGTGAAAGGCTTTAAAAGGCCCTTTCCTCGCCCAGCACTGAGCAGCGATGTGATACTGACCTGTCCTGCAGTGTCACAGAGCTGGAGTCTCACGGGCCGCCCATCCACGGAAACCACAGCTTAAAAATAAGACCAAAAGGACTGTCAGGGGGGTCTCTTTTAACCTTTTCCAGAAAAATAATAGCTTTAATTTGTATGACCATTCTCACTCCAAACCCTTCAGCTCCTACTCTGGGTCCCCAATGAATTCAAAACTTGCCTAAAACAAAGGGGCCTGTGAGGCATTTTTGCACCCAAACCTGCAGGGCGGGCAATTCGCTCCATGCCCCAGAGAAGGCAGGAGGCCAGAAGCTTTGATGGTACCCAGAAGGGCCTGCACTTTTCTCCCAGCCTCAGAAGATTTATTTTCCTGTCACATTTGTTTCAAAAAACCCAAAAACAACACTGGGGGGTTAAGTGGGAACCAACCTTTCAGCTTTAAGTCAGTGGAAAATCTCACAAATAATTCTGTTTTCCCTTGGGAAACGATCGGTGACTTTGGGGTTTATCATAAAAGTGTGCCTTGTTTTGAGAACACGTGCAAACACAGGCTGCCCGCATTGTCCTGCTTATAAAAGAGGGCACAGCTTATCTCTCCATGTCAGCTCAAAGAGCGGATTAAAAGAGAAAAGGAAAGGAAAGAAAACCATTCCCACCTTTCCACTGGGAAGGGGAGGGGCCTGCATCAGGGCGCTGCTCTGAGGTTTCTATCTGAATGAAGTACTCAATTTTGTCTCAATACAACTTTCTAAATTGTTTATACATGTTTACACTACTGAGTTGGGAGGAGGAAAAAAAAGGAAAAAAACAATATCCTTTAGGTGGGAAACCCAGTAGCACAGCACTGCTTTACCTAGGGTGCCTTCCAGGTGGATGAAAGCAAGTCCTTGCCATCATGACTTTCCAAAAGATCGAGAAGCTTGTGTGTAAGTGTGTGTGTGTGTGTGTGTGTGTGTGTGTGTGCTTTAAAAAAAAAAACACAGAGAAAGTGTTTCACCCTAGCTTCCATGGATTTTAACTTTTTCTTAAATTTCAAAAAGACTTGAAAAATCAAGAGTAAGGACTCCTTTATCTTGGTAGCTACCAAACCAAATGACATAGCACTGTACACATAAGACCTTTAGTAGCTTAAAGAGATACTGAAAAGATACTAAGACTCAGAAACAGAGCCCATGGGGGCGGTGGAAGCGGGGGCAGGGGAGGCGATGGGGCTCGGAGGGAAGAAGCTGTGTTTACTCTCCAGGTTTAATCCAAACCTCGGCCTTCCCTAGTGCTTCTAGTGCCATTTCCACTAAATCCACTCTCTTCCCCCGTCTCCGCGGCTCTTTAAAGTGGAGACGCCCTCGGGAGGGGAGCCACCAACAGGAAAGGACGGACCCTCGGGCCACAGGTAATGGCACCTGCGCGTCACCTTCCGATCGAAACCCGGCAGCAGCGCCAGCAACGTCGACCTGACGCAACTTCTCTACCCAGGAAACTGACCAGGCCACCTGGGCGCAACCTGTTAGACCCCACCGTCTGCCCCTGAATGGCGAGGCGACCGCCGCTCCCCGCGCCCGGGTTAGGGTTCCCGGTCCCCGCGGCCTCGCGCCCCCCGCAGGCCCCCGCCCCCGGCCCCGCTCACCTGAGAAGTTGTCGAAGGCGGTGGGGATGTACTCGGTGGGGTAGCCGTTGGTGGTGTAGCTCACCACCAGGCTGGTCTTGCCCACCGCGCCGTCGCCGACCAGCACGCACTTGACGCCGCGCCCCTCCGCGCCGCCCGCGCGCCCCCGGCTCCCTGGCGCCCCGGGCCCGCGCCCCCCACGCTCCCGGCGGGGCGGCACCGGCGGCGCCTCGCAGCGGCCCGGGAACGCGGGGTCCCCCTGCTGCGGGGGCATCGGCCCGCGCCCGCCGCGGGGGGAGCTGTCCCCGACCCAGGCGCGCGGTGCAGACAAAGGCGGCTGGGCGGCTCGGACTGGACTCGGGCTCGCGCGGCGCCGGCTCCGTTCCGCGGCTGAGGACTGCGGGCCGAGCGGCGCGGGGCCCCGCGCTGTCTCCTCCAGCTTCCCGGCGGCCAGGCGCGCTGGGGGCGGGCGCGGGGAGGAGGCGGGGCGGCCGTTCGTTCCCCGCGCCGGGCCCACAGCGCCCCCGCCTGCGCGCCGCGCTCTGCGTTCGAGCCGGAGCCGGGCGCGCGGGGGGCGGGACCGCGGCCGCGGGCGGGGGACCCAGACAGCCGCCGGGGGGCCCCCGGACGCCCGATTGGGGCGGCGCCGAGGAGCCGGGCCGGCAGAGGGCAGCCCCTCCCGGCGCCGACACTGACGCCACCGCCTAGAGGCCCGCGGCCCCGCCTCCTGCGCCCACGCGGCCGGCGGCCAGGCTCCTCCCGGCCCCGCGCCCTTCGCCCCCTTCTCCACGCGGTCCCGGCCTCCTCGGCCACAGCGCTGCACCCGAGGGGCACAGTGAAATGCCTGGGGGACAGTCGTCGGAAGGAGGCTGAATTAACAGCCAACTTTTAGTTTAAGGTCTAGCCGCTGCCCGTCGTGTGATTTTTCTTCTTCCAAAGTAATGTATTCTATCATTTGGGAGCAAAAGAACGTCAGGTCCTTTGTTAATGCTCGTGTGACTTTCTCTTTGGCGTGCCCTGAACCAGACCAGCAAATGTCTTTATAGCCCCAATTCCTTCATTTGCTTAAATGTAATGTGGTGACGTTAGTATTATGGGCGGGGGTGGGAGGGGGGGAATCCGTTTATCTGTGACTCCCTCCTACATCTAGCCAGCAATCCATCCGGAAAGACAGGGAAGCCTTTCTGGGCCTAGTCCGGACACAAAGGCTCCTCGGGGTTTGCCCTGTGGTGAGAAGAGGCACATACTGTGAACACGAATGGTGATACTAATAATAAAAGTTACAGTAGCTAATAAACATCGATCCTTTCTTACGTGCCAGACACTGGTAAGCACTCTGCATGAGCTAATAATTCCTGTCATCTTATCATTACTTATACCCATCTTATGGGTATTGGATGAGAAAATCTGAGGCACAGAGATATTAGATAAAATGCTGAGGTCCCAGAAGCGAGGAATTGGCAGTGCCAGGATTCAAGTAGTCTGGCTCCAGAGCCTGATTTCTTACCCAGTGTCCTTGAAAGCAAAAATAAGCCAGAGTGATAAACTCAGCCTTGGAAGTGTGGCTGTAGTTGGAATGCAGAGGTGGATTTACCAAGAGGCTGGAGGCTTGAATCCATGGCCCCTCATTTGCAGAGAACCTCTCCAAGGTCCTGGGGGCCCTAGCAGTGTGAACACATGGTTATGTTTTTGTAAATTTTCCAAAATCATATATTTTAACCACCACCAATTATCCCACTATCTCTTTCAACTCTAACTTCTCATACGGAGAAGCTTTGATGTGGCAGTGGACATTCTGAGGATCAAGCCAAAGTAAAGTAAAGTTGGGGAGACATTTCGATTGCGTTTAATGGATACAGAGCCAGGACCAAGGTGAGGGAAGGAAGGAGACAAGGGAGCAAAGTTTAAGGGGCCAAACTTGCACTTGCCTGACCCAAAGAATGAGCCTTGACCCTGATGGGATGTATCTGTGTGCTTTTCAGTTCCCACGTGTAGTTACCTTATTTCTAGCCACCCAGGTGTAGGAATGGCCGCCAGTAACGTACCTACTATGCAGTATACTGCTGGTATCCATCTGAACTTTCCCCAGCACCGGAAGGTTCCAGTAGCAAAGCAGTCACAGAGTTTAGGTATAGCTTCTTGAAGCCAGACGGTAGTTTGTGGCTATTCTTTCCATCATAAAACACATAGTATTGTTAGAGGGGGGTTGGCTCTCTTACCTACACCTGGTCAAAATGGAAGTTCTCTCCCCTCAGGAATATACTCTAACTGCAGGATATACGATTATAAATGCACTATACATTTTTGCAGGAAATCACACGAAATAGAATTGTTGTGAATTCCTGTGTTTGTGAGGACACAAACCTGTCGCAGTACCACAAACAGCAAGTTCACCTGTATGTGAAGTACATTTCCATTCTTCTCTAGAAAACACATTACAAAATTGAAAAAGTAGTCAAAGGGCATGCAGCCAGGGGTATGGGGGAGGTTGTGTTCAAGAGACACAAAGTTTCAGTTATGCAAGATAAATACATTCTGGAGAGCTAATGCACACCCACGTGACTAGAGTTAACAATATTGTATGTTTGTATCTGCTAAGCGTGGATCTTGAGTGTTCTCAAAACACACACACACACACTTGAATATTTCACAATATATACATATATCAAATCATCAAGTTGTACACCTTAAATATGTATAATTTTTCATTGTCAACTAGACCTCAGTAAAGCTGGGGGGAGGGTATGCAGCCAAAAAATGTGGGAAAAATAGTATGATTGAGGTGTATCAAGTGGTTTATTAAATGTTTTCTTGTGGATATTTTTGAAGTTTATGGTGTTTGTCGGCCTTTTAATTTGTGTAGCTTATTGTGATGCATGTCTCATTTTAAATCAATTTTTTGTTTGTTTTTTGCAGTACGCGGGCCTCTCACTGTTGCGGCCTCTCCCGTTGTGGAGCACAGGCTCTGGACGCGCAGGCTCAGCGGCCATGGCTCACAGGTCCAGCCGCTCCGCAGCACGTGGGATCTTCCCGGACCGGGGCTCGAACCTGTGTCCCTTGCATCGGCAGGCGGACTCTCAACCACTGCGCCACCAGGGAAGCCCTCATTTTAAAACCAATATTTTTGTACCTAATTTTCTATCCTTAAATTTTTATCCTTTCTCTTAAAGAAGGCCCCCAAATGTGATCAGCTTCAGGCCCTACAAAATGTGGGTCTCCCCTGACCTCTAGCCATATAGTAGATTTTGTATCCTGTAGCCCCCGGCTTTGCTTCGCTCCCTTTTTTATGTTGAATATTGTCCCACTCCACTCGTTTTGGCCCATCTTTCTAGATCCAATTTAATAAACCCCCTGCAGCCTTATTTAAAAGCCCCAGAACTAACTGCCCACTACGAGAAGACTTTTGTGCAGCCCGTGATATCCAAGTCCAGAGGTAGGGAGATGGCCTGGAACTCAGTGCTAACCAAGGCCGGGGCTGTGGACGCCCCTCCAACTGTACGATCAATCAGTAAATCTTACAATAAATCAGTAAATCATATGATGCGTTCTCTTGTTTGTTTACTGTCTGTCTCCCCGTTCAAGCCCCATGAGGTCAGAGACTTTATTTTGTGCATCCTTATACCCGGCACTTTACATCATGTGGGGAAAGCAGTAGGTTGCTGTTTTCTGTTTTATGCTTTTATAAAATATTTTTAGAATACATGAATCCTGCAGCAATTAACAAGAAAGACCATTTCTTAGTTCTCTGAGGATGCCTTACCCCTCCTGTACTCCCCATTTATATCCACCAGGACGGCATAGTTGGTGCAATGTCTCCTTTGTGTCTTGGGTTTGGTAAATTTGGGAAATGCTGGCATTTACGTGGGCAAAAAGCAATTTTCCACTCTTAAGTTCTGGTGCCTCCATGGCTCTCCAGCCCAGCTGTGAACATTCCCCCACCGCACCTGAGCCCTTACACTGGTGAAAGTATGTCTAATCACTATCATAGCACTTTGTTAAAATAACCTACTGACACTTGCTCTTAATCTCCTAAAAAAAAGCATGACCCTTGCTTCACCAAACTCTTTATCCCCAGCACGTTTTCTAGTATATTTTTTCCCTAAAGTTCTTTTACCTGTTCTACTAGCAAAGAGTATCTAATTTTCAAATGTACTAATTATCATGAATTTATACTTTGGAACTAATATAGTAAAAACCATGCCAATAGACTTTATACTGTGCACCTTTCACTTTTCTATCTTTTGACATATTCAAGAAAGAAGCTAAAATAATTTTCTGATTAATACATTCTTTGCCAGGGTGTAATTTCCATCATCAAATTCAATACAAAGCTTTTTTTTTTCTTTTTTACTATTTATAACATTTCACTATTTACCCATCTTCCATAAATAAATAACAGCAGATAACCAAATCAGAAGTGGTTGGTTTCTGGATCTTTCATGTTAACGGGTCGTGTAGCTATGAGTGTTTGTTCTTTCTTCAAGCCATCACCCTTTATCTTGGACACATTCATCCCTGAAGGAAACTTCCTTTCTTTAGCGGTGCCTTGGTTTTTAAATGTCCTGTAAGAGACCACCAGTTAGAAAATTACTTCTCGGGAATTCTCTGGTGGTCTAGTGGTTGAGAATATTCACTTTCACTGCCAAGGGCCTGGGTTCGATCCCTGGCTGGGGAACTAGGATCTGAGGCTGGGCCTCTGTTCCCCAGAGCATCCTTCTCTGTGTGTTCCAGGTTATGGTTGTCCACTGAGATGAGCTCCCTGGGGATTGGGAAGTAGAGGACCGTCATATGGCTACACATGATGGCGGACAGACTCACAGGGCCTGACACGCATTTACTCTCCTCCTGCTCTGTGCCCCCCTCATCATCTTCACAGCAGCCTGAGTTCACTGGACCCACAGAGGCTGCAGCCCCCACAAAGCACACCTTGCGCTCCCTTTCATGGCCTAGCTGGTGGCCATGTCTGCAGGGCTACCGGGTTTTCTCAAAAGCTTCAACTGGAGCCCTGTATCAGATTCAGCTGGACAGGCTTAGTGACTGTGTCCCTCTTCCCTGCAACTCCCAACCTCGTGAAAGCTTCCCTTCCTTACCCCTGTGCCTTGGAGAGGCTGTTTTCCTAACTGAGCCCTGACCATACCCTTCCTTAGTCCTTTTTTACCACCAGGGATGCCAGCCTAGGAAAAAAAATTGACAAGGAAAATAATGTTGGCATTTTTCACTAGAGAAGATGGGAGAATCATATAAATGTCACCAGACCACCAGCTGGCCCACCAGTGGGTCCTTGTCAGTAATTGCAGACCTCAGACTCTCCCATCAGCTAGCATTATGGTGAGGGGTCACGGACATTATCCAACATGTTGAAATTGGGGCCCTGTCTACAGATGTCCTTTTGTCTCTTGCCTGTTGGTAACTAGAATGAATGATTTTTTTTTTTTTACTCAAAAAGAGCTCCCATTGACATGATGAAACTTTCAGATGTGAAAAATCAATCATTAATTTTGATTGTAAAAAATACTTCTGAAAAGAAAACGTTTATATTGTTTTTACTGGTCAGATTAGGCTAGGCTGCACTACAGTGATAAATAAACTCAAAATCTTAATGTCTAGAAACATAGGAGTGATTCTTTGGTCATGCAAGATCCATTGCAGGTCAAATGACTGTCTGAGGCAGCACCCTTCCAAGTGATGACTCAGGGATCCAGGCTGCCTGCATCTGGTAACCACGTGGCCCAGGACACACGGTGTCCAGGAAAGAGAGTGTGGAGGGTCATCCACCAACTATAAAATGCTTCGTCTTGGAAATGACTTACACTCACAGCTCCGTATACGTACCATGCACTTCTGTATGTGTGCCCATGCGTTTCTGTGCACGTACCCATGCGTGCAAGAGCAGTCTTATAAGAGCTCAAGACTGGAAACAGTCTAAATGTCAAAAACAGTAAAATGCATGAGTTAATTTGGGAATTCATGTTATACTATTTAGTAAAGAAAATGAATGAACTACAGATAAATACAACGACAGTAATGAATCTCATGAACAGAATGAGGAGTGAAAGAAGCCAGACACACAAAAAAGGTGTAAACTATCAAATTTGATGTATATATAGTAAAAACATTTCTAAAGAAATGGGCAGAACTAAACAGTGTTAGATGCCAAAGTAATGGAGGATAATTTATACATTGGAAAGGAGAGGGGCCATACAGGGCTTCTCATGTTCAGATGTTCTGTTTCTTCATCTGAATGGTGGTTACATAGGCGTTTGTTTTGTACTAATTCATTTTACCATGTATTTGTTTTTTTCATTTTTATGAATTGCATTATATTCCAAAATTATAATGATTAAAAAATGTCAAACCTATAAGTTGTATTACATGGGACTCGTGGTTATTTGCATCTTAAAGAGCTATTTGCTAAAACCTAGCACAGTGCTGATGACCTGTGTGCACCTTTCAAGTTAAATAACAAACTTTAGAGTAAAACTTAAGTGTGACTTGATTGGCCCAAATCCTATTTCTACAGAACTTTCCCAGGAACACATATCATGAAGTATGACTGCATTTTTTTACATCTCTAATATTTATTTTTAATAAGGGTATCATCCTGCACAAGTGTTATTGATAGGTATTTTAATATTTTTAACAAGCTGAACTGGTCGTGCAAGATTATTACAATAGAGGTGAATGATGATTTACATACATAGGTTCCTGGAGAAAAATGAAAGCCCCTGGGAGGGCTGTTGGAAGGATGGCAGGTAAATTTGCACTGGGAGCTCGCTGGGGCAGAAAGGCTGGAACCACTGCAAATACCGAGGGCAGGTGCCACGCAAGGCTGAGTGACACTGCAGGCCCCTTTCTGCCCTCAGTCTTTGTTTATTTTCCCCCTGAACCACCCCCCTCCCACCCTGCTCTGGTCTTCCCAGCTGTTGCTGATCTCCCTTGCAGGGAAATGCCCCCATTTCCATTCCCTCAGACCTGCTACAGCCTCTGAATTGCCCTCCCAGCTGTTCTGGCCCTTCCCATAAAAAAGCTTCTTCCCCAGACCCTTGCAGCAAATGATATGTTTCCAAATTCCCTCCCCAAACACACATCATAGAAACTCCCCAGGCCAGACACTTCCCAGCTGCCCAAATCCTCGCAGATGATAAGAACTCTTCAGAAACCCCTCTTAGCTATTGCAAAACCTTGATGTCCTCTAATTTTTCAGCCACCATTGAAGATAAGGACTCGCCATGCAATCATTTCCCAACAACTGTAATCACCTGGGCTGGCAACTCTGAAATGGTAGAATTATCTTCCTCACTTCCAGAAACTGCAACCATCTGTCTTTTCTAGATCTTCCCGGTTGAGGACAAGGAAAGTCCCACAGTCCTACAACAGGGAAGAGAAAGGAATTTTCATACATTCAAATAGGGCTCACAATCCACTTCTGGGTTTGCAATGGCTGTGTAATGCTTTGAATGAATGTGTGCGCATCCAAACACCCTACAAAGTTGCCCAAGTCTGTCTTTGAGAAGAGAGACTGTAGCAGGCGGTCTGCTTTCTCTGTCACGTGCATCTAGAATGTATTAGAAGGTGGATATTGCCTCTGCACAAGGGATTGTGCCATTGGTTTGATTTTGGAGGGAAAGGGGTACGGTTGTTAGCTTCGTCATTGGATGGAGGAATTCCACTCGTGAAATTAGTATGACCAAAGAGAACAGTGGCAGTCTGTACAGATGCGCTTAGAGCGTCTGGACCTCAAGGAGTTTACAATCCCAGTAAGAGAGAAAATATCTATGAAATAACTGGGGCACAAGGTGGTGTGTAGTGGGGGTAATGGGATGTGCAAAATGCAACAGGAAGTCAGGGGTGCCTGAGGACGAGCTTCTGGATGGGGAAATGCAAACACCCTTCCTCTGAGACCAGAGAGACTCTCGTCCCCATTCCCCCATCACAAAGCTTCAACCAATTACAGCCACGCTGGTGAGGCTCATGATGTCCTAAGCGTTTTGTATGCATTGTCATATTTAATACACACAAAATCTAAACATGTACCATTATTGCCCCCCAACTTTATAGATTAGGAAACAGCAGCTCAGAGGGACCCAAGGTCACCCCGCTGGTGACTCTCAAGAGGGAGAGGTTTTCACTGTAGCCTATAACCTCACCATCAAAAGATGACACAGCAATGGGGTTATTTTAATAACGATGGGTTTTTTTAGAAAAAAAAAAAGAAGCAAACCTTTAGCAGCATGTCACAGAACAGAGTGATGGGGCAGCTCCCTTGATCCCTGGTTCCGTCTGAGGTACACAGACTACACAGGCCCTGATCATGCAGGAAAGACAGGAGAAACAGGCCTTAACGTCTTGTGGTATCAAGGGGAGAAGAATACAAACGTGCATAAATAATAAAACATGAGAATTAGGAAGAAAAAAAGAGAGAAACAATTCACAACAATTTGGCAGGTTTTTTTTAAAGGCTGAGGTAAAATTATCCTCTTAGTAGGTATTTTTTATGTGTATTAAGATATTAAGAGGATTGTAGAGAGAAGGCTTAAGTAGTTAGAAACAGAATCCATATCATGTCCCACTGAAATACCACCCTCATTCCTACATATCACTAATCTAAAATCAGTTTATCTGTTCATTAAATCAATTCCATAAACATTGATTGAGTCCCTTTGTCAACATAAGGACTTGTTAATGATCCAATGTTTTACGTTTAAAATTTTTTTCTATAATTCTAAAAGTTCATTAATCAGTAAAAATTGGAAAGTTTTAAGTTGTATTATAAAACATTTCATAGTGCAATCACTGTCTGGAGAGTCCTTTCCGTCGCCTTTACCAAACTAAATCACAGGGGTCTTTGTTGGTCCAGCTAGAGGTACTGCCATCCCTTGCCCTCCATGCTCTCCACCCTGGGAGGGGTCCTGCCTGCGCTGCTCAGACCCTTGGACACTGCCCCTCCTCCCAGCTCCCCTGGGCTCTGCTGGGGTGGAGGGTGAAGAAAGATGCATAGTTTCCAGGCAGACCTCTTAGCAATGACCCCCGGGGTTACTACAACCACTCAGGTCTTGGACTGACCCTGGGGCTCTGGACTTCCCAAACATGGCAGGGAACCAGATGTCTGAACTACGGGCTGAGTTCTTCTGGACTATTCCTCCCCAACAATATAGACTGAGCCTAGTAGCCATTGGGATCTAGTTTCTGTAAATTTTGAACTCTGCCCTTTGGGACTTGAGTGTGCAGAATGCATTCCTGCTGCATACTCCAAAGGAACTCCTTCAAATTCATTAATCTGAAATAACCCAATGTTGTAGAAGGTGGAAACGGGAAGCAAGAAGGGGTTTGTGGTGCTAACAATATAAGTTTTCTTTTCCTTTAATCCCTGTAACAGGAGTCCGGAGATTTTTTTTTTTAATAGAATAAAAGAAAAGGCAGAGAAAAAAGACTGTCCAACAAGAAAGGACTCAAGGACAACCTAGCAGCATGGGTGACTCTGCTCTGTTCCAGGAAAGGAGTTGAAGCTGCCCGGTTTGAGCTGACATGCTTCAGCCCTTATCTGTTGAATGCCTCTGTGCATCAAGGTGGGTATTTAATGACCAGGATGAGATGGATATAACGAGAGAGGAAGGACCCTGCATCACACAGAATTAATGTAAGTTAAAACAGCCCTTGCCTTGGGGGAGAACTCCAAAAACAATACCCACCAGGTTTGGAGTAATTCAAAGGTAACCAGCTCGAGCCACCATGCGTTTGACCTTCCTCCTCAGACAGTGGGACTTTTCCATCTAAATAGGGGCAGTTGTGTAGGAGAAATGCCATTAATTCACTCACTCAGCAAATATTTATTAAGCATCCACTGCATCGAGCCCTGTAGTTCATCGACGGTTGGGCTCTGTCAATGAACACAAGGGGTGGAAAGCACTCCTTGTGGAGCGAACGTTCCAGGGGCGGAGACAGACTGTAACCAGAATAAGTGAATGTGGACCTTGTCAGAGGATGCCAAGCTCCACGGAGGAGGAAAAGCAGGGAGGGGAACGGGCCAGGGTGTGCTTTAATCCGTGCTCAGGGAGGGCCTCTCGCGGGTTACGCTGGAGCAAAGACTTTGAAGGCGGGAGGGGCCCGAGGGCTGTGGGTGTCAGGAGGGAGCCTTCCAGGCAAGGGGACAGCAAGACAGAAGCCCTGATGGCAGGGACTGTGTCTGAAGGTCAGACAAGCAGCAAAGAGCCTCGTGGGCCTTGGGAAAAGTTAGCGAGAGGGGCATGAGGTCATAGAAGAAATGAAAAAAAGAACATGAGTGTAGGCAGCCGTGGAGAAGGCATCCATTCTAGGTGAGCCGGGAGCTGCTGAGATTGGGTTGGGTGGTAGGTAGCATCGTCTGACTCTGCTCCCAGGATCCCTCGGGCTGCAGAAGAAAAGCACCTGTCAGGGGTCAGGGGGTCCTGGAGGCCAGTTAAAGAGGAAGTTCTGGGCCAGAGAGGGTGGGGACTTGACCAAGAATGGCAGAGGTGGGGATGAGTGGAGGTTGGCTTTGGACATGCCTTGAGGGTGGAGCTAGCAGCAGCCACCTGGCACATCGGGTCCCGGGTTTGAGGGTCCACGGAAGGCAGGACAAGTCCAGGGATCACAGCCTGACAAACCAAAGGTGTCATTGACTGAGAGGAGGAAAATTCCAGCAAATGGAAGTTCTGGGGGAAAGGTTAGGAATTTGTTCTATACGTGTGAAGTCTGAGCTGCCTCTGAGCAGTCTAAGAGGAAACATTGAGTAGACAGTTGAATGTATGTCCGGAGTTCAGACAGAGGTGCTGGCCGGAGATGGAGGTGGCATTTCCTCCGCATATGAAGGGTGAAGGGTAACAGGGCATCAGCTCACCCAGGAAGAGGAGAGTCCAAGGGCTGAACTCCAGGACTCCAGTGACAAATAAAAGGACAGACATTAAAAAGCTGGAAATATTACAGGGAACTATATTCAGTATCCTGTGATAAACCATAATGGAAAGGAATATGAAAAAGAATGTATGTATGTATAACTGAATCACTTTGCTGTACAGCAGAAACTAACACAACCTTGTAAATCAACTATACTTGAATAAAATAAAATTTTTTTAAAAGCCAGAAATATTAAGTAAGGTCAAATATCAGAAGCTGGGAAGGAAGCAGTGACTAACTGCCTGCCCAGGGCAGCGCCTGAGTGAGTGAGAGCTTGTCTGCACACCTGCCGGCTGCCTGGCTGCACACTTAGCCCCCCGGCCCCTTTGGAACTGGAAACAGTCCTCTGCTCCTCTGTTTACAAGATGGCCAATAATCAACCCGATGTGGCTCTGTGGCCGCCCTGTGTGCAAACGGGTTGCTTCATTAGTTTCTGGTGCCAGGTTGAATTTCAGTGAAGGAGGGGGTGACGGAGGTTGCAGCAAAAGAAATCAGGGGAGGCTGGGGGTGTGTCCTCGGCACAGCCCTGAACCCAACAGGCTGGTTTTCTTTGTGCAGCGCACCCGCTGGGTCTGGACGTTGAGCCTGTCAGGTCAGTAAACAGACCTGCCTGAAGCTGGTTTTGCCAGATAAAGCCCAAGTGTGTTCCAAGCTCACCAGGCCTGAAGGCTGGCCACAGGGGTTCTCAGGCTCTGCTGTGACTAATAAGGAAGCTCCAGCCATCAATTTCCTCTTTAGGGTAGTAAAATATCTTGTTTATGACAAGCATGTCTTAGGAAGAAAAATGTTCTCTCTGATCCTCTGAATTATTTGAGAAGCTCTTACAGTTACTGTTTTGAAAGTCAAGGTGACAGTTGAATTCTCAAAGTGCATGGTGGGAGTCCAGCCAGAAGAGACACACACGGAAGCCCCGGTGGTCTGCTCTGCAAACCTGAAAAGGACTGTGAAGAGGGCTGGGGAGAGGGCCCAGGGAGCCGTGTAAAAGTGACTTCATTTGAGGAAAATGCTGACTAGTATTTATTACTTCCCTGGAGCATGCTTTCTTGGGGGTGGGGTCCAGGACATGGCTTCTGGGTGGGGTAGGCCCCTGTGTGAGCCTGAGAGGGCCTTTTACCTGTGCATCATTTCACTTCTTGACCCCCTCGAATCCCCTTATCTGTAAAATGTGTGTGTTAGTTTGCTGAGGCTGCTATAACAAAATAGCACAGAGTGGGCAGCTTAAACAATAGACATTTATTTCTCACAGTTCTGGAGGCTGGAAGTCCAAGATCAAGATGTCGGCAGAGCGGTTCCTTCCGAGTTCTCTCTCCTTGGCTTGTCGGTGGTCACCTTCTCCCTGTGTCTTCGCGTGATCCTCCCATGATCTTCCCTCTGTGCTTGTCTGTACCCTAATCTCCTCTTAGATGGACACTAGTCTTTTGGATTTGGGCCCACCCTAATACCTCATTTCAACTTCTTTAAGGGTCCCATCTCCAAATACTCTCACCCATTCTGAGGTATGAGGGTTAGAGCTTCAGTACATGAATTTAGGGGACAGAATTCAGCCCATAACAATGTGGATAATACTACTTGTAGAGAGTATTATATTATGCTTATGTTATATATTGAGTATTACGTATACATAATAATACATATTATCTGTTAATCAAAGTTCTGTTTCTAAATGTTTATTTTTGCACACAAAAAAATTTTGCTTGATTTCCCATAATCTAATAGGAATTCTTATGATTACAATGTGAGACCAATATAGAGGTTTACAAAAGGGTACTTATGTCTAACATTTTTTAAAGTATAGAGATATTGTCATGTAATTTTCTTTGGAGTTATCAGGTATGCTTGGGAGAAAGGAGTCTTCTCAAAAGAAGCAACAACCAATGAGGGTCAGGAGAGAGAGATACTGAGCCAGGAAAAAGTAAATCATTTTAGGTGATGTGATCCAAAAGGGTATAGACAGACTGGCTAACCTGAATTTAGTTTCAGTTTTGCCATTTGTTAATTGTGTGACTTTCACCCTCAACAAATATGATTAGTGTGGTAACATGCTCCAGAGACAGAATACTGTGGCCATGATTTTGAGAAAACACAGTTTTCTGAATTGAAAATTCAACAATTTTGTTTTTCTCTAGCAAATCAAAGCACAAAGTAAATGACCAATAAACATGGGATGGATGGATGGATGGATGGATGGATGGATGGATGGATGGATGGACGGATGGATGGGAAAGCAAAATAATACAGGAACGTATGAGGACATATTTTTGAGTCTCACTTGGTCTAAGCTCCAGCCAAATATTGACTTGGCTGGTAAAGCTGACAGGAAATCTCACTCCTACTTGTATGCTTGCTACTCCCTCAAAGTAGGTGTTGTGGCGTAGCTGCTATTAAATATTATATTTCTGGGAATTCCTGGGTGCAGCAGTTGTTAAGACTGAGGTTTCATTGCAGAGGGTGTGGGTTCCATTCCTGGTCTGGGAACTAAGATCCCACAAGCTGCGTGGGGCACCCAAATATATAAATAGATAGATTATAGATTATTATAATCTAAATATAGATTATATTTCTGCTTTAAAGCCATGCTGCCTCTTGCTCCATCAAGCATGTAGCTAAGGCTATTTGGGTTGGCGCTGCCAGCAGGTCTGGTGGGATCGTCCCTGGCTCTCAAAATCCTCCCACAGTCAGCATCCCAGGCGACCTGCAGAGTGGAAGTTCCCCAGGTCATGTCCTGGGTACAGATGTCCACATCACTCCATCACCATCCCAATTTTCTCAGTTCACACCTTAGTCCCCAGGTTTCTAGATGAGAAAGACAGTTTTCTAACGTCTTTCCAAACATTCTACATCTGAGCTTGAAACCACCTTGTAACTACTTTGCATAGTTCTTCCTTTCCCTCCTTTCCCAAAGTTCCCTGAGATTCTGGGCCCCTGCTTGCTCAGTACTTGTCCTAATCCATTTCTTTAACCAGTTGATGAGGCAGCTCTTACCTTTAATGAATTGCAAGTTTTCTGCACCCTTTCAGGCTGGCATCAGGCATGATCTCATGTGGTGGCTGTTTCCCAGTGACCCCACCTCCAGGCATTTGCACCCTCATACTGAGTAGGGGTGACACATATAACCCACCCATAGGATATTGCAAAAATGACCAAGTGTGACTTCTCTCTCTTACAAAGCCAGCCACCATGTCACGAGAACACTCAAGCAGACCTCTGGAGCAGCCCACCTGGCACAGAACTGAGTCCTCCCGACAAAAGCCCTATGAGCACGCCTTCTTGAAGTCAAGCCCTCAGAAGACTGCAGTCCAGCCAATACCTTGACTTCAACCTCATGAGCCAGAACCACCCAGCTAAGCTGCTCCCTAATTCCTGCCCACATAAACTGGCAGATAACCAGTGTTGTTTTTGGCCACTACGTCCTGTGTTCATCTGTTAGGTGGCCATAGATAGCTAATAAACCTCCTAAGCACCCAGAACCTTGAGAGTGGATTTCTCTGTCCTTGAAGCTTATTTGCATCATCCTAACATCTTTCCCTCATGTCTAGAAGCAAACTCCTGGCTCTTCCTGTTTAAAAGACCTCTTCCCTCTCAGCACATCCACTAGGAACCAACGGGTAGAGAAGTGGTTTTTGTGGAGGGTGAAGGGACACAGGTGTCATCCTTCCCCAGATCCTCACGACGATTTCTTGTTTCAGTGTCTCCTAAGGAAAGGTCTTCTGGAATCCTACTTCTTAATCTCAAATTATCTTTACTATAGTGTAGAGTCTATGTTCTATATACAGAATAAGAACAGACATACTTTTCACAAAGGAAGTTAACCCAGGGGAAACCATCTGTATGTGTGTCCTGTACAATATATAGACATGACACATCTTGTGTCACATGTGCTAATGAGGGGAATGGAATCACCCTGATCCTTTCACTTGTATCTTCTTCTGATCCTGAATAAACTTCTAAATGGCTGGCTAGATTCAAGGGGGCTGGGTTTGGTCCAAGAACACAGAATTGGATGTATTGAGAAGGACTAGGACACCACTCTCACTAACCAATCAAGTGTCATCTCTGATAAGATCATTTCACTAAAGCTAGTTCTCAACTTTTTCCGCACCAAGATGCCATTGTGCGTGCATCCACCCAGCTCTGCAGCAGCCACTCGCCCCGGCAGCGGTTTCCACACTGATGGTCCCGGGTGGTGGGTGATAGCTCTGTCTGCTCCTCATCTCACCCACCCTCCACAGTAGAACTGAATACATTCTAAGGGGGTTTGCAGTTCACAGTGACTTGAGTATCCTCCCTGACATCTGAGAATCCCTGCTCTAAAGTGATACGAACATAACATGGGCCCTAGAAGCAGAGGGAGGTCACTCCAGTTCTGGGAACACTGTTGTTCATGAATTGTTTGTGTTCCAAGCCTTGCTGGCTGTCTACTATACGGTGCTCTGTGCTTCTGGCAGCCACACAGCATCGTCACAGACCAGGTATCCTTTCAATGTAGACCTGTCCAAAAGGCATCATTTTGGTTATATAGATCTGAAACTCTTTGTTCTTCTAAAACCCTCCTGTGAAAGACAATGCTTTGGTTTCAGTGGCTTGAAAGGCTGACTCCTGATTTCAGTTTCTTCCAGCTCTGTTACCCACCAGAACAGCGCATCCTCCTTGTGGACCAGAGCCCATCCATTTTGGGAGGCCCGCAGGAGGGCCAGCTCGTTCCAGGCTTCTAGTCCTTGCTTAATAAAGTTTAAATGAACTCATTTATACAAAAGCAAAAGTGAGAGGAATGTTTGCTGAATAGAAAATGAAGCCCAGACTGTCCCTCAGTGACATTTCTTCATGAGAGGTTTCAGACTACATATGGGTGAGAAAAATTTATAGTTGAACTGAAAAAAAAAAGTATGTGTGTAATTGTGACTAGTTTCTCCTAGCCTGGAATACAAAATATGTAAAATATAAAAATAAACATAGATCTACAGATTCATCTAATACATACTTACCACTGCACCTCCCTGGTGTATCAACAGTGAATAAGACAAACACGGTCTTTTTCTCATGAAGCTTACAGACAGTAACAGACAGGCAATGTTAAACTACGAATTGTGTTGAATGTTAGGAAAATAAATAAATAAATGGTGTCTGTGAGCTGCCTGAGGGAAGTTCTTTGCTTCCTTGTTCACAACTCCTTCCCCAATACCTGGAATCCTGCCTGGCACGTAGGACAAAGCTAACATGTATAGAATGATTTGATGAATTTATAGACTTATCATGAGCTATTATAACATAGAGACAAATTGTGGGAAGTCAGGGAAAGGCAGGACATATAAACACCAAGAGGAAAGATACGCAGGAATCATTCTCATGAAGTGGGTGGGATGCAGAAAAGCATTCCAGGAAAAAAGTAAAATGGGCTTTTAAAAAAAGTGGGGGGCTTCTCTGGTGGCGCAGTGGTTGAGAATCTGCCTGCTAATGCAGGGGACACGAGTTCGAGCCCTGGTCTGGGAGGATCCCACATGCCGTGGAGCAACTAGCCCCGTGCGCCACAATTACTGAGCCTGCGTGTCTGGAGCCTGTGCTCCTCAACAAGAGAGGCCGTGACAGTGAGAAGCCCGCGCACCGCGATGAAGAGTGGCCCCCGCTTGCCACAACTAGAGAAAGCCCTCGCACAGAAACAAAGACCCAACACAGCCAAAAATAAAAATAAATAAATTAAAAGAAGGCTCAACATTTAAAAAAAAAGGGGGGGAATTATTAAAGGAATTCAAGATGGGGTCACTATTAAGAAATTCATTAATATAATAAAACCTATTAATAGATCTATGAGAAAAATCATATGATTTCCTGCGTAAATGCTGCAAAACCTTTTATAAAATGCAACATTCATTCCTGGTAAAAACAAATTAAAATAGGAATTAATTGACACCTTCTTAATCATAGATAGATACTTAAAAATATATATACCTTAGTCCTAAAGCCCTAAAGCCAGCATCCTGCTAATGGGAAAGCACCAGCGCACGAGGAGTACTTCTGCTAGGATTAGGAACAAGGCAAGTGTGTCCATTATCACCACCACTTGCCACACCGTACTGGAGGTATTAAGCAATGCAATTAGGCAGGAGAAAGCAATGATGGATTGGACAGGTAAGAACTGAAAAGAAGCAAAACCATTTCTGTTTGCAGAGGATCTGATCACGTAACTGTAAAACTCAAGATAATCAATGATAAAACTAAAACAAAAGAATTCAGTAAAGTAACAAGTTATAACACTAACATGCAGAAATCATTAGCTTTCCTAAAAAGTTAGCTGATAAAATGAAAGGAAAAAGCTCATCTACAATAGCAACAAAGAAGGTAAAATATCCTAGGAATGAATTAATCCAAAAAGTGTACAAAATCTATATGGGAAAGACTTATTAATCTTCTTAAAAACACAAAAGTTGACTTGAACAAATAAAAAGACGTTATTTGTTCTTCAATAAGATGATTCCACTTCATAAACTTCTTCCCAAGTCTCTTAATTTTTTTTTTCCTTTGGTCATGCTGTGTGGCTTGCTGTATCTTAATTTCCACCAGGGATTGAACCCGGGCCCAGGCAGTGAAAAGGCTGAGTCCTCACCACTGGACCACCAGGGAATTCCCTCAAGTCTCTCTATTGATAAAGAGAAAATATTTTTGTAAAGCAATTTTTTGGTAAGGCAATACAAATAAAAATACTAACAAGGTACAATGTGGATGGACTCGGAGGGTATTATGCTTAGTGAAATAAGGCACACGGAGAAAGACAAATACTGTATGATACCACTTATACGTGGAATCTAAAAAAAAAAAACTAGCAAATGTAACAGAAAAGAAACAGACTCACAGATACAGAGAACAAACCAGTGGTTATCAGTGGGGAGAGGAAGAAGGGAGGGGCAAGATGGGGTAGGGGCTTTAGAGGTACAAACTACTATATATAAAATAAATAAGTGACAAGGATATATTGTACAGCACAGGGAATATAAGCAATGTTTTATAATAACCATAAATGGAGTATAACCTTTAAAATTTGTGAATCACTATGTTGTACACCTGAAACTTATATAATATAGTAAATCAGCTATGCCTCAATGAAAAAAAAATACTAACAAGTTTTTGTTTGTTTGTTTGTTTTTTGCGCTACGCGGGCCTCTCACTGTTGTGGCCTCTCCAGCTGTGGAGCACAGGCTCCGGTCGTGCAGGATCAGTGGCCATGGCTCACGGGCCCAGCCGCTCCGCGGCATGTGGGATCTTCCCGGGCCGGGTCACGAACCCGTGTCCTCTGCATCAGCAGGCGGACTCTAAACCATTGTGCCACCAGGGAAGCCCTGGTGCTAAGGTTTGATAGTCATTTAGAAAAAGATAAAATTATGTTCATATCTTATACCATACACAAGAATAAATTCCTACTGAATCATAGATTTAGGAAACCATACAAATACTAGAAGAAAACATGGTCCTTTTTAATCTGGATATATATATATATATATATATATATATATATATATATATATATGAGGAAAGTACTAACCCAAGTAACTTTTGAACACAATATTTGGAATATATGTCCTTAGGCTAATGTAAAAAGGCTTTCTAACTATGATTCAAAACCCAGATGCAATAACAAAAAAAGAATGACAAATGTAAGTACATAAAATAAATAAATAAAAATCTTAATATGGAAATGAAACCTCCAAAGCATAAGCAAAGTTAAAATACAACTAGCAAACTGGGAGAAAATATTTGTAATATATATCACAGCTAAAGAGCAAATCTTCCTCATATGCAAAACACTGTTTAAAAATGGAAAGAACAAAAGATGAAAAACCTGAAAAAAATAGACAAACAACATGAGTTCAGCAATTCACACGAAGATGTAAATATAGTCCTTAAATATACAAAAAGATGTTTAACCTCACCCATCATAAGAGAAATGCAAATTGAAAACTATACTGAGAGACACATAAAAGGGTGGAAAAAGGTATATCATGTAAACACTCATCAAACCACTAATCAAAAGAAAGCCAGAGCAGCTAAATTAACATCAAAGTAGACTTCAGAACAAGGAAAATTACCATGAATAAAAAGGAACAGTACATAATGATAAAAGTATTGTCTCACCAAGAAGATACATTAATGCACCTAATTAAAGCATTCCAAAATACTAATAGAAAAAGAGGAAAAAACTAATAAAACTGAAAGGAAAACATGGACAATTCCACAATTATACTTGATATTATACTTGATTATACACTTGATATCGATTATAATTGATATTTCAATTATTTTCTCTCAGTAATTGATAGAACAAGTAGACAGAAAATCAGCAAAGATGTAGAAAAAATGAATGATACCCATCAACCAACTGGATCTAATTGACATTTATGGAATATTCCACTCAACACCAGCAGAATACATTCTTTTTAAGTAAACATAAAATATTCAACAAGATAGGCCATATTCTGGGCCATAAAATAAACTGTACCAAATTTAAAAGAATTGAAATCACAATTCAGAGTGTTCGTTCTCTGACCATAATGAATTAAATTAGAAGTCAATAATAGAAAGATCTAGAAAATACCCCAATTATTTGAAAATTAAACAGCTCACTTCTTAGTAATCCATGAGTCCAAGTCTCATGAAAAATTAGAAACTATTTTGAACTAAACAAAAATGAAAACACAACATATCAAAATCTGTAAGATGCAGAAAAAGCAACACTTTGAGAGAATTTATAGCTTTATTATTATTATTTTTTTTGGCCACACAGCTTGCAGAACCTTAGTTTTCTGACCAGGGATCAAAATCAGGCCCCTGCAGTGAAAGCGCCAAGTCCTAACCACTGGACCACCAGGGAATTCCCTATAGCATTTTTTTTTTTTGCGGTACGCGGGCCTCTCACTGTTGTGGCCTCTCCCATTGCGGAGCACAGGCTCCGGACGCACAGGCTCAGCGGCCCTGGCTCACGGGCCTAGCCGCTCTGCAGTATGTGGGATCCTCCCAGACTGGGGCACGAACCCGTGTCCCCTGCATTGGCAGGCAGACTCTCAACCACTGCGCCACCAGGGAAGCCCCCCTATAGCATTTTTATAGAGAAATTTAAACACCTATAGTAGAAAACTAACATATCTAAGCTTCCACCTTAAGAAACTAGAAAATGAAGAGCCTGATTATGACTCAGAGACCTTGTTCAGCTTTTCCTCTCCTAGGATACTTTATATAATAGGGGCAATGCCACCCTCTCCTGGCATAGTTAGTACTGAGCTCACAATTTGGTTTTTCAAAACTAAACCATTTATTACTGAGGGCTCATACATGAATGGTAAAGCATTATGAAAAAACAAGCAAATTATTAGTTCAGGATCAGGATATAGTTACCCCTTGTGGGGGGATAAGGGGAGACCCTTAACAGGAGCATATAAGGAACTTCTGAGATGCTAGTAACTTTTGTGATCTTAATCTGAATCCTTAGATACAGATGTTCAGTTTATTATGCTCTTTAAACTACACATTTACCTTTATAGATCCTTGTATACATGTGACATTTTCTCACTTAAAATTTGAAAAAAATGAAATGTATTAAACACAGACTCTCTCTGCCCACATCTTTACTCATCTCAGAAACAAATTTTCATGTGACCACAAAACCTACCCCCAAGAACTATCTGAACTTCACAGTTCTTACTTGTAAGATGATATTTCTAATCAGACTATTTTTTCCTATTATTTAAACAAAATAAGGAGGAAATGATTCTTCCACATATACGTGGTCTACCATCTGGCTTTGGGGCCCCAAGTAGTTTACACATCAGGCCTGCATCTGGCAGTGCAGAAGTCAGAAGGAAAGAACAAATGCAGAAAACAGATCTCTCTCTCTTCTTAATGGGTTACGCCGACTCCAGGTCTGTAGCAAATTTGCGTCGGGTGAGATTTGCTCTTTATCTGCATCATGGGGACATAACCTTGCTGCACCTGGCTCTCAGTGACCTTAATGTCGTCTCCCCTTGCTCAGCCCCAGCCTGGGAGGGAGGCCAGACTACACTGGGTATCACCCAGACTGCAAAGGTAGTGGGGTCAGAGATAGGACTGCTGTGCTGGAGTTTCAAGTTCTCAAAAAGCCAAGGCTGAATTGGAGGAAATACCTCTGTCTGCTTGTCTATGGGAGCTGTTAGCAGCACGACCTTGCCTACCAACTTCACCCGGTACGTTTATTCCTCGTGACCACAATCCTGTTTCCGTGCCTTCCTTGTGGCCATCCTACACCTGCATGCTTCTTCCCTTTGTGGGGAGTGTCTGTAGGGACAAGATGAGCCAGGGAGTGTCAAAGAAAGGAGAGAAACCTTAGAGCAAGAACTTGCCATACATCGTGCTGGGGCTCGTGCTCACCAACAGCCTCCTGGACCAGTCACGGAAAACTTCCAGAAATAGAATTTGTCAGGTTCACATCCCATTCTCTCTATTATCTCATTCCATAAAACATCTTTAAAAATTCCAGATATATATTAAAATTGAAAAGACAATCTTTAATCTTTAGAAGAAAAAAGGTTTATAAGCTCACGAGTGTGGACATATTTCTTAAGATACAGAAAGCATAAATCAGAATGGACAGAACTGAGAGTTTCGACAGCATTAAATTTTAAATCTTTGCATTTTAAAAAAGTGACACCACAAACAATGTAAAAAGCCAAATCACAGGCAGCAAGAAAATATTTGCAAAGTTTATTTAAAAAATAGTGTCCAGAATATATTAAGAACTTGCTCGAATTGATAAGAAAAAGATCAACAACAAGTTAGAAAAACTGGCAGAGGAATGAATTATTGAGGAGTAAAAATCACCATGGCCTATAGCAATGAACATGTTATTGGCCTCACCCATGATCAGGAAAGGAGTTAAATGAGATCACTTTGGCACTCAGCAGGTTGGCAAGCTTTAAAATTCAAACAGCAAGAGATGAGGGTGTGAAGAAGTGAGGATGCTTACGAACTTCTATCTGCTCAGCCATCACGGTGTGATGAGCTCCGACCAGGTGGCAGGCACCCTTTGGGGCTCTGGGGGTCCAGGGTGATAACACAGATGGCCTTTGATGACACAAGGAACCCCAGAAGGGGGAAGAGTTGAGGGAGAGCATGACGTCAGCCACAGACTTGGTTATCCGGGGTACCATTCAGACCTCTAAGTTCAAGTGCTAAATAGGTTGCATCTGCAGGTCTGAATCTCAAAGAAACAGGGAGTGGATATACATCTGGGAATCGTATTAGTCAAGTTCTTACAGCCAAGCAACAGAAAGAAAATCTAGCTAATTTAAGAAGAAAGGAATTATTTTCAAGGATTTGGAGTATCACCAGGAGCTCGAGAGGGCTCAGGAAGGAGCTACACACCCTGAAACAGCAGAGATGGCCAGGAGGACACCACCACCACCACAAGCTCCCCAGGGCCTGGAGGTGGCCTTTCTCCACTGACCTTGATGATCCCGAGCCCGGCGGTGCTGCTGGGGTCACGGGTCCTGCTGCTACTGGAATTGCACGTGACAAAGACCAGTCCTCTGACTAGAAGGTTTAGGACTAAGCCTTAGGAAACCCCAATATATAGTTGCTACAGGGAGGATTGATGTGTAGAGGACAATAAGCAGGGGCCCCTGGATGACAGGAAACAAACCAGCAGCCAAGGTGAGCAGCGGGGAAGGGTGCGTCCCTGGCAGGAGTTGCTGCTGTGAAGACAAGAGGACTGCCCCGTGGGGGGCAGAAGTCCCTCAAGTCTCATGCTTTAGCTTAAAAGTCTGGTCACAGTCTCCCGAATACTCAACTGTAGCTACAGTACTTGCCCCTTCCTCCTCATCGGGCCCCCTGAGCACGATGCCACCTCTGCAAGGGACCAGGTGACATTCTGTGGGAGGTCAAGGTGACCCGTTTCTCCAGTACATATAGAATGGATAAACAACAAGGTCCTACTGTACAGCACAGGGAACAATATTCAATATCCTGTGATAAACCGTAACAGAAAAGAATATAAAAACGAATATATATATAATATATAACTGACTCATTTTGCTGTACAGCAGAAGTTAACACAACATTGTAAATCAATTATATTTCAATTAGAAAGAAAAAAGAAGAAGAAGAAGACCAGTTTCTCTGCAAGGCTGTGCACAGAGCTGAAGAGATGACATGGGCCGGCTCTTTGAAAATTGCCACGGACAAAAAGCACTTTCTAGATAGTAGTTGAATCCCAGGTGCCAGGAGCTGCATTCAGTTGCTCCAGTAAAGATGCCACAATTAATACAATGGCCACTGCAATTGGAACCACAGCCTGGTTATCATGAATCCACAGTGATTCCTCTGAGATCCAGTCACTTTCACAGGTTAAACAGGCGAAGTCGTGTGGGGATGTGATCAGAATCCCCTCTCATCTTCCAAGTCCTTCTTCCCTTCAGGGTGGGAAGGGGCTTTGGGTTTACCCAGCCATAGTGGAGCGGTTTGCTGGGGGTGTCTTTTCAGTCACACATTTAGGAACAGGGCAGGACCACGGTGTGTCTGTGGACCCACTGGGGCTCCTGTGAGAACTCAGGTCACAACACTTTTAGCCCTGTGACCCCCAGAAGCCCACACTTTAAGCTGCAGATACAAGGCCACTTTGAAGACCCAGGTGTGTGTTAACTCAGAATCCAGCATCTAGCCAGCCTTGAAAGGAGAAGAGCTTCCTTTCTCCAGAGCACAGCCTCCTTAGCAGACAGTCCCTGTTGCTTTAGGGGACACTTGGAAGGAGATGGCAGCTTACACGTAAGGCATTACAGGGACCTCCTCTGGGGACTCTGGGCCCCTCTTTCAGGGACACCTCAGGGCTTTGACTGCCTTCGACTGACTGAGAAGCCACTGCTCCCCTGTGGTCAGCCAGGTCTACCAGGCTGACAATGGCCTCACACCTTTGGACATTCCTCCACCTTGGAGGGAGGCTCCATGTTACATGGTAATCCATGTTGCCTCCCTTTGGAACCGGCCCAACTGCTAAGTGCTTGACTAAAGAACATGGAGGAGGGGACCACATGTCAGAATCCAGGCCCAGAATTCAGACACTGGCAGCTTCCACTTCCTGTTTCTGGGACACTTTCTGGGGAAGCCAGAAGCCATCATGCTATGGGAGAGCCCAAACCAGCCATGCGGAGGAGCTGCTTGCAGGGAACGCTGCTCACTGCCCCAGCTGTGGTCCCTACCTCAGCCTTGTAGCAGACACGTGAGGGAGCCGCCGATGACCCCTGGCCCTGGTCCCCATCTGACTGCAGCTCCCTGAGAGACCCCAAGCAAGAACCACCACATTCACACCCATCAGGACGGCTACCATCAAAGAAAACAAAAACAGTAAACAATAGTTTTGGTAGAATGTGGAGGAATTGGAACCCTTGTGCATTGCTGGTGGGAATGTAGAATGGTGCAGCTACTGTGGAAAACAGTATGGTGAGTTCTCAAAAAATTGAACACAGAACTACCATATGCTCCAGTAAATCCACTCCTGGGTATTTATTACCCAAAGGAATTGGAAGCAGCAAGGACTCCAGTAGATATTTGTACACCAGCGCACACTGCAGAATTATTCACAATAGTCAAAAGATGGAAACAACCAAAATGCCTATCAACAGACAAATCGATGCACAAAATGGGGCGAATTATTCACAATAGTCAAAAGATGGAAACAACCAAAATGCCTATCAATAGACAAATCGATGCACAAAATGTGGCCCATCTATAAATGGAATATTATTTAGCCTCAAAGGGGAAGGAAATTCTGACACTGGCTACAGCATGGATGAAACTTGAATGCATTATACTAGCAGAAATAATCCAGTCACAAAAGAACAAATACTGTAGGATTCCACTTATATGAGGTACCCAGAGTTGTCAAGTGTACAGAGACACAAAGTAGATGGTGGTCGTCAGAGGCTGAGGGAGGGGGGATGGGGAGTCAGTGCTTAATGGGGACAGAGTTTCTATTTGGGAAGGTAAAGGGTTCCATGGATGGTGGCGACGGTTACACAGCAATGTGATTGTACTTAATGCCACTGAACTGTACAATTAAAAATGGTTAAAATGGTAAATTGTATGTTATATATATTTTACCACAATAAAAAAGCATCATGTGCAGAATTATGAAAGATAATGATGAATCATTGTTTTAAATTACTACGATTTGAGATGATTTGTAAGAAGACCTAGAATTGCACTTCAGGGGACTTCCCTGGTGGCGCAGTGGTTAAGAATCCACCTGCCAATGCAGAAGACATAGGTTTGAGCCCTGGTCCTGGAATATCCCACATGCCGTGGAGCAGCTAAGCCTGTGTGCCACAACTACTGAAGCCCATGGGCCCTAGGGCCAGTGTGCCACAACTACTGAGCCTGCGTGCTGCAACTACCGAAGCCCGTGTGCCTAGAGCCCGTGTTCCACAACAAGAGAAGCCACCGCAATGAGAAGTCCACACACCACAACGGAGAGTAGCCCCTGCTTGCCGAAAGCCCACATACTGCAACCAAAACCCAACACAGCCAAAAAAAATTTTTTTTAATTAAAAGAAAAAAAGAATTGAGCATCAAGGGCAGAGCATTAGGAGCTCAGGATCGAGATGAGCTGCATGGAGATGGGCAGATGGGGCAGCCGCTTCTTCCAGGTGCCAGGGGACAGACAAGGTTGGACCTGTATTCCAAGCCATCTCTCCATCTCCAACAGGCCCAGGTCTGCAAGACCGGGTTTGAATCCGGACGGGGTTTGCCTGTCCCTGGAGGGCAGGCTTCCGGGTGGAGGCGGATCCCAGGCTTGGTGTCCTGGAGCTCGAAGCTGTCAGGTGCTTTTCTGCAGGGCTTTGTTCTGGTTTCTTCAGCCCTATGCAAAACATACACACATCTACAGAGATAAGCCTGCTGGTCCATACAATGGTCCAGCCCCCTGATTCACCCAGTCCCCGCTTAGCCACAATCCCTACTCCACCCTCAGCCCAGGCTACAACTAATCTACTTTTTGTCTCTAAGGATTTGCCTATTCTCCACGTTTCATAAAAAGGGGATATCACAAAAAAACAAAAACAAACAAACAAAATGAGAATTGTTGCTGTTATATAGATCAAGTATAGATTACCCACCTATTTCATTCCTAAGGATACTGTGACCCATTAGCGTCCCTCAAATATCTTACAGTTCAAGATACTGATGACTACTTAGTCACAACCACCCATAAAAGTCACTGGTCCAACCGGTCTTTTGCTGGTTTCATAGTGCTTCTGGGATCCTACCTCCTTCCTGCAAACCTGTCCTCCTCCCTGGGACCTGTCTGCCTCCCTGGGATCCTGTCCTCCTCCCTGGGAACTTGTCCTCCTCCCTGGGATCTTGTCCTCCTCCCTGGGATCCTGTCCTCCTCCCTGGGATCCTGTCCTCCTCCCTGGGATTCTATCCTCCTGCCTGGGATCCTGTCCTACTCTCTGGGATCCTGTCCCCCTCCCTGGGATCCTATCCTCCTCCCTGGGATTCTATCCTCCTGCCTGGGATCCTGTCCTACTCTCTGGGATCCTGTCCTCCTCCCTGGGATCCTGCCTTCTCCCTGGGATCCTGCCTCCCCCCTGGGATCCTATCCTACTCCCTGGGATCCTGCCTTCTCCCTGGGATCCTGTTCTCCTCCCTGGGATCCTGCCTCCTCCCTGGGATCCTGTCCTCCTCCCTGGGATCCTGCCTCTTCCCTGGGATCCTGTCCTTCTCCCTGGGATCCTGCCTCCTCTCTGAAATCAGGGAGCACAGCTCAATGGCAGCATCTCCCACCAACCCTGGCCCCAGAGGACAGCAACCACAGAGCTCTTCTCTGCCTCCCAACAAACTGTTGACAAATTTCCCAATGTGTCAGTGAAGGGCTTCCCTCTGGCTCCCCAAGGAGGTGTGGTGAGGAGGGCGGAGATCACCATGATAAACCTATTTCAGCACATCTATCTCCCTAGCCTTCTGGTTCCTTCTGGGGAAGTCATGGCATCTTAGCCTTGCTGACTCTTAGTCACCCAAGCAAACAGCTGCTAAACCTCCCCCTGATAATCCAAACTACATGTCCCCTCCACCCGCCCCCGCTCCTCCCTGGGCTGGCTCCAGAGGCCTGGCTGACCGGCAGGCCAAGCCTTCGCCTGAGTCTCCATGCCTGTCTCTCTGCAGAAAAAGACTCAAAGGGAAAGGACACTGAGGGGGGTTGTGCCTTACGCAAGATAAAATTTCATAATAGGATATGCAGCTTGCTTTGCTTGGGGGAGGATTGAGTCCTACAGTAAATATGAAGGTGCTGACACATCTCTGTGTTTTCAACAGGCTTGATCACAGCTGCCCCACTTTTTGAAAGACAAGGACATAGAGTGCTCAACAGGCAGGAGACAGGGGAAATGTTTATCTATTTTTACACTTTTTTGGGGGGGCTCTGCAGCTTGTTGGATCTTATTTCCCCGACCAGGGATCGAACCCAGGCCCCTGGCAGTGAGAGCACTAAGTGCTAACCACTTTTATTTTTACTGCATCTGTCTGGGCTGTGTTTTCAGTGATGCCCATGGGTCTAGGGCCTGGCAGTGTGGTCTTGAGGCAGCTCGGGTCATTACACTATCAGTCAGATTTGGCAAGAATATGTAGAACACAGAATTAAAACTTCAAGGGCAGTTATGCCCCCTTCTTGTTTCCTAAGAGTTATTATTTCTTGGTGGGAATGTAAATTGGTGCAGCCACTATGGAGCACAGTATGGAGGTTCCTTAAAAAACTAAAAATAGAACTACCATATGATCCTGCAATCCCACTCCTGGGCATATATCCCAAGAAAACCACAATTTGAAAAGATACATGCACCCCAATGTTCATAGCAGCACTATTTACAATAGTCAGGTCATGGAAACAAGCTAAGTGTCCATTGGCAGATAAATGGATAAAGAAGATGTGATATATATATATATATAGATAGATAGATAGATAGATATAGATATAGATATAATGGAATATTACTCAGCCATAAAAAGGAATGAAATAATGTCATTTGCAGCTACATGGATGGACCTAGGGATTATCATACTAAGCGAAGTAAGTCATAAAGAGAAAGACAAATGTTATATGATATCATTTACATGTGGAATCTAAAATATGACACAAATGAACTTATTTAAGAAACAGAAACAGATTCACAGACATAGAGGACAGACTTGTGGTTGCCAAAGAGGAGGGAGGTGGGGGAGGGGTGGATTGGGAGGTTATGGTTAGCAGATGCAAACCATTGTATATAGGATGGAAAAACAACAAGGTCCGACTATATACAGAACTATATTCAATATTCTGTGATAAATCATAATGGAAAAGAATATGAAAAAGAATATATATATATGTATAACTGAATCACTTTGCTATACACCTAAAGCTAACACAACATTGTAAATCAAGTATGCTTCAACTAAAATAAATAAATAAACTTTATAAAAAAGTGTTATTATTTCTTTTTTGCCAACTTCCCCTATTTATTAACCTCATCAGTAATGTCAGTCATTACTTTTAGCATGGGAATGATAAAAGATAAAATCTAAAAACCTGTATGTGTGTCAGACAGTAAACTATTAAGAAGAGAAAGACAGGAAGTAAAGAAAAGAAAAGAGGGAAAGAAATAGAAAAAAAGACAAGCCAAGTTAAAGTGAATTTTCAGATATAAAAAATAATGAATCACATAGCACCTTTCTTCCAAGGGGAGAGAAAAAACACGTAATAGAAATTTTCTTTTCAGTTTAATTCTTCTGCTAATGAATAAGAAATAGAAAAACAAAGACACAGGATCTAATAATTGGAACTCTCTGCTAAGCACAAGTTGATTTCCTTAGGTAAGAAGCAGCCTCAGAGTAAATGTTTCTAAGGGACAGTGTTTTTAAAAACATTTTTTTATAGTTTTCATATAAAATACATGAAACAATGCAGAAATTTTGAAAAATAAAGCAGGGAAAAAATTAACCCACATTGCAACTTCTAACAAAACCACTGTTAGCTTTTTCAAAACAGGCTTTTTGATTACTCTTTATTTTCCTAAATTCCAAATGTCTGCTCTTGCCACGTTCCCTTGCTTTAATTTATTACAACTTCTATTACTCCTTTTGCTTCTATTCATATCTTGAGAAACTGGGGTGCAGAATAATTTTTATAAGGCTGCACTAAGCAAGTAAGACAAAAAACAGGCCACTCTCCTAGTCATAAAACAGATCAGTAATAAAATGGTCTCTTGTACCCACATGTAGGTCCAGAAACCTTGGCCTGGTTACTGAAGCTGGTGGTAACAGTATCTACTCAGTTGCTGAAATCAGCTTGTGGGAAGAGATCCAGCATGGCTGAGGAGAGGGCGTCCTCTCAGCTGACACCAGAGCTGAGCAAACAGTTTCTGGAAGGAAACATCCGTCCTGGGCAATCTGAAATGGGTGTGGAGCGATGGAAAAAAACACGAAACTGCAAATTGTGAGATAAGGTCTGGCACTGAGTAGATTTATGGTCTAGCCTAAACTGATTTGTGAAACACAGACAATATATGGGAGAAACCTTTGAACTTTCATGTAGAAAAATTGTTTCCTTCAGCTCTAAAATCCTATTATTCTAATGCTTTCATTGAATTTGTCACCAATCCTTGGAGGAAAAAAAAATATTACCTTGGTAATAGGTAATGTTAACTTTAAAAATCATCTTTGGTAAACAACAAGAACCTACTGTATAGCACAGGGAATTATACTCAATACCTTGTAATGAACTATAATGGAAAAGAACCTGGAAAAGATTAGACACACACACATACACACACACACACACAACTGAATCACTTTGCTGTACACTCAAAATTAACACATTGTAAATTAACTATACTTCAATTGAAAAAGATAAAAGAAAATAAATTAAAAAGTCTGATTTGATGATCTCACTTATGTGTGGAATATTTTAAAAACTAAAACAAAAAAAGTGAGCTCGTAGATGCACAGAACAGATTGGTGGCTGCTAGAAGTGGAGATGGTGGGGGTGAATAAAATGCGGGAATGTTGTCCAAAGATACTAAATACTTCTTTTTTTTTTTTTTGGCCCTGACCAGACTTGCAGGATCTTAATTCCCCTACCAGGGATTGAACCCGGTTCCTTGGGCAGTGAAAGCACCACGTCCTAACTGCCAGGGAATTCCTAACTGCTAGCTATAAAGTAAATAAGTCCTGGGGGTGTGATGTACAGCATCACAGATGACTAAAGTTAATTATACTGTTTTGCATATTTGAAAGTTGCTGAGAGACTAGCTCTTTAAAGTTCTCATCAGGAGCAAAAAATTTTTGTAACTATGTATGGTGAAGGATATTAACTACACTTACTATGGTGATCATTTCTCAATGTATACAAATATCAAATCCTTATGCTGTACATCTGAAACTAATACAGTGTTATATGTCAATTAATCTCAATAAAAAATAAATATTTTAAAAATCAGCTTTGTTTAGCTACACAGCTGTCAATTAGCCTCAAATTAATTATTAACTTGATGATGTGACTTCTACAGCTGAGCTGGATATAAATGTCCTTTTCCTTTAATATCTTTTAATATTTTCCTTTAACACACTTCAAGCCAATTAAATCTTATCTGGGGATCAGATCAAATTTAAATTCTTAAGTGCTTGAAGTTTACCAACCTGGAAACCTACTGTTGATGGCAGATGGATGGGCTAAGACCAGTTCACAATGAGTGAGCACTACCAAGCCATGTAACCCAAGTCAGGTATGAATACAAATTGTAAACAAAAACACCGGGTTTCCCTGGTGGCGCAGTGGTTGATAGTCCACCTGCCGATGCAGGGGATACGGGTTTGTGCCCTGGTCCGGGAATATCCCACATGCCGGGGAGCGGCTGGGCCCGTGAGCCATGGCCGCTGAGCCTGCGTGTCCGGAGCCTGTGCTCTGCAACGGGAGAGGCCACAACAGTGAGAGGCCCGCGTAACACACACACACAAATAAAACAACAAAAAAACCCACCTTCACTTAAACCTATTTTCATAATGATTGTTGTTATTGAAAAGCTTTATTGTTTTATTGTTTTTATTAACACATGGATTAATAACTCATAGGGTTAATTTTACTGAAGGGAATGATGGTTTATCTTGTTCAACTTTCTCTATTTAAAAAAGCCTGGACCCCCCTTACTGGACACTGAGTGAAACTTACATGAGTAGTCAGGGGCACTGCTAGACGGGGGCGATGGGTGCTCCTGAAAAGTTATACACAAATCCCATTTTTGCAAATTCAGTTATATATTATGTGTTCGGAGAGCTTGATAATTTAAAGGAGCTGTTCAGTGAAAACTTTAACAACACTCTTTTGTTATGTAAATACTCTTCCCCTAATTATTTTTCTTTTGAAGGTTTGATTTTTACAGATATCTGATTTTCTTACATCCACAAATGTTGTAAAAACTGATTTCGGAATCACTAGGAAAAAAAAAATAAAACAACAGAGGACAAAAGAACAAGAAACAAAAGACTCTAATCAAGAAACAAAGATCTGGACTTCCCTGGTGGTGCAGTGGTTAAGAATCCTCCTGCCAATGCAGGTGACAAGGGTTTGAGCCCTGGTCCAGAAAGATCCCACGTGCCGCGGAGCAACTAATCCCATACGCCACAACTACTGAGCCTGTGCTCTAGAGCCCGTGAGCCACAACTACTGAGCCCTCATGCCACAACTACTGAAGCCCACGCACCTAAGAGCCCATGCTCCACAACAAGAGAAGCCACCACAATGAGTCTACACATCACAGCGAAGAGTAGCCCCCGCTCGCTGTAAAGCCCGCGCACAGCAAGGAAGACCCAATGTAGCCAAAAATAAATAAATTAATTTAAAAATAAAATAAAATAAAATAGGACTCCTGTTTAAAAAAAGAAAAGAAAAGAAACAAAAATCTCTATTCTCTGTGCCTAGGCAGAGTCTTCCTTAGGTACTGGGGAGGGGTGGGGAGGGGAGGGGAGGGGAGGGGGTAGGTGGCAGGTGAAAGGCAGAGTCTTCTGTGATATTTTGAGCTGGGGTAGAGGTGGAGACAGGGCATGGTAGCAGATAAGAATAACGTGGATAATTAGAAAATAAAAGATTTCATAAAGCCCTTGAGGAGTTTAAAATTTTTTAACCTTTAATAATGGATCACTGTGACAGAGGGGTCAGCATCACGGCTGCATGAGAAGCTCCCTTTGTCTCTCCCCTTCACCCTACAACTAGTAAAACATCCACAACTCAGCAAACGCGCCTCTGCCCGGCACACTGGGGACTCTGGAGAGCTCCACACATCTGTGCACCTGAAGGCGGGTGGACGGGACACACAGAGAGGGCAGAACCGCGGGAACAACGGAGGTGGTGCCCACCACGCCTGCCGCCAGCCACAGCGGCACTCATGGCCACAGGGAACTGGGCAGTGGTGGTGGCAGAGCCCACAACCCCAGTCCCTCCAGCTTCAACAGCACCCGCCAACCCAGCCCCCCACCCAAGGAGAAGGCACCTGCAACCCCAGTTCCCCCTTTCTCTCACTCCCCATGCGGTGGTGTTGGTGCTCGCCCCCAGCGACGCCACATGTGGCAGAGGCACCCGCCATCGCAGTGCCCCCAGCAGCGACACCAGTGACAGCAGTGACACCCGCAGCAGCAGGGCACCAGCGACACTGAAGGCATCAGCAGCAACAAGGGCACCTGCAACACCTCTGGCAGAGGCCAAGGAGGCTGGAAAGTGCCAATTCTCAAATATAACCAGAGGCAGAGCAGGTAGTGAAACCAAAATCTTGTGCTCTAGCGCCACCTACTGGGAAACTAAAGAAAGACCTCGAATTAAGAACCTGTTAAATTGTGAGAATGAACATAAAAAAAGATTTACTTAAATAGGAAAGGTGTTGGCTACTTCAAATGCACTCGCAAAGGAACAACTCATCAAGCACCATGAAAAACCGTGGTAACACGATATCACAAAAAGAAAATGACAATTATCCTGAAACCAAACAAAGTCACAGGAGTTTGTGATCTCACTGATAGAGAATGCAGAATAGCTGTCATGAAGAAATTTAACAAGCTACAAGAAAACTCAGAAAGGCAGTTCAATGAGCTCAGGAGTAAAATTAATGAACAGAAGGAACACTTTACCAAAGAAACTGAAACTCTAAAAATAACCAAACAGAAATGCTGGAGCTAAAGAACTCAATAGAGGAGATGAGGAATGCATAAGAAAGTACTGGAAATAGAGCAGACCACGTGGAAGAAAGAATTCATGAGCTCAAAGACAGAAATCTAGAAATGATTCAGGTAGAAGAGGAGAGAGAATGAAGATTTCTCTTTTTTAAAAACTTATTTATTTTTATTTATTTATTTTAGGCTGTGTTGGGTCTTCATTGCTGCATGTCGGCTTTCTCTAGTTGAGGCGAGCAGAGGCTACTCTTCGTTGCAGTGTGCGGGCTTCTCATTGTGGTGGCTTCTCTTGTTGCGGAGCACAGGCTCTAGGTGCGTGGGCTTCAGTAGTTGTGGCTCGTGGGCTCTAGAGCTTTGTCTCTTTAGTTGTGGTGCACGGGCTTAGTTGCTCCACAGCACGTGGGATCTTCCCAGACCAGGGATCGAACCCATGTCCCCTACATTGGCAGGCGGATTCTTAAGCACTGCACCACAAGGGAAGTCCTGAAGTGTTTTTTTTGTTTGTTTGTTTGTTTGTTTTTTTAATGAAGAAATTCTAGGGCCTCCCTGGTGGCGCAGTGGTTGAGAGTCCGCCTGCCGATGCAGGGGATACGGGTTCGTGCCCCGGTCTGGGAGGATCCCATATGCCGCGGAGCGGCTGGGCCCGTGAGCCATGGCCGCTGGGCCTGCGCATCCGGAGCCTGTGCTCCGCAACGGGAGAGGCCACAACAGTGAGAGGCCCGCATACCGCAAAAAGAAAAAAAAAAAAGAAATTCTACAAGAACTATTTGACTCCATCAGAAAAGGCAACATAAGGATAATGGGTATCCCAGAATGAGGAGAGAGGGAGAAGCAGAGACATTATTTAAAGAATTAATAGCTGAGAACTTCCCAAACTGGGGAAGGAACTGGATACACAAGTCCATGAAGCTAAGAGAACTCCTAGTTACCTCAATGCAAAAAGACCTTCTCCGGGCTTCCCTGGTGGTGCAGTGGTTGAGAGTCCGCCTGCTGATGCAGGGGACACGGGTTCGTGCCCCGGTCTGGGAAGATCCCACATGCCGTGGAGCAGCTGGTCCTGTGAGCCATGGCCTCTGAGGACCTGAGCTTGCGCATCCGGAGCCTGTGCTCCGCAACAGGAGAGACCACAGCAGTGAGAGGCCCGCGAACCCACCCCCCCACCAAAAAAAAACCACGACCTTCTCCAAGACATGTTATATTAAAACTGTCAAAAGTCACAATTTAGGGGACTTTGGGGACTTCCCTGGTGGCGAAGTGGTTAAGAATCTGCCTGCCAATGCAGGGGACAAGAGAAGCCACTTGTGCTCCACGACAAGAGAAGCCACCGCAATGAGAAGCCCGCACACTGCAACAAAGAGTAGCCCCCGCTCACCGCAACTGGAGAAAGTCCACACACAGCAACAAAGACCCAACGCAGCCATAAATAAATAAATAAATAATTTTTTTCTTAATTCACAATTTAAAAAAGAATTTTAAAGGCAGCCAGGAAAAAAGAAAGTAACCTAGAAAAGAACCACTATTAGGCTATCAGCAGATTTCTAAGCAGAAACTCTACAAGAGAGTGGAATGACATACTCAAGTATTAAAAAATAAAAACTGTCAGCCAAGAATACTCTATCCAGCAAAGTTATCCTTCAGATATGAAGGAGAAATAACGGCTCTCCAAGACAAACAAAAGCTGAGGGAGTTCAAAAGCTGAGGGGTGTCAATAAGAAAAGCCACTGCATGAGAAGCCCACGCACCGCAACGAAGAGTAGCCCCCGCTCGCTGCAACTAGAGAAAGCCCACGCAGCAACGAATACCCAACGCAGCCAAAAATAAATAAATTTATTTAAAAATAGATTTCTTCTTAATAAAAAGAAAAGAAACTGAGGAAAACATCATAGAAAACCACAAAATTAATTCAAAATCAGTTAAAGACTTGGATGTAAGACCTGAAACCACAAAAGTTCTACAAGAAAACATAGGCAGTACATTCTCTGACACTGGTCTTAGCAATATCTTTCTAGATATGTCTCCTCAGGCAAGGGAAACAAAGGCCAAAATTAAAAAATGGGACTACATCAAACTAAAAATCTTCTGCACGGCAAAGGAAAACATCAAGAAAATGAAAAGACAACCAACCAAATGGGAGAAGATATTTGCCAGTTGTATATCTGACAAGGGGCTAATACTTAAAATATATAAACAGCTCATACAACTCAACAATAAAAAAAACCAAACAACCTGATATTTATAAGGGCAGAGGATCTGAACAGACATTTTTCCAAAGAAGACATTCAGGTGGCCAACAGATACATGAAAAGATGCTCAACATCACTGATCATCAGGGAAATGAAAACTGAACCGCAATGAGATACCACCTCACAACCGTTAGAATGATTATCATCAAAAAGACAACAAATAAGTGTTGGTGAGGATGTGAAGAAAAGGGACCCCTCGTGTGCTGTTAGTGGGAATGTAAATTGATGCAGTCACTGTGGAAAACACTATGGCGATTCCTCAAAAAATTAAGAATAGAACTGCCATACTACCTAGCTATTCCAGTTCTGGGTATTTACCCCAAAATACGAAAACACTAATTTGAAAGGATATACACACCCCATGTTCATCACAGTATTGTTCACAACAGCAAGATGTGGAAGCAACCTGTGTCCATCAATTGATGAATGGATAAAGAAGATGTGATATAGATAGATAGATAGATAGATAGATAGATAGATAGATAGATAGATAGAATGGAATATTACTCAACCATAAAAAATGAAATCTTGCCATTTGCAACAGCATGGATGGACCTTGAGAGTATTATGCTAAGTGAAATAAGTCAGATGGAGAAAGACAAATACTGCACAATTCCACTCATATGTGGAATGTTTTTAAAAATAATAATAATAAATGAACAAACAAAACAAAACAAACACATAGATATAGAGAACAGATTGGTGGTTACCAGAGAAGAATGGGTGGGGTTGAGGGAAAAATGGGTAAAGGGGGTCAACTGTATGGTGTCAGATGGAAACTAAACTTTTGGTGGTGAGCATGCTGTAGGGTATACAGTATAGAAGTCGAAATGCAATGTTGTACATGTGAAACATATGATGTTATAAACCAACGTTACCTCAATAAAAAAAGAATCCCAAAACCTGGAAGAAAAATAAAAAATTTTTAAACACTTCATAATTCTCTAAAAAATAACAAAATAATGACCATTGTAGGATGTTTTTTTAAAGAATTTATGTATTTCATTGAAACACATTTTGGATTTTCTTCTCTGGCAATCTGTGGGCTTCAGTTCTATTCACCTACTAATGTCAAGCCTTCAGGGCTCACTTGTCACCAGGCTCTGAATTAAGTATATATTGGGCACCACATGGCCCAGTTGTCATAATCTTTATAAAGTGCTGTGTGAGCCATTTACACATTGCTTCTCCATAATTACAGTCTAAACTTTTTATGGTCAAAAGCAACTATGGGATGTTAGAAGGTCTCATGAAATCAGGAGGAAGTTTGTAATTGCTTTTAATCTGTAGTGACTGCGTACTCGTGGTCTAATCATTCCCAAGTACAATAAACTCTGGGTAATATGATTAAATACTTCCGCCATGGTTCTTTCAACATTTGTATTGACTTTGCTAGCATCTGGGATGGTTGCCTTGGTAAGAAGGCATAGCAGGAACTAGATTGATAGCTGCACTGCTTGGGTCCAATTTTACAGCCTCTGTTCTCAGATATGGAGGACTAAAGATAAAAGATTATAGCCTAGAAAATGTACGTCCACACGAAAACCTGCACGTGGATGTTTACAGCAGCTTTATTCATAATTGCCAAGATTTGGAAGCAGCCAAGATGTCTTTCAGTAGGTGAATGGATAAAGTGGTCAATCCAGACAATGGGCTATTATTCAACGCTAAAAAGAAATGAACTATTGAGCCATAAAAAGACATGGAGGAACCTAAATGCATGTGACCAGATAAAAAAAAGTCAATCTGAAAAGGCTACATACTCTATGATTCCAACTATATCTCATTCTGGAAAAGGCAAAACTATGGAGACAGTAAAAAGAGCAGTCATTGCCAGGGTTTATGGGGAGGAAGGGGTGAAAAGGCAGAGCACAAGATGTTAGGGCAATGATATAGCGTGTGTGATACGATCACGGTGGATACATGTCATACACTCAGCAAACCCGTAGAATGCCCAACACCAAGAATGAATGTAATGTAAACTCTGGACTCTGGGTGATGATGCTGTGTCAATGTCGGTTCATCCACCGTAACAGATGTCCCACCTGGTGGGGGATATTGATAGTGAGGGAGGCCGTGAATGTGTGGGGACTTGGGGGCACAAAACATTAATTTGTTTTCATATTTTACTATTTTTTTCTGTTCTTTGTTGTTGTTGTTATTGTTTTTAAATCAGTAAGTAATCTAGGATTAGTGTTACGTTTGCTAGACCTGGCATTTGCTCGGTACATAAGGTTCAAAGTTTTCTTTCCTTTTTAAATTTATTTTATATTTTGCAATTTTTTTCCATAATATTTAAGTTTCTCAATGTTTAGGTATTTTTCTTTGGTGAAGCACGAGTTTCTTTTAATGGTCCCTGATCATTTTAAACAGTTGGAACCCCAGTGGCACTGTTAGCTGCTTTCTGGGCAGCCTCTTTTGCTTGGTGGGCTTGTAGTACAACTACAGCTTCACCAACTTTAGAACGGAGAGACCCTGGAGACTCAAGCATATGAAGAAATTCTGAATTATCAGTCTCCAACAATTTGCCAGTGATTTTACCAGCAAGAGTAGGGTGCCTGGCTTGAATTAGGTGAAAGAGCCGTTCACCCAACATTTGTTTCTGCTCTTGAGGAGGGGCAGATGCCAACATGGAAGCAGTCAAAGGCTCCTGACCTTGTACATGAACAGCAGGCTGCTGCATGGCAACTTGTGGCTGTGCGTTAAGATGCGGTTGAGGATTGCGAACTCCCGCAGCGCATTTATACTGTGGAACAGTGCGAACAACAAGAGTAGCTGCAGCTGCAGCAGCTGCGGGACGTGGACCCATTGTCTGTGTTGATGGGTTAACAACACGCTGTGTCGACATGACTGGTGGAACCTGTGAAGAAGCTGGTCTCATAGTACTAACTGGTGGTCCAGGAGCGGCTGGGTGGATAGCACCGTGCATATTTTGGAGTGGATGAGGTCTGGCACCCTGAGCAGTCCAGCGAGGACTTGGTCTTAGTTGAGCAATTTGGCTAGGAGGATAGTATGCAGCACGGTTCTGAGTCTGCCATGAAGTCACCTGAAGGAGGTGCTGGCTGGTAGGGGTTGGGCACAGCTCTTACACTTGCCGTTCTCTGCATTTACTGGTTAGTGAGGTGAGCCTGTACTTTCTGCTCAGTTTTGCTGAGAACCTGAAACTGCTCTTAAAAATCGTCTTTTTAAAAAAAAAATCATAGCCTGAATCCTAACAGTAAGTTTAGCTTCCTTCACAACCAGACTTTTACTAGTGACTGACGTAAGTCATGTCCTCCTTCACCTCTCAGGTCCATGGTGCCAGAGAACGTGAAGATCCCCCGCGGATTTCCCCCCTCCTGCGCTTCCCTGCTTCCTGATGAGCAAACAGTGGCTCACTTAAATAATAGAAATGGAGTTAGGTGCACTCTCTTTTACTAGTCAGCTCACTATCATTTCTTAAATTCATCTTTTAAAAAATTCTAATGATCAAGGCATAAAAAATTGGGAACTTTGGATTTTAAAAAGAAGATCCTGCTGCCTGCCAAACGCCCGCTTTGATAATGCAGACGTGGTTGCAATGCCACATGCTCGCCATTAGAGGACACCATTCTCACAGGTCCCGGGCTACAGACTTCACATCACCGCTGGCCGAAAATGAACACGTGCTCAGCGTGGCTTGGGTTACCACACATTACAGCTGTCCCATAACGTAGGAGTAAATCTTCCACTGCAGCTCTGAAATGGAACTTCAGAAACATATTGCTAAATATATTATAAACTTCAAATATATAATTGTTGTCTTTTCTTTTTTGTTTTTATTTTGGTAAACGTGTGTGCATATATATATATATACACATATATATAAAACATAAAAGTTACCATTTTAGTCCTTTTAAGTACATTAAGTACATTTTAAGGCATTAAGTACATTCATAACGTTATGCAACTATCACCACTATTTCCAAATTTTTTCATTATCCCAAACAGAAACTTTGTATTGTAATATTAACTAGTAACATGCATTCAAGTAAATACAAAGTGCTAAGAGTATATAGATGTTGTCTCATTTAAACTTCACAGGAACCCCACGAGGTAGGTATTTTTATTTTTATTTTATTGATTAAAAACTCGAGGATAAGGGAGATTTAACTAATTCCTCTAAATCTAATAAGTTATAGAATCATAATTAAAACTTTGGTACATCTACGCAACACTGTAAACGAGAGATTTTGAGGGGTCAATGGACTCATATAGAGGTTTGATCATTAATTTATATTGTGTTGGGCTTCCCTGGTGGCACAGTGGTTGAGAGTCCACCTGCCGGTGCAGGGGATACAGGTTTGTGCCCCGGTCCGGGAAAATCCCACATGCCGCGGAGCGGCTAGGCCCGTGAGCCATGGCCGCTGAGCCTGTGCGTCCGGAACCTGCTGTCTGCAACGGGAGAGTCCACAGCAGTGAGAGGCCTGCATACCGCCAAAAAAAAAAAAGTTTATATTGTGTTTTCTCATAATAATTAAATTTTATCTTTATATAATAAGACACCAAAATGTAAAAGCTCTGATCTTACAAACTCTGATCAGGATGAAATTATTAAACTTCTTGGCTTTTCAAATGTTTCCATTTAGAGATTCTTTTAATAATAGCTCTGGGGAGTAATTGAGGCTTATACTAGATTAATTCTTGAAGAGAAAGGAGTAGATACAGAGACAGCCCCTAAGTGTCAAATGCTGCTAATTAAGGGCTTCACAAAAGAAGAACAAAGTGGCTTTTTGAATTAGAATATATGTCAAGAAGATTACATTTGATTTAAAAAATTGTTTAATTTTACCTGGAATTCCCACACTCATGTCATGAGTCTCTGAATAGTTATCTTCTAAAACTCTTAAATTCCTCTGTAGACTCTCAGAACAGCATCCCATTGCTCCTCAACTGGAAACCTTCAATGGATTTCCTTCAATGGAATTCAACCATTTTAATGGTTGACAGAAATAAGGGGATCCTCCTTAGAATGACATTCAATTTGCTTCCCCCTTGCATTTCCAGCCTTCTTTGCCCTCATCTCTTCTTTTGTCTTTTCTCTTTGCAGCATTTGCTCTTTCTAGACAATGTCTTACTCAGAGTGTTACAGAACCAGGTCCTTTTAAAAAATCTTTTGTTTGTTTGTTTGCTTTCCTTTTTAGAACGTGGTTCGTTTTGCCTGAAGCACAGCACATCAAAATGCTGAGATGCTCAGGTTTTCAGCAAAGAGAGGGTTTATTCACAAGGCAGCCAAGTGAGGAGACTGGAGAGCAAGTCTCAAATCTTCCTCCCCGCAGGGCAGGAGTCATCATGGGATAAAGAATAAAGAAGCAGGAAGGTGTGAGGTGTGGGAAGTGTGGGGAAAGGTGATTGGAAAAAGGTGTGGTTACCCTGATTCTGGGCAGGTGTCACTCAGCTACAGGCCTCTGCACTTTGAAAAGGTCGCTCAGCAGACACTCGCACAGGCCCAAGTGAAGGGTCAGTGGTCCCATCCAGTCTTACCCAGCTTAGCTCAAACTGGATGCAGCTGACTCCAAGCTCCTGGAAAACAACTCAGGCAAACATCTTATTATTGAGGCTCCATGCTGCTCGAAGGACCTGCAGGTCTTAAATTGACCTTCATTGTTGAAAGCAGATGAAGTGGACTTAACCCACGCTTTCAATAGTGCTGAAACTGAGTCTGCCTAAAACTGAGTTAATCTGCCAAGTATATGATTAACCTCTCTATCCAAAACATTATTCCTTTTCTTGTTCAACACCTGTCCCCTCAAGATTGAAGACAATCAAAGAAAATGAGTGATTGAAACCGATCAGGACCCTGTAGGGCCCATCCCAGGTACAAAATCCTTAGTGTCCCTGTTTCTTTTTTGTGAGAAAAAAGTTTCAGCCTCCTAGACCTTCCCTGAGTTCCAAAGGGCAGATTCAAACAGTTACTAATTAGAAGAGTGAAGGAATGCAGAAACAAAGGATACATAGCAATCCGACACGTATCTCTGAGCTCTTCTACAGGAACTGGGACCCCCACCCAGTGGAGGATGGTGACTTCAGGCTGAGTACCAGCACAGGGACCCCAGACTGGTTGGAACCGCAAGGCTGATGATGGAGATTCCTGGAGCCCCACCTGGTTATCTCCCCACCAAACAATCAGAGGAGGGTCACACACCTGGTAGCCCTCCCCCTAAATTTTGCCTATAGAAATTCTTCCCCCCAAACCATCAGAAAGTTCAGGTATTTGGAGCACAAGCTGCTCATTCTCCTTGCTTAGCCCTTCAGTAAACCTTTGCTCCAGACTCCGATGATTCAGTTTGTTTGGTCTCACAGTGCATCGGGCTTATGAACTTGGGTTCAGGAACAGTTTCAGTTACCAACTATTTAACAATAACTCATTCACAAATTCCTCTCCCCAGCCAGATTGCTAGTCTGAGCTCCAGATCTGTATATTTTCTGTCTGGTCCTGTGACATCTCCCCAGCTGTCTCTCACCCAGGGTTCACAGTGGCTCAGCAATGGGACCACCTTCCATCCTGGTCTGCAAGCCAGAAACAGTCATCCTGGACACATCATCTCCCTGACCTCACAGCTACCCTCTCACCACACCTGGCTTGTCATTCCTGCCACATACAGGGCAGGAACACAGTCTAGCCTCCAAATGCGAACACTTTTTAAGAGTATGAAGGGTAATATTAATAATTATGCCAGCACCACAGGCTTGCATGGGGATTGTATGATTTCCTACTGCATAAGTCCTTGTTTTTGTCTGTGCCCATAGCTACCACCAACCCCAAGTCTCCATCAGCTCTTGCCTCAGTCATTCCCACACCTCCTAAGTTGCTGGTCCTTGTGGATGGATGCCAACACTTACCCTCCACTCCACAGTGCACAGGCAGCCAGAAACACTCATCTTTTAAAATGTCAGTCTGGTGAGACCCATCTCTCCCACCCCACCTCCTACTTACAGTTCTTCTATGGATCTCCACAGCTCTTATATAAAATCCAACATCCTTAACGCAGCCAATATGCTCAGAAGGGCTGGTCCCTCTATGCCTCCCCAACCACACGCCTCAAGACTTCCCGTCCTAGCAAAGGAGCTTCACATAAGCTTTCCTCTTCCCCTAAGTAAGGGTTACTTGACCTTCAGAGTTCAGCTCAATTGTCACATCCTTCAAAAGCCACCCTTGAAATCTCCAAGTTGTGATAGACCATCTCCAACAAAAGCCCCAACTTCTCCCCTGCTTGTGGGAGCAGACCCTTCCTCCCCCTGCCCCCCATCAAGAGTGATAGCTTGCTCTCCTGCCCCACGATCTGAGCTGGCTCTGTCTGTCTTTGCTTAACTGAATGCAGCAGTGGTGAGAATTCTCTAGTTTTAAAGGATTCAAAGTGGTATACTTTTTTTTCTTTTTTTTTTGGTTGTTCTGGGTCTTCATTGCTGCACACGGGCTTTCTCTAGTTGCAGCGAGCAGGGGCTACTTTTTATTGTAGTGCATGGTCTTCCCATTGTGGTGGCTTCTCCCTTGTTGAGGATCAGGGCCCTAAGCTGGCAGGCTTCAGTAGTTGCAGCACGCTGGCTCAGTAGCTGCCGCACGTGGGCCCCAGAGCATGGGGGCTTCAGTAGTTGTGGCTCATAGGCTCAGTAGTTGTGGTGCATGGGTTCAGTTGGCTGCCGGCATGTGGGATCTTCCCAGACAAGGAATCGAACCCATGTCCCCTGCATTGGCAGGCGGATTCTTAACCACTGGACCACCAGGAAGTCCCTGGTATACCATTTTTAAATTTATATTTCCCTGACTATATTAAGTATGAAAAGTAATCGAAGGAAACCTCAACTAAAATTGAAGTCGGGAAGGCCTGTAGAGGGAGCTTTCATGCCTTCAAGAGGAAGGAAGATTTTCTTCCTGCCCAGCAACTAGCTCAGCCAATGAAAATGCCACAGCTCAGCCAATGAGAAACCTGAACTCTCACTTTCCTCCAATGATCATTCACTTTTCTCTTACTGGTGACTTCCTTTCTATAACAGCCTTCCTGTTTTTATAACCCCTTGGAGCATCTCTCTGCTTCGAGATGATATGCTGCCCAATTCATGAATTGTTTGATAGACCCAATTAGATCTGCAAATGTACTCATTTGAATTTTGTTTTTTAACTTAAGTCAGGTCAGATAGCTCTTCATGTTTATTAGCTATATGTATTTCTTCTTTTGTAAATTTCTTGTTCTTATCCTTTACCCTTTTTTAAAACTAGGTTACTTGTCTTTTTCTTGTTGATTTCTAGGAAAGTCTTATATATTCTAAATATCACTCTTTGTTACATATGCTGAAAATATGTTCACCTATCTATTACTAGATGACAGTTTGTTAAGAGTGTCTTTGCTATAGGAAAGTTTTTAAACCTTGTTGTTGTCAAATTTATCAACCGTTTCCTTTATGGGTTTTGCTTTTTTCCATCTTATTTAAGTAGGCATTCATTAAACGAAGAATTCAAAAACATTTTCCTGTTATCATACCAGTATGTTTGTTTCTAACTTTAATCTTCCAAAATGAAAAATTAGGAGCACTGAGAGTCCATCAGCCCCAGCACTGGAAGGGGCGGGTTGTAATTTTCAGCTGAGGGCCAGGGAGAAGAGGCAGGAAGTTGAGGAGTCCAGTTCTCAGAAAAGGTTTCAGTCACTGGCTGCCGTGTTGGGAGTTAAGGGGTCACGTTTGATCAACGACTGAGTGTTTATAGCGATATCTGCTGCTTCTGAAAGCAACAGAAAATGACCAAGTCTCAGGGGTTTGTGTCATTCAAAGATGTGACTGTGGACTTCACTCAGGAGAAGTGGCAGCAGCTGGACTCTGCTCAAAGGAACCTGTAAAGGGATGTGATGCTGGAGAACTATAGCAACCTTGTTTCAGTGGTGAACTTGGATGAAAAGAAAATGGGTACTGCATCCTGCTCATTCTTTGGAGGCTGAAGACAATGGGTTGGGCCCAAGTTCTTGATTTTTATAAATTAATTGTGATATAATGTATATAATAAAGTGTTCAAATATTTTTAAAAATGGAAAATTAGTCAATCCAACATCATTGATTGGATCATGTATTCCACCTGTATCTTATGCAAAATATCTACCTGAGCCCACCTCCTGATCCAGTTCCTTGATCTATTTGGATATTCCTACAATAAGGCCACCCACTATACCTTTATCTCCTTCTCCCTCTCCAGAACACAAACAGGATGCTAGAGGTGAAGCCCCTGCCTTGTCCAGAAGATAAAGTTCATGAGGAAAGATAAGAGGAAAGAAGCGTCTGCTGCTACTGGGGAGTGCCTCCCCTTGACTCAGATCCAAGTTCAAATTTTAACTGATACAAAGTGCTTCTGGTGGAGTTGACTCCATCCTAGACTCCAAGGACCAGATGGGACTCAAACCATCTCCTCTTGGGCAACTAACACAACAAGACCCAAGAAGATGCAGTGATTCTTTTGCTGGACTTATGGGCCAAGAGCCAGTAACACCCTCTCTGACTGAACATAAACTTCCAGAAGATGTACAATACAGGGCTTCTGGAGCTGCCTTCTGTCCTTGAGGGAAGAAATAGCACCATGTGGTGACTTTTGCCTACCATCTCCCACATCTCCGTGGCTTTGATTCAACCTCTGTGTGTTTCAGCTGGGATTTTGGTTTCAGATTTTTATGATATCCAACCCCTTCCCCACACTCCTTTTAGCATTATAAATAAGTTTTACTTATATGGTAATAGTGGTAAGTTTGGTTTTCTGTTTATATGTTATAGGGTTTTTATTTTTTTTCTTGTGATTCACCATTGCTTCTTTTATCCCATCTTTTTCTCTTGGGTCCACTTTTTAAAAAAAATTTTTTGGCCATGCTGTGCAGCATGTGGGATCTTACTTCCCCAACCAGGGATCTAACCCTCGCCCCCTGCATTGGAAGTCCAGAGTCTTAACCAATGGACCGCCAGGGAAGTCCCTTGAGTCCATTTTTCTTCCTAGAGTATGTCATCTAGAAATAATTTGATGGTGGGGGGGAGGGTTGTGGGTATTATACTTTCTGTGTCCTTGCAAGCTTGGAAATGTCTTTTTTTTTAACTCTCTCACTTAAACAATAGTTTGGTTATATATTTAGAAAATTCTAGAATTCTAAGTCTAAATTACTTCCAACCGGAATTTTGATATTTTTGATGCTGTTTTCTGGTACCTAGTGTTGCTGGTGAGAAGTCTAATTTCCATCTTATTTTTATGCCTTTATAGTTAGTATGCTTTTTCTCTCCACAAGATTTTAAAGTGTTCCCCTTGCTTGGGGTGTTCTGAAATTTCCCCATTCTATGTGGAAGTGTCAGTACTACACAGTGATCCAGAAGGTTAATCATTGATATTGTTCACCTTTCAGACACATGGGATCTCTCAGCCCACTTCCCATCCATAGAGAGATATGGAGGCCCAAGGATTCATTTTAAGTATCTTTATTCATCCCTGTGGGAGTGCAGCTCTCTCAAAAACTTAGCTTTTATCAGTTTGACTTCAGCCAGTGATTTGTGACAACAATCACACTGTGATAGTCAGCCTTCTAAAATGGCCCTAGTGCTCCCCGCCTCCTGGAATCCACACTTGCATTTGTTTGTTTGGGCTGCCACTGCAAAATGCCATAGACTGGCTTAAACAACTGGAGTTTGTTTTCTCACAGTGCTGGCAGTTTGAAGTCTGAGATCGAGGTGTCATCAGGGTTGGTTTCTTCTGAGGCCTCTCTCCTTGCCTTGTTGATGAGCTTCCATCGTGCACATGTGCATCTGGTATCTCTTTGTGTGTCCAATTTTCTCTTCTTAGAAGGACACCAGTCAGATTGGATTAGAGCCCATCCTAACAGCCTAATTTTAACTTAATCGTCTCTTTAAAGGCTTTATCTCCAACTACAGTCATCTTCTAGGGGTGTTGGTGGTTAGAGCTGTAACGTATGAATTCTAGGGGGACAGAATTCAGCCCATAACAACTTTGTGTAATGACTTTGCATGACTCCCTCCCGTTGAGTGTGGGCTGGGCCAAGTGACTTATTTCTGACCAATGGTATATGGCAAAGGTGATGGGATATTACCTCCAAGATTATTTTGCAGACATTTGTGTTGCTAGCAGAGTCCATTGCCTTCTCAGCTCGGACACATTAATTAACGAAGCTATCATTTGGAGAGGTCCATGTGACAAGGCAGCCTCAGGCCAACTGCCAGTGAGTAACTGAGGTCCTCAGTCCCATAGCTCGTAAGGAAGTAAGTCCTATCAACAAGCACTGAGTGAGCCTGGGAGTGGAGTCTTCCCCAGTCAACCAGCCAGCTGATGTTGATTGCAGCCTTGATGGAGACCCTAAGGAGGAAAACCCAGCTAAGCAGTGGCCAGATTCTGTGAAATAACAAAGAACCACTAAGCTTTGTGGTAATGCATTCCACCACAACAGGTAACTAATACACACACCCACAGTTTTTCTGCACATACCTCTCAGATTTGCAAAATTATCTTGCTTTCTCATCCATGTGTCTCCCTCCTCCCCTCTTTCTCAACTTAATTATAGGCAACTTCAGCCTATGGGCTTTCTTTCAGGTGCCATAACCTTAGTCTCCCTTCACTGGGTCGTTGTTTTCTTTCTTTCTTCCTTAAATTAATTTTTATTGGACTATAGTTGATTTACAATGTTGTGTTAGTGGGACGTTGTTTTCTTTTCTTTCTTTCTTTTTTTTATTTTTGGCTGTGCTGGGTCTTCATTGCTTTGCACGGGCTTCTTATTGTCGTGGCTTCACTTGTTGCGGAGCGCAGGCTCTAGGCATGCAGCCTTCAGTAGTTGTGGCATGTGGGCTCAGTAGTTGTGTCTTGCGGGCTCTAGAGCTCAGGCTCAGTAGTTGTGGCACACAGCCTTAGTTGCTCCGTAGCATGTGGGATCTTCCTGGGCCAGGGCTCGAACTTGAGTCCCTTGCATTGGCAGGCAGATTCTTAACACTCTGTGCCACCAGGGAAGACCTGTTGTCTTCTAATGAAGTGATTTTCTAGGGTTTAGGTTCTTAGTTGGACCCTAATCTGAAATATCTTAATGCATTCCGAGGTTGAACAGTAGGTATGATGGCCATACCCTTGATTTGACCCTGGAGAAAGGCAGGTTTTAATATCTTCTCTTGCTCAAAAGCCTGCTCTTTTTTGGTGGGGTGGAGGCACAGTTAGGAAGAGAATGGGATTAAAAGTGATTGTTTCTTCTAACCCTGCAAGAGCCTGGATTCAGGGGCCCTCTATTCCCTATTCTTGCACTTGTAAGTAAGTCATCATTTATGAGCTATTTAAAACCAAGATCAACATATACTACAAATGTTCTGTATTTCAGCCTCTTCCTCTAGAACTACCATTTCTTCAGGTACATAGTCCCTCCTCACAGTAATATTTGGCAATATTATAAAATATTTCATCACTAAATAGCATGGATGACTACTTTTCTAGGCTCTAATAGCAGTGTTCTCATTGCTCACTATCTGACCCCTAAGATAAAGACACATAATTTAGATTTTGTTACCCCTAAGATAAAGACACATAATTTAGATTTGCACCAAATTTCTGGTACCAGGTTCTGTCAGGACAGCTTAGGCTCTACTGTGGTAACTAACAATCCTAGACTCTCATTGGCTTAATACTGTGAAAACATGTTTCTTCATCATGTTACATGTCCTACCTGGGGGATCTGCTCAATTTAGTCAGTCAGAGACCTGGGGGACAGAGTCTCCATCTCAACACATTCTCCCACAAGCACCACATCATGGCAAAGAGAACATGAAGAATTGTGCACTGGGTCTTAAAGCCTCCTACAAACATAACACTGAATGAAAGAAGCCAGACTGCAAAAAACACATGCTGGATTATTCTGTCTATATACAAAACAGAAATGTTACCAATCCAAGCTCGTACTGCTTGCTGCATGACAGGACGATAAATCAAGAGACAGCATGCTGGGGCGAGTAATAGTGACTTTATTTGGAAAGTCAGCAAATCGAGAAGTTGGTTGACTAATACCCCAAAGAACCATCTTACCTGAGTTAGAATTCAGGCTTCTTTTACAGTGAAGTGGGAGAGGTGTGGTTGGTTGTTGCAGACTTCTTGGTGCAGTATAAAGAAAAAAAAACTTAAAAAAAACCTTCAAATACCTAAAAATAAATTTAAGAAAAATGTAAGAGACCTCCAACCAAAAATAAATATAAAACAGTATCACGAGGAATTACAGAAAACTTAATAAATGGGATGAGAGGTAATGTACTATGTCCAAGATTTGAAAGAGTCAATATGGTAAAGACCAAATTTATTTATAGATTCAAAGCAATCTCAATTAAAATCCCAATAGTTTGTGTGTGTATGTGTGTGTAAATTTAAAAGTCAATTCTAAAACTTATGGAAATGTAAAAAACAAAGACAGCTAAGAAAACATAGTTGGAGAACTAGCACCAACAAAATAGAGATTTATTATAAAGACACAGCAAGTATGACACTGTTGTATTGGTATAAGCAAAGGTAGACAGACTGGTGGAAAAGACTAGAGATTCCAGAGCCAGACCCATGGTCTCTTAGACATTTGATCTATGATTGGAGGCACTACAGAATATCAAGAAAGGACGATTTTTTTTTTTGTATTAAGTAGCACTGGTTCAATTATGTAGTAATCCAGGGACAAATGGAACATGATCTCTACTTAAATCATATAGAAGCCTCATATGGTGAATTACAGAATTAAATGTGAAAAGTAAAACAGTAAGGGTTTTTAGAATATAATATAGGAAACTATCTTCATGACTTTGGGACAGGAAATAATCTCTTAAAGGTTACAAAAGGCACTAACCACTAAGGGATAGGTTTATAAATTGGACTAAATTAAAATTAGGAATATCAGAACATAAAAACACAGCATTAAAAGAATTGAGACAAGAAAGAATTATAAAAATTGCATATTTAACAAAGGAAGACTCAATGAGAAAAGACAAAGTAACAGAAAAATGGGCAAAATACATCACTTCCAAAAGAAGATATACAAATGGCCAGCAAGTGTCTGAAAAGGTGCTCATTCTCAATTGTTATTGAAAAATGCAAGTTAAGAGCATAATACTTCCAAAAGCGAATGTTGGCAAGCATGTGGAAAAACTAAATGCTTCTGGCAGGGGTGTGAACTGGTACAACCACTTTGGACAAATGATTTGGAAGGATGAATGAAGGTAGAACATTCAGATTCCCTCAGATGCAGGATTGGAGCCTCAGACACGCACAAAAGAGATGTGTGCGCATACGCCCCGAGACCTGCAGGATGTCTGGGCAGTAGCGTGTGAAACAGCACAACGCTGGAAACACCCCTATGTCCATCAACAGTGGGATGGATACATTAACTGAGATGTAGCCCTACAGAAATGAAAGTGAACTGACTTGTGAAAATAAAGGAAACTCATTCTAAAATGGAGCTGGAAGCCCTGAAGGGGGCGCTCTCACCCACGTATCACTCACCGCAGTTTACAGACGGAGGAAGAAAGATTTCCTTTTGACCCAGCCCAATTTCCTCCTTAAACCTAATAAACGCTGACATTCTCTTTGTCTCCTCGGACTTGCCTATGGTTTGCCACGGGTTGCATGTCCCAAATTGCAATTCCTCTGCTATTCCTGAATACACTCATTTTGTTGGTAAAATAACTGGCTGTTATTTTTTCCTAAGGTCAACACTTACCACTACAAAACATGAATGAACCTCACCAATATAATGTTGAGCTAAACAAAGCAGTCGCAAAGGGGCCCGTGCTGTGTGATTTCATTTACACAACGTTCAAGAATAGACAAAACTAATCTATGGTTTCCGAAGGCAGATTAGTGGTTTCCCGTGGGCAGGTACTCAGGAGGGGACGTTCTGTTTGTCCATCTGGGTGGTGGGTACAGGGCATGGCATTGTGCCAATTTGTCATGCTCTACACTTAGAATTTTTGTGTATTTCGATACAAATTTTTTTTATCAGGTGAAAATAAAATTGGAAGCTGAGACTGCCCTGGCCATTTGGAATTCTCTGTGTCACTAAAACAAGCAGAGACTAAGCTGTGGTGACTGATCCTGATTACCAGGTGGAAATCAGGCTGCTGCTCCCCTGGGAGTGAAGGACAGTCCATTTTCTGGGGTCCTTAGTGCCCATAGTGCTGGCCAGAGGGAAACTGTAGCAAACCTGTGAAGACAGACCACTGAGAAAGGCTTGGATAGTGTGAGAATGAAAATCTGGGTCATATTACCAGGTAAAAATTCCACCCTCCTGAGGTGTTGGCAGAGGTGGTTTATGAAAGCCGTGTATCCGGGTGGTTTACATTAATTTCTTTTCTTCCCACTGTGCACTGTAAACCCTGGGTACATGCATCATCTTCCTGCAGGGAACACATCTTGTTCTCATGTTTTTATTGGTAGCTTTTCATTTACCTAGAGAGGTCAGTCTGACACAATGTCAATCTAGCCTTAACGTTTGTTATAAGGTTAAATTTGTGCTAATAAAAATTATTCTTTAAATGAAAAGTGACCACGGGAATTCCCTCGCGGTCCAGTGGTTAGGACACCGTGCTTTCACTGCCAAGGGCGGGTTTGGATCCCTGGTCGGGGAACTAAGATCCTACAAGCCACGCAGCACGGTCAAAGAAGGCCCTAGAGTTCTGCATCTGTTTTCTAGAAGAGCATTGAGTGTATGTGAGCAAGCTTCGTCCTTGCCGCTGGCTTGAGTTTAAGGACCTCCTTCGATGTGTGTGCACACACATGTGTTTACTTATGTTGACTGACTCCCTCATGGTGGTGGTTTAGCCTTTGGTGTACATTCACTGCAAATAACTGACAAGGAAAGAGCTCAGTTATATAATTAAACAAATTCATATTTAATCACAAAATCTATATTCTTTGGAAAAGTGGAAACACAGATATGTAAAGTCACTCGGAGATGAACAGTTTCCTAGTGTCCACTGGTTAGTAATCACTGTGCTAAAGTTGAAAATAGGGAGTTTCAAGTGCCTTTTTCTGTCTATCCTCTCTTGGTTGTCATATTTTTAAATTCACGTTCCACATTGAAAAATAACAATAAAACTTACCACCTCTTTGTTTCTTAAGAGAAAGACTGTAAGACGTCTATGCTGGGGATGGAGAAGGATCCCGTGCGATTAAGTCATTATAGACTGTTCCAGGAGGATGTGGAGCTGGCCCATGAGGAGCAGGCCCTCTTGTCCTGTGAGTCAGTTTTTGCATCAGCTTTTTCCTAAAATGGAACCCATCCGAAAGGAGACACCCTAGGAGGTAAGAGTTCGTGTTCTCCCTTGGGTTCTCCTTTGTAATTCCCCTGAAACAATGACTTTCTTTTTTTTTTTTTGCGGTACACGGGCCTCTCACTGTTGTGGCCTCTCCCGTTGTGGAGCACAGGCTCCAGACGCGCAGGCTCCGGATGCGCAGGCTCAGCGGCCATGGCTCACGGGCCTAGCCACTCCGTGGCATGTGGGATCTTCACGGACCGGGGCATGAACCTGTGTCCCCTGCATCGGCAGGTGGACTCTCAACCACTGCGTCACCAGGGAAGCCCCAATGACTTTCTTGAGAGTGTTATTAAAGGGGTTAATGTTTAGGCAAAATAGATCTCTCCTTTCCTGTAAACAGCCCTGTGCGCCCACTTTCAAGCTGCTGGGAGAGACGATATTGATGGTGTTAGGTCCTGCACAGAGATGGATCTGCCCTGACCAGCAGTTTCTATTTCCACTGGGAAGTTCTCTCAACTTTGTCAGAAGGACCCATTTGTACTTTGCTGAATTCCTCCAGTGATGTTTCATTCCTCTTATTCACTAGTGCTCTGGACAACTGTCCAGCTGGGGGAGAGATCCCCCTCTTCATCCAGCTTTGCTGAGGATACAGGGTGGTGTTACTTGTTGTCAGTTGGGTCAAATTTTTGATAAGGATCTTTATTCAGGTTTTAACTTAAGCACCAGGTCTTCAGAGAGGGTGTCACGTCCTTCTACCACATTCCTCAATTCCAACCCTGTCGCCCCAGTCTTGCCATGCATTGTCTACTTACTGACCTGCTGACATCCTCAGAAGCAGAGACTTTGTTTACCCCCGTTGCCAAGAGGGTGCTGGGCCCCAGGAGGGGCTCATATTTGACCAGATGCCTGCTGTGCACTGACGGGAGGTTTCTGAAAGCACATAGGTTCATGAACCTCATGCTAACACTCTGGAGACATTGATTAATCAAACACCTCAGTACCCTTTCGATTTTCAGTTTTAAGGACACAAGAGTGGATCACATCTTTTAGGCATCAGCACGACTCTGAGAGAATTCTGGGTAGAAATGCATTTCATAATTAAGTGGCTGAAATGTCTTTAACGTTTAGGACCTTATACCCTTCCCCCTACTGCGCAGTCCTGCCATATTATCAGCTTCAGGAAAAATATCTGTAAGGTAGACATGACAAAATATAAGTCTAACAACTGAAAGAGTCAATCTAAGTTAAAATCTTACTCAAACAAGGTAAGGCCTTTTAGTTCTACTGTAACAATAACTTTTCACAAGTTCCAAAGTTCTGAACCAGAGACATGGCCCAACATAAGCTGGTGGACAGCCTTTGTCTCTCCGCACAGCCTGCAGGAAGAATGCTCAGAGGTTCAGTTGTGCTGGCCCTCAGAAAGAAAATTAGGTGAGAGATTTTGTTTTCCAAGTTAAACATTCTGTCTTTAAAAAGCACAGAGGCTTTTAATGAAAGAAACACAGACCACCAAGACTTTCTGAGCTGAGATGCTCACCCTGGCCCTTCCCCGTGTCACTGAGGACAGCACCTAAGAGGCCAGGACAAGAAGAGGGAGGAAGCCACTGATCCTACTCTGGTCGTGAACCACCCGTGTAGCACCCGTAAGAGCTACACCTGCAAGTGTTGAAGCAGCTGTGGGTCCTGCTGTGTGGGAACAGCCAGGGGTTGGGGCCAGGGTGCCTGCAGTTATGATCTCTGAGGTTCAAGTCCACTGTAGGAGAAACATAGGAGAAACTCCTATGTTTTTCTAAGGCTGGTTAAGCCTGGAGAACATGCCTGCTGCCTTCCTAATCTGCAGTGTCCACACAGACATGTCACCACCCTGACATCCCCCAGGAATGCCCACTCCCCAGCCGGTGGATCTCAGATACCACCAAGCTGCAGACTTCTTACCAATCTGTCCCAGCCACCGTCACTCCCTGACACACCTGATGCCCAGAGTGGCTGGGTTCCTGATGTTCCCTGACTTTGTCATGTTTGAGAATAGGACAGAAAGGCAGAAGAGGAAAGAGGTGACCCTGTGCTGGTGGCTTCCAGGCTTAGGCAGAGGCGGGGAGGGAAATCAGGGAGGTCAAGCTTAGTCAGAGCAGGAATGAGCAACCCACAGATCGAGAGAACAAACTAGTGTTAACCAGTGGGGAGAGGGAAGGGGAGGGGCAAGATAGGGGTAGAAGATTCATAGGTACAAACTGCTATGTATGTATAAAATAGATAAGCTACAAGGATACATTATACAACAAAGGTAATATAGCCAGTGTTTTATACTAACTTTATTTTTTTCTTTTTTTATAACAAAATTAATCAGTTATACATATACATATGTTCCCATATCCCCTCCCTCTTGCATCTCCCTCCCACCCTCCCTATCCCACCCCTCCAGGCGGTCACAAAGCACCGAGCTGATCTCCCTGTGCTATGCGGCTGCTTCCCACTAGCTATCTACCTTACGTTTGGTAGTGTATATATGTCCATGCCTCTCTTTCGCTTTGTCACAGCTTACCCTTCCCCCTCCCCATATCCTCAAGTCCATTCTCTAGTAGGTCTGTGTCTTTATTCCTGTCTTACCCCTAGGTTCTTCATGACATTTGTTTTTTCTTAAATTCCATATATATTTGTCAGCATACAGTATTTGTCTTTCTCTTTCTGACTTACTTCACTCTGTATGACAGACTCTAGGTCCATCCACCTCACTACAAATAGCTCAATTTCGTTTCTTTTTATGGCCAAGTAATATTCCATTGTATATATGTGCCACATCTTCTTTATCCATTCATCCGATGATGGACACTTAAGTTGTTTCCATCTCCGGGCTATTGTAAATAGGGCTGCTAAGAACATTTTGGTACATGACTCTTCTTGAATTATGGTTTTCTCAGGGTATATGCCCAGTAGTGGGATTGCTGGGTCATATGGTAGTTCTATTTGTAGTTTTTTAAGGAACCTCCATACTGTTCTCCATAGCGGCTGTACCAATTCACATTCCCACCAGCAGTGCAAGATGTTCCCTTTTCTCCACACCCTCTCCAGCATTTATTGTTTCTAGATTTTTTGATGATGGCCATTCTGACTGGTGTGAGATGATATCTCATTGTAGTTTTGATTTGCATTTCTCTAATGAGTAAAGATGTTGAGCATCCTTTCATGTGTTTGTTGGCAGTCTGTATATCTTCTGTGGAGAAATGTCTATTTAGGTCTTTTGCCCATTTTTGGATTGGGTTGTCTGTTTTTTTGTTATTGAGCTGCATGAGCTGCTTATAAATTTTGGGGATTAATCCTTTGTCAGTTGCTTCATTTGCAAATATTTTCTCCCATTCTAAGGGTTGTCTTTTGGTCTTGTTCATGGTTTCCTTTGCTGTGCAAAAGCTTCTAAGTTTCATTAGGTCCCATGTGTTTATTTTTGTCTTTATTTCCATTTCCCTAGGAGGTGGGTCAAAAAGGATCTTGCTGTGATTTATGTCATAGAGTGTTCTGCCTATGTTTTCCTCTAAGAGTTTGATAGTGTCTGGCCTTTCATTTAGGTCTTTAATCCATTTTGAGCTTATTTTTGTGTATGGTGTTAGGGAGTGATCTAATCTCATACTTTTACATGTCCCTGTCCAGTTTACCCAGCACCACTTATTGAAGAGACTGTCCTTTCTCCACTGTACATTCCTGCCTCCTTTATCAAAGATTAGGTGACCATATGTGCGTGGGTTTATCTCTGGGCTTTCTATCCTGTTCCATTGATCTATCTTTCTGTTTTTGTGCCAGTACCATACTGTCTTTTTTTTTTTTTTTGCATTACGCGGGCCTCTCACTGCTGTGGCCTCCCCTGCTGCGTAGCACGGGCTCCAGACGCGCAGGCTCAGCGGCCATGGCTCACAGGCCCAGCTGCTCCGCAGCATGCGGGATCTTCCCGGACCAGGGCACAAACCCGTGTCCCCCGCATCAGCAGGCGGACTTGCAACCACTGTGCCACCAGGGAAGCCCCATACTGTCTTGATTACTGTAGCTTTGTAGTATAGTCTGAAGTCAGGGAGCCTGATTCCTCCAGCTCCATTTTTCGTTCTCAAGATTGCTTTGGCTATTCGGGGTCTTTTGTGTTTCCATACAAATTGTGAAATTTTTTGTTCTACTTCTGTGAAAAATGCCAGTGGTAGTTTGATAGGGATTGCATTGAATCTGTAGGTTGCTTTGGGTAGTAGAGTCATTTTCACAATGTTGATTCTTCGAATCCAAGAACATGGTATATCTCTCCATCTATTTGTATCATCTTTAATTTCTTTCATCAGTGTCTTATAATTTTCTGTGTACAGGTCTTTTGTCTCCTTAGGTAGGTTTATTCCTAGATATTTTATTCTTTTTGTTGCAATGGTGAATGGGAGTGTTTTCTTGATTTCACTTTCAGATTTTTCATCATTAGTATATAGGAATGCCAGTGATTTCTGTGCATTAATTTTGTAACCTGCTACTTTACCAAATTCATTGATTAGCTCTAGTAGTTTTCTAGTAGCATCTTTAGGGTTCTCTATGTATAGTATCATGTCATCTGCAAACAGTGACAGCTTTACTTCTTCTTTTCTGATTTGGATTCCTTTTATTTCCTTTTCTTCTCTGATTGCTGTGGCTAAAACTTCCAAAACTATGTTGAATAAGAGTGGTGAGAGTGGGCAACCTTGTCTTGTTCCTGATCTTAGTGGAAATGGTTTCAGTTTTTCACGATTGAGGACGATGTTGGCTGTGGGTTTGTCATATATGTCCTTTATTATGTTGAGGAAAGTTCCCTCTATGCCTACTTTCTGGAGGGTTTTTATCATAAATGGGTGTTGAATTTTGTCGAAAGCTTTCTCTGCATCTATTGAGATGATCATATGGTTTTTCTCCTTCAATTTGTTAATATGGTGTATCACGTTGATTGATTTGCGTATATTGAAGAATCCTTGCATTCCTGGAATAAACCCCACTTGATCATGGTGTATGATCCTTTTAATGTGCTGTTGGATTCTGTTTGCTAGTATTTTGTTGAGGATTTTTGCATCTATGTTCATCAGTGATATTGGCCTGTAGTTTTCTTTCTTTGTGACATCCTTGTCTGGTTTTGGTATCAAGGTGATGGTGGCCTCGTAGAATGAGTTTGGGAGTGTTCCTCCCTCTGCTATATTTTGGAAGAGTTTGAGAAGGATAGGTGTTAGCTCTTCTCTAAATGTTTGATAGAATTCGCCTGTGAAGACATCTGGTCCTGGGCTTTTGTTTGTTGGAAGATTTTTTATCACAGTTTCAATTTTAGTGCTTGTGATTGGTCTGTTCATATTTTCTATTTCTTCCTGATTCAGTCTTGGAAGGTTGTGCATTTCTAAGAATTTGTCCATTTCTTCCAGGTTGTCCATTTTATTGGCATAGAGTTGCTTGTAGTAATCTCTCATGATCTTTTGTATTTCTGCAGTGTCAGTTGTTACTTCTCCTTTTTCATTTCTAATTCTATTGATTTGGGTCTTCTCCGTTTTTTTCTTGATGAGTCTGGTTAATGGTTTATCAATTTTGTTTATCTTCTCAAAGAACCAGCTTTTAGTTTTATTGATCTTTGCTATCATTTCCTTCATTTCTTTTTCATTTATTTCTGATCTGATTTTTATGATTTCTTTCCTTCTGCTAACTTTAGGGTGTTTTTGTTCTTCTTTCTCTAATTGCTTTAGGTGCAAGGTTAGGTTGTTTATTCGAGATGTTTCCTGTTTCTTAAGGTGGGATTGTATTGCTATAAACTTCCCTCTTAGAACTGCTTTTGCTGCATTCCATAGGTTTTGGGTCGTCATGTCTCCATTGTCATTTGTTTCTAGGTATTTTTTAATTTCCTCTTTGACTTCTTCAGTGAGCACTTCTTTATTAAGTAGTGTATTGTTTAGCCTCCATGTGTTTGTATTTTTTACAGCTCTTTTCCTGGAATTGATATCTAGTCTCATAGCATTGTGGTCGGAAAACATACTTGATACAATTTCAGTTTTCTTAAATTTACCAAGGCTTGATTTGTGACCCAAGATATGATCTATCCTGGAGAATGTTCCATGAGCACTTGAGAAGATTGTGTATTCTGTTGTTTTTGGATGGAATGTCCTATAAATATCAATTAAGTCCATCTTGTTTAATGTATCATTTAAAGCTTGTGTTTCCTTATTTATTTTCATTTTGGATGATCTGTCCAGTGGTGAAAGTGGGGTGTTAAAGTCCCCTACTATGAATGTGTTACTGTCGATTTCCCCTTTTATGGCTGTTAGTATTTGCCTTATGTATTGAGGTGCTCCTATGTTGAGTGCATAAATATTTACAATTGTTATATCTTCTTCTTGGATCGATCTCTTGATCATTATGTAGTGTCCTTCTTTGTCTCTTCTAGTAGTCTTTATTTTAAAGTCTATTTTGTCTGATATGAGAATTGCTACTCCAGCTTTCATTTGTTTTCCATTTGCATGGAATATCTTTTTCCATCCCCTTACTTTCAGTCTGTATGTGTCTCTAGGTCTGAAGTGGGTCTCTTGTAGACAGCATATATATGGGTCTTGTTTTTGTATCCACTCAGCCAATCTGTGTCTTTTGGTGGGAGCATTTAGTCCATTTACATTTAAGGTAATTATCGATATGTATGTTCCTATTCCCATTTTCTTAATTGTTTTGGGTTCGTTATTGTAGGTGTTTTCCTTCTGTTGTGTTTCTTGCCTAGAGAAGTTCCTTTAGCATTTGTTGAAAAGCTGGTTTGGTGGTGCTGAACTCTCTCAGCTTTTGCTTGTCTGTAAACGTTTTAATTTCTGCATCAAATCTGAATGAGATCCTTGCTGGGTAGAGTAATCTTGGTTGCAGGTTTTTCTCCTTCATCACTTTAAATATGTCCTGCCAGTCCCTTCTGGCTTGCAGAGTTTCTGCTGAAAGATCAGCTGTTAACATGATGGGGATTCCCTTGTGTGTTATTTGTTGTTTTTCCCTTGCTGCTTTTAATATGTTTTCTTTGTATTTAATTTTTGACAGTTTGATTAATATGTGTCTTGGTGTATTTCTCCTTGGATTTATCCTGTATGGGACTCTCTGTGCCTCCTGGACTTGACTATTTCCTTTCCCATATTAGGGAAGTTTTCAACTATAATCTCTTCAAATATTTTCTCAGTCCCTTTCTTTTTCTCTTCTTCTTCTGGAACCCCTATAATTCGAATGTTGGTGCATTTAATGTTGTCCCAGAGGTCTCTGAGACTGTCCTCTGTTCTTTTCATTCTTTTTTCTTTCTTCTGCTCTGCAGTAGTTATTTCCACTATTTTATCTTCCACGTCACTTATCCATTCTTCTGCCTCAGTTATTCTGCTATTGATCCCATCTAGAGTATTTTTCATTTCATTTATTGTGTTTTGAATCATTGCTTGATTCATCTTTAGTTCTTCTAGTTCCTTGTTAACTGTTTCTTGCATTTTGTCTATTCTATTTCCAAGATTTTGGATCATCTTTACTATCATTATTCTGAATTCTTTTTCAGGTAGACTGCCTATTTCCTCTTCATTTGTTAGGTCTGGTGGGTTTTTATCTTGCTCCTTCTCCTGCTGTGTGTTTTTCTGTCTTCTCATTTTGCTTATCTTACTGTGTTTGGGGTCTCCTTTTTGCAGGCTGAAGGTTCATAGTTCCCATTGTTTTTGGTGTCTGTCCCCAGTGGCTAAGGTTGGTTCAGTGGGTTGTGTAGGCTTCCTGGTGGAGGGGACTAGTGCCTGTGTTCTGGTGGATGAGGCTGGATCTTGTCTTTCTGGTGGGCAGGTCCACGTCTGGTGGTGTGTTTTGGGGTGTCTTTGGACTTTTTATGATTTTAGGCAGCCTCTCTGCTAATGGGTGGCATTGTGTTACTGTCTTGCTAGTTGTTTGGCATAGGGTGTCCAGCACTGTAGCTTGCTGGTCGTTGAGTGAAGCTGTGTGCTAGTGTTGAGATGGAGATCGCTGGAAGATTTTCGCCGTTTGATATTATGTGGAGCTGGGAGGTCTCTTGTGGACCAGTGTCCTGAAGTTGGCTCTCCCACCTCAGAGGCACAGCACTGACTCCTGGCTCCTCAATTTGGGATGATTTGTTGTCTATTCATGTATTCCACAGATGCAGGGTACATCAAGTTGATTGTGGAGCTTTAATCCGCTGCTTCTGAGGCTTCTGGGAGAGATTTCCCTTTCTCTTCTTTGTTCTCACAGCTCCAGGGTCTCAGCTTTGGATTTGGCCCCGCCTCTCTGTGTAGGTCGCCGGAGGGTGTCTGTTCTTCGCTCAGACAGGACAGGGTTAAAGGAGCAGCCGCTTCGGGGACTCTGGCTCACTCAGGCCGTGGGGGGAGGGAGGGGCATGGAGTGCGGGGCAAGCCTGCAGCGGCAGAGGCCCGCGTGACGTTGCACCAGCCTGAGGCGCGCCGTGCGTTCTCCCAGGGAAGCCGTCCGTCCCTGGATCCTGGGACCCTGGCAGTGACGGGCTGCACAGGCTCCTCGGAAGGGGCGGCGTGGACAGTGACCTGCGCTCGCACACAGGCCTCGTGGCGGCGGCAGCAGCCCCAGCATCCCACGCCAGTCTCTGCGGTCTGTGCTTTCAGCCGCAGCTCACGCCCGTCTCTGGAGCTCCTTTAAGCAGTGCTCTTAATCTCCTCTCCTCTCGCACCAGGAAACAAAGAGGGAAGAAAAAGTCTCTTGCCTCTTCGGCAGGTCCAGACTTTTTCCTGAACTCCCTCCTGGCTAGCTGTGGTGCATTAGTCCCTTCAGGCTGTGTTCACACTGCCAGCCCCAGTCCTATACTAACTTTAAAAAAAATTTATTGGGGTATAGTTGATTTACAATTTGTGTTAATTTCAGGTCTACAGCAAAGTGAATCAGTTGTACATATACATATATCCACCTTTTTTTTTTTTCCAGATTCTTTTCCCATATAGGTCTTTAGAGAGTACTGAGTGGAGTTCCCTGTGCTATACAGCAGGTTCTTATTAGTTATCTATTTTATATATAGTAGTGTGTGTATATGTCAGTCCCAATTTCCCAATTTATCCCTCCCCCACCCTGATCCCCTGGTAATCATAAGTTAGTTTTCTACATGCGTGCCTCTGCTTCTGTTTTGTAAATAAGTTCATTTGTACCTCCCTTTTTTGAAGATACCACATATAAGTGATATCATATGATATCTGTCTTTCTCTGTCTGACTTACTTCACTCAGTATGGCAATCTCTAGGTCCATGCATGTTGTTGCACATAGCATTATTTCATTCTTTTTTTATTTCTGAGTAATATTCCATTGTATACATATAGCATATCTTCTTTATCCATTCCTATGTTGATGGACATTTAGGTTGCTTCCATGTCCGGGCTACTGTAAATAGTGCTGCAATGAACATTGAAGTGTATAATAACTTCAAATGGAGTATAATCTATTAAAATTTTGAAGCATTATTGTACACCTGAAACATATAATATTGTAAATCAACTATACCTAAATTTAAGAAAGAAAGAAAAGAAATAAGCAACCCACATGCTGGGCAAATATGGAGGTGCAGCAGCTGAGATGTGATGCATTTCATATATTCTAAGACAAATCTGTTTTTATAATTTAGTATCTCTGAAATCGGGATGTGTCTCATAATAATGGTCTTTGAGTACTCTGTTATCATTTAATCACTACTATTTTTAAATGGCAAAAGAAAGTCACGTGGGTAAATGGTTCCATGACACTTGTTTTACTAAAAATAGTACTGATAAGGGGAATATAATATATGATCAGTGAAAACACAGGTCAACTTCAGAGAAATAAGTCAAACTTGGAGGGAAGGGGCAAGGCCCAGGCCAGAGGAGAGGCCTGGAGCAAGGACTGCACGTGAGTCAAAAGCCAGAAGACCCAAGAGGGGCTCACGAAGGCCAGGACAAACGCCTCGCTTGGAGGCTAGTGACCACAGCCACTGAATGCTTCTGCCTGGATGTAAATGTTTCCAAGAGTCGATGCCACTTTGGAAAGAAGGCCTTTTCTTCCTGCAGCCTATTTATTCACCTTTCAAACTCTTTCATCAATGTTAAGTCCTTGCAAACTTCCTGACACCCTAGGTAGTTACTAATACTTTGCTCTGGGCTTCCAGGATTCTTTAATGATGTATGACACGTTTTGCAATTATTTACTCTTACATCACACTTCAATGAACACCTGTTCCCACAATGTGGTCAGAGCTTCAATACTGGCATCTGAAACAGTGTGTCAAATGAACAACAGTAACATTTGAAGCAATTTCACACACGAATCGATTACAACCTCCTGTCAAAAGTTTATTTCACTCTGACTGCAAAGAAACTACTTGAAACACGGACAGTTCAAACATTTCCTACTGTCGGAGAGCATTTGAGAACCGCAAAAGGAACAAAGAAAAATCTCAAGTTACTAAAGACACAAGAGGGGACCTCTGGTCATAAGATGAGAAAAGGAATCTCAAGATGGATGGTGTGCTGCGTGGGTGACAGATCACAGGAGTGTGGGTGAATCTCATTCAAACAAGAGCTGCTAGTTTCAAACGCTTCCAACAGTTCATTCGTCCATGACTTTACTACAGATAAAACAGACGTCACGAAAGGAACAACAAATATTGATCGAGACACAACGCCTAATAACCATTACGATCTAAGAAGCAATCAGTATGTAGGGTGAAGTGTCAAGCACGGAACCACCTGGACAATCCCTCAAGTACTAGGCTGCAAAACAGACGAAAAATCGGAAACACGAGGACCTCAGCCCTCTGGAACGATTCCTAGGAGGGCCTGGCTCGTAACAGGAGAGGAGACGACCTGGGAACACCTGGTGCTGTAGGCTTCTTGCCTCCCGATCCGGCTCCGCCTTCTCCTTTAGTCGCCCGCTGTCGAGGACGCCTCCGCCCACGCCGGGCACAACTGGAGGCCAAACCTCCTCGGGCCGCTCCAACCACAGCGCGCCAGAGGGGGCGCTCCACGCCAGCATAGCCGGCCATGCGGCCAGAAGGCGGCCCTGGAAGGCAGCGGCACCCCCGACGCTCCGGGGGTGGCTGGCCCGGACCCAGACTCCGCCGCGGGCCCGGGTGCCGGCCGTGCGGCCCGCGAGCCAGCCCCTCGGCCTGCACCCGGCCGCCCCCACCTGCGCCCAGCCCCGGCGCCGCCGCCACCTGTCCGCCCGTGTGTCTCTCCACAGCTCCCTCCGTTAAAAGCCCCACCCTCCGCCGTTCCGCCACGGCCGGGGCCGGAGGCGGGGGCCCGGGCCGCTTCCCCGGGCCTGTCGGCCACCAGGGCGCGGGGTCCTGTGCTGGGCGGGCGGCGTGGGGGCAAGGGTGGCCTTGCTGGGGCTGAGGGGCCGTGCCGACTCAACGGTGGCTCCCAGTGGCCTCGGGCCAGCTGCTGCCGGGCAGGAGGGCCGGCCGGCCCGGCCACGGCTGGGCTGCGGCCAGCTCCGCGTGTGCGGGCAGGGTGTGGGGGGGGGGTGCCCAGGGGACCGCGGGCCCCCGGGCCCTGAAGCCTCCGGGGCCCAGTCCCTGTGAGCGTCGAGCGGGATCGGGGGCGGGGCGCCAATCGCCCACGGGCCTGGAGGGTGCCGCCCGCCCTGGGCTGCGAGGTCGGCCACCACTCCGCCACCCCCGGGTCCCCGAAACCTCCTGTCGCCTGCCTGGGCGGGCGGCCGGGCCCTGACGGAGAGGGCCGGCCGCCGGGCTGGCGGTAAGGCGCAAGCGCCAGCGAAGCTGGGCCTCAAGTGGCAGCCCGCGGCCTACGCCCCCGTCTACGGCCATACCACCCTGAACGCGCCCGATCTCGTCTGATCTCGGAAGCTAAGCAGGGTCGGGCCTGGTTAGTACTTGGATGGGAGACCGCCTGGGAATACCGGGTGCTGTAGGCTTTTTGCCTCCCGCTGCGGCCCCGCCTTCTCCTTTAGTCGCCCGCGGCCGTGGCCACCAGCTCCGGCCCCCGCCGGGCACCGCTGCAGGCCCCACCTCCTCCGGCCCCTCCCACCAGAGCCCGCCAGAGGGGGCGCTCCATGCGGCCAGAAGGCGGCCCTGGAAGGCAGCGGCACCCCCGACGCTCCGGGGGTGGCTGGCCCGGACCCAGACTCCGCCGCGGGCCCGGGTGCCGGCCGTGCGGCCCGCGAGCCAGCCCCTCGGCCTGCACCCGGCCGCCCCCACCTGCGCCCAGCCCCGGCGCCGCCGCCACCTGTCCGCCCGTGTGTCTCTCCACAGCTCCCTCCGTTAAAAGCCCCACCCTCCGCCGTTCCGCCACGGCCGGGGCCGGAGGCGGGGGCCCGGGCCGCTTCCCCGGGCCTGTCGGCCACCAGGGCGCGGGGTCCTGTGCTGGGCGGGCGGCGTGGGGGCAAGGGTGGCCTTGCTGGGGCTGAGGGGCCGTGCCGACTCAACGGTGGCTCCCAGTGGCCTCGGGCCAGCTGCTGCCGGGCAGGAGGGCCGGCCGGCCCGGCCACGGCTGGGCTGCGGCCAGCTCCGCGTGTGCGGGCAGGGGGGGGGGGGGGGGGTGCCCAGGGGACCGCGGGCCCCCGGGCCCTGAAGCCTCCGGGGCCCAGTCCCTGTGAGCGTCGAGCGGGATCGGGGGCGGGGCGCCAATCGCCCACGGGCCTGGAGGGTGCCGCCCGCCCTGGGCTGCGAGGTCGGCCACCACTCCGCCACCCCCGGGTCCCCGAAACCTCCTGTCGCCTGCCTGGGCGGGCGGCCGGGCCCTGACGGAGAGGGCCGGCCGCCGGGCTGGCGGTAAGGCGCAAGCGCCAGCGAAGCTGGGCCTCAAGTGGCAGCCCGCGGCCTACGCCCCCGTCTACGGCCATACCACCCTGAACGCGCCCGATCTCGTCTGATCTCGGAAGCTAAGCAGGGTCGGGCCTGGTTAGTACTTGGATGGGAGACCGCCTGGGAATACCGGGTGCTGTAGGCTTTTTGCCTCCCGCTGCGGCCCCGCCTTCTCCTTTAGTCGCCCGCGGCCGTGGCCACCAGCTCCGGCCCCCGCCGGGCACCGCTGCAGGCCCCACCTCCTCCGGCCCCTCCCACCAGAGCCCGCCAGAGGGGGCGCTCCATGCGGCCAGAAGGCGGCCCTGGAAGGCAGCGGCACCCCCGACGCTCCGGGGGTGGCTGGCCCGGACCCAGACTCCGCCGCGGGCCCGGGTGCCGGCCGTGCGGCCCGCGAGCCAGCCCCTCGGCCTGCACCCGGCCGCCCCCACCTGCGCCCAGCCCCGGCGCCGCCGCCACCTGTCCGCCCGTGTGTCTCTCCACAGCTCCCTCCGTTAAAAGCCCCACCCTCCGCCGTTCCGCCACGGCCGGGGCCGGAGGCGGGGGCCCGGGCCGCTTCCCCGGGCCTGTCGGCCACCAGGGCGCGGGGTCCTGTGCTGGGCGGGCGGCGTGGGGGCAAGGGTGGCCTTGCTGGGGCTGAGGGGCCGTGCCGACTCAACGGTGGCTCCCAGTGGCCTCGGGCCAGCTGCTGCCGGGCAGGAGGGCCGGCCGGCCCGGCCACGGCTGGGCTGCGGCCAGCTCCGCGTGTGCGGGCAGGGTGGGGGGGGGGGTGCCCAGGGGACCGCGGGCCCCCGGGCCCTGAAGCCTCCGGGGCCCAGTCCCTGTGAGCGTCGAGCGGGATCGGGGGCGGGGCGCCAATCGCCCACGGGCCTGGAGGGTGCCGCCCGCCCTGGGCTGCGAGGTCGGCCACCACTCCGCCACCCCCGGGTCCCCGAAACCTCCTGTCGCCTGCCTGGGCGGGCGGCCGGGCCCTGACGGAGAGGGCCGGCCGCCGGGCTGGCGGTAAGGCGCAAGCGCCAGCGAAGCTGGGCCTCAAGTGGCAGCCCGCGGCCTACGCCCCCGTCTACGGCCATACCACCCTGAACGCGCCCGATCTCGTCTGATCTCGGAAGCTAAGCAGGGTCGGGCCTGGTTAGTACTTGGATGGGAGACCGCCTGGGAATACCGGGTGCTGTAGGCTTTTTGCCTCCCGCTGCGGCCCCGCCTTCTCCTTTAGTCGCCCGCGGCCGTGGCCACCAGCTCCGGCCCCCGCCGGGCACCGCTGCAGGCCCCACCTCCTCCGGCCCCTCCCACCAGAGCCCGCCAGAGGGGGCGCTCCATGCGGCCAGAAGGCGGCCCTGGAAGGCAGCGGCACCCCCGACGCTCCGGGGGTGGCTGGCCCGGACCCAGACTCCGCCGCGGGCCCGGGTGCCGGCCGTGCGGCCCGCGAGCCAGCCCCTCGGCCTGCACCCGGCCGCCCCCACCTGCGCCCAGCCCCGGCGCCGCCGCCACCTGTCCGCCCGTGTGTCTCTCCACAGCTCCCTCCGTTAAAAGCCCCACCCTCCGCCGTTCCGCCACGGCCGGGGCCGGAGGCGGGGGCCCGGGCCGCTTCCCCGGGCCTGTCGGCCACCAGGGCGCGGGGTCCTGTGCTGGGCGGGCGGCGTGGGGGCAAGGGTGGCCTTGCTGGGGCTGAGGGGCCGTGCCGACTCAACGGTGGCTCCCAGTGGCCTCGGGCCAGCTGCTGCCGGGCAGGAGGGCCGGCCGGCCCGGCCACGGCTGGGCTGCGGCCAGCTCCGCGTGTGCGGGCAGGGTGGGGGGGGGGGGGGGTGCCCAGGGGACCGCGGGCCCCCGGGCCCTGAAGCCTCCGGGGCCCAGTCCCTGTGAGCGTCGAGCGGGATCGGGGGCGGGGCGCCAATCGCCCACGGGCCTGGAGGGTGCCGCCCGCCCTGGGCTGCGAGGTCGGCCACCACTCCGCCACCCCCGGGTCCCCGAAACCTCCTGTCGCCTGCCTGGGCGGGCGGCCGGGCCCTGACGGAGAGGGCCGGCCGCCGGGCTGGCGGTAAGGCGCAAGCGCCAGCGAAGCTGGGCCTCAAGTGGCAGCCCGCGGCCTACGCCCCCGTCTACGGCCATACCACCCTGAACGCGCCCGATCTCGTCTGATCTCGGAAGCTAAGCAGGGTCGGGCCTGGTTAGTACTTGGATGGGAGACCGCCTGGGAATACCGGGTGCTGTAGGCTTTTTGCCTCCCGCTGCGGCCCCGCCTTCTCCTTTAGTCGCCCGCGGCCGTGGCCACCAGCTCCGGCCCCCGCCGGGCACCGCTGCAGGCCCCACCTCCTCCGGCCCCTCCCACCAGAGCCCGCCAGAGGGGGCGCTCCATGCGGCCAGAAGGCGGCCCTGGAAGGCAGCGGCACCCCCGACGCTCCGGGGGTGGCTGGCCCGGACCCAGACTCCGCCGCGGGCCCGGGTGCCGGCCGTGCGGCCCGCGAGCCAGCCCCTCGGCCTGCACCCGGCCGCCCCCACCTGCGCCCAGCCCCGGCGCCGCCGCCACCTGTCCGCCCGTGTGTCTCTCCACAGCTCCCTCCGTTAAAAGCCCCACCCTCCGCCGTTCCGCCACGGCCGGGGCCGGAGGCGGGGGCCCGGGCCGCTTCCCCGGGCCTGTCGGCCACCAGGGCGCGGGGTCCTGTGCTGGGCGGGCGGCGTGGGGGCAAGGGTGGCCTTGCTGGGGCTGAGGGGCCGTGCCGACTCAACGGTGGCTCCCAGTGGCCTCGGGCCAGCTGCTGCCGGGCAGGAGGGCCGGCCGGCCCGGCCACGGCTGGGCTGCGGCCAGCTCCGCGTGTGCGGGCAGGGTGGGGGGGGGGGGGTGCCCAGGGGACCGCGGGCCCCCGGGCCCTGAAGCCTCCGGGGCCCAGTCCCTGTGAGCGTCGAGCGGGATCGGGGGCGGGGCGCCAATCGCCCACGGGCCTGGAGGGTGCCGCCCGCCCTGGGCTGCGAGGTCGGCCACCACTCCGCCACCCCCGGGTCCCCGAAACCTCCTGTCGCCTGCCTGGGCGGGCGGCCGGGCCCTGACGGAGAGGGCCGGCCGCCGGGCTGGCGGTAAGGCGCAAGCGCCAGCGAAGCTGGGCCTCAAGTGGCAGCCCGCGGCCTACGCCCCCGTCTACGGCCATACCACCCTGAACGCGCCCGATCTCGTCTGATCTCGGAAGCTAAGCAGGGTCGGGCCTGGTTAGTACTTGGATGGGAGACCGCCTGGGAATACCGGGTGCTGTAGGCTTTTTGCCTCCCGCTGCGGCCCCGCCTTCTCCTTTAGTCGCCCGCGGCCGTGGCCACCAGCTCCGGCCCCCGCCGGGCACCGCTGCAGGCCCCACCTCCTCCGGCCCCTCCCACCAGAGCCCGCCAGAGGGGGCGCTCCATGCGGCCAGAAGGCGGCCCTGGAAGGCAGCGGCACCCCCGACGCTCCGGGGGTGGCTGGCCCGGACCCAGACTCCGCCGCGGGCCCGGGTGCCGGCCGTGCGGCCCGCGAGCCAGCCCCTCGGCCTGCACCCGGCCGCCCCCACCTGCGCCCAGCCCCGGCGCCGCCGCCACCTGTCCGCCCGTGTGTCTCTCCACAGCTCCCTCCGTTAAAAGCCCCACCCTCCGCCGTTCCGCCACGGCCGGGGCCGGAGGCGGGGGCCCGGGCCGCTTCCCCGGGCCTGTCGGCCACCAGGGCGCGGGGTCCTGTGCTGGGCGGGCGGCGTGGGGGCAAGGGTGGCCTTGCTGGGGCTGAGGGGCCGTGCCGACTCAACGGTGGCTCCCAGTGGCCTCGGGCCAGCTGCTGCCGGGCAGGAGGGCCGGCCGGCCCGGCCACGGCTGGGCTGCGGCCAGCTCCGCGTGTGCGGGCAGGGTGTGGGGGGGGGGTGCCCAGGGGACCGCGGGCCCCCAGGCCCTGAAGCCTCCGGGGCCCAGTCCCTGTGAGCGTCGAGCGGGATCGGGGGCGGGGCGCCAATCGCCCACGGGCCTGGAGGGTGCCGCCCGCCCTGGGCTGCGAGGTCGGCCACCACTCCGCCACCCCCGGGTCCCCGAAACCTCCTGTCGCCTGCCTGGGCGGGCGGCCGGGCCCTGACGGAGAGGGCCGGCCGCCGGGCTGGCGGTAAGGCGCAAGCGCCAGCGAAGCTGGGCCTCAAGTGGCAGCCCGCGGCCTACGCCCCCGTCTACGGCCATACCACCCTGAACGCGCCCGATCTCGTCTGATCTCGGAAGCTAAGCAGGGTCGGGCCTGGTTAGTACTTGGATGGGAGACCGCCTGGGAATACCGGGTGCTGTAGGCTTTTTGCCTCCCGCTGCGGCCCCGCCTTCTCCTTTAGTCGCCCGCGGCCGTGGCCACCAGCTCCGGCCCCCGCCGGGCACCGCTGCAGGCCCCACCTCCTCCGGCCCCTCCCACCAGAGCCCGCCAGAGGGGGCGCTCCATGCGGCCAGAAGGCGGCCCTGGAAGGCAGCGGCACCCCCGACGCTCCGGGGGTGGCTGGCCCGGACCCAGACTCCGCCGCGGGCCCGGGTGCCGGCCGTGCGGCCCGCGAGCCAGCCCCTCGGCCTGCACCCGGCCGCCCCCACCTGCGCCCAGCCCCGGCGCCGCCGCCACCTGTCCGCCCGTGTGTCTCTCCACAGCTCCCTCCGTTAAAAGCCCCACCCTCCGCCGTTCCGCCACGGCCGGGGCCGGAGGCGGGGGCCCGGGCCGCTTCCCCGGGCCTGTCGGCCACCAGGGCGCGGGGTCCTGTGCTGGGCGGGCGGCGTGGGGGCAAGGGTGGCCTTGCTGGGGCTGAGGGGCCGTGCCGACTCAACGGTGGCTCCCAGTGGCCTCGGGCCAGCTGCTGCCGGGCAGGAGGGCCGGCCGGCCCGGCCACGGCTGGGCTGCGGCCAGCTCCGCGTGTGCGGGCAGGGGGGGGGGGGGGGGGTGCCCAGGGGACCGCGGGCCCCCGGGCCCTGAAGCCTCCGGGGCCCAGTCCCTGTGAGCGTCGAGCGGGATCGGGGGCGGGGCGCCAATCGCCCACGGGCCTGGAGGGTGCCGCCCGCCCTGGGCTGCGAGGTCGGCCACCACTCCGCCACCCCCGGGTCCCCGAAACCTCCTGTCGCCTGCCTGGGCGGGCGGCCGGGCCCTGACGGAGAGGGCCGGCCGCCGGGCTGGCGGTAAGGCGCAAGCGCCAGCGAAGCTGGGCCTCAAGTGGCAGCCCGCGGCCTACGCCCCCGTCTACGGCCATACCACCCTGAACGCGCCCGATCTCGTCTGATCTCGGAAGCTAAGCAGGGTCGGGCCTGGTTAGTACTTGGATGGGAGACCGCCTGGGAATACCGGGTGCTGTAGGCTTTTTGCCTCCCGCTGCGGCCCCGCCTTCTCCTTTAGTCGCCCGCGGCCGTGGCCACCAGCTCCGGCCCCCGCCGGGCACCGCTGCAGGCCCCACCTCCTCCGGCCCCTCCCACCAGAGCCCGCCAGAGGGGGCGCTCCATGCGGCCAGAAGGCGGCCCTGGAAGGCAGCGGCACCCCCGACGCTCCGGGGGTGGCTGGCCCGGACCCAGACTCCGCCGCGGGCCCGGGTGCCGGCCGTGCGGCCCGCGAGCCAGCCCCTCGGCCTGCACCCGGCCGCCCCCACCTGCGCCCAGCCCCGGCGCCGCCGCCACCTGTCCGCCCGTGTGTCTCTCCACAGCTCCCTCCGTTAAAAGCCCCACCCTCCGCCGTTCCGCCACGGCCGGGGCCGGAGGCGGGGGCCCGGGCCGCTTCCCCGGGCCTGTCGGCCACCAGGGCGCGGGGTCCTGTGCTGGGCGGGCGGCGTGGGGGCAAGGGTGGCCTTGCTGGGGCTGAGGGGCCGTGCCGACTCAACGGTGGCTCCCAGTGGCCTCGGGCCAGCTGCTGCCGGGCAGGAGGGCCGGCCGGCCCGGCCACGGCTGGGCTGCGGCCAGCTCCGCGTGTGCGGGCAGGGTGGGGGGGGGGGGGTGCCCAGGGGACCGCGGGCCCCCGGGCCCTGAAGCCTCCGGGGCCCAGTCCCTGTGAGCGTCGAGCGGGATCGGGGGCGGGGCGCCAATCGCCCACGGGCCTGGAGGGTGCCGCCCGCCCTGGGCTGCGAGGTCGGCCACCACTCCGCCACCCCCGGGTCCCCGAAACCTCCTGTCGCCTGCCTGGGCGGGCGGCCGGGCCCTGACGGAGAGGGCCGGCCGCCGGGCTGGCGGTAAGGCGCAAGCGCCAGCGAAGCTGGGCCTCAAGTGGCAGCCCGCGGCCTACGCCCCCGTCTACGGCCATACCACCCTGAACGCGCCCGATCTCGTCTGATCTCGGAAGCTAAGCAGGGTCGGGCCTGGTTAGTACTTGGATGGGAGACCGCCTGGGAATACCGGGTGCTGTAGGCTTTTTGCCTCCCGCTGCGGCCCCGCCTTCTCCTTTAGTCGCCCGCGGCCGTGGCCACCAGCTCCGGCCCCCGCCGGGCACCGCTGCAGGCCCCACCTCCTCCGGCCCCTCCCACCAGAGCCCGCCAGAGGGGGCGCTCCATGCGGCCAGAAGGCGGCCCTGGAAGGCAGCGGCACCCCCGACGCTCCGGGGGTGGCTGGCCCGGACCCAGACTCCGCCGCGGGCCCGGGTGCCGGCCGTGCGGCCCGCGAGCCAGCCCCTCGGCCTGCACCCGGCCGCCCCCACCTGCGCCCAGCCCCGGCGCCGCCGCCACCTGTCCGCCCGTGTGTCTCTCCACAGCTCCCTCCGTTAAAAGCCCCACCCTCCGCCGTTCCGCCACGGCCGGGGCCGGAGGCGGGGGCCCGGGCCGCTTCCCCGGGCCTGTCGGCCACCAGGGCGCGGGGTCCTGTGCTGGGCGGGCGGCGTGGGGGCAAGGGTGGCCTTGCTGGGGCTGAGGGGCCGTGCCGACTCAACGGTGGCTCCCAGTGGCCTCGGGCCAGCTGCTGCCGGGCAGGAGGGCCGGCCGGCCCGGCCACGGCTGGGCTGCGGCCAGCTCCGCGTGTGCGGGCAGGGTGGGGGGGGGGGGGTGCCCAGGGGACCGCGGGCCCCCGGGCCCTGAAGCCTCCGGGGCCCAGTCCCTGTGAGCGTCGAGCGGGATCGGGGGCGGGGCGCCAATCGCCCACGGGCCTGGAGGGTGCCGCCCGCCCTGGGCTGCGAGGTCGGCCACCACTCCGCCACCCCCGGGTCCCCGAAACCTCCTGTCGCCTGCCTGGGCGGGCGGCCGGGCCCTGACGGAGAGGGCCGGCCGCCGGGCTGGCGGTAAGGCGCAAGCGCCAGCGAAGCTGGGCCTCAAGTGGCAGCCCGCGGCCTACGCCCCCGTCTACGGCCATACCACCCTGAACGCGCCCGATCTCGTCTGATCTCGGAAGCTAAGCAGGGTCGGGCCTGGTTAGTACTTGGATGGGAGACCGCCTGGGAATACCGGGTGCTGTAGGCTTTTTGCCTCCCGCTGCGGCCCCGCCTTCTCCTTTAGTCGCCCGCGGCCGTGGCCACCAGCTCCGGCCCCCGCCGGGCACCGCTGCAGGCCCCACCTCCTCCGGCCCCTCCCACCAGAGCCCGCCAGAGGGGGCGCTCCATGCGGCCAGAAGGCGGCCCTGGAAGGCAGCGGCACCCCCGACGCTCCGGGGGTGGCTGGCCCGGACCCAGACTCCGCCGCGGGCCCGGGTGCCGGCCGTGCGGCCCGCGAGCCAGCCCCTCGGCCTGCACCCGGCCGCCCCCACCTGCGCCCAGCCCCGGCGCCGCCGCCACCTGTCCGCCCGTGTGTCTCTCCACAGCTCCCTCCGTTAAAAGCCCCACCCTCCGCCGTTCCGCCACGGCCGGGGCCGGAGGCGGGGGCCCGGGCCGCTTCCCCGGGCCTGTCGGCCACCAGGGCGCGGGGTCCTGTGCTGGGCGGGCGGCGTGGGGGCAAGGGTGGCCTTGCTGGGGCTGAGGGGCCGTGCCGACTCAACGGTGGCTCCCAGTGGCCTCGGGCCAGCTGCTGCCGGGCAGGAGGGCCGGCCGGCCCGGCCACGGCTGGGCTGCGGCCAGCTCCGCGTGTGCGGGCAGGGTGGGGGGGGGGGGGGTGCCCAGGGGACCGCGGGCCCCCGGGCCCTGAAGCCTCCGGGGCCCAGTCCCTGTGAGCGTCGAGCGGGATCGGGGGCGGGGCGCCAATCGCCCACGGGCCTGGAGGGTGCCGCCCGCCCTGGGCTGCGAGGTCGGCCACCACTCCGCCACCCCCGGGTCCCCGAAACCTCCTGTCGCCTGCCTGGGCGGGCGGCCGGGCCCTGACGGAGAGGGCCGGCCGCCGGGCTGGCGGTAAGGCGCAAGCGCCAGCGAAGCTGGGCCTCAAGTGGCAGCCCGCGGCCTACGCCCCCGTCTACGGCCATACCACCCTGAACGCGCCCGATCTCGTCTGATCTCGGAAGCTAAGCAGGGTCGGGCCTGGTTAGTACTTGGATGGGAGACCGCCTGGGAATACCGGGTGCTGTAGGCTTTTTGCCTCCCGCTGCGGCCCCGCCTTCTCCTTTAGTCGCCCGCGGCCGTGGCCACCAGCTCCGGCCCCCGCCGGGCACCGCTGCAGGCCCCACCTCCTCCGGCCCCTCCCACCAGAGCCCGCCAGAGGGGGCGCTCCATGCGGCCAGAAGGCGGCCCTGGAAGGCAGCGGCACCCCCGACGCTCCGGGGGTGGCTGGCCCGGACCCAGACTCCGCCGCGGGCCCGGGTGCCGGCCGTGCGGCCCGCGAGCCAGCCCCTCGGCCTGCACCCGGCCGCCCCCACCTGCGCCCAGCCCCGGCGCCGCCGCCACCTGTCCGCCCGTGTGTCTCTCCACAGCTCCCTCCGTTAAAAGCCCCACCCTCCGCCGTTCCGCCACGGCCGGGGCCGGAGGCGGGGGCCCGGGCCGCTTCCCCGGGCCTGTCGGCCACCAGGGCGCGGGGTCCTGTGCTGGGCGGGCGGCGTGGGGGCAAGGGTGGCCTTGCTGGGGCTGAGGGGCCGTGCCGACTCAACGGTGGCTCCCAGTGGCCTCGGGCCAGCTGCTGCCGGGCAGGAGGGCCGGCCGGCCCGGCCACGGCTGGGCTGCGGCCAGCTCCGCGTGTGCGGGCAGGGTGGGGGGGGGGGGGTGCCCAGGGGACCGCGGGCCCCCGGGCCCTGAAGCCTCCGGGGCCCAGTCCCTGTGAGCGTCGAGCGGGATCGGGGGCGGGGCGCCAATCGCCCACGGGCCTGGAGGGTGCCGCCCGCCCTGGGCTGCGAGGTCGGCCACCACTCCGCCACCCCCGGGTCCCCGAAACCTCCTGTCGCCTGCCTGGGCGGGCGGCCGGGCCCTGACGGAGAGGGCCGGCCGCCGGGCTGGCGGTAAGGCGCAAGCGCCAGCGAAGCTGGGCCTCAAGTGGCAGCCCGCGGCCTACGCCCCCGTCTACGGCCATACCACCCTGAACGCGCCCGATCTCGTCTGATCTCGGAAGCTAAGCAGGGTCGGGCCTGGTTAGTACTTGGATGGGAGACCGCCTGGGAATACCGGGTGCTGTAGGCTTTTTGCCTCCCGCTGCGGCCCCGCCTTCTCCTTTAGTCGCCCGCGGCCGTGGCCACCAGCTCCGGCCCCCGCCGGGCACCGCTGCAGGCCCCACCTCCTCCGGCCCCTCCCACCAGAGCCCGCCAGAGGGGGCGCTCCATGCGGCCAGAAGGCGGCCCTGGAAGGCAGCGGCACCCCCGACGCTCCGGGGGTGGCTGGCCCGGACCCAGACTCCGCCGCGGGCCCGGGTGCCGGCCGTGCGGCCCGCGAGCCAGCCCCTCGGCCTGCACCCGGCCGCCCCCACCTGCGCCCAGCCCCGGCGCCGCCGCCACCTGTCCGCCCGTGTGTCTCTCCACAGCTCCCTCCGTTAAAAGCCCCACCCTCCGCCGTTCCGCCACGGCCGGGGCCGGAGGCGGGGGCCCGGGCCGCTTCCCCGGGCCTGTCGGCCACCAGGGCGCGGGGTCCTGTGCTGGGCGGGCGGCGTGGGGGCAAGGGTGGCCTTGCTGGGGCTGAGGGGCCGTGCCGACTCAACGGTGGCTCCCAGTGGCCTCGGGCCAGCTGCTGCCGGGCAGGAGGGCCGGCCGGCCCGGCCACGGCTGGGCTGCGGCCAGCTCCGCGTGTGCGGGCAGGGTGGGGGGGGGGGGGGTGCCCAGGGGACCGCGGGCCCCCGGGCCCTGAAGCCTCCGGGGCCCAGTCCCTGTGAGCGTCGAGCGGGATCGGGGGCGGGGCGCCAATCGCCCACGGGCCTGGAGGGTGCCGCCCGCCCTGGGCTGCGAGGTCGGCCACCACTCCGCCACCCCCGGGTCCCCGAAACCTCCTGTCGCCTGCCTGGGCGGGCGGCCGGGCCCTGACGGAGAGGGCCGGCCGCCGGGCTGGCGGTAAGGCGCAAGCGCCAGCGAAGCTGGGCCTCAAGTGGCAGCCCGCGGCCTACGCCCCCGTCTACGGCCATACCACCCTGAACGCGCCCGATCTCGTCTGATCTCGGAAGCTAAGCAGGGTCGGGCCTGGTTAGTACTTGGATGGGAGACCGCCTGGGAATACCGGGTGCTGTAGGCTTTTTGCCTCCCGCTGCGGCCCCGCCTTCTCCTTTAGTCGCCCGCGGCCGTGGCCACCAGCTCCGGCCCCCGCCGGGCACCGCTGCAGGCCCCACCTCCTCCGGCCCCTCCCACCAGAGCCCGCCAGAGGGGGCGCTCCATGCGGCCAGAAGGCGGCCCTGGAAGGCAGCGGCACCCCCGACGCTCCGGGGGTGGCTGGCCCGGACCCAGACTCCGCCGCGGGCCCGGGTGCCGGCCGTGCGGCCCGCGAGCCAGCCCCTCGGCCTGCACCCGGCCGCCCCCACCTGCGCCCAGCCCCGGCGCCGCCGCCACCTGTCCGCCCGTGTGTCTCTCCACAGCTCCCTCCGTTAAAAGCCCCACCCTCCGCCGTTCCGCCACGGCCGGGGCCGGAGGCGGGGGCCCGGGCCGCTTCCCCGGGCCTGTCGGCCACCAGGGCGCGGGGTCCTGTGCTGGGCGGGCGGCGTGGGGGCAAGGGTGGCCTTGCTGGGGCTGAGGGGCCGTGCCGACTCAACGGTGGCTCCCAGTGGCCTCGGGCCAGCTGCTGCCGGGCAGGAGGGCCGGCCGGCCCGGCCACGGCTGGGCTGCGGCCAGCTCCGCGTGTGCGGGCAGGGTGGGGGGGGGGGTGCCCAGGGGACCGCGGGCCCCCGGGCCCTGAAGCCTCCGGGGCCCAGTCCCTGTGAGCGTCGAGCGGGATCGGGGGCGGGGCGCCAATCGCCCACGGGCCTGGAGGGTGCCGCCCGCCCTGGGCTGCGAGGTCGGCCACCACTCCGCCACCCCCGGGTCCCCGAAACCTCCTGTCGCCTGCCTGGGCGGGCGGCCGGGCCCTGACGGAGAGGGCCGGCCGCCGGGCTGGCGGTAAGGCGCAAGCGCCAGCGAAGCTGGGCCTCAAGTGGCAGCCCGCGGCCTACGCCCCCGTCTACGGCCATACCACCCTGAACGCGCCCGATCTCGTCTGATCTCGGAAGCTAAGCAGGGTCGGGCCTGGTTAGTACTTGGATGGGAGACCGCCTGGGAATACCGGGTGCTGTAGGCTTTTTGCCTCCCGCTGCGGCCCCGCCTTCTCCTTTAGTCGCCCGCGGCCGTGGCCACCAGCTCCGGCCCCCGCCGGGCACCGCTGCAGGCCCCACCTCCTCCGGCCCCTCCCACCAGAGCCCGCCAGAGGGGGCGCTCCATGCGGCCAGAAGGCGGCCCTGGAAGGCAGCGGCACCCCCGACGCTCCGGGGGTGGCTGGCCCGGACCCAGACTCCGCCGCGGGCCCGGGTGCCGGCCGTGCGGCCGCGAGCCAGCCCCTCGGCCTGCACCCGGCCGCCCCCACCTGCGCCCAGCCCCGGCGCCGCCGCCACCTGTCCGCCCGTGTGTCTCTCCACAGCTCCCTCCGTTAAAAGCCCCACCCTCCGCCGTTCCGCCACGGCCGGGGCCGGAGGCGGGGGCCCGGGCCGCTTCCCCGGGCCTGTCGGCCACCAGGGCGCGGGGTCCTGTGCTGGGCGGGCGGCGTGGGGGCAAGGGTGGCCTTGCTGGGGCTGAGGGGCCGTGCCGACTCAACGGTGGCTCCCAGTGGCCTCGGGCCAGCTGCTGCCGGGCAGGAGGGCCGGCCGGCCCGGCCACGGCTGGGCTGCGGCCAGCTCCGCGTGTGCGGGCAGGGTGGGGGGGCGGGGTGCCCAGGGGACCGCGGGCCCCCGGGCCCTGAAGCCTCCGGGGCCCAGTCCCTGTGAGCGTCGAGCGGGATCGGGGGCGGGGCGCCAATCGCCCACGGGCCTGGAGGGTGCCGCCCGCCCTGGGCTGCGAGGTCGGCCACCACTCCGCCACCCCCGGGTCCCCGAAACCTCCTGTCGCCTGCCTGGGCGGGCGGCCGGGCCCTGACGGAGAGGGCCGGCCGCCGGGCTGGCGGTAAGGCGCAAGCGCCAGCGAAGCTGGGCCTCAAGTGGCAGCCCGCGGCCTACGCCCCCGTCTACGGCCATACCACCCTGAACGCGCCCGATCTCGTCTGATCTCGGAAGCTAAGCAGGGTCGGGCCTGGTTAGTACTTGGATGGGAGACCGCCTGGGAATACCGGGTGCTGTAGGCTTTTTGCCTCCCGCTGCGGCCCCGCCTTCTCCTTTAGTCGCCCGCGGCCGTGGCCACCAGCTCCGGCCCCCGCCGGGCACCGCTGCAGGCCCCACCTCCTCCGGCCCCTCCCACCAGAGCCCGCCAGAGGGGGCGCTCCATGCGGCCAGAAGGCGGCCCTGGAAGGCAGCGGCACCCCCGACGCTCCGGGGGTGGCTGGCCCGGACCCAGACTCCGCCGCGGGCCCGGGTGCCGGCCGTGCGGCCCGCGAGCCAGCCCCTCGGCCTGCACCCGGCCGCCCCCACCTGCGCCCAGCCCCGGCGCCGCCGCCACCTGTCCGCCCGTGTGTCTCTCCACAGCTCCCTCCGTTAAAAGCCCCACCCTCCGCCGTTCCGCCACGGCCGGGGCCGGAGGCGGGGGCCCGGGCCGCTTCCCCGGGCCTGTCGGCCACCAGGGCGCGGGGTCCTGTGCTGGGCGGGCGGCGTGGGGGCAAGGGTGGCCTTGCTGGGGCTGAGGGGCCGTGCCGACTCAACGGTGGCTCCCAGTGGCCTCGGGCCAGCTGCTGCCGGGCAGGAGGGCCGGCCGGCCCGGCCACGGCTGGGCTGCGGCCAGCTCCGCGTGTGCGGGCAGGGTGGGGTGGGGGGGGTGCCCAGGGGACCGCGGGCCCCCGGGCCCTGAAGCCTCCAGGGCCCAGTCCCTGTGAGCGTCGAGCGGGATCGGGGGCGGGGCGCCAATCGCCCACGGGCCTGGAGGGTGCCGCCCGCCCTGGGCTGCGAGGTCGGCCACCACTCCGCCACCCCCGGGTCCCCGAAACCTCCTGTCGCCTGCCTGGGCGGGCGGCCGGGCCCTGACGGAGAGGGCCGGCCGCCGGGCTGGCGGTAAGGCGCAAGCGCCAGCGAAGCTGGGCCTCAAGTGGCAGCCCGCGGCCTACGCCCCCGTCTACGGCCATACCACCCTGAACGCGCCCGATCTCGTCTGATCTCGGAAGCTAAGCAGGGTCGGGCCTGGTTAGTACTTGGATGGGAGACCGCCTGGGAATACCGGGTGCTGTAGGCTTTTTGCCTCCCGCTGCGGCCCCGCCTTCTCCTTTAGTCGCCCGCGGCCGTGGCCACCAGCTCCGGCCCCCGCCGGGCACCGCTGCAGGCCCCACCTCCTCCGGCCCCTCCCACCAGAGCCCGCCAGAGGGGGCGCTCCATGCGGCCAGAAGGCGGCCCTGGAAGGCAGCGGCACCCCCGACGCTCCGGGGGTGGCTGGCCCGGACCCAGACTCCGCCGCGGGCCCGGGTGCCGGCCGTGCGGCCCGCGAGCCAGCCCCTCGGCCTGCACCCGGCCGCCCCCACCTGCGCCCAGCCCCGGCGCCGCCGCCACCTGTCCGCCCGTGTGTCTCTCCACAGCTCCCTCCGTTAAAAGCCCCACCCTCCGCCGTTCCGCCACGGCCGGGGCCGGAGGCGGGGGCCCGGGCCGCTTCCCCGGGCCTGTCGGCCACCAGGGCGCGGGGTCCTGTGCTGGGCGGGCGGCGTGGGGGCAAGGGTGGCCTTGCTGGGGCTGAGGGGCCGTGCCGACTCAACGGTGGCTCCCAGTGGCCTCGGGCCAGCTGCTGCCGGGCAGGAGGGCCGGCCGGCCCGGCCACGGCTGGGCTGCGGCCAGCTCCGCGTGTGCGGGCAGGGTGGGGGGGGGGGGTGCCCAGGGGACCGCGGGCCCCCGGGCCCTGAAGCCTCCGGGGCCCAGTCCCTGTGAGCGTCGAGCGGGATCGGGGGCGGGGCGCCAATCGCCCACGGGCCTGGAGGGTGCCGCCCGCCCTGGGCTGCGAGGTCGGCCACCACTCCGCCACCCCCGGGTCCCCGAAACCTCCTGTCGCCTGCCTGGGCGGGCGGCCGGGCCCTGACGGAGAGGGCCGGCCGCCGGGCTGGCGGTAAGGCGCAAGCGCCAGCGAAGCTGGGCCTCAAGTGGCAGCCCGCGGCCTACGCCCCCGTCTACGGCCATACCACCCTGAACGCGCCCGATCTCGTCTGATCTCGGAAGCTAAGCAGGGTCGGGCCTGGTTAGTACTTGGATGGGAGACCGCCTGGGAATACCGGGTGCTGTAGGCTTTTTGCCTCCCGCTGCGGCCCCGCCTTCTCCTTTAGTCGCCCGCGGCCGTGGCCACCAGCTCCGGCCCCCGCCGGGCACCGCTGCAGGCCCCACCTCCTCCGGCCCCTCCCACCAGAGCCCGCCAGAGGGGGCGCTCCATGCGGCCAGAAGGCGGCCCTGGAAGGCAGCGGCACCCCCGACGCTCCGGGGTGGCTGGCCCGGACCCAGACTCCGCCGCGGGCCCGGGTGCCGGCCGTGCGGCCCGCGAGCCAGCCCCTCGGCCTGCACCCGGCCGCCCCCACCTGCGCCCAGCCCCGGCGCCGCCGCCACCTGTCCGCCCGTGTGTCTCTCCACAGCTCCCTCCGTTAAAAGCCCCACCCGTCCGCCGTTCCGCCACGGCCGGGGCCGGAGGCGGGGGCCCGGGCCGCTTCCCCGGGCCTGTCGGCCACCAGGGCGCGGGGTCCTGTGCTGGGCGGGCGGCGTGGGGGCAAGGGTGGCCTTGCTGGGGCTGAGGGGCCGTGCCGACTCAACGGTGGCTCCCAGTGGCCTCGGGCCAGCTGCTGCCGGGCAGGAGGGCCGGCCGGCCCGGCCACGGCCGGGCTGCGGCCAGCTCCGCGTGTGCGGGCAGGGTGGGGGGGGGGGTGCCCAGGGGACCGCGGGCCCCCGGGCCCTGAAGCCTCCGGGGCCCAGTCCCTGTGAGCGTCGAGCGGGATCGGGGGCGGGGCGCCAGTCGCCCACGGGCCTGGAGGGTGCCGCCCGCCCTGGGCTGCGAGGTCGGCCACCACTCCGCCACCCCCGGGTCCCCGAAACCTCCTGTCGCCTGCCTGGGCGGGCGGCCGGGCCCTGACGGAGAGGGCCGGCCGCCGGGCTGGCGGTAAGGCGCAAGCGCCAGCGAAGCTGGGCCTCAAGTGGCAGCCCGCGGCCTACGCCCCCGTCTACGGCCATACCACCCTGAACGCGCCCGATCTCGTCTGATCTCGGAAGCTAAGCAGGGTCGGGCCTGGTTAGTACTTGGATGGGAGACCGCCTGGGAATACCGGGTGCTGTAGGCTTTTTGCCTCCCGCTGCGGCCCCGCCTTCTCCTTTAGTCGCCCGCGGCCGTGGCCACCAGCTCCGGCCCCCGCCGGGCACCGCTGCAGGCCCCACCTCCTCCGGCCCCTCCCACCAGAGCCCGCCAGAGGGGGCGCTCCATGCGGCCAGAAGGCGGCCCTGGAAGGCAGCGGCACCCCCGACGCTCCGGGGGTGGCTGGCCCGGACCCAGACTCCGCCGCGGGCCCGGGTGCCGGCCGTGCGGCCCGCGAGCCAGCCCCTCGGCCTGCACCCGGCCGCCCCCACCTGCGCCCAGCCCCGGCGCCGCCGCCACCTGTCCGCCCGTGTGTCTCTCCACAGCTCCCTCCGTTAAAAGCCCCACCCTCCGCCGTTCCGCCACGGCCGGGGCCGGAGGCGGGGGCCCGGGCCGCTTCCCCGGGCCTGTCGGCCACCAGGGCGCGGGGTCCTGTGCTGGGCGGGCGGCGTGGGGGCAAGGGTGGCCTTGCTGGGGCTGAGGGGCCGTGCCGACTCAACGGTGGCTCCCAGTGGCCTTGGGCCAGCTGCTGCCGGGCAGGAGGGCCGGCCGGCCCGGCCACGGCTGGGCTGCGGCCAGCTCCGCGTGTGCGGGCAGGGTGGTGGGGGGGGGGTGCCCAGGGGACCGCGGGCCCCCGGGCCCTGAAGCCTCCGGGGCCCAGTCCCTGTGAGCGTCGAGCGGGATCGGGGGCGGGGCGCCAATCGCCCACGGGCCTGGAGGGTGCCGCCCGCCCTGGGCTGCGAGGTCGGCCACCACTCCGCCACCCCCGGGTCCCCGAAACCTCCTGTCGCCTGCCTGGGCGGGCGGCCGGGCCCTGACGGAGAGGGCCGGCCGCCGGGCTGGCGGTAAGGCGCAAGCGCCAGCGAAGCTGGGCCTCAAGTGGCAGCCCGCGGCCTACGCCCCCGTCTACGGCCATACCACCCTGAACGCGCCCGATCTCGTCTGATCTCGGAAGCTAAGCAGGGTCGGGCCTGGTTAGTACTTGGATGGGAGACCGCCTGGGAATACCGGGTGCTGTAGGCTTTTTGCCTCCCGCTGCGGCCCCGCCTTCTCCTTTAGTCGCCCGCGGCCGTGGCCACCAGCTCCGGCCCCCGCCGGGCACCGCTGCAGGCCCCACCTCCTCCGGCCCCTCCCACCAGAGCCCGCCAGAGGGGGCGCTCCATGCGGCCAGAAGGCGGCCCTGGAAGGCAGCGGCACCCCCGACGCTCCGGGGGTGGCTGGCCCGGACCCAGACTCCGCCGCGGGCCCGGGTGCCGGCCGTGCGGCCCGCGAGCCAGCCCCTCGGCCTGCACCCGGCCGCCCCCACCTGCGCCCAGCCCCGGCGCCGCCGCCACCTGTCCGCCCGTGTGTCTCTCCACAGCTCCCTCCGTTAAAAGCCCCACCCTCCGCCGTTCCGCCACGGCCGGGGCCGGAGGCGGGGGCCCGGGCCGCTTCCCCGGGCCTGTCGGCCACCAGGGCGCGGGGTCCTGTGCTGGGCGGGCGGCGTGGGGGCAAGGGTGGCCTTGCTGGGGCTGAGGGGCCGTGCCGACTCAACGGTGGCTCCCAGTGGCCTCGGGCCAGCTGCTGCCGGGCAGGAGGGCCGGCCGGCCCGGCCACGGCTGGGCTGCGGCCAGCTCCGCGTGTGCGGGCAGGGTGGTGGGGGGGGGGTGCCCAGGGGACCGCGGGCCCCCGGGCCCTGAAGCCTCCGGGGCCCAGTCCCTGTGAGCGTCGAGCGGGATCGGGGGCGGGGCGCCAATCGCCCACGGGCCTGGAGGGTGCCGCCCGCCCTGGGCTGCGAGGTCGGCCACCACTCCGCCACCCCCGGGTCCCCGAAACCTCCTGTCGCCTGCCTGGGCGGGCGGCCGGGCCCTGACGGAGAGGGCCGGCCGCCGGGCTGGCGGTAAGGCGCAAGCGCCAGCGAAGCTGGGCCTCAAGTGGCAGCCCGCGGCCTACGCCCCCGTCTACGGCCATACCACCCTGAACGCGCCCGATCTCGTCTGATCTCGGAAGCTAAGCAGGGTCGGGCCTGGTTAGTACTTGGATGGGAGACCGCCTGGGAATACCGGGTGCTGTAGGCTTTTTGCCTCCCGCTGCGGCCCCGCCTTCTCCTTTAGTCGCCCGCGGCCGTGGCCACCAGCTCCGGCCCCCGCCGGGCACCGCTGCAGGCCCCACCTCCTCCGGCCCCTCCCACCAGAGCCCGCCAGAGGGGGCGCTCCATGCGGCCAGAAGGCGGCCCTGGAAGGCAGCGGCACCCCCGACGCTCCGGGGGTGGCTGGCCCGGACCCAGACTCCGCCGCGGGCCCGGGTGCCGGCCGTGCGGCCCGCGAGCCAGCCCCTCGGCCTGCACCCGGCCGCCCCCACCTGCGCCCAGCCCCGGCGCCGCCGCCACCTGTCCGCCCGTGTGTCTCTCCACAGCTCCCTCCGTTAAAAGCCCCACCCTCCGCCGTTCCGCCACGGCCGGGGCCGGAGGCGGGGGCCCGGGCCGCTTCCCCGGGCCTGTCGGCCACCAGGGCGCGGGGTCCTGTGCTGGGCGGGCGGCGTGGGGGCAAGGGTGGCCTTGCTGGGGCTGAGGGGCCGTGCCGACTCAACGGTGGCTCCCAGTGGCCTCGGGCCAGCTGCTGCCGGGCAGGAGGGCCGGCCGGCCCGGCCACGGCTGGGCTGCGGCCAGCTCCGCGTGTGCGGGCAGGGTGGGGGGGGGGGTGCCCAGGGGACCGCGGGCCCCCGGGCCCTGAAGCCTCCGGGGCCCAGTCCCTGTGAGCGTCGAGCGGGATCGGGGGCGGGGCGCCAATCGCCCACGGGCCTGGAGGGTGCCGCCCGCCCTGGGCTGCGAGGTCGGCCACCACTCCGCCACCCCCGGGTCCCCGAAACCTCCTGTCGCCTGCCTGGGCGGGCGGCCGGGCCCTGACGGAGAGGGCCGGCCGCCGGGCTGGCGGTAAGGCGCAAGCGCCAGCGAAGCTGGGCCTCAAGTGGCAGCCCGCGGCCTACGCCCCCGTCTACGGCCATACCACCCTGAACGCGCCCGATCTCGTCTGATCTCGGAAGCTAAGCAGGGTCGGGCCTGGTTAGTACTTGGATGGGAGACCGCCTGGGAATACCGGGTGCTGTAGGCTTTTTGCCTCCCGCTGCGGCCCCGCCTTCTCCTTTAGTCGCCCGCGGCCGTGGCCACCAGCTCCGGCCCCCGCCGGGCACCGCTGCAGGCCCCACCTCCTCCGGCCCCTCCCACCAGAGCCCGCCAGAGGGGGCGCTCCATGCGGCCAGAAGGCGGCCCTGGAAGGCAGCGGCACCCCCGACGCTCCGGGGGTGGCTGGCCCGGACCCAGACTCCGCCGCGGGCCCGGGTGCCGGCCGTGCGGCCCGCGAGCCAGCCCCTCGGCCTGCACCCGGCCGCCCCCACCTGCGCCCAGCCCCGGCGCCGCCGCCACCTGTCCGCCCGTGTGTCTCTCCACAGCTCCCTCCGTTAAAAGCCCCACCCTCCGCCGTTCCGCCACGGCCGGGGCCGGAGGCGGGGGCCCGGGCCGCTTCCCCGGGCCTGTCGGCCACCAGGGCGCGGGGTCCTGTGCTGGGCGGGCGGCGTGGGGGCAAGGGTGGCCTTGCTGGGGCTGAGGGGCCGTGCCGACTCAACGGTGGCTCCCAGTGGCCTCGGGCCAGCTGCTGCCGGGCAGGAGGGCCGGCCGGCCCGGCCACGGCTGGGCTGCGGCCAGCTCCGCGTGTGCGGGCAGGGTGTGGGGGGGGGGTGCCCAGGGGACCGCGGGCCCCCAGGCCCTGAAGCCTCCGGGGCCCAGTCCCTGTGAGCGTCGAGCGGGATCGGGGGCGGGGCGCCAATCGCCCACGGGCCTGGAGGGTGCCGCCCGCCCTGGGCTGCGAGGTCGGCCACCACTCCGCCACCCCCGGGTCCCCGAAACCTCCTGTCGCCTGCCTGGGCGGGCGGCCGGGCCCTGACGGAGAGGGCCGGCCGCCGGGCTGGCGGTAAGGCGCAAGCGCCAGCGAAGCTGGGCCTCAAGTGGCAGCCCGCGGCCTACGCCCCCGTCTACGGCCATACCACCCTGAACGCGCCCGATCTCGTCTGATCTCGGAAGCTAAGCAGGGTCGGGCCTGGTTAGTACTTGGATGGGAGACCGCCTGGGAATACCGGGTGCTGTAGGCTTTTTGCCTCCCGCTGCGGCCCCGCCTTCTCCTTTAGTCGCCCGCGGCCGTGGCCACCAGCTCCGGCCCCCGCCGGGCACCGCTGCAGGCCCCACCTCCTCCGGCCCCTCCCACCAGAGCCCGCCAGAGGGGGCGCTCCATGCGGCCAGAAGGCGGCCCTGGAAGGCAGCGGCACCCCCGACGCTCCGGGGGTGGCTGGCCCGGACCCAGACTCCGCCGCGGGCCCGGGTGCCGGCCGTGCGGCCCGCGAGCCAGCCCCTCGGCCTGCACCCGGCCGCCCCCACCTGCGCCCAGCCCCGGCGCCGCCGCCACCTGTCCGCCCGTGTGTCTCTCCACAGCTCCCTCCGTTAAAAGCCCCACCCTCCGCCGTTCCGCCACGGCCGGGGCCGGAGGCGGGGGCCCGGGCCGCTTCCCCGGGCCTGTCGGCCACCAGGGCGCGGGGTCCTGTGCTGGGCGGGCGGCGTGGGGGCAAGGGTGGCCTTGCTGGGGCTGAGGGGCCGTGCCGACTCAACGGTGGCTCCCAGTGGCCTCGGGCCAGCTGCTGCCGGGCAGGAGGGCCGGCCGGCCCGGCCACGGCTGGGCTGCGGCCAGCTCCGCGTGTGCGGGCAGGGGGGGGGGGGGGGGGTGCCCAGGGGACCGCGGGCCCCCGGGCCCTGAAGCCTCCGGGGCCCAGTCCCTGTGAGCGTCGAGCGGGATCGGGGGCGGGGCGCCAATCGCCCACGGGCCTGGAGGGTGCCGCCCGCCCTGGGCTGCGAGGTCGGCCACCACTCCGCCACCCCCGGGTCCCCGAAACCTCCTGTCGCCTGCCTGGGCGGGCGGCCGGGCCCTGACGGAGAGGGCCGGCCGCCGGGCTGGCGGTAAGGCGCAAGCGCCAGCGAAGCTGGGCCTCAAGTGGCAGCCCGCGGCCTACGCCCCCGTCTACGGCCATACCACCCTGAACGCGCCCGATCTCGTCTGATCTCGGAAGCTAAGCAGGGTCGGGCCTGGTTAGTACTTGGATGGGAGACCGCCTGGGAATACCGGGTGCTGTAGGCTTTTTGCCTCCCGCTGCGGCCCCGCCTTCTCCTTTAGTCGCCCGCGGCCGTGGCCACCAGCTCCGGCCCCCGCCGGGCACCGCTGCAGGCCCCACCTCCTCCGGCCCCTCCCACCAGAGCCCGCCAGAGGGGGCGCTCCATGCGGCCAGAAGGCGGCCCTGGAAGGCAGCGGCACCCCCGACGCTCCGGGGGTGGCTGGCCCGGACCCAGACTCCGCCGCGGGCCCGGGTGCCGGCCGTGCGGCCCGCGAGCCAGCCCCTCGGCCTGCACCCGGCCGCCCCCACCTGCGCCCAGCCCCGGCGCCGCCGCCACCTGTCCGCCCGTGTGTCTCTCCACAGCTCCCTCCGTTAAAAGCCCCACCCTCCGCCGTTCCGCCACGGCCGGGGCCGGAGGCGGGGGCCCGGGCCGCTTCCCCGGGCCTGTCGGCCACCAGGGCGCGGGGTCCTGTGCTGGGCGGGCGGCGTGGGGGCAAGGTGGCCTTGCTGGGGCTGAGGGGCCGTGCCGACTCAACGGTGGCTCCCAGTGGCCTCGGGCCAGCTGCTGCCGGGCAGGAGGGCCGGCCGGCCCGGCCACGGCTGGGCTGCGGCCAGCTCCGCGTGTGCGGGCAGGGGTGGGGGGGGGGGTGCCCAGGGGACCGCGGGCCCCCGGGCCCTGAAGCCTCCGGGGCCCAGTCCCTGTGAGCGTCGAGCGGGATCGGGGGCGGGGCGCCAATCGCCCACGGGCCTGGAGGGTGCCGCCCGCCCTGGGCTGCGAGGTCGGCCACCACTCCGCCACCCCCGGGTCCCCGAAACCTCCTGTCGCCTGCCTGGGCGGGCGGCCGGGCCTGACGGAGAGGGCCGGCCGCCGGGCTGGCGGTAAGGCGCAAGCGCCAGCGAAGCTGGGCCTCAAGTGGCAGCCCGCGGCCTACGCCCCCGTCTACGGCCATACCACCCTGAACGCGCCCGATCTCGTCTGATCTCGGAAGCTAAGCAGGGTCGGGCCTGGTTAGTACTTGGATGGGAGACCGCCTGGGAATACCGGGTGCTGTAGGCTTTTTGCCTCCCGCTGCGGCCCCGCCTTCTCCTTTAGTCGCCCGCGGCCGTGGCCACCAGCTCCGGCCCCCGCCGGGCACCGCTGCAGGCCCCACCTCCTCCGGCCCCTCCCACCAGAGCCCGCCAGAGGGGGCGCTCCATGCGGCCAGAAGGCGGCCCTGGAAGGCAGCGGCACCCCGACGCTCCGGGGGTGGCTGGCCCGGACCCAGACTCCGCCGCGGGCCCGGGTGCCGGCCGTGCGGCCCGCGAGCCAGCCCCTCGGCCTGCACCCGGCCGCCCCCACCTGCGCCCAGCCCCGGCGCCGCCGCCACCTGTCCGCCCGTGTGTCTCTCCACAGCTCCCTCCGTTAAAAGCCCCACCCTCCGCCGTTCCGCCACGGCCGGGGCCGGAGGCGGGGGCCCGGGCCGCTTCCCCGGGCCTGTCGGCCACCAGGGCGCGGGGTCCTGTGCTGGGCGGGCGGCGTGGGGGCAAGGGTGGCCTTGCTGGGGCTGAGGGCCGTGCCGACTCAACGGTGGCTCCCAGTGGCCTCGGGCCAGCTGCTGCCGGGCAGGAGGGCCGGCCGGCCCGGCCACGGCTGGGCTGCGGCCAGCTCCGCGTGTGCGGGCAGGGTGGGGGGGGGGGTGCCCAGGGGACCGCGGGCCCCCGGGCCCTGAAGCCTCCGGGGCCCAGTCCCTGTGAGCGTCGAGCGGGATCGGGGGCGGGGCGCCAATCGCCCACGGGCCTGGAGGGTGCCGCCCGCCCTGGGCTGCGAGGTCGGCCACCACTCCGCCACCCCCGGGTCCCCGAAACCTCCTGTCGCCTGCCTGGGCGGGCGGCCGGGCCCTGACGGAGAGGGCCGGCCGCCGGGCTGGCGGTAAGGCGCAAGCGCCAGCGAAGCTGGGCCTCAAGTGGCAGCCCGCGGCCTACGCCCCCGTCTACGGCCATACCACCCTGAACGCGCCCGATCTCGTCTGATCTCGGAAGCTAAGCAGGGTCGGGCCTGGTTAGTACTTGGATGGGAGACCGCCTGGGAATACCGGGTGCTGTAGGCTTTTTGCCTCCCGCTGCGGCCCCGCCTTCTCCTTTAGTCGCCCGCGGCCGTGGCCACCAGCTCCGGCCCCCGCCGGGCACCGCTGCAGGCCCCACCTCCTCCGGCCCCTCCCACCAGAGCCCGCCAGAGGGGGCGCTCCATGCGGCCAGAAGGCGGCCCTGGAAGGCAGCGGCACCCCCGACGCTCCGGGGGTGGCTGGCCCGGACCCAGACTCCGCCGCGGGCCCGGGTGCCGGCCGTGCGGCCCGCGAGCCAGCCCCTCGGCCTGCACCCGGCCGCCCCCACCTGCGCCCAGCCCCGGCGCCGCCGCCACCTGTCCGCCCGTGTGTCTCTCCACAGCTCCCTCCGTTAAAAGCCCCACCCTCCGCCGTTCCGCCACGGCCGGGGCCGGAGGCGGGGGCCCGGGCCGCTTCCCCGGGCCTGTCGGCCACCAGGGCGCGGGGTCCTGTGCTGGGCGGGCGGCGTGGGGGCAAGGGTGGCCTTGCTGGGGCTGAGGGGCCGTGCCGACTCAACGGTGGCTCCCAGTGGCCTCGGGCCAGCTGCTGCCGGGCAGGAGGGCCGGCCGGCCCGGCCACGGCTGGGCTGCGGCCAGCTCCGCGTGTGCGGGCAGGGTGTGGGGGGGGGGTGCCCAGGGGACCGCGGGCCCCCAGGCCCTGAAGCCTCCGGGGCCCAGTCCCTGTGAGCGTCGAGCGGGATCGGGGGCGGGGCGCCAATCGCCCACGGGCCTGGAGGGTGCCGCCCGCCCTGGGCTGCGAGGTCGGCCACCACTCCGCCACCCCCGGGTCCCCGAAACCTCCTGTCGCCTGCCTGGGCGGGCGGCCGGGCCCTGACGGAGAGGGCCGGCCGCCGGGCTGGCGGTAAGGCGCAAGCGCCAGCGAAGCTGGGCCTCAAGTGGCAGCCCGCGGCCTACGCCCCCGTCTACGGCCATACCACCCTGAACGCGCCCGATCTCGTCTGATCTCGGAAGCTAAGCAGGGTCGGGCCTGGTTAGTACTTGGATGGGAGACCGCCTGGGAATACCGGGTGCTGTAGGCTTTTTGCCTCCCGCTGCGGCCCCGCCTTCTCCTTTAGTCGCCCGCGGCCGTGGCCACCAGCTCCGGCCCCCGCCGGGCACCGCTGCAGGCCCCACCTCCTCCGGCCCCTCCCACCAGAGCCCGCCAGAGGGGGCGCTCCATGCGGCCAGAAGGCGGCCCTGGAAGGCAGCGGCACCCCCGACGCTCCGGGGGTGGCTGGCCCGGACCCAGACTCCGCCGCGGGCCCGGGTGCCGGCCGTGCGGCCCGCGAGCCAGCCCCTCGGCCTGCACCCGGCCGCCCCCACCTGCGCCCAGCCCCGGCGCCGCCGCCACCTGTCCGCCCGTGTGTCTCTCCACAGCTCCCTCCGTTAAAAGCCCCACCCTCCGCCGTTCCGCCACGGCCGGGGCCGGAGGCGGGGGCCCGGGCCGCTTCCCCGGGCCTGTCGGCCACCAGGGCGCGGGGTCCTGTGCTGGGCGGGCGGCGTGGGGGCAAGGGTGGCCTTGCTGGGGCTGAGGGGCCGTGCCGACTCAACGGTGGCTCCCAGTGGCCTCGGGCCAGCTGCTGCCGGGCAGGAGGGCCGGCCGGCCCGGCCACGGCTGGGCTGCGGCCAGCTCCGCGTGTGCGGGCAGGGGGGGGGGGGGGGGGTGCCCAGGGGACCGCGGGCCCCCGGGCCCTGAAGCCTCCGGGGCCCAGTCCCTGTGAGCGTCGAGCGGGATCGGGGGCGGGGCGCCAATCGCCCACGGGCCTGGAGGGTGCCGCCCGCCCTGGGCTGCGAGGTCGGCCACCACTCCGCCACCCCCGGGTCCCCGAAACCTCCTGTCGCCTGCCTGGGCGGGCGGCCGGGCCCTGACGGAGAGGGCCGGCCGCCGGGCTGGCGGTAAGGCGCAAGCGCCAGCGAAGCTGGGCCTCAAGTGGCAGCCCGCGGCCTACGCCCCCGTCTACGGCCATACCACCCTGAACGCGCCCGATCTCGTCTGATCTCGGAAGCTAAGCAGGGTCGGGCCTGGTTAGTACTTGGATGGGAGACCGCCTGGGAATACCGGGTGCTGTAGGCTTTTTGCCTCCCGCTGCGGCCCCGCCTTCTCCTTTAGTCGCCCGCGGCCGTGGCCACCAGCTCCGGCCCCCGCCGGGCACCGCTGCAGGCCCCACCTCCTCCGGCCCCTCCCACCAGAGCCCGCCAGAGGGGGCGCTCCATGCGGCCAGAAGGCGGCCCTGGAAGGCAGCGGCACCCCCGACGCTCCGGGGGTGGCTGGCCCGGACCCAGACTCCGCCGCGGGCCCGGGTGCCGGCCGTGCGGCCCGCGAGCCAGCCCCTCGGCCTGCACCCGGCCGCCCCCACCTGCGCCCAGCCCCGGCGCCGCCGCCACCTGTCCGCCCGTGTGTCTCTCCACAGCTCCCTCCGTTAAAAGCCCCACCCTCCGCCGTTCCGCCACGGCCGGGGCCGGAGGCGGGGGCCCGGGCCGCTTCCCCGGGCCTGTCGGCCACCAGGGCGCGGGGTCCTGTGCTGGGCGGGCGGCGTGGGGGCAAGGGTGGCCTTGCTGGGGCTGAGGGGCCGTGCCGACTCAACGGTGGCTCCCAGTGGCCTCGGGCCAGCTGCTGCCGGGCAGGAGGGCCGGCCGGCCCGGCCACGGCTGGGCTGCGGCCAGCTCCGCGTGTGCGGGCAGGGTGGGGGGGGGGGGTGCCCAGGGGACCGCGGGCCCCCGGGCCCTGAAGCCTCCGGGGCCCAGTCCCTGTGAGCGTCGAGCGGGATCGGGGGCGGGGCGCCAATCGCCCACGGGCCTGGAGGGTGCCGCCCGCCCTGGGCTGCGAGGTCGGCCACCACTCCGCCACCCCCGGGTCCCCGAAACCTCCTGTCGCCTGCCTGGGCGGGCGGCCGGGCCCTGACGGAGAGGGCCGGCCGCCGGGCTGGCGGTAAGGCGCAAGCGCCAGCGAAGCTGGGCCTCAAGTGGCAGCCCGCGGCCTACGCCCCCGTCTACGGCCATACCACCCTGAACGCGCCCGATCTCGTCTGATCTCGGAAGCTAAGCAGGGTCGGGCCTGGTTAGTACTTGGATGGGAGACCGCCTGGGAATACCGGGTGCTGTAGGCTTTTTGCCTCCCGCTGCGGCCCCGCCTTCTCCTTTAGTCGCCCGCGGCCGTGGCCACCAGCTCCGGCCCCCGCCGGGCACCGCTGCAGGCCCCACCTCCTCCGGCCCCTCCCACCAGAGCCCGCCAGAGGGGGCGCTCCATGCGGCCAGAAGGCGGCCCTGGAAGGCAGCGGCACCCCCGACGCTCCGGGGGTGGCTGGCCCGGACCCAGACTCCGCCGCGGGCCCGGGTGCCGGCCGTGCGGCCCGCGAGCCAGCCCCTCGGCCTGCACCCGGCCGCCCCCACCTGCGCCCAGCCCCGGCGCCGCCGCCACCTGTCCGCCCGTGTGTCTCTCCACAGCTCCCTCCGTTAAAAGCCCCACCCTCCGCCGTTCCGCCACGGCCGGGGCCGGAGGCGGGGGCCCGGGCCGCTTCCCCGGGCCTGTCGGCCACCAGGGCGCGGGGTCCTGTGCTGGGCGGGCGGCGTGGGGGCAAGGGTGGCCTTGCTGGGGCTGAGGGGCCGTGCCGACTCAACGGTGGCTCCCAGTGGCCTCGGGCCAGCTGCTGCCGGGCAGGAGGGCCGGCCGGCCCGGCCACGGCTGGGCTGCGGCCAGCTCCGCGTGTGCGGGCAGGGTGGGGGGGCGGGGTGCCCAGGGGACCGCGGGCCCCCGGGCCCTGAAGCCTCCGGGGCCCAGTCCCTGTGAGCGTCGAGCGGGATCGGGGGCGGGGCGCCAATCGCCCACGGGCCTGGAGGGTGCCGCCCGCCCTGGGCTGCGAGGTCGGCCACCACTCCGCCACCCCCGGGTCCCCGAAACCTCCTGTCGCCTGCCTGGGCGGGCGGCCGGGCCCTGACGGAGAGGGCCGGCCGCCGGGCTGGCGGTAAGGCGCAAGCGCCAGCGAAGCTGGGCCTCAAGTGGCAGCCCGCGGCCTACGCCCCCGTCTACGGCCATACCACCCTGAACGCGCCCGATCTCGTCTGATCTCGGAAGCTAAGCAGGGTCGGGCCTGGTTAGTACTTGGATGGGAGACCGCCTGGGAATACCGGGTGCTGTAGGCTTTTTGCCTCCCGCTGCGGCCCCGCCTTCTCCTTTAGTCGCCCGCGGCCGTGGCCACCAGCTCCGGCCCCCGCCGGGCACCGCTGCAGGCCCCACCTCCTCCGGCCCCTCCCACCAGAGCCCGCCAGAGGGGGCGCTCCATGCGGCCAGAAGGCGGCCCTGGAAGGCAGCGGCACCCCCGACGCTCCGGGGGTGGCTGGCCCGGACCCAGACTCCGCCGCGGGCCCGGGTGCCGGCCGTGCGGCCCGCGAGCCAGCCCCTCGGCCTGCACCCGGCCGCCCCCACCTGCGCCCAGCCCCGGCGCCGCCGCCACCTGTCCGCCCGTGTGTCTCTCCACAGCTCCCTCCGTTAAAAGCCCCACCCTCCGCCGTTCCGCCACGGCCGGGGCCGGAGGCGGGGGCCCGGGCCGCTTCCCCGGGCCTGTCGGCCACCAGGGCGCGGGGTCCTGTGCTGGGCGGGCGGCGTGGGGGCAAGGGTGGCCTTGCTGGGGCTGAGGGGCCGTGCCGACTCAACGGTGGCTCCCAGTGGCCTCGGGCCAGCTGCTGCCGGGCAGGAGGGCCGGCCGGCCCGGCCACGGCTGGGCTGCGGCCAGCTCCGCGTGTGCGGGCAGGGTGGGGTGGGGGGGGTGCCCAGGGGACCGCGGGCCCCCGGGCCCTGAAGCCTCCAGGGCCCAGTCCCTGTGAGCGTCGAGCGGGATCGGGGGCGGGGCGCCAATCGCCCACGGGCCTGGAGGGTGCCGCCCGCCCTGGGCTGCGAGGTCGGCCACCACTCCGCCACCCCCGGGTCCCCGAAACCTCCTGTCGCCTGCCTGGGCGGGCGGCCGGGCCCTGACGGAGAGGGCCGGCCGCCGGGCTGGCGGTAAGGCGCAAGCGCCAGCGAAGCTGGGCCTCAAGTGGCAGCCCGCGGCCTACGCCCCCGTCTACGGCCATACCACCCTGAACGCGCCCGATCTCGTCTGATCTCGGAAGCTAAGCAGGGTCGGGCCTGGTTAGTACTTGGATGGGAGACCGCCTGGGAATACCGGGTGCTGTAGGCTTTTTGCCTCCCGCTGCGGCCCCGCCTTCTCCTTTAGTCGCCCGCGGCCGTGGCCACCAGCTCCGGCCCCCGCCGGGCACCGCTGCAGGCCCCACCTCCTCCGGCCCCTCCCACCAGAGCCCGCCAGAGGGGGCGCTCCATGCGGCCAGAAGGCGGCCCTGGAAGGCAGCGGCACCCCCGACGCTCCGGGGGTGGCTGGCCCGGACCCAGACTCCGCCGCGGGCCCGGGTGCCGGCCGTGCGGCCCGCGAGCCAGCCCCTCGGCCTGCACCCGGCCGCCCCCACCTGCGCCCAGCCCCGGCGCCGCCGCCACCTGTCCGCCCGTGTGTCTCTCCACAGCTCCCTCCGTTAAAAGCCCCACCCTCCGCCGTTCCGCCACGGCCGGGGCCGGAGGCGGGGGCCCGGGCCGCTTCCCCGGGCCTGTCGGCCACCAGGGCGCGGGGTCCTGTGCTGGGCGGGCGGCGTGGGGGCAAGGGTGGCCTTGCTGGGGCTGAGGGGCCGTGCCGACTCAACGGTGGCTCCCAGTGGCCTCGGGCCAGCTGCTGCCGGGCAGGAGGGCCGGCCGGCCCGGCCACGGCTGGGCTGCGGCCAGCTCCGCGTGTGCGGGCAGGGTGGGGGGGGGGGGTGCCCAGGGGACCGCGGGCCCCCGGGCCCTGAAGCCTCCGGGGCCCAGTCCCTGTGAGCGTCGAGCGGGATCGGGGGCGGGGCGCCAGTCGCCCACGGGCCTGGAGGGTGCCGCCCGCCCTGGGCTGCGAGGTCGGCCACCACTCCGCCACCCCCGGGTCCCCGAAACCTCCTGTCGCCTGCCTGGGCGGGCGGCCGGGCCCTGACGGAGAGGGCCGGCCGCCGGGCTGGCGGTAAGGCGCAAGCGCCAGCGAAGCTGGGCCTCAAGTGGCAGCCCGCGGCCTACGCCCCCGTCTACGGCCATACCACCCTGAACGCGCCCGATCTCGTCTGATCTCGGAAGCTAAGCAGGGTCGGGCCTGGTTAGTACTTGGATGGGAGACCGCCTGGGAATACCGGGTGCTGTAGGCTTTTTGCCTCCCGCTGCGGCCCCGCCTTCTCCTTTAGTCGCCCGCGGCCGTGGCCACCAGCTCCGGCCCCCGCCGGGCACCGCTGCAGGCCCCACCTCCTCCGGCCCCTCCCACCAGAGCCCGCCAGAGGGGGCGCTCCATGCGGCCAGAAGGCGGCCCTGGAAGGCAGCGGCACCCCCGACGCTCCGGGGGTGGCTGGCCCGGACCCAGACTCCGCCGCGGGCCCGGGTGCCGGCCGTGCGGCCCGCGAGCCAGCCCCTCGGCCTGCACCCGGCCGCCCCCACCTGCGCCCAGCCCCGGCGCCGCCGCCACCTGTCCGCCCGTGTGTCTCTCCACAGCTCCCTCCGTTAAAAGCCCCACCCTCCGCCGTTCCGCCACGGCCGGGGCCGGAGGCGGGGGCCCGGGCCGCTTCCCCGGGCCTGTCGGCCACCAGGGCGCGGGGTCCTGTGCTGGGCGGGCGGCGTGGGGGCAAGGGTGGCCTTGCTGGGGCTGAGGGGCCGTGCCGACTCAACGGTGGCTCCCAGTGGCCTCGGGCCAGCTGCTGCCGGGCAGGAGGGCCGGCCGGCCCGGCCACGGCTGGGCTGCGGCCAGCTCCGCGTGTGCGGGCAGGGTGGGGGGGGGGGGGGTGCCCAGGGGACCGCGGGCCCCCGGGCCCTGAAGCCTCCGGGGCCCAGTCCCTGTGAGCGTCGAGCGGGATCGGGGGCGGGGCGCCAATCGCCCACGGGCCTGGAGGGTGCCGCCCGCCCTGGGCTGCGAGGTCGGCCACCACTCCGCCACCCCCGGGTCCCCGAAACCTCCTGTCGCCTGCCTGGGCGGGCGGCCGGGCCCTGACGGAGAGGGCCGGCCGCCGGGCTGGCGGTAAGGCGCAAGCGCCAGCGAAGCTGGGCCTCAAGTGGCAGCCCGCGGCCTACGCCCCCGTCTACGGCCATACCACCCTGAACGCGCCCGATCTCGTCTGATCTCGGAAGCTAAGCAGGGTCGGGCCTGGTTAGTACTTGGATGGGAGACCGCCTGGGAATACCGGGTGCTGTAGGCTTTTTGCCTCCCGCTGCGGCCCCGCCTTCTCCTTTAGTCGCCCGCGGCCGTGGCCACCAGCTCCGGCCCCCGCCGGGCACCGCTGCAGGCCCCACCTCCTCCGGCCCCTCCCACCAGAGCCCGCCAGAGGGGGCGCTCCATGCGGCCAGAAGGCGGCCCTGGAAGGCAGCGGCACCCCCGACGCTCCGGGGGTGGCTGGCCCGGACCCAGACTCCGCCGCGGGCCCGGGTGCCGGCCGTGCGGCCCGCGAGCCAGCCCCTCGGCCTGCACCCGGCCGCCCCCACCTGCGCCCAGCCCCGGCGCCGCCGCCACCTGTCCGCCCGTGTGTCTCTCCACAGCTCCCTCCGTTAAAAGCCCCACCCTCCGCCGTTCCGCCACGGCCGGGGCCGGAGGCGGGGGCCCGGGCCGCTTCCCCGGGCCTGTCGGCCACCAGGGCGCGGGGTCCTGTGCTGGGCGGGCGGCGTGGGGGCAAGGGTGGCCTTGCTGGGGCTGAGGGGCCGTGCCGACTCAACGGTGGCTCCCAGTGGCCTCGGGCCAGCTGCTGCCGGGCAGGAGGGCCGGCCGGCCCGGCCACGGCCGGGCTGCGGCCAGCTCCGCGTGTGCGGGCAGGGTGGGGGGGGGGGGTGCCCAGGGGACCGCGGGCCCCCGGGCCCTGAAGCCTCCGGGGCCCAGTCCCTGTGAGCGTCGAGCGGGATCGGGGGCGGGGCGCCAGTCGCCCACGGGCCTGGAGGGTGCCGCCCGCCCTGGGCTGCGAGGTCGGCCACCACTCCGCCACCCCCGGGTCCCCGAAACCTCCTGTCGCCTGCCTGGGCGGGCGGCCGGGCCCTGACGGAGAGGGCCGGCCGCCGGGCTGGCGGTAAGGCGCAAGCGCCAGCGAAGCTGGGCCTCAAGTGGCAGCCCGCGGCCTACGCCCCCGTCTACGGCCATACCACCCTGAACGCGCCCGATCTCGTCTGATCTCGGAAGCTAAGCAGGGTCGGGCCTGGTTAGTACTTGGATGGGAGACCGCCTGGGAATACCGGGTGCTGTAGGCTTTTTGCCTCCCGCTGCGGCCCCGCCTTCTCCTTTAGTCGCCCGCGGCCGTGGCCACCAGCTCCGGCCCCCGCCGGGCACCGCTGCAGGCCCCACCTCCTCCGGCCCCTCCCACCAGAGCCCGCCAGAGGGGGCGCTCCATGCGGCCAGAAGGCGGCCCTGGAAGGCAGCGGCACCCCCGACGCTCCGGGGGTGGCTGGCCCGGACCCAGACTCCGCCGCGGGCCCGGGTGCCGGCCGTGCGGCCCGCGAGCCAGCCCCTCGGCCTGCACCCGGCCGCCCCCACCTGCGCCCAGCCCCGGCGCCGCCGCCACCTGTCCGCCCGTGTGTCTCTCCACAGCTCCCTCCGTTAAAAGCCCCACCCTCCGCCGTTCCGCCACGGCCGGGGCCGGAGGCGGGGGCCCGGGCCGCTTCCCCGGGCCTGTCGGCCACCAGGGCGCGGGGTCCTGTGCTGGGCGGGCGGCGTGGGGGCAAGGGTGGCCTTGCTGGGGCTGAGGGGCCGTGCCGACTCAACGGTGGCTCCCAGTGGCCTCGGGCCAGCTGCTGCCGGGCAGGAGGGCCGGCCGGCCCGGCCACGGCTGGGCTGCGGCCAGCTCCGCGTGTGCGGGCAGGGTGGGGGGGGGGGGTGCCCAGGGGACCGCGGGCCCCCGGGCCCTGAAGCCTCCAGGGCCCAGTCCCTGTGAGCGTCGAGCGGGATCGGGGGCGGGGCGCCAATCGCCCACGGGCCTGGAGGGTGCCGCCCGCCCTGGGCTGCGAGGTCGGCCACCACTCCGCCACCCCCGGGTCCCCGAAACCTCCTGTCGCCTGCCTGGGCGGGCGGCCGGGCCCTGACGGAGAGGGCCGGCCGCCGGGCTGGCGGTAAGGCGCAAGCGCCAGCGAAGCTGGGCCTCAAGTGGCAGCCCGCGGCCTACGCCCCCGTCTACGGCCATACCACCCTGAACGCGCCCGATCTCGTCTGATCTCGGAAGCTAAGCAGGGTCGGGCCTGGTTAGTACTTGGATGGGAGACCGCCTGGGAATACCGGGTGCTGTAGGCCTTTTGCCTCCCGCTGCGGCCCCGCCTTCTCCTTTAGTCGCCCGCGGCCGTGGCCACCAGCTCCGGCCCCCGCCGGGCACCGCTGCAGGCCCCACCTCCTCCGGCCCCTCCCACCAGAGCCCACCAGAGGGGGCGCTCCATGCGGCCAGAAGGCGGCCCTGGAAGGCAGCGGCACCCCCGACGCTCCGGGGGTGGCTGGCCCGGACCCAGACTCCGCCGCGGGCCCGGGTGCCGGCCGTGCGGCCCGCGAGCCAGCCCCTCGGCCTGCACCCGGCCGCCCCCACCTGCGCCCAGCCCCGGCGCCGCCGCCACCTGTCCGCCCGTGTGTCTCTCCACAGCTCCCTCCGTTAAAAGCCCCACCCTCCGCCGTTCCGCCACGGCCGGGGCCGGAGGCGGGGGCCCGGGCCGCTTCCCCGGGCCTGTCGGCCACCAGGGCGCGGGGTCCTGTGCTGGGCGGGCGGCGTGGGGGCAAGGGTGGCCTTGCTGGGGCTGAGGGGCCGTGCCGACTCAACGGTGGCTCCCAGTGGCCTCGGGCCAGCTGCTGCCGGGCAGGAGGGCCGGCCGGCCCGGCCACGGCTGGGCTGCGGCCAGCTCCGCGTGTGCGGGCAGGGTGGGGGGGGGGGGGTGCCCAGGGGACCGCGGGCCCCCGGGCCCTGAAGCCTCCGGGGCCCAGTCCCTGTGAGCGTCGAGCGGGATCGGGGGCGGGGCGCCAATCGCCCACGGGCCTGGAGGGTGCCGCCCGCCCTGGGCTGCGAGGTCGGCCACCACTCCGCCACCCCCGGGTCCCCGAAACCTCCTGTCGCCTGCCTGGGCGGGCGGCCGGGCCCTGACGGAGAGGGCCGGCCGCCGGGCTGGCGGTAAGGCGCAAGCGCCAGCGAAGCTGGGCCTCAAGTGGCAGCCCGCGGCCTACGCCCCCGTCTACGGCCATACCACCCTGAACGCGCCCGATCTCGTCTGATCTCGGAAGCTAAGCAGGGTCGGGCCTGGTTAGTACTTGGATGGGAGACCGCCTGGGAATACCGGGTGCTGTAGGCTTTTTGCCTCCCGCTGCGGCCCCGCCTTCTCCTTTAGTCGCCCGCGGCCGTGGCCACCAGCTCCGGCCCCCGCCGGGCACCGCTGCAGGCCCCACCTCCTCCGGCCCCTCCCACCAGAGCCCGCCAGAGGGGGCGCTCCATGCGGCCAGAAGGCGGCCCTGGAAGGCAGCGGCACCCCCGACGCTCCGGGGGTGGCTGGCCCGGACCCAGACTCCGCCGCGGGCCCGGGTGCCGGCCGTGCGGCCCGCGAGCCAGCCCCTCGGCCTGCACCCGGCCGCCCCCACCTGCGCCCAGCCCCGGTGCCGCCGCCACCTGTCCGCCCGTGTGTCTCTCCACAGCTCCCTCCGTTAAAAGCCCCACCCTCCGCCGTTCCGCCACGGCCGGGGCCGGAGGCGGGGGCCCGGGCCGCTTCCCCGGGCCTGTCGGCCACCAGGGCGCGGGGTCCTGTGCTGGGCGGGCGGCGTGGGGGCAAGGGTGGCCTTGCTGGGGCTGAGGGGCCGTGCCGACTCAACGGTGGCTCCCAGTGGCCTCGGGCCAGCTGCTGCCGGGCAGGAGGGCCGGCCGGCCCGGCCACGGCCGGGCTGCGGCCAGCTCCGCGTGTGCGGGCAGGGTGGGGGGGGGGGGTGCCCAGGGGACCGCGGGCCCCCGGGCCCTGAAGCCTCCGGGGCCCAGTCCCTGTGAGCGTCGAGCGGGATCGGGGGCGGGGCGCCAGTCGCCCACGGGCCTGGAGGGTGCCGCCCGCCCTGGGCTGCGAGGTCGGCCACCACTCCGCCACCCCCGGGTCCCCGAAACCTCCTGTCGCCTGCCTGGGCGGGCGGCCGGGCCCTGACGGAGAGGGCCGGCCGCCGGGCTGGCGGTAAGGCGCAAGCGCCAGCGAAGCTGGGCCTCAAGTGGCAGCCCGCGGCCTACGCCCCCGTCTACGGCCATACCACCCTGAACGCGCCCGATCTCGTCTGATCTCGGAAGCTAAGCAGGGTCGGGCCTGGTTAGTACTTGGATGGGAGACCGCCTGGGAATACCGGGTGCTGTAGGCTTTTTGCCTCCCGCTGCGGCCCCGCCTTCTCCTTTAGTCGCCCGCGGCCGTGGCCACCAGCTCCGGCCCCCGCCGGGCACCGCTGCAGGCCCCACCTCCTCCGGCCCCTCCCACCAGAGCCCGCCAGAGGGGGCGCTCCATGCGGCCAGAAGGCGGCCCTGGAAGGCAGCGGCACCCCCGACGCTCCGGGGGTGGCTGGCCCGGACCCAGACTCCGCCGCGGGCCCGGGTGCCGGCCGTGCGGCCCGCGAGCCAGCCCCTCGGCCTGCACCCGGCCGCCCCCACCTGCGCCCAGCCCCGGCGCCGCCGCCACCTGTCCGCCCGTGTGTCTCTCCACAGCTCCCTCCGTTAAAAGCCCCACCCTCCGCCGTTCCGCCACGGCCGGGGCCGGAGGCGGGGGCCCGGGCCGCTTCCCCGGGCCTGTCGGCCACCAGGGCGCGGGGTCCTGTGCTGGGCGGGCGGCGTGGGGGCAAGGGTGGCCTTGCTGGGGCTGAGGGGCCGTGCCGACTCAACGGTGGCTCCCAGTGGCCTCGGGCCAGCTGCTGCCGGGCAGGAGGGCCGGCCGGCCCGGCCACGGCTGGGCTGCGGCCAGCTCCGCGTGTGCGGGCAGGGTGGGGGGGGGGGGGTGCCCAGGGGACCGCGGGCCCCCGGGCCCTGAAGCCTCCAGGGCCCAGTCCCTGTGAGCGTCGAGCGGGATCGGGGGCGGGGCGCCAATCGCCCACGGGCCTGGAGGGTGCCGCCCGCCCTGGGCTGCGAGGTCGGCCACCACTCCGCCACCCCCGGGTCCCCGAAACCTCCTGTCGCCTGCCTGGGCGGGCGGCCGGGCCCTGACGGAGAGGGCCGGCCGCCGGGCTGGCGGTAAGGCGCAAGCGCCAGCGAAGCTGGGCCTCAAGTGGCAGCCCGCGGCCTACGCCCCCGTCTACGGCCATACCACCCTGAACGCGCCCGATCTCGTCTGATCTCGGAAGCTAAGCAGGGTCGGGCCTGGTTAGTACTTGGATGGGAGACCGCCTGGGAATACCGGGTGCTGTAGGCCTTTTGCCTCCCGCTGCGGCCCCGCCTTCTCCTTTAGTCGCCCGCGGCCGTGGCCACCAGCTCCGGCCCCCGCCGGGCACCGCTGCAGGCCCCACCTCCTCCGGCCCCTCCCACCAGAGCCCACCAGAGGGGGCGCTCCATGCGGCCAGAAGGCGGCCCTGGAAGGCAGCGGCACCCCCGACGCTCCGGGGGTGGCTGGCCCGGACCCAGACTCCGCCGCGGGCCCGGGTGCCGGCCGTGCGGCCCGCGAGCCAGCCCCTCGGCCTGCACCCGGCCGCCCCCACCTGCGCCCAGCCCCGGCGCCGCCGCCACCTGTCCGCCCGTGTGTCTCTCCACAGCTCCCTCCGTTAAAAGCCCCACCCTCCGCCGTTCCGCCACGGCCGGGGCCGGAGGCGGGGGCCCGGGCCGCTTCCCCGGGCCTGTCGGCCACCAGGGCGCGGGGTCCTGTGCTGGGCGGGCGGCGTGGGGGCAAGGGTGGCCTTGCTGGGGCTGAGGGGCCGTGCCGACTCAACGGTGGCTCCCAGTGGCCTCGGGCCAGCTGCTGCCGGGCAGGAGGGCCGGCCGGCCCGGCCACGGCTGGGCTGCGGCCAGCTCCGCGTGTGCGGGCAGGGTGGGGGGGGGGGGGTGCCCAGGGGACCGCGGGCCCCCGGGCCCTGAAGCCTCCGGGGCCCAGTCCCTGTGAGCGTCGAGCGGGATCGGGGGCGGGGCGCCAATCGCCCACGGGCCTGGAGGGTGCCGCCCGCCCTGGGCTGCGAGGTCGGCCACCACTCCGCCACCCCCGGGTCCCCGAAACCTCCTGTCGCCTGCCTGGGCGGGCGGCCGGGCCCTGACGGAGAGGGCCGGCCGCCGGGCTGGCGGTAAGGCGCAAGCGCCAGCGAAGCTGGGCCTCAAGTGGCAGCCCGCGGCCTACGCCCCCGTCTACGGCCATACCACCCTGAACGCGCCCGATCTCGTCTGATCTCGGAAGCTAAGCAGGGTCGGGCCTGGTTAGTACTTGGATGGGAGACCGCCTGGGAATACCGGGTGCTGTAGGCTTTTTGCCTCCCGCTGCGGCCCCGCCTTCTCCTTTAGTCGCCCGCGGCCGTGGCCACCAGCTCCGGCCCCCGCCGGGCACCGCTGCAGGCCCCACCTCCTCCGGCCCCTCCCACCAGAGCCCGCCAGAGGGGGCGCTCCATGCGGCCAGAAGGCGGCCCTGGAAGGCAGCGGCACCCCCGACGCTCCGGGGGTGGCTGGCCCGGACCCAGACTCCGCCGCGGGCCCGGGTGCCGGCCGTGCGGCCCGCGAGCCAGCCCCTCGGCCTGCACCCGGCCGCCCCCACCTGCGCCCAGCCCCGGCGCCGCCGCCACCTGTCCGCCCGTGTGTCTCTCCACAGCTCCCTCCGTTAAAAGCCCCACCCTCCGCCGTTCCGCCACGGCCGGGGCCGGAGGCGGGGGCCCGGGCCGCTTCCCCGGGCCTGTCGGCCACCAGGGCGCGGGGTCCTGTGCTGGGCGGGCGGCGTGGGGGCAAGGGTGGCCTTGCTGGGGCTGAGGGGCCGTGCCGACTCAACGGTGGCTCCCAGTGGCCTCGGGCCAGCTGCTGCCGGGCAGGAGGGCCGGCCGGCCCGGCCACGGCTGGGCTGCGGCCAGCTCCGCGTGTGCGGGCAGGGTGTGGGGGGGGGGTGCCCAGGGGACCGCGGGCCCCCGGGCCCTGAAGCCTCCGGGGCCCAGTCCCTGTGAGCGTCGAGCGGGATCGGGGGCGGGGCGCCAATCGCCCACGGGCCTGGAGGGTGCCGCCCGCCCTGGGCTGCGAGGTCGGCCACCACTCCGCCACCCCCGGGTCCCCGAAACCTCCTGTCGCCTGCCTGGGCGGGCGGCCGGGCCCTGACGGAGAGGGCCGGCCGCCGGGCTGGCGGTAAGGCGCAAGCGCCAGCGAAGCTGGGCCTCAAGTGGCAGCCCGCGGCCTACGCCCCCGTCTACGGCCATACCACCCTGAACGCGCCCGATCTCGTCTGATCTCGGAAGCTAAGCAGGGTCGGGCCTGGTTAGTACTTGGATGGGAGACCGCCTGGGAATACCGGGTGCTGTAGGCTTTTTGCCTCCCGCTGCGGCCCCGCCTTCTCCTTTAGTCGCCCGCGGCCGTGGCCACCAGCTCCGGCCCCCGCCGGGCACCGCTGCAGGCCCCACCTCCTCCGGCCCCTCCCACCAGAGCCCGCCAGAGGGGGCGCTCCATGCGGCCAGAAGGCGGCCCTGGAAGGCAGCGGCACCCCCGACGCTCCGGGGGTGGCTGGCCCGGACCCAGACTCCGCCGCGGGCCCGGGTGCCGGCCGTGCGGCCCGCGAGCCAGCCCCTCGGCCTGCACCCGGCCGCCCCCACCTGCGCCCAGCCCCGGCGCCGCCGCCACCTGTCCGCCCGTGTGTCTCTCCACAGCTCCCTCCGTTAAAAGCCCCACCCTCCGCCGTTCCGCCACGGCCGGGGCCGGAGGCGGGGGCCCGGGCCGCTTCCCCGGGCCTGTCGGCCACCAGGGCGCGGGGTCCTGTGCTGGGCGGGCGGCGTGGGGGCAAGGGTGGCCTTGCTGGGGCTGAGGGGCCGTGCCGACTCAACGGTGGCTCCCAGTGGCCTCGGGCCAGCTGCTGCCGGGCAGGAGGGCCGGCCGGCCCGGCCACGGCTGGGCTGCGGCCAGCTCCGCGTGTGCGGGCAGGGTGGGGGGGGGGGGGTGCCCAGGGGACCGCGGGCCCCCGGGCCCTGAAGCCTCCGGGGCCCAGTCCCTGTGAGCGTCGAGCGGGATCGGGGGCGGGGCGCCAATCGCCCACGGGCCTGGAGGGTGCCGCCCGCCCTGGGCTGCGAGGTCGGCCACCACTCCGCCACCCCCGGGTCCCCGAAACCTCCTGTCGCCTGCCTGGGCGGGCGGCCGGGCCCTGACGGAGAGGGCCGGCCGCCGGGCTGGCGGTAAGGCGCAAGCGCCAGCGAAGCTGGGCCTCAAGTGGCAGCCCGCGGCCTACGCCCCCGTCTACGGCCATACCACCCTGAACGCGCCCGATCTCGTCTGATCTCGGAAGCTAAGCAGGGTCGGGCCTGGTTAGTACTTGGATGGGAGACCGCCTGGGAATACCGGGTGCTGTAGGCTTTTTGCCTCCCGCTGCGGCCCCGCCTTCTCCTTTAGTCGCCCGCGGCCGTGGCCACCAGCTCCGGCCCCCGCCGGGCACCGCTGCAGGCCCCACCTCCTCCGGCCCCTCCCACCAGAGCCCGCCAGAGGGGGCGCTCCATGCGGCCAGAAGGCGGCCCTGGAAGGCAGCGGCACCCCCGACGCTCCGGGGGTGGCTGGCCCGGACCCAGACTCCGCCGCGGGCCCGGGTGCCGGCCGTGCGGCCCGCGAGCCAGCCCCTCGGCCTGCACCCGGCCGCCCCCACCTGCGCCCAGCCCCGGCGCCGCCGCCACCTGTCCGCCCGTGTGTCTCTCCACAGCTCCCTCCGTTAAAAGCCCCACCCTCCGCCGTTCCGCCACGGCCGGGGCCGGAGGCGGGGGCCCGGGCCGCTTCCCCGGGCCTGTCGGCCACCAGGGCGCGGGGTCCTGTGCTGGGCGGGCGGCGTGGGGGCAAGGGTGGCCTTGCTGGGGCTGAGGGGCCGTGCCGACTCAACGGTGGCTCCCAGTGGCCTCGGGCCAGCTGCTGCCGGGCAGGAGGGCCGGCCGGCCCGGCCACGGCTGGGCTGCGGCCAGCTCCGCGTGTGCGGGCAGGGTGGGGGGGGGGGGGTGCCCAGGGGACCGCGGGCCCCCGGGCCCTGAAGCCTCCGGGGCCCAGTCCCTGTGAGCGTCGAGCGGGATCGGGGGCGGGGCGCCAATCGCCCACGGGCCTGGAGGGTGCCGCCCGCCCTGGGCTGCGAGGTCGGCCACCACTCCGCCACCCCCGGGTCCCCGAAACCTCCTGTCGCCTGCCTGGGCGGGCGGCCGGGCCCTGACGGAGAGGGCCGGCCGCCGGGCTGGCGGTAAGGCGCAAGCGCCAGCGAAGCTGGGCCTCAAGTGGCAGCCCGCGGCCTACGCCCCCGTCTACGGCCATACCACCCTGAACGCGCCCGATCTCGTCTGATCTCGGAAGCTAAGCAGGGTCGGGCCTGGTTAGTACTTGGATGGGAGACCGCCTGGGAATACCGGGTGCTG